>NC_050071.1:91210463-92460463 GCF_009764565.3 Dermochelys coriacea | reverse complement strand
TCTGACCCATGATGTTATTGTTAATATCAGCATTCTGGAAGTGATCTATCTACAGTGGAAGTTTACTTTTCCCTAAAACCAAGGGTCAGGTGGGGGGGAGGGGAAAAAGAGCAGTGGACTGCTCAGGCTCCACCCACAGAATCAAGATGTTCACAATCCCAGTGTAGCTGAACATGAGCGTTTAAAATTATCAACAGAGAAACAGCTTCTAATGTTGATGTTTAAGTGGTCCTAGTTAGGCTGCAATGTTACCACCCAATTTAGGTGATGTGGTGGTTCTTACATCTCAGAATTATTCTTTCAGGCTACCTGTCTACAGTCAGTTGGAAATAACACTGTATCCATTCATACTCTGAAGCTTGTTTCACAATCAGAGTGAGAAACATCTGTCAGTTTGAAAATGAAAGCTGAAGTTTTTCAGAAACTGCAGGGTCCACAAGAAAAGTGAGGTATAAAAGTGGCCAGTCCCATCTCAGATCAACCATTGTCTAAGACCAGATAAGTGGATAAGATACTCCAGCAGTAAGAATTACCAGCTCTATTGTAGGTCACTACACTTTTGTTGTAAATCTTTTAGATCCTTAAAAACTAGGGCTGTCAAGCGATTAAAAAAAAATCTGGATTAATCGCCTGATTAAATCAGACTGTTACACAATAATAGAATACCATCTATTTAAATATTTTTGAATATATTGATTTCAATTACAACAAAGAATACAAAGTGTACAATGCTCATATTTATTTTTGATTACAATTATTTCCACTGAAAAAAAAAAAACAAAAGACATAGTATATTTCAATTCACCTAATACAAGTACTATAGTGCAATCTCCTTACTGTGAAATTACAACTTACAAGTGTAGGTTTTTTTGTTACATAACTGCACTCAAAACCAAAACAATGTAAAACTTTAGAGCCTACAAGTCCACTCAGTCCTACTTCTTGTTCAGCCAATCGCTCAAACAAGTTTTTTACACTTGCAGGAGATAATGCTGCCCACTTCTTGTTTACATCACCTGAAAAGTGAGAACAGGCATTCGCATGGCACTATTGTAGTCAGTGTCACAAGATATTTACGTGCCAGATGCACTAAAGATTCATATGTCCCTTCATGCTTCAACCACCATTCCAGAGGAAATGCATCCATGCAAGTGGCAGGTTCAGCTCGATAACGATCCAAAGCAGTGCAGCCCAACACATGTTCATTTTTATCATCCGAATCAGATGCCATCAACAGAAGGTTGATTTTCTTTTTTGATAGATAGTTTAGGTTCTGTAGTTTCCACATCAGAGTATTGTTCTTTTAAGACTTCTGAAAGCATGCTTCACACTTCATCCCTCTTAGATTTTGGAAGGCACTTCAGGTTCTTAAACCTTGGGTCGAGTGCTGTATCTTTAGAAATCTCACATTGGTACCTTCTTTGCATTTTGTCAAATCTTCATTTTAAGAACACTTTCTCTGCAGAACATGTCATCATCCAAGACTACTATAACATGAAATATATGGCAGAATGTACGTAAAACAGAGCAGGGAACATACAATTCTCTCCCAAGGAGTTTGGTCACAAATTTAATTAATGCATTTTTTTAAACAAGCATAATCAGCATGGAAGCATGTCCTCTGGAATGGTGCCCAAAACATGAAGGGGCATGCGAATGTTTAGAATATCTGGCAAGTAAATACTGTGCAATGCCAGCTACAAAAGTGCCATGTTCTCACTTTCTGATGACATTGTTATATAAATGCACTACAAAAACAACCAAAAAAAAAAACCACAACACACACACCTACATTTGTAAATTGCACTTACACGACAAAGACCGCACTACCGTAACTAGTATGAAGCAAATTTAAAAATAATATTTGTTTTATTTATTTTTATAGTGCAAATATTTGTAATAAAATTATACACTGAATTGTGTTGTAATTTAAAACCGTAAATATGGAAATGCAGAAAAAACATCCAAAATATGTAATACATTTCAATTAGTATTCTATTGTTTAACAGTGCGATTAATCGCGATTAATATTTTTAATCGCAATTAATTTTTTTGAGTAAAGCATGCGAGTTAACTGCAATTAACTATGATATATGCCATCATGTGCCAGCAATGCCCCTCTGTCATGTACATTGACCAAACCGGACCAATCTCTATGCAAAAGAATAAATGGACACAAATCTGACATCAGGAATCATAACATTCAAAAACCGGTAGGAGAACACTTCAACCTCTCTGGCCACTCAGTAAAAGACTTAAGGGTGGCAATTCTGCAACAGAAAAGCTTCAAAAACAGACTCCAATGAGAAACTGCTGAGCTTGAATTAATATGCAAACTAGATACCATCAACTTGGGTTTGAATAGAGACTGGGAGTGGCTGGGTCATTACACATATTGAATCTATTTCCCTAAGTTAAGTATCCTCACACCTTCTTGTCAACTCTCTAAATGGGCCATTTTGATTATCACTACAAAAGTTTTTTTTCTCCTGCTGATAATAGCTCATCATAATTAATTAGCCTCTTACAGTTTGTATGGCAAATTCCATCTTCTGTGTGTGTCTTTGTGTGTGTGTATTTTTTTTTCTTACTATATGTTCCATTCAATGCATCCGATGAAGTGGGCTGTAGCCCACGAAAGCTTATGCTCTAATAAATTTGTTAGTCTCTAAAGGTGCCACAAGTACTCCTGGTTTTTTTGCGACTGACAGCCCTATTAAAAACATTTTCAGTGTACTGTTTCATTCTGAGCATAATGTCTATAAAGATAAAATTGACTTCTTGGGGAGAAAGAGGCTTATATCAAAGCTATTATGGCAGCACAGGACCATATTACAAAAATTAATATATATTTGGAGACTTTTCCCTAGATGAACAAACTATTAATAATGCAGCAGCCTGTCAATTAGAATTACTACAAGATACATCACAAACAGGTAAATGTGTGCAGATACCTCAAACATCAAATTCCATTACTAATGTTTTAGTATCAATCCTTCTCCGATTGCTTTTTGCAGTCCACTTCATACTGGTCAGTTTCCTTTTGGGTAAAAACTTTCTTGCAGTTAGTTATTGCATATGGACAAGCATGAATAAAGCGCTCAATACCCACTGAAAGTAGTAAGGTGATTGACAAAAGCTATGGTGTAAATTACAACATAATTGAAGATCTCAGGTACACATAAACTTGCAGTCTCATTTCCCAAAACCTTGATCTTCTCCCCTGATTTCTAGTTTATATGCCAAAAATTTGATATTACGTCACCCACTATACAAACTGGTACATGGAACAGTGCCAAAGCAGCATTAATTTATATTACTAATCTCACCTAAATCTTAACTAGGTTATTCTTTCAGGGAGCACAAATCTTTGTGTGTATGTTGCTCCTGCTGAAGAGGGCCTGCATAGCAGCCTTTGCAGATTTTGGGCAAAATCAGAATCAAGGAAGAATGACTTCTGCATCATCCCTCCCTCTCTCCTCTCATGACTTGGAAACTTAACAGGATCCAGGGCAGAGGTCAGACAGGGAGAATAGCTCGGGTGCAAGGCCAGACTACATGGCTGATAGTGGGAGACGGTTTGCTGAGGTCTGGATTGGGGAGGAGATGTGGTATGTTAAAAGTTGAGGGTGGAATCAGAAAAATGTATGCGAGGGACAGAGATGAAAAAACATCAGTTCTCAAGAGAAGGAGAGTTTTCTCTCTTCTGTTAAAGCTAGAGCCCACTTCTTTGTCAAGTAAACAAACATACAAACAAACTGAATTAGATATATGTTGCAAGTGACTTCCAATCAGCATTCAAGCCAAGTGCTTTCCTCCCACAGAAATCAAGAGGCATTAGTTGCTCCTTGTCATAGTTTGCCTACTGCTTAGGAAGCCTTGCTTCCACGCAGCACAGTGTGACAGAATGTTAATGACAACGTGAAGAAAGCAAGCCACTGCCGTCATTTCAGATGCAAGTCAAGATGATTAAAGTAATGCTCAAATAAATTTGTTAGTCTCTAAGGTGCCACAAGTACTCCTTTTCTTTTTAAAAGTAATACTCTGTAGTTCTTCAGTGGTGAAGAAGGTGCAATTAGAGCTAATCTCCCCCTCTCTAAGAATCTATACACCCTCACATGGAGGCTCTGGATTAGGAAGAGGCAAATTTCCATACACACCTAAAACCCCAAAATCATCATGATCTGTAGGCCAAACAATGGACTGGCATGGATAGGAACCATTCCCAATCAGTAAAAAGTATCAAAAGACCCTTAACAAATGCAGCAAAAGAAATTAAGGTTGTCAAAGCTCTTTAATTGGTAAGACAACGCTAATGATGAGAAAACTCCACAGGGATGCTCAACTATGGTCAAAATGGATTCTTTCAAAGTTAAGTCAACATGGCAGAGAAAAAGAATCCATATAACCTCAGGGGTTGAGGCCGTTACAGGCCAGTTCACTCACTGCTGGGAATTTCCTTTCAGTGCAGTTCTGGCAATGTGACACTCCTTTATTTCTCTGTACCCAGGCAGTCTCCTTTAGTCCTCAGCTCCACTGACGGTACACCTACAGCAACATTTCCCAAAGTGGGAGAGGGGGAACACAGGAGCAGTCAGGGAGCATGGGGAGGCAAAGAAGATGTATAAATTAAGATAGGAAGATCTTTAACAACGCATGGTAAGGCGGAAGGATGGCATGATTGGATTCATTTTCCTGAAAGGGGGACTCCGCTTTCAAAAAAAAAAAAAAAAAAAAAAAATTTGGAACACACTGATCCAAAGAATCTCGCGGTATGCTGGAATGTAGTCTCCACTTCACATTTGTCTTATTTTTAAAACGCTTCTGGACAGCATCATTGTTTCTGAGAAACACTGTATCTTCCATTCTATGCATCTGATGAAGTGGACTGTAGCCCATGAAAGCTTATGCTCTAATAAATTTGTTAGTCTCCAAGATGCCACAAGTACTCCTGTTCTTTTACTAGTTGCATTGTTGCCCATTCTGAACAGTATTACAATTCCTCATTGGTCCAGGCTAAAGTATCTGAATCTTGGCACATGAAGAGCCAGATTGTTCCCCTTATCCCTTGTTTCAGCACCACAAAGGGACAACGGCAACAAAGTTTGTGGGGGCAAAAGGTTTCAGCTAATAGAAATTGAGCCATCAGGATCCCCAGATTGAGTAGCTGCAGCAGTCCTGCCACCTATTTCTCAGCCAGTCTTGCTCATTCCCTACTGATGCCTGCTGTCTCCCTCTGTGACAAACTCAGGTATAAAATGTACATTGCTGACACCAATTAAGTGCTATAGTGTGAGCTCAGCCAGCAATCAGCAGGGAGCTAATCTGCTAAAGTTTACAGGTTTAAAGTGGCTTGTTTGACAGAATTACTAAAATGCCAGTAAACAAATAGCTTCAATAAAAACAAAGCATATATCATACCTATTACGAGTGTTCATAAAGAATATATCCCTATTACAACAGAATGGTAGTGGTGCTTATAGATTTAATGCCCCCACCTCCCCCACACACCCCTAATGCCAAAATAAAAACATATCATTAAAATTACCTATTAACAATCAGAGGGGTAAATTTTCGAGAGCCTCTTTGAGGACTCTACTTTTGTGTGCCCAAAAAGTTGAGCATATGCTTGCATGTGCCTGCACTTCCTTTCTGGTCCAAACACTAATGCTTATAATCAGTCATGTGCTGGACTATTAAAAGCATACACTCAATGGCTGCTCCTGCAAAGCGTGCAATTTTATGTACATACAGAATCTAAAGATTTACCTCATGATATACAGTTCTTTGTTTCAATAATCAAACTCTATGCTGACCATAAGATGTAGCCCATGTCTATTTTCTCCTTTCTTCTGATGCTACAGGCCCCCTCAATGTTTCATCTGTGGAATAAACTCAGTTCCACTTTTTCCAGGAAAGGAGTTTGTTTCTTCGGCTATTTTATGGTCCATTTTCTCACAGGCAGTTTCTTCCACCTGGACAGGTTTCGCTCTCTCCCGCCCCCAATTGCCACTCTCAGACTACACCTGCTCCTCTTTATATGTTCTGGAACTAAGATCAGGCTCCTGCATGTTCATCTTCTTGCTTTCAGTAGCCTAGCAAAGCCTCACTTTACAAAGTCACTCTAGAAAACGGATGCACTGAAGTGCAGAGCCTCTGAACTTTGATGTGATAAAGCGGATTTTATTTTCAGTGCTCCCAGAAGCACGTCAGAGAGGGCTAACAGTTATGTCAAAGCCATTGATCTAGCTGCGACTCTGCTCTTACATATCAGGCAGCGTATAGCGCTGATATGTGACTCTTGACATTACAAAACTGTCATAAAATGTCACAGAAGAAAAAAAAAATCTTATTCCACAAAATGAGTGCATTTTATGAGTGTGGCAGTTTTGCAACAGTATAAAAAGGAGTATTTTAAATATAATCCCTGTGCTATTCTGTCTCAATAGCAGAGTATTTTCCCCAAGAGCAGTAAAATAATATTACAATTTCAAATACAGATTTAATGCTCTGATTGTAAGTAACCATTGCACTGCTATGATACACATTTTAAGTTACACAATTAAAGAAGTAAATAATGTATCATCAATATTCAGAGATCCATTATTTAAATATACCTTGTGAATCATGCAAATGAATACTTTTAAGACACAGACATTCAGGGCAGTCACTCAGGATTGGGCACAATGCTGCCCTAATGCTCTAGTACTATTCTAACTCTATATGCAGGCTATTTCTCACATAACTATTAGCATAGTTTTACCAACTTTCCATGTAACCCACCAGACCAATAGGTCTTTGCCTTTCATGCACAGTGTTACCAAGGTCACAAATGACTATACTGTATGTCAAACCAAGTACATGTGTTTGGGTTAGGAAGAAAATGGGAAAAAGTGGAAACAGATTTGGAGACTTGAACAGCTTTAAAGATGCAAACATCATAAGAACAGCCATACTGGGTCAGACTGAAGGTCCCTCTAGCCCAGGATCCTGTCTTCCAAAAGTGGCCAATGCCAGGTGCCCTAGAGGGAATCAACAGAACAGGTAAATCATCAAGTGATCCATCCCCTGTTACCCATTCCCAGCTTCTGGCAGGATTGTATTTTCCATTAGTACATTAAAATACAATAGTACATTAAAATATTTAATAAGAGCTGTCATTGCACAACACAGCTCTTCAAGAGCTCATACACAGATCTGTATCCCTTTACACAAAACTCTACAAAATAAGATACTACCTTGGAATGCATAAATTTGATCTTAGAAAGAACGGGTGGGAAAATAAATCCTGAGCAGTGGATGAGCATACTGGACCAGATCCTGGACCGTGCACTTCATACAGTTCACAGCACAAAAAGGAGAAAAGATGGCTTTAAGCCCCGGGGCTGTTTAGGCACCAATCCAATCTCCAGTATTAAGTGGAACAGCCTCAGGGCTGCTCTACTCTTCACTTGCAGTCAATAGTCTTTAAAGGGTTATTCCAGAAGCAGCAATGCGGCAACTACACTCCCCTTCCCATGGCCACACCTATAATCTGGAAACTGGGGGAATGGGGGGGGGGGGAAAACAGCGTAGGCGCTGCTAGAATGGCTCTACGCTACTGAAGGATTCCCTCTGCACAAGGGAATCCTTCAAACTGCAGATGTGCCAGGTTGATCTGCACAAAGTGGTGGTAAACAGGCACAAAATAGGTGCAGTGCAGCAGAGAATATGAGCCATTGCAGTCTATATCAACCTCTGTGAGTATGATAGCCAACATTGGGCAGAACCAACTTCTTAAACCTGCCAGGCTGGCAATGGGAAGGAAGGCCATATAGCTTGCTGTTAGTGGAGAGTAGGAACTCTAAAGAATTTTGCGAATTCCTCATTTTCCCCTCACAGCCACATAAAACCACCACCCCGTGGTCGACTTAATGATTTTTTCTTTGGAAAAGCGATTTGATCAGCTATAAGGTAATTGTTGCCAAACAGTAGGTGGGATTGTAAACAAAACAAAAAAACCCACCAACCACCTAAGCTTGTCAGAGTCCTATCTTCACACAGCTTCAACAGTTGTTTTCATGGCAGGAGTTGCATGGGTGGCAAATTATATGTACCATTTTTGCCAGTGCAGACACAGCCCAGGAGACAAGTCATCTTAACAATACATTTTGAACCATGTATCTAAGACTTCCCTGAAATATACAGTGCTCTCTGCTACTCAATTCCATTGGACAACTGTGGAATGGCAACTACCACAGAACCTAGGTTTATACCTGGAACTAATGTGACATTGTTGTGGAAATGCTTGAGGAAATTAAGGTTGCTTTCAGTCTGGGGATGAAAATGGGGTTGGATGTAGCAGGAAGCAGAGGGGCAAGACAAATCAAGTGTTGGTTTATTGGCTTGCATGCTTTATTGTGCCATCATTTCTAAGCTTCTAGCTTCAGATGTCAGCAGCAGGTGACTTGCTTGCTGACTGATTATTAAAGGACAGTATACCAGAGTGCAATGCTGTAGAAAGTGAAAAATGGCCCTTTCCTCAATGTAATATCAAAACACCAGGAAAGCATTGGAGAATTGTGACCAGGGTCTTTCAGGCAGACAAGCACAGGATGAAATAAGAAACTATAGTGGCTCAGAAGATGATACTAAACATTTCAGAAGTTGTTTTTTGTAAGTGAAATGAAGGATGGAGGTGATGACACACAGAGTTAAGACAGACCTATCAACATTCCTTGTAAAGCATATGGCCCAGTAACTGTTCACTGACTGATCTTGCTGTGTGCCATTGCCCATTATTGTACCAGCATTCTGACTGGCTTTTCATCAAGGACCACTGAGTCTGCCTAATATGTAATGTGTTTTATGATATGGATTATAGCCTTCGAAGTCTTGGACTGGATTTCCTCAGATTTCACAACCATCATATCATGAATTGTTTTCAGTCTGGCTCTCCACTAGTGCAAAACCCAACAGCTTTGACCACAGTCCCCTCTGTTTCTTTAGTTTAAATTATTTAAAGATGAAAGACAAAACAATCTGAACCCAACACCATAATTGCTACATGTGCAACCCCTTGGAAACTTTAAATGCTGAAAACAGAGATTGGTGAGGCATTGAAGAAAATACATGAGCCAGGTCCTGACTGGATTTGCAAGTCACACCTTATGTAAACGTTTTCTCACTTTTCTGTCTGCTGACATGTTCGAAGCCTGACTAGAAAATCTGGTTGGTCAGATGGAGTGACTTGCTGTTAGTTGTTCCAAGAGGTTTCCAGTGAGTTAGCATGTTAAATTTTGCCGTGTGTAATGTTGTTTTCCAGGGACACTACAACTTTGTACTTTTCATTTGCATCTAAAGCAGTTCATGGATATTGCAGTGAATAAAGAAAAATATTCAGAACTCAGGAGTAAAGGTATTCAGATCCCAGCTAAGAATCAGTAGTTAAGACTGGCAGATTCTGTATTTCTTTGAGAAGGTCAGCTAAACAAGTGTCCTTTAAAAAAAAATAGACATCTGTTTTAGTTTTATTAATTTTGTTTTGATACATCAGCAGGACACAAGAGTGTTAAAGTTGGTACAAAACAGTAGCCTGCCATTCAGCAGGGCAGACCCAAATGTGCTAGGTGTCAGTTTCAAGATAAATACGGTAATTTGTTGAAGTAAAATTGAGCTTCCTGGATGAACCCCCCCCCCCCACACACACACACACACACTGCATTTGGGAGACTATTAACAGCCATGTGGCAGCCATGCCCTGCTGGGACTGGTGGTGATTGAAATGTGTTCGAACAATGGCCAAGGGAGGATGGTAGGGGATGAAAGGAGGAGACAGAAATCCTGAATCGAAAAGCTTGTGTCTTACCTAACTACCCCAGTGTCTGTGACAATTTGCAGCAGGGCAGACCACCACCACGGGAAGGGAAAACGTCCCATTTCAACTGAAGTCTCTGATCATCCTTATAGGGGCTAACGCAGTTAACTACTTGACTATTTTCTCTCGTTTATTGCTTAGTTTGCAGCACATCTATGGCCCATATACAAGATTAGACAGTTTTAAGGTTTGATAAGACAAGATCAAATTAAGCATCTGGGGACCTATAGCAGTGGGATGACTACTAAGAAGTTTTAAAACTCCACTCGTTTTCATTTTAAAGATTAGGGTAGCTTTCCTTTTTATGTGACTAGAGAGATCTAGGAGTGTCTGTGTTTTGCTAACTCTATGTTTACTGACATATAGACACTCCCCGGCTTATGCAAGACACGACTTACCCAAATTCACACTTATGGGAAAAGTTCCATAAGCCAGAAATAGGATTTTCAAATTACAGAAATCTTTGTGTAATGTACAGGTATACATTTCCGACTTATGCAAAATTCAAGTTACACAAAGCTTTCCGGACCGGAACGATTGCATAAGTTGAGGGGCGTCTGGATAAGCAGGCAAGGAGTTCCTTGTAAGGTGTACATTTGGCCACGGGGCACAAGAATACATTAATTAATGGAAGAGCTTTTAGTTCTGTCCCAGCTTCCATAACAGGAATTTTAAAAAGGCAATAGAATTTACCATATAACTTTTAAACAGCCAATGTATATACCCTTCCAGAAACTATGATTATACATTGAAGATGATAAATGAAGTGTGTACACTCCCACATACCCCTACCTGCACCATCTGGTCTCATTGTCTAGGTGACGGGGGGATTTGAAATTGCTGGAAATATTTAAATTAGTGAGGTTTGAGATTTTACCTTAAGATTTAAGCTAAATATTGTTGCCTTAGAAACACTTAATGAAAAACAACCAAACACAAACTGCTAGGCAGATCCGTTTTCCTTCTTTAATTAATCCCAATCTCAGACCTTGAAGACTTTTCTGACAACTGTTTTACGGCAACATCATTTATCTTGAGTACTAGATACCCAGTTAATGGTCTTCCACAATATCCAACTCTTTTGCAAGGTCTGTACACACACACACACACACACACACACACCCCACCACCATTGATAAGATTTAACAATCTGGGATCTGGCTGAAATCTGCCAATGCCATCACAAGTGTAACTGTATACTCAAGAGAGGGAAATCAAAGAAAACCCTACAGGGAATGCTAGGACAGCACCATATGGATTTTTAAAGACATTTTAGTGGTAAATTGACCCTCATACTTTGATATATGTACAGTAATACATGCCATCATAACACTGTTTATCAACTTTTGTATATAGCAGGACTTAAGTTACCAGGCTGCACTATTATGATTGCTTTATCTTGTTGTGTCAGACAGGCAGTCAACAAAATCACTTGTCATGTGTAACCTTGTGAACAAAAACAGAAATACCTTTTTCTGCAAAGCTTTAGTAGGCATTATGCTATGAAGTGGCAGTATAGCATTCCATATTCAAAAATTAATGGGGATTATTTGTGTATATTTGAAAGTTGTAACGCCAAATAATGTTCTCAAAACAATAAAAAAAAAGTAAAATAACCAAACTGGTGATACAATTATTCAGAACATAAACCTACAGTGAAAATATTTCACAAGGTAAAAATACACAAACATTTACAGTTTTGGATGTATCATTAAATACCCTTTTAGTATTAAGCTATTAAATGCCTACTTCTAAGTGGACAACTGGAAAACTAAGCAAGGAACTATAGTAACTTGATTTTACAAGATATGTCACAAACCAAGTGGAGCCTTTTGTGCTGTATCTCATTACATTTCTGTCCAGAGAATCATATCATGATGTGTGCAGATTGTTAAAATACTTAGAAAACAGTAATGTATTCCAAATTATTAGTTTAGATCTAGACAATAAATTAGCTGCTGAAATATCAAATATCCAAAACACAAGACCTGGTAGTATGGGGGACTTTAAATACCCAGACATCCTTTGGAAAAGTAATACAGCAAAACACAAACTTTCCAGTAAGTTCTTGGAATATACCAGGGACAACTTTTTGTTTCAGAAAGTGGAGGAATAACCAGGGGGATAGCCATTTTAGACTTGATTCTGATCAACACAGAGGAATTGGTAATGAATTGACAGGTGGAAGGCAATTTTGGTAAAAGTGATCACCAAGTGATAGATTGCAAGATTCTAAGGAAAGGAAGGAGTGAGAGCAGTAGAACAAGGACAATGGACTCAAAAAGGCAGACTTTAAACTCACAACTGGCAATGTAAAGTCGCATGGGGAAAAAAGATCTAAAAGAAAAAGGCATTCATGCAGTTTCTCAAAGAAATATTAAAAGCATAATTGTAAGCTATCCCAATGCAAAGGAAAGATAGCATTCTTCCTAAGAAGCCAATATGTCTCCATCAGTAGCTCTTTAATTAGAAAATCAAAAAGGAATCCTACAAAAGTGGAAACTTGGACACATTGCTAAGGAGGAGTACAGAAGAACAACACAAGCATGTAGAAACAAAATCAGAAAGGCTAAAGACACAAAATGAGTTACACCAGGAAAGGAACTATAAAAGGCAAGAAGAAGAGGTTCTTTGAATTCATTAGGAGCAAGTCAGAGGAGAGTGTAGGTCCTCTATTTAGTGGGGAAGGAGAGCTAAGAAACGACATCAAGACGACTGAGGTATTTAATGCCTATTTTGCTTCAGTCTTCACTAAAAGGTTGATGGTGAACAGATGCTCAATACAATATTAAACAACAACAAGAGGGAAGATATGCAAACCAAAACAGGGAAAGAACAGATTGAAGGATATTTAGATTAGATGTTTTCAAGTCAGCAGGGCCTGATGAAGTCATCCTAGGATACTTAAAGAACTAGCTGAAGCAATCTCAAAACATGACCAATGTACACGGCAGAGGGGCATTGCTGGCACATGATGGCATATATCCCATTGGTAGATGCGCAGGTGAACGAGCCTCTGATAGTGTGGCTGATGTGATTAGGCCCTATGATGGTGTCCCCTGAATAGATATGTGGACAGAGTTGGCAACAGGCTTTGTTGCAAGGATAGATTCCTGCGTTAGTGGTTCTGTTGTGTGGTGTGTGGTTGCTGGTGAGTATTTGCTTCAGGTTGGGGGGCTGTCTGTAAGCAAGGACTTCAAAAACAGACTCCAAGGACTGGTTTCAGAGTAGCAGCCGTGTTAGTCTGTATTCGCAAAAAGAAAAGGAGTACTTGTGGCACCTTAGAGACTAACAAATTTATTTGAGCATAAGCTTTCGTGAGCTACAGCTCACTTCATCGGATGAGACTGCTGAATTGGAATTAATTTGCAAACTGGATACAATTAACTTAGGCTTGAATAGTGACTGGGAATGGATGAGTCATTACACAAAGTAAAACTATTTCCCCATGTTATTTCTCCCCCCCACCCCACCCCCCACTGTTCCTCAGATGTTCTTGTTAACTGCTGGAAATAAGAAAAGGAGTACTTGTGGCACCTTAGAGACTAACAAATTTATTAGAGCATAAGCTTTTGTGAGCTACAGCTCACTTCATCGGATGCATTATGCTCTAATAAATTTGTTAGTCTCTAAGGTGCCACAAGTACTCCTTTTCTTTTTGCGAATACAGACTAACACGGCTGCTACTCTGAAACCTGCTGGAAATAGCCTACCTTGCTTATCACCATGAAAGGTTTTCCTCCTTCCCCCCCCCTCCCCCGGCTGCTGGTGATGGCTCATCTTAAGTGATCACTCTCCTTACAGTGTGTATGATAAAACCCATTGTTTCATGTTCTCTGTGTGTGTATATAAATCTCCCCACTGTATTTTCCACCAAATGCATCCAATGAAGTGAGCTGTAGCTCACGAAAGCTTATGCTCAAATAAATTTGTTAGTCTCCAAGGTGCCACAAGTCCTCCTTTTCTTTTTGTGAATACAGACTAACAGGGCTGCTATTCTGAAAACCATTAGCAGTTATCTTTGGGAACTCTGGGAGGACAGGTGAGATCCCAGGAGACTGGAGAAAGGCAAACATGGTACCCATCTTTAAAAAGTGGAATAAAGAGGACCCAGGGAATTATAGATACCTTGAAAGACACTGCAACAAATTACAAAATAATCAATTTGCAAGCACCCAGAGGATAACCGGGTGATTAGAAACAGCCAGATTGGATTTCTCAAGAACAACTCATGCCAATCCAACCTAATTTCCTTCTTTCACAGGGCCACTGGCCTAGTGGATGGGGCGGAGGGAACAGTAGATATGATCGATCTTGATTTTAATAAGGTTTTTGACAAATCCCCCATGACATTCTCATCAGCAAACTAAGGAAATGTGGTCTAGATGAAATTACTATAAGGTGGGTGCACAACTGGTTGAAAGGCCGTACTCAATGGTTCACTGTCAAACTGGGGTCACACAGGGCTCAGTCTTGAGTCTGGTGTTATTCAATATTTTCATTAATGACTTAGATAATGGAGTAGAGAGTATGCTTAGAAAATTTGCAAACCCTCTGCTGGTATCCTCGGCAAGCACCGTGGAGTACAGGATTAGAATTCAAAAAGACGCTGACAAATCAAAGAATTTATTGAATTCAACTAGATGAAATTTAATAAAGACAAGTGCAAAGTATTCATTTAAAAAGAAAAAAAAGCAAAGGCACACAGTTATAAAATAGAGATTAACTGGCTAGGTGGTAGTACTGCTGAAAACAATCTGGGGGTTATGGTGGATCACAAATTGAATCAGAGTCAGCAATGTGATGCAGTAGTGCAAAAGGCTAATATAATTCTGGGGTGTCATATGTAAGACATGAGAGGTAATTGTCCCACTCTGCTCAACACTTGTGAAGCTTCAGTTGGAGTTGTGTGTCCAATTCTGGGCACCAAACTTTAGGAAAGATGTGGACAAACAGGACAGAGTCTAGAGAAGTGCAATAAAAAGAAATCAAAGGTTTAGAAAATCTGACCTATGAGGAAAGGCTTTTAAAAAAAACTGAGCATGTTTAGTCTTGAGAAGAAACAATGGGGGACGGGGGGCGAGAATCGGATAGTCTTCAAATATGTTAAGGGCTGTTCAATTCTTCTTCATGTCCACTGAAGTTAGGACAAGAAGTAATGGGCTTAATCTGCAGCAAGGGAGATTTAGATTAGATATTGGGGGGGAAAAACCCTAACTATAAGGGTAGTTAAGTTCTGGAATAGACTTCCAAGGGAGGTTGTCGAATCCCTATCATTGGAAGTTTTAAAAAACAGGTTGGACAAACAGCTGTCAGGGATGGTCTACGTTTACCTGGTCGTGCCACACTGCAGGGGGCCGGACTTGATGACTTCTTCAGGTCCCATCCATCCCTACCTTTCTATGATTCTATGAAAACTTATAGGTCTCAATTCATCCTCAGTAAAAATTCTTGACATCTATGGAGTTACCAGGAAAATCATTTAGCTCAGTTTGCCTTTAGAAAGTGAAGATTAGTAAGATTTTCATTTTTATGAAATTAAATACACACACACAAAAAAAATAGTCTGGTAACCCAAACTGATGATAAAATATAATAAAAAAACTATGTTTTCCTTAATTTCCTTATTGTTATCATTAAATAGGTTTCAGAATCAATACTTTAGTGCTTTAACAAAAAATAGTTGTCTTGTCTTCAAATTTATGCATAATATTAATGCTCATAAAACTATTTATCAGTGTTTCAGACATTTGAATCAAACTGAGACAAAGCAGAACACTATAAACTTCAATCTGATGCAACTTAAACTCAATTTTGTTCTATTTTTTAACCCAAATACTCATGATTGGGACAGGCAGCAGAACAACAAATAATGGACAAAAGAGGGCGCTGTTTTGCTACATCTTATCTCACAAAAGGCAGCTTTGTTTCAACTACAGTGCAGTTGCAGTTCAGAGCAGCATCCAGCATTTCATAATACAGGAAATAGCGATTATGTAGACTATAGAAGATTAGATATTGACCTCTGCTGTTACCAAAAAACAAAAACAAAAAATCCAAAAGAAAAAAGAAAAATCTTTCAAAAAAATCCTTCCCTTTTCGTACTAATACAGTTGCAGATTTTCTCTCTTTCACTAATTATACACATTAAAAAGTCACCTTTTTATAGTTCTCTGTTCATTATCAGAAAGAAAGAAAGAAATACTTAGGAGAACATTCTTTCCCAGAGGATAACAGGGTGATTAGAACCCATTAACTGGAAGTAATTCATGTACAGCTGAGTGCAACATCTGGCCATAAGTAACCATGTAGTCATTATCCCATCTTTACTCAAGCCAGAGGATATTGCCTGAATAAGGTCTAGGTAAAACTGTACCATTTGGTCCCCTATATCTACATTTTTAATAACCCAATTACATAGGAGGCACATGCTTTATATGCCATGTGGGGAGCTACTTGTATTTACTTATACCTAAAACAGACCACATACGCATTGCATGGGTGTAACCAACCTAAGTAGTATGTTCCAAATCATGGATATGCTGCAGTACAGCCACAGCAAAGACACATACAGCATTTCCACAAGAGTGCTGTTGTGAGGTGGGATTACAGCAGAAATTGGGGGCAGATAGAGAACACACAGTACATGGCATGCTACACCCTTGTAAAGCCAGGTTTTTTCCTGACAGACTATTCTGGCAAAGGATAGAGAGGTAGAGGGGCCACAACAACACAGCTGGCAGTAGGATTTGCCTGACAGAGGGAAGCCCAGGAACAGTGACTTATTTTTTTCACCAGATTTGAAAAACCTGGAATCAAACAAATGAACAGTCAATGACTAAATTCTTCTTGTGACAACTAAATGGTGCGAGTTAGAAAACGAATGAGCAGACATCAGAAAGGACAGATATGGAGAAAGACAGTGGATGTGCAGTTGATGACACTAGATTTTCCACATGTTGACATCTGTGCACACAAAATGCATTATCACCAGTATTCACACTGTGGGTTTGAAAATGTAGGGCCCAGTCCTGCACCCCTGAGGACAAAGGAATTTTTGCCTTTGACTGCAGTGCGTGCAAGACTGGAGTTTTAAAGAGTCAGATTTGAGGCCCCAATTCAATAACGCAGTTAAGCGCCTTCTTAAATCCACTTTTATTCCACAAAGCACATAACCGTAAAAACTTAATGTTAAGCACATGCTTAAGCACATGTTTAGATGTTTGACTTACAGGGATAGACTGCTAATTCGGGGCCTGATGGAGAATATGAATTTTGAAAGCAGTAGGAAAAACACTTCATGCAGAATATAGCCGCTGCCCTTCCCCCAACAGCCTTCTCCTACTCTCCTCAAAAAACTACCACATATGGAGAAAGCAAGACACTGAAGCAGCACTTTTCCCTGGACTATACATCTCTAGGGATCTATCTGGAGATAATTTTTATTTGTGTTTTTTGAAATGTGCCAATGAGCTCTCCATGCACAGTTCAATTTTTTTTAAAAAAAAAGAAAACCGTACATCCTACAAAAATAAACCAATACAAAAAAGTTTTGATGCTATATTCTACCTACTTTAGGGACGTATACAACCTCCCCCGCATCATCATTGTAATCTAAGTGCCTCATAGGCTAATGTATTTATCCTCACAACAACCCTGTGAGGTAGAGTAGTAGTATAGTCCCATTTTACAGATGGGGAAACTGAGGCACAGAAGGGGTTAAATGATTTGCCCAAGTTCACAAGGAAGTGTGGGGCACTGCAGGGACTTGAATCCAAGTCCTAGGCTAGTGCCTAATCACAGGACTATCCTTCCTCTCTATTTTACGGTACACAAAATAGATCTTTATTTGAATCAAAATATTAATAGGAAATCTTGCTCTTTTCATGCTAAAAAAGTAGATTGGTAACAATCTAATCAGTTTCTCCTCCTATGCTATCAGATATCCCTCTGACCCTATAAATATTAACTTACCTGCAGCCTCTGACTGCAACTTGGCACCTCAGTTTTAAGCTATGCAAAACCAGAGTAAGGATATCCCAGAACAACATATGGATGTTTATATTATTCCCTTCTCCCACTACAGTCTGATCTTCAGTCATTGCTCAGACTGAACTCTTATCAAGGGGCTGGGACAGGGTGAAGGGAATATTTATTTTTGTGTCATCAGGCCAATCAGGCTAATGACCCATTGCAATTAGGGTCATTATTTTCCTTTTGGGGGGGGGGATAGAGGAGAGGTATGTGGGCATAAACGAGAGGGATTAAAATGGGGGCACCAGGGCAAAGGGGGAAGAGAAAGATATACCTTTTAAAATATTGAAGGTTTCTGGGAAATATAATTAGTTTTCACTCAACCCAGTCTTTATAATATTCCAGGTTTTCTCCCTGATGGGGCGTCATGTTTCCCTTGTTGGACTATTGAAAGAGGAAGTGAGACAAGGTAGGTGACGTAATATCTTTTATTGGACCAACTTCTGTTGGTGGAAGAGACAAGCTTTCAAGCTACACAGGGCTCTTCTTTAGGTCATTTTCTCTATATGCATTCCTTTAGTGAAAGAACTGGTGTTATTTTGACACATCAGGATGTGGAAACACCCAAACACATGGACAAAGAAACAGCCAACAAAAGAGCAGGTTGAAAAGCAGAAAAATAAAATTAAAAAAATAATAATAATAATCCAAAGTCTGGGGAAGACCATATCAGCAAGGGGGGGGGAGGAAGAGAGAAACCAACACGGATAGAAAGGATATGTACCTCATCACTAGTATTCCCAAAGAGAATCTTTGCTGTTCCTATTTGAGGTCAGAACACATACAAAAACAAACCTACATATGTAACAGATTACTACAAACACAAGGGAAGGGTGTGGATCATAGCAATCAAAAGCCAAAAAGATATATGATGCCTCAAGCTAACATAGAGCAATAATACTTAGCACACACGTTGAACCTCTCACATGAGGAAATTACTATAATTTTGATAATTTGTTAAGGGCTGACAGTGCACTCGGAGTTGTGCAAAACATAAATAAATCCAGTTCCTTCCTCCTCAGAGACAACGATCCAAAAAACAGTGTTACGAAACCAAAGGCCAGGTCTACACTACACACTTCCTTCGGTATGACTACGTCGCTCAGGGATGTGAAAAATCCACACCCTGAACGATGTAGTTATATCGACCTAACCTACTCACCCCCCACCCCCACCCCCCACATAGACAGCATTACGTTGGCAGGAGAGATTCTCCCACCAACATAATTCCACCTCTGAGAGAGGCAGTAGATAAACTGACAGGAGAGTTCTCTCCCTTTGGTTTAGAGTGTCTTCAACCAGAAGCATCACTTGTGCTGATGCAAGTTTGTAATGTAGACCTGCACTAAGTCTCACTATTTTTTTTTATAAGGTCACTAAACAGTATTCCCTTCTATAAAACGATCAAAGGCGAAGGCATCAATACATTAATTTTTCCTGGATACTAAAACATGCTAGCATCCAAAATGAGACACAAGGCTCTAAGCTCCATGCTTTAACTACCAGAAAATGCTACCAATTCAGAAAAACTGAATGACAGTCTGCCCTATCTGTTTAACCCCACTGAATTGAGTGGGGTTTGAGGATTTAAGTGAGGGAAGAATGTGGCTGTGGGAATCTGTTTTTCTAGTTAGTGAATTACAATGCTTGGAGGTATCATAGATTTTTTTAAAAAATCAAAACCCAAAACCAGCATCTGGAAGGCACTTATTTAAGGGTTTTTAGACATGTTATTTCCAACTTTGTGTTCCCATTACTGTTACCTCATCTTCCCTCCCCCAGTCCCACCCACACTATTGTCTGCCACACTATTATCTGCTACACCCACCTCTTGTATCTCATTTTAATCTAGATTTACTCTTCGTGGCAGGGACTGTCTCTTACTATGAGCTAAAATGTGATTTTTAAGCCATACCCTGAAGGAGAGGCACTGCCTCAGGAAGAGTATCAGAGACTGTGCCTGTGAGGTTCAGTCTCACTCTCTTCCGGGGCTATTCTTTGCATGTGAGAGGAGCCGCCAATCTGTCCCATCCATGATGAAAGTGCTGATTGCTCCCTCTTGCACATCATCCCAGCTCCAAAAGCTGGTGTAGAGTAGGACAGGATCATGATCTTGACTCCTCCGCATCCTACTCCCCAGAGTGCAGGAACTGCTATCAAGGGAATGCAGGAGTGGTGGTGGAGGAGGAAAGCTTTTTTCTTGCCTCTTCACAGCTGCACATGACCATGAGTAATCTGAACCTATATATTTCTACAGGGCCCAACAAAATGTCACCCTAATGCTGACTGGGGCCTCTGAGTACTATTGAAAATTTAAATAACAACCACTATGTATTTGAAAGGGTTGATCTGCCTGAAGTTTAGAGAGTGAAGCATGTGTGGCAAGGCTCAGAGTGAAACAAATCATAAGAACTCTTCTTCCTACCCATCCTTTCCCTCTCTCCAAAATCAGCTACAAACAGAGGCATTGACTATTGTCAGCGATGTCCCTCATAGTCAGGTCTCTGATGCTGGGAGGCATCACTCTTCCATGCAGTAATGGATGAAACCCAAAGCAAAAATTATGAGATCCATATGAGAGAAGCAGATTTTTCTCTGCATTGTTTATGGGGAACAGCAAACCTTTGGGGAAACATTCAATTATTAGTGTTTAGAACTGGGGACAGCCTTTGAGGAAGCCAAGCTATAGGAGAAAGTAGCAGCTGCTATGTCGTATGCAGGGGCAGATAGGAAAGCCTCAGAATGAAAGGGGAGTAAGTGTTTTTTAAAGGGGGCAGTCGGAATTGCTTTGTGCACCATAATTTCAGTGGATGAAGCAATCTAGAATACATTTTGTCTAGTGTATAAAGATCCCTGCATTTTTATAGAAGTCCAGAGACATTTTCAGAATGGTACATGGCAATATAGAGAAAAAAAGATTCTGCTGATCTATATTGAGGTATAATAGGAGGCAAGAAACTTCTGAGGAGAGATGAGTCCTGCACCTGTATCTGTAGGGTCACCTCTACAGTGCAAGCTGGGTGTGGCCCATCAAAGATTGTCACAAAGACCCTCAGGAAGGTGTCCCAGCTGGCCAGTATGGGGTGATCCTGCTCTAGTAGAGGGGATCCCCAGTCCAGAGCCTTACCTGTTAGAAGGCTGATGACCAGTCTTCACCAGATCTGTCTGGTAGGAGTCGGGCTGTAGTAGTAGACACAGCAATGGTTCACAAAATCTGCTATGGGTCCCGTTTTAATGCCCTGGTACAGGTACCACAGGTTCAGGTCCTGAAGGCAACATGGGCCATGGGGATGCAGGAGACATTCCTGCTTGCAGTTCTGTGGTCTGTTCTGATAAGGTGCAGTTTTTTGTCCAAGCCAACCTGCAAGATTTGGGTTTTTGCCTAAAGGCAAGCAATCTGCTCCTGGAGGCTCAGTATCCCATGGAGCACCTGTGGTGCTGTACCTGTGGGTTCTATGCCCTTTTTGGGTAGGATGAGCCTAAGAGGAGATTGAAGCGGTCTGAGCAAACTGTAATGCCCAGCAGCCAACACAGGCTAGGGGACAGTCCAGAGCCATAGTCAAGCATGCACGGGTGATTGGGTAGCCAGCAAGTCAATCAGTATCAGAGGCAGTCTGGGGCAATGATCAGAGTTCTCACGGGGTCAGTAGCCAGAAGATCCAATCCAAGGGGCCAGGTCATCGGGTTGGGGAGGTGAGGCAGCAAGGTAGTCTAGGCAGCAATCAGTGGTTTGTTGCTCAGACAGCTTCCTCTTCCTATTGAGGTTCAGGTACATGAGAGGGCTGCCTGTGGGCCCTTAGTACTAAGGCTGTTGGTCAGAGATGGTCGTTCAGCGTGATCCTGTGGCACAGCAGCCAAGGATATTTCCTAAGAACTACTGGGCCTGGCTTCAATACCGTGGTCTGACAGAAACCTAGCAGGTATATGTTGACCTTGTCACTTCTTAGAGGTGAGCAGCAACAGAGCTCTCTGTGCACATTCCTCCTTGGACTCGAGTGTGGCTTATGGGATCTACTGAGTATTGAAGTATTATGGGTAGAATTCACCACGGACCAGGTGTTCCATGCTACTTAAATCCCAGCGTGTTATAGTATGTGGATGCTGCTGGGGAACAGCCTTCCAGGGGGCATCTGTCTCCCCTCTGTGCTAGCCCTGCATAGACTGCCATTGAAGAGGTCTTTGAAGAGGGCTCCACAAGGAACCTTAGGATCTGATATTATGCAGATCCAGTGCATTGGGGCTACGTAGCTGCTGCAGGCCTGCATTGGATTTCACCCTCCCACATCTGGAGTACTTCACCCACGTACTACCAGATTACTCAGGCTCTAAATGAAGTAAGTGAATTTCACCCTTTGCATCTTGAATATACAATTTTGCCAAGCCCCAGTAATAGTTAAATTAATAGGGTGATAAATATTTCTGAATGTCCATCTTTCTTACCCGAGAATGATTCCTGGTATTAATCCTTAAAAATAAGACAGAGGCCAAATAAAATAGAAACCAAAACATACATCCTGCAATAATTCTACAGAAATATTTAAAAAATTTTGTAGACAAAAAGCCACCTCATAGATTTCTATCATCCCTTAGGTAACTATACCAGACAAAAAGAAAAGGAGTACTTGTGGCATAATCGGTGCATCCGATGAAGTGAGCTGTAGCTCACGAAAGCTTACGCTCTAATAAATTTGTTAGTCTCTAAGGTGCCATGCACTCCTTTTCTTTTTGCTGATACAGACTAACAGGGCTGCTACTCTGAAACCTGTCATTATACCAGACAAGGCACATATATATGACACTATATTCTTGTATGGGGCAAAAAGCTTCTGAAGAAAACAACACAGACTGATCATCATTTTCTAGCGTAGGTCATTGCTTTGCAAATATTTTATTATTTACTTTATATATCTAAGAAGATCCCAGCCAACACGAGATTTAGTTCACTCCTGTTTTCTGTAGAAGGGTTAATTTATAGGGATAATACTGTCCTAGCCCTTAAAGGAAAGATTTTAGATTATGTTTGTACTTGAATCAAAGCCTAAGTATAATGCTCACAAAACAGCAGAATTTTCACAGGCTCATCCTAGACTAAAATTACTACATTTTACAAGTTACCTTGATGTTTTGGGAGGCATTTTAAATCAGATGACCTGCTGCCTATAAAAATCATATCATAAAGTGTGTATCCTACAACTTAGGCCCTCACTAAGCAACGTACATAAGCAAGTGCCTAACTTTAAGCACACGAATGGTCTCTAAACCACGGCCTTACAATCTAGAAACATGCAGCACTTGAGTTATGAAATATGATAGTTTGCACCAGGAAATATGGGCTATGGGGATTGAGTGTGTTATTAGTGCTGGGCACTTTGCCTGTTATCCATTTATATATTATTAATATATATGTATCATCAGGGGGCTAGGGGCTCCAGCCATGCTCCAGGACCCTATTGTGCTAGGCTCTGTACAGACGCATTTCTTTATTTTGCACATTTTTGTAAACCGGTGTGGAAGAATTTTTGATTCATTTGATCAGATACTTTGGGCTAGCCTACCGAGCGGTGGGGGTGGGAGGGTTGCACTGGTGTAGCTACGCTGCCAGTGTACATTTTTAGTGTAGAAGTGCTGCAGCAGTGTACAAAATGACCAGCACTAGTCCAGTCCATCCCAATTCCAAATCAATTGGTATAGTTACACTAGTGTAAAAATTCCTGTCCAAGGTTTGTCTATAATCTGGGGGGAGTC
This sequence comes from Dermochelys coriacea, assembly GCF_009764565.3. Taxonomy (NCBI): domain Eukaryota; kingdom Metazoa; phylum Chordata; order Testudines; family Dermochelyidae; genus Dermochelys; species Dermochelys coriacea. The sequence continues at coordinate 92,436,828 of NC_050071.1, read as the reverse complement.
CATAGTCCCTAACCAGACAGATCCTACTTGAACACTGAGATGAACAAATTGCTAAACTGTGACCAAAGGGGTTTCAAAATGGAGATTTGTATACACTCCAGAAGCTTGAAACAGTTCTTTTTAGATGCCATCAAGCCAGGGATGTTTAGGAATGTGCTAATAATTTACAGAAGAGATTGGCCAGGTTTACCTCCAATGACTAATGAAACTCTCATACTCCATCCCTTCCTGCTGTTTAATAACGTTTTCAAAAGAGCCCTTTATGAAGATGAATAGTATTGTAATGCTGCAGCTGAGGAACTGGCACTCTGTCAAAGAAAACACAGGCCAATTTACTATGCATAGCACTGTATTTTCTTTTATACTTCACAATAGCTTATTATTAAATGAAAATGAAGCTCTAGTCCCCCTTAGGGACTGGATATTATTAACAAACAGTTTAGTAATGTTTTGTGACTTAATTTTTTTTCAGTAGTCAGATTACATGTATACATGCTGCTCTGGATAGGGTTGTGTCAGAATTTATTTGATAAATCATGAATTTCAGGGGTTTATAATAGAATCATAAAAACTGATTTGGTTGGAAATAAATTTCACTCTTGATCCCTTTTCTCCCATATCAGTTTCCTCAAGGATTTCTAGTGCAGACATATTGCACAAGGATGGCAACTGGATTGATTTCATGGTCTTAAAGCAGAGATAAGCACAAACTAAAACACTCGGATGCAGATCTGAACTTCTCCAAAGTCAGTGTGGTGATCAGATCCAGGGTTATATAACAAGACACAACCTCTGAAATTCCTAGAATGACTTTGTCTTCTCTGGTAAATACTTGTTTTGAGTGGAACAAATATGGCTATTTCACACAGCTCTAATATCAAACCTCAACCCTTGCTTGCAAGAGTTTGGGGACTATAGAATGGGGTTGTTCACAGAGCTGGGGAATCACCAAACCTCCCCAGCTCCACAGATGGCTCTAGCTTTGAGCTATGTAAGCAGCCCTATAAGAGAAGCCTAAACTCTTGGGACCTCTATTATGTCAGCAACTCCTTTCAGCTCCCAACTATTCCCTCCTATTCTTGCTGTGATCTTGGAGGCTTAACCATCTACTACTCCTTATAGATAAGGAACTCAATGTACACCCGCTAGCAGCTGCTGCTACCTAGCTCCCTGATGAAAAGCATCTCTCCACACAAAAACCAGAGTCTCAAAGTCAAGCTAGAGTTCTAAATTTGCTATAGGTTGAGACTTTTTTTTTTTCACATCTACACAACGTGCTTTCAGAAGCTGCAGCAAGAAAAACTTGCCAAGTCATGCTCGGGTTAGCTTGCTCTGTGTTTGTGGAATTGTTTAGCTAGTCTTCCTAAGGGCTTGTCTACATGGAGACACTCAGGAAAGTTAACATCATCTCTACACTATGGGGACTATATCAGCATAGCTACAGTAGGTACAGTTATAGCCATGCCAGCAAAACTCTGTAGCATGGAGGCAGTCTACAGTGACAAAAGGCATTTTCCCATCGCTGTAGGAACACCACCTCTTTGGGTGAGGTCAGCTAGATCAATAGAAGCAGTCTTTCATCAACCTAGCTGCATCTACACCAGGGTTAGGTCAGCATAGCTATGACACTCAGGATTTTTTTTTTGCACCCGTGAGCACTGTAGCTTTGTCTACATATATAGACCAGTCATCAAAGTGTGAGGGGAATTAAAGTTATAGTGAACTAAGGCCACTTCATTTCTGAATGCGTGCATCTACCTAGGGGTTTAATATGCTTTAACTTTACACCTTTAGTTACTTCATCTTAATTTTCCTGAACATTCCCATGTAGACACACCCTAAGTATCCCTGCATAGATGTGCCCTAACTCCAACTTTGTTCTGCAGCTGGCAATCCCAAGATCCAGGGTATTACCTGGAGAGCTCTCCCTCAGTGAACCCTGCCCAAAGCATTAGTTAGGGCAATGCAGGCTGCATTAAAACAAAACAAACACTGTGCATACTGGAATTTACATCCCAACAGACTGCTTCACCACACACCTTCTGTCCTTCTTTACTATCAGATTGCTAAGCCATACTCATACAGACTGGTGGATTTATTAGCCACTTGGGATGAGGCTAATGTGCAGACCTTGATCCTGATTGGAGAGGATTGTTCAATTCAGGCTGAGCTGAGCTCTGTTGTCCAAAAATCTGTGAATCTACAAGTGGATACTGGACAAATTAACTGGTTCTGGAATAATGAGAAGTGCCAAGCAGTGCTAGGAGAAGATAAGTCACTAAAAGCTTAGTACAATGGAGTCTGTGGCAATAAATATGGCTTTATACGTTTGTACTACATGGGTTACTGAAGTCTCCCTGAGGGGAGCTCTGCTTCCACTAACTGGTCTTCCATGCTTCAACCTCAATACCTGCCCCTTCTCCCAACAAACAACTCCCAAAATGTAGATAAGAAGGGGCCTTTACGGCTGGTTAGAGGGGAAGGGAGAACTTGACTGGGAAAGAGTTGCTGGGTGGGAACTCACACTTCCAAGCAAACTCACAGGGGCTGGTTTGAGACAGCGTTAAACATTCAGCATCATGCTTGACTTGTGTCATAACACCCTAGATTTTAAATGGGAATTCACTCTGGTTAATTCAATCATAAATACTGTATACTGAATTATATCCTTTAAATGGGAAAAAAAAAGGAATTGCTTTCCTTTCTTCCATCTAAAGTTTGCAATCCCTCAAAACCTACTGTCATCACAGTTGCCATCTGCCCAGCTGGTAAGGAATGATTGGGAGCCCTATCAGGGTTGTTCCTTGTTTGTTCAGAGGTAGGTGGGGTCAGTAATACTACTTAGTGCTTACTGGTACATTGCACTTTTCAACCATACATCTCCACTCACCTGAGACTTGATTTTTTCAGAGTGGCTGAGCCCCATGCAGTCCTCATGCGTTATGGGTTTCAACCTCTCTGAAAATTTGGCCATCAGAATTTCAAGTTGAGCACACAAACTGAAGTAAACTTTTGAGAAACTGGATCCAAGTTACTCAAGTTCATACTGGAGTCAGAAATAGAATTTGTGGTGAATACTGGCCTCATTGACTTCAGTGGAATCAGTATTTCATCCCAGGTCTACTACCCAGTGCCCTATCCTCTAGGCTGTGCTGCAAATAGCGATAATTGTGGAGACCAATGTCAAACTGTAAGATTCTTTCATCTCCTGCAACTAGGGGCAGAGCAGGTTTTCTTTCAGTCAGAAAGATTTATAATATTAAGTACAGCCCACTGTACTTTAGTAGAAAGATTAAGCTTCTTCCCTGGCCTACATTCAGCAGTACACAATAGACCATATTCTCAAGTGATGCAAACTGACTTTGCTCCATTGGCTTCAATGGAGCCATGTCAATTTATACAAGCAGAAGACCTGCCTCATTACTAATAAGAAGGTGATTATATGTATTGTTCCTAATCACATTCACCAGTTTTTAGTCGAGCAGCTAAGTTTTCTAACTAAGAGCACTTTGTGTTTATTTGTTTTTCCCCCCTGTTGGAGATCACTGCTCTCAACTTTAGACCTTCATAATCCTTGACAGAAGCTTTAACCACAAGTTTGCTTCTGTGCCGCAAAACATGCAAGTGACCAACAATTTCAGCTTCATCTCTAGAGCTTACATTGTGGCTTTTTGCCCACACTTAAAAACGGACTGACATTACGATTAAATCAGCTCCAGGGACTTCAGTGGCTGGAAAAATCTTCAGTGCTTTCCCAGTCCACCAATTCATATCGGATCACAAACACATACGACTTTATGCACTGTATGCTACTTGTTTGTTTAATGTGTCTTCTGGACTCTTCCCTAGTTGAACAAAAGACAAGCTAATATAATTAAATGCTGAGAAGTCTATTTGGGCCTGTTGATGTTACACCAAAAAAAAAAAAAAAAAAAAAAAAGTAGTTCTTTTTAAATCTTAAAGAGACTTCAACATAGTGGTTGCAATCTTGGTTCAGGAATAATGTTCAACTGGTACTTCCTGTTTCTGAGTCACTGACAACTCAGAAGCAAATTGTCTTGAATGATTATGGATTACAGTATTACCCTATTTTGTGCTGTATTAGTTATTATCTGATGTCTGGTACAGACCACCAAATTATACTAAAGAACAAGATGACCCAGCTCCTCAAGCACCTATCTATAATGTGTAGGGTGGAAAAAGCAGCATGACCATGGGAGACTTCAATCCAAGTGATATATGCTGGAAGTTTCATTCTGCCAGTACTAAAAAGTCCCTAGAATTTCTGAAAATTATATATGACAAATTCCTAACTCAAAAATCTTGTATCCAATACAGGGGACTTAGACCTCATCTTGACAGATGGAAAGGAAGTCTTCACAGAACTAAAAACTAGTGGTAGCATAGGTACAAGCGATCATGACTTGATCACATTTGTTACATGCAAACAGAATGAAGTCCAAACTGTAATATATTTACACTTGATGCTTTAAAAAGGCCGATTTCAAAAAACTGAAACCAAATTATGAGCTAAATCAGTTGCAAGACACTAGATGCCTCAAAAGCCACAAATCTTATCCTCTTCTGCCCACCATTGTATGTGGGGCAGACAGGCAGCTAAGCCGTTCTCACAAGAGATGGTTTAGGAGCCTAAAGCATTTGACTTCATGAGAGGAGTTCCCAGAGGGGGCTCACCTAAGTCCTTTTGTGGATCCAGGCCTAAATATGCACATGGGGAAGAAAGTTTTGATAACTGAGGGCCAGGTCTGTCCTTAGGGGGGTACAGGGCCTGGGACACATCAGCATAGGCACAGGAACTAAGGGTGCAGGGGCATTGTAAGCGAGTTCGGCCGGGGCTCGTCACTCTCCGGGGCGTGGGGAACCAGACCGCCTCACTACTTCTGTTAGGTGTGCTGGGGGAATTAGCCTGGCTGCAGGGCCAACAGTTAGTAGCTCAGGCAGGGGCTGAGCAAAACAGTTCACTATTAGCACGGCCCAGGCCCTGTGTCAGGGCGGGTCAACAAACAGTCAGTGGCTCAGGTCCTCAGGAAGGGACTGAGCAAAGAGTTCAATAGCAAACCCAGGCTCTTGGCTCCGAGTGGCCTGGGAGATGGGGAGACTGCCACCCGTGAGATGGGTAGCGGGGGGGATGCAGGCCCACCCACTCCACTGCGTCTCAGCCTGGGGCCCTAGCAGCAGCAGAAGACCCACTGCTGTATCAGTGGGGTTCCTGGCCGCAATACACTGACATTGGCTCTGGCAGTGTTGCTACCTTACTAGGGTCGGCTGCCCCCTGGCTACTTTCTACATCCCCCTCTAGAGGCACCTGGAGGACATCCTTCAAGGGGGGTCACACACCTCAGGGTAACTAGCATATGGGTGGCTTGGCAGCTCCTTGGGGTAACTGGCGAGCGGCAAGCTTGGCTGCATCTCTGGGCTCAGGCTAGCATCAGGCATTGGCTGGTCTGGCCAGTCCTCAGGGCGGCTGCCACTTGCTGTGGTTTCCCAGCTAGAAGCTCTGCCACAGGCATCTGGCCTCTCCGGTGGCTGTCTTTTAACTGAGCTCGGGCTTTTATACTTCCTGTCCTGTGCCTTGACCTCTAAGGGGCGTGCGCAGGGTTCACTAGCTCCGCCCACTTTGGCATCCAGAGGGGCTCATCACTCTCCAGGGCGGCAGGGAACCAGATCGCCTTGTTACAGGCATGCTGCAGCACTCCTGGGGTCTGCAGTGAAAATGTTCTTAAAAATAAACAACACGTGCTGGGTCATCAGCCGAGACTGCTATAACATGAAATATATGGCAGAATGCAGGTAACACAGAGCAGGAGACATACAGTTCTCCCCAAGGAGTTCAGTCACAAATTTAATTAACACATTACATTTTTAACGAGTGCCATCAGCATGGAAGCATGTCCTCTGGAATGGTGGCCAAAGCATGAAGGGGCATACGAATGTTTAGCATATTGGCACATAAATACCTTGCAACGCCAGCTACAGAAGTGCCAACCAAATGCCTGTTCTCACTTTCTGGTGCCATTGTAAATAAGAAGAGGCCAGCATTACCTCCTGTAAATGTAAACAAACTTGTTTGTCTTAGCGATTGGCTGAACAAGAAGTAGGACTGTGTGGATTTGTAGGCGCTGAAGTTTTACATTGTTTTGTTTTTGAGTGCAGTTATGTAACTAAAAGAAAAAAACACCTTTACATTTGTAAATTGCACTTTCACAACAAAGATTTCACTACAGTACTTATATGAGGTGAATTGAAAAATACTATTTCTTTTGTTTGCCATTTTTACAGTGCAAATATTTGTAATAAAAATATACACACTGATTTCAATTACAACATATATGAAAATGTAGAAAGACATCCAAAATATTTAATAAATTTCAATTGGTGTTCTATTTTTTAACAATGCAGTTAAAACTGCAATTAATTGCGAGTAATTTTTTTGAGTTAATTGCATGAGTTAACTGTGATTAATCAACAGCCCTAATGCATAGAAACTCCAACAAAACCCCAAGCACCCCTGTCCCATTTTGTGATGCAATCCAGACCAGTGAGGGGTTGTGATTAAGACACCCAGGATTACAGGTCAGTCAAAGTTCTAGTGCTGTGGCTCACTGCCTGAACACTGACAATCAGCAGATAAGCACACTGAGAGTCTGTATGATAAGCAGCCCTGAACAAGCAATTCTGATTCCAGCAGGCTGCTTGTTATGCCCCAGCCACACTCTGGTATACATCAGCTCTGGTTGCACCGGGCAAGAGGACCCCAACACTAATCAGTCCCCAATTTTCCCAAAAGCATGCGCTCTGCAATGGCCAACCCTTTCCTGGAGAATTCAGAGGAATAATCATGTTTGTTTGGTCCCCTAAAGAGACAGCATGCACAGCTTATCAGTTTAACTGGTATTAACAATAACTTCAAATTAAACATAGCACTGTGCTGGTTTATATTGAAAGTAAAACTCACTTAAAATCCTATCTTCTTTTGTTAATAGAGTTCAAAGTATAAAGGAAGTGTTAAAAATGGCTAACAGCAAAAAAATACTTTCAGTGACTAAAACTTCAGACAACGACAAGCTACAGTCTTTGTTCAAGGTAGTTTCCTTACCAATCTACCTTCCAGCAAGAAGGCTGACCACATCTCTGGTCAGGATCTTCTACAGAGTCCAAAGTGCTCAGTTGCTTTGGTTTCTTACGTGAAAGATCCCTTGGGGTTCTTTGCCCCTCTTTGTTCAAGTGAGCCTTTGAAATGGATTCTTCCGAAGGTTACCTCCTCCCTCCCCACCTAAGAAATGTTAATTCAAGTTGTGAGGAAGGAGACATGGAATCTGCTGATGAAGGAAATTCCATGCTGGTTTCTTCCCCCACTGGTGTTTCCTAAAATGCAGATAAATGGCCACTTGCCATGTGATTGCTACCTAACTGATGACACCTGGCTGGAGGTTTTGGCCTGCCCTTTGTCTAGAAGAAACCTATTTACCCACTTCCCAGACTTGTCTGATAAACACCTTCTAATTCCACATTTTTAATATTTGTATGGTCTCTTGGGCATTTACTATATACACACCAGGCAAGAAAATTAATGATCAGCGTGTTATTACTTTTCCAATGATACCTTACATGCCTCGTATCAGATAAAGATGGGCATTAATGAACTGGTGCAAACTGAACTGGTCAGGCCAGCTGAAATTCACTACCAGATTATCATGAACCTCTTGCATTAGGATGTTGTTAAGGTCACAACCCCGCACCCCAAAAAGCAACTGGAAGCACAATTCTACCCCTGGGGAGATGGTGAGAGAACAAATGATGTGTGAATGTTAGTAACATTGCTTAATGTGTTACCAGAAGGTGCTGAGATGTGATGGTGAGAAGCATGGTATAAGAACCTATACAGAAGAGAATCAAGACTAAAGAAGACTCTGAGGAACTGCTGAGGCACCTGTGAAAACTAATGAATGAGCAGCATGATGAGTGCTGAAAATCAGTGTTAATAAATGGAATTTAATGCACATTGAAAGGAATAATTCAAACTACTCATACACACTAGTTGTTCCTCCATTAGCTGTAATCTCCAACAAAAAAATGTTGGTTAACACTGTGGGGTCACAAAATGCAGACTTCTGCTCAAGGTGCAGTGGTTCAAAAAGCCACACCCAAACAAAATGTTAGGACATAAAAAATGGGGTTAAAAAAAAAACCCCACCAATACTGAAAATATTGCAATACCATTAGAAAGATCAATGGTTCACCATCACCTTAAAAAGAGACATTTTAGACTGTATTAAAAGAGAGAGCAGAAATAGGTAGAGCCAAGAGACAAGCAACAAAACTGAGTGAGTGTAAATAAGAGGCTTCCATTTGAGGAAAGATAAAAAAAAGATTGGGACTGTTTGGTTTAAAAGAGGAGTTGAATAAAAGAGGACATGAGATACACATAATACTGAGTGGTACAAAGAAGGTAATTCTGATGCTCCAATTTACCCTATTTCCTAATACAAGAACAAGGGGACAGCCAATAACTCTGAAAGACAATAAATTTGAAATATTAAAAACCCCCACCATATGATCCATCTATAGAACACATCATCATGACATAGAATCCAAGGTTCTAACAGGATTTTAAAAGTACACATGTATAGGGAGACAAGATAAATAAAACTTATCCTAAGGCAGGGTAGTCAACAGGCAGACCACAAGCCAAATCTGGGCTGCCAGACATAGATGCTGGAATAGGGGTGCTGCTGCACCTCTGGCTTGTAATGGTTTCCATTAAATACAGGGTTTATGGTTTGGTTCAATGGCTCTCAGCATCCCCACTATACAAATTGTTCCAGAACCCCTGCCACCAGATGCTTTTGAATTGACTGTGAAATTCATTTATATATTATTCATTAATATTTTTGTATTATTTTCTCTGGAGTCTGAACCTTGCCTATACCTTGACCAAGAAATTTGGACCTTAAAAAAAATAATCGATTATATCCCTCAGGGCAGGGGTAAACTCTTTTGTTTTAGGGCGTAAGTCGTTTACTAATGGATAAGGATTAAAAGGAAACTTCCTCTATGGACAGATTATTCCACAGTTATTGGTCCCTCAATTAAGAGCTCTCAATTAAGTGAATTAAACATGTTTCCCTTCCTGACAGCTCTGCTAATTTTAGAAATTGTTTTGTGCCTGGAATTAGCCTGGTTCATATCTGTAAGAACAGAGGACAGATCATGGGACATCAAATCCAGGATAACTGAAATCTTCAAAACATATCATAATAAATGATAGCACCTGGCACTTTCATAGCACCTTCTAGCTGAGGAGCTCAAAATATTAATTTAATCTGAGACACCCCAATAGCCTAATGCTATAGATGGGGAAACTGAGGCATGGAGAAATTAAAGGTGAAAAGCATCCAGTGCTGAGGACTCCACAAGGCCATAGGCCTCAAGGTTTAGTTCCATGGCAAAGGCTAGAGGAGCTGATTCTATCAATAACTGCTGCAGTGGCTCAGCACTTCACAGGAGATACCCAGAAGCAACCTCAGTTTCTGGGCACACAGTATTTTTCATTACCATTGCCTTGCCCAATGTCACAAGAGAAGTCGTGACACAGGTGGGAACTTAGAATACTGATCACCTGACTCCCAGTAATGTGTGTGAACCAGAAGACAAGCAGCTAAAGGATGGGATGCTCATTATCAGCCTGACCCTGCTCCCAGCTGAAGTTAATGGCAAAACTTCAACAGAAGCAGTTTTGGAGTCTACAGATCTTCTAACCTTAGTGACTTTTAGTGTCATGTTTCCAGTCAACTGGTTTGTCTCTTTAGAAGTTTAAGCTATTTAGCATGCTGTCTCTTCTTCGGGAGATATTCAGTACTGTTATTCACATGCAATTGGAATGAATTTTAAAGAAGAAAAACTGGTAAAAGTTGCTTGAACCCTCTTAAAGGAAAGCTGCAGGAAACAGAGGATTTGTGATTTAAAAGGACATCATTTGCCTGCCTTATTATCTCATTTTTCAGTGGAGCTGACAGGACAGCTGCCTGTTATTACAGTGCACACCAGGAAATACTTAACTGCCACACAGTAAAGAGCTAGTGAGGGATTAGTACACAAATAGAATTCTTGCACCTGGTAGTCATGCAGTTAGATTTATCATCTTTGTAGGATAGGTTACTTACAAAGAAACAAAACAAAATGGCTTCTTGTCATTGTAATTATGATAAGCATTAGTACAGTTTTGAGGCTAGATTACATTTATTGCTAGTGGTTTTCATTTAATTGCAATAATCTTTTATTGGGTTTACATAAATAAATTTAGTATTCTCAGTTGCATGTTTAAACTGTTCCTAAAAGTGTCAGATCAACAGCCTTCTGGTCGATTAAAATTTATTTTTTATCGTCATGAGAGATATTATGTAACAATAGAGCTCACTTTTGGAAGAATGTTAACCTGTACTTATTTTAAAAGACTGTAAATCTATTCCAGGTGTAGCTCACCGTTAGTGTACTTTATTCATCTTAACATAAACAGAAAGTGTCTAAATTCAAGCAGGTTGCTATGTGGGAAGTGCATTAAATATACACACAAATAAAATATATTTTGTAATGAAAAAGTTGTAATGTTTAATACATGATCATATTATAAACTCATTTGAAACATTAAGCAGCATTAATTGAAAGTCAGTAAGTTATCCAGGAAAAGTTAGTGAGCACCAGATTGTCCCCTATCCATTTTCCCTGTGTATAGGGGACATTATCTCTAATAAATCCCATGCCTGGAATTTCCATTGGGTTGTCCTTTCCCCCCCCCCCCCATTGCAAGATCCCTACTTCACAGGCCTTGCTTTTTCCTCATAGAAAGCTAGGCCCTTAGCTGCACAGGAATCAGACTTAAATAATTCACAGTATAGATATCAATACTGATTACATAAAGTGTTTCTGTTGTAGAGTGGAGCCAATAAGGGGAAACAAAATTATTTATTCCACTGTCTGCAATGAACTACTCTCTTAAAAGCTAAGATATCATACAACACATCAAATAGCAGTATCATAAATTACTTCATGGGATTCTAGATGAGTTAATAAATAATGACCCAAAATTCAGGAGAGGCTCATTTTGGCGATTTTCTTTGAGATGCATGTTCTAACATCAAGCACCTAACTATGCCCAGAAAAGTGGATAAGAGTTAAAGGAAACAACAAAGAATTTGAAAGAGAAACCATGCAGATTTCAAAGATTAATAATCACCACTGTTAGAAAATCTCAATTTTATTTTTAGGATAAACTTCTCAGCAAATCATAGGCAGAAGAACAAAAGTATTAGTACTCTAATAGAATGCTTCAAATTTACACTGAATTGCTTACAAGAGAGTTATCTGCTAGGAACTAGAACAGAAGAAATACTATGACAAGAAAACCAAAGACTTCCCCCCCACAAGTAGGAAAGGATTAGATTTCAAAACAAAGTGGATAGCAACGTGGTAAGGGACTAGCTATACCCTCCACAAAAGGTCACATATTATAATCACCCCAGAGGGTCTGTCCTTCAGGAACAACCCAAGAAATCTAAACAAAATCACAAAAGACATACCCTCTGTTTATTGAGAACATCCAGAACACTATCAGCATTTCTTTGACTGAAGTAATACGTGTTCATCCACTCATTGATAATACAAGACACCAAAAGCAGAAAACACAGGCTCAGTGTCTGTACAGCCTCTGCAGAAGCAACTGTTTTGAGAACAAAAAGAGGTTCAAAAATGATAGTTACTGACTATCAGGAATAAGGGCCTGCAGCTGCACCTACCCAGTCATTGGGCAGCCAAAGAGCGCAGCTGAGCCACAACAGAACCACCTGATTGGCTAAAGCTGTCTGGTGGCTTGCTCTTTAGCCCAGCAACTGCAGAGGATCAGTAGCTGTTCAGTGTACATGCCTGTGAATTCTATCTGCCTGTGTTTGCCTCATTCCACGTCCTGCTCCTGCCTGGACCCTACCTTGCACCCAGCCTTACTCTAGTCTAGACTCTGCCCTGCACCCAGCCCTGCTCCTGCCTTTCCTGACTCTGGGAAATCTGATTCTGATCTTGACTCTGATTACTGCATCTGTCTCAACACGTGGGGCTGCCATTTTGACTCTGACCACTAGGCATGACTCCTGCTCTGACCAGAAGGCCTGACTTCCTATGACCTGGTCACCTAACACTAACAGCTGTCTATTACATTTCCTTGCATCCTGGCTGTTTCTCTTTGTATTTTTATTAATTAGTATATGAATTTGTGGCTGTTATATTTGCATTCTTTTTTAAAAAGGAAAAAATGTAACAAGCCATTGGAGTAGGTGGATAATACCAATGGTGAGCTGGAGCCGGTTGTTAAATTTAGAAACCTTTTTTTAGAACTGGCTTCTAAATTTAACAACCGGCCAAAAGTGATGCCTTAGTCACCGACTCCATGGTGCTCTGGGGCTGGAGCACCCACAGAGAAAATTTGGTGGAGGCAGAGCACCCGCCGGCAGCTTCCCGCCCGGCCCCAGCTCACCTCACCTCCGCTCCACCTCTGCCTCCACCCCTGAAAGCGCCGCCCCGCTCTGCTTTGCCGCCCCCTCCCCGGCTTCCCACGAATCAGCTGTTCGTGCGGGAAGCCGGGGAGGGCTGAGAAGCAGGCAGCAGCTTCGCACTCAGGCCCAGGGAGGTGGAGGCGGAGGCGAGCTGGGGCAGGGAGGCACGAGGAGGGCTGCCCGCGCCCCAGCAGGTAACTCGGGGGGCGTGCAGGGGAACCGCTCCCCGCCCCAGCAGGCCTGAGCGTGAAGCCACCGCCTGCTTCTCAGCCCTCCCCAGCTTCCCACGCAAACAGCTGATTCACAGGAAACCTGGGGGGTGGGGCGGAGAAGCAGAGTAGGGCGGTGCATTCAGGGACAGAGGCGGAGTGGAGATGAGCTGAGGCCAGGGGCGGGGTGGGGAGGGGGGCTGCCGGTGGGTGCTCTGCACCCACCAAATTTTCCCCGTGGGTGCTCCAGCCCCGGAGCACGCAGGGAGTCGGTGCCTAAGGCGCCACTTTTGATGTGATCAGTGGGGGGAGCGGCCACTTCCCCTGCTCCCTGCCTAGCTATGCTCCCCTGCCCCTAGGAGCCAGAGGGACCTGCCGGATGCTTCCCAGGAGCCGCCCCAGGTAAGCACCTCCGGGAATCCCCACCTCGCCCCCCAGCAGGTCCCTCTGGCTCTTAAGGGCAGGGCGGGGTGGGCACCCACTACAGTGGCCCACGAGACCCTCCTGCCCAGTTCTGAGGGCAAGCAGGGGACAGGGGTTGGATGGGGTAGGAGTCCCGGGGGGCTGGGGTGCACCACGACTCCTTGTGGGGTGAGGAGGGAACCAGTTAAGATTTTGGCAGCTCATCACTGGATACTACTACTTTGTGACATGAATATTATTTTTTCAGTGGTGGGGGGAGGAGCTCTAACCCATATCATGTGATGGGCTAGGAAATAAATACCTTCCTGTGTGCCACACTTTTATTGCTCGGTGTCATGGACTCACAGGGCTCATGCTCCTTGTCTCCATGTGGCCCCTGGGAGTAACCCCCTTCAGTGTGACAGCTTTAGTGAAGGTTGCACTCTCTCGCTGGGGCTTGGCCCTCTGGCCCCACCATCTCCTGGGACCCTACCTCTGAGCTTGCTGCACACTCATCTCTCACAATGGGGCCCCTCAGGGAGTTCACTCGCTCTGGACCCGCAGGGCCTCCACACACAGAGGGAACAATGCAACACTGTTCTCTAGACTGGAGTAATTCTCAGCCAGTGTAAAACAGAAGGGTTTATTGAACGTCTGAACACAGCTCAGGCACTTCTCAGGGCCCTCAGGCCTAGCATTCCTCAGCACGGTCCATCTAGCTCTCCTCTTGGCACCCAGGTGGGCTCTGACTGCTCTGTCTCATCCCAGTTCAGCAGCCCCCTCCTTTTTGCTGATCATCCTATATCACCTTCCCGAAAGCCAGTCCTCTGTCCTAGGTCCCAGGTAAACAGGCTGCCTGGACCTCCTCTCTTCCATCCTTTGTCCCCCACTGGCTGGAACCGGCAGGTCAGGCCAACAGGATCCTACCACTGGCCAGGTCCAGCTGACTTCAGAGCTGGGCTGGGCCTCCCAGTCACAAGTTGCTAGATCTCCAGGCCCTTGTCCGGGTCTGGCTGCTAAGCAAGATCACACCTGGTCCTCTGCAACAACAAACACCCTCTCCCACCACCTCGTTAAACACACAACACACAAGGGAAACAGACACACACAGTGTTCATGCAAAGCACTAAGAAAATCCCCCACTTCATCACACTCAGTTCCTTATACATCCTGGTTGGAAAAAAAATAATCCAGTGGTTAATGTGATTCATCAGTAATTTCTGATGTATTTTATTACGTTTCAGGCCTTTGATAGGGTTCTTCAAGACAGGAGCTAAGTTATTTTCCCCCTGTAACTTTCTTCTTATGCAGCATAGCATGACTAAAGCAAATGCACTTTCAGTCTTTATAGGTAAATTAATTAGTTGAAAATACTTCCTCATAATTGGGACATGGATTCACTATTTCCCCATTTATCTACTCTACGCTTATTAAACACAGAAATAACCACAAGAAAGAAAATAGTCATTTGAACATTTTGCAAAAATAAAGGTGTTTTCAATAAAATCACGTGCTCCCCCCCCCCCCCGCCAAAAAAAGTCACACTGCATTATTTTTAATTCTGGATTAGATTTGAACAGCTTTTTCTATAAATCCATCATACCATATGTCCTTTTGTCCATTTTAAAGTATAACCATGAACCATCCATCAACCATCATGATTGTACATTGGTTGACACGTGTATATTTAAGTAATTTTTCTCCATTTGTTTGGTCTCATTTCCATGTCCTTCTTTGGAAGCCCTAACAGACACAGGGGATTTATAGAAATCCAAAACTTGTCTAAAAACCCCTTCAAGTCCTTTGGAGTCATAGCTCTGCGGTGTTTACAGGGTGCCCATCAGCCTACTAACCTTCTACTGAATTTGCCCTTCTCTGCATCTATTCTTATATTTATGTGATTTCTGTACGTAATTACTCCAGTCTACATAAGTCATTTGGTCTTCCTAATGTTCTGATGATAATTATGTGTTCTACTTCTCATTCCTTTGTCTGTACAAAGTGCAAGCTGGTCTCCATATTGGAAGAGAAGGTTCAAGGTCTGGAGAAACAAGTATTGACCCTGCGTTGCATAAGAGAAACTGAAGGTTTCTTGGACAGACGTCAGGATACGCTTCTACAGACACAACATTCTGAAGATTCAGAGCAGGCTGCGCAGCGGGGACAGAAGGACGGTGAAGAAATTTGGCAGCATGTGACCTCCAGAAGAAGGAAGGGGAGCGTCCATGTACCAGCAATGCAGATACAGGTAAGCAACCGTTTTCATGTTCTCTCCACAGGTACTAATGCGGAGAGTGGACTAAATGATACATCTGAGGGAAGGGAACAGAAGGAGACTCCGCCGATTGGAAGGCATAAGATGCACTGTCCTAGAGATGGGGGTTCCACGACCACCGCTTCCAAGAGGAGTTGGCGGGTGATGGTGGTCGGGGACTCTCTCCGCAGGGGGACTGAGTCATCTATCTGCCGCCCCCTCCGGGAAAACCGATAAATCTGCTGCTTGCCAGGAGCTAGGATTCACAATGTGACGAAGAGACTGCCAAGACTCATCAAGCCCTCGGATCGCTACCCCTTCCTGCTTCTCCACGTGGGCACCAATGATACTGCCAAGAATGACCTTGAGCGGATCACTGTAGACTACGTGGCTCTGGGAAGAAGGATAAAGGAGTTTGAGATGCAAGTGGTGTTCTCATCCACCCTCCCCGTGGAAGGAAAAGGCCTGGGTAGAGACCGTCGAATCGTGGAAGTCAATGAATGGCTACGCAGGTGGTGTCGGAGAGAAGGCTTTGGATTCTTTGACCATGGGATGGTGTTCCAAGAAGGAGGAGTGCTAGGCAGAGACAGGCTCCATCTAAAGAAGAGAGGGAAGAGCATCTTTGCAAGCAGGCTGGCTAACCTAGTGAGCAAGGCTTTAAACTAGAATCACAGGGGGAAGGAGACCAAAGCCCTGAGGTAAGTGGGGACATGGGATACCGGGAGGAAGCATGATCAGGAGAGCACGAAAGGGGAGGGCTCCTGCCTCATACTGAGAAAGAGGGACGATCAGCGAGTTATCTCAAGTGCCTATACACAAATGCAAGAAGCCTGGGAAACAAACAGGGAGAACTGGAACAGTCAAGGAATTATGATGTGATTGGAATAACAGAGACTTGGTGGGATAACTCACATGACTGGAGTACTGTCATGGATGGATATAAACTGTTCAGGAAGGACAGGCAGGGCAGAAAAGGTGGGGGAGTTGCATTGTATGTAAGGGAGCAGTTTGACTGCTCAGAGCTCAAGTATGAAACTGCAGAAAAACCTGAGAGTCTCTGGATTAAGTTTAGAAGTGTGAGCAACAAGGGTGATGTCGTGGTGGGAGTCTGCTACAGACCACCGGACCAGGGGGATGAGGCTTTCTTCTGGCAACTAATGGAAGTTACTAGATAGCAGGCCCTGGTTCTAATGGGAGACTTCAATCACCCTGATATCTGCTGGGAGAGCGATACAGCGGTGCACAGACAATCCAGGACATTTTTGGAATGTGTAGGGGACAATTTCCTGGTCCAAGTGCTGGAGGAACCAACTAGGGGCAGAGCTCTTCTTGACCTGCTGCTCACTAACCGGGAAGAATTAGTAGGGGAAGCAAAAGGGGATGGGAACCTGGGAGGCAGTGACCATGAGATGATTGAGTTCAGAATCCTGACACAAGGAAGAAAGGAGAGCAGCAGGATATGGACCAAAAGAAAAGGAGTACTTGTGGCACTTTAGAGACTAACAAATTTATTAGAGCATAAGCTTTCGTGAGCTACAGCTCACTTCATCGGAGCTTCATCCGATGAAGTGAGCTGTAGCTCACGAAAGCTTATGCTCTAATAAATTTGTTAGTCTCTAAGGTGCCACAAGTACTCCTTTTCTTTTTGCGAATACAGACTAACACGGCTGCTACTCTGAAACCAGGATATGGACCCTGGACTTCAGAAAAGCAGACTTTGATTCCCTCAGGGAACTGATGGGCAGGATCCCCTGGGAGAATAACATGAGGGAGAAAGGAGTCCAGGAGAGCAGGCTGTATTTTAAAGAATTCTTACTGAGGTTACAGGGACAAACCATCCCAATGTGTAGAAAGAATAGTAAATATGGCAGGCGACCAGCTTGGCTTAACAGTGAAATCCTTGCTGATCTTAAACACAAAAAAGAAGCTTACAAGAAGTGGAAGATTGGACTAATGACCAGGGAAGAGTATAAAAATATTGCTCAGGCATGCAGGAGTGAAATCAGGAAGGCCAAATCATACTTGGAGTTGGAGCTAGCAAGAGATGTTAAGAGTAACAAGAAGGGTTTCTTCAGGTATATTAGCAACAAGAAGAAAGTCAAGGAAAGTGGGGCCCCTTACTGAATGCGGGAAGTAACCTAGTGACAGAGAATGTGGAAAAAGCTAATGTACTCAATGCTTTTTTTGCCTCTGTTTTCATGAACAAGGTCAGCTCCCAGACTACTGCACTGGGCAGCACAGCATGGGGAGGAGGTGACCAGCCCTCTGTGGAGAAAGAAGTGGTTCGGGACTATTTAGAAAAGCTGGACGAGCACAAGTCCATGGAGCTGGATGTGCTGCATCCGAGAGTGCTAAAGGAGTTGGCGGATGTGATTGCAGAGCCATTGAGCCCAATGTCTTTGAAAACTCATGGCGATCGGGGGAGGTCCCGGATGACTGAAAAAAGGCTAATGTAGTGCCCATCTTTAAAAAAGGGAAGGAGGAGGATCCGGGGAACTACAAGCCAGTCAGCCTCACCTAAGTCCCTGGAAAAATCATGGAGCAAGTCCTCAAGGAATCAATTCTGAAGCACTTAGAGGAGAGGAAAGTGATCATGAACAGTCAGCATGAATTCACCAAGGGCAAGTCATGTCTGACTATTCTAATTGCCTTCTGTGATGAGATAACTGGCTCTGTGGATGAGGGGAAAGAAGTGGATGTGTTATTCCTTGACTTTCGGAAAGCTTTTGACATGGTCTCCCACAGTATTCTTGACAGCAAGTTAAAGAATGGGCTGTATGAATGGACTATAAGGTGCATAGAAAGCTGGCTAGATTGTTGGGCTCAACGGGTAATGATCAATAGCTCCATGTCTAGTTGGCAGCCAGTATCAAGTGGAGTGCCCCAAGGGTCAGCCTTGGGGCCGGTTTTGTTCAATATCTTCATTAATGATCTAGAGCATGGCACGGATTGCACCCTCAGCAAGTTTGCAGATTACACTAAACTGGGAGGAGAGCTAGATACGCTGGAGGGTAGGGATAGGATACAGAGGGACCTAGACAAATTAGAGGATTGGGCCAAAAGAAATCTGATGAGGTTCAACAAGGACAAGTGCAGAGTCCTGCACTTAGGACAGAAGAATCCCATGCACCGCTACAGATTAGGGTCTGAATGGCTAGGCAGCAGTTCTGCAGAAAAGGACCTAGGGGTTACAGTGGACGAGAAGCTGGATATGAGCCAACAGTGTGCCCTTGTTGCCAAAAAGGCCACCAGCATTTTGGGCTGTATAAGTAGGGGCATTGCCAGCAGATCGAGTGACATGATCGTTCCCCTGTATTCGACATTGGTGAGGCCTCATCTGGAGGCCTCAACTGTGTCCAGTTTTGGGCCCCACACTACAAGAAGGATGTGAAAAAATTGGAAAACGTCCAGGGGAGGGCAACAAAAATGATTAGGGGACTGGAAAACATGACTTATGAGGAGAGGCTGAGGGAACTGGGATTGTTTAGTCTGCGGAAGAGAAGAATGAGGGGGGATTTGATAGCTGTTTTCAACTACCTGAAAAGGTGTTCCAAAGAGGATGGATCTAGACTGTTCTCAGTGTTCTCAGTTGTAGCAGATGACAGAACAAGGAATAATGGTCTCAAGTTGCAGTGGGGGAGGTTTAGGTTGGATATTAGGAAAAACTTTTTCACCACGAGGGTGGTGAAGCACTGGAATGCGTTACCTAGGGAGGTGGTGGAATCTCCTTCCTTTGAAGTTTTTAAGGTCAGCCATGACAAAGCCCTGGCTAGGATGGTTTAGTTGGGGACTGGTCCTGCTTTGAGCAGGGACTTGAACTAGATGACCTCCTGAGGTTCCTTCCAACCCTGATATTCTATGATTCCTTTTCTGACCTATGCTGACCTCCTATGAATTGCGTGGGAGGAAAGGACCCCAGAGAAGAAAGACAAAGATATTGCATAAATTCCACTAAGCCAAGCCAACAGTAGTTGGTCCACACAAGGCTGTGGGGGGTGGAGGGGTGGACGTCTACAAGACGTCCTAGAGAACTGGCCCAGTTTGGGTGATTGATGTGCAAACAGAACACTTTCTCTCTACATTTTGTTTATCTTTTTTACTGTTTTTGTTCTATATTAATTCAGACCTTGAAACAGAAGATACAAGACGGCACCTCAGACAGAGGTTCCCAGCTGCTGCTACTTCCAAAAGAAGTAAAAGGTAAAGACAGACAAATGAAGAAACTGGCTACCACCTACCTGCACTTGTGCCAGGCCCATCACAGAACAGGAGAGGGATAAGAGCCATGTTTCTATTGTAAGTTTTCATTTTCTATGTATTTTCCTCAGCAAGAAGTTCAGAATTTTTCAGAAGTGGCTCAGTGATGTACTGGTGAATTCCATTATGACACTAAGTAAATATTAACTTTAGATAGTGCTGCCAAGGTTTTTAAAAAGCAAAACACAAAACCCATGGTCCCTGCCCCAAAGAGCTTACAATCAACATAAGACAAACACTGAAAATGAAGGTAATATCCCAAGGAAGTAATAGGGAAAGGAGTGACTAGGGTTAAAACAAAAAGACAGGAGTTCATTTATAATATAAGAGTTAAATATTTCTTTAGTTTAAAAAGAGTGAGCCACAGATAACACAGGAGTAGAGAAGAAGGAGAAAGGAATGGGTTTGGAAGGAAGTTTGTGCACAGAGAGAAGGATAGGAGTACTTGTGGCACCTTAGAGACTAACAAATTTATTTGAGCATAAGCTTTCATGAGCTACAGCTGCATCCGATGAAGTGAGCTGTAGCTCATGAAAACTTATGCTCAAATAAATTTGTTAGTCTCTAAGGTGCCACAAGTCCTCCTTTTCTTTTTGCGGATACAGACTAACACGGCTGCTACTCTGAAACCTGTCAGAGAGAAGGATGTAATTTCAGGGAACTGCAAAAAGGCAAAAGTGGAAAGAGACAATGTGAACAAGGCAGGAAGAATGGGGTAGACTGTGGAGCATAGGATTAGGAGTAACAGGAGGAAAGTTATAGGGAAGGCAAAGCCTTACAAATAAAAACCTGGAGCTTCAGCTTTATGTGGAAAGAACTATGGAGCTAGAGAAGAGACCAAAGCTGGTGTGCAGTATGGCAGCTGTATTCCTCCCATTCCTTATTTTTCTTACAGATGCAATTTTCTATATTGCTACTGTGTCCATAAAGAGCCCCATTCTGGGCTTTCAAGGACTATGGTCTTTTAGTTGCCGGAGTTGCCATTTTGTGATCCGGGAAGATTGTCATTTCCTGCTTCAGTCTCCTTTTGTGAATGGCGCATGAAAAGTTCTCTTTTGATGTTTCTTACAATCGAGATTTTTCTGTACCCAACTCAGAGCCTGAGCCAAAGCCCACTACTGTCAATGGATGTCTTCATTGATGTCAGTAAGCTTTGCATCACATACTAACACATCTCAGTTCCTAACTTCTGATTTATATTCATTGCAATCAACTCCCCCTTTCTTCCCTTTGCTTATATATATTACAGCTGCTTTCACTTCCTGTCTTAACTAGGCTGTTTTTTAAACCAACACAGCCTTATTCCTCAGTTGTGGCTTTTGGGCCATCTAATTAAGGTGTTCTTAAATGATTCCAAATTATCATTTACATTTTTCTGATTAAATTCTTTCTCCCAGCTGATCTGCCTCAAAATTGTTTTCTCGCTCTGTGAAATTGCCCCTATTAAAGCACCAAGTACCTATGCTACCATTAACTTTTAGTTCTGAGATCAGTTCCTCTTCTAAGACAAGGTCTAATATAGAATTCCTCCATGTTGGCTGCAACATTTGTTGATTTGGGAAATTGTCATCTATTATGTTTAGAAATTCTAAGGACCTTTTAGTACTGACAGCATGAAACCTCCAGCATATGTCACCCAAATTAATATCCTCCCATGACCACACAGCTTTTTCCCCTACACGTTGTAGATACATGCGTAAGGAAGTAAGTGGTCATTCTGTTCCATAGTGTGATTTGGTGGTCTGTAACAGATACCAACTAGTACCCCATCTTGTGCTTTATCTGTTATGGAACAACACTCTAAGCATTCAGTTTCTTTCAAGTATCAGTGACTTGAAACAGGTAATGTCATTTTTGATGCAGAGTTCCATTCCCCTCCTGCCCTTTTGCCCACTTGTTCCTTTCTAAATAGGTTATAATAATTAATGTTAACATTCCAATTGTGTGAATCATCCCATCAGGTTTCAGTAATACCAACTAGATTGAATTTATGCTCATAAATGAACAATTCCAGTTCCTCTTGTTTATTTTGCAGGCTCCTAGCATTGGTGTATAATTCTCATTTAGCAATTGGTGGTGAATTTTTCTGAAAGAAAAAAAACACTCTTTTATTTCTGGCAGATTGGCTCATTCAGGTGGTAAACTGAGCTAGAGCATTCCTTCCTAAGAATTGTCTTTTTTGCATATGCTAACAGGTAGGAGAAATCCTATTTAATGAACATTATTTTCTATAGTATTACTACCCACTTTGCATGTTTTGCCTTGCCTAGAAGTGAAACAAAGGACCATTAAACACACACTTGAAAGTAGTAATCCATGAGTCTTTGGATTGTCTATGGTATTTGTACAACACCAATTAGAAGAGCATCTTGAGTGCTGAACTATGTTGGAAGGATCTGATTCAGATACACAGCATATCATAGTGAAATTGCCATATCCTTACATTACTTTAAAGACATGAAATGAATGGACTTTTGTATTTAATTGAACACATGTACAGAGGAAAGTTGTCCAAATATTTGGTGTAAAAGTCACTTAACCATTGAAGGATTTTACTTTTCTCATCTCGCTAAACATTACACAAAAATGTTTGTCAAGAAAAAGAATAGTTTATTTACACAGCAGATTAAAAAAAATCATTAAATAAAGACCATATTATTTTTTAAATTATTGGAAACAGCAGTATGAGTTACAAGGGAAGAAAGAAAAGAAGTACTTGTGGCACCTTAGAGACTAACAAATTTATTTGAGCATAAGCTTTCGTGAGCTACAGCTCACTTCATCGGATGAATGCATCCGATGAAGTGAGCTGTAGCTCACGAAAGCTTATACTCAAATAAATTTGTTAGTCTCTAAGGTGCCACAAGTACTCCTTTTCTTTTTGCGAATACAAACTAACATGGCTGCTACTCTGAAAAGGGAAGAAAGAGGAAAAGAAACCTTATCCAAGTCCTGTTACTGGCCCCTCACAATTCCAATTTTTTTATTATTTTTTTTTTACAAGACAGGGGAGGGTACCTGTCCAGATCACTTATTCCCTTCTGTACCTAACCATTAGTTCAGGAAGATCCCAATGTACATAACCAGCTGGAGTGCCTTTGGAAAGAGAGAGCTAGTGACTAAGTTACCCAAGTGCTTGCTTGCAGAGATAGCATAAGCATCCTGTCTCTGTTGCCATTGATTTAGCATCTTATATCCTACACCTACTACTCCACGGACAGACAAAAAAACCCATGAACATATAGTACACTTGCTTATTTATGGATATAGAGAAAAACCTCATTTCTAATCCCAGTCAAATATATGCACTGAAGAATTATGGCAAGAGCGTTTTTTATATTTTTAATATAATATTTTTAATACTATTTAGTATTAGTATTAGAGCATTTTTAATACTAGTTAGTATAATTGCAGGAGTACTTTAATTCTGTATTGAATATTAAGTAAACTACTTGTTTTAGCACATACTGTGGCAGTACTGTATATCGCAAAGAAAATTGTTCCATTTAGGACCCTCTTCTTTGAAATATGGGAACCTTTAAGTAGGAGAATGCAGCCAACTTCACTTTCCTCTTCTCCCTTCTAAGATGTACAGCCCTATATTATATCATTAAAAAAGCAAACAAATCTGTGGTCCCTTCCTATCCTCAAAAATTTCTAAATAATCTTGTTGTACTCTTTAGCAGGAACCCATCTTCCATGGAGATAACTGGAGTCAACTGAATCCCTTTTGGTTTGAACCTGTGAGCTCAGCACCCTCAACTCCCAATGAAGCCATTGGGAGAAACGGGAAAATTTAAATTAAAATGGTTATACTGTTTCCAAGAATGAGGATAAGGGAAAATACACTGATTTTGCCCATTTTAAAAAAAAATTCTGGCAACCTGTTTTCTGAGCTCTAGTGCCCCCTTATTTTGGAGCAGGGATATGAAATTTGGCAGGAAGTGACTTTTGTGTCAGATTGCCATCCCCGTGAAAATCCGCCAAAATCTGGCTGAATTAGAAGGCTTTGAAAAATTGCAGCTTGCACTCTAGAATTTTGCTACAGTTTTGCACCTAAATTCCGTGAAGATTCCATCTGCATTGGGTATGCAGGACTTTCCCCCTACAATTACAGTTCCGGGCTGCTGTGGGCCTACTACCAAAACTAACAGCAGGATGCCTTTGTTTCCTGTGTTCTGAATGTCCACCATTCTGGGCCCAGGCACCATGGAGAAAGCTGCCCAGTTTGAATGTAAAGGGGACAAGAGCTGTACTGGGAGGGGTGGACTAGTGGGAGTAGATTTGAACAAGGAGCCTTGTGGGGAAAGAGGGAAACTGGGTGTTGGGGAGAAACTAAGACTTGTTGGGCAAGGAGATTTGCTTGGGTGAGTGGAATGAGGAGTCTGAAGAGTGGAGACTGGTACTGGCTAGGTAAGGAGAACAGGACTGGGACAAGAAGCCAGGGGGTTTGAGGGGATGGGGCAGAAGTAGTCAAGCTTGGGGGGAAATGGGCAAAATAATCTGTGCCCATCTGTCATTGTGATGCCACTTGATGGAATTTGTATTTTTACAGTTAGCGTTTGTGCATATAATTTACAGGGGCGGGCATCCTTAATTTGTCCTCTCCCCCATCTCCAGTGTATTCAGTGGGATATAGTCTTTAATTACATGATCATATACCATTTTTTCCACAGCCCCCTGCCTCATTCAGTGCACAGAATGGACAGTGCTCACTTATGGGGAGCTATTCAATGTTTTGTTTTCTCCTCATTGTTCAATATGTGACTCCATGTCTAATTTAGTGCACTGTATTCAGACCCTGCTCTGAAGACAGAAATATTAATCTCTTCATGGGCTTTTCCATGGCACTAATCTCTATATTATCTGCGTGCTTCACAAACATTAATGAATTTATCTTCACAACACCCCTGTGAGGTGAGCGAGTATTATCCCTATTTTACAGATGAGGTACTGAGGCACAGAGTTTAAGGTTAAAAAAATCCATTAATTTTGGGTGCCCCTGTTGAAACACCTAGGACCTGATTTTCTTCAAAGTATATAGCAATACATTCAAAGCACAGCTCCTGTTGACACAGTTACAGCTGTGAGTGCTCAGCACTTCTGCAAGTTAAACCCACAGGTCTCAAGTCATGCACCCAGAAAATGAGGAATATAGTTAGTGACCACCTGTGCAAAGTTTGGTCCAAGTGTCATGCCTCACATCCCATACAAACTCTGGAAGAGGTAGAAATAGAATCTAGTTCTCCAGGGTGGCAATTAATCATCCTCATTCTTCCTGCAGTTCTGTGTCTCATTCAATAACATGTTTCATCTTCTGCAACAAATGAAGCAGGGGTACTATGGACAAGTCTCCTTGACCACAATCCTTATGCCTCACCAGAGAAAGCTCCATCCTGACCACTCAATGAAGCAGGAGTACTATGGAAAAAAATAGTATGTGATCATGTAATTAAAGACTTTGTCTTAATGCAGATGCACAAGGGGGCTGAATTAAGGTTGCACAGGCAACCTTAATTTTGGCATTTCCTAGCTTTTCAGTGCTTGATTTTGCAATGTTCATATTCTTTTAACATAGTTTCTGTTTGTGTGTATGTGTGTCTGTACAGAATTTACTGCCTAGTGATGAACAGTCCATATTATCCTTATGGTCCTGCTCAACCACATCCTACATGTTTATTCTTTAGTTCATCACGCCAAAGATTTATATCATCACAACTAATATCTGCCTAGTCTTGGTCATAATACAGGAGTGAATAAAACTTCCCAATAAAGGAAAGAAAACTGAACTCTATTGGCATACACATATCAAGAAACCACTGGTACCTTAAAACCTTTGCCACAACTGTGAAGTCTCTTGCCACTTTCTGAAGCACCACAGTAAGTGCTGTTTGGGATCATGGAAGTTTTACATGACTCAGTCCTCCCAGCTGGAGTTTATTTTGTCAATAGGCATCTATGTGGGAGGCCAGAATCTCATTGTAACAGAGTAAACTGTCACAGGGGAAAAAGGAAGGAAAAAAAACCCCAGCCCTTTAAGAAGTGAGACTTACCAAGAAGCAGACTGTAGATAGTTTGTGACTACCACAGGAATTAGAACTAGGATGTGGTCTATCTGGCTTCAATAGGTCATTAATCCTCAGCAAAGCCTGCTGGGAGTAGGAGGGTTCTGGGGCCTTTGCAATATAGGCTTGGCAGGAGGAGAAACAATGCCAAGTAAAGGCAGGCTCTTAAGAGAATACACCTCTACCCCGATATAACACGGTCCTCGGGAGCCAAAAAATCTTACCGCGGTATAGGTGAAAACGCGTTATATCAGACTTGCTTTGGCCTCGAGCATTTCTGTTATTAATACAGTATTTGACACAAAAAGTTTTATTCTTGGTATTTTAGAAAGGGCGCATCTGATGTCGTCCTTCACATCATGCCCGGGATCGGGGCTTGCAGCCACGCGTCCCTGTTGGGGTCAGGGCTCACAGCCCAGTGCAGGGGTTAGGGCTCGCAGCCGTGCACCAGGGTCAGGGCTTGCAGCCACGTGTCCCTGTCGGGTTTGGGGCTCGCAGCCTGGCACCAGGGTCGGGGCTCACAGCCACACGTCCCTGTCGGGATTGGGGCTCACAGCCTGGCACAGGGGTCGGGGTCAGGACTCACAGCCACGTGCCAGAGTCGGTGCTCGTAGCCCCACAGATCCACATAGGAGTCGGGGCTCACAGCCCGGCACTCGGGTCGGGGCTCACAACTAGCAGCCGCACGCTGGGGTCGAGGCTCATGACCCCCCCCACATAACCGGGTTGTGACCCCCAGTTTGAGAACCAATGTTGTAGATAAGACAGAAAACCATTTTTGCTTTACCGCATTATATCTGAATTCTTGTTATATTGGATCGCATTATACTGGGGTAGAGGTGTATTAAGAATAACATTCAGGGTAAGAAATGCAGTTCCAAGGATCCTGAGAAGATTAAACCTGTGGGGACACTTCGGTAGAGGCCTGAAGAGATTCTCTTGCTTGAAAAAGTTACAGAAGAAGGTACTGAATTTTGAAACACTGCGTGGGACCTGTCTCCCTATAGAAACTTTGGACTTCCCAGAAAGCAATGACTTTGATCACACTTGAAGCACAATGATCATGGGGAAACAGGACTGAAAGTGACTGTAAAATCTGGTGAAATAAATGTTGTCTTTTTAAAAAGCTGCTGCTACATCTCTGGTTTCCTTTATCCTCTACCACATCTATGGTCGGGTATGGTCAGGTCCTCCCCGCTGACCCAGGCTCAGTAGCTAAGACACTCATGCTTCAGAACAATTCTATAAGTGAACCTGCTAGCCTACTCATAGTTAGCTTATTCTATACACCATACCTGCGCGCTCGGCAGAGAAGCTGTGAGAGGAAGAAGACCAAAGGAACTGTTTCTACTTTCCCCTCATTCTCACACTAGAATGTCATGTGTCCAAAGTTAACACACATAAACACGAGCAACAGAGCTTATAAGAAAGAAAATAAGTTAAGATGAAAAGAGTAGCCAACCAGCATGTTATGAATTCTATTTTCATGCCGTCCTTCCCATTCTATTAAGCCCCCTCTGGAAGTCACCTTGCTTGTACAGCACAACTAATTCTAAATTAGCCACTAAACACCATTTGCATATATATGTAGACTTCTGTACGGCAGCTGGCAGACAACAGTGAAACCACCGAGAGCACATATCATTACAGCCCACCCAAGAGACTTTTATATCATAATTAGCTGGTTGTGCTGGCTTTTCCCTGTTACAAATGTGACAAGCTTTCTCCCTTATATTTTCTGAATTGTTTCTGAACAACTTTGAATTACCCTGATTTTTTTTTACTACTGGTAAATGTGTACTCAACATCTTTAGTAGTCCAGATATGTTGTCATAAGTAGCATCAGTCTTTAGAGAGCTATCTAACATTGCAAGTGACAATGAGTGAGGGGTAAAGGATAAACAATTTTCTCAATATTAGATGGATGATGAAAAGTTGTCTTATGGCCAACAGATGGATGGAAGAAAACCTTTGCATGCCCTAATGATTAATTCCTGAAGGAGGTAAATGGAACAGTAGTCACATTCCGACCTATATGTCCCTCATACATAAGCATGTTGGGTTTTGCATCATTTGTAGTGTCAAGAAAATCAAGGAATGCTTTACCTCCATCCTCCCAGCCGCAAGGCAGAAGCTGAAGTAATTCCACCTTTTTCTGGAATGCATTAATTTCACAATAGGTAAGCAGGGAGTGAAGAAGCTGAGTAGCCTGAGAAGCAATGCAGGACTGCTCACTGCTGTGTGGGATGTCTTGGTCTGATCGAGAAAATTCTGCATCTCTGCAGAAAACTGACTCCGCAAAGTTTTGGATGTACACCAATGACTTTGAGGGAGTGTGTCTCAAGAGGCAGTTTCAAATATCTCATGGTAACAGTGCAACCTAACAAGGAAGAGAAAGCTGAAGGTCAACTGAATAGTTGCAGGTAGCTTTCCCATCCTTTATCTCAACAGAATATTTCCTTTCTCCACAACTCAAGGTAATAATATCTGCTTACTGGTATTTCATTGCTGTGTGCTCCATAAATTCATGGCTGTGGATATTCTGTGGTTATAGCACATTCTGAGAAGTGAGAGCAAAGTGCCTGTAAATCTGGGAGTTTTAACTTGAAGTTGTACATGTAGGATTCACTAGAGCATACAATGCAGCATCATAATTTCATCTTAATTTATGTATGCTCATAAAACTAAAATCCCCACACACAGATGACACTGCATATCATTCAGGTTGTATAAACTGAAAACTGAGACTGTCTATTAAAAAAATAAGAGATATTAATGTGGTACAGAAAGTTGCCTGAAGTAGTAGATGGAGCTGTCCAATGCTTTCCAGAGAAATTTGCAACAGTTCTTTAGACTGAGCATTCATCATTTCCTTACGTGCAATAAAAAGCTTCCACTTCATTCTAATATGAACACATTCACAAATTGTAGTCTTTACATTTTTCAATGCATCCTATTGACACATGCGACATATTATTCTTTTGACTCCGCTTATTTCATTTATGTCTTTCTCCAGCATAACAGTCCAGGTGTTATCTAAACTGCAGTTCATTATCTGTTTAAATATTTTCATAATCCCACTGTTACATAATAATAGAATACCATTTATTTAAATATTTTTGGATGTTTTCTACATTTTCAAATATTTATTTCAATTACAACACAGAATACAAAATGTACAGTGCTCACTTTACTTATTTTTTATTACAAGTATTTGCACTGTAAAAAAAAATATTTTTCAATTCACCTACAAGTACTGTAGCAATCTCTTTGTTGTGAAAGTGCAACTTAGAAATTTAGATTTTTTTTTGTTACATTACTGCACTTAAAAACAGAACAATGTAAAATTTTAGAGCCTGCAAATCCACTCAGTCCTACTTCTTATTCAGCAAATTGCTCAGACAAACAAGTTTATTTACATTGGTAGGAGATAATGCTGCCCGCTTCTTGTTTACTATATCACCTGTAAATGAGAACAGGTGTTCTCATGGCACTGTTGTAGCCAGCGTCGCAAGATATTTATGTGCCAGATGCCCTAAAGATTCATATGTCCCTTCATGCTTCAACCACCATTCCAGGAGACATGCATCCATGCTGATGATGGATTCTGCTTGATAACAATCCAAAGCAGTGTGGACCGACACATGTTCATTTTCATTATCTGAATCAGATGCCACCAGCAGAAGGTTGATTTTCTTTTTTGATGGTTCAGGTTCTGTAGTTTCTGCATCGGAGTGTTGCTCTTTTAAGACTTCTGAAAGCATGCTTCACACCTTTCCCTCTCAGATTTTTGAAGGCACTTCAGATTCTTAAACCACGGGTTGAGTGCTCTAACTATCTTTAGAAATATCACATTGGTACCTTCTTTGTGTTTCGTGAAATCTGCAGTGAAAGTATTCTTAAAACGAACAATATGTGCTGGGTCATCATCTGATACTGCTATAACATGAAATACATGGCAGAAAGTGGGTAAAACAGAGCAGGGGACATACAATTCTCCCCCAAAAAGTTCAGTCACAAATTTAATTAACGCATTATTTTTTTAACGAGCATCATCAGCAAGGAAGCATGTCCTCTAGAATGGTAGCCAAAGCATGAAGGGGCATACGAATGTTTAGCATATCTGGCACATAAATACCTTGCAATGCTGGCTACAAAAGTGCCATGCAAATGCCTGTTCTCAAGTTCTGATGCCATTGTAAATAAGAAGAGGGCAGCATTATCTCCTGTAAATGTAAACACACTTGTTTGTCTTAGCAATTGGCTGAACAAGAAGTAGGACTGAGTGGATTTGTAGGCTCTGAAGTTTTATATTATTTTGTTTTTGAGTGCAGTTATGTAACAAGAAAAATCTACATTTGTAAGTTGCACTTTCTCAACGAAGAGATTGCACTACAGTACTTATATGAGGTGAATTGAAAAATACTATTTCTTTTGTTTATCATTTTTACAGTGCAAATATTTGTAATAAAAAATAATATACACTGATTTCAATTACAACACAATATATATGAAAATGTAGAAAAACATCCAAAATATTTAATAAATTTAAATTTGTATTCTATTGTTTAACTGTGCAATTAAAACTGCAATTGATTGCGATTCATTTTTTTTAATCACAATTAATCTTTTTGAGTTAATCGCATGACTTAACTTGATTAATCGACAGCCCTAATTTATACAGTACTCAACACCTCTACTGATGATGGTCTTTACTATTTCACCATTCGAAAAGCCTCTGTCAAGAAGAAGTGTTTGTATTGGGAATGCTCTTACAGTCTAGGGTGCATGTTAAACCATATATTCATAGAAGAATTTTACAAGTGGCTTCTTGTTGGATGCCACATTTAGAAACTCTTTCCATGGAGGAACAGAGAATCTACCAATCATCAGGTACTTTTTGTGTCTATCTTAGATCCTGTTTGGTCCTGTCTTTCTGCAGTTTTCACAGAATTCCTGTTGTCATAGACTGGCAAAGACTTGGATTACAGAATTAGCTTTGTCAAATAATTTTAGTACCTGCCTCAAGTACTCAGCAGCCAATATATTGAATGTGTAGAATTTGCCTCCAGTCATCATTTGCATGACAGGCATGTCATCTCTGATGTACACTGTGGTTTCTTCGTGGCATGTTCTTAGCTCAAAGTCTTCCTGCTTGAGGTTCCAGCTGATGCTCTAATTCAGCTTTCTCTGTTTTTCTCACTGTTCCATAGACATAGATGAGGGACATAGGCATAGGTCCTATTGTGTGACTAAGAACAGTTGTCAAGAAGCAGTGAGAGGCAAAAAGGCATCCTTTAAAAAGTGGAAGTTAAATCCTAATGAGGAAAATAGAAAGGAGAATAAACTCTGGCAAATGAAGTGTAAAAATATAATTAGGAAGGCCAAAAAAGAATTTGAAGAACAGCTAGCCAAAGACTCAAAAAGTAATAGCAAAAAAATGTTTAAGTACATCAGAAGCAGGAAGCCCTGCTAAACAACCTGTGGGGCCACTGGATGATCAAGATGATAAAAGAGCACTCAAGGACAATAAGGCCATTGCGGAGAAACTAAATGAATTCTTTGCATCGGTCTTCACAGTTACAGTTGTGAGGGAGATTCCCAAACCTGAGCCATTCTTTTTAGGTGACAAATCTGAGGAACTGTCCCAGACTGAGGTGTCACTAAAGGAGGTTTTGGAACAAATTAATAAACTAAACAATAATAAGTCACCTGGACCAGATGGTATTCACCCAAGTGTTCTGAAGGAATTCAAATGTGAAATTGCAGGACTACTAACTGTTGTCTGTAACCTATCATTTAAATCAGCTTCTGTACCAAATGACTGGAGGATAGCTAATGTTATGCCAATTTTTAAAAAAAGAGCTCCAGAGAAGACCCCGGCAACTACAGGTCAGTAAGCCTTACTTCAGTACCGGTTGAAGTGGTTGACTGGTTGAAACTATAGTAAAGTAAATTGGTTGAAACTATAGTTAAGAACAAAATTGTCAGACACACAGATGAACATAATTTGTTGGGGAATAGTCAACATGTTTTTTGTAAAGGGAAATCATGCCTCACCAATCTCCTAGAATTCTTTGAGGGGGGTCAACAAGCATGTCAACAAGCAGAGGCAAGGACCTGTTTGTGAACTTTGTCTTCACACTTTTTGTTTAGAACACTTCTTTCTCTCATTGCTTTTGCATATTCATAATATGAAGCTATGATTTGCCATCTCTAACACTAATACTGACCTGTGCATAAGTGTCACTGAATTAAAAAGCTAGTTTCTAGAATGTTTCAAAAGGCTAGTACTGCATGGGTAGGCAGTTACAAATTAAAACCTTCTACAGGCAGACTACATGCTAGATGGTACGTACAAAAGCTTACAAAGAGAGAAGCATTACATTATAAATGTATGCAAATTCCTATCTACCCACTATGCAGTACATGCAATCTACTGCTACTGATGCACAGCCTTCAGTGAGACACATATTTGGTCAGCAAATTTCAATTGAAAACTATTATCATTTGAGATACTTTGACAATTAAGAATATACGATGTGAAAACATGTTTTCTTGTTTGTATATCAAGATTTTGCAATATTTGCCATATGCCAATAGTGTGGCAATACAATACAATACAAAAATACTTGCCCATGCAAAACCAATTAAAAAAATTTAATACATTGTTGTGTGATAGCTTTGATCAATAAATACCACATTAAGGTGTTGAAATTAATTCAAATGGTGAAAACTGTAGTCATAGTCATGTTGCAGTATTTCTGGAAGTGTGCAGCACCAACAACAAAAAGACTCATTTGGGTTATCATTGTTTCACCTTGCCTACAGACTTATGGCATCACTTGACAGTTCCACATCATACCTTATCTAACCATACATAAAATAAGCTTTCAAATGACATATTACGTGGGTGTGCTTAAGGTGGGGACATTAAACTCCAAAAATCTTTTCTGAAAAATTGTCACACCTCTTTGAAGCTGTTATTAAGACTTCTTAAAGTAACCTAGTGTGATCATTTCTGGGGAAGTGTTCAAAAATAAAACAAAAACAAAAATACAGACAATAGCTGGATCTGAACACTGGGGAGGAATCTTGGATTGTTGGTAGAAGACAACTTGTTTTTGATACTTGAGAAGTATGTTGTTGGCACTGGAGAAGGGATGCATCTCTTCTTTTCCTCCCCCAATTGGACCTGGGTGGAGATAATTTGACATTTTTAGCAGGGCTTAAACTCAGTTCCTCAAGTGATTGTCCACATGGATTATATTTTTGGCCAGTACCTGCAACTCGTGCTTGGACCACCCAAAGGTGTAAAAGGCAGAATAGGCTCAACCATCCCCCAGTTCCCTACCAATCATGGCAGTGAGACAGAATCCCTGTAGTGTCTGCCTGCTTCTTTGAGCACTGTGTTAGCATTAGTGTTAGTTAGTAGTATTGTTAATTAATTAGTAGCGTTAGTCTTTTTGCCTGTTGGCACAAAACCCGCCAAACATTTTAGTTAGATATTAATGTATAGATTAGCCCATACCCTCTGTACAGGGGCTCTAGCAGTATGGCATAAGTGAAATCCCTGGGGATCAAACCTGACCCTTGTTTGAAGCTTCAGTGCTGCTTAATGACAGGCACTAAAGGTGCCTTGTTTGTTCAGTAGAAGATGATTTTCCTGAGCAATTCTCCTTCTTTAAGTAGACTCAAAAAGGTAGAGTGGCCTTCTTAAAATTCTTCCTATGGCAGACACTTATACAAGCCTTGGTAGACATCAACAGGAAGAACAATATTTAAACCTCAGACCTTGGTCAGTTCCTCGCTGTAAGAGTCCCAGTGAGCCAAGAGATTCTAGCCCAAGGTCCTTTGATATGTCAAACAAGAGTCCCCAGTTGTCTGCCTGCATCCTGGAGAGCAAGAGAGCAGCAGGAAGGAACTCTTTCTAGTGCCTACCTGAGACACAAGAATCAGCAAGTGTCTGAGTTGTTTTGGGTTCAATAGTCAAAAGGCAATGAATAGTCTAACAAAGAGGCAGTGTAGACCACTGTACGCTGCTGTCCAAAAGAATCCAATCTTGGATGCATATGCACCAAGAGGAAACTATGTGGACGACATCTTAGGAAGACTCACAGTAATTGTAAGTAACCATTCTTTCTCTGCCCCCTGTAACCTTTAAGAACAACCATTTGCCCTGTTTCACTCCAACAGTATTTGTTACTGCATTCAGCAGTGATGGATTAGAACATTATCTATATATTTCTGCTAAAATGATCAGTAGTTTGAAATGACATTTAAATTGTCATAATTGTGTTTTAGAGTTAATACCCCCTTGAGAAGAATGTAGCAGTTGATGCCTCTCAAATATATTGTTTTGCTGCATGTCTGCAAACTGATATGCAACACTGCAACATTTTATATTTAGAAGATTTTCTTCACAAATATGAGGCCTAGACACTTTTTAAAGGAAGGTTATATTCTGTAACCTAATTCTGTGGCACAAGGATTGAATGGAAATTATGTAGTATTGTAGAAAATATAGGTTCTTGGGCCAGCTTTTGTTCCCCTCCCAAGTACAGTGATGTAAATATAGCATATTTTCATTTAAGTCAATGGAGTGACTTTGATGTAACAGCAGAATTTAGCCCCCTCCCTTTAGCTTTCAATATGACCATCTCAGATGCAAAAAAGCATTTGGAAATTGAATAGATAACCCAAGGGTTTTTTTGCACTGTTTTCTATTGTTTTGTTTTTAAGAAAAAATAAAATATTCAAAAACTATTATAGTGAAGTACTTATTTTTCAAATCCGCAGAAGAACACAGTTTGGGGAAGTACACAAATCAGGAGATCAGTACATATTGTGTACAAATCTACACTCAATCCTGCAGTTAGATGCAAATGAGTGGCCCTTTGCACACACATGGAGCCCCTTTGTAGTCAATGGGACTGTGCAGATGCAATGGCTATTAACATGGATCCACATAGAGGATAAAGGGCGAAACTTTGGGCTCTACATGCAGTAACTCATGAAAAAGCTACACACCGAGGGACAATTGTAGGTTATTACACTGTGTCGTATTTCTTCGGTTGGAGTTCTTAAGGTTTAAATAAAACTTTGGGGCCAAGTATATCCATAGTGAAACTCCATTAACTTTAGTGGTGTTAGAACTGGAATGAGTTTTGCTCTGATTAACTAAATTGCATTTAGCCCTGATACTTGTATGAGCTAGGTGTGTTCTTTGCTTCCAAGATACACAACTGATTGGAATCTGACTAAAAAAAATGTTATTATAGACATCTTTTCTTTAGTTCTTTAAAATAAGCAAAATTAGTTGTCTGTGAAAGGATGCAACAGTCCTTCTATTTTTCTAGTCATGTGATTTATAATAATCAGCAACAGTGAAAGCAGATATCCTCCACATGTATTCAAAAAGCATCTCTCTTGGCAATTGCTGATAAGACTGGAATCTGTAGTCTGCACTGGACAGAATTTGAATGATGAGCTGAACAGCAGAGTGTTTGTGTGCATGTATAGTAGGGAAAGTCAGGCATAGTGTTGAGAATTGACATATAAATAAAGGCGAGATGCTGAAAAACCATCCTTACAAGGTTTAAAAAAAACCCAGACCAAACATTTGGTTAACCTTTGTGAAGTGGAAGTGCTCATCTCTGACTGTTTTCTGAATGATCTTAAATTTGGTTAATTGTTTTTAGATTTGAAAGCAATTGGCAGACAGTCAAAATTTGAATCTGATGAAGTACAATTGGTTTGTTCACAGGAAGTTTGGAAAGGAAAATAGAGATCTAGCACACAATAAAACAGTCATGATGAAGCTAAGGCTAAGCCATCATGTCAACACAGAAAAAAGCAAACAGTGTTACTGAATTGATTGAAGCAAGCAACATTTGAAAGAAGATTTTCTGTTGGAGGAGACCTGATAGGGTTAGAAGTTTATGCATTTAATGACCTTCAGCAAGTCACAGGCAGGTCATTTATATGCCAAAGACCAATGATCATACCTCATTTCCATAAATTGGAGCAGCCATTTTGATCCAATGGCATGGCCATGGAAACTACAGTTCATAGAATGCAATGCACTATGTTGATTCCGAAAGGCCAACATTTAGAACTCTGCCAGCTGCAATTATCCTGTGGACTTCACTTAGCTACCCTGTGGTTCTGATGTAAATAAAATAATCCACCAAACTCTCCCTCCTCAGATACTTCAAAATTCTAATATAATGTAATTTACACTAAATAAAAAGTAAGGTTTTATATGTGTAAATCAATGTTACTTTACATAATTAGCTGAAATGTAACTCAGACCTGTATGCAAAAAACAACACGTGTATGCGTGACAACAGTTGATAAAAGAGTTTCTGATGGAACAGTTTTCCTTTGGAATTTTCAGTGGAATTTAAACATTTTATGGGAACATGACAATTCCATCAAAAGTTTAGAGGGAAACCAGTCAGGCAGACAAACTAACTGGTGGACTGGCCAGGCTGCTTGCCTCGTGGCCACCCTCTCAACCTGATTTTCTAACAATCCGCCCACCAGCCAGCCATTGGGCTGGTAGGAACCCAGTATCACCTGCTATCCAGCTAGCTCCTTGGCTTCCCTGCTGGTGAGCTCCCTGGGCTGTCTCAGCTTGCTTGCTTGTTTGCTAGACAGTCAACAAGCCAGCCAGCTCGCTAGCTCCTCGGATGGTGGGCCCTGAAATTGATTGTTCCGTTTTTCCAGAAATACTGTGCTGTCAATGTTTCATGCTGATATGGAACAAAATGAAACACCAACAACCTGTACATTTCTTGCAAAACAGAAATCTCTTCAGTGGCCAGCTTTATAAGTAATAAAGGATGTCTGGAGTACTCTATTTTATAGAAAAGGACAAGAAACATGGGACTTCTACTGTTTTAAGCCTTAGAGGAATTACCAGAGGGAGCCAGGTATGGTTTGGGAGTCCTCTAGATTTTATTTATTTATTTAGGTCTTTGGAGACTTAAATACCACCTAGACAATTCTATCAACAACCTTGTATCCTGACCTGCATGGTAAATATTTGGTTTCTCCCAAGTTATCTCCAGATCTTTACTGTCAGCCAGACATATACTAGACTATCTTTAGCCAAGGGGTGGATACTGGGAACATAAAAAACATACTTCTCTCTGTCAGATGATCACCTCATTCAAGTGAAAATCACAGCTTTCCCACTATCTTTCTTGGGTGGCAAACTGACTAGAATGGTTCCTTCTTAAAGTCTACTGAGTCAATGAATTTTGAGATTTTCAGAATCCAGTGAACCAAGAACTTACAGGGAACCTATTTAACACCATGACCAATGTATGGATGAACTGGTGGAGCAATATAATCATGTGGTAGCATCAACCATGATGCCATGGCCCCAAATTACCTCTTTCCCCAACATCTCCATAGCTGATCAGTGAACTTCAACAGATAAAATACAAAGGCCTAAGACTAGAATGCTGCTGGGGTAATATGCACTTTGAATCTATTCAACAGCAGCACAAGGATTACTCACTGAAACAGACTATTCTAAAGGAAGTGAAGAAGGCAGTGGGACAACAAATCTTTCTACAGAGAGTAGACATAGAAGTGACTGGGTTGGGACAATGTGAGTACTGCTGCTACTCCACCTACTGATGAGAAGGCTCCCCACTCAGGTACCAGCTCCTCCTGCTGCTTGTCTTGCCTAATGAGTTGTCTCTTTACCAGCCAGTGAAAAGGCAGGAGGAGGGGACGTCTCCTTCTGCTTTTAGAGAAAGAGGAGGGCTGAAACCCCTTCACTTGTAACTAATGCCTGTCCATATTTGTTCATAGGAAACAAAGTTCCATTTCAGGATGGCTGGACATGGCAGTTGGGGAATGCTAAGGAAAATGCAAAAGCAGAATCCATTGTTATCCCTCCTTTAAACTAAGTTAAAGGCTCCTGCTGCAGGACACCCCTTTTATTGCCTCATCAGGGCTTTGAAATAAAGCCTCAAGAAGAGAAAGTATTCCACTGTATCTCACCCCAAATCTGAGAAGACCTCTGTACGTCTTCAAAACACATAGATGAAACTGACAAGAAAACACAGTGCAGTGAAAGATAGCTGTTAGAAGTGCAGAAGGTTTGCTGATCAAGAAACTTACTAATTTATAGCAGGAACATGATACAGAACTAAGGGATGGGATTTTCTTAACACAGACTAAAAATGGTAAAGAATAAAACTGCTGCAAAACCTGAAAAATGCCTTTGTCATGAAAAGGCATAACCTTTGAAATTTCAGTTAAAAGGGAATATCCCATGAATTGAAGATGAGGATTTTCAGACCTTCTAGTTCCCTAAAGTCCTCTTTTGTTTTACATTGAGAGTAGTGGTGTCTCTTACCAGGGAAGCACAGGCAGGCAGTAGATTAGTACTTATTTAGATGGTAAATTCCAGCCTATTTGAATTGTATTAAGCATTCTCCTTACTTCTGTGGGATTTGTCATAAATCTTGAGTAAATATACTTAGCACAACCTCAAAGACTGAAGTTTTGATTTCTCAGAGGGCTCAAATCTTTAAGCCTTAAAACTTCTCTTGTTTAAGAGAGATAAAGCAAAGGAATCTACTTGTCAAAACAAATATAGCAAAAAACCTGACTACAGTTCTAGACGTTATCTCAATGGGAAGTGGCACTCATGCTAGGCTTTTCGGTAGCATTGTTTGCCCAGGAGTGAAATCTATTATAGGAATTAGTACAGCCTCTTAAAATGATAGTATCACTAAGAAGCAAATGAATCCTATTCTCTTTCCCTCTGTCACCCCCATCCATTCTTCCTCTTTTAAATAGTCTTCAAAGTTTTCTTCAAAGGTCTCCATCCTATCTTTGTTGCCATGGTCACTCAAAGAGTTGAATCAACATTTTCAAAAGTAGTGATTGCTCTAAATGCTTTGTTATTGGAGCTACTGAATCAGTTCTGTGCTGACTAGTGCAACAGAAGTCTTTTTCAAATCAAGTTTACCCTGCACATTAAACTAATCTGAGGGGAAAAAAACAACCATGTGCTTGCCATTGGCGGGAGGCAAAATGTGGCAGGAATGATGATGACCCCATTGTCCTGACTGCAACATTTGGAGCAACACAAAGGGTTGAGAACATACAGCTCTTCTATGATATCTAAAGATGTTTTACTCCCTCTTTTTAGTCACACAAACTGAGAAAGACAACTGCCTCTCTGAAGGAAAGGGAGTCAGGAAATATGAAGGTTTCTGGGAATTTATAAAAAAAAAAATCAGACTTCCTCCCCCAACAAGTGAGCAGGCTGAAATAAGGGTGACACATTTGGGCAGCAATGGTGGAAGGAGCTGGCTGGGTCAGTCCTAGACAATGGATGTAGGGAGAACACTGGGGCAGCTTATTTATTTAAAAAAATGTGAGAGAGATGCACCTTCTGTCATTTTGCTTGAATGGAGCTTCTCATGTCCACTTCATTGTTCCCCTTCAAATCTCTTCTCACAAATCTCTTTTGTTCTCATACCTACAAAACCCATGACAATGGTTAGCCTGCTGGTGCGACCACTGCCTGTTACACTGACTAATACTGTCTCATTGTTTTCTTGTACGCCCCCATTTGCCTGCATCCATCTGTTGTTTCTTGTCTTCTATGGAGATTGTAAACTCTTGGGAGCAGGGATTGTCTTTCTGTTGTTTTTGTACAGTGCCTAGTACAATGCGCTCCTAGGTGCTATGGCAATACAAATAATAATAAATGAAGTATGTGTTTGTCTTTCTTCTGAGAGGAGATAGGGTAGAGAGGTATGTCTCCTCTATCTTCATTTGACTTTCTTTCCACGGCTGTCTCCTTTCCCTGTCTATTTTCCATATCCCCCCTCCTCCTCCAAATCTTTCCTTTTCTAGTTATCTGTCTCTGCCATTGCCCTTCCAGCAGCTCTTTCTTTTTATTCACCCTTCCCACATTATCTGCTTTCCTTTGCTAGTAATCTTCTGACTTCTGCTTCGGTTTACTCTCTCATGTTCTTGCCAGTCTATGCCCCACTCCACCAATGGCTTCCCTATGTTCTGCTGAGCTGCTCCCATCACTTCCCTATCTTTTCTTTTTTCTCAAGTTTCCATAAACTGTTTCTCTCTTACCATCCACTGTTGCTGGAGCCCCCATAGCCTTCTTGTTCTGTTCCTCCCTTTATTTCCATGCACACTTCATCCACATCAATTCATCAAGCCCGTTGCCCCTACAGCTCCATTGAGCTTGTGTCCCCACCAGTTTCTAATCAAGCCATCCTCTGTCCTGCAGGCCTTCCCTCCAGCCAATTGCATTTCTGACCCCAACCTCCTTCTCATTTAAACTTTCTCTGGCCTCAGCCCTCTCTCCAAAAAAAACCCTACTAATCCAATTCATCCCCTGTCCCTTAGTACCCAGTGCCCTCTTCCCAGCAAATGGATCCTGTGAGCCACAGCTCCTTATGTAGTAATGTAGCCATTTGATTGTCCACAATTCCCATCCCTTAGCTCCAGTTGGACCCATTCATTCTCTGATCCCCTGACATGGGGTGCACCACTCACTGTTGGTCTGGCACCTCTTCCTGGTCACTCTGGGGATTAGCTCTTGAGGTCGACTTCCCTTTCCATGCAGTCACTGTCTCTCACTCAGGGCTGCAGCTACTCTTTCATCCCAGGAACCGCAGTGTCTCTTCGTGACTCAGCCCTCCGTTCA
The DNA here is from genome assembly GCF_009764565.3 of Dermochelys coriacea. Classification (NCBI taxonomy): domain Eukaryota; kingdom Metazoa; phylum Chordata; order Testudines; family Dermochelyidae; genus Dermochelys; species Dermochelys coriacea. The sequence goes on along the minus strand of NC_050071.1, from coordinate 92,396,371 downwards.
GGTGACTTAGTGTTCCTCCCTTCCAGGGTAACAAAGTCCCCTCTCCCTACCAGTTCTAGGCAGTCTTCCCTTCCAATGCTTTAGTGCCACTCCCTTAGTAGCTGCTAGAGGAACCCAGGCCCACCCTCTACTCTGGGTTCCAGTCCAGGGCCCCTCAGCTCAGCAGTTCTGGGCTTTCCCTCACTGCTCCTTCCTTGGACCACTTCTTGCCACACCTGGTTCCCCTTCTCTCTCTGGGTGTACTAACTCCAAACCCTCTTCCAAGGGAGCGACTGCTGCCTGCTTTCCTGCAGCCTTTACCAGCAGCTGCTATCTGATGTTAGCTACCTGGCTTTATACAGGTCCTGCCTGTTCTTGAACACTGATTAGCTCCCTGGCTCTTGCTCCAGGTGCAGCCTGTAGGGTTAAATTAGCCTCCCTGGCCACCTTAACCCCCTTCAGTCCTGAGTGGGGTGGTCACCCTATCACACCCCACAAAAGGGAGAGCAGTGCTTTGTGAACCAAACCCCTTTACATTCACTCCACCAAGATCAGCTTGCCTCTCTTATCCTGCTCCTCTTTTGCTTCATTTGATCTCAACGCAGGCAGAATCATCAAGAAGATTCCCTCTGCCGTCTTCTGCTGTCACCCAGGTCTTGGAAGTCATTTTCTTTTTAATTAACTGCCTAACACGCAGTCAATGCCTTTGCCATCTGTTTACATGACTGCCAAATCAAAAACTAAATGTATACTGTATGTCCTCAGGCCTTTAAGCACCACAATAGATTAGACTGTTACGTCACCTGAGGAGAGAGATATCCCACGTGAAAGAGAACAGGTCTCTCTCTCTCTTTTCTACAACATTTTTGACAAAGGGTTAGATCCTGCTCTCCTTACCAAAGCAGACTCACTGAATGCACTGGGGCTACCCATGTGAGAAAGCCAAGCAGAATTTGGCCCAATATCCGATTTCACCAGTTCATCATAACTTAGAATGGGTGACAGTATCTGCTCAGGAAGTGGTCCACAGATTGGAATAGAAGAGGTATTTCAGGTCAGAACTGAGGTGACTTAACAGTTAAGTTGTGAAGCTTACACAAAATATGGCTACATTATGTGTGGCTCTGACAAGCACTAATAGCCAGTCACTGAGCATCATGTTAAAACAATTTGAGCTAACAGCAAATACAGAAGGTGGGAGGAAAAAAGACTGGGAGGGATGAGAAAGAACATGTGCTCAGATATTACAGTGATGAGGGTCACATACAGACCAGGATAGATAGCGGAGGACACCAACATGATCTTATTGTGAAATAATGTGAAACCAGGTGCCAGAGGCATAAAATTTGTCTAATTTTAAAATCTATTCAGCCAGCAATTTTTAGAACCTACATACACAACCATCATTGGTTTATACTTTGTCCGATGATCATGTGAGTTTCTTAAGAGAAAATGTTTTTGTTTAGTGGAGAGGAAGTGGAAAAAAGAATATGAAAGAGAAAATAACTTTTAGGAACAACAAAAAATAAAGTAAACCACATCCATATAAATATCATGGACTCATATTGGAAAGTCAATATAAAAACATTCTAAAATAGAAAACTTTGAAACCATATTGCACTATTTAGTATGAAAATAATACGCTTTAGAGTCTGTGCTAACAGAGAACGTATTTAATCTGATGCAGAGTTGGAGATGAAGCAATCCAGTCTACCATGGGAATGCTTAGCTCAGTATCTGGTAGGTTGCCAACCATCTAAAATGTTTTTGTGTTGGTTTAATGATTGCTCCCATGAGCCTTGATGGTAAGGGTTGACATTAATTAAAATACTAAGTCATCAGAGCTTGTATTGTGGAGTGGGGGAGAAGCAGAATTGGATCCAATCCTCTTCAAGGTTTCTTTGGCTTTCCACATTTTTCTTTTAGATGCATTGTACATGCCAAGTATCCTCTGAGCCGAGGCACAACAATGTAAACAGACGTTCTCTGCAGATATGAAGTAACTCTTCAAGTTTTCCACACATTCCCATTTAACTGATTAGAGGATACTCTTAAAATCAGCTGAACATGCAACTGGGTTGCATTCTGAATGCTAAATATATAAACAAAAAAGAGGATTTTAAAAGATGTACGCTGTACGCAATGGAGCGCAATACAGTAGGAGCTTTGGGCCTCATCCTGCTCCCACTGACGTAATGGGCAAAACTCTCATTGTCTTCTCCGGGAGCAGGATTTATCTGGAGCATATTGGAAAGGTTAAAGCTTTAATGTATGTGAAGAACTTTACATACCAAGCATCTGATACCCAGGCACAGACTTGTGAATGTTTATGGAAAGATTTAATTTGAGAGACTAATAAAGTTACACTCAAATAGTATAATATGCGGTGAATAAGGTCGAACGGTAAAATAATGTTGGCAAAATTTTTAATGAAAGTTTTACCTTCTTGTCTTTAAGTACCCAATCATGAAAAGTAGTACTTACAACTTTAAAAAATTGCTAAGTGTGTTTATATTACAAACTCAAGGTCCAACCCTAAGAGGCATTGGTCTTTCTACTATTAGCATTCCCATTGCATTGCACTGGAGAAAGCAGTGGGCGAAGAGAGAGGTTGCAATGTGTCCAGCTGTCATTAAACCTTAAAATGAATTATTTGCACAATATGGAACAAACTGAAAATCAAAACAAGTTTAATATGAAATAACTGCAATAACACTTATATCAGTGAGAACAGTCTGAGCTCCAGCCACAAAAAGACTACTCAGGCATTCATAATGTAAGTGATAAACAGCCCTCTTTTATATGAGAATATAGGGTTCTCTAGTGCAGGGAGTCAAGATGCTTTTTGCTTCTTTTACCAGTTCTGTAATCTTGGGGCAAGCCTCATTTACCCACTAGTGGGGAACATAGCTATAATAATCTTTACCTGACTCACAGAGATGGTGTACAATAATTAAGATGTGTGTAAAGTACCGATATCCTCTGAGAGTACTAAGATATTGATAAACACTATTAAATGTCATGACAGGGCAATTCTTATTTAAGGAAGCAACACTTTTGAAAACTGGAATACTGTTTTTATTTGATTCATTAATTAGGTAGAAGTTTGTGCATCTCCAAATATATATCGTGTATCTCTACATTAACTGGCAGGTGCACATGCTACAGCACAAACATCAAGGAAATTTTCCTATATTGTGTAATTGGTCTTAGGTCTTTATTTTGTAACTTTCAGAAGTCAAACTGTGTGCGAGAGATTTGACCACTGCAACAGAGAGCACTCGAGGCCAAGTGATGGCATTCCTGGATTATGTGAACATTCTTTGGGATTTTCAACATGTGTGAACCCAAGATTATCTGTTTCCATATATTCTCTCTAAGTTCCTGGTGTTCTTTATCGGTCTGCACACCACATATTTAAATATTTTGGCTGAGATCTGATTTTTCACTAGATCTAATCTACAGGGATTACAGGCAAATTATCTTCATCAGTTTCTTCTTGAAGGTTGCTGTATCAGGGGGCTTGGGGTGCCGGGCAGGCTAGTGGTTGGAACGTTTGACTTTTAGCCCACTGCTTGGTTGAGGAGCCTCAGTCTTTAAGGAAGGGAGGGAAGGAGACCCAGACCATCTCTCTCCAAAGGCTTCCGGCCCTTGGCCCTGTGTGCATCGACCCTTGAACAGGGTGTGGGGGGAGCAGCCTCCCAGAAAAGAGTCTAAATCTACTGCCCTGGGCTTCTTCCTATCACTGTCTCTTCAGTTCGGGGTGTTACCCCTCTAGTCCAATTTGCTGGGTGACTTGCCTCTCATAGTGCCTTCACATGGATCTTGCCGGCACCTTGCCACGGTCCTAGGCTCCTTCAAGTGGGGCAGCCATGAGATGGTGAGGCTGAACCCCACAATGTCCCTGGGCTTCACTCACCAGTTCCTCAGGTGCAGGAGGCTCCTAGGTCTCCTCCTTGGCTGGAGAGACAATACTTACTTCCAGGTGGCTGCATTGGCTGGCAGGCTAGTGACCCTTCCTCTCAGGTATGGAGACAGCTAGCTCTTGCCTCTGCCATTCAGCACAAAACTGAGCCAGGTATTCTCCTTTTCTTCCCCCCTCCAGACCTGGCATTGGCTGCAGGTATAATGGGGCTGGGCTAGCTGGGCCCAAAAGGTTCTCTTTAACCCCTGCTGTGCTGGTGGGCAGTTTCTCTGCTTCATCACAATTGCCATGCCCTTTCCCAAAGGGATTGAGTGCTTATTCTACGTATATTTTAGTGGCTATGCAGGTCTCAAGCACACGCAGGAAGAGTGACTAGTAGAGAGGAAGGTCCTACATATTATGGGGTTCTGGTGTAACTCTCTCTCCTGGCTGCACGACTAGTAGGGGGCTCTGTGACAGCTCCTTGCTTGAGCTGCTACACAGCAAAAGGACCATTCCTCTGTTTATTTATCTGTAAAATAGATCTAGTATTCACCTCAAAGGGTAAGATAAAAGCTTAACTACTATTTGTAAAAAGCTTTGAAAGCATCAGATTAAAGGTCTTGGATAGGAAAAAAAAATAACCTACATTTCTCCTGCTGATGTTTAAAGCCTTTTATTATAGCTATTTACACTATGCCATGAAAAGAGTAATTCTTGGTTTAGATTATAATGTATATTGTATAGCCATAGACAGTATAAGCACAAGTTAAATATATAGCCAGTACTAAGTTCTTTTAACTGTCTTCTGGAATTTAAAAAGAAAGTTCCCAGTGTTCCCTTTTTTGAAAAAAGTGAGTTTTATTCACTGCTCTTTAAAAGGTCTCAAAAATCCATGAGCCCTTTGGCAATCCCAAAACAAACCATGTACATGGAATAAGCAGTACATAAGCACTCTGGTGCACTACAAGTGCAAGATTTAAAAGAAAGAGAATCCAATTGTTCTCTATTTCCTTTTTGGCACAACATACTGTGAAGCAATGTTCCCTCTAATTTTTGACAGGCTGTGTGTGCAAAAAATTTCTTCTGTGTAAATTTTTGACAGACTGTGTGTGCAAAAAATTTCTTTTGTGCAAATTGTTGTGCTTCTGTGCAAAGTTTTGTGTGCACAGAGTTTCGCCATGTGCGCGGGGTTTAGGGTCTATGTGCGCACGCGCACAGCTTAGAGGGAACAGTGCCATGAAGTGAGTCACCTGTGATCTGTAAAACTGTATATGAAATACAACTTATACTGGAAAAATTCGTATTTGTTAAGACTACACTGTTTTTAAGCCTCTTAGCTAGTTTAGTTCAAATTAAGCAACAATTATTGGACTTTATAAAATAATTAGTAAGCTTAAAAACAGAAAAACTGCTCATCTGAATTATTCTGGGAAGGAATTGATCTAGTGACTAGAATGTGGGACTAAGATTCAGGAGAGCTGGGTTTTCCTTCCTGGCTCTGCTACTGATGTCCTTTGTGCCCACAACTCACTTAACATCACTTGGCTTCAGCTAACCCAACAGTATATTGGGCATAACAGAGTTGAAGTGAGGCTTCATTCACATTTGTTGAGGTTCACAGAATATCACAGTTGGAAGGGACCTCAGGAGGTCATCTAGTCCAACCCCCTGCTCAAAGCAGGACCAATCCCCCATTTTTGTCCCAAATACCTAAATGTCCTCCTGTTGTGAAGGCCAAGACTATTACAGGGTTCTAAAAAGAACTAGATAAATTCATGGAGGATAGGTCCATCAATGGCTATTAGCTAGGATGGGCAGGGATGGTGTCCCTAGCCTCTGTTTGCCAGAAACTAGGAACGGGTCACTTGATGATTACCTGTTCTGTTCATTCCCTCTGAAGCACCTGGCACGGGCCACTGTCGGAAGACAAGATACTGGGCTAGATGGACCTTTGGTCTGACCCAGTATGGCCGTTGTTATGTTATTAAGTGTTTTGACTTTCTTAAATGAAAGTGCAAAATATTGTTCAAGTGTTACTAATTGGGGGGAGGGGGGAAGGGATCTGTTAAAGGAGATTTCACAGTGCTACCGCTATACAGCCGCTGTGATTTCCCTTTTTGAAACTGGGCTTTTTTCTCTGAATTGTGCAGAAAGGCATAAATAATTTTAAAAGCTTCCTTTGCTATAAGAGGTAGGGAAGAAGAAAAGGTGTTCTATTATATAGAATGCTGTAACATCTACTACTAGGCTTGGCTACTGAATTTCCTACCTGCTCCCATTAATTTGGGAATGAAATACGCTTGTTACAAAAATGTTTTCACTTCAACAGTTGAAGATCTGATACGTTAGTACCAAATCTTCAAAAGGAGGGTAAGTTTTATTTTTAATCCTTTCTACGGCCTTCTGAAAAAGTGGAACGCATGGAAATGGAATGGACTAGAGCTAAATTACCCTCTCTTTAACTACAGACACAGACACCATCAGTGCTATGGCTATCATCGCCTTCATAAGGAAGTGAAAGGTAATGAAGTCACTCAGCCAGCACATATTCACTGCTTTATTGCACTTATGATATCCCTAAAGAGAGGGATTGATATTCAGGGTGAAAATGCTCATTTTTTCAGTTTGTAAGACATCTAACACAATGTAAACAATTGTACATTTGAAAAAACAAGGACATTTTTCTAGCCTAGCATGAGCTCTTGGGCTGTGGCTGCTCACAGGGTATTATTGACTCTGGTTCTCTGATCTGGTTGTATCAAACTCCTTTGTTAGAGGAGGGTTAGTAGAAGCAAGCATGGCTCATTTTCTTGGAAAGCGGGGTTACATTTTGTTTCCTTCCTTTGAAACCCCCCTTCAAAACAATAAACCAAAACCTAACCCGGAGCTTGAGCCTTGCGCTTTCCGTAGCAGAACGAACAGTTTGCCTGGTGAATGTCTACAAAGCGAATTGCTAATTAATTGCATTTTTGTATGAATGTCTTGGCAGAAGCAAAGGCAGTGAGATACTCACTGCTAATAGCCCATAGTCCTAAAAAAGATGAGCAAGCCAACTGTGTAATGATGGTCAAATATTTAAAAAGGGTCAAATCGCTCCTCAGCTGTGCACATTTTGGAAGGAGAAAAAACAAACAAGTTGATGTGACGAGGGACAAGGAAGGAAGGGAGTGAAAATGCCTGGAGACCTGATGGGACAAACAACATCAATACTAAACATCTATGTTCAGTCCTCTGGTTGCATCGGGTTAGAAACTGCGCTGACGGCTTAGATCCTGACGACATACCTCGTGCCTGTCCGCCAATGCGGTGTTTACCGTGTTAGTTTTCACACGTGCCTGGTCCTCCTTTAGCAGTGCTGCCTGGCAGCGCCACCACCCCAACCAACTCCCGCTTCGCCCAGCAGGTCTTTTAAAGAGAACCATAAGGCTGAAGGGAGGTAGGGGGGAAACCACCCTCTGTCCCTGATCTGACCAGGTCCTACCTTTGCAGCGATGCCGGACACCGTGCACCGATCCTGCTGGCACAGGAACGAGTTGCGACCACCGTTTCTTTTCCAAAACCGACTCGCCTGGGGGGATTGCTGGTTCCGTGCAAACATTAAAGAGCCCCCAGTTCGTCACGTGCCGATGAGCACTTGCCTTCAAATTGCTCAAGTCTCTGACAAAACTCCTCTTGGGAGGAATGGGAGCCGGTGGGGCCCTGCGCCGGCTCCTGATTTTGCAGGCGTCAGAGGAGCTGTGTCAACTAGAGCTGCTTTTCAGAGTAGCAGCCGTGTTAGTCTGTATTCGCAAAAAGAAAAGGAGGGCTTGTGGCACCTGAGAGACTAACAAATTTATTAGAGCATAAGCTTTCGTGAGCTACAGCTCACTTCATCGGATGCATTGAATGCATCCGATGAAGTGAGCTGTAGCTCACGGAAGCTTATGCTCAAGTACATTTGTTAGCGCTGCTTTGTAGCACGGCGGCTGCAGTAGTGAGTCAGCTCACTGTTTATTAGGCCCGGGGCAGTGGGGTTTGGCTGGCCGGGGGGGGGGGGGGGGGCTCGGACACGAATCCATGTTTTCTAACGGAAAGCGCCGGCACCCCGCGGTAGCCGCTCTCCCCGTTTGCTTCCGGGCAGGGAAGTGTGCCATGCCGGCCACAGCCGATCCTTCGCGCCCCACCCGAGCGGGCACGGAGGTCCCCCCAGGAAGGTCCCCGCAGCACGGAGGGGTCCGATGGGGAGCTCCCGCCCGCCAAGACAAACGGCCTCAGGCAGCGCTCGGGCGGGTTCCCGGGAAAAGCCCGGCGAGCAGAGCGGCCTGGCCTGGGGCACCCCCAGGGGAAGCCGCGGCGCTGCGCGAGCGTGCCCCGGCCGGCAGAGCGGCTTTGCGCGCAGTGAGGTAATCCCCGGAGAGCGGCGAGTGGGTGGTCTGTACGGAGGGAGGCGCTCGCTCGTCCCCCTCGGGCCGGAGCAGCCAGTTCCTGCAGCTGGGCCGAAGGCGGCCCGCAGACTGCACTCGGCACATTTCTTCATTTCTCACTTGAGTGCCCTTCTTTAGTTCCCTTTCAACTGCCCACTTTATATCGGCTTCATTACACCACCGCTCCATTTGTAATGTAAATCGGGAAACTCGGGGAAGTTTTTCTTTTGGCCTTGTCTAGGGAAGAATACCGAGAGGTATTCAAAACGTATTAACACAAATCAATGGCACCAATAAAAGCAAAATCTCCTTAGCAACATAATCTTGATTGCAAAGGGAGAACTGAGAGCATTTAGCAGAACAGTGGCCCACATGGAATACGCATTTGTCTAGAAGAATGCACCACAAAGCCTAAAAGAGAGATGCTGAAAAAATCCAAAATTAACTCGCACCGAACAGTTACTCTTTTTTTCAGAAGTACACAATTGGCTACATTAAATCTATCGTGCGCTTTTCTGCTCAGCGACATTGTATCATACCGCTTTGCAAACTGAAATTGCAACACCCTGCATGCTTCAGAATAGTTCCAGGGCGTTTTTTTAAATATATCTAAAAAGAGGCTGTTAGGGATTTCCTAAACAGAGTAACCCAAGAGGGTAAAATGTTTCACACATAAAGAAATAAGTTGGCTGATTAAATTCAATGCTCTCCTCACAGCACTGGATAGAAGTGAAGTTAATATTGCTTATTAAGGTTCAGTTTAAGGAACATTACTAGGTTTTGTAAGACAGTCTGGTAGATTTGCCTAATATGAAGTAATGAAACAATAATGATTCTGATGGGAATAAGCTGGTGACTTTGTCAATTGGATGGAAATAATATATTAACTGTGTAAGTAAGTAATATATAAAACAAAATTGATACACAGCCTTAACAATGGTATTATTTACTCCACCATAATGGTAATATATACCAATACCAATAGCACTCTGGTATGAAATACTTAAGAACTTTAGCCACAGAGTTAAATAAAAGCTAGTTTGAAAAATTCAGTGTAGGCAAGACTATCCAGTTTGAATGCTGCAGTTCTAGAGAGTTTATGAACAGTAAATCACTCAAAATTGATTTTTCATTCTATCGAAATCAGATTTAAAGTATTAACTTGATATGATTTAAAACATACCTGAGGAGGAGCTCTGTGTAAGAAGGAAAATTTGTCTTTCACTGTCAGAAGTTGGTCCAATAAAAGCTCTTACCTCGCCCACCTTGTCTCTCAACACTTAAAATAAGCTATTATGCCATAAAACAGCTTTCAATGCTTTATAAAAGAAAATAAGCCTGAGTAAATAGCTTCACAATTATTTTATTAGTTTATAATACATACAACTTAAATGCTTTAAAAAGGTTTTGTATTGGAATCCATTCCAATCCTGGGTCAGGTCAGAAAAAAATAACAGAAGGTTGATGCATTAAATAAAGTTGTAAAATTCAACAAGAGATTAACTTCAGTAATAGTAGCAGACATGGTAAAATACTGTTAAATGTGCATATTTACAATTGCACAGTTTTAAAATTATCCTCTCCTCACTCATTTCCCTCCCTTCCGCATTTACATAGTACTGGCCTTTAAGCTTTCAGTCACTCATCCTGGATTTAAAATATCTGAAGAGTAACGTTAATATCATCAAGTCACAGCATTCCAATCCTTCTAATATTCTCAACTGTTTATTACCAGGATACCCTTAAGTCACATGATTACTTTTGAATTTAGGTATTTGGGAGGCTGATACTAAATCTTAATGGAAAGTAAATTTATTTATTTATTTATTTATTTATTTTTAAAACATAGATTGATGCAGTATGGTTATTTTAACAAGTTTGTTTATTTGGCCAGTTTAACAGATCTCTTAGGTCATTTTTAGGATTACTGATTTATAACGTGTTTCACAGGATTTTACTAACCATATACAGCCAACAGTATCTTTCTGTAACTTCACTTAATCAGATGAGTTATAGAGAGATTAATTTAGCCCATACAATCTGCAGTAAATTGTCCTTATTTTAGTTGAACCTAGGTCAGCATTTTCACTGCAAAATTCAGGTCTTTTAGGGAAATCTAATAAGTTACACATTTTAATGCTGAACAACTCTAATTTCCTTGAAACAATTTACTCTGAAAAAAGCTTTCTATTTTAAAATATATACAAAGCATATCCTGATGGATTAGGAAGTGTGTTGTAACCATAAGAGATCACAAACTAACTTTTAAAGCTCCTTAAGAAAGTTCCTCCATATGCAGACCCACCTTAAAGTATTTTAGGATTACACTGCACCAGCATATTTTGATTTATAAAAGGTTGCTAAAGCATCGTCTATAAAATGGATTAACAACCCCATTTTTACAAAATAAAAATGATTGAAACAAAATTTTTAGATTACAATGATTGATCCTACTTTTTGACATTTGAAGCAAAGTAATTTTCAAAGTTTGTTACAAAGAGAAAATTAAACTGCAAGAACCATTAAAAAATGTTATATCTGCCCCTTAAAGGTGAACATTTAACAGTTCCATTTCAATAAAAGACACCCAGCTACAAAATCTACTTCATTTACCTGAATTTAAGCTATCCTCACTGGATCCTAACTCTTGGGTCTTATATATGTTGTCACATGACAAGAGCTGTATGGACAAGTTAAGATTTTTCTTTCAATACAATTAACCATGCATTACAGGCTCTAGCTTTGGAAGAGATTGGTGTGTAATTAAGGCTATCCCACTTTTATCCATGATTCCTATTTGAGCTAGATATCTTAAGTTTTAAACTAGTTTAACAGAAAGGTAGAAGCTGTTTTATCTCTATGGTGGAAGTGTTTCTCATAAATAACATAGCTGGAGAAATCTCTATCAATTAGGGCACAGCCAAAAAGGTTAATGAGGCACTTACTGGAGACCCAAAATGTAGTGGGAATTAGAACATTGTCTACAAAAGCTCAGGAAAGGGATTCAATTAGCCTTGACATAACCTTCATCCTTCAATACCGTTTGATACAGAAAGAAACTCATTTTTAAGTACACTCAGAGAGTTCTGTTACCAAGCTCTATGTTCAGCCTTTTGCACCTTGCCTTCCTAACTAAAATTTATTACAATTACCTTGATTGCACCATTGCCTTATTGTAACTTTCACAAATGCTTGACTCCTGAGGGCAAATGGGAGTGTGTAACTTCATTTTCTCCCAGACAAGCTGATTTTAATGAAGCAGTAGGAAATAAGCCTGGATGAACTTTTAAAAGAGTGTCTTCCAATTAAACAAAACAATCTAGGTTACAAAAAATCTGTTTCATCCAGCTGTGATGTGGTGGGGATATACACTGACAAAATTAAATTTACACATAACTCAGTTAGAGGAGTCTTTTTTAACAACTAGTCTCAAAACATACCAAATCACTGACTACCATTTTTCCAGGAGATTCCAGTGGTAAAGAATGATGCTATCTGTATCAGTGGTCAATAACAAAGTCCAAAGTTTGACACGCTGTTACTAGCAAAACTGAATATATTAATCTGGCAGTGAACTAGAGCACTGCAATAACTGAGGATATGGCATACATGAGCCACATCACACAGTAGCAAGAGCATTTGCTTCCACTGCACTTTTTTCCACTGGCACCCGCTGATTAAGTCTCCCAGCAAAAAGAACATTTGCATTTATCATTACCAGAAAATCCTGGCTCACCCAGGTTGCAGACACACCTGTCATAGAAAGGGGAAGCATATGGAAAGCATTTCAATGTGGAACTAGTCTTCCTTGGAAACATTCAGGTTCTGCATTTACTACAAGGGAATTCATCTATCCTTATCTGGTGATCTAAAATGCTCATTGTGTTTAACATCCTCACACCACACAGTGGAGTGGGCTGCCTTGGCCACAGGCTGATTACATTTTAAATGGTCATGCATACTAAAGTCCAAGTAACCTTCTGGGAAGCAATTTGTAAAATAAGCTTCCATGTAGACAGGCCCATTCAGCCTATTAGCTCTGTTATCATCTTTCCTATTAATGCCTCAGGAATTATATTTTCGCCTAAGTGTGGCCAACAAAATCAGTATATAGTGTACACTTAACAGGATGGGAAGGATGGTTTTAGGGAAAGAATCACAGAAATTGGAGCGAATTAGTAATGATGATGAATACAGATTTCTATTCTGAAACACCGTCCTTTCAATAGCAAATTATCTAAGCAAGAACTTGGTTTTAGTCATGGATCCAAAGCCAGCCAGGCTGAAGGCACCATCCATACTACTGGGTTCCTACAATGAATCCAAGACATCTTTTGAGACTAGGATGCATCCTTGATTGATTTTAAGTATCCTTCACATTAAAAAATTTGACCTCAGAGAGGTAGAAGGCCCTTATCTATAAAAATGCAGTGCTTTGAAGTGTATACTAGAGCTGCCAATATATATACATTTTTTTTTTTTTTTTTTGCTAAAGTCCTTCCCATCACTGTTTTTTCCTGCAGGCACAGGTTACTGGATTTAAGAGGTACTTGTCCCATTTATGTATCTCTTTAAATTGTTCAGTATTAAGCTTTCTGGATCAGCAATCTGCAGGATTACCAACCTCAACTATTGCAAAATCATGAGTCACTCCCCGTCAAAGTTAGATGTGTTTAAGTGTCTCTTGATTTTAAATAAATAAATAAATTTGGGGGTTCTTTTCCTTTTCCTTCTAGTTTCTGAGCCTTTAGGGTTCATGTATTCAAGCTTTTACCTGCAAACACGAGGGCTACAAATTTACTTAAAAAAAAAAAAGCTGAGACTCTAACCTAATCACGTGCCTCCAGGAGCTTGTGATAAAAATCATGAGTTGGCAACACTGAAATTGGTAACTATTTGGGGAAAAACAGTTTTTAGACCCTTTCCTATGATATTTAGAACTCTACTAGTACAAGGCCTCAGAATCCACAGCATATTGTAATGAAAAATTCAGTTATTCTGATGAGTGTAACTGGGACTCTTGGATTTACTTGTAAAATTTATTAAAAAGTACCCTTACCAAACGGATTTTGAAATGCTTACTAGCTTTATGTAACTTTTACCTATAAAGATTCCCTCCTCTAATTAACAGCTCACTACAAACTCTGCAAATCCCACTGGAAGTTTCAAACCTTAACCAATGGCCAACTGTTAAGGGTTCTTGCAGATATATTATACCATCAGGACTTCTCATGTAGGGCCTGATTCAAAGCCCTCCGGAATGGGAGCCTTTCCCCAATTACTACAGTGCATCTTTTGATGATGGAGAAACTGATTTTCTTTGCTTATACTATGGAAAGAAAGAGAAATCCTGGCCAAACAATTAAAGGCAACTGCATTTATAAATCAACTATCTAAAATAACTTTCAAATACAGTCACTGATGCCCTTAGCACCAGTTTTTCACACTAAAGGTTAAATAGGCATAACTAGATACTGTGTTAAGATTTCTCATTAGTATTCTTTTTAATTAAGTGTATATCCAGCCTTCACAGTTCAAGCAAAGATTGATGAGTTAACTAGTTAAAGGGAATCAGAAAGATTACTTTCTTTTGTAGGATATTTTCAGGCTATCCTTTATAATTGTAAAGCAGTTAACACATAGACTAGTCTAGTGTGTTAACTGCTTTTCATTTATAAAAGGGCAGCCTGAAAATATCCTGCAATAGAGAGAAGCATTTTGATTCCCTTTTCTCTTTACCACCGTCTTGTGGCCTGCCCAAACTATAAATTGTTTTATTTTGGTAGTTGGACTTGTAGGAAATGAAACCATTGCTAGAGACATGTAAACCTACTGCCGATTGGACAAAACACTACAAATTATGTTAAAAAAAATCCCTACTGGCTGCAATGGAGATTAACTTGATGATTTTTTAAGGTCTTTTCCATCTCCAATTCCTATGATTTTTGTTCAGAAGTTAAGGGATTTGTGTAAAGAAGTTTTATAACTACTACTGGATGAATGGTCTACTTTGACAGGAGAAACCATGAGGATTTAAGAATCTTGGCCAACCATAACTGCCTCAATGATCCCAAAATCCTGAGTCTCTCTGGAGCCATCCCAAGTCAGAGACATTGAGAATTGCTTCTTAGAGCATTTCAGATATTTTGACTTGTCCTTCATATCAAGGAATTTCCAAAGTTTTTGATCTACAAAAGCTCTAATTTGGACTTCTACAACAGATATCCAAAGGGTGATACAGAAGTTTCAAAAATGAGCTGTAAAGTCTGATAAAATGAGACTGACATCCATTTGGCTAATACAAATTTGAGACCTTGAGCAGTCATGGCTTGTGTTAACACAGGGTAGTACCACATATAGGAACTTTACAAGAGATATGCCCCAAGTGAAAATCTTTAAACCACTCAGACACTTCTTCATTAATAAAATACCAATGGGGAACTGGAAGGGATAACAGATAGTCAACAATATGTCCATGAAAGAGCTATTTTATACAGTCCATTGAGAACTTTGATAACAGTAAAACATACCTGCAGCTTACACAGAAAGCACAAGAGCTCCTTTCTTCAAAGCAGAGAGTAGGAATCAATAGATAAAAGCTGAGTAATGGAAGATCTCTATTCTGGGGCATATATAGAGAACACAGATTAAGATAATTCAGAGAAAGCCCTTGACCTTTCTAGACAGCTTCCAATATCAAACAATGAATATGAGATTCACTAGTGAAGATTTATAGAGAATAACTATTTTGAAGAAGAATACAAAAATAGTTCATAACATCCAAGTACTTGTATATATTAATGAGAAATGAACCTTGTATTTAAAAGAGTAAAAAGGAGTAAAAAGAGAAAGGTATTTGTGTCATGATATCAACTTTTCATTCATACGAATATTAAGCAGAGTATATTTGTTTGTTATAGTTATTCACATTATTGCTTGCTACCACAGATGTATGAATAACAGTTTCTTAGCATACAATAATGTTCATGTACAGTAATTCCAGACATACAAACAACAAACTTAAAAATAAGATTACTGAGTAGCTGTTAAAAACAAACATATATGAAGATATGTACAACCAAGTGAGATAAGTAACAGAATGAAATAGGACTGGCCTGACCCAAGCATACATCACATATCCAGGTTTTTTAAAATCATATTTGTGCAGAAAATAAACCTTGTAAACCTAAATGGGAAGAAATCAGGGTGCAATAAATATTTATCCAGCACATTTCTTAAGTTCTCACTATTGTCCAGTGTACTCTGCTTTGACTAATTTTGTGATACATGGCATCCATCTCCATTTATGTCTGGAACTGTATTTTTCAAGGTTTCTCTCAAACAACTGCCTATGTAAGGTTATAAATGCATTTTTAAAAGCCCTAAAAAACCTGAAAAATATTTTCTTGGGACAATAAATTTACCAAAACAAATATTTCTGCACCCTTGTGTACAAGCTCTGTTAAACAATAAGAAGTAAAGAGTTAAGCGGTTACATGGCATTAACCTGAATTAAGATATATACATTATAAGTTGCAATACTAATGTATTTTTGTGATCCTGAGCTCTAGTAATCGTTAGATGCATGCAAATCTTTCCATGATTTTTCTAGTCTGAGTAAAATACTTCAAATTCTGGTTTATTAACCTTTAAGATAGAACTTCTTCAGAACCAGCTGATAGATGTCTTCACAAAAGAGCACAGACACTTCTAATGGTGCATTGACATTTGGACAACTGTCCAAAATGGACAGTTTCAAAAAAGCATATCTTTTTATCTCAGTAGAGGTGGCTGGCTGATATTCCCTATTTTTCCCCCCCAGGCCAAAAAAAAAAGGGGGGGGAATAAAAATATACAACTAGAATGTCACAGGCAAAATCTGGAGAGGGTCATAGAAGTTACTTAGTTATACAGGTTAAATATTAAAAACTTCCACAATTTACAATCAACTCATTATGTGTATTATGGGTTAAAAAAATATCTGCTCGCTTGTAGGCTATTTTCAGCTGTATATTTATGTTATGTATACACACACACACACACACACACACACACACAAAAGATTCTGAAAATCAAGATACATTAACAAACATAGGAAGTACAAGTAATAACTTAAGTAGTACTTAACATTTGCATGAAATGACTTTTGCAAATTTTGACAAAATGCACTTAGAACATGCTGTTATTAAAAAACAAAAATAACAAAAACCACCACAATAATCTGTAGAACCAATGCTATATCACCACCAGGAGAGCACCAAGCAAGGCACCGTTGGAAAGATAACATACTTGGATAAGTCTCTATAAATAAAGCAAATGCTAATCTGGTCGAAAAATCGGTGTCTTTGGTAAAAATTCTATCAGAATGACCTGTATAAAAAGAAAAACAAATTTAATGAAACTTGGCATCAGTCTTATCCATTAACTGAAGTTCATCACAGCAACCACTCTCAACATTTGTTTACATTTATCTAAAAATGTGGGGAGAGGAAGGAATGAACAATCAAGGGCCATGTTACCCTTTTTAGGTAAGGGACCACTAGGAAATGACGATACACATCATGTGCCAATCTAAGGGCAGTAAACCTTAACAGCCAGAGTATCATATGGGATAGAGAAACATATGGCTTACGGATCATGTTAAAATAAGCCACCAGCTAATTATTCATTGACAAACTCAGCTAACTGGCTCAATTTTTTTCTAACAAAATGTAAAGATATGGATGTTAAAAAGAGAAAATGAATACATGTAAGAATAACTTTATAACTAAACTATAAATGCTTGTTCTCAGTTCAGATCAGTTTTGCAATCAATTGAAAATAAAAAAAATGCTTATAGTTTAATGATTTTCCATAAAAAGTACTAATTACTATTCCACTAATTTCAAGGCCCATCTCCATATCAAACAAATTCTCAGGTAGGCAACAGGAAACTTGACTTATGTTTCAACATGAATATTCAGAGCTAGATTCTAATGTATGAGTCATTTTGCTATCGGAGGCCATCAATATAACATATCTGAATATCTGAATATAATCTACCCCTTAGTGTGTGTTGAAGGGCATCTTAAGAAAAACTACTCTTTCAAAACTTTCCTCCTCCATAAAATTGTCCATAAAATTACTGACACATCAGTAAGATTGGGACTCCTAACACTCTACTCTGTTCAACAAAGAAATGTAATTGAATTTTATTGGTTTCTAACTGTGCAATTCAAAGCACACTGGTAAAAGGAGGTAGCCTTTCTTAGAATCAATTAAAATTGCATTCCTAAAAGTTTTTTAAAATAATACGTTTCATCATCAAAAACCTATCGTATAAAAAGCCTATTACCTGAAACAGACAAAAAGCTGACTCTCAGTAGGTACATTTGGGTGCATAGAAAAAACTAGCTGGCTGTTTAAAGGATAAATGCCTCATTTGTCTTTTATAAAAAGGTGTGTATGAGTTCGGGGGGGAAGGGGGTGTTTAATCCATGGATTTGATCACTGAGGCCAAGATTTTCAAAGCCTTAAACTTAGGATTCTAAATATAAATTTAGGCAACTCAGTAAGTAGTTTGATTTTCAAAAATGCTGAGCACCACTGACCTCAGTGGACTACTGGGTGCTGAGTGCTTTTGAAATTCAGGCCATGTTTCAAACTAGAATAAACTAAAGAGGTGCAAGTCATTTTTTCTACTGGTGAAGTGAAACAACTTGTACACTGTTTAGCATCAAGACCAACAGATAAAACCTTCCTGTAGACAAGCCCTATTTAGGTGCCAAAATATGGATATGGAAGCCTCACTTTCCACATTTATTTTTGAAAGTCTTAGCTTCATTTTTCCACCCCATTTCTTTTTAAAGTTAACTTATAAATGGAAAATTTAAGACAGCTTTAATACAACCAGCATCTTAACTAGCTACAGACAAAAGAATGGAACACAAGTTCTGTGGAAAATCAATGTCGGATTAAACTAACTATATTAAATATTTCGACAGCTAACTTGTTAGAAGCTTTTAAAAATATTTCTCACTCTTCGATCTTGATCTTGCGAACACTTATGCACAAGCTTAACTTTAGTCCTATAAGTAGACCAATATATTTAAAAATCTTTAGTTAACAGAATGTCCACTATATAAAAGTGACTATAATTTCATAGGTTTCAGAGCAGCAGCCGTGTTAGTCTGTATTCGCAAAAAAAAAAGGAGTACTTGTGGCACCTTAGAGACTAACACATTTATTTGAGCATAAGCTTTTGTGAGCTACAGCTCACTTCATCCGTAGCTCACGAAAGCTTATGCTCAAATAAATTTGTTAGTCTCTAAGATGCCACAAGTACTCCTTTTACAATTTCATACAAGTTCACCTAAAAAAAGATGAACATTTGTTTAAGCTCTAATAAGCCACCCTCCAAAATTAATTTAAAAAAAACTGTAGCCTCTTTTGCTTAGTTTCAGTTTAGTCTGCAAAGGATTTGAGGTGACAATACTAACTACTTATGTAGAAAAACAGAAGCATTCCATGATGAAAAAACAGGACATCTTCATATAGGTCAAGCTCAAAACAGCTTACTGAAATTTGCTATTTTTCCTGCTTATAGTGAAATATCATGCATCTCATCATAAATATGTTTTATATAATAGATAATGATACAAAAATCTACTTATTCAGTTTAGTGAACAGAGCTAGTTTGTGAAAAGAGACATTAAAAATCTTTTACGTTTCAGGCTAGAAATAAGATTTAGTGTGAAAATGGAAGAAAGGGGAATGCTAGCAGTGAAAAGATGATTTTAAGATAATTTCTAATTATTTAAACACTATTTTAATCAATCTTTATATATGCATCTATGATGGCTTTATTGTTTCAAAGACTTGCATAATGACAGGTTTCAGAGTAGCAGCCGTGTTAGTCTGTATTCGCAAAAAGAAAAGGAGTACTTGTGGCACCTTAGAGACTAACAAATTTATTAGAGCATAAGCTTATCGGATGCATCCGATGAAGTGAGCTGTAGCTCATGAAAGCTTATGCTCTAATAAATTTGTTAGTCTCTAAGGTGCCACAAGTACTCCTTTTCTTTTTGTTTCAAAGAATATACGAAATATCACATAACAAAAGACCATGCATATTTAAGAAGCATTTCTCCAAGGTTGGTCTTCATTTTCAATAGTTAACCCCTTCCTGGCCCACTCACTTCTCCTATTAAGAAAATCCTACATATTTCAGTGATGTAATCAATTTAACAGACTCATCTCACCACACTCACTCTCCCTTGACTGCACTCAAAAGTTTTTGTAAACAGTAATAAAACAGAAAACAAATAAAAGAGCAAGAAGGCAGCTAGGTGAGAAAACTGAAATCCCATAGACTGACTGACTGAAGAAGGCATGCAACTTTTCAGCATATATATTTCTATAACTTGAGAACTTTTTAGGGAATAATAACCAAACCGAAATGTCTTTTGTAGCTTACTTATAAGACTGACTTTAAAAATATTTTAGTGACCCTATTAAAGATAAAGATACTTTCAAGAGAGTTGAGATATGGGGCAGTTAATATCTATAAAGGCTAAAGGTTTCTTAAGCTCCAACAGTTTAGCTGAAAGGTCTTCTTCCATACTTTTAGACTTGATTAGCATTATATAAAACAGCCATATCTGACTTGCTGCGTAACCAAAGTTGTGGTTATTCTTTATACAGCATCTAAAATTTCACACTCCATCAACACACGTTCAAGCTATTTTATCTTGGCAATTAATTTATTATTTTTCAGAACACAGTGAAGCCTTGTTTTCAAGTCATTCATAACTTTATAAATCAGTCCTGCACATGAAACCATGCATCTGTGAACCGTAGAAAATCCTTGCACTCAGGCGATTAAGTTCCTGACACCTTTACTGATTAATAATCATGAAAAGAATAAGATCAGAAGCAAAATAAATGATCATTTAATAGAGAAACTCACAAAACAGCCCTTTAACTTACATATTCCATCATGTTATTCGTTTCACATTTCCTTTTGCTCAGTCTCCAATGCAAGCACAGCTAGACAAGGAGGAAAGAAAAAGAAGAAAAATGAGCTGTATTTTATTGCAGCACACAGACTAGCCCATTTGTCCACCTTTCATATTTTTCGTTCAACAAAAGCATCTGTTTCCATACTGTGCAATTCAGACTCCAACAGTACGAAGCTGCTCCCTGCGGCACTCACCTTGTGGTATAACCTATTGTTTTCCCATTCTAATAACTTCTCAATCGATCTTCGTGTCTGGAAGACAAATGAGAAAGAATTTTACTCTTGACTGGTTTTAGAAAAACTTTGTTTTGCAGCTGCTTTTGTGTGAAAAGGGGAGAGGTATAGGATAGTGACTGAGTACAGGGTGGTCTGCAATACTCTCAAACCTTCTGTAGTATTAAACAGTAACTAGAGCAGAAATGACCTTTTTTAAAAAGTAAAAACTAAGGGACAATGTGAAAAAAGAATTACAACCTTTGAGCACAATGGTTTATACATATGTTTTAATTGCTTGGACTCCTAAGAGTACTCAACAGCAATTTTCAGACAATTTTTAAGTCTCAGTAAGAATGTTACACAAAAATATTAATGTGAATATACTGCTTCCAAAACATCACTGAACAGCTGAAAGATGCTGTAAACTTTATTTTGTAATGCAAGAGGTCAAGTATAAATATCGAATATTCTATCTAACCAATACCGTAAAGAAAATCTTTTATATCTTTAGCTCTGAAAACTAGCCAGGAAAATCCAAATACAGAAAGTTAAGATGGGAACTTGCACAAATGCTAAATGGTTAAAAAAAATCTAGGATTTACACAAAAATGCAGTGCAATACCAATATTTCAGATTCTCAAGATTTGGACATTTGTGCTTTTACATTTGACATTTCATGCAAAGAATTCTGACATTTTGAAATCTAAACCTTGATAAATCTTTACAACTAAAATTTTGCATGTATGCAATTCTAATAACTTATCAATCTTCATGTATGGAAAATGTAATGAAAAACAGCAAACTTTCTGAAGTACAGCTTCATGCCTAGAGATATTTTGAGTATAATAATTTAGTTATACTTACATTTTAGAAATGTACTCTGACATTTATGGTCATTGGACTGCCGCAATGTGTACTGCTCAGCCCTTAATGGGATTTGCTAGCAAGTACGAATAAAAGAGGATAATTCATGATGCCAGGTGTTAAGATGAGACCAACAGAGCTGCAGGTGCAAAAGGACGCAGTTTTGACAAGGATCAACTGCAACTTTGTAAGGAAGCTGCAGCTGCACTAAGCAATGGGGATGAAGGGGGGAAGCATCTTGCTGTTATTATTGTAAAATAACAGAGATAGTATAAACAAACACTAATAATCACAAACTAGAAATCTGTGTGTCGAACAAGTATGAGCTGAATAAAATAAAAATTAAACAACTGTTTTCAAATAATTGGCTTGGCATTTCAAATGCAAAATGTTCATATTTATTTAAAATCAGCTACTTGCTCTCTAGTTACCAACAACTTTCAACACCAAACACGTTTAAGCCTGAGCTATGGTCATATGATTAAAAATAAATTAATTATAATCTATGAATAATCATTATTGGGTTGTGTTTCTACTACATTATATTTTAAAAGAAGACATTACAAGAACTTTAAAAGGTGGCTTTGTCAGTGACTAAATTTATTTAATCAGTTTTTGGAATTCAGGGTTTCTTTTTGTTTATTATTATTAATTATTATTATTATTACAACTACTACTATTTTTTTAAGACAGTGTCCTTTAACAATGATCAGCAGACCTAACTTGTTTCTTTGTAAAGATAGCCTTTTAGAGTCTGCTCTCCTTTTAAATGAAAATAGGGCAGCAGTTATGGTCACACTTTTGTTAATTTAGTTGCCAGTCAGCTCCAAATCAAAAGAAAATAAGGCTGCAGAGTGTAATTAACATTCAGTTCAGTCGTTTTGTCCCTTGTCTAGCCCCCAAGCTTTGTTAAAATTGCCATCTGAATGCTGAAGGCTGTAGGGAAATCGATTTGATTCTAATCGCACCATGAAAAGAACATGATCTAACTGCTTTCAGCCCTCCGTAAATCTGTACTAGGTCTTTAGCACAATGCAACTTCCAATTTAAAAAGCACTGAATGTCTCGTCAATGACTTTGTGAAGAAAAAAGAACAAGGAGCAGACATAAAAATTCCAATAGTTGTTTAAGCATTAAAGTTCATTTGCATCACAGCAAACCTGAAAAGGGCTGACCTCTCAAACCGCCTCTCAGGTCTATGAAGTTGTAGCCTTGACAAGCTCACATTGACAGAGCTCATTGACTCTGAAAGGCTACTCTATCAATGGTGAAAAATGGCAATAGGTTCTACTCTGAGCAGGCATCTGCCTGCCCACCCGCTGCTAAACCAATGGCAAAACTGATTCAAAACCTGAATCTACCTAGTAATCTTCCTTTCCCGGACCTTTTAATAATAGATTAAGATCACAATACAATTTAATTTTACTATTTGCCTTAAAAAGAGTGAAACAAACATTCAAGCTTTCCAAATTCCAATAAAATTGTGTACACACACACACACACACACACACACACACACGTGTACACATACACACACATATGTATACATAGTGTACTATATAAGGCATATAATACAGACACACAAGAAACTGAACATACAATATTAAAATCTTGCATACAGAATGGACCAAACGTACTTTCCATAAAATATTAAAAGATCCTTCGTTACAGTAAAAATATCACCACAACTATTAAACCTGTTAGGCTACTAATGTAGGTTTAAGCAATTTGTTTAAAAACTAATCTATTGTATCCAATTAGAACTACTCTAACTAGTAAGATTTTGACTATATAACATTTGATAACACTATATTATACAGTTGGTCTTGCTCACTTATGTAAAACTGCTACTATAATACTTTATATCCCCCTGTAAATATGCCATGTAAGATTTAAAATTCGTAAACCAACACTGAATTACAGCTATAAAAATGTGAATGAAAATTTAAATGTAAAACATTACTGCAAACTCCACAGCTTGGGGAAAAAGAAGTGAATTAAACAGCATCACACAATTCTCTATAGCAAGTCTTCTTTCCTACTTGACAGGTGAAAAAAAGTACTTGCACGTGCAGCTTAATTAATCACTATACTTGACATCTCAATGATTTACAGTGAGGAGCAGGTGAGGACATACAAAACCAGAAGTTTCAGAGTAGCAGCCGTGTTAGTCTGTATTCGCAAAAAGAAAATGAGTACTTGTGGCACCTTAGAGACTAACAAATTTATTAGAGCATAAGCTTTCGTGAGCTACAGCTCACCCTTGATTTGAGAGTAACATTTCCAGTATATTGGGATGACAAGCACATAGATTCTATCAATGGTGTACAGAAAAACCCATACTGCAAATTATTTGTTAGTAGCAACAAAAGCACAAATTAAGTGGAAGAAAGCTTTAGTTATTAGGAAGATTTCATACTGTCCACATTTAAAAAAAAATTAAAATCAGTATTGTAACAAAACTAAACTACCAATTCAAATTGATTACGATTTTTTAAAAAAAAAAATTGTTAAAGGACAGATGATGTGACAAATCAGATGACCTTTACTCTCCATTAAAAAAAAGTGGCATAACATAAATTCATCTTCAATTAACTGACTGGATGTAGAATTTAATGAGACATTTCCAGTAAAATGAAACCATAGCAGCTTAAATTCCTACATGCAGTTAGATTTGACTTAGCTTCTAAAATGTGCATGCCTGATGGCCTCCTTTGAAAAATTATTCCGCCAACCACCAGGAAATCTAAAGCCAAAATAAACACTTTCAGCCTGATATTGCTCCCATTTAAGTCAATGGGAGTTTTGCCATGGTCTGCAAAGGGAGCAAAGTTGAGCCCTTTAGCTAAAAAGCTATATTGCGTTTCTTTAGTTATTTAATTTGTGTGGTTTTTTCAGGTGCAATACGAGTGTGACAAGTCATTATCAGCCACCAATGAAGTGTTATCTATCAAAATTACTTAGATTGTAAGAGCTTTCTGTTATATGAGGCAACAACCTGTTTCTTCCTGGGCACGTACCTTATTCAACACTGGTGTCTCTGGATCATAAGAATAGCCCTTTTACCCCTCTTGTCAGTAAATACCGGATGATTCTGGCTGCTTTTCATAACTGTTTTATTGAAGATCTCTTCAAAACCCACTGATTGACTATGCCTCCAACTACTGGGTTTGAAAAACCACTAAACTTATTTAGCCAGAGTAAAACATAACATACATAACAGTTGAATTCAGTAACCCTTCTACTTCTTACTCCACTAGGGAAAGCATAATCTTGTAAAACCTCAGCAGTGCTTCCCTTGCTGATCAAAATCTAGACCCCCCCCACCTCAAAGGAGCCAAACAATGATCCTTCAAAAATTCAACCCCCTCAAAGTTCCAAATGGGCAGTCTGGGTGGAGCTTCTGTCCACGAGTCCAAGCCTCTATGTCTCTGTAGGACGAAGACCAAAAAGAACACAACATACCCCATCCTACAATTTTGCTTAACACTTATCCTATAACATCTCGTATCATTCAATTTCAAGTTAACCTACTCCCTTCTCCATGTACATGTTTACAGCATCTAGCTGAATGGGGACCCAAATCCTGATGGAAGCCTCTAGATGCTACTGCAATGCAAATATTAAATTATAATAACCTGGCACCCACCATAATGCTATTTGAGTACCTCCCTATACTTTAAGGTGTGGATTCCTAAGGATTAATCATACTACATTTTTGTAAATATTTAAAGGACTGTATTGTTCATAAATGGTAACAGTGACAGTCCTGGAGAATGAAGCCCTCCATTCAACAAACAGAACAGGGACAAGACCAGTAGTAATATGGCTTTCTCACCCTACCCATTAATTTTGTTCACATTCCTCTGGGGTTGATAGGGAGGTTCATTCTTCATGTCCATTCGATCTTTGGCTTCTTTCCTGAAATTGCAGACAAGGCTGCTAACATGCCCAATAAGAATTGCATCAAGATCACCATTTATTTTATATAAGCCTTTACACAATCAAATGATGATTTTTGCCCTGATCCTGCAAAGACTTATGCGTGTGCTTGACTTCTTAGTTGAGACTTTGCAACAGTGGGGCCTTTGTGGTTATGCATCTGAACAGGAGTTGTACTAAATATCGAGACAGAAAGGCTCCTTATCTTATCTGTACCCTGACCTAGGCTTCTTTCATCCTAAAAAGGAAATTTTACACACATAACTTCTTGTTTATCTCCATACAAATATGTGTTAGCTTCCAGTTAAAGTTGCTCGGGTACACATTCTACCAACACAATGAAAGCCAAGGAAGTCACAAGTTAAATAAATTTCACCCCCACTTTTCAACATACCTCACCATCCCAGATTACAAAAAAAACCACATGGACCTTCTCCTTTTTACAACCAAATGCTTACCTCAATTCTTACCAAATTAGTTAGAGAAATGTGTTTAGGTTGAGATTGTGGGAACAGTTAACACATAGTTCTTATATCTAAACTATGGTATGGTGGTAATACAGTGAGAGAAGTAAAACAACGGAGGGATTATATTTGTGCAGGAAATTTGTGAGACTGTAATGCAGTTAAGAGTTATGAAAAGAGATTTGATTTTGTAATCATCTGAAAATGTCATTGTAGAGAGTTAATTGTTAGTGTTTAGCATTGTTGTATATCAACACAATGTCGTACATTTGAATCTAAGGAGGTCTGTGTAGTTATGGGGTAATATAGGTGGCGTGATAGGTAAATTGAATGCGCAACTGAAGTGTGCAGTTGGATTATGTACTTGTGATTTCCTTTGGTTTTATTGTTTGTGTTGAGAGGCTGTGCACTTGAGCAACCTTAACTGTAAGCTAAGCAAGTGTATGTCTGGAGAAATCTTACAGATTTTCTAACATCTTTCCGATGCTGGACCCCCCACCCCACTCCCACCCCCACCCTCCTGTTCCACTTCTCCTACTGGTCTTGCATTCAGCTGACTCCTCCCATCGTCTCCGACAGCTGTGTTCCTTAACACACTTCTGCCAATGAGTGTCACCGTCAACCACAACCCTCATCTATCATCAAAATATATGTGAATACCTAAAAGCTTGATTGGTAAGGGCATAGGGTTCTACGCACTCTCCATGCACCCCTTACAAAACTGTGCTCTCCCTACCACTTCGCATCCCTGCTCCACCAATGCAAATGTCCCAGGGGCTACAGCCTGGTGCTTTGGTAGAAGTGAGATGGGTTGTGTGGAGTTAGGGAGAAGAAGTAGGGATGTATATGGGACCATGGGAGGTGACTGACATGAAAAGGAGCCTGCTGCCTACCAAGGCAGTTGTGCTGTCCCATGGAAGGTGTACTGGTGAGAGGCATTTGGGATGTACATGCAAAGATGAGGACAAAAAAGCCATTTATGATCTTCCTCTCTCTAAGCAATATGAAAGGTTTTAATCCTCCGCAACTCTGGCCTGTTAGCCCACAACTCCCCTCTGGTGAACCACAGTCACTGGGCCACAGTGAGACTGAATGACTCTATAGCCTGGTGGCTAGGACACTGAGCTGGCAGGATTCCAGTCCCTGCGCCAATGACTACTTAACAATTTCATACAAAGTGGAACAATTTTCACAGCAGAGATTGAGCGAGACCTACCAACGAATACCCTATAGTCAGGCACTCACCTGGGAGGGGGCAAATTTGGGTTCAAGTCTCTGCTCCGAAGGGTGCCACACATCCCAGGTGACTGCAATCATAAAGAAGGGGAATAGGGGCTGTACCAGCACCACAGGTTTTGTCAATCTAGTCTTTTTTTTTTTTTAAACACAGAAAAAAAAAAAGTTAAAAGTGCCCCCAAAACAAAACATTTAATTCAACCAGAAACAAATTGTTCCCAACTTTTTCAATTTCCCAAAAATGCTAAGAACGGTCATTTTCAGTTTGGGTCAAACTAATTTTACCCCTCCTGCCAATTTTTCAGAACTGATAATGAACCAAAAAAAAAAATCAGGTTATTTTCACAGCTCTAGCTACAATGCCTCTAGGATGGGTCCAGTTTGTTTCTTTTCTGCTTTCACCAATATATTTTTTTTTGCTTCCTTGTCATTAGGGCCAAAAGAGGACATTTCCTTTTATGCCAGTGGACAATATACCAGACTTACTTCATTCAAACATAAATCATTCCATGTAATTTATTAATCTCATGTTTTTACAATCTCTGCTTCTCTG
Organism: Dermochelys coriacea; assembly: GCF_009764565.3. Taxonomy (NCBI): domain Eukaryota; kingdom Metazoa; phylum Chordata; order Testudines; family Dermochelyidae; genus Dermochelys; species Dermochelys coriacea. Next base: position 92,368,809 of record NC_050071.1, on the reverse strand, counting down.
TATTACTGTATATTTGCTCACCTTTTCTGTACTTTCAGTTTCAGACTGGTTAATTGCACTTTGCTGGGATTATAGCCATCACCATAAGTAGTGAACATTTTGACTATAATCTACTAGGTCCACATCACTATTTAAATGTTTATTGATTTTAAGTTAATGTTAGGGTCAACAAAACTTGTTTGGTTTATTTTTTCCATGTACTACATATTGTAGTTTGTTTATATCTAAAACATTTCAAAAATTGCCATGATATGTAGATATGTATATCCTTTATGGATTACTGCTAAGTGTTCAAAGGCATAATTCCAACATACAAATGCAATTACTTCAGAAAGATCAGTAAGTCAGCATTCAAAATATGCACTATAACGTTTTCAAAAAATGACTGCACTTATATTTAAAATGCGTATCCTACACCTAAATTGAAATGTAAACATCACTTTATTCAGAATACATAAAATTATGATCTAATGTTCACATAAATAGCATTCCTTATAGACTTTCTAGTATGTTGAATTTTGAATCAACTTTAAAACATTTTTGAAATATGAGAAAAATGAACTTTTGTGTATTAAAGTTATATATCACTGAATATCTTGCAATTTACTTCATATTCATATAGATGCTCTTTCATGCCAAAAAAATAATATTTAAGAAAAAAAGGTCGCAAAAATAAAAAGACACCGACTCAGCCACTTACTCCAAAACTTCACTCACTTTTCTACTTCCCAAAAAAGCCTGGTAAAAAATAGACAGGGTCTTTGCAGAGTGCCCTGCAGTTTATTAAAACTGGGCTTTGATACTACAAAGGTGGAGTAGTGATTTCCTGAGCCAAGGACCCACTACTAAAATGCCCTGCCAGCTTTACACTCTTTTAAAAAGTCAGAGGACTGTTAGTTCACATGACTGTTGATGGCAGCTACCATGAAATATAAAGAACAGAGACTCAGTAAGACTCAAAAAAAACATTTAGGGCTTTATAGGACATTAAAGAAAAATACAATATACCACTGAGAATATTGAAAAATCTGGAGATGCTTTAAGATAGTTGTAGACAGAACAAGCAGATAGTGATGAATCTATATTCTGATAAATATCAGCTGTATTGTAAGACAATGAAAACCAGTAAAGCCACACAAGTGTGTTTATCTGGCTGAGATAAAGCCGGAGAAATCCAAAACAGTTTTCCAAGCTTCTTTCACTATTCTTACTGTTTTACCTCTGGGGAATCATGAAAATCTGATCAAGATAAAATACCAAAACCAAGTCACTAGAAGTTGACATTAATCTCATTAGTTTATAGATGATACATACTGGCATATTATATCATTTTTCCAAATGATTCATGAAAATATCAGTGCATCTCCAATTGTAAGTTTTAGGTACATATGGACAATTGAAAATAAACCTTCCTCGTTAACTTTTGACAAGTGAAATGTGTCAGTAATCTCCAGAAAGTCCTAAAATAATATTTTAACATTCATGGAGAGAGACACAATGAGAACATATGAATGGCCATACTGGATCAGACCAATTGTCCATCTAGCCCAGTACCCTGCTTTCAAACAGTGGCCAGTGCTAGATGCTTCAGAGAGAATCAACAAACAGAGCAATTATCGACTGATCCATCTCCTGTCATCCAGTCCCAGATTCTGGCAGTCAGAGGTTTAGGGACATCCAAAGCATGGGCTTGAATCCCTGACCATCTTGGCTAATGGCCATTGATGGACCTATTCTCCATGAACCTATCTAATTCTTTTGTGAACCTAGTTATACTTTTGGCCTCACAACATCTCCTGGCAATAAATTCCACAGGTTGACTGTGCATTGTGTGAAGAAATACTTCCTTTTGTTTAAGCCTGCTGCCTATTAATTTCATTTGGCGACCCCTGGTTCTTATGTTATGCGAAGGGCCCTACCAGATTCATGGTCCATTTCGGTCAATTTCAGTCATAGGATTTTTAAAAATCAGAAATGTCATGGTGTTGTAACTGTAGGAGTCCTAACCCAAAAGAGGTAGGGTGTGTGTGTGTGTGTGTGTGTGTCCCAGGGGGGTTGCAGTATTGCCACCCTTACTTCTGTGCTGCCTTCAGAGCTGGAACCTTGGCCAGCAGCCACCATTCTCCAGCTGCCCAGCTCTGAAGGCAGTACAAAAGTAAAGGTGGCAAAGTATGGTATTGCCACCCTTATTTTTTTGCTGCTGCTTGTGGGGCATGGCCTTCAGAGCTGGGTGCCTGGCCAGCAGCCACTGTTCTCCAGCCACCCAGCTCTGAAGGCAGTGCAGAACTAAGGGTAGCAATACCATGACCCCCTACAATAACATTGCAACACCACCTCCCTCAGCCCCTTTTGGGGCCAGACTCCCAGTTTGAGAAATGCTCGTCTCCCCATTAAATCTGTATAGTATAAGGAAAAAGTATACAGAAGACCAGATTTCACGGTCCGTGATGCATTTTTCATTGTCATGAATTTGGTAGGGCCCTAGTTCTGCGAAGGGATAAATAACACTTCCTTAGTCACTTCTCCACACCATTCCTGACTTTACAGACCTCTATCATATCCCCCCTTTAGTCATCTCTTTTCTAAGCTGAACTCTCCCATTCTTTTTAATTTATCCTCATATGGAAGCTGTTCCATACCCCTAATCATTTTTGTTGCCCTCCTCTGTACTTTTTCCAACTCTCATATCTTTTTTGAGATGGGGTGACCAGAACTGCATACAGTATACAAGGTAGGATGTATCATGTATTTATACAGTGGCATTATGATATTTTCTTATCTATCCTTTTTGTAATGGTTCCTAACATTCTGTTAGCTTTTTTGACTGCCACTGCCCAGTGAATAGATATTTTCAGAGAACTGTCCATGAGGATTCCATGATCTCTTTCTTGAGTGGTAAAATGGTTACTTTCCATAACTGTTGATCTTCAAGATATGTAGCGCATACCATTCCACTGTAAGTGTGTGTGTGCGCACCTTATGCACAGTGGTTGGAGCTTTTTCTCTCAGCAGTACCAGTCAGGGCAGTGCAAGCACCTTCTGGTGCCTCACGCCACTACACACACACCCCTAGAGAGGAATGGACATGTGCAGTCACTTGGACTCCATCATTTTGCATGCATAGTTGAGATTATGTTTTCCAATGTGCATTACTTTGCATTTATCAACATTGAATTTCATCACTATTTTGTTGCCCAGTCAGTTTTTTGAGATCCCTTTGTGCTAGGTGCTATACAAATACATAAAAAGAAAGTCTGTGCTCCAAAGAATTTACAATCTAGCATACACATCTTGATTATTACTACTATGATGAGCAGTTGAACCAGCAAGGCTAGTCTACAACCAGTCCCCAGCACAGAAGGGTTAGTGGAATCCAGTCCACTCCCATTTTTAACATGTTTTAAGGTAAATTTAGTACTCCACAGAATTCTGGGGGATTGAGACCCCTGAAGATTGAAGTCTTCTGCAGGGTTTAATTCCTAAGTTTGTGTAAGTGGGAACATATCCCACCAAAAACAAAATGTGAAAAGTAGTGAATACATTTTAGAAAGAAGGGTCATAAACAAAAAAAAAAAAAGCTAACAAGCTTGCCTTCCAACAGGTGAATTAGTAAACCCCTATTGTTCCTGCTATTTCTTGGTGGTTGAACCAGCTTTTCTTGAAGCTAGATTTTTTTTGTCAACTGACAAGAGAGGTGCTATCTCTGGCAAAGGATACATTTATCTTCTGTTTTTCCTCTGCTATCTTTTACTGTGCATCTTAGTGCCTTCCTTCTTACGACCACCTCCTTCTTGCAATGCTCCTGTCTTCTATCCCTTTCCCTCAAAATATCCCTGCCAAGCTTCCTCCAAATTTTAATAGCATTAATTGGTAACTATTTTAGCATCTAATGGACCAGTGGGACCACCCAAAACAACCAGTTAGGGTAATAAGCAGGATATCTCACTCTGAAGCCCATTTATTTTACTCCTTGTAGAGGGATTACACAATGAGAAATGGGTATACAAGTTCCAATGGACAAAGATGACCTGAATGGGTTGTGCTGCCTGCAGTAGCTCAGTTCTGACCAAATCCTCCCTCACTAATGTTTGGACACAGTCCACATCTATAACGATAACATCCCTCACACCTAGTTGCATAGGTACATTACACACAAGCTAAAAGCTTTCGGATCCTATTACCACAGCAAGATTACGTTTCCTCATGCTCGTGCTCCATCAGTGGTCAGAATATATATTTGTATGCGTCTCTGTTGATCACAAGTGAAAAAGAAAAGGAGGGACTTGGTGGTTTTCTTCTAGAGTCTGGGGTCAAGATACTGTGTTGAACCTCTAAAAAGGTGCAACACTCACAACCTAGGGGAAAAGAGGGAACCTAAAGTGTACCTTCCAGATTCAGGGCTGCTCAGGGGGTCAGTGTGGACCACAGCACATCTTCATCTTGGAGGGCTGCCTAAGCTATCACAGTCTGTTACCAAACATCTACGGGAAGCAGCACTGCCCAGAATCTCTACACCCTGTGGCTCCAGCCCCTCATGCCCCCAGCATGCCCCACCCATCACCTTTCTTTCACGTAACTTACATCAGGGTTTGCAAGGCAGTTCTTGGAAGACAGCCTGTGGTTGTCTTCCTCAATTCCTGAATTCTCCCCCAGCCAGATCTGGGATTAAGGATCTCAGTTTTGAGGAGCATCCTTGTCCTTTCCAGTTTCTCTCTGAGGCCCTAAGTCTTTTTATTCTTCTCTATGACAGTCATTTGGACAAACAATCAAGCTCTCTCAGTTCTACATTGCGGCTGTGGTGTCTCTGATGGATCAGCCTCCAAGATGCTCTCCGTTTGCTGCACTGTGCAGCCAGTGTGAACACATTGTTCTGCCACATCTTCTCTCTTGCAGGCAGACTTTGTAAGTAAAGATCCATTATTAGGTCCATCTATGTCCCTATTTTCTGGGTCTCAAGCCTGAGCTAATGCATCACTTTGCTTATCAGGTGTAAGATAGAGATACCTGGCTGAACCCTCTTCATGTAACCAGATATGTTTCTGAGTTATCTTCTGGTTCCAGTTTTGCTAAGAAAGAGACTGGATTTACTGGCAGCATGAGTGGTGTATGTGGGCAAACCCCGGAACTGCGGCAGCCACGCCTGTGGGCGTTGCAACCCAGGCTTGCTGTCATTGTTTCTGTTAAGTATCCATTTCACAGAGCTACTCATTTTCCCTCCTTGTGCAAAGTGGTTTATTCTACCATTGACACCATCATCAAACGCATAGCTACCATCCTGCTCTGAACAGAATATATTTTCTCTCACCCCCACCCGCCCCCCCGAGAGAGAGAGAGAATATATTTGGGGTGTGTGTGTGTGTGTGTGTGTCTCTCCCCCCCCCGAGGGAGGGGGGAGAGAGACATACACACACACACCCCAAACTTATCCCCTTGGTACACCTTGCTTTTATTGGTAACTCAAACAACAGCAAACAGAACAAACCAGAGGTGCAACTTTCCACAAACTTGTCAGTTTCTAGGATTTCCCGGCAGGACTCCTTTTCCTCCCAAACCCTACTTCCCTCAGTCTCAGATACTCCAACCTCTTCTGTCCTGACTGGAGATAAGATGCATCTGTCAGAATAAATCAGCTATAATTTTTTGCCTCTTTATGCAGGGTGGAAGCACTTCACATTAGGATAATTACAAGGAAACTTGCATCCTTGTTCAGAATCTTATAGCCTACCACCCTATTACGTGTTGCTAATGACTTCCTGCTGCAACAGCACACTAAAGTTGATCCAATGTGGAGAAGAAATGGGTTAGAGCAAAACTACAGGATCAGCATGCCATGCATCTGTTTATCCACAAACAAGTTCAGCCTCAGTAGTAGCAGTGCAAATTTCCCTTCCATTGCACCACAAGCATAATTGCAAAAGAACATTTTGGACTGAGAAGACAGTTCAAGCACATTCAGTCCATGGCACCTCTACTGAGACTGCCATCCAAGTGGTTAATCACTTTAAGATTTGTTTAATCACTATCAACTGTAACAGTGATTTGGGGGCTTGGACATATGACCATCTTGAACTAGTCTAACAGAAAGGAGCCATGGTAGCTGGTGACAGTTTCAAGCCCTGACAAAAGCCAAAGGTTTAACCCTTTTCCCACTGAAGTCAACTGGAGTTTTCAGTTGACTCCAACAGAAGCAAGATCAGTTCTAATGAAGGTTAATGTACCTTAATTTTATTTCGCATATAGTAAAACTGGTCTTAAGCAATCACTCAGGGGACTGACAAAAAGTCACTGCTTAACTAATAAAAGAGCAGAAATGGAGACACTTTGGGGAGGCTTCTTAAGACAGAAAGTTGCCTAATAAAGAGAGTCTCTTCTTCAGTCTTCATTATGTCCACCAACATACATTCTAAGAATGCTGGTAAGAGAAGCTGTTTTAAAAATGCTTTTTACCTACCAATACATGTGGGTCTCAAGTGCCTGCATAGCTTCCGCAATATTTGAGGATATCACTAACAGCTAATTCCAAGCAAGCTCCTTTAACTGTTTTAGTGATGTCATCAACCATAGCACAGAAAAAAAAAACCTCAAGACCCTGAACTATTTTAAAAGATAAGTGGAAGAACTCATTTTAAATTATTTTGGTTTTAATCTTAAATCACAAACAAAAAAACAGCCTTACTGCAATTTAAGAGCTCAGTCTTGATTTACCATCTGAGAGAAATGAGGTCTTATGCTCAGCTCGAAGGCATTTCTCCATTTGTCTGTCTGTAATATTAAAATCTTTGCATGCTGTGGGTAATAGGGGACCCGGGTATGGAGACCCAAAGGACCTGGGGGAGGAGAAGGGAAATAAGAGGCACACAGAGCAACTGGCATGGGTGAGTAGAATGGGTGAAAAGAGACATGGGGGCTACCCAGAGTCCCTGGCATGGGAACGGAGGTTTGTATGGAGTCCCTGAAATAGAAGGGAATGGGAAAGTGCCACAGACAGCTAGATAGGAAGGAATACAAGGAGCCCCTGGTATATGCAATATACTCGGCCTACAGAACCAATGAAGTGTGGATCCCAGCACAAAGTCTAGATATTAACACACTAAAGTATTTTCCTCATTTAGAATCTGGAAAGAAGATCCAATACTCTGATCACAGATCACTTCATTTGACTTATATCTTTAAAAAAGGTCTTTTGAAATGAGAGACACTAAAAACATCTTTAATCATTAGGACTGTAATCAGTTTGTCAGTATAATCAATAGCTCTTTAAAACTTAAAACTCATTTCAACCAATATCTTTAAATAACAACTGTCTAATATTTTGACAAGAACAAACAGGATATTATGGAAAAGCTGAAGTAACAGAAGTTTTTGTATTTATTTGTATTGTTGAAAGTTATTTTCTGAAGTAAAATTATTATTCTTGTATGTATAAAAATTAGGGCTGTCAAGAGATTAAAAAAATTAATCGCGATTAATCGTGCGATTAAAAAAATGAATCGCAATTAATCGTATTGTTAAACAATAGAATACCATTTATTTTAAAATATTTTTGATGTTTACTACATTTTCAAATATATTAATTTCAATTACAACACAACACGAAGTGTACAGTGCTCACTTTATATTTATTTTTTATTACAAATATTTGCACTGAAAAAAACAAAATATTTTTCAATTCACCTCATAAGTACTGTAGTGCATGAAAAAAGAAAAGCAGTACTTGTGGCACCTTAGAGACTAACAAATTTATTAGAGCATAAGCTTTCGTGAGCTACAGCTCACTTCATCGGATGCATTTGGTGGAAAAAAAAACCCCACCAAATGCATCCGATGAAGTGAGCTGTAGCTCACGAAAGCTTATGCTCTAATAAATTTGTTAGTCTCTAAGGTGCCACAAGTACTCCTTTTCTTTTTGTAAGGAGAGTGATCACTTAAGATAAGCCATCACCAGCAGCAGGGGGGGGGAAAGGAGGAAAACCTTTCATGGTGACAAAGCAAGGTAGGCCAATTCCAGCAGTTAACAAGAATATCAGAGGAACAGTGGGGGGTGGTATGGGGGGGAGAAATAACATGGGGAAATAGTTCTACTTTGTGTAATGACTCATCCATTCCCAGTCTCTATTCAAGCCTAAGTTAATTGTATCCAGTTTGCAAATTAATTCCAATTCAGCAGTCTCTCGTTGGAGTCTGTTTTTGAAGCTTTTTTGTTGAAGGATAGCCACTCTTAGGTCTGTGATCGAGTGACCAGAGAGATTGAAGTGTTCTCCAACTGGTTTTTGAATGTTATAATTCTTGACGTCTGATTTGTGTCCATTCATTCTTTTACGTAGAGACTGTCCAGTTTGGTCAATGTACATGGCACAGGGGCATTGCTGGCACATGATGGCATATATCACATTGGCAGATGCGCAGGTGAACGAGCCTCTGATAGTGTGGCTGATGTGATTAGGCCCTATGATTGTTTCATGTTCTCTGTGTGTGTATATAAATCTCTCCTCTGTTTTTCCCACCAAATGCATCCGATGAAGTGAGCTGTAGCTTACGAAAGCTTATGCTCTAATAAATTTGTTAGTCTCTAAGGTGCCACAAGTACTGCTTTTCTTTTTGCGAATACAGACTAACACGGCTGCTACTCTGAAATTTATCATGAAAGTTGAACTTACAAATGTAGAATTGTGTACAAAAAAAACTGCATTCAGAAATAAAACAATGTAAAACTTTAGAGCCTACAAGTCCACTCAGTCCTACTTCTTGGTCAGCCAATCACTCAGGCAAAAAAGGTTGGGTACAATTTGCAGGAGATAATGCTGACTGCTTCTTGTTTACAATATCATCTGAAAGTGAGAACAGGTATTCTCATGGCACTGTTGTAGATGGCATTGCAAGATATTTACGAGTCAGATGCGCTAAAGATTCATATGTCCCTTCATGCTTCAACCACCATTCCAGAGGACATACTTCCATGCTGATGATGGGTTCTGCTGGATAACGATCCAACGCAGTGTGGATTGACATGTTCATTTTCTTCATCTGAGTCGGATGCCACCAGCAGAAGGCTGATTTTCTTTTTTGGGTTCTGTCGTTTCCGCATCAGGGTGTTACTCTTTTAAGACTTCTAAAAGCACACTCCACACCTCGTCCCTCTCAGATTTTGGAAGGCACTTCAGATTCTTAAACCTTGGGAGGAGTCCTGTAGCTATTTTTAGAAATCTCACATCGGTACCTTCTTTGAGTTTTGTCAAATCTGCTTTGAAAGTGTTCTTAAAACAAACAAGCATCCGAGACTGCTATAACATGAAATATATGCAGAATGCGGGTAAAACAGAGCTAGAGATATACAATTCTTCCCCCCAAAGAGTGCAGACACAAATTTAATTGACTAATTATTTTTTTCACTAGCATCATCAGCATGGAACCATGTACTCTGGAATGGTGGCCAAAGCATGTAAGGGTCATACGAACGTTTAGCATATCTGGCATGTGAATACCTTGCAACGCTGGCTACAAAAGTGCCATGCGAATGTCAGTTCTCGCTTTCAGGTGACATTGTAAATAAGAAGCAGGCAGCATTATCTCCCGTCAATGTAAACACTAACTTGTTTGTCTTAGCGATTGGCAGAATAAGAAGTAGGACTGAGTGGACTTGTAGGCTCTAAAGTGCTACATTGTTTTGTTTTTGAGTGCAGTTTTTTTTGTACATAATTCTACATTTGTAAGTTACACTTTCACGATAAAGAGATTGCACTTCAGTACCTGTATGAGGTGAACTGAAAAATATTACTTCTTTTGTTTATCATTTTACAGTGCATATATTTATAATAAAAAATAATAATATAAAGTGAGCACTGTGCAGTTTGTATTCTGTGTTGTAATTGAAATCAATATTGAAAATGTAGAAAAATACCCACAAATATTTAATAAATTTCAATTGGTATTCTATTGTTATAAGTGCAATTAATTGCGATTAATTTTTTTGAGTTAATCATGTAAGTTAACTGCAATTAATTGACAGCCCTAATAAAAATGTATACGTATAGCCATGCTACCTGAAACATTCAAAATAGCATATACTTGCTTAAGTATACTAACTGGTTCTGTTTAGTTTCCACTGTAATATTAAAAACTGATCTGCACACAACTTGCACTGAAATAACTAAATAAGTTTAAAATCACACCTTTTTTCATTTTGCTTCTCCGTGGACCAGACCTAACATACAGAGTTTTGAAAATTAACAAAAAAAAAAATACACAAATGAACCCAATCACAATTTCCAGATTTATAGCAGAGAATGCCAAATGATAATATAGTCCAACTTACTCTTTTACTGAGGCAAATAACTGGCCACATACTACAACCTAATGTACAGCAGCAACAAAGGCATCCACAAAGTAGCCATCGAACATTAACTGGAAGGTTCTTCTTAAGACAACTGTTAACTCTGCTGATGCTGGCTTTAAATTCCTCAGGTGCAACCTGTGAAGAAAAAAATAATCCAGTACTACTGCAAATTCATGTAAATTAATGAGTATTCCTGCAAAGCTCAACTATATGTAGAAACCCAAATACAAAGCTTTTCTAATAGCAAAATCTTGTTACCCAAATTCTAAGTTTTAGAGACCGTTGTAGTACATTTCTAATTGAGTCTTATCCATAGATGCTCACCTTTCCAGTTAATGAAGAAGGGAATTCTGCTTCAAATTTGTTGCTCAGTCCAAATCTGGGGGAAAAAAAAAAAGTAGATCATACTAGAAACACAATCATTCAATGAAGAGATTAATGAATACCTCATCATGAAGGTTCCTTTGCAAAAGCAAACAAACTTTAAAAAAAAAAATCACATTTCCATCTGAAAATGTTGTACCTATTATTCTTAAAAGCAACTTCTAAGATTACCATAACTGAAAAAGTTTAGAGAAAAAAAATCTGTCTTTTTCAGCTTGTTTACTCTGACATACACTTTTTATGTCAGAAGTTCTCAAACTGTGTTCCACAGACCACTGGTGATCCATGAGCTCCATTCAAGTGGTCCCCGGATAGTTCCCTCTAAGGTGCATGCCTGGGCAGAGAGAATGAAGGGTCACCCACCTAATTAGTGGAGCTGTGCAGGCGTGGCTCCACTAATTAGGTGCCTGGACCCTGGAGAAGAAGCACATGTAACATGAAGTGGTGGCCTTGGGGGGAAATTTGGGACATGCATGGCTCTGGCGGCCAGAGAAAGAGGCGACTTTCCTCAGCTCCAGGGCTGCGGCTGCCAGGGAGAGATGGCCCTCCTTCCTAGCCTCAGCTCTGTGGCTGCTGTGGTGCAAGAGAGAGGGAGAGACCCCCCTCCTTCCCAGCCCCAGCTGGGGGGCTGCCATGGCAGGGAAGAGAGGGCACATCACATTGGAAAGGTAAGACTACTGATATTAAAATATAAGTTGTGTGCTTTTATTTGTAGAACAAAAAAACAATTATTATTAACTGGGTTTTTTTAGATAGCGATTTTATCCAAAGCTCTTTACAATTGTTAGCTAACAGTACAAACAACATTTCAAAAGATTATTAAGTGGTCTGCCGAGATCCTCAGGAATTTTCAAATGGTCCACAAAAAAAAAGTTTGAGAACCACTGCTTTATGTAATGTACTTTTGGCTATGTCTACACTACAGAGCCTATGTCAGCATAACCCTCCAGTGTAGATGCAGCATACGCCTACAGGAGTTTTTCTGCTGGTGTAGAAACACTACCTTCCTGAACCACATTAGTTATGCCAACAGAAGCACTCTTACATAATCACTGACTCTGTGGGTGCTCCAGGAGTACTCACCAGTCCCCCGCCGATCAGCTGTTCAGTGGGCTACAACGATCAGTTGTTCAGCAGGACCCTTCAGCGCCTCCCGTCCACTACCAATTAGCTGTTCGGCAGCAGGGGGGAGGTGCTGGGGGGAGAGGAGGAGGAGCGGGAGCAGGGAAAGGCAGGGCAGAGCAGAGCCTTGGGGAAGGGCGGGGCAGGGTCGAGAAGAGGTGGGCAGGGTGGAGCCTTGGAGGAGGGGCGGAGTGGGAGTGGGGCCTCGGGGCACAGCAGGTGTGGAGCACCCCCAGGAAAGCTGAAAGTCAGCACCTGTGCACTTTTATATCGGTACAGCTGCATCTGCACTGGGGTTTTGTTGCCACAGCTATGTTAAGTCGGGGTGTGGGATTTTTCACACTCCTGACCGACAGATTTGCTGGTATAGGCTTTAAATGCAGACAAGACCTTACTGTTTGTTGATAGTGCCAACCCTTTCCCAAACCCTGCAACAGGGTGTTTACCAGTAACAGTTGGGGCAAAACTGATGCTGAACAGGCAGTTGTATGCACTGAAGCTTTGTCTTCACTAGAAAAAAAAGTGTCTTTTCATACCAAGTGGTAAAAACATCCTTTTCCCCCCTAGTGTGGATGCACCTTGAAAAGAAAGGAAGGGGAGCACGTTCAGGGTTTTTATATTGAGGCCCAGCCACATCACTGTTCTATGCATAAGCAAGGGAGCAAAACCAGAGTTAATTTTTCAAATAATTATTTTACGACATAATTAAAGGACACTATCAGAAACCTTTTTTTTTTTAAAGTCAATTTGAAAGAAATTAAAGTTGACAGTGTCCTTTTAACGGTCAACACTTAAGTTTAAAAAAACCCCCACAAAATATGTAAAGTCAAGCTAAGTCCACAAATATTACAGCCAAAGCTGCATGAATCAAGTCAGTAATACATCTTATGAGCAACTGTGCATTGGCAACAGAATTAGATTACACAGCAATACATAAATATGACAATTACATATTAATATGTCCTACTTGGTATGCGCTGCTGTGCTATATTTTAGGAAAAAATATTGCATTGGTGTTTCTTAGAAAGTTCTGTCATTCTAAAAATGAACACATAGCTATACTATACAAAGTTCAAGTTCGGCAACTTATTCCATGTAGGGGAAGCCCTGTGCTATACGGAGCCCTACAGACTTCATTTGGCTCTTTGAAGTGTTCTCCCACACGGACGGTTGTAGGACTGAGGCCTAAGTCTTCCCTCTTGAGTTGATTGTTAATCCTCATTGAGTTCTACAAAGCCAGCCAACTCCAAAGAAAACTGACTGGATAGTTTTTAAGTTATTAATGTTTAATGTTTGACATGGGGTGGTCGAGCACTGTAAACTAGTCTAGCTTTGAACAGATCATATGAACTAGATGAGGAAAGTTTCAACTTGTCAACTTTAAACTTCTAAACAGATTTCCTGTGAACTTGAGGCAAATCTGAAGACTGTACATAATGTAATGTTGTAGAAGAAATTCCAGAATATAATATACAAAACCTGACAAATCCACTCAACAATATCCTGTAGGAAACTTTACTTGGCAAATGGTGGCCTTTCCCAGAAGCCTGTGTAGAATTTAAGCTTTTATTTTTATAAAGATACATTTCTAGCCCTTATAATTATGATACACTTCCAAACTACATAGTATTATTGAACTGAATCTACAGACAGCCTGAAACTGAAGTTAAATTGTCCAGGACACAAATATTGACCCCAAGGAAAAGCTTGAGCAGTTGGACTGTGTGCAGAAAAGTTCCCCTGAGGTTTGAGATTAAGGGAAGGTGTTAAAGAAATCATCCCCCTATGGAGGTCACTTTGTGACAGTACAGCTGCTCAATGGCTGCTACTTCACATGATTAACATCCCTACTAAGCGAATTGAAATGGCCAGAGGATTACACAAATAATACAGAAAAAAAAATGTTTACGAAGAGATACAGAATAGAATAGGGGTCTCAAACACATGGCCTGCGGAGCTATTTGCTGCGGCCCACCAAGCTCCCCCCAGAGTTATTTCCTGCAGCCACCAAGCTCCCCTCCCCCGCCGCCCCCTACCCCGCTCCTCTGCCTACCTCCAGGCGCTTCCCGCCACCAAACAGCTGTTTGGCGGCACTTAGCGTTTCCAGGAGGGAGAGGGAGGAGCGGGGAGCCAGAGGAAGGGAGGAGGAGGCTGGGCAGGGGCGGGGATTTGGGGAAGGGGTTGGAATGGGGGTACGGAAGGGGTAGGAAGAGCCAGGATGGGGTGGGGCCTCATGGAAGGGGTGGAGTGGGGGCGGGGGCAGCAGGGGGAGCGGTGTCAGTGATGCGACCCTCGGGCCAATGTACTAGTCCTCATGTGGCCCTCGTGATAATTTGAGTTTGAGATCCCTGGAATAGAACAAGGTGCTTAAGAAAAGGTCTGTACCTTGATCGAGAAGTCTTACTATACATAACCCAGCTGGAAATCCATACTCAAAATTTCCTTTGGTCTGCTGTTCTCTAACCTAGGCTCTTGTTCTACAGTGGTATTGGTTGGGATCAGGGTGGATAAAAATCAATGATTTCTTTCAATCGAATTTTTTTGATAAAATGCTTTTTGAGGAAAAAACCTATCTAAAGATAGTTTTAATTAAGATACATTATAGCTCAAAGATATCTCATCATAGAACAGGGATTATAAATTCTAATTCTATACTATGAGACAATATATTCATGTAATGTTTAAGAAAAGTTTTGTAAATGAGTTCCAATAGTTCATGGATTAGGGGCCCAATTTTATGGGGTTCCAGGGGCTTCTGTATAGAATATTTAGGTTAATCTTTCTATCTACTCAACAGGACTCAGTGCTCAGTCAAGAAGATACCATCAGAGATGCTTAGTTTTGCAGTTCTCAAACTGTGGATTTGTGTCTCCAGAGATAACATGCTTGTTAACAGCAAAAATGGTTTCAAATAAATAAAGAAATATATAGAAGTGAGAAATAACAGGTGTCAACCCTATTGTCCCTCTGCAAATTGGTGTACACAGTCAATCCCTTACCTCTCTCTAAAAGTGCAAAGTTTCAAAAAGTTCAATGAATAGAAGATTGTTGGGGGCAGAATAGATCTGGACAAGGAGAAGTAGGCTGGAGATAAGTGTGAGAAGGGAAGGACAGGCAGTACAAACAAAAGTGAAACTGTTTGAGCAGCATATTCTAGAAGTCTTAGTGTAGCCTTCATTGATTTGAGATCTACCATACCATTCTCTCACTGGAAGGGAAAACCTATAATGGCAGCATGCCATAAAAGAGACCCAGTTTGGGAATATTTTAATGAAGTTCCTCTACCTGTGAGTAAGACAGGCATGTGTGCAAAATGCAAACAGTGCAACAAAGAAATGCAAGGTATGGCTGCCAGAATGAAACAACATCATGAGAAGTGTTCCTTCTCAGGAGGAAGCTGTGCTGAAGATGATGAAAGAAACATGTCTGAACATGCAGGATCTTCAGGTTGGTAAACTTTTTTTATTTCATACTTCTGTCTTAAGGACTGCCTGTCTTCCTTCTGGACTATTCTTAAATTCTCATGTTTGAGCAAAAAATATAGTTGTTACTCTATGGTACTATCATTTTAGATGCAATTGTGATAAAAAAATAAATAGAGGAAATAGGCAAATCGTCCTTGTACAATTTCACCTTTAAAATAGTACTGCGGGTGAATGTCAGTGAATGCAATGAGTAATACTAAATGAGCAATATGGTAATAATAATAAAATAACTGCATTGACTTATTTTGTTTAAGAGAATCCATCCTCAATATACAGGATTCTCAAAACTATCCACCTTCAAGATCACCATCATTTTCTATAATTTCAGAGTTATCTGCCAATGATAGTGTTTCAGTCATATCAGGAATGTCACATAGCGACAGTAGATCACCTGTAGCAAAAAGAAAAAAAAATCTCCATCATCCAGAAACAACCATAGACAAGTTTGTGATAAGAACCAGCAGAATACAAAAAGAGGTAATTGATGAAAAAATTGCCTGATTTGTTTATTCAACAAACTTTCCTTTCCATATGATTGAGAACCCACACTTCATTAATATGGTTCAGTCATTAACACCAGGATACAGTCCACGCAACAGAGCAGATGTTGCAGGCAAATTGCTGGATAAAGTGTATGAAAGAGAAATTGAGCAGTGTGCAAAAGGTCTAGAGGGTAAAACTGTACCTTAGTCTTGATGGGTGGAGCAATGATACTGTTGTATGTGCTTGTGTGACAACAGAAAAAGGGAATGTCTTCCTTACAGAAAAAAATTGATACATCAGGAAATGCACACATACCATAATACTTACAAGAAGTAACAATAAAAGCTATAACAAACTGAAAAAAAATTCAAATGTTTTGTACGCAGCTTGGTCACAGATAATGCTGCAAATGTCTCCAAGATGAGAAGAAATTATATAGAAGAGAGTGAAGAGAGTCCCAAGCTAACAACATGCAGCTGCAGTGCTCATTTGATGCACCTCCTAGCCAAAGACTTCAGTGTTCCAGAAATAAAGGCTAATGTTGTTGAAATGGCAAAATACTTCTGTAACAACCACTTTGCAGCAGCTGCTCTGAAAAAAGTGGGAGGAACCAAGCTAACTCTCCCACAACACGTGCAATGGAACTCAGTAGTGGACTGTTTTGAGCACTAGATCAAGAACTGGCCTAATCTGATGACAGTTCGTGAAAAAAAAGATGGCACTGTCACAGCCAAAGTTCTCAACATTGGAGAAGAGAGAAATGTTGAACACATGCTGAGTACCCTGAAGCCTATTTCTGTAACCTTGAACAAAATGCAGGGAAACAGCTGTTTTATTGCTGATGCTGTTGAAATTTGGAAGGAACTGAGAGAGATCTTAAAAAGAGAAATATGCAATGACAGAGTTAAATTACAAGCATTAAAAAAAACCAAATGGGACAAACACTATCTCCAGCTCATTTTCTTCCAAATATTCTCAATACTCAGTACCAGGGTCAAACCTTAACTGCTGAAGAAGAGGAGCTGGCTAGGACATGGACATCCAGCAATCATCCCTCCATAATGACAACTATAATAAACTTCAGATCTAAGGGTGAACCATTCAAAAACTATGTGTTTGCTGATGATGTTTTAAAGAAAGTCACACCAGTGAACTGGTGAAAGTCACTTAAGCACTTGGATTCAGAGACTGTTGAAGTGATAATCTCACTTTTAACAGCAGTAGCTTCTTCTGCCAGTATAGAAAGAATATTTTCTTCCTTTGGACTAATTCATTTCAAATTGAGAAATAGTTTGGGACTTGAAAAAGCAGGAAAGCTTGTTTTTCTTTTCCAGATTATGAAGAAACAGGAAAATGAAGGTGAAGACGACTGAGTTAGCTGCAGAAGCCAATATTTTAAGTTTCTCATGTTGACCTGGTTGACATAGTCAATTTAATTTTTGTTGTTGTTGTTTTTAAATATTTCATTTAACTATTTTAGTTAAAAACAATTTGAACAAAAACAAACCTGATTTTAAAAATCTTGAATGTTTAACTACATTCAAAAATTCATATGCTTGTTTTGTTAAAATATTATATGCTTGCTGTTGAAGAAAAAAAATCCAGAATACATAACGTTGTTGTTTTAGTTAAATACAACAATTTAAATGTCTCTCTGGTGATGTTCTCCTCCTAATACAGCATGGCAAGAAAATCCTCCAAATATTAATGATTTAACCTGTTGAACTGGAGATAGTTCACTTCCCAATGCCATCATAAATATCTGCTTCAATTACCTTTGGTAAATGAAATAACCAACAATCATTCATTTTCTGATATAGCTGTAAAACTAATCTGAAAAGTTTTCAAAATAAATCACTTTAAAAATGCATAGTGTGTACTTTCTAAAAATTAAACTTACATCTATCTCTGAGTTGTGAAGAATATGTACTAAGGTCATAACAACCAACAAGCACGCACTTTTATGTAGAAATCCATGATTAAATCGAGTCTTCCTGACTAGCAATTTAAATCATGATTTAAATCAAATCCACCCTGATTTGCACATTTAATAAAGTGGTCTCCAAAGATACTTAAATTTAATTCAATAAGGTTTTTCAAAGATCTTGCAGAAATTGCCATCTCTCTCATACCCACAATTAGTGACCACTTGTGAAAAGTTTGGTTTCAGCGACTTTCCTAGCATCACATAAGGTATGTCTACACTGCAGCTGGATGACTAGACTGAGCCTCTGCCGCTGTAGCAACATCCACACTGCTGTTTTTAGTGTGCTCAAGCCCCACTATTGCAACTGTATCTACCTGGGCATGGAGGCTGTAGTGTAGACATACCCACAGGGACTGTGGCCGAGGCAAGGATAGAATCCAGTTATCCAGGGAAGCATTCAACTGTTTTAATCACGAGTTCATCCTCTCTCTTCCTGCAGTCCTATCTCATTCACTAAACACTTTCCAACTTCTGCAATAAAGGAGGCTGGGATCCTACAAATAAGTCTCTTAATCTACATAACCCTGATTCATCCCAAAAGCAGGTCCATTATGTACAAAGAATGAGATAGGAGTCCTGTGGAAAAAGTAGTTTGTGATCATGTAATTAAAGATTCTCATAATACATACACACAAGGGGGCTGAATCAAGGTTGCACAGGCAACCTTAATTTTGGCTTTTCGTAACTTTTGAGCACTTGACTTTGCAACTTTTTTGTGTTAGAAAATGGTGAATTACACATTGCTTATTTACTAAATTTTTTTTTTATTTCTGATTTGCGTCAAGCTGCATTTGGATGGAAATTTGAATTCAGTTAAATTCACAAAATAGCATTTTAAAACTGCTTTTTGTTAATGAAATAAAGCTCTTTTAAATGTGCTGGACACAAGAAAAAAAGTAAATTTATCAGAACAGGTTTTGCATTTAAAACTAACTGATTTATCAAACAAAGGCAGTATTAGCTGTAGTTGGTGTATTGAACTGATTGTTTCTGGTCACTATGACATACAAGATTATAGATCTAGTAGACCTCATCCTCTCACACTTGATTTTTATTCATAGATTAGTAGAGGAAAACAAATACCAAATGAACTTGATTGGGAATGAAAATAGGAAAGGTTGAAGAGCAAGTGCTGTGTTTTAGGGAGGATATCCTGTATTCTTCCTAGAGGTATGAATACCTCCTTTAAGTGCAAAACTAAATTCAATCTTAACTATGGAGCCATGACTGGTGCTCTGTAACGGACGCTTTATCATCATATTAAATCAAAAAGGTACAACTATCAAAAAAAGTTTCTTGCTTTTATTAGAGTTACATTATTCAACATAATACTCCAGTCTTGCTTTGTCACATGCCTGTTTTTTGTTTTGTTTTTAAATGGTTAATTCTTTTCATCTATAATGAAAGAACTATAACTAAACTGCATTCATGTCAGTACACATTACTAGTTGACTTTGCCTTCCTCAGAATATTATTTTCATTAGCTGCAGTTAAAAACAAAACACCTCATTGTACTCAAACTTGCTGATGTGGTATATAATAAAAAACAAATAAAACAAAAGAAAAACCAAATTTCGGTAAACTGATTATATAAACAGAGAAACTGGGATTGAGAGATCTGTTTTTTGTTCACTGATTGGCAAAGAAAAACTAGTTTTCCTGCTTTCCCCATAGTGATCAGCTTCTCAAAATTAAAATAAACTTGTTCAAATTTTGAAAATGCTCTTTTTACATCTAGATACTACAAAATATCAATCCACTTCAACTCGCTAAGCTTTCATTCTCAATTTATTTAAATAACTATAAATTAGTGAGTTTAACCTTAAAGTTAATTTTACAACAAATGTAATGTATTTTTAAAAACTAAAATATTCCATTTAGACTCACTTTTTTTAAATAATCCATCCTTAAAGTGGCTGCATGGTGATTCCGTTTTAGCACCTATGTTAAGAAACATATAAAAGGAAGAGATCCTCTAAACTATGTTTCAGTCTCAAAGATTAAAAATAAAACTCTGAAACAATATTCGGAATTAAATCAATCTGTTTTCAACTTATTTATTATTTGTATTACTATAGTACGTGGGAGCCCTAGTCATGGTGCAAGGTGCTGTACAAACAAAAAACAAAAAGATGGTACCTATCAATTACTAAGCATTGAAATACTTGACATTCTACAAGAAGGAAGAACTTTCTGAATCTCAGATGTAATCTTGATTCTCTCCCCTACCATAATCTAACTGCATAATGAATTCCAAAGCCTCCTGTATGATATGCTCCCCTAGGAGTAGGGGAACCTTACTTGTAGCCTTAGACCATTGGTAGTAAAACTGTTAGGTAGTGTTCCTACATCAACCTCAATCCAACAATGGCCACACACTGAACAAAATATTCAATAGCAGCTCATTTGATGAGCTACCTCCATCATCTGCACTGAGTGAGGCTCGGTTCTGTGGAAAAAATGGTATGTGATCATATAATTAGAGACTGTACCATAGTGCATATGCAAAAAGGGGGAGGGTGAATTAACATTATACGGGCAACTCTAATTCTGCATTTCCTAACTTCTGAGCACTTGACTTTGCAACCTTAATGTTCTTTAAATGTAGGTTTTTTTCTGTGTAATTTCCTAAGTTTTTAAAAAGCAAACTGTAAAACCAGAAATTCCATCATGTAACATCATATTGCCTTCAACAGGTTTGGAACCTTTAGCTCCACTGTACAGATCTCTGCTACTTGAGCAGACTGAGTAAATGATAGCAGTAATAAGTTACCCTCTAAATGCCCAGCACTAAAGGTGGATAAGACACCCACTTTGCTAGTGGGATTTACAAACAGCTGTTGACAGCAAAGGAATGGTGAGACTCAGGAATCTTGCATTCCATTCCAGGCTCTAGTAGTCACTTCTCTTCAGCCAATTTCTCTTAAGCTTGATCCCTTCTACCCCATCCTCTCCAACCTGTCCCAGTCCTGTCTCTTTTCCACATTTAGCTCCTTGTCCCAGTCTAATTCTCTGAGCCAGTCCCAATCCCGTCTCTTCATCTCAGTCGCAGTCTCCTTGCCCAGCCATTCCACATCCCCTCTGCCCCCTACTCCTTACCCCCAGACTCCTTTCCCACCCAGTCCCAATTTTCCTGGTCCTTGTCCAAACAGTTTGTTCAGCCTCCACATTCCCCATCCCAACTGGCTCCCAGTCTCAATCTCCCTCCCCAGGCTCCTCGTCCAATCTCAGTGTTCCCCCACCTCCAGGCTGGGTGTCCCTGTTTCCTTGTGCAGCAATCGGATTTCTCCCCCAGCACTGTAGCTCAGATCTGCATCCCCTCACCCCACCTCACTGAGTCCTAGTTCCAGTATCCTTCCCAGGCCAGTTTCAGTCTCCTACTCTGATCTTCACCCAATCTCAGTCTCCCACTCCTACTTGCTGCCAGTCCCCATTCCCTATTTCCCTCCTTGACTCCCAGTTCCTGTCTTCTTGCCCAGCCAGTCCCATTCCCCTGAATCCATGTCCCTGTTTCCCTTCCCTTGTTTTCCAGCCTCCAGTCCCACCTCCAGGCTCCTTGTCCCAATATACTCCCCCACCCAGGTACAGTTCTTATCCTCTTGACATTCAAATCAGGCAACTTCCTCATGGGCACTGTCTGGTTCCAGCAGGGAGGACACTGAGAGCACAGTCTCCCTGCTCTCAGTCCAGGTGCCCAAAAGCAGCATGGCCCAGAGCAGCTCAGAACTGCAAATGCATTGAATCATAGAATGTCAGGGTTGGAAGGGACCTCAGGAGGTCATCTTGTCCAATCCCCTGCTCAAAGCAGGACCAATTCCCAACTAAATCATCCCAGCCAGGGCTTTGTCAAGCCTGACCTTAAAAACTTCAAAGGAAGGAGATTCCACGACCTTCCTAGGTAACGCATTCCAGTGCTTCACCACCCTCTTAGTGAAAAAGTTTTTCCTAATATCCAACCTAAACCTCCCCCACTGCAACTTGAGACCATTACTCCTCGTTCTGTCATCTGCTACCACTGAGAACAGTCTAAATCCATTCTTTTTGGAAACCCCTTTCAGGTAGTTGAAAGCAGCTATCAAATCCCCCCTCATTCTTCTCTTCTGCAGACTAAACAATCCCAGTTCCCTCAGCCTCTCTTCATAAGTCATACGTTCCAGTCCCTTAATCATTTTTGTTGCCCTCCGCTGGATGTTTTCCAATTTTTTCACATCCTTCTTGTAGTGTGGGGCCTAAAACTGGACACATTACTCCAGATGAGGCCTCACTAATGTTGAATACAGGGGAACGATCACGTCCCTCGATCTGCTGGCAATGTCCCTACTTATACAGCCCAAAATGCCGGTGGCTTTCTTGGCAACAAGGGCACACTGTTGACTCATATCCAGCTTCTCATCCACTGTAACCCCTAGGTCCTTTTCTGTAGAACTGCTGCCTAGCCATTCGGTCCCTAGTCTTAGCGGTGCATGGGATTCTTCCGTCCTAAGTGCAGGACTCCGCACTTGTCCTTGTTGAACCTCATCAGATTTCTTTTGGCCCAATCCTCTAATTTGTCTAGGTCCCTCTGTATCCTATCCCTACCATCCAGCATATCTATCTCTCCTCCCAGTTTAGTATCATCTGCAAACTTGCTGAGGGTGCAATCCATGCCATCCTGCAGATCACAAAAACGGCCCAAGGACTGACCCTTGTTTGAAAAGTGTGAATTGGGAGTGAAGTCCTGCTCAGCCCCATGAAAATGTAATCTTAAGGAGAAGTTAGCTGTGATCTATACCAAGTCACTACTGAGACTATGTGAATTAAGATTTATCAAAAATTTAGACACTGGCAAAATTTTTACAGGGATGGTATAAAGCACATCCCTGACTCAAAGGTCACCTGCCTTCCAAATGTTAAGTCCCTGCTCCAAATCACAGCAGGGGGACTAGAGCTTTTAAAAGAAAAGGTTGGCAGACTTTTAGCATCAGTAAAACAGTGTATTTTCCCCCAGTCCTCGTTCTTGGAAAGGCAGAAGCATTTTGGCTGAACTTTTCAAAAAAAAAAAAAAAAAAAAAAAAAAAAAGACCTAAAGTTAAACATCCAGTATGGAAAATTCATCCCAAATGGTTAAAGTCTGGAAAACTTATGAGCAACTGAGACCAGGGTGTTAAAATGAGAAGTGCCTGGTAACCTTATCAACAGGTGGTGCTATCAGTCCTGCCTAAATAGACATAACCTACATCCCTGCAGGTCTGCACACATCCCTGCTTCCCTCTCTGCTCCCACCCATGCTCTGTTCCCCTAACCACCTCACATTCTGATAATGGTGGAAGTACCCTCCCGATTCAATGGGTGCCCCATACTAAACTCCAGTGTAATCACAGGATGAAATAAAACAAAAAACAAATACAAAGAGCATGAAACAATGACTGCACACAGGGAGGTGGCCAGGGGGCTAGTCCAGTGAGGGGCCGTGGCCCTGCCTCAGCACAAGACTCACTTCACCCAAGACTCCCTTCACTTCAACCAGCCAGTGCTGGTTACTCACAGTACTGAGAAAGACCCTGCCTGGGATGCGGTCGGGGAGAGGTTCCACCATGAGCATGTACATACCTGGCTAGTCCTCACTACCCTCAACATTGTCCCTGAATCCCTGGGTCCTGCTCCTCCACTGAAACCCCTCACTGAATGCTTCCTCCCTCCAATTTCCTCATAATCCCCCATCACAGTCCCTCTGTAATTCCCACACTGTCTTGCTCTCCTCCACGTCATGCCCCTTGCTACCCAGTGAGCTTCCATGTTTTCACAGCTTAATTTTTTTCAAGTGAATAGCTATTTCTTTTCAACCATTACAGTCATATTCAACAGTTTCATATTCTGGAAATTTACTTGTTAAATTCTCACATATTTTTTTGCAAGTTACCCTGAATCCCAGAAGATAAACCAAGAAGACAATATAATTAATAATTTTATTAAGATAATGTTGAAGTAAAAAAGGAAATGGTACAGAGTTTAGGCATAGAAGTTTCTGGTTATCAGGGAATAAGGTACAGATTATCAAAGGGTGCGAAGTTCAGTTTAGGAGCGGGTGGCGTAAGGAATACATAATCTGCAATCTTCCCGATTGACCCGTAAAACTTTTACTCCCAAAGTACCGACATTGAGATATGGGGGTATGTTGTCCATGTAATGGCTATGTTCAGGTGTGGAGTATAATGAGTGGATACGATGATGAGGATGGATCTACCCTCATTTGATGGGATTTAACGTTCAGTGAGTTTATGGTTCCAATTCATATGGTCCAATGGAAAAAAAAAAAAAAAGTCTCTCCGTCCCTTTCCCATGGTCGATGCATGATGTTGTACCGGCTCACACCTCCTGGTACTGTCGGAGGCCGGTGATGTGTTCAATGTAGATGTCCCTGGACCATCAGATTGTGTCCGAGACCATGAGGCGCCGCATGAGCCGTGCGTACCATCGACCAATCCCGCAGGTCCGCAGCACACGCTCGTTGCAGGGGTCCCAAGCGCCCAGGGCTCCGACAATCAGGGCATCCATCTGCACCTCGTAGCCCTTCACTCTCAGGGTGTCGGCCAGGGGGGCGTATTTTCCAGCTTACGAGCTCGGGATTCACGGAAGGCCAAGGTCCTGTTCTCAAAGAGACCGTGATGTCGATGAGGATGATCTTTTTCTGGTCCTCCTCGGTGACTACCACGTCAGGTCGCAACTGGCTGTCCGTCCCAGGGATGGTGGAGTTCCCGGCGACCTCCCCCAGGCACGGTGCGATGGCTTTCACCAGGCGATTCTGGATGGCGATGTGGCGCAGCTGCCAGGCTCTGGAGTGGGGCTTGCAGCTGCACAGGACATGGGGCAGGGTCTCGTTGGAGTAGCGACACTTCCTGCAATGCTTGTCTCGGTTCCCGTGGCGGAAGGCTCCGTTGAGCGGGACGCAGTTGAGCTGGGCGCGGTGGATGAACCGCCAGTCAGCGAAATGGGTGAAGCTGCCCCCGGTGAGGAAGTGGTTGCTGGCATCCCACTTGCTGGTAAGTTCAAAGACCTTACCCTGGTCTGATTTACGCTTCAGGGTTTCCATGTACAACGAGTGGATGACCGCCTTCAGGGTCCTCTCCAGCATGCCCTGGTGCTCAGGGTGACAATGGTGTTGTCGTCAGACCTGATCTGCAGCACTAGGACTCCCAGCTCCTGGCGCTCCTTGCACCACTCCCAGCAGCAACCAATGCGCTTCCCCAGGCGACGCATGGCATTGTGAGCGCGGGACCACAGTGAAGCGATGTTGCCACTGTCCCATCCAAATTTGCCATCCAGAGAACAGCTCAGGAATCTGGCGGTGTCTTGGTTGGAGGGGGCTCTGCTGATTCACTTCTTTGTTGCGTCATGGAGGGCGTTTGCTGCGATGTTCCTTACCATGGCGTCGGGACATGTCAGCAGGCGGAAGGCGGTGGGTGATCACCGCGATGTCACACAGGTCACCCGTGCGGGGGACATTGGCACCGTCATGCCTGTTGGCGATATAGACCAGCTCGTTGCTGGCTCTCTGGGGAAGGAACAGCCACTTCTTCACCAGCTGCTGGACAATCTTGTCTGCCTTGTTGAGGGGTACCTTTGCCACGGCGGATCCCCTTAGAGCGAAAGAGATGCAGAGGATCAGAAAGGTGTTCAGGGCATTTATCTTCTGCCACGGTGCTAGCAGGGAGGCGTCGATCTTGGCGGCATCCTGTAAGATCTCCTGGATGGTGTCCTCGGGTGTCTGTCGGACATGGAAACCCGTCGGCGTGCCGAGGTGCCGGTATGCCTGCCCCTCTGCCAGGGGGATGATGGGCTCGCCCTGGATCTGGAACCCTGTCGCCTGCACCAAGTCCCTTTTGCTGCCGTCAACGTGGAGAGATGCGCACTTCTTTGCATTGAAGCGAAGCACCATCAAATCGGCAGCTCAACTGGTGGCATCTAGCATACATTGGAGGTTCTCTGGGTCGTCTGCGGTCAAGACCAGGTCATCCGCATAAGCCAGGACGCTCACCATCTCGCCGTGGAGGTTGAAGCCATCTGTGTCGTTGGAGATCGCTCACAGCAACGGCTCCATGGCGAGGTTAAAGATGATGGGGCTGAGGGGACAGCCCTGCTTAACTCCACTCCGGGTCGGGATCTCGGCGGTCTCCCCTTCGACCGAGTGAATGGTTGTGCTGCATCCCTCGTACACCTCTCGGATCACACGGAGGAAGTTCTCTGGCATCCCAAACTCCTGGAGCGTGACAAAGATGTGGTGGTGGGGCATGGACCCAAAGGCATTAGCCAGGTTGAGCCATGCTACTGTGCACTACCTCCGCGCCCTTCTGGCCATTTCAATGGTGATTTGGAGGACAAAGTTGTGTTCATAGCAGCCCTCACAGGGCATGTAGCCCTTCTGGGTGGAGCTGATGGCTCCCCCACTCACTGACCACTCCGTGATCCTCGACACCAGGCAGCTGGCATAGAGCTTGTACATCGTGGAGCAGAGGGAGATGGGCCTCCAGTTGCTGGAGTCGTCCCGCTCACCCTTCTTGTATACCAGTACCATCATGGCCTTCTTCCAGGAGCTGGGAGTCCAGCAGAATTGCACTGGTTGAAGAGCATGGCAAGGACCAGGCAGCCGGGATCTTGCTTTTTCAGGAGGCTGTAGGGGATGCAGTCTTTCCCAGGAGCTGTGTTTTTTGTTTTTGAGAGTCTGGCCACCACTTCCTTGGGTGTAAAGTCAGTTTCCAGGACATGTGTTTCGTCAACACGGGGCGGGGGCGGAGACACTCTGGGCATACACGTCATTCTGGGCTATGCGGTCGAATACATCCTTGAAGTAGTTGTAGAGATGCTCAGATGGGATCATGCAGTAGGGCGAGGGCCTGTCTAGGATCTCCCTCATGGCTTTGGAGCGGTTTGTCCGGTACAGCTTTTGGATCCTTGAAGCCGCTGCTGAATCGTAGCGGCGGCTGGCGTCTCTACTTCTAGCTCCCCTCGTGGTGGGGTTGAGGTTTGGAGCAGGCACTCTGTGAGCAGGCGGGGCGTTCTCCTGGTTCAAACTTCTCCTGGGAGCAGTTTCAGCAGACAGTTCTTGGGTGAGCCTGTCTACGAGGAGGTCAATGTCGTCAAAGGAAGCTGTCGCTTGCAGCTCCTCGGTCCAGGCAGTCTGCCACGGGGTGGCAGCCCTCACCACTGGCTGCTGGCCCTCATGGTTCTCAACCTCGTCTGGTGCAGGCTCAAAGCCTGCATGGTTGGCCTGCCGTCTATCTCGTGGCTCAGGATTCCCATCGGTTGGGTGCTGGGGCGGGATCTCTGGCAGGATGCTGGCGTTGCTAGCGGTCGGAGAGACAGGGACACAGAGACACATTCAGCTGTACACTCCAGCTGCTTTGCAAAGCAGCTGTAAACCCAGTTTAACTGGCCAGTACACTTTGAATGCTGTTGCGCTGCTTCAGAGCAGTTCGAAGCAGACAATGTATTGCTGAATCTGGCCCTCGTTAAAAAAAATATTTTAACTTTTATTGAAAGTGAAAACTACACATCTTTCAAATTGTTAGAAATATCACCTTGTAGCAAAATTTTACGGGTTTTTTGTTTCATGTTCATATGTAAATTAATTATTTGTAATTAAAAAAATCATCTAACATTTCCAGAGGGAAAAATAAACCTACTTTAAAATTAAGTTGAAGTTGAGCATATGTCTCAGTAATTTAAGGGTTAATACCACAAGGATATTGTATCTATCTACAAAACAAGCATTAAATACCCAGGAAATTCAGAATTAAAGTTAAACTTAAAAGAAATGCAAACATATCAAGGTATGGAAATATGAAAATAAGGAACTTAAGTAGTCTACAGTGTCCTGTAGTGATATGGTGGGGGAAAATATGAACCCCCACTTCTGCAACAACCTTAAGGTGTCTTTTTAAATCAATTCCAGTTAATCTGGGACCACAACATTCAACTGCATTAATTATTGCTGAATGGTTATTGCCTGGCATCACAGGCAGAATTAAGGTTGTTTGGGTGCATTCCCAAATGTGTTATGGGATGGAAATATGCAATAGTTTCATGAATAAGTTATTCTCAAGAAAATGGGAAATATATAATTCCCCAATTTTTACTAACAGTCTCTGAAGAAATATAATTTATTTATTAAAACAAGACACTGCTTGTACAAGGCATGTAAGCATTATCAGACAAACTCTCACCTTTTAGGCCCCTGTCTTGCCAAGTGAAGCATGCAGGTGACCCTTGAGACCAAAGCAGAGACCCACAGAAAATAAATTAGGTCTGCGATTCTCTTGGCAGCACTGGGGCCTTGAGGGAATAAGCCTACACTTCCAATACATCTTCAAATCACCAGGGCCTGATGAAATGCATCCTAGAATACTCAAGGAGCTGACTGAGGAGATATCTGAGCCATTAGCAATTATCTTTGAAAAGTCATGGAAGATGGGAGACATTCCAGAAGACTGGAAAAGGGCAAATATAGTGCCTATCTATAAAAAGGGAAATAAAGGAAACCCGGGGAATTACAAGCCAGTCAGCTTAACTTCTGTACCCAGAAAGATAATGGAGCACAAAATTAAGCAATCAATTTGCAAACACCTAGAAGATAATAAGGTGATAATAACAGTAAGCATGGATCTGTCAAGAACAAATCATGTCAAACCAACCTGATAGCTTTCTTTGACAGGGTAACAAGTCTTGCAGATATGGGGCGAGCGGTAGATGTGGTATATCTTGATAAGGCTTTTGATATTGTCTCGCAAGACCTTCTCATAAACAAACTAAGCAAATACAACCTAGATGGAGCTACTATAAGGTGGGTGCATAACTGGTTGGAAAATTGTTCCCAGAGAGTAGTTATCAGTGGTTCAGTCGTCATGTTGGAAGGGCATAATGAGTGGGGTCCCACAGGGATCGGTTCTGAGTCTGGTTCTGTTCAATATCTTCATCAATGATTTAGATAATGGCACAGGAAGAACACTTACAAAGTTTGCAGACAATACCAAGCTGGGAGGGGTTGCAAGTGCTTTGGAGGACAGAATTAAAATTCAAAATGATCCGGACAAACTGGAGAAATGGTCTGAAGTACATAGGATGAAATTCAATAAGGACAAATGCAAAGTACTCCACTTAGGAAGGAACAGTCAGCTGCACACATATAAATTGGGAAATGACTGCCTAGGAAGGAGTACTGCGGAAAGGGATCTGGGGGTCATAGTAGATCACAAGCTAAATATGAGTCAACAGTATAACGCTATTGCAAAAAAAGCAAACATCCTTCTAGGATATATTAGCGGGAGTATTGTAATCAAGACATGAGAAGTAATTCTTCTGCTCTACTCTGTGCTGATTAGGCCTCAACTGGAGTGTTGTGTCTAGTTCTGGGAGCCACATTTCAGGAAAGAAGTGGACAAATTGGAGAAAGTCCATAGAAGAGTAACAAAAATGATTAAAGGTCTAGAAAACATGACCTATGAGGGAAGATTAAACAAACCCAATTTTTTCAGTCTGGAGAACAGAAGACTGAGAGGGGACATGATAACAGTTTTAAAGTACATAAAAGGTTGTTACAAGGAGCAGGGAGAAAAATTGTTCTTCTTAACCTCTGAGGATAGGACAAGAAGCAATGGGCTTAAATTGCAGCAAGGGCGGTTTAGGTTGGACATTAGGAAAAACTTCCTAACTGTCAGACTGGTTAAGCACTGGAATAAATTACGTAGAGAGGTTGTGGAATCTCCATCATTGGAGATTTTTAAGAGCAGGTTGGACAAACACCTGTCAGAGATCGTCTAGATAATACTTAGTCTTGCCTTGAGCGCAGGGGACTGGACTAGATGACCTCTCCAGGTCCCTTCCAATTCTATGATTCTATGAAATAGATAATGAAAATGTTTTGACTCGTCAACAGTGAAAACCAACATTTCTTTTGGAAACACAAAAGTAAGTTTAAAATCAAGCTTTTTTGCTGATTTAAATCACATTTTAAATTAATACACCTAACCATCTATACTTTGTTATTGATATATACACCAATTTCAAATACAACGAACAAGAGGCAAACAACATGAAATCCATTCACTGAAAGACAACCTGAAAACACATATTTTACAAAAAAAGTCAAACAATTTTATAATGTATAAGCTTTGAGCTTTATAAATGCCTCAAATAATCAAAGAATAGGAACACTGAGCAAATTTGTCAATGAAAACATAAATTTTTCTCCTCTTTCTTCCAAATACATAGTTTTCATACCCAACGGAGAACACCCAGCTGCTAGTTGGTGAGACGCTCCAGCATGCATATTTTGCTAGCAATGTCATCCCTATCACCCTCTCCCCACTAAAAACTCGAGCTGACCTACAGATATAAAAATAAGTACTTTAATAGTTAACTCCCCGATTTAAATCACTTTTTATGATTTGTCAAGTTTAAAGATATTAGAACTTTAGAGAAACATGTAATATTTAAAAAAGAGGGACTCTTAGTATAGCAGGATGAAATAGTAGGAGTGATAACATACTTTGGTACCATACCAAGTAGAATCTGGTGGTCTGAAAGTTGTAGACCTGAATTAAATGGGGGGGGGGGAGTTTTTAAAATGACAAGAGACTTTAACCTCTTACTCTATTTGGATCATTCTGCATATAGTTCTAGCTTGTTTTAAAGGCGAACTCTGTTTAGAAAGCAAACTTGGAAAACCGTCTTTATACATTAAACCAGGGACAGTCAATAGGTGGGCTGCAGGCCAAATCTGGACCACCAGACACTTTTGATTTGACCACAAAATTTTTTTTATTGATTAATACAAAAACAACAACAATATTTTCTCTGGAGTCTGGACCTTGACTATATTTTGACCATGAAATTTGGATCTTGACAAAAAGTAATTGATTACTCCTGCATTAAACGTTTTATTTACACAATATTCACCTGCATTCCCTTTGTTATTTTTTAAAATAGTTTTAACTAAGGACTCTAACACATAGGCCATTTTCTCCTCCTGGTGGATGATGTTCAAGTAATAATTCTGTCTTTGTGACATTAATCTGTAGTCATGAAAATGACTGATAATATAAATTCAACATTATGACTTCAATGCAAGATCAGAAAGGATAAGACAATAGACTATGAAGGAGAAAGCCTTTATTTAAATACAAATAGTCAGCAACTGTTTTAAACTGCAGAATTAGTGAGAGGACCATAAGTATTCCTTTTGCTTGCTATATCTGTGATAAAATTTTCCTGATTTCTAAAATGCATGTTTCAATTAAGGAAGAAGGATGCTTTGCATGCAATTTCTACAACAAAAATCTAAATGAAAAAATAGCTTTTAGATCTTATCCCAAATATGTTTGAAATTTATCTCTAGTCTCAAAGTCCTCATTTAAGGAAACGTGATGATACAGAAGTAGGAATTACAAATGGGTTGCTATTTCATTAGAAAGAAAGAGATGAAAGACTTCAATAGGAATTTTAAGTCTTCTCTGATGTCATGGAATTACATTAAATAGATGTAATTTAAGGTGAAGAGAGGGAAAATTGGTGGGGCTGAGGACATTCAGAGCATATTTAATAAAGGGTGGGATACACAAACCAGATGAAGACCACTCAAAATAACTGCTGGAGGCACTCTTTTCGCCATCCAAAAGATCAAGTACTAGAGATTAGGAGATGATTTTTTTTTTGTTATTAAAACAATTGACATGAACAACTGGCAGGATTGGCAGCCCAGAGCCAAATTCCTTCTATGAGCCACAAGTGTGAAGGCTTTTCCATGCTTTCCCACCAACGGGCCTTGATCTTGGCCCACTGGACCCACAACCAAGGAAGAGAAAAGAGAAGTGTCTTAATTTCCTTTAGTCCTTTGCCTTTTTAATGAGAACAGTGAAAAGGTTGCCAGCTAGTGACCAATGACTATTATGATTTTAATATAATATATGATTAGCTGTCCACTAGAAATTAACTATTTCACATATGCAGTTGGATGGTAACAACTACAAACCAGATCTGTATTCAAACTGACCTACAAACAAATCATTCCCTCTCTTTCATCATCTTCTCAGCCCCTAACATCCCTCTCAAAGAAAACCTAGGCCATATGGAAGCTTTCTGATTTCTCATCAGAGAGCAAATCAATCTCTTTCTGCACTGATACTTTCCCTGACTTTAACAACATAGTAAAACAATATTAATGAAAAGTTACCAGACTACTGTCAAAATTAACCCAAATATCTTGGATAGCTCTGCATCACATCTGATAATAGGATACAGGGCCTTTAACTTCTATGCTGCTGCCTCAAATCCAGCCCAGTTCAGTAGTGAATACAACACGAAGAAGCTTGTGCTTTCCTTATTCTATCTTTTGCACATTTTTTTTTAGTTTCCAAGAACGTGCAGTACCATTCATGAGCACTAAGTGATTTTTTTTAAAAACAGAGTTCCCAATAGAATAGATCACAGAAAATAACCTAGCTTGTGAAATTATTGAAAACTTAAATACACTTTTATTTTAGAGTCACCACCAGATCCTCAGATACCTGGCCAAAAAAACAAAAAAACAAAAAAACCCCACAACACAGTGGGTCACCCTCATCAAATGCCAAACAGCTAATGACATTGTTTTGGGTGTGCTTGTCAGACTGGCTGGCTGCTCTCATCTACTAAGACTTTTCAGACCACAGCAGAAAGTTGAGGCTTGATAAAAGAGGAGGCTGAGAGTGTGACTAACAGCAGCATAAAAGGACTACAGGTCGTGTAGTTGTAAAAATAAATAAATAAATACACACACACACACACACACACACACACACACTTCCTGACAGCTCATCGCTGGATTTCATACTTTACATACCTCTGTTAATCACAACCCAGGTCAGCTTTATTTCCTTATTGTCTCAATAAACGATCTATAGCGCTTTACAACGCGACAAAACGCACGATGCGGCGCAGGGGAAACGCCACAGGTGCCCCCACGGTCGGCGGCGCGGAGGGAGGGAGGAGCCACACTCCCCCGACTCGGGCTGGAAGTTCAAAGCCACGCTCGCCGGCTGGCTCCTTGCAGCAGCGGAGCTTTCCGCCAGGTCCTTTCCAACCAGATGGTAGACTGCCGGCACCGCCAATCGCATCACACCCCACGGGGCACCGCCAGGGCCGATCCAGCTCCCAGAGCAGGGGCTGGACAGGGCTCAACTCGGCCCCCGCCCCCGCGGGAGCCCAGGCTCGCCACCTTCTCCCCGCGCCCCGGCCCCATCGCGTGCCCGCGGCCTGCCCCTCTCCCTTCCCCCCGGCGCGGCCCTTACACGGTGACATGGCCAGAGCCGCGCACCACCACCGGGTCGGGCGAGTATTTCAGCAGCTGCTCCTCCAGCGCCCGCTCCTCGTCCTCCTCCTCCTCGTAGATCTCGTCGAAATCCGCCATAGCCGCGCCGCGCTGTGTGTCCGGATAAGGGGCAGGCCGGCGGCCGGAGTCCACCGGCGAGGCTGAGCCGGCGTCGTTGCGGCTCAGGGGCAGGAAGCGCCCGTCATTATCCGGGGAGGGGGAGAAACAACAACATCCGGGCCGGGGCCGCGGAGCCAGCGCTAGCTCCGCCTCAGCCGAGGGAACCACGGCAACAGCGCCGCCGCCGCCGCAACCTCGCGAGAGCTTCCTGCGCGCGGCCCCGGCTCACCTGGGGGCCGCGAGCGCGCGGCTGGGGGCGGCGGTTAGGAGCAAGGCGGGAGGGCGGAGGTAGGGGGCGGGGGAGTGGCTGGGTGGAAAGCGGAGGGGCGTGTCTCCTGGCTGCGATAGTTCGGGAAGGGGTCAGGGGCCAAAGGTGGGGGGAGGGGGCGGTAATTAGGGCCGCGGGGCAAATGTTGCCTTTGCTCAGCGGCGGGTTAATGCCCGGCCAGTGCGGGGGCTGCTCAGGAGCGTTGACGCTCTGGCCACGCCCCCGGGCTGCTCCCTCCTCGCTCTTCCTCCTGAGGCTCCGCCCCCAGCCAGGCTGGAAGGTGATGGAGCCTGTGGTAGAGCGAGTAGATTTGCCTCCCCCCCTCCCCCCGTATGGAGCTGGCCCGAGCCACCGCTCCCTTCCCCCCATCCTCTGTTTGGAGCTGGAACAAGCCCCCTCTCCCGTCCCCTGCCACCCCCTGGAGCTGGCCTGAGCCACTCGCCCAAGCCCCCTTGTCCCCCCCCCACAGGGCTGGACTGAGCCCCACCTCTCACCCCTCCCCAGCCCCTTTTTGGTAAAACTGGGCATTTGTACCATTTGCCCTTGTCAACTGGTGATCAGCTGGCCAGAGCAAATGAGGCGAATGCCCAGTTTTGCCAAAAAAAGTTGGGACATCTGGAGCCAAAAGGGAAGGTATGATTACCCTCAGCCAGGGATCCCCAAACTTTTTTGGTTGTGTCCCCACCTTGCCTGCTCTGTGCCCCTCTCCCCCTGCCCCCCAGAAGCCAGGGGCTGCTGTGGAGCTGGGAGTGGGGTGGTGGCCAGGAGCAGGGTCAGGAGCAAAACCATGGCTGGGGGTGGGGCTGGGATTGGGCCAGAGTGGGACTCGGGGCAGAACAGGGCTGGGTCTTGCTCCCTCCCCACCCCCTTTGTGGGGGCTGATTTGGGCCCTGCCACACCCCCCTCCAAATTCTGCTCCCCTAGGGGGCACACCCCACACTTTGACCACTGTCCTAGGCTATGGTAAGAGCCACCCAGGAGCCTGGGCAACTGGGGAGCCCAGACCCTCCACCTGCCCTGGGCGAGGGACTGGGGAGCCCAAGAGCAGCCCATGGTGTCCCACCCAGGGCAGGTGGAGGGTCCAGGGCCTCCTCTTAATCCACCTCTGGAGATGGGGAACAGTGCTGAGGGAAGGTGGGGGGAATCCTGTCCACCCTGCTGTGCCCTGATTTCACATCCCAAGCCCCTCGCTCCACAGACCATTCCCCTTCTGTGCCCTGGTTTGAGGAAGGTGCAATTATGGGGTTCCCAAGTGGGGTCAACAGCTGGAGGTTGACTCATGCCCCAAACCATGAAGGTTCATAGCCATTTAGATATTCCTTCCACCAGGCTCTCAGAAACATACAGATTCTTGGCACTGCACCAAGATGAATAGGGTAAAATTGTGACTCATCTCCAACATGCCAGGTCCCCACATGATGCGGGAGAGTGGAGCATGCTTTGAAGATGCAACTGAGGATGTTATAACATCAATAAGCCTAAGAAAATAAAAAATCCAAGAGAAACCCTTGCCATCCCTTTCTCTCACTAATTACATCAGGAACATTTAACAGAAATGTGTCCTTTCAAACAACAGCAAGTTCTATGGGCCCGTGGTGCCTGGACACCAGGAATATTCCTGGCTCGGGGCCCAGCTCCAGCAATGTTTGAGGCTAGGTCTCTCCCTCGGCCCCGCCTTCCACTCCCGGGCACTCCCGCATCCCCCAGGAGATTTAAAACAGCCCAGAGCCCCCACTGACCACTAGCAGCGCAGCAGAGCTGAGCAGCTTCCTGCCTGCTCGCTCCACATGGCTGCTGGCCCTTCCCTGCGGCCCCTGGGTAGGGTCTGTCTGTGTCTGCTGCTCCTGCCCCAAACACCCCTATGGCTAATAGGAAACTGCGGGGACAGTGCCTGGGGACAGCAGCACGCAGAGGCCCCCCCTGGCCCGCCCAGGTAAGTGTCAGACCCCCTCCCAGAGCCTGCACCCCCACCCTTTTCCCACACTCCCCCTCCTGCCCCCACACTCCCTCCCAAAGCCTGCATCCCCACTCCCAGTCCAGAGCCTGCACCCCCACCCTTTTCCCACACTCCCCCTCCTGCCCCCACACTCTCTCCCAAAGCCTTCACCCCCACTCCCAGTCCAGAGCCTGAACTGAAACTTCTTCCCAGAACCTGCACCCCTCACCCCCTTCTGCACCCCCACCCTCTGTCCCAGCCTGGAGCCTGCACCCCGCACCCAAATTACTTCCCAGAGCTTGCACCCCCACCCCTTTCCCACATACCCCCTCCTGCCCCCAAACTCCCTCCCAGAACCTGCACCTCTGCACTCCCTCCTAGAGCCTACATCCAAACTCCCCCCCAAAACCTGCACCCCTCACGCCCTCCTGCACCCCCTGTGCCAGTCTGGAGCCTGCACCCCAGACCTCCCCCCTCACCCAAACACCCTCCCAGAGCCCAACCTCTCACCCCTTCTGCATTCAAACTCCCTCTCAGAGCCTGCACCCCTCCTGCACCCCTATCCCCAGCCCAGGGCCTGCACCCCAGACCTCCTCCCCCACCCAAACTCTCTCCCAGAGCTTTAGGCAGGTGGGAGGTGGAGTTTGGAGGAGCAGGCTCTGGGAGTTCTGGGCACCACCAAAATTTCTACAAATCTGCCACCCCTGACAATGCCTGTTGCAATATGCAAATGACTTGCATGACTGGTCAGACACCAACAGTGTCAGAAGTGACCAGGGCAGTGTAAAAAAAAAAAAAAAAAACAACTTACTGACGCTGTATATGCTTACAGAACCCATAATATGGATTCTGCATTACTTAAGCAAGAGAGCTAGCAGAAACAAGCAAAGGTGGTTAAAGAAGTTGTTTTGCTACAAAAGATACTGACAATAAATCAATACTTCAAGGAGAGAGAGAAAGGAGAAACAGCGGACAAAGACGACAAGGTTGGTTCAGAAGACACTCTTGTTGGTAGTGTAGGCCTTGGCCTTCAGAAGGAGAGTACAGATTGGGATCTACGGGAAGCAGACAAGCTGGGACTGAGTTATGATGATCAGACAAATGCCATACAAGCAAATAAATTTAGCCTTGATCCTGCATTGTGGAATAAGATTGATGAAAGTTTTAGGAGTTTTTTGATTGCTATGGATTCAGCTGCTTGTTAAAAGTAAAAACATTAAAAAATTATCTGCTTCTGCTCAGGTGGTTCCAGGGAAGACGTGTTTGCTGTCTGAAGATCTCTTCTCGGCTGCACAAAGGTGAATGTGTTACAGAGCACTGGCTTATTTATTCACCATCTTCTCGAAATGTTTACTGTTTTGCCTACAAACTTCTTTCAACCAAAACCCGTGCCTTTATTGAAGGATTCAGTGATTGGAAACATCCTGAATGTCTTTCTAAACATGAGAAAAGCTTGGACCACTGAAATGGTATGCTGGCATGGATACAGCATGCAAAGGCAACAGGTAGAGTTGATCCAGGCCTAGCTCAGCAGTTTCAGACAGAGAATCAGTACTGGAGAGATGTCTTTAAGCATGTTGTAGCAGTTATTAAGTTCTTAAGTGAGTGTGGACTCGCATTCTGTGGCCACAATGAGCTGTTAGGTTCACCACATAATGGTAATTATTTGGGGATTTTGGTGCTAATTGCTCAATTTGATTCATTTTTGGCAGATCATATTGCTAAATTAGGACAGAAGGGTAAAGGCAGTACCTCTTATCTGTCATTGACTACTTGTGAAGAATTCATTGATTTGATGGGCCAGAAAGTTAAAACAAAATAGTTGCAGCACTTCAACAAGCCAAATATTTTTCAGTTATTGTGGATTCAACACAGTTGATGTTGCATGTTGATCAGCTCACTTTTGTATGCAGATTTGTCAAGTGAGAGGGACAAATTGTAGAATGATTCATTGGATTTGAGCCGCTAGAGACTTATACAGGTTCAAGCCTTGCTGATTGTGTACTTGCAATGACAAACAGTTTGCGTTTGGACAAATCTAATTGCCCTGGACAAACATGACAATGTCAGCAATATGTTGGGATGATATAATGGTCTGCAGGCGCATCTAAATCAACTAAACCCTCTTATTGTCTACATTCTGTGTGCTGCTCATTCTTTAAATTTAGTGGGAGTCAACAGTATTAACAACCGTTGTTTAAATGCAGTTAATTTTTTCTGGTTTCTGCAGTCACTTTGTTTTCTGTTCAGCCTCTACATATCAATAGAAACAGGTTTTCCATGATGCTAGGAGCCACTCATTCTTGACAGTCAAAAGTCTGTCTAACACATGATGGAGCAGTTGGGCAGATTCTACAAGGGCCCTGTATCAGAACTATAATACAATTCAGCATGCCCTAGAAAGCATGTCAAAAGATATGAACTAGTAACTTCAGAGCAAAATGGAACATTTGGAAACAGTCTTTATGGCACAATTTTGGGACCTCATTCTTCAACGGTTTAAAGTGACCAGCTTGCGTTACAGAAAGGTGACATCGACCTGAATACAGCAGTTCACTTACTGCAATTACTACAATCATTTGTAGCTTCTCTATGAGATTAATTCGAAATTTTTGAAAATGCTGCTACAAACACATGCAAGACTCTTTCATAGAATTATCAAACTGATCTGAGTTGTTACTGAAAACAAAAAACAGTTAGCAGATGAATTGGAAGGTCCTGAGGTTTTACTTGAGGGAAGTCAAAAGTTTCACACAGAGACTTTTTATGTAGCTTATCTTCATCACCGACAAGATGCCTGTAAGTTGTTGAATGACAACTTTGGAGTACTATTTGAAAACAACTTGCTGGACATTTCTAACATTCACAAGCATGCTGCTGAACTTGCTGCAGTTTACCCTGATGACTTGGAACAGAATTTTCCTGATGGACTCATACAATTCAAATTCTTTGTATAGGATGAGTCTGACAAATCTCCAGCCAATTTGCTGCAAGTTTTAAAGCAAAGCGGCCTTCAGTCAACATTCTCTAAGACGTATCTTGCTCTCAGAATTTTCATACCCTACAGTTACATATTGTGAAGGAGAACGTATGGTTTCCAAGATGGCCAGGATAAAAAATGAACTGAGATCAACAATGCATCAAAGGCATCTGAATGACTTGTCTCTAATGGCTGTTGAGTCAGAACTGGTTCGACAAATGGACTTTGACATTATACATGATTGTTTTCTTCCCTCAAAACTCGGAAGCAAACAATCATTTAAAAGGAAAGACTGTACATTCTTATGATATGTTTTGTATGTGTATTTTTGGGTACACAATGTGATAGTATTATTAAAATGTAAATGTAATGGGTACATTAAAGAGAGACATTTATAGTACATTACTTGTAGGACGTTTTTTCCATTGCTATGTACTGATGTTACTGGGAATGATACGCAATGAAAGTCTGGCTGTAATTAGTTTCCTAAGCTACTCTCAGTTCAACAGATGGGATACAAGTCACAGAATCAAAATGACACCAACACGTAAGCTCTTTAAAAGAAATGTGAAATTTTAAGGGCATGCATCTTTGTATTAATGTGTTTTGATACATTTGTGTTTTTAATGGGGTGGAGGGATCTCAGGTGTTTTTGTTCCCAGGGCGCCAGTAAATCTTAATCGGCCTCTGCCATGCCCTTTAGCTATCTATAGCAACCTTGGGACCATTTCATCATCCACAAGGCAACATTGATAAGAGGCCTTTTTTTAAGCACCATTTTTTCTTTTAAAGGTGAATGGCCCAGTTTGCACCCTTCTTTTTCTTCTTTATGAGTTATAAAACAGGGCAGAGGGTTTCCTGTTTGCTTTTTACCTTTAAAATATTACGTTTTTTTGCCTTCACTGGTTTTGCTGGAGTTCTTGTTGGAGGAGCAGAGAAATGGAACTGGAGCTTTGTTAACCATCATTCAGCAGCCTTCTACTTCAACTTTAAACAATGAATTAAACAACTTTAAACTTTCTCCCAACTTCTTACTCAGGTTTTGAATTAAATAGTTGCCTGAAAAAAAGCAAACTAAATACAATTTGACAGAAAATCTCTTCCATACTCAGTTATTTAGATTTCACTTTCTTGGTACTGGTGATGTCATAATCTTACCAGTTCTTCAATACTACATAGTGTCTTCCAGGAAGAACACTAGTGATAAGACTTGCATTTATAATGTGCTTAAAAAACCCCCCCAAACAATTAGAAGACCTTCCCCATTCCCCACAACATTTAGGACTCTATACATTTGTTGTTTTTTTGTTTTTAAAAAAAGCTTTTGGTTTTTTGCACCATTAACACTTGTCAAAATTGGAAGTTAATGTAAAGGGTACAAAATTCTAGCAATATAATAAGGCTTTTAGTAACAGAATGTTGGCTATTGTGACAACAAAGCATAGACCGTGCTGGTGTGGGATTTAGTGGGAACAGGATGGCATTTTAGAAAGGGAGAATTATCTTTGGTTTGGACAGAGTAAACTATTGTGCAGAAATGTTTAGATCCTGTGCTTAGGTGATGGGTCTATAGCCTTTGTGTAGTAGGCTGCCATGAAAGGGTGAATTGATTGAGAATATTGATTGCCAGTTTGCTGCCTGTATCTCACAAAAGTGGATTTCACCTACTGTTTTCAACAGCATTTATGATAATCACTGATAAAAAATGTTCTTTATGTGTTGGCTGCTGTCCAAAGGATACACTGGGGTGTGACATAAGTTCTACTGTAAAACCTGATTATATTGTTGTTCTTGGGGTTGCATGAAACCTTGGTAAAGTGGTAGGTGTAACACAGCTGCCTTTCATTCAGAGTAAATATAAAAAGTGATCAAGCTTCTTTACAGAATATATAGCTTTGATGGTAGAAGATACTGCTCAAAACACAGGCCACATGCAAGACCAGCAAGGAATCTAAGGCTTGGTCTACACTTATAAGTTAGGTCGACATAGATATGTTGGTCAAGGGTGTGAAAAAGCCTGCCTCTGACTGACACATTTATGCTGATCTAGCCCAGAGTATAGATGCTGCTGTGTCAATGAAGAATGTTTGTCTATTTAGCTAACTTAATTTGGGGAGGTGGTGGTCTTCCACTGACATAAAAAATGCTTTTCTTGCCGTAGGCTACATCTCCACTAGTGGGTTATGGAGGTACCTTCCAACTTCTGGAGCAAATGAGGCAGGCAACCTCATTTCTGACATTTCCTAACTTTTGAATGCTTCACTTTACAAACTTAATGTTCTTTTAACACAATTTCTGTGTAATTTCTTCTGTTTTAAAAAAAACAAAACAGAACTTCTGTCATGTGGCATCATGTTGACACCCATATGGTTCATCAGCTGATTTGGAACCTTTAGATGCACTGCACAGACCTCTGCCACGTGAATTAACAGAGCAAAACATAGCAGTAGTACTTTCATAGAATATCAGGGTTGGAAGGGACCTCAGGAGGTCATCTAGTCCAACCCCCTGCTCAAAGCAGGACCAATCCCCAATTTTTACCCCAGATCCCTAAATGGCCCTGTCAAGGATTGAACTCACAACCCTGGGTTTAGCAGACCCATGCTCAAATCAATGAGCTATCCCTCCCCCCTCAGTTGACATCCACTGTGTGGATTAGTCCTAAAAGGGGTTGTGACGCATACTGCCAGTGGGTTTCATGGATAATTTGATTGCAGAGGAATGGTGAGACTCTTGCTTTCCGTTTCAGGCTCACGAGGGCAATGTGTCCTAGTGGGGAAAGGTTCTTCTGCGCATTCCCCCCAGGCTTGTCCCCTTTTGTCTTGTCCTCTCCATCCTGTCCCTGTCTTGTCTCTTGCCCCACCCCGACTCCTTATCACAGTCTCATTCTTCTTGCCTACTCAGTCCTAGTCTCCACTTCTCATCCCAGTGTCCTTTCCCAACCAATCCTAGTATCCATTTCTGAATCATGCTCAGTGAGAACAGAATCTTTGGAGATTTTCTCTACTAAACCCCAAGAATTCTCTACTGAACATGTGAACTGTGATTTTTTTCAAAGGCTTACAACCTGGCAAAAATTGGATGAATTTTCATGGGGATGGCAAAAGGCACATCCCTGACACAAAGCGCCTCCTCCCCGCTATCAAATTTCAAGTCTCTGCTCCAAAGCACAGGGCTCTAGCAATTCTCAAAGGAAGGGTTGCCCAAAATAATTTAAATATCAAAACAATCTATTTTCCCTTGCCTCATTCTTGGAAAAGCATTAACCTTTTTGACAAACTTCAAAATAATTGTCAGTGGCAGACACTTGGCACGAAAATTTTAGCACAAACACTTAAAATTGGCCAAAATTTTAGACAACTGAAAACAGTCTTCTAATTGGGAGTGTCAGGCAACCTTATTATAAAGTA
Source organism: Dermochelys coriacea (assembly GCF_009764565.3). Lineage (NCBI taxonomy): Eukaryota > Metazoa > Chordata > Testudines > Dermochelyidae > Dermochelys > Dermochelys coriacea. The sequence goes on along the minus strand of NC_050071.1, from coordinate 92,326,982 downwards.
CTTATGTGACCCTATTAACATGGTATCTGAGCACCTCACAATCTTTTATGTAGCTATCCTCACAACACCCCTCTGCATAAAGAATTGCTATTATCCCCATTTTACAAATGGTGAACTGGGGCACAGAGAGGCTAAGTGACTTGCCCAAGATGTCTAATGGAGCAGGAAATTGAACCTGGATCTGCTGACTTCTGTGCTAGGACCTTAACCACCTGACCATTTTTCTACTACCAGCCGTGCTTACAATGACTTTCAGTACATTAAACGCAAGCAACTCAGACATGTCACTCCCCTGGGAACACTATGAACACTTTTGTATTAGCCTCTTGTATTTATAAGGCACCTACTACATTGGTAATTAAGTGCCAGTAGTTGGAATGGAAATTCTATGTAAAGGTGCAGTGGCTATGCCAAAAATATACATGTGATAACTTCAGGTATTACTAGCATTTCCCTTTCTAACACCCAATGTATTTGTTTTCAACATCTATCTTTGTATCTGGGAGTGAGTTGCTGCAGTAAGCTGTGTTCCCACCTACCAAGATGTTAACTACAAATAAGTGCTTACCTCCTTTCTTCTTTCTGCTTTTTTCCTCACCCTGTTCCCTTCCCCATTTTGCTTCTTTTCCTGTGCTCCTTTCCTTACTCCTATTGCCCTCTTCTCTTGCTCCTTGATTTTTCTTTTTCTTCTGTTTCTGTGCCTTGTTGCTTTCCCTTTTTTCTTCCATTTTTTTTTCCTTGCTTCCTGGCCTTATTCCTTCCCTTCCTTCATGCTTTCCCCCATGCTCATTTTTACCTCCCCCTTGCCTCTTCTTTCTTTTCCTCACTCCTTCTCCCATACTTGTGAAGATCTTCCCCTTTCCTTTGTTTCCCCCTATCATTTTCTTCCTAATTGGCAAGAATGTGGGCTTCTAAAGTGAAATTGCTTCATTCAAGAAGGGCATCAAAGAACAAACAGCAGGTCCAGGAGTAAAGCTGTTCTTTAAGCTCCTCCTACTGCCAAGCAGCAGAGCAAAGATGGCAGCAACAACTTCTTTTTTCAGACCTGACCCTGATTAGTTATAAGAAATGGAAAGGGGGGGTTAAAAGAAAAAGTGGGTGGCAACTGGCAAGGAAAAGGGAACAGAGACAGTAGAGAAAGCAAGAGAGAGGAAAAAGCTGGGGGGAGCAAGAGAGGGCTAAAGGGAACTTATATTCACACACATCATAGTGCAGTTCAGCTGATACAAATACAGAATTGTATAAAACCTCTCAGGCTTTCCACATCCAAGCTGTCACCAAATGCTCCTGGTTCTTCATCTGTAACTGCTACAGAATACATCCTTTCCCCTGCCATTTCTTCTGCTGAAACCCTGGCTTATGCCCTAGGCATCTCTGGCCTCCCTAATTCCTACACAGCTCCCGACAAGCCTATTCAAAGTGTCACTGATACTTCCTTGCCTTGATTACTTGCATTGGCTTTGGATAGCTTTCTACATAAAATATATGGCCCAGATCCTCAAAGATATTTTCAGGATGGAACTGAGAGATACCAAAAGGAAGAGAGAAAGAGGAACAATAGGGATAAGATGATGGAAGAAGTGTAAAAACAAAAAATAACACCCCCACCCAAAAAAAACCACCTGAAATAGCTTCTATACAGAAGTGAGATGAAAAGTGTGGGGGATCATCATCATGTTCCTATTACGCCTCTGGTGTTTAGGGCAGTGACGAAGCTCTTGCACTCCTGTCTCTTTCTGGCAAGTCTTTCAGTGGTTCCCCAGCTGTGCCCCAGGTTTTTCAGCTTGGCTTCCACAGCTCTTTGCCATGTTGTTTTCAGGCGGTCTCGTTTTCACTTGCCTTCAGGTGTCCATCTCATTCCTACTCTGGTGATGGAATCAGTTTCCATCCGAAGCACATGACCGATCCATCTCCAGCGCCTCCTGGCAATGATAGTGCTCAAATCCTCTTGGCTGCACCGTGTCAATAGATCTTGGTTTGAGATTGTTCTGGGCCAAAAGATAAGGAGGATTTTTCTGAGGCAGGTTGTATGGAATGAAAACTATTTGGACATGTCATACTTTCTTATTCCCCAGCATTCTGCACTATAAAGTAGTGTTGAAAGTACGCAGCTGTGATAAATCTTGAGTTTGGTTTTGTTGTTGTATTTTGATGATTTCCAGACTGTATTTAAGCTCCTGAACGTGTTCCTAGCTTTATTGATTTTGTTCTGGATGTCCTGGCTTGTTCCACCGTCCTGCCTTATGGTGCTGCCCAAGTAGGTGAATGTTTCTACATTGGTGAGAACATAATCTTCTCTCTGTACTGGTGATGGTGAGGCAATATTAAAGGTCATGATATCTGTCTTATTGCAGTTGATTTTCTGTCCAATTTGCTGGCTGAATGCATTGAGTTGAGTTGTTTTTTCTTGTATATGGTGTTGGGTATGTAATAGGAAAGCAGCAGCATCTGCGAAGTCCAGGTCTTCAAGGGATGAGAAGAGTGTCCATTTAATGCCCCTTGGCTTGTCTTCTGTTGTACGCTGCATTACCCAGTCAATGGCAATGTTGAAGAGGACTGCAGACATGACACACCCCTGTGACGTACTCCTGTTTTGACTTCCAAACTGAGCTCACTGTGATCAACACTGCATGTAAAGTTGAAATAGAAGCTTTTGATTACATTGATTATAAGGAAAGGAATTCCAAATGCCTGCAGAATGCGCCATAGGCTGGTCCTGTGAATGCTATCAAAAGCCTTCTCAAAGTCTATGAAATTTATGTAGAGTTGCCATTCTAAGCACTGTTCTATTATGTTTCATAGAGCAAAGATCCTGTCTGTGCATCCATGCCCTTTCCGAAAACCAGCTTGATCTTTTCTGAGAATGCTATCAACTGCCTCTGATATATGCTGGACTATGATCTTACACAGTACTTTGCTTGGCACAGATAAAAGTGTGATACCACACCTGTTGTTATAATCACTGAGAGTTCCTTTCTTTGGTATCTTCACTATAACCTCGTTGGTCCACTCATCTGGCACTTTTTCCCGTTCCCAGACTGCTATAAATAGAGGGGCCAGCATAGATGCTGCTAATTTAGGATTTAACTTGAACAGTTATCCTTGCTAGGAGCTTTCCCATTTTTTAAGGATTTGATGGCTTGAATGATCTCTTTCTTAGTTGGAGTGTCTGTGTTGATATCAAGATCTTCTTCTGCCTCCTGGATGTTTGCTTCCTCCTTAGGTAGCTCCCTGTTCAGCAATTCTTTAAATGCTCTGTCCAGCGTATTTCTTGTTCTTTTTCGGTTGTTAGTAGGTGTCCTTGTTTGTTCCTTATGAGAGTGTTTGTTGGTGTCTGCCGTTTACCACTGATAAGATTTTGTAGACGGTTCCTTGTTCACCACAAGCAGCTGCATCCTCTGCTTGTGTTGCCAGATTATCAATATAATGCTGTTTGTCCTCTCTCACAAGGCATTTGACCTTGCCTTGCTATACTGCTCGTGGTATTTGTCCTTTCGCTTCTGGGATTTTGTGTCTAAAACTTTTTTCTTCAGGGCTTGTCTGGTTTCTGTGGTGTTCCATGTGCTGGGTGTAATCCACTCTTTCCTTCTCTTCTGCCTGTAGCCTAGACAGGCTTCACTGCTCTGTTTATAAATTATAAACCGTCCCACTTCTTGTTGATCTCCTCATCTGCATTCCCCTCCTCTTCATCAAGGTCTGCAAGTGCTTGATATCTGTTCTTTAACTGCAGAATGAAAGCTTTCTGTATTTCAAGGGACTTTAGCTTGTCAATATCATAACATCTATGTCCCTTATTTGGTGGACCCACACTTCTCAGTTTTAGCTTGATGGAGGCTGTCACAAGGTGGTGGTCGCTGCCTGTATCTGCAGCCTTTCTCACTTTCACATCTGTCAGTGAACGTCACCATTTGCCATTGATCATGATATGGTCAATCTGGTTCTTATCTGCCATTTGGAGAACACGATGTCAGCCTGTGAATTTCATGATGTTCAAATAAGGTTCCGCCGATGACTAGGTCATTCATATTACCGAAATCAACAAGCCTTTCTCTGTTTTCATTCATGGTGCCACAGCCATGTCTTCCCATTGCTCTGTCGTTGTTTGTGTTGTCCTTACCGACTTTGGCATTCAGGTCTCCCATGACAATAGTTAGGTCGTGGCATGGTATTTTCTCTAACTCAGCCTGTAGTGTAAGGTAGAATTTGTCCTTTACTTCTTCATCACTGTCATTTGTTGGGGCATAACACTGAATCAGGGTAATACTATTATGTTTCCCTTTCAGTCTGGCTCTCATAAGTCTGCTGTTGACGGCTTTTCATTCAAACAGGGAATGCTCCACTCCCTTCTTCTAAAGGATGGCAACTCCCTCATGGTGTTGTCCATCATCCAGTCCAGAAAACAGCATATTTTCTCCCAAGGCTGTTCTTAGTCTTCCTGATCCTGTCCATCTGCTCTTGCTGACACCCAGGATGAGTAAGCTGTAGCATCTCATCTGTGCTGTGACCTGAGCTAGCTTCCCTGCTTCATAGATTGTCCATATGTTCCAAAAAACAAGTTTGTTTTTTGTCTTGGTGTTGAGCACTTCAGTCTTCATGCCAGTGGCTTCTTTTCGGCTTTCACTGCTGGCAGTCATACAGGTCATTGACTCCTGAAGGCCATCACACACAGTAATGGTCGATTTCTCCATTGCTGTTTCCGTAACATATTTTGTTTTTTTATGAGACAGGGTTGTTAGCCCTGTGCCTAACCCCCAACCTGGAGGACCAGGATGTCTGTTTTGTCTGGCCTCTCCCCCACAGACTGGCATGGTTGAACCTACCAGGAGCAAAAAGCCCCTACCATCACAGACTCTGAGGATTGTTAGAGCACGCAAGCTGTCTTGCCACGACAAGGCACTAGACGACAGAAGTGTGGGGGATAGGAGCTAGAAAATCTACAAGAGGAAATGTTTGTGTCACAGAGGCAGAGAAAGAAAAGATGGCTCATGTTGCATAGTCAAAATACAGCAAGTATCTGAGTTAAGATAAAGATAAGGAATGGAAGGGAATTCATTAAGGGGGTAAGCTATAAAAGTCAACAAATCAGAAAAAAGAGGTGGACAAAGTATGTCTAGGGAGAAAGATAAACAGTGCCCACACCCCAAGAAATGACAGTGATGTTGGAAGAGAGACTTTACTTACCTAGCTATCTGAATTGAAAAGTAGGATACCAAAATTCAGGGCCTGCAGTACATCTCAAATGGTATCAACATCATTTTGTTTGAAAGGATAGAAGGAGAAAGTAGACACTACTTTAGATCAGATACAAATGAACAAGAATTAACTGATTGGGATCTTGGAAACTGTAGGTAACAGCTGGGCATCAGTTATCACAAAATGTCGAAGTGATAAAACTAAGCATGGGGAAGGATGAAAGCAGCAGGAAAGAAGAATAGACTTGAAAAAGGCAGACGAATGAAAAATAGGAAAACTTAATGTGTAAGGTCCCATGGAGAAAGAAATTGATCATCAAAGGGATCTGATGGTTTTCTTCTCAAGGTACCAACAAAAACAATCCAAAACAGGAAAAGGAGCTAAAGGTCAATGTAGTTTAATTATATAACATTAAACAAACAAAAAATCCAAACCATGAGCAGAAAAGTAAAAAGGGTTGAGTTTAATGTATTAATAAAGACATGGAGGGGCACAGTCAAGAAAGGAAAAGTAGATACAATTCACTATTAGCCCAGTAAAAAGAATCCATGTCATGTAATCAGAGAATGGATGCAATTTCCTGTCTAGGTTTGCTGATCTGTTTATGTTGATGCATCCTTTAGTTTGCAAACTCCTTATGAATCTACAGTTATCTGAATAAAAATGCTCTTTGTAAACAAAAAAGGGAAGCGATACTCCCAACTGAGGCTTGATTTTGAACCATTGAAGTTTACAGGTGTTTTGTCACTCACTTTAATGGTGCAGAACTGGGCCCTTACAGCAAAGAGATATGAGAATAGATTCAATTTTCAAGTTTTTCTATGTCCTTTTTGCTCCAGTCAAGTCATTTATTCTGTTTTTCCTTTATAATATAAGAAGCTGGACGTTGTATGTCACACTAATGAGGAGAGGGTTCAAAAGGTATTTATGTAGAGGTGTCTTATCTTCTTGAAAGAGACTCTCTTTATAAGCCCCATGTAAAGTACAGTAAAGAATAGATCCCTTATAAAGAAAAAAAATGAGATATCGTCCTTTTTAATGCCCTTAAAATATAGAAAAGTATAGTGAAGAATAGATCCCTTGTAACTTCAGATCTGTGGACTGGTGCAGTTGGATGCTGCCTCTCTTAAGGACCACATGACACAACACATTATTGAGGGTAGAATCCCCTAATCCAGAAAGAATGTATAATATGCCCGACTTAAAGAACTGCTTATGTTCCACATTATATACTGCCAAGATAAACTCTCAGATGCTTTTAAGCATTCCATTGATTTTTTTTTCCCGTTCTTAGTAGTAAGAATCACTGAAGTAGGGAATGTGTGTGGTCACTTATTTCATAAGAGAGAGCTATAATATGAAGGAGTCCTTGCTTACTTTGTTTGTGATCACACCATATTATACACACTCACACAAAGGCACCTATGATATTTTAGGTGTTCTTGCAAAAATGTTCATCATCTTGACGTGGTTTTTGTATATTTTTGTTCATGTTAGGTCTGCAAAGTATAAAATATATTTTTAAAAGCAAACATGCAACAGTCCTAAAGCAAGTTCAAGATTTTAAGAAATCTTTTAAAAATGACAAATGTACAATGCCAAATCATTACCTACTGAAGATCATCTTTAAGAACAACATATTCTGGGATTGCTGAAAACAGTTGTTAATGGACACCTGGGGCCTGATTCTCACATCACTCTGGCAGTGTAAAGGGACCTTAAAGTGAGTGTAAATTTAATGTATAGACACATTTAAGTGGAACTTCAATATGATTAGCAAAAATCCCAGGGTGAAATCCTGGTGCAATTGAATTCTATGGCAAAACTTCTATGGCCTCTTTACTTAATAGGGTCAGGTTTTCACCTCCAGCCTTTATTTTTCATCCTTGTTTTCACATCCTTTGATATCTCACTGAATACTTCATATTTTTCTGGAAGACACTTGTTTTTGTCTTAGCAAATATGACTGAATCTCTAAAATGATTACTCCCATTTCCCATAGATAGCAAGAAACTGGCATAAATATTAACTACTTAACCCCTATCACTGGACTGCAAATGGGCTGATTCTTAAAATTAATAATATAAGATGGTTGTTTTTATATGAAGAAAATGTAAGAAAATAAACTTTTCAATGCCCTCTTCTTAGAAGAGAACAAAACTGGGTTGTCTGCTTTTATATGGCAAGAAACTTCAATGTAAAACACTTTAGGAAAATTATATACTTGGGTCCATCTTCCTTGAAAATATAAAGTGTCAATGTTTTAATTCTTAATACAGTTTACAGCCTTTTTATAGACAAATGCATTGTACTATATCACCCACATCTGTCCAATCTGTTAAAAAACGAACTACATATTCCTTCAGAATTGAGAGCAGGGTGCAACGTCACAGATGCTGTATAAGGTCTGAGAGGGAGTGCTACTAAAGACAAGCCAACACAGTGACTTGGATTACAGGGACCACACCCCAAATTGAAGGGACAGTGATAGGAAGTAGCCTGACACCGTGGATGTAGACTCCTGCTGGGAGGGCTGACTTGCACAGAGCTCTGAGCTGAATCCTGGTGGAGTGGGAGGGCCCAGGTCCTCCTACCCTACTGCCTTAAAGCGGGGAAGCCAGGAGCTGGAAGTTAAGAATTCCAATCACTAGGCGGCCTGGACCTCAAAGCTCCCTGTTACACCCTGAAAGTATGCAATTCTATAGAATGAACTGAATTGTTTTGTTTCCTTACCTTGAAACAGGCAATTTTTAAAAACTAAACTTTAGAGACTCCAAATTCTGCTCTCAGTTGCATCAGTCTGAATAATTCCAGACTAACTATGATTTACCTTCATGTATCTGAGAGTAGAATTTAATCCATTCTTTTAATCAACTAACTTGTGACCCATTCAAGACCAGATATATCCTGATAGAATTATGACTTACACATTGCAGTATTAATTTAATTATACACTCATATAATCTGTGCCTGAATATTTAGTCCTTTTTCTAAACTATAGTATGTCAGTTAGAGATGGGACTGAGCTGCAAGGCTGGGTTATTTGATTCTGAGATTTCCTAAAGTTTGGAGAACTTCTTCAATGCTCTTGTGTGTTCAGCTCTCTGGTTTTAGTCTGATTGATTTATAAAGACACCAGTATTTTGGTTTTTATACAATTTCTGATTGAAATGCTCCCTGTTATGTCTTCTAGTAGTTCAGATTCTGATCTCTGGATAACTGCCCATTTTATTTTTTGCATTTAAATCTATTTTCTAACCAATAAAAATAGCATTTGATCACTATACACACACTGTCTGGCCTTCTTTCATTCTGTTCCCATTAGAGTTTAGTGTAGGGTTCAAAACTTTAACTGATTAAATAAACTTTGAACCAATATGCTTATATCCAGAACCTCAAAATACTTGATAGAACATAAAAAAACCTCAGCTTTGACATAATTTTAATATCTTTTAAAGTGTTGCTTCATTTTTAAATAATAATATAATCTGTGTCCCATCACTGGTACCTGTGCCCCCATGTTTTGAACCAAGGGTACAAATATGTACATTTAAGGATATACACTGTAGAAGGGTTTTCATTCAAATGTATTAAGGGATCCTGTTCAGGATCCTCCAGGTTTGGAAACAACTGCTTTAAATGTGACTGTCCTGTGAAAAAGTTGCCTGTAGAAAGGACCTTGTGTGTTTCCATATTTCCCTGAGACATCCAGATTAACTCAAAATGAGATGGTGTTTTGTTTCTAAACTTTCAGTCTAGGAAATTCAATGTGTGATCTGAAACTCCAATGATCGGGGGGCTTCTTTCTTTCAGTATGGCCAATGTAAAATAAGTTAATAGTCTCAGTCCAATCCTTAGCAGATAAATGTCACTATCACAGAACACCACCAGATTTGCCACTCTTGTTGGTAGTCTCTGCAGAGAGGCTAAGGATTAAATAGATAGGAAAATGAACTGCTTCCTCAGTCTCTGAGATGGTTTTCCTTTACGGAGTAGATGCACAAGGCTAGAGCCCTGCTTCTGCCCATGCTTTACATGTTCTATGGATAAATACAGTAGTGGACTTTAGCTCCAAGAATATCAGACCAACTTGTTTCCTGAAGTAATATATTCACTTAAATAATCATTTACTTCTAAGTCAATTGATATTTCAAAGCAGTCTGAAGATATCACTGTATATTGATTATTTTTTACTTACAGGGAGGCACTATCAACTCTTATTCAATTACCTAGCAATACAGTATCAAATAAGTGAGCCACAATATGCAGAGAAAATCCAGCCACTCACTTTGTGAAAGAAAAAAAAATAGTATAGGTGGTTTATTTAAGTAAACTAGTTATGCTAATTTAAATAGGTTAAATGTAGCATCATGCAAAATTCCTACAATGATCTGGTTCATATACTTTAAATGACAGAGATGGCTCTCCTTGCTAATTCTATGCATACTCAACTGGCTAGAAAAGCAACACTTCTGCTGGCATCATATTCAAAAGGCTCGGTTGTGGCCCCAGTCCAGCAAAGCTCTTAAGGACCTGCATAACTTTAAATGGATCAGTAGTTTCATTAACTTTAATGAGACTATTCCTATGCTTTAAGTTCTGCATGTGCTTACAATTTTTGGTGGATCAGAGCCAATATTACTAAAATCTATTTCAAAGTGTATTACTTTTTGTGTATATGTGAAAAGTGCAATATAAGTGCAAAGCATTTCATTATTGACAATGGGCATGTGTGAAAGCCTGCTGAAGTCAATTGTAGTTTTGCCATTGATTTCAGTGAGCTTTGGATCAGACCCAGAGTCAGTGGTGGTACTCAAAAAAACCAACAACCCAGCTAATTATACAGAAATAAATGTCCACGCATCCTTTTGCAGTGGTTTAACTGTATTGGTTTCAAGGCTGATTTCAATGATAGGGTATACCTACTGTCCAAGTGCTACAGCACATAGCTGCAGTGGATGGCATGATGTTGCCTCGTATGGAAGCATTTGAGGGACATGGAAAAGTGACATACAGAGAAGTACTAGGGAATGCTGCAGATTCTGAGGTAACCTACTCAATTGTCCTCCACTGTACATTGGCTTTGCTCTGACTCCTCCCACATTTCTTCTGTGGGTGGAGTTTATAGACCTTTCTATGGAACTGTTTCAGATTTGTACACTGATCTGTACAGTGAACTGAATAAGGAGGTTTGTCCTTACACATAGAATTTAGAGGCAGTTTTTAGAATAAGGTCCAGATCCACAAAGGTATTTAGGCTCCTAACTTCCATGGATTTCAGTGAAAGTTAGAAACCTAAATAGTTTTGTAGATCTGGGCCTAAATTCTTACTCTTTTTAGTCCCCAGGCCATGGAGCCTATGACCCCATGAATTTAAATGAAAATCTAACTAAAGTAAGAAATTTGTAAAATTAATCATGAGAAATTGCATGCCAAATAGTAAAATGGGGATTTCTGCTTAAAAAGTGATGGATGGGTATTGACCTACTGTTTCTTTGTGATAGCATTACAGCAAAATTCCTCTAAATTACTGATGATAAAAGAACCTCATCATCTAATCCACCTACACCTAACACTTACATCAGCTTCAGTGGAAATTTATGGTGTACAGAGAATACAGGATGTGGCCATTGGGAAATTAATATTGTGAATGGCTTGTACTGAAGTTGTTTTCAACTTTTCACCCATATATGATTTAATTAGCCTAAAACACTTGCTTATGTTTATTCCAGCCAGAGGCAAAGGCTTGCATAAAAGAAGAAATCCATTTAGTGAAAAATGATCTTCATCATTGAGGAGGCTATAATTTTTCCCATGTAAAACTAGTTTACCTTTCAAACACCACATTTTAGCTGAATACAAAATATTGCTATATTTAGTTCTCTTCAGTGCTAATCAGTTAGCAGCCAGCTTTCTCAAACCATATGTATCCCATCTGTTTGTGTTTTTAAAATATTACTAAGTGTTAAACAAAACCAATTGGCTACATTTTGTGGGCGCTGTTAGCGAAAGTCAGATTGGGCCAAAGATATTGCAAACTTCACCAGTAGCCTCAGTTCTCACTTGTCGGATCTAACCTCCCCAGTGAGAGGTGTTTTAAGCATTCATGCTGTATTATTAACCTCCCCGCGGCGCTCTTTTAACATCTACCGTCCTACTCCGAGCCAAGTCACATTGCTGCTGCGTGGTTTTGTTTCGCGGGTGGGGAGATTGTGTGGTCTGTAGTTTAGTGGAGTTGGCGTGGCCACTCCCAAACTCTTAAGGGTTTGCAAATCAGACTCTCAGTGCTACACTGCAAATAAGGATTACATTTTGCCATTCAGATCCAACTGTATTTTGCTAGGAGAGGGGAAGGGACTCTGTCCTGTGATTCCGAAAACTAAACCGGTGACAGCAGGCTCCGCAGAAGGAGTTTGCTGTAGAGAAGGACACTGCCGTTTTAAAAACCTGTTTTAACTGGTGCGACTTTCTAAAGGGAGCTCACGTGGAGAAATACTGGGGAGGGCAGCTCAGCGTTCACCACTTGCAGCTAGGTTTCAGACCAGTAATGAGGGCACAAATAAACGCAATATGGTGATAACATAGGCCAGAGGGACATCTACGTAGGATTTGAGATCTCTCGCTTCTTAGGTGTTAAGTCGAAGCGTGAGCCAAATCCGGTTGGTCGTCGTGGCACTTGTTTTTGTGCTGCTTTATAACTAACCGTGGAAAGATACTTTAGCCAAAGCATAATTCGTTTTAGACAAGCCCTTACCAGTAGTGGCTTCGTCAAGCGGCGAGCCCAACCACTGCATTCTTTAGCTCGACTTGATCTTCGGGTCAGGGATTGTCTCTCCCTGTGGCTGGACAGCGCCTGGGATATTATGGGTGCTTATTTACTATTAAACGAACCTGAATAATACTGAATGCTTAAAGCAAGAGTCTGAATTCCTCCAACGTACTCACTGGTGGATCGTTTTGTATTTTGCTTTTTCCTGAAGGCAAAAGTGTGGCTAAAATTGGATTTAAAAGTAAAAGTCACCTTGTCAGTCTACTTTGCTCTTGATTCTCGGAGCGCTCTCTTTTGAAAACGCAACAGAAGTTTGGTTGCCTTTTGGGGGGAAAAAAAACCCGGGTTTATTAGGTATTGAGCAAACAAACGACGTGGAAAATCATGTGAAAATTTTGTTCCTGCACAATCACGCTTTCACGAAATGAAAGAGTTTGCTTTCCGCCGACACAAGTTTAATTCTAGCAGCTAAAGGCTCGCTAGAGTCTAGGAGCAGCGTCTAAGTTCTCCACGGGCAGTGGAAGGATGGGGAATCAGAAATGAAATTCCCCCTTTCATCCTAATACACATCTTTTCAATTTTTGTAATTGCCAGGCTCTGCCATAATGGGATCCTTTGAAATTCAAAAGACACGTTTTAATGTTACATCTTTATCTTTGGGGAAAACCTAGTTTTCCACCACTGCTACATATCCTGTTAACAATCAGAGCCCAAGACCCTGAAAAGAGACCTATTGCACAATTTCTGCTGAATGCACTTCTTAGTTCATATAATGCTAGGGCCTTTTGATGTGCTACAATGCGCGTTACGCCCAAAGATTGTCTCTTTGGACAGATCTACAACGCTTGGCTTAATGTTTGGAAGTTAAATGGACAACAAGGATGTTGAAACTCCCACGCTTTAGCCACTGCAGACACTTGCTACATTTTCCTGTTAGTTTCCATAAGTGAAACAGACATGAAGGAGGCTGGGGGGCGGGGAAGGAACATTTTTCTCTTTTATTTCCCCTTTTACTTTTTGTCAGCCTTAAAATAAGAGCTATTTGGGAAGAGTATGCCTTGTATAGGTAGCTTGTATGTTCAAGTCCCTGGCTATGTTGCTATTCCATGAAATCAAAATTTATGATTATTCAAATGTTGGGGACTGTGAAAAGAGAGGAAGAAAGAGAGAAAATTAATATTGCAGCTGTTCTTCTGATTAATGAGAGATAATTGCTCATGAAAAGTCACCCCTGTGGCATTTTGTTGTCTCCTGGATCTTTGTTCTTTTCCACTATTATTGAGGACTTTCTTGAAGACTAAGCGGTTCTTTTCAATTTTTGGTATTCAGAAAGTGTTGCTTGGTTACAGATAATGGAGAAATCTCGGGCTATATTGGGTAAGATGTGCCACAGACGGCAATATCACAATGCCACTTTCAGAAAAGGATGGATACAAGTTAACGATGCGCTTTCAATAAAACATTAATAGACTTGTTCACGCTTTTATAATGACCTCATTAATGGGAGCTGGGGGCAAGTCCTGTCTTCTGCTTATGTTCACGTAACAAAACCCAGCTTTGAGATCATTTGCAAACTAATACGAAACCAATGTTAGATTAGCAGATAAATGTGATTATAACGCACGAGTCATTGTGTTCCATTTGGCTTGCAAGGGCTTCTTTTGCCATTAAAATGGTCAAAACTAGTGTTTGTTCTTCCCACAACACCCCATTCACTGGAGAGCAATTTGGTCACTGGCTGTTTGTAAATTGGCCATTCTGCAGTTTTACGTATACAGTTATGTCTGGATGCCGCCTTCCTTGCACAGGCCAGTGAAGTGAGTGCCCTGGGGAAGGAAAGCGGAATATTTCCCTAGCATGAATTTTTGGAGTGAGGGATTTCACTTTTGTCATTTAAGCCGCGAATCTCTTGTAAATAAAGGTGTCAGGGGCATCTGGAGGAAAGGGAAAATAAGGGCATCCAGTCCTACAAGTTGCAGTCTGGGGGGAGCAGAGCTGCTGTTCTTTTTGAACTGCTTTAGTTTAAAAGCGGGGCAATTTCGTTACATTCTCATTTGTTACACTGTCTTGAACTAAAGGCAGACAAAGCTATACTCTGTCACCCCGAGCAGAATGAAGGGAATCAAAGGATTTCCCCTTAAAAGGACTAATTTTCTCCTTGAATTATGAAAGTAATGGCTAGGTAACAGCCTGTGCTCTGTACCCAACTGCTTAATACCTTCTAAATCCTTCCACGTGGCTCGACTAGTCGTGGCAAATTAGAGCTCATTATAGGCTCATAAGAGCTCTCATTTCGGGGATTACTTAATGGACAATGAAATTTTATCGGACAGAATTATTGAAAAATAAAATTGTAACGAAGTCGGTGTGGTGTGGGCGCACGCCTTCCATCATTCCGCCTGGATTGGAATATCTTCGCCTTCACATCGCGGTTTTCTTCCTCTTCTTATCACTGCACTTGGTTTATTATAACAATTACAGATTAAAACCGTGATCTGGTTCTTACTCTGTCTGACTTTCCTTAAATAAGGCCATTTCCCCCCAGATCAGCTCGATCTCAGCAGATGCAACTTGTCCCACTTCAGAGAGCGGGTTATTTCCTTCAGAGCAGCTTCTTGTAAATACGGATGACTCCAAACCTCTCTCTCCATTGCAGTAAAAGCTGTATCACACAGGGAGATCTGGAAAGAGTCGCATCATCGGTCCTTCTTATAATAATCATATGTGTGTACTACTTACATATGGTGTAAAGCCTAATAAGAATAGTATTTCCAAAGGCCAAAGAACTTGCTACGCATCCTTGCTCTGTGCTTCGCTCAGATCATGCATAACTGGTTTACTACTTTTTAGCAACCCAATACATTATTAGGCCGACGTAGCCTGTGGGTCGTATCTGTTAGTTTGTCTTTAATCAGTATCAAAACCTTGGCACGATAGTTTTTAACCACACTAACATGGCGCTTTGCATCAGAGCACTTTCCTTTAATTAATCGCTCTCTAATAATTTTTCACTCTCGATTGCTATCTCTTGCCTTCCGCGATTTTTGATTCTTTGATCCTGTCTGTTGCTCTGAAGCAGTAAATGATGAGTTTGTAAAGGTGCTTTGCTGGCAATAGTTAAAGTTGAAGCTGACCTGCCTTAAACTCTGCAACTCCCTAATTGTTGTCACAAGATGTTGGATTAGCACATTTCTGGAATAGCTGACTGTTTACACTCCAGAGACCCTCAGTCCAGTAAACACTTTCTAATTGAATTCTAATCACATTCAAATAGCTCAATAACCAGTCTCAGCTGCAATTCATAAAACTTTAATTGCCATCCATAAATCCTGAGCTCCCCAAGTGTGGAGTGTCCCTACAACTCAATTAGACCTTGCTTGCCAGAATTTCACTGGATGGCTTCAAGAAGACGAACTGACAATTCCTCCTTTCACTCTCCTTAGGAAGATACTGATTTTGAACTGAGATCTATTTCTACTTCTCCCCTTGTGTTAGTGGCAGCATCCTCTGCACGACTGCAATGAAAAATAAAGCCAGAGTTTCTCTCTGTTTTGTAATCAGGGAAGGGGCCTTTTAACTGAGGCTGAGATGCGCTGGCACGTTACATTTCTAAACTCGGTGGCGAGGAAATATCCCCTTGATAGAAATGCAAACAGATGAGCAAGCTTTGGAAACCACTTCTGCTTGATTTTAAGATAAATTTAAACAGTGATCACGGTTTGACTATGCCCATTGCCCAGGAACTTGTAGGATCATTGTGTTTCTTCCCCCTCCCCACCACCCCATGATATCCTTTCAACACAAATAAGATAGAGATTTCTGTGCTAGCCTGGCTCCTTGGGGCCAGAGTTTTCTGCTGTAAAACGCAATTGTCACTGCTGAGTCCAAAGTCAAGTAGAATTTGATACACTGTCATGTTTAAGTGATGCTTCGGGTCAGCTAACCAAGAATGCAATATTAGTTCTATTACCAATCAGTCTCCTTTTAAACTCTCATAGAACAGGTATTTGGAAAATCGTGTAGTATGCTGCAAATACCTTGGCACTTTAATGAAATCTGAAATGCTCAGGAGTCACCGACCATATTTCACTGTTGATCCAATTTTACTTTGAATGATTGCTTCGGCAAACTTGGTGGAGATCAAAGAATCCCTCTCTGACATTTTCTCTTTTCATTAGGATTTTGAACTGAAGCTTTGAAATGATCATGGAAGTTAACTTGAAAGTCTTCCGTTTTGACAACGTCTTGGCTGAGAAGTGTCCAGATATTTTAAGGCTTCGTCCGTTGAACTAATTACCAATTTGACAAGATTCACTCATAAAAAACAGCCCTTTACCCCTAAAGTAGCTCTGTCACGTTATTCACAGAAAATATAAGGACTACTAAATTACTGGAAAAGCAGATGGGTTGTTTGTAGGTGTAACTCGACATAGTGAGAGGGACGATCACCTAGAAGTTTTAACTACGTAGTAAATTAAAATAAAATCAACCCGATCCTGCTTATTTCATCACGTGCCATTGGTTTCTTCCTACTCAGGAAATGATGCATTATTAGTATAAACGATGGGACTGGAGAATCTCTTGAGGTTTATTTTTAACCTCATCAAAGACTTGCATTTGTTTACCGGGTAATGTGTTAGAAAGTGCAACGTGGGATGTGCCTGAATCACAAACAGGGCAGCTGCCCCCTCCGTTGCTCCCTCGTTCCTATAATTTATCTGGAGAGGAGGAGAACTGAAGTCATGGTGAAATTAACAAAACACACACACTTTGGAAAGTCTCCCCCTCCGCCCCCCTTGTTTTGTTCTAACTCGGGCAGCCTATCCTGAGGGTCTGGAGGAGAAGCCAAGGGGGTTTAGATCTGCATCTCTTTCAGGAATCACGTGTTAAATAGTTGATATAAAACCGCGGAGCAGGGGATCCAGGCGGGGGACTTGAAGACCAGCCCTCTCCAGGGACCCTTTTGTTCAGCTCTCAGACATAAGCACCTTCTCGCTAGCCAAGTGCTTCAGTGGCAACTTCCCCGCCCTGGCAAAGGAGACAGACCCGGCAGAGCCAGCCCCCCGACCTGCGGCAGCCCTTCGAAATGTCCCGATCCTTCTATGTCGACTCTTTAATCATCAAAGACTCCTCGAGGCCAGCTCCTTCCCTGCCTGAGCACCCCCACGGACAGGATTTCCTCATCCCTCTCAGCATGCCTTCCCCCCTGGTCATGTCGGTGTCGGGCCCCGGCTGCCCGTCCCGCAAGAGCGGCAGCTTCTGCGTGTGCCCGCTCTGTGTCACTTCGCACTTGCACTCGTCCCGGGGGGGCGGCAGCGGGGCCATCCCCCTGCTCAAGAGCCAGTTCCCGCCCGGCGCAGATGCCCAGTACTGCCCCAGGGTGAGCCATGCCCAGCACCAGCAGCAGCAGAGCTCGGTACCAGCCGCCGCCGCCGCCGCCCTGGGCCACCCGGCGCATCACGCACCTGTCTGCACCGCCGCCCCCTACAGCGTGAGCGACCCCAGGAGATTCCATTGCCTCGGCATGGGTAGGAGTCACTGGCCCGGGGGCGTCTTTGCACCTCGCTGGGGTGCGCTTCACTCTGCAGCGGGCGGGCCAGGGTGTGAGCGGGGATTTTGCAGGGAGGGCGGATGCCCAAGCCCGAGCGCGGAGCTGCCGTGCGCTGCAGGTGGGGATAGACTAGAGAGGGAGCGTTCATTCCCGCGGGGGGGGGGGGATCGGGATGCACTCAAGGGGGAAAGAGCAGGGGTGGGTTTGCTTCCACTAGTGTTTGTTGGGCAGTTGTGATGCCGCAGACACAGCGGAGGCGGGTGTGCAGGGCTGGCGTTAGCGAGCAGGTAATGTGAGGCTCTCTGTCCACACACACACCTAAAGAGACGCTCACCCAGGGGTTGCGTCTTGCTGCTGCTGTAATACACGAAATGAGCCGGGGAGGGGGAAAATACGTGTTTTGGAAAGGACGATGGGGCAGATTCTTTTCACGCCACTTAGCGCTTCTGTCTCTCCCGTCCAGGAGGATCCGATACTAGCCACATCCCAAACGGCAAGAGGATGCGGACCGCTTTCACCAGCACGCAGCTTCTGGAGCTAGAGAGGGAATTTTCTTCCAACATGTACCTGTCCCGCCTGAGGAGAATCGAGATCGCGACCTACCTGAACCTGTCTGAGAAGCAGGTGAAAATCTGGTTCCAGAATCGAAGGGTGAAACACAAGAAAGAAGGCAAGGGGAGCCAGAGAAACACTCACGGGGGCTGCAAGTGCACTGGCAACCCGGGACATTACCCGAGGTCAGAAGACGAAGAGTCTTTATCCCCATCATCGGCGAACGAGGACAAAGAGATCTCCCCTTTATAAAGCGCTAACAAACCCGCCGACTGCCTTTCCAAGCTGGGACGCCTTCGATCCTCTGAACTAGCTTCTTCCACCCTACGGTTGCAAGCCTGAACTAAACGGGGAAGCCTGTGTGACTGCAACCGCATACACCTGCCCGAGCTAGGACCATGCTAAGGAACACACAAAGGCAATACTTCTTGATGGCTCTGTCCGCCCATAAGGTTTATTTTAGCCGCTTCCCGGGTTAGATATTTTGAATGTACAGGCTTTAGTGGTGAGCGTTCGACTAAAACATTATTTATATAACACAAGGAGCAATGCTGCTCTTTCAGAAAAAAAAAAAGTGAACGTGGTCCTGGATTTCCTATGGGCATGGCAGTTTTCCTCCCCTCCCTCCCCTCAATACAGTTAAAGAAAATCCCATTTCAGGACTTCGCTGAAAGTTCTGACGTCGAGAAGACTTTAGAGAATTAAAAGGAAAAAATAGGGTCTAACTGCATGAGAATCTTCTGTACAGAGTTTAAACAATTACAATCGTTCGGAGGTTCGTTTGTATGTGAATAGTTTTATATAAGATTTATATTTATATTTATTTAAATGAGGTCAGACAAGAATTTTAATTTTTTTTTTAAAGTGCCAGCTTAGTTCAAACAATGGTGGTGTAATTATTGGGGCAAAATGGTGGGTTTTTTTTAATCCTTTGTACACTAATTGAATTAGTATGTTTCAGAAAAATTATAAACCAATACAAATAAATGCCATCCGCTACTAACCTGAATAACTATGTTTCCTACTACACCGTGCTCTTGGTGTTAAACAAATAAACCTTTTTCAGCGTGAGAGAGTGCAAATGAAGCAACGTTTCTAAGCCTGGCACTATAAATAGCTTCTGGTTACTTTATAGCCGTGAACAATGAGTGTTCTTAGAGCTTCTGACAGCTTGTATTTGTCTGTTTTATTCACATCATCCAACATAGCGGCATTTTTGAAGCTGGGTACTGTTGGTTGGTGTTACTGAAAATGGAGCTACAAAATCCCAGCCTCTTCAGCAAGAAAATAGCTCGCCAAAGTAAAGACACACTCTCTGGGATGGCCCAGGGGAGTGTGGCGACTCTGTTGCGGGCCCGATCCTGCAGGCACTGTAATCGGTGGCAGAACTGAACCCCAAGAGCTCGATCTGGCATCTCTTGAGCATGCCAGATCCCCGTGGGCCTTTCAATAGGAGTGTGGGGCGCGCAGGGTACGCCAGGCTTTGCCTCTCCTTGGTTTAAGGAAGCTTTGTGCCCGAGCTGGGCTGGGTGACTGGAATCGTTGGAGTTTAAAATCCGATGAAGTGAGCTGTAGCTCCCGAAAGCTTATGCGCTAACAAATTTGTTAGTCTCTAAGGTGCCACAAGTCCTCCTTTTCTTTTTGTAAAATCCTGAAGTTTGTCAAAAAGGACGAAGGAACGTTTAGGCTAGAATTGCAAGGCAGGGGTGTGACCCACAGTCCTCTCGGCGCAGCGGGAGACGCCTGCTGGCTTTGCCCAGGCCAGGCGGGTCGGTCCCATTGAACTCAGAACCTCCGCTGGGCAAAGCGCGTGGGAGTTGGCCCGCTCAGAATAAGCGCGGGCGACAGCAGCCGCCTTCAGACTGGGCGCAGTGCAAAGTTCCGAGCCGCTCGCAAGGGCAACTAGGTACGGTGCCTGCGGGCCGATCCTGCCAGTCCTGACTCACGTGAGTAATCCTGACCCACGGACAACTCTCTCTGAGTGAGACCTACTCCAGGTTGGAGGATAGGGCCCTATAGTTTCTTTATAGCCCATTTGTACAGCCTGACTGAAGAGAGTAAAAGCCCGAGGGTTGATCCGGGGTGCTTCGCCACTGATTGCAATGGGATGAAGTGCCAAGCCACTCCTTGGCGAGTATTCCTCCTACCAGGATTGCCATCCATGAACCTACCTCTCTTTCCTGAGGCAGCTTTGGGATGAAGCCCCACCCAAAACCCCTTATCGGTACTAGCACCTGGCCTAGGATTAGATGTGCCCCTTTTACCTGCTGAATTATTTTCTAGCAACATTTTTTGCCCCTCGTTGCAATCTCTTGCTATCATTTCCCTTTTTTCCCAGAGGACATTTTTAACCACAGCTTTCAGTTGATTGCAAAAACCACAAGAAAAATAGTTGTCTCCTGCACGCTTAATTTTTTTCGCATCCTTTCTCTTTAACAAAACCCTGGAGTCTGGGCTCAGATGTTGGTCTCTTCTTTCAAGTGCCTGGCCACTCTTAATCACAGGATGGCTAATAAGGTTCCCTACTGTTTGCACAGCAAAAGTGAATAACCTAAACACACTGTACCATGCCAGTGAATGTCCTGGTGCATTAAAGCAAATGCAGTCCTGAACAATGACGGTCTGATAGCCTTCAAGCAAAGCACAAGTACAAATAGTGTTCCTCAGAGGATGCTCTCTGATAAAATGGTAATTAGAAATAAACAAGTAATAGGCTGACTATGCCTAGTCATTAATATTGTGCTTCATCATTTGTGTAGGGCCTGATTCTGCAAGGTGTTTAGCACTTCCAACTCCCACTGAGTCAATGCACTTGGTGCCCTCCCCTCTCCCCCATTTCCTCCAGCAAGAATCAAGAGTAACCTCATTACAGTCAATGAGGTTACACTGGGGTGAAGGTGGTGTGAGGGGAGAATCAGATGGGCAAAGTCAGTAACTCACAGGGGCAGGGGCGTAGGGCCGGATTCACCCCTGCCTCACACCAGGTCCATGCTGGTGTAATTCCACTGAAGTACTGAATCAGGCCCTCAATGCTGGCAGCATTCACTGTACAGTACACAAAGGTTCGGACAGAGTCAGACCCCAAAGGGTTAAATAAAGAGCTACAGTCTACCAGAGAAAGGTGACAGAACATGATCCAATGGCTGAAAGTTGAAGCTAGACAAATTCAGACAGGGAATGAGGCATGCGTTTTTAACAGTGAGAGCCACTGGAATGATTTATTAAGGGTGGTGCGGGATTCTCCATCACTGACCAGCTTCAAATCAAGATTGGATGTTTTCCTAAAAGATCTGCTCTCGGAATTACTTTGGGGGAAGTTCTATGGCTTGTGTTAGACAGGAGGTCAGACTAGATGATCACAGTGGTTCCTTCTGGCCTGGGAATCTGCAAATCTAAGGCATGCAGAGAGGAACATGCTGGGTAGTAGTTGGAGACTATTCAGAGTATTTTGTTTGGCTGCTTTTGATTATTTGCCCATCCCATAGTTACAACAAACTCACTTCATAGCCCATCAGAAATAGGTTTTTCAGATGGGATTGGAATGATCAGGGACTTTCAATTTGGCAAACTGGGACTGGGAAATCACTCCACAGAGCTGCATGTAAAACGAATGGCTAGGGGAGCAGGGGAAGCAAACTGAGCAGAGATTGTAGGGTGGTATCACTTGCACAGTGGGCTTGGGGAGAAGAAATACAGATTTTTCCCATAATGCTCTGATTGTAAAAAATCTGATACATTAGCTGACCTTTTTTTTTTTTTTTTTTTTTTGGTAAATAACTGATATTTGTGTTAAGCCAAAGCAAGAATTATAGGAAGCTCTGAAGATAAGGGTCATGGACAGGTATCAGGGGATCAGAAATACCGTGTCTATCCTATACTGGTTCAGGAGGTGAGGCATTCCAGGTAGATCCTGGCTGCTAGGGAAGAGGTTGAGAACTACTGGTATATATCGATATATTAGAAATGGGGATGCAATGAAACACAGGGTACCCACTTTGTGTAACACATGTATATTCAAAGATGATGACGTGACCAGAGGAAATGTTACTTTCAGCTTGCACAGAACTGTACTTGTCATAAGAACATTCATGAAAGGAGAAAACCAAAACAAAATGAGTCTCATTATTATTCCCTAAAAATGATCAAATTTCTTTAACTCAGGTACAGGCAAAGGTTTTAGCTTTGTGGGTCCCATTCTGATTCAGCTGAAGTGACTGGGAGTTTATTTTGCCTGCAAGATATGGCCCTTTTTCATGTAAATTCTTTGGGCTAGATTGTTCCCTTTTAAAGAGGAAACTCCTTGGAGGGAGGCTCAGAGAGGCCAAGAAATTCACCAGAAACACTTTCACGGAATATCCAGGTACCTGTCCCCTCAGACAGGAGGCATTTTGGGGCCAAAGGCATGGCTCTTCAGCCCACGGAATCCTAAGGATCCAACATGAGGTAGGGAAATGCAAGTCTTGTGGAGCTCAGGCCTCCTCCCCATGAGCTCTCCTGGCCTTTCTGTGTTGCCTTCCTGGCCAACATGGAGTAGCAACTGAGAGGACCCAAATGGGACAAATTCAAATTCATGAAGCATTCATTTACACCACAACACCTCTGGGACTGACAGGGGAGGATACCAGAGAGCAGCTGGTCCCTTGTTTCACCCCACCTGTCACTGGTTTGCTTCCAAAATTCCACAGAGACTTTTCTTACACAGACGTTTTCATATAGTACTGCAGGGGGACGGGAGAGGAGGGAGGAAGCGATGCCACAGCTGTGGGTCTCCCCCCGACCTCTTTCCGCACCCACTAGGAGTGTTCCACCTAAGTCCACCAAGGTGTCTTCCACTCACACAAGAAAACGAGTCAAGGAGAACTTTAATATCTTCAGACAATGAAACCAAAGATAATTGTGTCATTATGCCATGTGTATTCTGCTACTCAGAGCTGAAGTTTCACAGATGCTTTTTCTTTTCCATGTAAACATATTTCCTTGGATGGGATTGAACTCTTTCAGCATAAATGAATGGAAAGAAGCAATTCAATGCCCTCCTCCTTTGGTATTTATCATCACCAGAGAAATATGTGAAAAGATGTCTTCTCTCGAATTAGTCATCATTTCTTTAAAAGTGGAGAAAGTGGCATTTGTTATAGTTAGAGCTACTAGTCAATATTTGTACAATGCTTTGAAGATGTAGCTGGCTACAATGGCTACATATGATTATTTATTATTGTTTTGTTATATTATATAACATAATACAATATATGGATATTTATATGGTTTCCATCATCATAGTATCCAAGAACTTTATAAACATTGTGACAAACTCATGCTGGACAGCTCTAAGAGCGTGGTGGAAGGCAGGTATATTAGAATGATAAAGGCCATTTTCCCTCTAAGCTGAAAAGGCCTTACCTCAGGTCAGCTAGGGATATCTGAGTCTAATAAAGGGCTACCAGTGCTAGCCCATTGGGGGCCCTAAGCAGGAATATTCCCCCTCCCCAATACTAAAACAGGCAAGTTCTTATAATAAAAAGCAAATAGGGGCCCCTCTTGGGCTGCTTGGAGTCCTAAACAATTACTTAGTCTGCTTATGCCTAGCGCTGGCTCTGTTGAGAGAGACAAGCTGCTGCAGGGCTAGTGGCAGGGGGGAGACAGGCTCCTCCAAGATGCATGGCTGCTCTCCTCCCTACAGGGGAAGCTACCTGATTGACTGCCTGTTTAAGGGAAGGAACAGGGCCAATAATAAGGTAATACCGCTCTGCCGAAGGAAAAGGAAATTCCCCTTTAATTGGTGTTGTGATTTTGTTTCTTTTGTTTGGCAGAGGCACACTCCTTGGGCCTGCCCTGAGTCCTACCTGGAAAATGTTGAGAAATAAACCCCAAGTGGGAAGACAAACACTGGCTGGAGTGGGGCTGATTTATTCCAGGCCTCCCACCACCAGAGCGGGAAGTGCAGAGCCCTGCAAGGTGGAGGCACAACCCTACTTATTTGTTTCCTTAGAATACCTCTGAGAAATTGGAACATTGTTTTATCTCCATTTTATAGCCCAGGAACAAAGGCACAGGAACAGGGCTTGCCCCAGGTCACACAGGACATTTGTGGCAAAGCTGTGAATTCAGCCTAACTCTCCTGAGTCCCAATCCAGTGGATTAGCTACAATTTTAAACAAACTATACATACAATTACATTTAACACCACTTCCCCCCCTCTGCCGCATTAAAAGTACCTTAAGGTTGCAAAGTCAAGCACTCAAATGTTAGGAAAAGCCAGAATTAAGGTTGTCTGTGCAGCCTTAATACATGATACAGTCTTTAATTGCATGATCACATACTATTTTTTCCACAGAATCCCTGCCTTATTCAGTGCACAGGATGGGTGGTGCTCACTGAATGGGTAGCTATTCAATATTTCTTTTCGTCTTCATTAGTCAATGTGTGGTCCCAGGCCTTATTTACACACCCTCCAAACTCTGCCCTGAATAAAGAATTACTTTTCTCATGGGCTTTTCTTTGGTGCTCATCATCACACGGAGTGCTTCAAAAACATGAATGAATGTATCTTCACAACACCCCTGTGAGAATAAGGGGTATTTTCATAGACAGAGAGGCAAGACACAGAGAGAGATTAAGGCCCAAATTGTCAAAGGTGTCCACTACTTTTGGGTGCCCAACGTGAGACACAAAGGGCTTGAATTTTTTAGAGTGATTTGCATTTTTAAGCACTTTATATATTCAAAGCACAGTTCCTATTTCCTGCAATTGTATTTGTGCAGCTCAGCCTTTCTGCAAAGCAGGCCACAGGTGTCTCATATTGGGCACTGAGAAAAGAAAGAACAAATAGTTAGTGGCCAACTGTGAAAAATTTAATTTAGGTGACTTGCCCAGCATTGCATCAAATCTGTGGCAGAAGCAGGAGCAGAATCCAGTTCTGCAGGGTAGTATTTTCAACTTTCTTAACCACAAGACCATTCCCTCCTCTTCCCTTTTGCCTCATTCACTACCCGCCTTCCAGCTTCTGCAACAAATGAGGCAAAAGTCCTACAGACAGCAATCTCATTCACTTACCTGCCCTGATTCATTCCTTGAGCACTGTCCATTCTGCACACTGAATGAGGCAGGGACCTGTGATGATGTCATTACAGACTGTATCATGATGCCTATGCACAATGGGGGAAAATAAAATTTGCACAAGCAACCTTAATACTAACCTTTCCTAATTTTTGAGTGTTTGACTTTGCAACCTCAATTTCCTTTTAACGTAGTTTTTTTAAATGTAATTTCCTGTTTCTAAAAATGCAAATGGAAAAACAGAAACTCCATCTTGTGGAGCCATAGTCAGCCCTATGACTATCATTCGCAAAGTTGCAACGTTTAGGTCCACAGCACAGACTTCTACCACTTTAATTGATGCAATAACTATGGTAGCAGTAGTAAGCTATTATTCTTCCAGAAAGGTCTGAGATGTACATATTACTAATGGTTTCATAGGTATTTGCTAGACAGCAGAAGTATGATGGGATTCAGGACTCCTGAGATTTATTCCAGGTTTTAGAGTACAATGTGCTTTTTGTGATTACAGACTCTTCTGCCCTCTTCCTGGTCCTTCTAATGTCTCCTCAAGCCTTCCTCTTCTGTCTCTGTGCCCGTCCCCTGCCAGTATGCCCCTGCCACTTCCTCCCTCTCCATCTCTGCTCTTTTCTGAGTTTGAGTTGGCTGCTTCTTCCTTCTCCTTCACACTGTCTTGGCGTTAACAGGAGGAGCATTGAGAGCACAGGAGATATAGCCCCAGCTGTCCATTCTGGTGCCTGGTATCACAGCAGCCCCCACATCAACTGGGAGGCACAATTGCAAGAAAAGCCCTGCTTAGCTTTACACTGGTGTATACTCTGTGTAGATGGAACACTGGGAGAAATTAGCTGCCAAACTCTAACAAACATCTTGTGAGCATGTGTGAAGGACAATATTCAGGGTCTTATAGCTCAGTTGAATTTCAAAGGGTGGACCAAAAGCACATTACTCATGGCAATCCTTCTGCAAAATTTCAAGTCCCTGCTCCAAAGCATGGAGGCTCTCAGGCTTCTCAATTAAATAGTTGTAAGAATGTCTTAACATTGGCAAAGCAACTGATGTCCCCTAAAACCATTCTCAGAAAGGGCCAAACCATTTTTATTGAAACTTTTCAGAAAAAAAAAAGAGCCTGAGGCAGACAGACAACCAGCATGAAACAGTTCAGCCTGAACAGCTGAAGTCTGGCAAAGTTATAAGCAACTTCAAACAACTTATAATGGCAAATGTTACATGCATAAGTTTTGCTGTCAGTTCTGTTCATAATGACAGTAGAGACACCTTTACACACAAGATGATCTGCCTCATATAGGGGTGATAGTAAAATAACTGGTGATTATTTAAGCTTTTGGTTTTTCCGCTTGAGAAGAGTCTATACCAGATACTTCTCAGCTGACTTCACCTGAGGGCAAGAAATATACACTGGACACAAGCAAATCTTCAACTATATGCAGCTGCATGGACCATAGTATCCAAATGATGAGAGATGCATTCAATTGGTTATGGTTAAACACTCCTGAATCACATCAAAATGAAAGTAGATTTAATTTTGCTTCTGGAAAATCCTCTGTATGTGTGTCCTTTTTCATCTATTTTGATTCCTCAGTATTGCACTACTGTTCCCTATATGTTAAGATATCACTGGAAATCCTCACCACACATACCAAAAACAAGAGAGAAACAGTCTCTGCCTGTAAAGCATACACACACTCATGAACGACCGATATCATCCAGTGTGGAATCATGCAGGAAATTCCCCCTCAATAATATGTTACAATGGGGACAATGGCACTACAGTCTTGGAGGACACAGCAGTATTTTCCAAGGCACTGGATAAGATGGGGACATAAGTGTGGACTGCAGCACTTGGAAAGTTCCTGAAATTGAGATATAGATGGATGGAACCCTACAAAACTCCATTAAAAAGATGGAGACCAATGGGGAGTATGCCACTAGAGTCACCAACTGTGAAGAATTGGTTATGGAGAGAAACAGGTTGCAGCACTGCAAGGAGAAAAATCTAGTACTGTGAATTAGCATCCCCTCTCTGAGAGTAATATCTGCCATGGAAGTGGGGATACCTCATGGCAGAAAGCTGAAACCCTTCCCCTGGAGAGCAATCCTAACCTGGGTTTGCATGGTGCCAGCCTTGCCTTGAAAGAATGTCACAACTGTGAGAAGCAACACAAGAAAACCCATCAAGATAATGAAATACTGTCCACTTATTTAGAGTCTTGCATCTGAGGATCCCAAAGCACTCAAATGGCACATCCATAGAAGGTGGGGTACAGATTGCTGCACTTGAAAAGAATTTGTAAAGGTGGTGGCTTTTCACCTGCCTCTAAAGAGAGGGAGAGATCCTTCCCAAACTGTTTATAGGCAGGGGGAGAAGCTCAGAAATGACACCCTGTGAAAGTGGGTCACAGGATGGGACAAAGACCCAAAATAAGGAAACAAAAAATTAACCATAAGGCTTAAAAGGATGTAGAATCCATTTAATTGACACATAGATCATTCTCTATAATCTCAGTTTCATGAGTCAGGATCTGAGATATAGAGGTTATGACATCATAACAGAGAGATAGTCTACATAGTACAGGTATAGTAAAATGGAGTCTAAAATAAGACACTTTGAGACCAAGGGCAGTTGAGTGTTAAGACTGCTGAAATGTCTGCATCTCCTTGCAGTCCCACCCAGCATAGAAGAGCATTAGGAATATTTTTCAGTTTTGGCTATTTTGGCTATCTGAACAGCTCCTGTGGCCCAGTGCAGCCTTCCGGCAGCTTTAGCTGTTGCTGGAACTGGATGATGAGTCACCGGCCAGCCCCATAATCCAGGATGCTAAAAAGGTACCATAAAGCTACCTTCCCCTCCCCACATCTGTGCGGAGGTCATCTGCAGCTCAGAAGTTGGGCTGAGGTCTCTAGGATCAGGCCCATTATGTACTGCCTAATGACCTTCTCTAAAGTAGTCTGTGAAATAATTGCAATGGGGAAAAGCTATGTAGGAAAGGCCATAATTCCCCAAAGTACAGTGAACCCTCAAAGTACAATCCTAACACTGGCCATATTGAGGAAAACAAAAACAAGTTACTGAGTACATTACTGAGAGATTACATTATTGAACCCAGGACTTTAGGTGCCTCACTTTCATTTACATTTTATATAAATAAAGAGAGAAAAAGTAAAGTTTAACAAGAATATCTAGGCATTCTTTAATATTCATGACTAAAGAAAGTGAGAAGAAGTAGGCCATTTAAAATGCATTTCTGTTTTGTTTTCTTTAAATATAATGATACACTCTGCACTGAACTAAGTGAAAGATATTATGTACTTTCTTCATGTTATCTTAGTTTTAGGAGGAGAAATTCCAGCCATGTGTCTTAAGAGCATTCTATACATAGACACCTTAAATAGGTCTTTAACAAATGGACACAGTCTCTTATGGCAAAAGGCTGTTTTTAACAAGCTCATGGCTATGCCCACTTTTTCTCGGTGAGAATGAGCCAGGCTCACCCATAGCTGCACTAATAGCCAATGTAGTCAACCCACACTTTGCAGTTAAAGTATCCTGATGAATTCCTGACTTCAAAGTGCAGTTGCATTGTTTGCATCTTGTAATTGTTTATGAATGAAATGGTCTCATGATTATGAAAAGATAAAAATGATAAATAAAATGTCCCAAGGGGTTATAAGAAAACAGTGTGTGTGTGTGTGTGTGTGTGTGTTGCTGATTACATAAAGAGCACTACTTGTCCTTGAAATACAAATACTGATTTCACACAGTAAGTAATTCCTAACTCTTTCCTCCCATGTGTTCTATTTCAAACCCACACTATGGTATTTTGGTACAGTCCAATTTTCAAACTAAGTGTATTATTCTTAGCCTTTGACCACTTTCTAGGGCTTAGAACTGGTCCCATGCTTCCTCCAGTGCTTCACACTCATCAAACATTATCCGGAGGATTTCAGCTACTACAAGTGCATCAAACTAGATCGGAAGTGTATACTGTGTGCTCTGGAAAGTAACTAGTTTCAAATTAATGAAGCACTGACAATTTCAATCTGTTTAAAGGCTGAAGTTGGCACTGCCCAAGCCTGAGCGTGGGGAGCTGGCCAGGCTTTGCTTTATATTGTCTGCTTTTCTGAAGAGTAGACAAAGATGGATAGAACGACATTGAAAAGCAGGGGGCGTATTTCAAACAGCCCAATAAAGAGGGTTGTCACTTTAAGACAAGAACCATAGTGCTTTGATGACTTTGTATTAGCCTCACCGTTTCAAAGAAGTGACTCTGCTCTCCTTATAGAACTCCAGGAAATTTAGTGGATGACACGTCAGCGAAGGCAAGTTAGACAGCACCATGAGTCTCTAACTCCGGGGGGGAGGGAGGGGGAAATCAGCTTCTCTAGCCTGGTACATTTAGGAAAAAAATATACCAATTCAAGGTTTCGTTCCTTTCACAAGGAAATTCACAGGCAGGTTTCGTTTTTCCTTCGCAAATGAATAACATGGAGACATTCAGACTTCATAAAATTAGCCTGGTAAAATAATTCAGTTACAGCCGTAAATAACAGAATGAGTTTGAGATGGCCTGTCGGTGGGCTGAAAACTCAAAACTGAGCATGTTCAAAGTCTAGTCTAAGGGCTCTTAAAATCCAGTAGAGAAATATCACAGCCCTTCAGGCTTATGTGGATTAATAAAAGGGCATTTAAGAAGAGCTTGTAATTTTAAAATCTAATTTCAAATGCTTAGATCAAACCCGAAAGGACCCGGGAAACCAGGGTGGAAATCTGTAAGTGTTATTTATGCCCTATGACATTTCCCATGGTTTAAATACATGGAAGTTTGTCTGTTCCCTATTGCTGTTGGGTTTCCTCTCTCCTCTACATCTCCCTCGTGCCACTTTGCTCGATGGAAGCATCTGCGTTCTGGCCCCAGTCAGGGACAGCTTTTCTGTGCTAGTGCAATAGGCTGGAGATGTTACAGCTTGTTTTAAAATAAGGGGGGGGGGGGGAGAGGGAAGTTACACTCGCCGGGCAAAGCCGTTGACGGGTTAGATTTTTCTGCCAAAGACAAGTATTTTTTAAGATGAGGACCCCCGACTGCTGCAGACCCACAGGCTTTGAAGGCACAGCTAAAGAGCTCCACCGCGGGTTTGAGAGAACCATTTAGTCACTGTTTCATTAGGGCCCTATTCGAACCTTGCAACATGTGGTAATTTCTGGGGCAAACTGAAAAGGGGGGATTATGTAGGAGGGACACAAGGAAATTAGCTAACGGTTAATTTAACTCGTTCTCTGGTAGAATTTTCGATACATTCCTAATTGACTGAGGAGGCAGGTGAAGTCTCAGACCCATGCAGACTCATTCACGGTGGGAATAAATGGCTCTTTTTCAACTCACACTGCTCACAATATATCATCAGGGAAAAGACATGCAATGAATATGTTGATTTTTTTGTATTAATGGAATTACACCCTGCCACGCAGGTGTGAGGGTAAAAACCTGCACTGCAATGAAATCAGATTAACAATGAAATGAGAATTTTATTAGCTTTCTATGTCACATAGACCTGGATTTAAACTGTCAAAACAAGAAACAAGGAAAAAAGATATTCTGAAGGCAGCAGTGTCAATCAACTGGGAGAAGTAGGAGCAGGGTACCCAAATAATAATTAGCTGTAATTCCCAGTGAATATCTACACCACACAGTATATGCTATTTATATCATATAGAGATTGTATGATTAGCCTCTAATGGCAAATCCCTTTTGAGTCCAGAGTTTGTCAATTAACCCGGGGTCTCATCGCGTTGATTTGCTATAAAACAAGGAGATGTCAGAAGATGAATTTAATAAGATTAATTCGATTCCGTTTTATTATAACACGAGAGCACTCTTACAGAAAACAAAATCCAGCTAGTCTCTGTGTTACCACGCCCAGGAAAGGAAAAGTGCTAAAGCCAAACTGTACAGTGTTTCCTACAGCCTCATCCCGGAGTATGCCCCAGGTGAAAGTGACACGACTCCTTACACAAGAAGCCGTGGCTAGTGTGTCAATGCAGCCGGAGAGGGCCAGGGAGACTTGGGGCTACTACCTGGGTCTGGCAGGCGAAGAGGTGATCTATGCAAATGAGCCCGTCTTAGCAAAGAAATAAATACTCCCAATTTTCCAATGGCCCTTTGTAACCTTCTATAGAAAACCGCGGCATTCTGCATGACAAAACACAATTAAGCTTGCTATTCAGGAGTTCTGCAGCTGGTAGCCCATTGGGAAAGTGGGAGGAAACGCGAATATATTAATCGTGGGCAAAAGTTTTTGTCCCCCCCCCCTTTTTTTTTTTGTTAATGAGGAGGAGGGAGGCGAATCTCCTCGTTGGAGCGCTGCCACCTGAGCAGTATTGCCTCTTCCCGCATTAAAGCCACCCTTGTCAGGGATCAAGAGCTGCCAGACGATCTCAGCGACCTTCCCGAGCTGGGAGGAGGGGAGGGAGCGCAGGAGATCCAGGGGACACGCGTCCTGTCCATTTCCTCCTCCGGACAGGTCGATGCAGGGGCTGGAGCCCCGATCATCACCCAGCTACGGCTCCGCAAGGGTAACAGGGGTCAGTATTCCTGCCTCGGGCTCCTAGATGCCGGGCAAATGATCGGCGGCGTTGATCAGCGCACGAGAGAGGGGCAGCCCGCACTGGGGAGCACTGCGCTTGGGCAGGGGATTTACGGTCCTTTCCCTTAAGCCCGCAGTTAGTGTCTTCTAAGGCCCGTCTGGGTGGGAATGAACCTCAGCTCGGGGCTAGTCTGAGCTCTTCTTCCAAGTCACTGCAGAGAAACCGACCGCTGATGATTTCTGCAGGGCTCAGGGAGATACTGATACCGTGATCCGAGAGCGCTCCAGAGGGAAGGCTCCTCGGGGACTTTGCCAATTTAAACTTATACACAAACTCCATTTGGGGCCTGATCCACAGCCCACAGCAAATCTAGTCCTGAAACGCAGCCGCCCCGGAGGTGAAAAGAGGGAACTGGTTGCCAGTGCAACACAGCGCAGCAGTGTGGCCCGGAAAGTTAAGAATCCCTGGTTCCCAATTCAAATCCAGCGGGTATTGAGGCAGGCAGGTTTCTCTCAGTGTCATTTTGTCATGACTCGAGTTAATAACACTTCCAGGGCTGCGAAGAGAGTCAAAGGGATCTCCAACAGCTGTTAATGGTAAGGACCCCAGTTTAAGGTCTCACTGGGAAAGAGCCATTTCACTACTCCTCTGTCAGAGTCTAGCTAGCAATGAACTAACAGACATGGACTAGACAGGTCAGTCAACTTCCCTTTACTGGACCTGGGTGGAGTTGGCAAATGGATGAGAAAATCAGGACAAAACAAGGCTCAAAAGTCTTTCTGCAGAATGGCCCTGGCTAAATACCTTACCTACAAGAAGTTGTTGTTTTTTGGGTGCTATTAAACAAACAAGGCATATTGCACTTGATTGCTACCATCTAGTACCCCCGATGTCATACTAATAAAACTACAGCCCCCCAACAGGAAAGATATTTTATTGTACTGGCCTGCAGACACACAGCTAGCCTGCAGCCTCTCATTGTCTAGCTTGGTATTCTTCAGTCTAATCAAGAAATAAGTCTATCTTTTAGACCAGTGAAATATAATAAAAATATGGCATTTGACCTCATTTACACTGAAATGTTGAAACCAGGAAACAATGGAGTCCCACTGACACCCCCACCACATATTTTCTTAAACTGGAATAATTTTAGTGCAATAGGGAGCCTGGCCGCCTGCTGGGGAAAAGATCAGCTATACAGGTGAGGAACAGGGTCAACTCTCTGGTTCTTTACCACTAGAGCTCTGCATCTCCGCACATATCCACTTTATATCTGTGGATATCCACATCCATGGATGCGAATGCAGATATCCATGGACCATTTTTGTGGATCGTGGATTAGATGTGGATACAATTTTTGTTGTATGTTGTGGAGAGAGGGTTGTACTTCTGGTGAGGCTAAGAAGTTATCATGTGGGCAAGGTACATTTTTAAAACAGACTAACAAAATGCCCCATTTTCTTCAAAGACTTTCCTTTTCCAGTTTTCATTGGTTGGCTTGCTGGAGCCTGTCTGAGAGCTGTCTTCACTATTTGAAGAGCAGTGGACTATGGGTTTCCCTATACTGCCTAAACTGAATGACCACACTAGCTCCTTAAAACAAAGGGAAGATACCAGAAAAGTAACATTTAAGACATTTACTCTGTTTTTGTCGTCTACCTTCACAACCCAATACAACATAACATGTACATATGCAAACTCCATATATAAAAACAATCATAGATTCCAATTCAAAACTTACATGCCCAGAGTAATATGTGGCACAGCACAGTCATTTGCTTTTTGTCTATTCGGGTCTTCATAGAATCATAGAATCATAGAATATCAGGGTTGGAAGGGACCTCAGGAGGTCATTTAGTCCAATCCCCTGCTCAAAGCAGGACCAGTCCCCAACTAAATCATCCCTGCCAGGGCTTTGACAAGCCTGACCTTAAAAACTTCAAAGGAAGGAGATTCCACCATCTCCCTACGTAACACATTCCAGGGCTTCACCACCCTCTTAGTGAAAAAGTTTTTCCTAATATCCAACCTAAACCTCCCCCACTGCAACTTGAGACCATTACTCCTCGTTCTGTCATCTGCTACCACTGAGAACAGTCTAGATCAGGGGTTGACAACCTTTCAGAAGTTGTATGCCAAGTCTTCATTTATTCACTTTAATTTAAGGTTTCACGTGCCAATAATACATTTTAATGTTTTTTAGAAAGTCTCTCTCTATACGTCTATATATTATATAACTAAACTATTGTCATATGTAAAGTAAACAAGGTTTCCAAAATGTTTAAGAAGCTTCATTTAAAATTAAATTAAAATGCTGATCTTACACCTCCAGCCCGCTCAGCCCACTGCTAGCCTGGGGTTCCATTCACCTAGTCTGGCAGCAGGCTGAGGGGGGCCTGTGGCCGGGACCTTGGCTGGCAAGGGGCCGGCAGCCAGAACCCCAGACCAGCAGTGGGATGAGCAGGGCTGGCAGCTGGGACACCAGACCGGCAGTGAGCTGAGAGGCTCAGCCCACTGCTGATCTGGGGTTCCATCCGCCGGCTCCTGCCAGCCAGAGTCCCGGCTGCCGGCCCCGCTCTGGGATCCCGGCCCTGCCCACATAGAGTGGGTACCTACCTTCTCCCCTGGTTCTAGCCCATTCTCTTCCTCTCTCTCTGCACTGAGATGAGGGTGAGAGTGCACTGAGTACAGGGCTGGGGGTGAACGAGCAGGCTGGGAGTTGGGTGTCGGGTCTGGCCAGGAGCTAGAATGAGGGAGGGGGTCAGGGTTGGGGTAGGAGGTTTTGGTGTGGAGTGCTTATCTGGGCAGCTACCATTTGGTGCGAGAGGTGCAGGTGGGAATGTGTGGGGGGTGCAGGAGCTCCCATTTGGTGCTCAGGGTGGGGGTGGGAATATGGGGGATGCAAGAGTCAGGGCATGTGGTGGGAGGGGCTGGGGGTATGTGAGGAGGGTGCAGGAGACAGGGCATGGAGTGTGGGGGGCTGGATTTGTGTGGGGTGCTGGAGTCAGGGAATGGGGTGGGGGGGCTGGGGGTATGTGAGGAGGGTGCAGGAATCAGGGCATGGGGTGGGGGGGCTGGGTATCTGTGTGGGTGCTGGAGTCAGGGCTGGAGTCATGGGGGTGCAGGGGTCAGGTCAGAGGGCTGTGTGTGGGGGCGGTGCAGGGGTCGGGGCAGGGGGCTGGGAGCACCCCCACGACCCTAGCCCCCACCCTCAGCCCGCTGCCCAGAGTGGCTCATGGCAGGGGGCCGGAGGGGATATGCCCTGATTCCACCCCCCGTCCCCAAAGCCTCCTCTCCGCCTCCTCCTCGGAGCAGCGAGTGCGCTGTGGCTCCGCTTCTCCCCTTCCCTCACAAGGGCCATCAGCTGATGGGCAGCAAGGAGGGAGAGGAGGAGGGGCAGGAACCCAGTAAGCTGCGGGAAGAGGCGGGGAAGGGGGGAATCTGCAGCAGTAGCTGGCAGGACCAAGCTTCTTCACCCTACCACCGGGCGGGGGGAGGGAGAGGGAAGAAGAGCAGGCCAGGCGGGCAGGATTTTTAACGGCATGCTGCTACCTGCCTGGGTCCTGGTCTGGGTTCGGCAGTGGTCTGAGTGGGGCTGGCAGCTGGGACCCTGCAGGCAGCAGCGTGCCATTAAAAATCGGCTCATGTGCCGTCTTTGGAATTCGTGCCATAGGTTGCCGACCCCTGGTCTAGATCCATCCTCTTTGGAACCCTCTTTCAGGTAGTTGAAAGCAGCTATCAAATCCCCCCTCATTCTTCTCTTCCGCAGACTAAACAATCCCAGTTCCCTCAGCCTCTCCTCATAAGTCATATGCTCTTTTCCCCCTAATCATTTTTGTTGCCCTCCGCTGGACATTTTCCAATTTTTTCACATCCTTCTTGTAGTGTGGGGCCCAAAACTGGACACAGAACTCCAGATGAGGCCTCACCAATGTCGAATACAGGGGAACGATCACGTCCCTCGATCTGCTGGCAATGCCCTTACGTATACAGCCCAAAATGCCACTGGCCTTCTTGGCAACAAGGGCACACTGTTGACTCATATCCAGCTTCTCATCCACTGTAACCCCTAGGTCCTTTTCTGCAGAACTGCTGCCTAGCCATTCGGTCCCTAGGCTTAGCGGTGCATGGGATTCTTCCGTCCTAAGTGCAGGACTCCGCACTTGTCCTTGTTGAACCTCATCAGATTTCTTTTGGCTCAATCCTCTAATTTGTCTAGGTCCCTCTGTATCCCATCCCTACCATCCAGCATATCTACCTCTCCTCCCAGTTTAGTGTCATCTGCAAACTTGCTGAGGGTGCAATCCGCGCCATGCTCCAGATCACTAATGAAGATATTGAACAAAACCAGCCCCAGGACCGACCCTTTGGGCACTCCGCTTGATACCGGCTGCCAACTAGACATGGAGCCATTGATCACTACCCGTTGAGCCCAACAATCTAGCCAGCTTTCTATCCACCTTATCATCCATTCATCCAGCCCAGACTTCTTTAACTTGCTGTCAAGAATACTGTGGGAGACCATGTCAAAAGCTTTGCTAAAGTCAGGGAATAAAGTCTGAATGAGCAAATGAGATTTAAATCAAAGTTACACATCACTATGTAAAAAGAAAAGGAGTACTTGTGGCACCTTAGAGACTAACAAATTTATTAGAGCATAAGCTTTCGTGAGCTACAGCTCACTTCATCGGATGCATTTGTTGGAAAAAACAGAGGAGAGATTTATATACACACACACAGAGAACATGAAACAATGGGTTTATCATACACACTGTAAGGAGAGTGATCACTTAAGATAAGCCATCACCAACAGCAGGGGGGGGAAGGAGGAAAACCTTTCATGGTGACAAGCAGGTAGGCTAATTCCAGCAGTTAACAAGAATATCAGAAAAGGAGTACTTGTGGCACCTTAGAGACTAACAAATTTATTAGAGCATAAGCTTTCGTGAGCTACAGCTCACTTCATCGGATGCATTTGGTGGAAAAAACAGAGTAGAGATTTATATACACACACACAGAGAACATGAAACAATGGGTTTATCATACACACTGTAAGGAGAGTGATCACTTAAGATAAGCCATCACCAACAGCAGGGGGGGGAAGGAGGAAAACCTTTCATGGTGACAAGCAGGTAGGCTAATTCCAGCAGTTAACAAGAATATCAGAGGAACAGTGGGGGGTGGGGTGGGAGGGAGAAATACCATGGGGAAATAGTTTTACTTTGTGTAATGACTCATCCATTCCCAGTCTCTATTCAAGCCTAAGTTAATTGTATCCAGTTTGCAAATTAATTCCAATTCAGCAGTCTCTCGTTGGAGTCTGTTTTTGAAGCTTTTTTGTTGAAGTATAGCCACTCTTAGGTCTGTGATCGAGTGACCAGAGAGATTGAAGTGTTCTCCAACTTGTTTTTGAATGTTATAATTCTTGACGTCTGATTTGTGTCCATTCATTCTTTTACGTAGAGACTGTCCAGTTTGGCCAATGTACATGGCAGAGGGGCATTGCTGGCACATGATGGCATATATCACATTGGTAGATGCGCAGGTGAACGAGCCTCTGATAGTGTGGCTGATGTGATTAGGCCCTATGATGGTATCCCCTGAATAGATATGTGGACAGAGTTGGCAACGGGCTTTGTTGCAAGGATAGGTTCCTGGGTTAGTGGTTCTGTTGTGTGGTGTGTGGTTGCTGGTGAGTATTTGCTTCAGATTGGGGGGCTGTCTGTAAGCAAGGACTGGTCTGTCTCCCAAGATCTGAGAGAGCGATGGCTCGTCCTTCAGGATAGGTTGTAGATCCTTGATGATGCGTTGGAGGGGTTTTAGTTGGGGGCTGAAGGTGATGGCTAGTGGCGTTCTGTTGTTTTCTTTGTTGGGCCTGTCCTGTAGTAGGTGACTTCTGGGTACTCTTCTGGCTCTGTCAATCTGTTTCTTCACTTCAGCAGGTGGGTACTGTAGTTGTAGGAATGCATGATAGAGATCTTGTAGGTGTTTGTCTCTGTCTGAGGGGTTGGAGCAAATGCGGTTATATCGTAGCGCTTGGCTGTAGACAATGGATCGAGTGGTATGATCTGGATGAAAGCTAGAGGCATGTAGGTAGGAATAGCGGTCAGTAGGTTTCCGATATAGGGTGGTGTTTATGTGACCATCGCTTATTAGCACCGTAGTGTCCAGGAAGTGGATCTCTTGTGTGGACTGGTCCAGGCTGAGGTTGATGGTGGGATGGAAATTGTTGAAATCATGGTGGAATTCCTCAAGAGCTTCTTTTCCATGGGTCCAGATGATGAAGATGTCATCAATGTAGCGCAAGTAGAGTAGGGGCATTAGGGAACGAGAGCTGAGGAAGCGTTGTTCTAAGTCAGCCATAAAAATGTTGGCATACTGTGGGGCCATGCGGGTACCCATCGCAGTGCCGCTGATTTGAAGGTATACATTGTCACCAAATGTGAAATAGTTATGGGTCAGGACAAAGTCACAAAGTTCTGCCACCAGGTTAGCCGTGACAGTATCGGGGATACTGTTCCTGACGGCTTGTAGTCCATCTTTGTGTGGAATGTTGGTGTAGAGGGCTTCTACATCCATAGTGGCTAGGATGGTGTTTTTAGGAAGATCACCAATGGACTGTAGTTTCCTCAGGAAATCGGTGGTGTCTCGAAGATAGCTGGGAGTGCTGGTAACGAAGGGCCTGAGGAGGGAGTCTACATAGCCAGACAATCCTGCTGTCAGGGTGCCAATGCCTGAGATGATGGGGCGTCCAGGATTTCCAGGTTTATGGATCTTGGGTAGCAGATAGAATACCCCAGGTCCTGGCTCCAGGGGTGTGTCTGTGCGGATTTGTTCTTGTGCTTTTTCAGGGAGTTTCTTGAGCAAATGCTGTAGTTTCTTTTGGTAACTCTCAGTGGGATCAGAGGGTAATGGCTTGTAGAAAGTGGTGTTGGAGAGCTGCCTAGTAGCCTCTTGTTCATACTCTGACCTATTCATGATGACGACAGCACCTCCTTTGTCAGCCTTTTTGATTATGATGTCAGAGTTGTTTCTGAGGCTGTGGATGGCACTGTGTTCTGCATGGCTGAACTACATGGACTACAAGCCGTCAGGAACAGTATCCCCGATACTGTCACGGCTAACCTGGTGGCAGAACTTTGTGACTTTGTCCTGACCCATAACTATTTCACATTTGGTGACAATGTATACCTTCAAATCAGCGGCACTGCGATGGGTACCCGCATGGCCCCACAGTATGCCAACATTTTTATGGCTGACTTAGAACAACGCTTCCTCAGCTCTCGTTCCCTAATGCCCCTACTCTACTTGCGCTACATTGATGACATCTTCATCATCTGGACCCATGGAAAAGAAGCTCTTGAGGAATTCCACCATGATTTCAACAATTTCCATCCCACCATCAACCTCAGCCTGGACCAGTCCACACAAGAGATCCACTTCCTGGACACTACGGTGCTAATAAGCGATGGTCACATAAACACCACCCTATATCGGAAACCTACTGACCGCTATTCCTACCTACATGCCTCTAGCTTTCATCCAGATCATACCACTCGATCCATTGTCTACAGCCAAGCGCTACGATATAACCGCATTTGCTCCAACCCCTCAGACAGAGACAAACACCTACAAGATCTCTATCATGCATTCCTACAACTACAGTACCCACCTGCTGAAGTGAAGAAACAGATTGACAGAGCCAGAAGAGTACCCAGAAGTCACCTACTACAGGACAGGCCCAACAAAGAAAACAACAGAACGCCACTAGCCATCACCTTCAGCCCCCAACTAAAACCCCTCCAACGCATCATCAAGGATCTACAACCTATCCTGAAGGACGAGCCATCGCTCTCTCAGATCTTGGGAGACAGACCAGTCCTTGCTTACAGACAGCCCCCCAATCTGAAGCAAATACTCACCAGCAACCACACACCACACAACAGAACCACTAACCCAGGAACCTATCCTTGCAACAAAGCCCGTTGCCAACTCTGTCCACATATCTATTCAGGGGATACCATCATAGGGCCTAATCACATCAGCCACACTATCAGAGGCTCGTTCACCTGCGCATCTACCAATGTGATATATGCCATCATGTGCCAGCAATGCCCCTCTGCCATGTACATTGGCCAAACTGGACAGTCTCTACGTAAAAGAATGAATGGACACAAATCAGACGTCAAGAATTATAACATTCAAAAACAAGTTGGAGAACACTTCAATCTCTCTGGTCACTCGATCACAGACCTAAGAGTGGCTATACTTCAACAAAAAAGCTTCAAAAACAGACTCCAACGAGAGACTGCTGAATTGGAATTAATTTGCAAACTGGATACAATTAACTTAGGCTTGAATAGAGACTGGGAATGGATGAGTCATTACACAAAGTAAAACTATTTCCCCATGGTATTTCTCCCTCCCACCCCACCCCCCACTGTTCCTCTGATATTCTTGTTAACTGCTGGAATTAGCCTACCTGCTTGTCACCATGAAAGGTTTTCCTCCTTCCCCCCCCTGCTGTTGGTGATGGCTTATCTTAAGTGATCACTCTCCTTACAGTGTGTATGATAAACCCATTGTTTCATGTTCTCTGTGTGTGTGTATATAAATCTCTACTCTGTTTTTTCCACCAAATGCATCCGATGAAGTGAGCTGTAGCTCACGAAAGCTTATGCTCTAATAAATTTGTTAGTCTCTAAGGTGCCACAAGTACTCCTTTTCTTTTTGCGAATACAGACTAACACGGCTGCTACTCTGAAACCTAAGAATATCAGAGGAACAGTGGGGGGTGGGGTGGGAGGGAGAAATACCATGGGGAAATAGTTTTACTTTGTGTAATGACTCATCCATTCCCAGTCTCTATTCAAGCCTAAGTTAATTGTATCCAGTTTGCAAATTAATTCCAATTCAGCAGTCTCTCGTTGGAGTCTGTTTTTGAAGCTTTTTTGTTGAAGTATAGCCACTCTTAGGTCTGTGATCGAGTGACCAGAGAGATTGAAGTGTTCTCCAACTTGTTTTTGAATGTTATAATTCTTGACGTCTGATTTGTGTCCATTCATTCTTTTACGTAGAGACTGTCCAGTTTGGCCAATGTACATGGCAGAGGGGCATTGCTGGCACATGATGGCATATATCACATTGGTAGATGCGCAGGTGAACGAGCCTCTGATAGTGTGGCTGATGTGATTAGGCCCTATGATGGTATCCCCTGAATAGATATGTGGACAGAGTTGGCAACGGGCTTTGTTGCAAGGATAGGTTCCTGGGTTAGTGGTTCTGTTGTGTGGTGTGTGGTTGCTGGTGAGTATTTGCTTCAGACTGGGGGGCTGTCTGTAAGCAAGGACTGGTCTGTCTCCCAAGATCTGAGAGAGCGATGGCTCGTCCTTCAGGATAGGCTGTA
The DNA here is from genome assembly GCF_009764565.3 of Dermochelys coriacea. Lineage (NCBI taxonomy): Eukaryota > Metazoa > Chordata > Testudines > Dermochelyidae > Dermochelys > Dermochelys coriacea. Next base: position 92,285,851 of record NC_050071.1, on the reverse strand, counting down.
GATCCTTGATGATGCGTTGGAGAGGTTTTAGTTGGGGGCTGAAGGTGATGGCTAGTGGCGTTCTGTTGTTTTCTTTGTTGGGCCTGTCCTGTAGTAGGTGACTTCTGGGTACTCTTCTGGCTCTGTCAATCTGTTTCTTCACTTCAGCAGGTGGGTATTGTAGTTGTAGGAATGCATGATAGAGATCTTGTAGGTGTTTGTCTCTGTCTGAGGGGTTGGAGCAAATGCGGTTATATCGTAGCGCTTGGCTGTAGACAATGGATCGAGTGGTATGATCTGGATGAAAGCTAGAGGCATGTAGGTAGGAATAGCGGTCAGTAGGTTTCCGATATAGGGTGGTGTTTATGTGACCATCGCTTATTAGCACCGTAGTGTCCAGGAAGTGGATCTCTTGTGTGGACTGGTCCAGGCTGAGGTTGATGGTGGGATGGAAATTGTTGAAATCATGGTGGAATTCCTCAAGAGCTTCTTTTCCATGGGTCCAGATGATGAAGATGTCATCAATGTAGCGCAAGTAGAGTAGGGGCATTAGGGGACGAGAGCTGAGGAAGCGTTGTTCTAAGTCAGCCATAAAAATGTTGGCATACTGTGGGGCCATGCGGGTACCCATCGCAGTGCCGCTGATTTGAAGGTATACATTGTCACCAAATGTGAAATAGTTATGGGTCAGGACAAAGTCACAAAGTTCTGCCACCAGGTTAGCCGTGACAGTATCGGGGATACTGTTCCTGATGGCTTGTAGTCCATCTTTGTGTGGAATGTTGGTGTAGAGGGCTTCTACATCCATAGTGGCTAGGATGGTGTTTTTAGGAAGATCACCAATGGACTGTAGTTTCCGCAGGAAATCGGTGGTGTCTTGAAGATAGCTGGGAGTGCTGGTAACGAAGGGCCTGAGGAGGGAGTCTACATAGCCAGACAATCCTGCTGTCAGGGTGCCAATGCCTGAGATGATGGGGCGTCCAGGATTTCCAGGTTTATGGATCTTGGGTAGCAGATAGAATACCCCAGGTCGGGGCTCCAGGGGTGTGTCTGTGCGGATTTGTTCTTGTGCTTTTTCAGGGAGTTTCTTGAGCAAATGCTGTAGTTTCTTTTGGTAACTCTCAGTGGGATCAGAGGGTAATGGCTTGTAGAAAGTGGTGTTGGAGAGCTGCCTAGTAGCCTCTTGTTCATACTCCGACCTATTCATGATGACGACAGCACCTCCTTTGTCAGCCTTTTTGATTATGATGTCAGAGTTGTTTCTGAGGCTGTGGATGGCACTGTGTTCTGCATGGCTGAGGTTATGGGGTAAGCGATGCTGCTTTTCCACAATTTCAGCTCGTGCACGTCGGCGGAAGAGACCATATTACTCTTAGGGCCTGACCAAAAACACAAAGAAGTCAATAAAAGACCTTCCATTATCTTCAGTGGGAGCTGGATCTAGACCTTTTCTGTTCAACTGCTTCCCCCAAAACCAACATTGTATTAATCTAAGATATAAATATAGGCAAATATGCAGAGGAGGCAAATGACACTGCCATCACAGTCCATCTCAGTCAAAATGCATATGAAGGCAAGGCATGTATGATGCAACTAAAACAAACAAACAAATAAACAACAAAATTATCCACAGTCTGACAGCATGGCTGAGGGCTGGGAAAATTTCAGCTCAGGTTTCAGTTTACTGTAATGTCACTGTCCTACAACCACTCTCCAGTTCTCCAAAGGGCCCGCCATCAAATACAGAGAAATCAAGGCTTAATATTCTTGATATTACTAAAGAAAAAGAGGTAGAAAACCCTACCCCTTCTTGTTTAATTTTATGACTCCATCTTTATATATATATAAAGGAGCAGCCAAAGGTATAAAATGTATCACTTATTTTTCTTTGCAATTCACCTAGAAGGCTTTTGACGAAGGTTGTGAAATGGAGAGATGGAATGAAGTTAGAATCCCATGTTGCTTTACATCAAAGTATTAAAAATAGTGTAATATAGGATGAGAAAGAAAAAATCTTGACTAGTGTATACACCGAGTAGTTCTTAGCCACGCAAGTAATTCCATTGGATTTAAAGGGACTATTTGCAAGAGTAAGTGATGCCTGGATTAGAAAAAGAAATTTCTGGTTCTTTATGTGTGGTTAGGATAGTACCAGAGAAACACATGAATTATGATTGATGGCAGCAATCCCAATTTTAATATTTTCTAATATGATTTTTTCCATACTATAATTTGGATTTTCTGTCTCCAATTCTTTTTATTTAGTCATATGGGGCATTGATTTCAATGAGTTAATGGACAACAGGCAGCACTTACTAGTTTTTCCAAGTAGAAGGATCTGTCAATATTTCACAGATAAGCAGATGTTAGCCCTGACTGGATTATATATTAAAATACTCCTGTCATTAGGAAAGATCTGAAGGCAGGTACTTTTTTTCGTGCTTTGTTCTTTTCTTATAAAATCCTGTTTTTACTGATTTGTCTTTTGTAATTAACCCAATACTGAATGGGTTTACACAGTGTACAGTGAGTCAGTTTGATTGATTTTGCCAGTTTAGTCCATTGGGGTTTTACTTATAGCTGTCAAATTGCAATTAAGTTGTCAAGTTTTTTAAAAATTTGCTACTTAGTTACAATGTAAACAATCATTGATGCCATTTATTTGTGAACAAAGTAGCTCTCAAGTTTCAAACTTTTCTTAAGCTAAGATGAAATTCAGTGGCTTCCCTAAGAAAAGTCAGACTTCCCTAGGTTATCTAATCAAGCAGTTGGTCTATAAAAGTTTTGTCAGTTTATGATAAATTGTCAATGTCTTTCTGTTTTAAAACATGGCATTCTGTTAATTATGTCAGCCTGGGAAGCTTGCACTTACAAAAAAAAAAAATCAGACCTTTAATGAAAATATGCTGCTACTGGTGACTACTAGAAAAAAGAGTCAACATGCATTGACTTCTTCCCCCAACTCCATCTGTGTTGGTGTGTCCTCCCCACACTTTTCCCGAAAGGGTTAAAGCAGGCCAGAGGGGCCAATTAGCCTATTAGGAGGCAATCTGGTGGGGAATGCGGTCACACACAGTTTAAGAGACTGTGATGGACTGCATAAGCTGACCACCCCGATACAGGGTGAGTGTAGAGAGCCATAACAGAAAAAGAGAAAAGGGGAAATAGAAGGCAGGAAGAGGAGAAAGCCCCCAAAAGTCCACCCTGTGAGGAGAACAGGAAAGGGAGGAGTGTGTTTTGCCTGTAGTCAGTAGGGACACATATAAAGGGGATGCCTGTGTATGAGCGATGAGGGGAAGGCTATCCCAGGGGAAAGGGCTGGACAAGAGAAGGCCAAAGGAAGGCCTCCTGCCAAAAAGCTTTTTAAATAACTAGTTCTGAAAAGGTAGTGGGAATGAATCTTGGATAAAACAGACTGCCGGGGCTTAGCTGTATGTCACCCTGCTAGGTCCTGGGCCTTTGGCTTGGTCCTGTTTCCTGAATGTTGCATGGAAGCAGAAGATACTTCTCCATAGTCTTCTTTATTCCCAATTTGCTCTAGCCATGTTGTAGCTCCACCAGTGCTAAGGGTGGAAGCACTAGTATTCCCTGGCATTTTTACCACTAAATAGTCTAGATCCGCATTAAACAGGATTATATGTTGCAGTTAGAAAAATGACAGTGGCTGGTCAAAATTAGCACTTCCACTGTTGCTGGCACCCATACAGCTGCATGGGTGCTAGAAGAAAGGTGAGGTCATTTCAAAAATTCCTCAGTGTAAATGTAGCCTCTGTAACTGACCTTGTATGCCAGTGGCATGGGATTGTTGGTCCCTTTAAAGGGAGTCTAATCTCAGACTGCTCCTGGGGAGCTAATTTAAGGGGAATGAGCCCATCTAGGCAGTTAATTGAATAATGAACACCTGGGCCTGATAGAAAGCCATCAGGGCTCAGTTGCAAGGGGATGCTCATAGAAAGAAGGTCTCCTAAGAGAGAGAGGAGCTCCCAAGGACCATAAGCCCCAAGGGGAGGGACTTTATTTCAAAGTTATTTGGATTTAATTAAGTGGAACTCCAGCAGGGGATTTTTGTGTTATAGTCCATTGGACTCTGTGGTGTTCTTAAAGGGTTCTGAGAGACAGGAAGCTGAGACAGGGAGTGCCTTCAGTACTGCACTAGGTCAGCAGGAGGCATCACAGGGCAGGCATGCCCTGTGATGGCCATGGATGGAGACTTCAGCTAGGACTGTGGCACAGGGACTACCAGCAGGGTGATGCAGTGCCAGAAGCTAAGGAATTGATGTACCATATGGGGGGTATGTGGAATTTGTTCAGGAAACGGCCTAGGGATCCCAGCCTGCAATGATGAAGAGGGACCATACAACCAGAGCTGGTTCTAGGACAGATGAAGAGTGTGGTGTCTCTCTGGATACCAGCTTACAGGTGGGGCAAGATTGATGTGCCACATGGCATTTTTTGTGTTCTGCTCTGATTGGCTAGCTGTTCTTGCTCTGGTAATGATTGGTTGGTGTTTTCTTATTTTTGTTTTCTCTTGCCCATTGAAGGGGGATGTCGAAAACATTTTCTGCTTTGGCCAACAAAATAGCTAGGGTCACTCCTACTTTCATCCATACAGTAAGAGGTGTCTTTGGGGCACACAGATGCTTAGCCTACTGTTTTCTTCCTGTTGACTTTGTGTTTAGTCCTTTCTATGCATCCACAGGGAAGCTCAAGCAATCTGCAGGTTTTTTTCTACGGGAAGTTGCTCAAGATATGTGAGTGAATTTGACATGAAATCCAAGAGGGATTTCAAAGGGAACATCCCTGAAACTAAAATATTTCAAAGCTATCTCTTGGTCCCTTGCCTCATCTCATAATTTAGATTATTCATGACCAGATTCTCCAGACTCTCTGAAAAGACACAATTCTAAACAAATATGCCCTGCCCGCCATCCCTGTATCTCTCAGATTTCTCACTGAATTTTATTCAAGTTTTAAATCTGTGGTGAGAACTGCATGGAGGAACCTTGGAATTTTTCAGGCTGGCCACTGAGATCAGAGAACAAACACTTTTGAAGAGAAAAAATAGGATGTATATTTTGGATCCTTGACTTTCCAGTATTCACTCTTAAGATGTCACCTGCAGACTTCCTAAGAAGATCAGTACAGAATCAGTTTAACTGATTTGACTTCCTGTGTTTCCTTTTGCCATTCTGGGGACTCATTGAGTAAGAAATAAGATCAGGGTGGTGCTCGGAATAAGATTGCCAACTTTGTATTTGAAAACTGGACACTCCAGCATGAGTCCTGGAACCTCCCCTACCCCCCTCTTCCCCCTGAGGCCCCACTCCTGCCCCACTTCTTCCCTCAAGCCCCTGCCCCACCTCATCCCCGGAGGCCCTGCCCCCGTCCAGTCCTCTTCTCCATCTCCCCCATCGCTCAGTGCTTTTCCTCTCCCAATCTTGCCCTGATCAGGAGGGACTCGCCTGCAGAGCCGGGGCTGGGAGTTGCAGCTGCCCGATGCAGGTAGGAGGTGGCCCTGGCTGAGTAGGGGCTGAAGCAGGTGATGTCCGGCATCCCCCCACTTCCCCCGCTGGCAGTAACTGAACTTTGGGTGTCCAGTCAATAGATCTGACTGGACATGGTTAGGTCCCCTTTTTGACCAGACTATCCAGTTGAAAATTTGACACTGGCCACCCTAGCTCAGAGGCATTCCTCCCCCTTCCACTTTCTTACAACTTTTCACTGTGAACAAAAGTAGGATCAATATTGGAAACATGTAATGGAAGTTTCTTTGATTTATTTGTTGGACTTGTGCCGTGCGTATGCTCTCTGTCAAACACTCAGAACTCCCCACAAGTGAATGAAATTCTTTCCCCATATTGAGGGTTGTTCTACCGTACCTATAAAACAGGAAATCATGTGCCTCAGATGGCTTATGCTTGGCTTTATGCAAAGATATGGAATATATGCAAATTTGAAATTCAGACTTTTTTTGCCAGAAGATATTGGCAGGCATGTAGGAGTGACAACCAGAATGTGGCCAGAGATTCGGGATTGGGCTGAGCAGTGATACAAGGAATGAGTAGACAAGAGATGAGCTGCTCAGCTGTCAGTGTTTGGGGATGAGTAGTTTCATGGGAATGGCTTGTGTTTGAAGAAGAGATTTCCTTTCTTGAACTGGTGCCACCTAGTGGAGAGAGCGAATAACTTAAATTGGAAGTTAAATGAGAGGAAAAAAGTGTTTTGCAGTTTTAAGGGTTAGGCCAAAGTAGTTGTGAGTGCTTGTCTTGGTTCCATCCCGGGCCTCTTTGGGGGGTAGGGTGAAGGCAAAAGGTGAAGACTAAAGACAGAAAACAGAGATCAAAACTTTTTCCTACAAAGTGTGTATTTTGATCCACTGACAATTTCACTATTCCAACCTGCCAACGCTGTATCAAAGGGAGAGTGGGAATGCTCAACCAGTCAAAGAATGTATGTGGATTAAAAAACTTCATTATTATTGTAACCAGAGCAGAAAATGGCACAACATGAATCCTTTCTAGTGGCAATGATTGTAAATGAGAGTGGGAATGGCACAAAGGTAACCCATTTCAGCCTTAATAAAGTAATCTTGTGTGGTCTTCCTTGGATGCCCTAACACTCTTGGCTCTTTATTTTGTGGAACATTATAGTTTCTTTGATAGATGACTGCATGGTCATAGCTCTGGAATAGCACATTAGCAAAGACTTTAAAGAGTGTAATCTTGCACTTTAATCACAGGGATGCTGATCAGAAAATGTCTTTCAAATATACTGTAGCATCATGAAAGTAATGTTTAGAGTGACTAAGAAGACACTTGCATTAGAGGCCCCTTTTCTAGCACTCAGAACTCTGTTAAAGTAGAGATTTGTTTATAATGTTTCATGCTTGTTCTCAGCTCAAAGATTGGGAGCAAATATTCCAAAGTGTGTGCCTTACTTGAGATTGTGCAGACACCACTGGACGCACAAACAGACCTTGATTTGTCAGGGCTTGTGTGTGCACGGCACATTGGGGTTTGCTTGCACACAACAGCGTGTGCACAGTTTAGCACACGCACTTTTGAAAATGTTGTTTAATTGTGTGGGAAAGTGCAGCAGGCTGGCACTGTCTGCCTGAAACACCTCCTGCTGTTATCAGTTTCCCGCTCTCCTGGGAAGGTACTGAGCTTTTTTGCGGACTCATGGGAGCAGTTGGCTTGTTACCCAGCCAGTTAAAAGGGTAGTGGACTACCCCTCAGGAAAGAGAAAGCTAGGGCTTGGAACAGGCAGAGCCTGACAGAAGGAACCTTAGGAGCAGCCAAGCCTGAGGAGAAAATTTAGGCTGGGGTGAAGTCATAGACTGGTGTTTCATGTTGTTTTATTGGGAATAACCTTTGTATCAATAACCCAGGCCTCAGGAATGGTGATTTTTGAACTCTGAGTACATAACTTTTGTTTGGAGTGGGGGGGGGACTTCTTCTCTCACAGAAAGCTTGTTAAAATTTAGTTATAAATTGGTAATTCCTCTATGTACACTTCCCAAGTTCTAGGATAATCTAGCAAACACTGGCATTATGAATAATTGAAATAATAAATATTTACCTCAGTGGGCAGATATAGTAGAAAATACATTTAGAGTAAGTGTGTAAAGAACTCTGAATGTTTGGGATAAAAGGGGAAAAACAAAAGTAAGACAATGATAATAGCCATTGCACTGGTCCTGGGTCTATAGTTCAGACTGAATCGAGTTTTGCACCAAGCTGAAATTATATTTGAATGATCCATTCATGAGAAAGCAGTTATATTCATGCTGTTTGCATTTTTTCAATACCTTTTTGTGGTTGGATAATTTAAAAATGGCTTAATCTTTATGAATCTGTTATCCCATGAGCCTGCTTCTACTGGTGAGCCACATAATGTGTTTGAAAATCACATACCATGCACGTATACAGAGGCAGTGGTTTGCCATTTAGCACTGTTCTGAGACTTGAGTATAGCAGGAGTTCCATCCTTTAAAATAAACACAGCCACATGGATTTTAATGTGTGATGCACTAGACTGCAAAAGCTTAACAGTGTTAAGGCACAATAACTGCCCCATAGAATGTGTGACAGTCAGATGTGCTGATCTGTTGTTACAAAAGCACACGAGGTCACTGGTAAGATTTTGGGTTAGTGCAAGTTTGAAGCTGAGGTCTGTATTGCTTTGGGAGTCTGCTGGAGATGGAAGTGAAAGCCTTATGGAGCACTGGAGCATGTTATCTTTCCCATTAACTTATTTCCATTTTTTAAGGTTTTGGATGAATGGAGCATGTCCTCTTACAGTCTAAACCAGGGGTGGGCAAACTATGGCCCAGGGACCACATCTGGCCCTTTAGACGTTTTAATCTGGCCCTTGAGTTCCAGCCGGGGAGTGGGGTCAGGGACTTGCCCCGCTCCACGTGTGTCATGGCTCTGCATGGCTCCCAGAAGCAGCGACATGTCCCCCCTCTGGCTCTTACGTATAAAGGCAGCCAGGGGCGCTGAATGTTGCCCACATCCCAAGCTCTGCTCCCGCAGCTCCCATTGGCCGGGAACCATGGGCGGCGCCTGCAGACAGGGCAGCACACAGAGCCACCTGGCCATGCCTCTGTACAGGAGGTGGATGGGGGGCATGCTGCTGCTTCCGCAAGCTTCTTGAGGTAAGCGCCACCCAGAGCCTGCACCTCTGATCCCCTCCTGCGCCCCAACCTCCTGCCCGATCCCTGATCTACCTCCCACCCTCCAAACCCCTTGGTTCCAGCCCGGATCACCCTCCTGCACCCCCATCCCCTCATCCCCAGCCTCACCCCTGAGCCCACAACCCCAGCTGAAGTCCTCATCCCCTCCCACACTTCAACCCCCGATTTTGAGAGCATTCATGGCTCACAATACAATTTCCATACCCAGATGTGGCCCTTTGGGTCAAAAAGTTTGTCCACTCTTGGTCTAAACTGTTGCTAAGCATAGGTTTTGTTTGCTAATATATATAAAAGACCCTATATGTATGGTAGGAAGATAAGGAACAATTATACCAAATAGTGATTAGAATTTACCTTTGATTCTTTAAAAGGCCTATCATCTATCTACTTGTTTGCTTTAACAATCCAAAGTAAATTCATAGGCTTATACTGTGCCTCAATTTTAAGCAGATCTCTGCTTAAAATCAATGGCACAGTAGGACCCATAATCATTACTTTATGCTAGCTTGACTGGGTTCTTCATTTAAGATTGTGTGCTCTGTGTTTAATTTATCTCCATTTCCTAGAATAGCAGACAGTCTTGCTTCTCACCATTTGAATCAATCAAATGCTTGAGAGCAATGTGACGGGGTATTCCTACCCCGCCCTGGCCCCACAAAGGTTAATGTGCATTGTAGGCTGAGGAAGCCATGCCCCTTCATCTCTGCTGGGCGTGCTCATCCTGAAGGTAAGATCTAAAAGGATGTGGCCCAGCTCAGTCTGGGCAGGCTTCTGAAGGGAGAGGACACAGACTGCAGGCTCTTTCCAGGGAGCTGCTACAGGCCCTGACCCCAGAGCCAAGGCACGCAGAGCCGCAGATGGGTACCAGGTGGCCTAACAGGCCCAGAGAGGAGGCCGAGCTGTCAGTACTCTGCTTGAGGACCCCAGAGACCCGTGAGAACCATGGACCATCGCTGGCAAAGACAGGTTAGGAAGCAGTTTAGGGGCCTTAAACTTTGCTCCAGTGGGTGAACCAGCCAGCGCGTTTCAGGAGGTTTCCTGCTGACACAGTGGTGAGTAACCCTGCCACTACCAGGGCCCTGGGCTGGGGCTCAGAGGAGTAGGGAGGGCCTGAGTGCCCCTACCCTTGGCGCCACATTCCCTGAGTGGCACCCTAGTTTTCCAATAGGCCATGCAATCCTACAAACGGGTGCTTCTTTATTGACTCTGGTCATTAAGCCATGCTGCCCTGAATGGAAGAACCGCTTTATTGATTCCGGCTTATTGGCCCATGCTGCCCTGAGCGGAAGGGCTACTTTATTGACTCCGGCCACTAGTCTGTACTATCACATTTCATAGCAAGGGTCATCAGCATAGGACCTAACTGGCTGCGGTATAGCCTCTGCCCTTTCTTTTGACAAGACATGACCTGACACCCTGTGACAGGGTGTACCTACCCCTGCCTTTTGTTGGCAGGAGGCTATTATTGACTTGCTTGATTCTTATGTAGGGGTAAGGAACAAAGACAAAGAATTACTATCTAGTGCAGACAGCTGACTCAGGGCCCAGTCTTGTAGATACTACTGGACACAATGCTTACTACCATGAGCTGTCCCATTCAATAGGACTGTTCGTGGTAGCAAGCACTGCACTTGGCTCAGCAGTAAGTGCTTGCATTTCAGTCCCTAGTATTGTTAAAGAGCTGAGAATCAGATCAGTTAAATTATGAAGAGTTGCCAAAAGATTGAACTCCCTTGAACATGACCGTCTAAGTGCACACAAACATATTTCCCTCCCTTATCTCTCAGTAAGCTACCTGATGAGTTTAAAAGAAACGACTATTTGCCTTTAGATAAATCAATGCAGTTTTAGGACCCAGCTTCCATTGAAACCAATGACAAAACTCTCATTGATTTCAATGGGAGCAGGATTAGTTCCATAATATTGCCTAACTTAGAACTTTTAGAATACAAACTCTACATTGTAAAAACACAAAAATAGTGGCTCATAGAGCATGCTATGCTTGGACCTTTCTGTAATCTCTTGTGAGTGCAGTTGTTCTGCTGCTAGGCCCTGAGCCACCCCTTCACTCAAGGGGGAGTCCTGTGACTCTGCCACTCTCAGACTGGGTCCCTAGGTTTTAGCACCCCTATTTCATGCTGTGGCCCCTCCAGCAGAGACAATTTGCCTTGGTTCTCTGCAGAAGATTTCTCTCAAGAGCTTTGTAAGGAGAAAGTGTATGCAGTTCAGACTTCTCCAGAAGCAAGTATTTGTCAACAGAAACACAGCAGCCAGAGATAAAATAACAAAAAAGACCTATATGCATGAATCTTACATAACCTCTTAGCTTCTCCTTGCTTACTTAAGCACTCCTGTCCCTACTTTACTCAGGCAGCATTCAGCATCTGGTTGAAAGAACACCCAGGGTCCTACCTCTGACCCCCTCACGGCCCCTGCCCCTGCCAGCGTCTCTTCCAAAATCCCCTCTATCATTTGTCAGGGCTGCTTTTTAATAGAATCAAATCCTTTTGTTTCAGCTTTCCTGACTCAGGAATTCCCCCTTTCTTATCCCAAGCCAGGGGTATCTGCTCAGTTAGGTTGGAAGCAGTACTTTATCTCTTGGTGAAGTACTGAGTTAATCCACATCATTGTCTCTCTTCCTGGTCTCCTGGGTGGAGATCTTCAGGTGGAAGTTAACCCTTTGAGTCCATGTAGCCCACAGTACAGAAGTAGGTAGGTAAACCCAGTCACATATAATATTCATAAAAATAATGCCAAAATCTCTCACAATCTCCACACCATCAGAAGAACGTTTAGAACAAAAATCCTAGATAACATAAACATCAGCAATCCATAGGAAAGTCTCTCTCTCACACACACATCCGTCAAATGTGACTTCAGCTTGGATCTGGTTTTTCAAATATTGAAAATTTGTGGAAACAAGTGAATTGTAACAGTAGTTTATTATGTATTATCATAATTCTGTAATATTAGAGTACTAGATGTGAGACTTTGAGATCCAAGAATGTTATCAAGGTCTTATTGTAAATCCTGACAAGATATACATTCTCTCTATATATTTTAGGGGCAAATCCTGCAGTCATTACTCAGTGCTTAGCCATACAAAATTCCCACTCTAGCTAATGAATAAGGTAGGCAGGATTTTACCTTTAGTCTTAGTTTTTGGGGAAGGAATCTCATTGCTTAATGTACTTTTGGTTTTTTGTAAAGAGCTGTATATTCTCTTGATACTCCATAATATTTAATATTTTATTACATTTGTAAATAAAAGCTTTCAATAATATGACAAAACATGGGTCCTCTATTCAGGAAAGCACTTAAGCACATATTTAACTTTAAGCATGTGCTTGAGTCACATTGAACTCAATGCTGAAAGCTCAGCACATGGTTAGATGCTTTTCTTCATTGTGGCCAATGGCAACTGAAGCCTAATGAGATCATTCCCGAGTGAAAAACAGAAAATGTTAATCCAACATTCGCAGATGTTGCAGTCTAGTTGTGCAAGAGTTTCCTTTCTGAAGAGATGTCTACCATTAGTTGTTTAGGGCCCGAACTTGACCCACTGAAGTCAATGGAAGGTTCACCATTTACTTCAATGGAAGCAGGACTGGGCCCTGAAAGAACAAGTCAAATAAGAAATTCATTCCACTTGAGGCATAGTTGGACACAGCTCCTAAATGGAAATCCCTACAGGTTGATTAATAGGGTTAACAATAACACTGTCAACTGTTCTAGCAAATCCATTACAGTATCTCTAATAAAAGGGCTTACTTGGAACACTATAAACAAGATGGCTTTTTGTATTACAAGCATGAGAAGTGTTTGATATAAGTGTCTATTTTTTTCATAGAGAGCTTCTAGCTGAAATCTTTATGCAGCAGAGTGATCATGTTTTTCAATAGATTTGAGAGTATGGTTGGGTGCACTGCACACATTAAAAGTAAAAAAAGGTGTCACTGCTGACAGGATACATGTGATTCTTAACTAAACAGAAGCATCTGAATGCCTGAACATACTTACAACACTTTACAATGATTGCTATTTGTTGTGTCTGTCTTTTCTCTTACAACAACCCCTACTCTTCTGGAGAGCTGCACAGTGTGGAACTATGGGAAGTTCTGCACACTCTGTACCCTACACACGTAGCTCTTTTGCCAGTTGACTCTCCATTTTAAAATTAAGAGCCACTTTCGTGTATCTCGCTCTAAGATGGCTCTGAGAGGGTCAGGCAGACTAACAATCCCCCTGCATATATGCCAGATTTCACCAGTTGCTGCCCCCTTTTTACAAAGCTAGTATTAAAAGTAAAAAGCCCAGTGCTGAAGCCTTCTTAGGAGCAGTTTAGAGTCCAGATCTGAATGTTACAAATGGGGCCCATCTCTACTGAACAGTTTGGGGACATTATCAGATTTATTTTCTTACTAGTCAATTTTAATTTATAAAACTTTAATTAGGAAAGAGGGATGTGATGTTTTGTGGGGGTACTAAGGGCTGTGAGGCACCTCACTACCACCTGCTCTTAACGTGAGGAAGCTTCGTCTGTGCCTGCCGTGGGTCAGCTCCTCAACCCCATCAGCCCTGGGTAACACAAGCACTTTCCTCTGGTCCACGCAGGCCCTGCTCTCCCTCTACAGGTTAGCAAAATGTCCCCTCCAGCCCCTTAGCCTGCCGAGCATCTCCAGCCCCTGATCCCCTGGACAATCACAGTATTCACAGATCCACTGCTTCCAAAGATACAGTACAACCCATCTTACCAGTTCTACCTCAGATCACAGCCTCAGCACTTAAATATGAGATCAATTAAATATATGTTTATTTAACAAAGAATAGAGATTCAAGTAACTGCTGGTAGAAGTATTAGAAACAAATGGTTACATCTAAAATAAAATCATAGCAGGTATTCTAGAGCCTAGGCTTAATTAACAAGATACTCTCATGTCTAATATAGTATTGCTCACCAGCACTTTGCAGCCAGACTGGCTGTGACACCTCTTTCATGAGGCACAATAAGCTGTCGGCTTGCCTCCTTGGTGAAGGATCCTGGGTGTCTTCTGGTGCCCCTAGATATATCAGAACAATCCTTTATCCATATTCATAAACAGGACCTCGTCCCCTCTGCTGATTTTTCCCCCCCCTGTGGTTTTTCTCATCAATTTGGCAATCTCTGGATTCACATCAGCTTCAGTATGCAAACAGACTTCCATTGTGAGGTGGACAATGTACGTATGACCAGGCAGGGAGATAAGTGTCTGTTATCTCCTGCCTGAAAGGAACCTGTCCGAGGTATGTCACCTCCTGGTGACCTGCCTCACCTCCAAGAGCTAAAGAACATAACTTTCAATATAGATACATAACTCCTTAAACATTTTCTGTATATACATTTCATAATAATTATGATGACCAATGGGCTACTGGCTCTTGGCAGAGATCTTACATGCTGTTCTAAGATGTTTGGTTGCGTGTGTTCCCTTTGTATGCCATCCCAGCTCTGCGCAGATAGCTGGCACCCAATGACCATAAAATCTGTTAAGGTCCGAAGGCACCCAGCCAGGTTTATTGTCAACGAAGCATGATACTAGTATCCCGCAGACTCTACCAGACCACTAATGCATGTATGACTGTAACAATGGACCAGCTCAGTGAACGGCGGGATTTTCCATTCCTCCCTAGGCCAGAGAGAGACACTCCCATTGAGACTTCATTTTATACACCAAACAAACAAGTTATGTATTGACCCGCTGATGTGATTAGTTACTGCTCCTTACCTTGTACATGTTGATTTGATCAAAATATCTCTATTCATCATACTCTCATCCTGACCTTACCTTTAGGAGGGTCAGTGTGTTCTTGTTATCTTTGTGGGAGTGTTTGTACCATACCTGGTATCGGGGTGTTCTGGTACCACTGTTCTGGAATGTGTTTGTGTGAGTGTTCTGTTCCTAGCCTTTCTGAGGAATGTGTATGGTTTTTGCATGCCAGCCCTATTCTTGCCAGGTTCTGTGAGCTTTCAAATACCTGATGCAAGGGATCCCTGCAAAACCTTGTGCTCTCTGCCAGTTGGCACTAAGGTGTCCCTGAGTCACAGGGTACAAGAATGATGGTTCATTGGGTTTTCCAATATAAGAAGAACAAATAAAATAGATTTATGTAATTGCTATTGACTGTCTACTTATACACTATTCTCAAGTTTTCCCTCCCTCATTCCTTCCCTTCTCTGTGCTATAAGGTATAGAAGGGACTCTATATCTCACATGGTCATCAAAACCTGTTTATTATAGTGGCAAAGAGTCCTGTGGCACCTTATAGACTAACAGACGTATTGGAGCATAAGCTTTCGTGGGTGAAAACCCACTTCATCAGATGCATGTCACTTTTACACGGCTACCCCTCTGGTACTTGTTTATTATAGGTTCACAGCACATTAACCCCAGCCCTTATTGGCACTGGCTTATCATCCCAGTACGGGAGAGTCACCAATACATACATAGTGAGGGAGAGTGGTCCCTGCTTCCCTCGCAATTCCATAAACCTCTCCCTTTGTGTGTAGCATTTGGCGGAAACTCTGAGGTGAACTTTTCAGCATCTCCTGAGTCCTGCCATGAAACAGTCCTTCTGTGAGCCTTATTGGAGGAGGTTATGATAGGGCCCTTTGGGTCTTCCTTACATAGGGCCAAATCCTATTAAAGGGGCTTTATTCTGCGGAAATTGCTCTGAAGCAAAGTGCAGCTGAAGAAAGAACTCTTAAATAATTTCAACATAGGAATTATCACACTGGATCAGATTCCAGGCCCATCGAGTTTAGTATCCTGTACTCAACAGTGGCCAGTACCAGATGCTACAGAAGATGGTGGCAGAAACACCACAGTTGACAAGCATGTCCCCCATTAAAATTTCATCCTAACTTCTAATAGAGATTAAGTCCTGAAGCAAACTTGCATAGCTAGCTTCTGGTTGGTTACTGCAAGGTACTAGCTGATGGGTGTTCAGTGGCTGCAGCCCACTGCGCTCCTGCACCATGGAGCTTGGTGCTTGTGGATTAACACTGTGCATGACCCCTTTGGCCATGACCTCAACCCAAGCACTTGCCCCATTTCTCCATATGACAATATGTGGAGACCTTGTCCAGGTGTCCTATAGGGTGAGGAGTTCCCCTGCATGGATTTTCCACTGCCTGCATAACTCACGCAGTCAGGTGCATCCATGGCATTTGAGCCCTATGCAGATGCTCCTTGGTGCTATGTACAGACAGAGCAGCAGTGCAGTGAGATTGCCAATATGAATGAGGACTAATAGAGGGTATGTCTTCACAGCATTTTGGAGCCCACTGGAGTGAGCCTACTAGGCCAGGTCAACAGATCTAACCTGCTAATGGGGCTTGTGCTAGCTCTCTAAAACTAGCTGTGTAGACAGTGCTTTGTAGTTACAGCATGAACTTCACCCACAACTTCAAAGTGCTGTCTGCAGAGCTATTTTCTGAGTGCTAGTGTGACCCTGCTAGCCCAAGTCGGTTGACCCAGGCTGGCAGACTTGCACCCATGGCTCCAAAATACTATGTAAGCATATCCTTAACAGGTGCGTGTTTGTAGGAAAAGTGGTGGCCCCATCCTTAAAGAGGTCTGATTCTATTTTCTTACATTATTTATTCTGCTTTCGAATTTACAAGCTACCAGAACAAGGAAATAGCGCTGGGATATTGGGTTGTGGTATTTTTATTCATTTGCTCATATACATGTGCTTTTACGAGTTAAAATGTTGCTTAAATTACACAGTGTGAAGAGCTGAAATGCGCTTTTTTATCAAATTGTTCCATTATACTGACACTGACTTTGCGCTGGCCATGAATTCCTCAGGGCTACTCATATGATTAAGAGCTGCAGGATTGGGCCCTGGATTGGAACTTTACTGGCATATTTTCCAAATCAAGAGGATTTCTTGGCATCCTTTGTATCCGATTTACAAATGTTGCTATTTCATGTAGCTCTGCTGCAGCACAGAAGAACTTGTGGATGTCTATCACCTGCTAGAAATCAGGGCTGAGCTGAGCAGAGAAGCTTTTTTATGATGAGTATGAAAAGCACATGCTTTTTTTAAATTGAAAGGAGACTATATTTTAAATGCCAAAAAATGGAAAATATACTACAGTTGAATATAAATGTGAACAGATGTTTACTTTAAGGAGGTTCTCAAGTGATTAGAAATCCTCTGGAGTCATTTATAATAAAGAACAGGTAAGCGTACACCTGCAACTTTCTCTCGGTAGTGGGGCTTGTTTTTCCTTTCAGTGACACTGATTTCCCGGTGATGTTACTCTTCCTGGTTTACACCATTATAACTATGGTCTGAATCTCTTTCTCGCTTACTATATACATGTGTGATACTCCTTTTATTAAATTACTCAGTAAAATATCTGGCTGATGAGAGAAAAATGAATGTACTTCAATAGTATGATCAATCTGGGGCACTGTCATTTAAAGTGACAACATAAAGTCCCCGGATTTTGAAGTGAGTGGCAAAACTCTTACTGACTTCTGTGATGCAAAATCTGACCTACCAAGAAAAGTAATCTGGTTCCCATAGGACTTAGCATATTTTCAGATTTATTGGGTTCACTCCCTTACAATGTGATTTAAAAATATTTTTATAATGGGGTATATGATAGATGGTTCGAAGTGATTCATTATTAAGTTATATTGCTTTTTACAGTAAAAAGGACTGACTGTTATTTCCATTCTTCCATAGTTCTGAAGAGTTATGGCTTTTTTAGGCATAATTTGGAAAACAGTGCTGACTCTCCCCACTTTAGAAGGAGTTATATTGCACAATGGGAAATCTATCTATCTATAATATGCCAAATCTCTTTACAGTAAAATCATCACTACTGGCTTTTAGGGTTCAGAATGCACAGTAGTTTCAAAATTTCTGCAATCAAACTTTTTTTCTCATAAAAACATGATCAATCCTTTCAAGAGGAAACAAATCTCACTGAAAAACTAAGGCAGGGAAACATTTCCTTTTATACTGGTTTCTGTGTATGTTTATGATAACATGAATAGGCAGTTGCTAATTTTCATTCAGCCTTCACTGTCTCCCTTTGTACAATATAAACCCCAAAAAAAAAAAATTAAATTTGTTTTCTTTATTTTTATTGGTTATACTTGTATTTCTATCTGTTTCTAGATGTTGGGTTTAATCCTGAATTCCTTACTCAGGGCCTGATCGTGCATATCTTATATTGGCAAAACTTCCATTGACTTCAGTCACAAAGGAGTCCCTGGGAGTTTTGTCTGAATAAAGGCTGCAGGATGGGTCCTGAGTAAGTTATTCAGCATTTGGTCAAGTATTTATAGGCAGACATCTAAATGTGGAGAGGAAGAAAGGTGAAGAAATATCTAGACAACAAAGCATAGTAATACTTCGGACATAAGTTCTCTGAGTGTATCTATATTATAGTTACAACCCTGTTAGAAAACAGAGTCATAATGTGGCTGCATCCTAACTATATTATAACAGTTTGAGTTTGCTTCTGTCATGTTATAACCAAGTCATGTTATAATCACATTACAGGGCTCACAATACCTTATATACTACAGGTTTCAGAGTAGCAGCCGTGTTAGTCTGTATTCACAAAAAAGAAAAGGAGTACTTGTGGCACCTTAGAGACTAAAATAAATTTGTTAGTCTCTAAGGTGCCACAAGTACTCCTTTTCTTTTTTATATACTACAAGATTCTTGCAGCCTCTTCAGAGGCCTGATCCAAAGGCCACTAAGTCAAGAAGAGTTATTCCATTGACTCCAATGGGCTTTGATTTAGGCCCTAAATTGATTAATTTCAGGTCTTTAGAAAGAGCCCAGTCTCTTCACTTTTGCTGCACATAAGCTGATCCTGATCATCTTCCAGCTGGTTAACTCTAAACTTTGTCACCCTAGATGAAACATGCATTGTTCTACATTCATTTATTTTTCCAATTCTATTTTTAATTTGCAGGG
Organism: Dermochelys coriacea; assembly: GCF_009764565.3. Taxonomy (NCBI): domain Eukaryota; kingdom Metazoa; phylum Chordata; order Testudines; family Dermochelyidae; genus Dermochelys; species Dermochelys coriacea. The sequence goes on along the minus strand of NC_050071.1, from coordinate 92,267,187 downwards.
GCATTATAATGGAACCATGTGCTGCAGACAGCAAACACCTTCAGTATATATATATATACATGATATATAAGCCACATCTGCCTGAGGATGTGGGAATAGGAATTTAGTCCTTCAGCTCCAAAATACCAATCTCTGCCACTTGAGCTAAAGAATATTGTGCAAAGGCAGTGGTAGTTGTAGGTCATTTACTCTCAGGCGGTCAGCCACTAGATGGTGATATCCTACACACACGTGTCCAGGCACGCATGCCCACGTATAAACTGTCAAAGTCGGTATATTACCAAATACTAGAGGGGAAAACCCTGGCATTTCATTTCTGTTTTTTAGACAAATAGCAGAGGAAAGAGAAAAATGTGTTCCAGGACAAAATGTCTTTATACCTGGAAGCAGTACAGGAGAGAGATGACAAGATAAACTTATAGTGCAAGGTTGGCATGTGCCCTGTGAGTTTGAGTAAACAGAAGGAAATACTTTGCAGTACTTTGGGGAAATCTTCAGTTCTGTGTCTCTCAGCAACCAAGAAGCAACTAACACATGACTGAGAGGAGATCATAAAACACCAGGCCCCACATATGGCTAGATTACAATCGTTTGGAAAAACTGAGACAAGAGTGCTGAGGACAGAGAGATTCATAAGAGCAAGCAATTATGGTATTTACATATAGAGTGACTTAATAAAAAACTACCAGGAACTTAGTTTATTTTGACATTTTGAATGGAAAATAGAGTTGATATGTTGAAAGAAAAGTGCCAGGGCTAATCCATTTACAGGTATAAACAACACCAGGTTCAAATGACTCTGGAAATCAACTTTTTTAGAGGTAGTTCCCAGCTATGTCTGACAAGATTTCTCCACAAAGAGGCTACTTTAAATCAGTAAGGCAATATCATGATTAACAGATGCACAACACAGATATTTTGTGATATGCTCTCATCTCAAGCCAAAAGGGATCTATTATAAATATAAAGGTTTAGATGGTCTGAAGAGAGAATTTACAAGATGCTATAGTATAAAAATGGGTCACTTCACGTGGAGAAAAGTGGTAGTTCAAATAAAATCACCTTCTAGTCTCAGTGAAGGTTACAGGTTATGATCTTGGTTTCCATGTTATTCTTTTTTGTGTCCTCCTCCACCACGTATATTCTATCTGAAGAACAAACTGTACTTGCCAACTAATTGCTGCAGGTTTCAGCATGAACTATTGATGAACTTTCCTTCAAAAGTGGAAAACATGAAGCAAAGTAACTGAGAAACTCTAAGAAACCTACTATTAATAATAATATTAATACGTTACCTTTAAAATAATTATTTTTCCAACAGACTTTTCTTATAGGCCTCAGAACACAAAATGGCAAAATTATTGTTTTTCTTTTATTTAGGATCTTTTAAAGAGAATAATAGAGATATTTATCTCTTTCATATACTGTGATGGTCCTCAAAATGCCAGTGCCTGATTCTCCTCTTACACCACTATACAAATAATTCTATTGAAATAATTGGAGTTGACCACTGTAAGGCCATTGTAAGTGAGAGGAAAATCAGGTCCCTAGTGTTACTTAGGACCTGATCCTACTCCCACTGAAGGCTGTGAGATTTGTCATTTACATTAATGGTGCATGAGTAGGCCCTTGGTAAACTACAGTCTGATTCACTTCTGTGCCACCATGTTTATGCCAGTGTGACTCCAGAGACTTTAAAATGATGTTATCTGTGTAAAACTGAGTGGGGTGGAATCGACAGTCCTTAATGTAGAGGTCAGATTTGGTCATCACTTCATATAATCCTGTGACCACTGAACACATCTGGGTGAAATTCTGGTTCTAGTGAAGTCAATTGGAAGACTCCCACCTACTAAAATAGGGTCAGGGTTTCACTTTTATAAAGAGTGTAAAAGAAATGCTGGTATTAGACAAGAGAATGGATGGTGACAATAGAGGTGGTGGTGGTAAGGATGTTATTAATGGAGATTCTGTGAATTTTGTCTTATTTCTAAATTACTTACTGTGGGCCAAATGGGCACTGCTTTCATAGATGTGTTTGAGGCAATGATTTAATTTACAGTCTGGACTCCATCCTCAGCTGTGACTGAGTTGCCCTTGGCAAAGCAGAGGTGGGGCAAATGTGGCTGTATGCCAAGCAATCAATAGGGCTACTCTTAGAGTAAGGTATTTTATGCCTTTAAATTAGTAGGACCATTTTTGGAGTGAGTTGCTATTTGCTATGAATGAGAGTAACAGGGTTGGGCCGGAAGTGATCTGAATTATTTTTCTGGTTCTTAATGAATTATCTGGGGTGATTCGACTGAAGATTAGTATGAGCCTGAAAAGCATTATAATATTTAAATCAATCAATATTACAGGCCTGAGTGACCTGGTAAATTTAGGAGGAAATGGCTATTTGGCAAAAGGAGAGATGAGTTTGAAAATGTTCAGGAAAGTGGTCCTACTACTTGGAATTACATTAATGTGGAAGGAAGTTGATCAGAATTGCCATTTCATACAGAGTAAACATGTGGGCCAAGTAAAGTGATAGAACTTGAAGCTCTACTATTTTGACTAAAATGCTGAATTTATCTAGTTCTGGATTTTACTTCCTTGAACTTTAGGGCCTTTTTGACTAACCTTCTCATTTAACTGAAACCTTTGTCACATTCAGTCTCAATGTATAGTATCTTATGTGCTCCTGGGAGGTTGAACCTAATTATCTTATGGTCACTGTTACTTAATGGCTCAGATACAATCTCTACTTCAATTCACTCCTGTTTATTATTTAAGACTTATGGCATATCTAAATGGTAGGGTAATATTCTCTACAGGGCTATGGTTGCTAAAGCTCACTTACATATTGCACATTAATTGATCCCTGTAGACCCTGCTGGTGTGCTTTGACATAGTGCAGTTTGAAAGGGAACCTTTAGTGCACATCAGTAGGGTCTACACAGACCAATTAAAGCACAATGGGTTAGCGTGCTTTAGAAATCACACTCCCCTAGAGTGCATCACCCCACTGTGTAGACATGCCTTGTCAAGGAAAAACCACTCTTCCTGTGTGCTTCAGAACTGGTTTCAAGCTCTGCTACAGCCTTCCTTTGTGACCTTGGACAAGTAACTTGGGGCAGTTCTTCAGCAGGCATACATTGCCCTAGATCCATTCACCCTCTGTCTTATGTATTTAGACTGTAAGCTCTTTGGGGAAGGAACTCTCTCTTTCTTTCTGTGTGTATGTACACTGGCGATCATAATGGGATCCTGATCTTGGTTGGTGGCTCTTGCATCTTGGTTGGTTGGTGGCTCTGGGCACTGCTGTTCTTAATAAAGTAGCTGGTTTTAAGGAAATTAAAAAAGCTGTGGGAAAAGGTCTGTTTTAAAATATATATGTATATAAAGGTACAGTATTAAAATACTGGTTTCAGAGTAGCAGCCATGTTAGTCTGTATCCACAAAAAGAAAAGGAGTATTTGTGGCACCTTAGAGACTAACAAATTTACGAAAGCTTATGCTCAAATAAATGTGTTAGTTTCTAAGGTGCCACAAGTACTCCTTTTATTAAAATACTATAGCATGTAGCCTTTCATTTGACTTCAAATGCTGTTGTATGTATTCCATTCATTTCTTTTAGATAGTAAATCAAGTTGTTTTTGATAGCTCCTGGAGCTCCATAATGCCCCTTTGTTCTGAAGTGAAAGGCTGCAGAAAAAGGATGAAAACACGGGACCAGAGTTGTTCATCATCTTTTTTGCTAGTTTATGGAAATCTCTTACACTGAGTCAGAGAAACAGCATTCCTGAAATCAAAGTTTAAAGAGAGGCTTCCAAGTTAATCATACTTGTGTCCATAAAAATATGTACCTGTTATAGTGACAAGCAACATCTTGTATATCAAAAGAAGTCAGTACATTTTTCTCTATCTGTTTTTTAAAAATCCACTTACTACTTTTAGTTGTCTCATTTATGTATAGACAGGTAAGTAATCAGTTTCTTCCTTGCTGACTTTATAAAAATAAACAGAAGAGCAAACCCCTTCTCCAAATATTTTTAAAAACAAAAAGCAGGAGATACTATTTAAAGGGTGCACTATCAGAAATCAGATTTTTAAAAACTGATCTGTAAACAGAATCATTATAACTAGCTGGTGATTAAAAGTTATAATGAAGCAAATTCAATGCCATTATGTGACCTTTTTTGGAAAGCAGTCTATAGCAAAACATTGTACATTTAGAAATATTAGTAGCCTTTGAACACAAGTCTACCTGATGTGAGTATGAGCATGGAAACACATCCTAATATGGTACATCCAGGTCCTCTCATGGATTGGCAACTGGTTAAAAGATAGGAAACAAAGGGTAGGAATAAATGGTCAGCTTTCAGAATGGAGAACAGTAAATAGTGGTGTACGCCAGGAGTCTGTACTAGGATCAGTACTATTCAACATATTCATAAATGATCTGGAAAAAGAGTAAACAGTGAGGTGGCAAAATTTGCAGATGATACAAAACTACTCAACATAGTTAAGTCCCAAGCAGACTGCAAAGAGCTACAAAAGGATCTCTCAAAACTGGGTGACTAGGCAACAAAATGGCAGATGTAATTCAATGTTGATAAATGCAAAGTAATGTACATTGGAAAACATAATCCCAACTATACATATAAAATTATGGGGTCTAAATTAGTTGTACCACTCAAGAAAAGGATCTTGGAGTCATTGTGGATAGTTCTCTGAAAACATCCACTCAGTGTGTAGTGGCAGACAAAAAAGCAAACAGACTGTTGGGAATCATTAAGAAAGGGATAGATAATAAGACAGAAAATATCATATTGCCTCTATATAAATCCATGGTATGCCCACATCTTGCATACAGTGTGCAGATGTGGAAAAGATTCAGAAAAGGGCAACAAAAATGATTAGGGGTTTGGAATAGCCTCTGTATGAGGAGACATTAATAAGACTGGGTTTTTCAGCTTGGAAAAGAGGTCTAAGAAGCAGATATGATAGAGGTCTATAAAATCTTGACTGGTATGGAGAAAAAATAAGGAAGTGTCATTTACTCGTTCTCAGAACAGAAGAACTAGGGGTCACCAAATGAAATTAGTAAGCAGCAGGTTTAAAACAAACAAAAGGAAGTATTTTTTCACACAACACACAGTCAACCTGTGGAACTCTTTGCCAGAGGATTTTGTGAAGGCCAAGACTATAACAGGGTTCAAAAAAGAATTAGATAAATTCATGGAGGATAGGTCCATCAATGGCTATTATCCAGGATGGGCAGGGATGGTTTCCCTAGCCTCTGTTTGCCAGAAGCTGGGAATGGGTGATGGGATGGATCACTTGATGATTACCTGTTCTGTTCATTCCCTCTGGGGTACCAGGCATTGGCCACTGTTGGAAGACAGGATACTGGGCTAAATGGACCTTTGGTCTGACCCAGTATGGCTGTTCTTAAGTTCTTATGTACAATTAAGGACAAAATCGTCTAAGTATCTGGTAAAGTCATCTTCCCTTGTTGCTGTTGTATGTAAATTACATAATGTAATGAAAATACTATGTAACTTTCTTGATACAGTACTCCTCAAACTTCCTAATTTTCTTTGGAAACACAACCTCCATCATCGTCATCCTGGCAAATCCCAAAAGTATGTGCACTCCTTGAATATTGAGCACCACCTGGATTGATGTCTGGCAAGATGCTTAAAAAGGTCTGGCTGGATATTTAATTTGTGTCCATCAGTGGCAACCTTACTGCACAATCAAAGCTTTTGGTGCCCATGTGATCACTGGCCATATGGCAGCATTCCATGGTACACATGCTTCAGAATTTGTTAGTCTTCTAATCTAATAACAAGAGAGCTTCACAAATCAAACCTGTGGTGATGTCAGGTGGGAAAACAGATGGATCCTCTTGCCTTTGGGGCAGTTCTCTTCCTGCCTGGGGAATTGGCAGCTGGGTGCCCCACTTCTGCCAGACTCTGTTACCTTGCTGCACTGAGTGACTGTGTCGGAGTGGTAGTGCCTCTCACTCTGCAGCACACACAGCACAGTAGGGGTGGGCAGACAGCAGGAGCAAGCTACACGCCATGGACACACAGCCATTGCTGCACCAACCCCATGGGCCTGGTGAGGTGAGCTGACCCCACAGATAGGAGTCTGGGTAACTGCTGACTCAGGTGTGGAGTTGGGATAGAAAATGACTCCACCTGCTCAGGTCAGGTCTGGGTTGGGCCTAAAACTTAGACCTAAGCAGACCTCTAGTGAGGTTGCAAGTGAAAGTCAACACCAGAGATAGAAGCTGCAGCTTTTCTCATCACTGTGCTTTTCTCTTCCCTATTGTGTGCGTTTGTCTTGTTTTGTCTTCTAGGAAATGGGATCAGACTTTAACAACAGACTTTAGCTCCAGCCCATCTCAACTAACGTCTTCTCTTTTCCCTACAAAGGACAGTTATTATCATCAGAGATTGTCAAATGAAGGGCATTTTCCTTCTAAAGATGCTCTCCAGCTAAAGGGAACAAGAGCAGACACTGGGCTAGATGGACCTTTGGTCTGACCCGGTATGGCCGTTCTTATGATCTTATGTTGTTGTTAAACTGAAAGCCTTATTTAATACTTTACATTTCAAATGCTTTAATGGTTTTTTCTTTTCTGTATCTTTAAATAAAAGGTTAAAAGGATTGTTAATGGTGCATTTTCCTTCAGACTAAGCAGGCCGAGATGGGCGAGGGAAAAGGTAAAACCAAAAATTGGAGGAAAAATGGGCTTTCATTGTTATGGGTTGGGCTTTTTTTTGTCAAAATAACAAATTTTTGGAAACAAATCCACAAGAAATGAAAACCTATCAGAATTTCTCATGGAAAAACAATTACCACTTTCTGACCAGTTCTTATGTTTATGTTAACTCCAGTTGTGAAGACATTTTAGGGCTTGGTCTTACACCATTCAGGTCCATGGGAGTTTGTCCATTGACTTGAGGTGGGAGCAGAATCAAGCCCTCAAAGAATAACAAACTGTCTATGCAATGTTTATAGATCAGAATTTGTGAGGCAAGGAAATGAAGAAAACGAACGTTTTTGTGAGCTTTGCATCTTTCTCAGCAGTTAATGAATGTGTCATTATAAGTTATCACACCTTTGCCCCAACCTTCATTCACTGTGGCCAACTTCCACACTGCAGAATGTGGAAAAAGTTCCCATTTTAAGAGTGTGTGTGTGTGTGTGTGTTCTTACATGATTAGTTCCATTTTAATAATGTTTTTGTTAGAAAGAGCAGTTGCACATGCTACTGCTACCCAATATTAACTCTTTTCAAGAAACGGCTACTGTCAATACCGTTAGCTCTGAGTAATGCCATCTTTCCCCCTTTGTTACGCTTCTTGTGCAACCTTTGCAGGCGCAATCACATTGGGCCTGATTCTCAATCAATGTAAATCAGGAGTAAGTCCATGGAAGACAATCCAACGGGTTCTCCATTCAGCTACACCAGTTTTAAGCTGGTGTGATTCCATTGAAGTCAAAATGGTGTAAGGGAGTGGAGAGTCAGGCCCAATGCAGTTACATCAGCATAAAAATGGTGTAAGGGCTAAGGATCCAAAACTCTCTGATGACCCTCTGGAGGCTTTTTATCATCTTCCATGGGCATCAGGATCAGACCTTTTAGATTTAACAGTGGCCTGGACCTTGTGTAACCTTCTTTATCTGCCTTGTTCCTCTCCATGATAACAGCAAACCCAGCCTTTCCACCAGATCTTGTGTATAATCCTTTTATGAGACTGCTGTGTGAGGAGCTTCAGATGTTGTTAGCATAATGCATTCCATAGAATACAGCATATTTGCTGCAGTTACTTTACTAAAAGATAGGAAATAGCTAATGTCAGACCAGTTTGAAATCCTAGGCAAATGGCTTGGTGGGAGGATATATCAGTACAGATCACCTCATGGAAGGTTCCACACACTATTCTGTTGGGGGAAGGAGGGAATGATGGGTGAGGTTTGTATCCCTCTTCAAAAAAGAAGGCTGTAGGACTCACCCCCAAACTGGCAGGTCTCAGGGGAGCCTCGGGGCCATCTGTGTGTTGAGCATGTCCATCTGCACCACCTCTGATTCTCAGCAGCCCTTCTTTCTTGGTTCCTTAGCAGTGTGGTTCAATGGCAGCAGTGCTATTGGAGACTCTCCTGGCCACAGCTCCCTCTGGCATGCTGGTGGGAGTGCTCTGCCAGAAGGATCACACAACTTCAAGCTGTGTTATCTTTACTGACTGGAGCTAGGATGTTGTCCTTCCCATAGTCAGTCCACTACTTCCTCCAACCCCTCTTCTCACCAGTCCCTGTTTTCTCCCCTGTGTGGACCCTGGGCCATGAAGCATCTTCTGTAAGGTCTAGAGAAAGAGGACAGGCAGTCACAGTGTAGCTGAATCCCCACATACACATGGGAGGGTGACAGTCCATGCATGGAGTGTCTACTCCAGGCCACAGTGTTTTATATTTATTGATAAGCATTTCTATAGCATCTATTCTTGACCACCTCTGGACCCATGCCATGTCTTTTAGGCCAATCCATTCCACCTTCTCAGAATCACAAGCACAGAACAACCCTTGGATTCCCTGTATCCTATGTCCTAAGCAAGACTTCACATATCCCCATAGTCCATGCTCCATCAAGGGGCAGAATCTTTGCATGTGGCCCTGTTTACCACAAGCAAAACATATGAGGCTGCTAGTGGCTCTCCCCTAGAGTCTTTGTGAACTTTCTTGGAGTCCCCAGTCACTTCATACTTCTCAACAGTGGTTCATCCATCTGTCTATTTGACTTCTTCTTCCATTCTAAATTGTAGCTAATGGTGGTCTCTTTGGAGAGTCAGCCTCACGTTGGTTTCTTGCATAGCTGCTGCCAGTGTAGATGGCTGTTGGTACTTCATCAAGTCTGTACCTTCCCAGGCATACTGCTCCATCATATCCATTCGTTTCCCCACTACCTGGATCTTGGGTGTGAGTCAACCAGTTGGCCACTCCATCACATGTCAAGCATACACAAGAATAGGGCTTACCTGGAAACAGCCAGTACTGCTCCACAGAGACTCTCAACTGCTCCAGAACAACAGTTTTCATGGCTCATAATCTGTAGCTGCGTCCTCATCCAGGCCCTAATACGCCATTTGTGCCACTTCCATCAGAATAAGAGCCAACCATGTAAGCCAAGACTTTCTCCCACTGAGCAGCAGTACCTACCATTTGAAAGCCATCAGATAAGTTGCTGGGTCATCTTCTGGTCTGTTCTTGGTTAGGGATGGTGCACTTGGATTAAATAGTCTTGAAAGCAGCTGCTTCTAGGAATGCGGCTGCTGCTATGGTGCTCCAGCCTGGATTTGCTGCCTTTCCTGGAACTCTTCCCGGTGTTGCTTTTGGGCTGCAGGCTGGGCTTGCTGCATGCTCCTGCCCCTTCAGAAATTCCAACAAGGATGGTAGCTGTTGTTTCTGCCGTTTTGTCCTCCTGTGCCAGATTGCTCCCGTTTTCCTCAGTTGTGCAGAGGCTAGCTGAGCCGGCTTCTGACATCACATGTAAACAAATGGCATTCCCACTTGGCTGCAAAGAGAATAGACACATGGGATCTAGTCCAGATTTACCCCCTTCCTAGGTTGTCATTATTTGAGTTAACAATAAAGGCAAAAAGTATAAATATAAACCCATGATTTTGCCTTGGCTGGTTCTAGTGCTTCCATATAATACCTCTCTGTCCAGAATGACACTCCAACTCCAGGACTGGTGCTTATCTAGCCTCGCAGAAACTTAACAAAGCTACCTCTGTATCTCTAGGCAGGGTTCAGGCTAATGCAGCTGAACAGCCCTGTTATGGTCCTGTTTTGCGTTGACATAATAGACTCCCTGCCAAAAAAGCCCAGAGTCTCAGGGTATTTTTGAACCCACTAAGGGCTTGGAATCCTAGGTTGAATCACTGGCTCTTGCCATCTTTTCACCTCTACTGGCAGCTCAGAGTTTTGATTTGTTCTTTTCCTTGCTGAAAGGAGACCTTTCCATAATCATTCATGTCTGTCACATCTGGGCCTGACTACTGCAGTATATCTTGGTGCTACCCTTGAAGACAACTCAGAAGCTCCAGAGAGTACTAACTGGTGACCCACCTGCTCAGTAGAGTGGGTTACCATGAGCACGTTATACTTGTGCTCCATGTGCTTGACTGTTTTCCCATCTGCTTCTGAGTCCAAATCAAACAGTTGGTTTAATTCTGTATGCCAGCATGGGTTGGAACAGCTCTTCCCATCTGGCTCTGGACTTATGCAACTTTGTAATAATGAGCTAGTCTGAGATGCCGTTGCTGACAGTTCCAGATGTGCACTCTTGGAGGTTAGAGATAGGATGTTCTTAATGGAGGGCTCCTTGTTTGAGTGCTTCCAGCTGTGAAACTCTCTCTCTCTGGTGGTCTGACAAAGCCCAAGTTTACTGACCTTCAGAACTGTGCAACCCACCGCAGCTAGCCCCCTTCCCTCCCATTTACATACTGGCTCTTTCCCACTACTGTCTCCAGTACCCTGAGATTCCCCATCTGCTACCTCTTGCTCAGGGACTTGTGGACCATGGTGGGCAGCTGTGGGGGGTGAGAAAGGGTGTCAGAGGAAGGGAAGAGAGCTCTGAAAAGAACTGAACTAGCCCTAGCATCAGCATCCCTATTTGGTATCCAGTGATTACAGCTACAGTACCCCTAAGACCTGACACATTTGAGAAAAGTGAGTTTTTCACATTCCTCATGCAGAATAACCTATGTTTCTGAGAGAGACTTAAAAGGCATCCAGCATCATCCAGCTTCTACTCTACATTTCAAAATAATTGATGGTGTGGTATGTACACAAGGTGACTGACTCACCCCGTTTTCCTCCTGTGGCCTTTATCTCTATTCAGATGCTAATAATGGTTTAAGCTAATGTTTGCCATTCAAGATCCTAAAGCAATGTTATGCAGTGGGCTGTAGACCATAACAGAGCAAGTTACTTTTAACTTTCCTCTTTCCTAAGTCAATATTGGGATAGGCTGCAATGAAAAAACCACCAACATAAGGAAAAGAAGTTAGAACCAGGGGCGTGCTTTAGAAGCACTCTGAACAAGCAATTGCACAGGGCAAAGGGCAATTAAGGGGCACTGACAGGTGCAAGTGTGCTGCGGGACCATTTGTCTCCCAGAAGAAGAAGACACTCTGTTTCTTATATATTTACAATGGCGTCTGTCCATTGAAACTGTGTAACACCTATATAGTTTAACCACACACAAGAAAATTCCATGGCTCTGACTTTCAGTTTTTACATTGGTGACATTAATAACAAATGCAGGTCTGATCCTGAAGCTGAAACTCTAGGATCAGCCTGTCAACCAATCCTATATGAGCAGCTACTGCCATATTTTCTTTGGAGTAAAGCAATTCCCTAAATCTTTCAGTTTGTTAGGCTAACTGATACTGGGCATTATAAACTCATTTATACCTATATACAAATATAGAGCTTTCTTGCTGCTATTCATTTTTACTGAAAGAAACTGGAAATAGGTATAAAAACGAGCCCAATTTCTTTCAGCAAAGCTGAATATAGAGCCATTCTGATTTCACAGTGTTTTACACACTTGCACTGGGGTATAAGACTGTGAATGGTGCTAAGTGTTCCGTTCCAAGTTTGTACTACCTCAAATACCCAAAAAAGGATGTTACTAAAGCTCAAAATGTAGATGTGAAAAATAGTTAGAAGCTGCGCATAGACATATTCGATAGCGGATGTCATGTTAAATTCATAATTCGCCTTCATGGGGCTGGTGCCCCAAATGAGTTTATGATGTCCAGTATCACAAGTTTTTATACCTATTTCCAGTTTCTTTCAGTAAAAATGAATAGCAGCAAGAAAGCCCTATATTTGTCTTTACTGAAAGACACTGGAAATGCCTTTTGAATACATAATGGGCCCAATTTCCAGTGCTTTCCATTTTCATTACTACATATAGGGCTAAATATATTACTTTTCTTGCATGAATATGCTAGCAGAGTAAGTGGGGGCCTGGAGTCTTTTTCCCTACTCCCAAGACACCCACGCAGGAAAACAGGAGAATGGACCAATAGATAGACTTAGGCTGCTAACTACAGCAGTAGGTGTGGGGCCTGTGCCACACAGCTGCCAGAGGCTGTGATCATACAATATGGGGTGCCCCCCTAGAACCTTCTGGGTGAATGTTGCTACCACTTTTCCTCTTTGGTACTAGAGCACTGCAGAACACTTTTCTCTCTGGTCCTTTGAGCCATTCTGCCTCCATTTGTCTGACCTCTTTCCAGTTGGGTGCTGTATAGGACATCGTCCCAATTTTAATTTTGAAAAGTTGACAGGTACTATATTCTGTTGCAGCTTCTCACTCAGACTGGTAATCTCCCCTCAAAGGGAACCAAGACACTACCTTTCTTTAGGTTTGTTTTTACATTAGACATCCAGGTCTTGTCTAACCTGGTTTTGTAGAAGACTGTGGATGAGTTGTTAGCTAGTGGGATTTTGATAGCACAATAACAAGAGGGAAGACTGAGCAATTGATGAGAAATCCCTTCCTCTCTCAGACTATAAGAAATTCGTTGGCAGTTTGTTTGGTTAAGTGTTATAACTCAAAGGTACAGCAAACAGCTGGGATAAATTATTACTTTGTGAAAGGTTCAGCTTTAACTGATCACTGAGAATACACCCATTTCAGTTCTCCTGTGCCATAAGGAGTTCTCCAGCAAAAAGAGGAATGAAGAGACTTAATAGTCCTGACGTTTTTGCTAAAAAACCAAACAGAATGTCTCTTCTCCTCCTGCAACTTAAAACCCCCCTAAAAAAAAATCTTTCAGGCCTCATTTACAGATCATAAAGAACAACTAAGGCCACAAACCTAATCCTCCCCTTCCCTGCTGCAGCCCACCTTTAAGACACTCCCAATAACCTGGGGTGAGATCCTGGCCCCATTCTCGTCAACAACAAATATCCTATTGACTTCACAGGGCCAACACTTTAGCCCTGGAACCAGGACTTAAATTCAGATGGAGCCATCTGGAGCGTTGCTCCAGTAAATATTTTCAAACCTGTGGGAGCTCCTGCTCTCCTTCCTCCCCCTGTGGGGCTAAAGCCCCCGGTCCCGGCAATCCTCAAGCCCCAAGACACACACCCCCAGTGGAAGCCTGGAGCCCCAAATGGGGATGGGGCATGGGGAGCTCTGGGAAATAATCTCTGAGAATTTAAACCCTGCCTGGAACACATCACTCAGCTACATAAATCAAGCCAAGAGACTTCTTGGGGTTGCAAAAATTTATGATAAACTGATTTTATATCAGTGATATAAGCTAAACAAATACATTGCTATCAAGCAGGGTGGCCATTAAAGGATATAATGCCATCCTGATATATGGGGAGTTATGTAGGCAGGCCTACAATTTTCAAAAGCTACTAGTAATTTAGGGTGCTTCAATTTTTGAGCCTCCAACTTGAGACTCTGTAGAGGTGCTTGCTTTTCAGAGTTATTGAGCAAATGCCCTCTGAAAATCAGGCTCTTTCCAAATGTGTCAAGCTGGGCACCCAAAATTAGTAGTCACCTCTGATAATGTAGGCCAAATATTCTGGACTATTGTGACCTGCATAAAAGAAAAGGAGTACTTGTGGCACCTTAGAGACTAACAAATTTATTTGAGCATAAGCTTTCATGAGCTACTTCATTGGTGAAGTGATCTGTAGCTCACGAAAGCTTATGCTCAAACAAATTTGTTAGCCTCTAAGGTGCCACAAGTCCTTCTTTTCTTTTTTTGCGAATACAGACTAACACAGCTGCTACTCTGAAACCTGTGACCTGCATGTAACTCATAGCTAGAAGAAGGAAATATGCTGCTTTATCACATGACAACCCCCAGCCAATCATAATGTGACAGTGTTCTTGTGCTAAAATAACAATTGCATCCTTGATATTCTTTTTAATTAATTTAGTTAAATAATTGCGTCTACATTATTTGATCTTCCTGCAGAATGATATATTTATGTGCACACAATTACTTGAAACATACTCTGCTCTCAAGGGTTAACTTGGTTACTGGAATTAAACTGAACATTTTAAAATGCAGCTACCATGGAGAATAGATGTCTTTAAAGTCTTTATAGCATATGTTAAAAAAAAGGGCTCCCAAATGATGTTCTAGTTTGAATTATTTGTCTTTGCAGTACTTCTCTGGTTTTATTGCCAAAGAAAAGACGTAGGGCAGCCACATTCTTATCTGTTAGACTAGTTTAAATCTGGAATATTTCCACCAAGCTAAATGAAGTTACACCAGCTTTAAACAAGGGAACAGAATCTGGCCTGATTCTTATAGTGCTTAGTTTTCAAAATATAATTTGGGTTTAAAACACTTCCTGCAGCAGCTGAATGTTTCTTTCAGGTTTCCTATCTACTAACTGAGCTGGCAAGGCGCTGTCAGATCTCACAGTATCAAAGGCTGTAAAGGGAAATGGTACTGATAGTCAAAAATGGCATAAACAACATTGTCTGAATTTGACAACATTGATTTGCTGTTGTAATCCAATAATTGTTGTAGACTGAAAACATTTCAAACAGAACAGACTGGAGACTTTTAAGAGAACAAAGCCTAAGAGAATTCTGTCCATAATTAAATATGGCAATTAAGGGGCAATTGTCAGCTGGGATGGATCAATGCTGATCTACCCCTGTGGAAGATCTGGTTCTTAACCTCTTCTTCATTGGGCCACCTTCATCCTTGCTGCCACTTCCCTGGCGGAGCTATCAGCAGAGTGTCATACATGCAGTGAATCTGACTGGCCTCAGACTGGCACTTCCTAGTTATGTATACAATACTAAGAAGGAAGGTAGGTTCGTTTGATGATCAGATGCAGAAAGGGCTGATAGACCGAAAGGCTCTGGCTCTGTTCCTCAATCATTTCGGAATGAACTGTCTGGCATTATGAATATTTGACAGGACATTTTCAGAGGCAAAACCCCCACAGTTGTAAAGTGTGTCAGGAGATACGAATACCTTCAGACGAGGGCTTTGCATTGGGTCGTCTCCCAGCAAAGCTCTCACATTCACACCTACATTAGATAGGCTGTTTGAAACCACCAGCGTCCTTTGCAACAGTAAACAGAAAATCTTCATAAAATGAAACTGGCTGCAAATGAGAAGAATTCATAATGGAGATTGCTAAGCAGGAGCCGTGTTTGTCTTTGCAGAGGTGAATAGAGGCAGCAGTTGGTTTCAGCGGGACGGGGGCAGTGCTATGTACAGAGGTCACATTTGAATCGTCGGTGCAGGATCTGACCAATGTCACTCTGCTCCGTGGCCCGGCGTCCTCGAAAGCGGTCGAGTTCTCTGTTGGGCTGGAGCGCCCTCTAGTGGTTGTAACTGTCGCCACCAGGAAACGTTTCGCTGCTTGGGAGAGATGACACGTTTCTCCCAAGGTTTACTCTTCTCGGACGCTCCCGCCCGGTGAAGGCACGAGGGTGTTACTATGATTTTAAGCGTAGCGCAGACACCGCCTCCCAGTTGCCTGAAAGCGTCCCTTACCATCAGCTAAACTCTTGCAACAACAAGCCCCAGCCCACGATGTGCAATACGACTGCCGCCGCAGTCTGCCGACGTTTTATTTCAACCCTCCAGCAGATGTTCATGCCGTGCTATTTTGAAAGTCGCACAGCACGCAGATTAATAATCCTTTCGTTGACTAACAACACACCCCAGATCGTCAGGATTTAATGCTCATCCTCCGGCCATCTGGAGGCTTTTCTGTTCGATACCCCTTCCCCGCGCCTCCGCGTTTGAGGCCAGTCGTTGACTTTTTCATACCTGTGTCCTACCCTGTCCGTCCATCTGATCTACCAACGGTACGTTTAGCTCTGTACCCATTTCTAGCTCGGCCACAGCCTTCCTGGGCAAATCTCGCTGTGTCTCAGTCCCCAGGTGTCCTCAGGTGTAAAATGGGAACAAGATCCTTCTTTCCTCCCATCCTTTGCCTGCCTGGGCTCGATTGTGAGCTCTTCCCAGGCCGGGACTGTCTCTTACTATGCGGGGGCAGCTACACAAAGCCTACCACCGTTGCTGCACCAATCCTGGGTAGGGCTTCCAAGTGTTGTCATGTAAATACTAGTATGAGGACAGGCGTTTGTTTGTCTCTTAAGAAGGCTGGGGAAAGCAATTTCACTTAGGAACTAATGGCAGAAAGTGTGAAAAGTGGGGTGGGACCTATGGAAATTCTGACTAATCCCTCTACTGCCCCAGCGAGCATATCAAGGGGTCAATTTTTCCTTGCCTCTCTGGGCTGGATGAGCTCACCCCTACACTGGGTTAGGGCTGCTTCAGGCCCAGAGCAGCCTGTTTATTCTGCCACGGTCAACACGCAGGGGGGCAGGAGCAGAAGGAAAACAAAGCTTGTTTTCAGAGAATACAACTTGCAGCCTTTTTTTTTTTTTTTTGGGACATCCTTTAACGTTAAAAGCCAAATGCAACAATGAAAGTAAGCCGTCTCCACGTCGTTGCAGCAGCCTCCGGAGAAAAACTTTGGGCACATCTACCTTAGCCAACAATTATTATGAATAAAAATAAAGGTAGGAGGAAATGGGGGAGTGGGGGGAACTAACCGTTAACTTCTTTTGTCTGGCTCAGCTCCCCTGCAGCGTCACTGTATCCCTGCTATTCAAAGCCAAATTATGTTGAACAAACAGACTGAGTGGAACTGGTGTTGGGGAAGAAGAAAAACATCACAGGGAGACTGTAAATGTGTGCACGTCAGCAGAGGGCCTGGCTAGCCTTGTCAGACTCAATCGAGGTGACAACTGGATTTCTTTTTCTCCTCTCTGCTTTTGTCTTCACAACGGCCAGTGTAGTGTCTCTGGGAAGCTTGATTTGCTTGCTCGGCTAGTTGTTTAGTCTGGCAGGGATAACAGCCCTCTTGCTACTCCCCTCCTCCCCCCCAAATGTGGCGACAAACGGAGGCGCTGAGAAGCCCCCTTCTTGGGGGGTTTGGTGGGTCTCTTCTCCGAGTTCAGCGCTTGAAACAAGATTTGTGCTTGGAAACTAAAGGTGACATCGCGGGGGGTGTCAATACACCAACCCAACCCAAACGCGGTTGTTTCTCCTAGCCTTTCAAGCAGCTCTTTAAGAAATCGTCCTGAAGTGACTCGAATAACCTCTGATGCTAAGTGGCTTAACGATTCCAGAGCAAAAGCTGGGGGCGCGTGGAAATCAGGGTGCTTATGAAAACGTGCCCAGACGCGAGGGAATTTGGTTTCAATGTTTCTCCCTTGTAGGGCTCATTTGGCCGGGGATCAGAAATGATTTCCCAAAAGCCATTTCCTGTGGCAGCTGATGCACATGCTGCTCGGGTGCATTCGGATTTAAGGCTCGGGCTGGAAAGTCATTTCTTTTGGAGTTTTCTAGGGTAGGGAAGAAGTTGTTCTCACTTTTCTGAGTGCTACTCGGCCGCAGGTAACTGTGCTTACAGCTGGGAGTGCCCCAGACGTGCCAGTCTGAGTGCAGAGTTTGGCCAGGCTCTGAAAGACTGGAGTGTTGCAGAAAAGTCACAGATCCGATTTGGGAGATTCAGTTTAATGGAGCCAGATATAGCGGCCGTTTATTTAAGAGCCAGGTCAAAACAAGGGATTGCCTAGTTCATTCCTTATAGCTCTCCACTTTAGAGCGTGTCGGGAAATCAGCAAGGTTAGCTGGAAAAGTACAAGAGATGCGTGTCCCTGACCTTAAAGCGTGTCAGCTTCAAGGAGAGAGCCACAAAGGTAGGGCGGGCAAGAGGAGGGGTTTAGATGAAATCGGCCAGCAGCACAGTGCTTCAAAGTCCATGCTGCAAATGCTTAAACATGGGTAAGGATAATTAAAACCAGACCTCCTCGAGCTGAGACAAAGGACTCCATCCCCGCTCCGTCTGATCCCGACCCCATGTACAAATGAAGCCCGTTAAAAACAGTGCCCGATCCGATGCTGCCAGGTTCGGAGGGCGGCACGAAGGCACACACACAAGCCAAGGAGCCCAGCGAGCTCTGCCCCGCTACAGTAGAGGCCAGGGGTCCAAATTAACAAACCATTAGCCTGCCTAATAGCCTCAGCTAGTTAAACTCAACCCATCTCGCCCCTGGGCCAGAGGGACGCGCAGGAAAGGGTCATTATTTACAGCAAATTGTTTCTTCTCCTGGGGACCAATAGCGCTGCGGGGGCCAGAGAGGCAGCTTGAAGGCTCCCAGCCCAATAAACAGACCACAGGAGCAGCTCTGGACAAGGAACCACTGCTGGTTTCAACCTCATTCCCCACCTACCCCCTTCTCAATGTGGATTCCTCCCCTCCGCTTTTGGACCCACCACGAGATCTGGACTTTGAAGCACTGGCGAGCTGATCTGTGCATAAGAGCTACCATTGCCTTGCTGGCTGGGCCAGCGCTGCCGTGTATACACACGCTTGAAGTATAGGTTTGAAGTGTAAACATGTACTTTGAGGCAACAGCCCTGTCAGCTGGACTCCCAATGTTTTGTTTAAGACGCGAAGCTCCCATCTGTCTGCCACATAAACAATCTGGGAAGGAAAGTCCCCCCGAGAGCACAATGCCCTCGGTTTCAGGCTGAACTGCCCTTGCCATTAAGCCGTTTTGAAGCGTTTATAACAGAAAAGGGGGCATTTGAACCACGTCGGGGTAGGGCCAAAAAGCCACCTCCCCCGCAATACCACCCCCTTCAGGAGGGGTTAACACCTATTTGCTCGATGCGCAAGGAAGGAAAGCCGCCGATCGCAAGAAATGCATCCGAATCCAGCTGCGCTTGGATGGAATTCGAAGTACAAGAAAATTTGTCACAGAAGCCGAATGGGGAAGGAATGTGAACGGCTTTAGCAGTGTTTGAGGGGAGAGGGTTTGTTTAAATACATCACCCTTAAACAGGCTGATTCTGGCAAAGCCATGGGGAACCACAGTGCTTTGAGGGGAGGGTTGAAAATATCCAGATGTTGAATTATGTTTGAAACTGGTTTCTTAACCGTCCAGGTTCCTCCTCTCCCTCCACCAACCTCAACCCCTCCCCCCCAAGCCAGTGCTTCACGTCCATTCCTCAGCGTTGCTTACAAAAGTGGGCTACATGTGACAATGGAGTGCCACCTCATCAATGCTTTTGCACGCCCCTCACGGCTCAGTGGTCAGGGCAGAATCCCTGCATTTCCCTAGCCTGTTTCTCAGCACAATAAGTGGAGGAGCGGAGGGGGGTGGGACAGGAGCACAGTGGGGTCTCTCTCTCTCTCTCTCCCAGCAAATGGCCCGGAGGCAGCCGGGATAGTAACAGGGGCAGAGCGGAGCCCTCCAGCCAAGGGCACACATATGGTGTGCATCTCCACTGCTTTCTATCAGCCAGATACCGAGATAAGAAAAAAAATAAACACCTAGCCTTGTAAATGGGAAGCTTTCTCGCCCTCTTCCCAAGCTGGGGACCGCACATGGCCCCCTGCTTGGCTCTGTACAACAATCTTGTAGGATCTTAGAACAACAGAATGGAAAGGGCGTCTCGCTCTTCCCTGTGTAAGCCACGCAGGGCGAGTGACACAGATGGGGCTGGAGTCAGCTCGCCTGGCTAATGAATGAAGTGACTCAGGGACTGAGATAAACGGCTGAAAATGTCAACACTTCAGGCACCGCTCCCCGCAACAGTCCAGAAACAGAGTCAATACACGCTGAATTATTAGCGGTGTTTCCTGCTTCAGAGGCGTGTACATAATGGGTCGGATCCTATCCTCAGCTCGAGGCAAAGGGAGTTTGGCCACTGATTTCCGTGAGGGTAGGACGGGGCCTATGGCTTGTAAGTAGCCACGTTGTATTTACCCTGAGGGAGGAGAGGCGCTAGACACATATTTCGTGTTAGAGATGGCTGGGATGGAGCCAGTAAATAAAACTCTAGGTCCCGAAATACCAGAGTATCCTCCAAATGCGAAGGTGCATTTACTTTTTCTCTAAACGCTGTGGGATCCCACATGGAAGCAGTTAGCGAATGTTTGTTAATGATCATAACAAAGACATTATTCAAATTAGACAGGTAATTACAACCAGAAGGAACATTCCTTTCTTTTCTTTCTCTCTGTTCTGTTTTTGTCTGCAAGAGTGGCTCTCCCTTCACATCTGGTCCGGACACTACAGCATCAGATGTCCCCTTTATCGTTTTAGGGATTTAATACCCAGGCGATATTCACGCAAATAATCTCAACCGAAACAAAGCTACTTTGCGAAGCTACTAGCGAGTTCTTTGCGATCCTGGAGCGCGTTTGATTGGTGTGAACCTTGTTTTAAAATCCCGAATCTCACTTTTATTTAAACCCTTGTAACCATGCAGGGTTGATCATTTTCGTTAGAGGCTTTGTTTTTCCGCTCTCCATCACCCGCTAAAAGTGCAAGGCCATTTGTAACCTTGTTGCTAAAATAATTCCAAGCTGCATATATTTTTCCTTGCTTGCTGATCGATTGGAGCCTGGTATTTATTTACAAGCATTACGGTATCCTGTTAGCATTCCGAACAAGGGGCTGTTCATATATCTGCCTCCAATGATTTCCTGAAGGAACATGTGGAAGCAATAGTGAGGTTGTGCACTCACCCAAGCCGAAGATGCCTTGGTGGAGAACACGCAAAAGGCTGCAGGCACTGGGAGCACCAAACAACCCAGTGAGGGGGGACCCTGCAAACGCAGCCCCTGGGTTCTCAGCTTGAACAGGGTTACACTCCCTGCCTTTCACAGCTCTCGCTGACCAGTCCCTTCGGGGGATTTGCGCTTCAGAGACCAATTCTCCTTCATTTGGGAGGGAAAAAACCACCAGAGTCTATTGCTTGACTTTGAGAACAAACTGCTTTTGTTTAGTAACGAACAGAAGGACAACCGCCTATAAAGGCAAGGCGGAAGACAGGGAAAGCTGTGCAGACAAAAAAACGAGGAAGCAATTTTAACAATTCCTCTAGGACACCCTCCCCGGGCGCACGCACCCCGGGACACCCCAACTTCTGCCCTGGAGAAGGGGATGTGAAACGCACCTCAGCTCCCATTCCTGGGGCTGCAGTGCCCCCTCGCACCCAACAGCTGAATAACTCCAGTTGCACGAAGCTGTGCTCTCTGTGCCTCGTTTGATAGGAGCTAGCCAGAAAACGAAGAGCAGCCCCATCTGACTCCCAAGATTACATCAGTCTCTCTCTCTCTCTCTCTCCACACACACTTATCTCCAGCAAATAGCAACAATCGAGCCCGACGAGATACGTGTATCTCCCGGCTGGGGATCAAAGCTCTGGCCGGAGACTATTCTAAACCGAGCCGTTCAAACCCGCAAGGCTTCGCCTGCAATGTCTGTCCAAGCTCCTTAATGCTCTGCGGTGGCTTTGGAGGGTGAGCAAGCGTGGGAAGAGCGGGATAGAGCACATGGTCCTCCCACGGGAAACAGCAGGGTTCGGACACGCTTCTCTTTCGTCGTTCCTTTCATTCATAAATAGTAGGAGCTCGCCTCTGTCTGTGGGTGCCTGGCGCTTCACAGCCATCCAGCCCTCCATCCACCCACCTTTCTACACCAAGCCCCAGCTCAGTCAGGCAGCAAAGACATCACTAAGCTACCAATTCATTTCCATCCCAGCTTCTTCATCCATGCCCTGACCCTGGGAAAGGGACCCCAGCCTATGCAGCCGCCCCACCTGCCCAGAGCGTGCGAGGAGGGAAGCTCATTTGTGCCATTGGGAACACGGTGGGTTTTCAGGAAACCTTTCCCCCCCTGCAGTGCAAAACTCTCAAATTCGCCCCCCATTCCCCGGCCATATGGCTCCACTTGCGGCCCCTCCTCTCCGGGGCTGGAGGTTGACTGGCCCCCCTGCCTGCGTAAGAGCCGCTGGAGGCTGGGCTTCAGGTGCGGACCGGACCAGGGAGGCTCTTATTCTGAAGGGGCGGGGGGGGGCTCATTTCCTGACAGCTATTTACTTAAAGCAAATGATTAGTTTTGGAAGGATGGACTCGAACATCGAATCAATTACGAGACGCGGTCTCTGAGAGCATTGCAGTCTGAACTGGAGGGAGCGAGGGAGGAGGAGGAGGAGGAGGAGGAAAAGTCAGAGAGGACGTGGACATATTTTTGACTGTTTCTCTAGACTTTTCATTGCGGATTAACGTGTGAACGGGAAGGTAAGGGGGGGAGTTCCACTTTTTATGCTCGCTGCAGGGGACGTTGCCGCTCCGGATCCAAGGAATGGAAGGTTGCTGGGGATCAGCCCCTGTGTGGACTGAAGAGCCAGGGCACGGGGGCGGCTCACCTCCTCAGGGGATCCTCGCTGGGAACTCTAACTCTGGAAGTTTGCGCCTGAGCCTCAAAGGGCTCTGGAGGCTTTCGCTCGTCGGGGGGCTCGCACAGGGGGTTCCTAGGGCTGGGAAGGTGGCTTGTCCCGGGAAGGTGACGCTTTCCCCCTCCAGTGAGACCCCCCTGAATGGAAGCAGCGCGCTTTGTTGGAGAGGGCTGGGGAGAGGGACGATGGGGGGGGGTTCGATGGAGACAGGGGGCGGGCGAGACTCGGGGCACTCGCTGGACCCCAAAAAAGGACAGCGAGGGCACTGGCCGAGGAGAGGATGGACACGTATCACCGATCCCTTTCGGCTCCGGAGAGGGATGGAGCGGGAGCTCCAGTGGCCTGCGGGTAGGGGAGAGAGCAGCGATCGCCCCGGGAGTGGCGGGGCGAGGGGCCCCCGACAGTCGGGACTGGGGGGCGGCAGCCGGGGGACGCGGGGCCCCTGTCTGGAGGAGGCTGCCCCGCTGGCGGAAAGGCTGCGCTAATGACAAACACATTTGGGCTGGGGCGGAGGGGCCACAGCGCCGCATTCCTGCCGCCTGGCTGGGAGCGATTCTGGGGACGGAGCTGCGAGCGGGCTCCGCGCCCCCCATCCCCAATCTGGAGTGAAGCCCTTTGTGTGAAGACCGGGATCGGCGGAGGAATCTCGTAAGGGGAAGGAAAGCGGGGAGTTTGCAGTGGAGCCCGGATCAGCTTTTGGGGCAGCGTACTCGGGGAGTTGAGAGGGCTTGGCGAAGGTAAGAGGAGGGTCTTTCTCGGACCCTCCCTTGGCCGCTGTGGTCCCATTCCCCCCTTGGCTTTATCTAGCCCTCCTTCCCTCCATCAGGTCCGACCTGCCATCCCTCTCTTCCATTGTTCCCGTCGTGGTTAACAACCCTCCCTCGTCTTCTCCTGCCCCTCCCGAGCCCTCTCCCCCGGGAGGTAAAGCGCTTGGAGATCCTCGGGGGGCTGTCTGTCTGCAGGGGCAAATCGTCCCCCACCTCGCTCTCCGTTCTCCCTGCAAGCGGGGAAGCTGAACTCTGAGCTCTGGGCTGTTACCTGGCGGCGGGCCCGGTTCACACACACCCAGCTGCGCTCCTCGTGCGACGGACATGCCAGAGCCACAGAGCTGCCAGCATGCCCTAGCTGTCTGCCCCGTCTGCAGCCCAGGCGGGCGAGCCCTTTGGGTTGTGCCCGGGAGTGTAAGGGACCATCAGCCCTTTGCGGCTTGTGATGTATTTGGTTGGATTTTGTCTGGCGCTGCGGTTGAAACTTGCTGGCCCTGCCATGCTGGGGTCCCCTGGAAAAGTCCCGAGAGGACTAGGAAATGGCTTATTGGCTCTTTGCTGCGTTGCTCAACATTTTTGGACGGGGACCCAGCAGCTAATAGACACTCCTAAGAACAGGGCTGGACCGTGTTTTGGAGCGAGATGGATCTAGGGAGGCAGCACCAGCCCTCAAGACTCAGCAACACGTCTGGGAACAGAGACAGGGGTAAATCCCAGCGGACAGCGGGCTGCCTTTAGTTCCTGTGAGGTAATTACAAGGACAACCCGCGTTTTAACTCCGCTCCTGCCTGGATTACAGGGTTATTTTCTGTCCGGAGTTTTCAACCCCACCACATGCAAATTCTCCAATTGCTTTGGCGACCTCCCACACCCATGTCTAATAATCCCCGCGAAGGGCGCCTTGCAAACACAAGAATCAACTGCATCCTCCGGGAGCAGATTTGGGAGTGACACGAGACCTCTCTCTCCGTGCCCCGTTCATCAGCTGGGTGGTCCCCGGGATGCGGGTCGCGCTCGCCCCGCCGGGAGCGTCCAAACTGTAACTGCGTCGTGTGTCAGCCGTGGAGCGTTCCGGGGTTGTGAGGTCAGGCCGAGAGAGAAACTCTTTCCCCCTGTCCCCAGTGGAGGCCTTTATCTGCGCAGGGGAGTCCTCAGCGTCGGATCCCCTGGAAGACAGGGCATCCTGCAGAGACAGGGTGACTCCCTGGCCTCATCAAGCCGCCGGAACAGCGGCTCTGGGGGACCCTGCAGCCTCCTCGCAGCCGCTGTGGAGACCTGCTGGCACATGGAATAGCGTGGCCTGGGATTCGAGCCTGAAGTGGGCCCCGAAGGCTTGGGGAGGGGATTGAAAAAGAAGTTGTGAACAAGAGTGTCAGCTCAAGGAAATGTGGCGCTTGGAAAACATTTCACTCACCCCAGTAAACACCCAATTTGTGCGGCTCCTCCCCACCTCTTGTTTCGTGTCTGGCTGGCTCGCCTAAGGGTTGTTGCTTCAGCTTGGCAAAGGTCTTGCTATTGTTTCCTATGAAAATAGCGAAGTGGCTGAAATTTGACGTCGCTGCTGGGTTCTCTCGTTGTTCTTGGGCTCTTTAGGTTGATCCTTTCTCGCTAACGCTCAGCTCCCTCGGCTTTTCCAATATGTAAATGTTATAGATAAGTGTTCCTTAAAATGTGTTGACTTTCTTCGCTTCGGGGTACCCTAGGATCATTTGGCCTTCACTATCTCGGAGTCAATGAATAAGTGGCAAGCGTTGGCCAGACGTTTAAAAAAACAGAACAGGGGGTTTGCAAGTGTGAATGTAAACATTCCCCGGCCCCCAAGCTAAACAAACTAGCATCAAGGCAGTCTTCACAATATCCAGTTGTTCTCTGGCAATGGAGACTGGGCCTCCCGGTTGAGCCCTATATGGGTAGTGTGTGTGCATGCAAGCCGTAATGCGAAAGTCCTGTAGACTTTAACAGAAAGGGATCACACCGTTGGTTTTTTGAACGTAATCGAGAATTGTATTCCCTGCCATAGGATTTTGGTTCAAATAAAGGACATCATTCTTTATTGAAATGTTTCGGAGTTTTAGAGTAATTTTCATAGCACCCTCGTCAATTTCCGTGGACCTTACTGGTTTCATCTCTATTAAGTTCTCCGAGGATTTTCCATATGTGTGAGTGTGTGTTCTTGGGTTTCCATATGTGTGAGTGTGTGTTCTTGGGTTTCGGAACCCACGTTGGAATTTTAACCTGACCCGGGAGAGCGGAGCTGGGGAGAAGAATGGCTTGATGGATCTGACACAGTTTCCTCCAGGTTGAAATCTCAAACCTTGGTTTCTCGCAGAGGAGAATTGGTTGCGCCCCATAGGGAGAGGAGGAAATTAGTGGCCTCTTCATCTGAGTCCGGTCTGGGAGGGAGGGAAGAATTACAGAGCTCCGTCCTTCAGCTGCGTGCGTGTGTGTGTACGTGTGTGTGTGTGTGTGTGTATTCTCTAGGAATGTTGACTCTGCAGGTTTTTCCTGCCAGCAATTAAGTGCTATGCGTTTCCGTGTGTGCATAAGGGAAACATCTCAGCCTCCTTCCATAAAGCTGGGGGGCGGGATGTAGGTGGCGAGAACACACCTAACCATTCACCATTTGTTAGCACCGGCAGTTGGAAAAGGCAGCCAGGGAAACTTTCCCCCGCGAACAAAGCCGGCCTGGTTTAACGAAACTGCTGGGGTTGCATTCGGCAGCCCCAACGCGGCGCTCTGGGGAGGGAGCGGGGGACGAGGCGTTAGCTGAACGGCTAGCGCTGGAGAGCAGGGCTGGTGCCTGTGCGGTGTGACGTGGTGGACAGGCTGGAAGGTGCCAGACAATGTTTTCCCATGGCAAGAGGCAGGAGTAGATTATCCAAGCTGGGGCAGGCTGGGCTCTGCAAAAGCAGGCGCTGAAGGGGTCCCGTTTGCAGTGTCGTGCTGCCCCCTAGCAGTCATCCTTACGGCTACCGCCCGAGCCCTGCAGTGTTTTATGGCATATTGGCCAGTTTCCACTGTCTGAGTAGTACCGTCCCCTTAGGTTAGTCTCACTGCTTGATTTCAGTGGGGTTACACTGCTGTAACCCGGGAGCAACACACTGAGGAATCAGGCCTATGGTTTTTGACCCCAAGAATTTCCAATCTCAGGGGCCGATCCTGGCATAGGATCTGCTAGTGCAGTTCCCTGCACCAACGCAGAACTCAGGGGCTGTGTCAGTGGATTCAGAGACAGGATCAGACAAAAACAATAGGACAGAAATCGAAGACTTTGAGGTTCATCTTCCATTTGGCTCAAGCAACATTTGAACTATGGAGATCTGGCTTTAAAAAAATGCCCTAGAATCAGGGAAGAATGATCTTCAAACAAGCATCTTCATTCTTAGCTTCGATTCAGATTTTTTTTTAAAGAAATGTCCCTGGCTAAGCAATGATTTGAATGAAGAGAAATATGTCCAAAAACTTGATAAAGCTTCAAGAAGCATGAAAGTATATTTAAAAAGTTCAAGGGAATTTCAGAATCCCCAAACACCAGGTTCCCCTATCCCTAGTCAGAGCTCATCTTACTTTTAAACGATGGCCCTATTTCTGCAATTACATCAGTGTGTGCAGGGAGGGGACACACAAGAGTCTGCCAGCGTGGCTCTGACTATAGGATTAGGGCCATATTTGATATTATTTGTCCCCAGATGTGTAGATTACAAAGAGATCTTCATACAGCAGGGTGGTTTATACAGATTTTGATACCAAGGAAAGCAGGACGTAGTAAGGTGCATTTTCAACCTCATTTTCTTTGTATTGTACTCTGGGTCAAAACTAGAGGTTGGATGCATATCATACTCTGAAGGCCTTGAGCCAAAGAGGTTTGTTTCACCTGTTTCAAACACCAGGGTTTTCCAAAGACTGCCTCACTGGGCCCCCCAAAAAGTGCTCATAGCTTAAAATACAAACAGACAGAACCTCCTGCCCTCCACCCCCGGGCTTTCAAGTTAACCTTTCGTTTGGGTTTCCCACTTTAGACTGTCTTCTCTTTTTTAAATTTTAGATCCTGATCCTGCAATTTTTGATCTGCAAGGAAAAAGCTTTATTCCTGTATTCTCTCTATGAAGTCAAAGGGGCTAAGCATGGGGTTTGCCCCATGGAGCAGACTGCAGGATCAGGGCCTTAGATTGTAAACTCTTTGGGACAGAGATTACTGCCTGTGTGTCCTGTATAGTGCAGGGCACACTGTAAGAACCTAATACAGAGTTAGAATTGATATTTAATAACTGTTACTTTGCTATGGTATAGGAGAGAGATTCAGGTCACCCTGAATGTAAATATTTTGAAAGGGGCAGTGGAGCAGCCCTCTCTTTAAGAAAAAATATTTAATTTTAAACTGCATCTTGCTAATGTATTTTAAGTGGACAATCACAGAAGTGTTTTTGATTTTGGTTTGCGTGGTCCTTTCCTCTTAGGACTCATGGAAATCTTCAGAACTTGCTATTGTTCACTGTACAGAGGGTCTTGCTTTTGGGGAGTCTTATAAGGAAAGGAGCCAATGACCAAGAAAAGTTACAGGTGGCCGTGTCCACATATTTAAATCAACCTAGTAAATCACACCATTTTCATCCAATGATTTCCTTTTTCTTACCTTGCTCCAACCTTTCCTGGAAAAGCTCAGAGTTTCCCCAGAGAAGCTAGTTTTAGGGAGAACATGCACTAAAAGCATCAAACTCATTCCCAAATTAAGATGATCTCATCACTATGTTTCCAAAACCTGAAGAGATAATAGTATTTGGACCTGCTTCTGCAACAGTCTCCACTAGTATTACAGGTGTGAGTAAGCATTGCAGGATCAAGTCTTTTTACCAATGCTCACACGAAGTTAAAATAATTTCCATATAAAATGACAGTTTCAAGTTGACCCATGGAGACTTGGAGTCGGTTTAAATTCCATCTATCACCTTTGAGGCTGACGCTCCTTTCTGCCAGAGAAATGCAGTTTGGCTGCACTAGTGTGGAACAACACTGCCATCATGCGGCCAATTGTATTAAATGCAGGTGACTGGTACCCAATGGGGAATGAGGCTATTTTCTGTTATTTAGCGATGGATATACAATTCTACTTTCCTGGTGAAGGTCTTTGCCTAATTTATGACAGCATGAAAGATTAATATCACTTTTTCCTCCCCATAGTGCTTTCCGTCTAGCATGTGCAGAATGACTGACTAGGTCTCTCATTATTTTCTATATGGATTTTTCCATCAAGGTTCACAACATTCTGGATACAAATTTTACCAAATTTTGTTTTGACTTACACTCCACAGTCAATGGAACTATTCATGGTGGTAAGCACTGTACTTGATAGCAACCGTTTGGCAGACCAGGTCCTTGTAAACAAAGATTTTGATTATATCCCTTTTATGATTTAGTATAATCAAAATAAGTAACTGAAATACTAACATTTAATCTAGACGACTTAAAAAAATCTAAATAAACACAATTATTGCTTTACTCTATACACTCTGCTTTATATATATTGGCAGACTAATTTGGAAATTTGAGCCAGATCTAACATTCTTTTCATGCCTCCCTATTCCCATTATAATCAGTGGGTATCCTAGGGTGTACAAGGAATGAAGGCTCACACCATAAGTATGCATACACTGCACATGTGCTTATGACCTTGGCCCAGATCTTCAGCTAGTGTAGCTCCATGACTCAATTTATGTCAGATAAGGATTAGGTCCGTGGGGTGTTCTGAACTGAACCTCGGGTGTTTACTGAAGCTGACTAAACAAAAATAGTTAAAATAAAGAGCATGGAGGGCTGGAATGGAACAACTTTCTCTTGCCTGAGAGGAGACAATTTTTTTGCCCACTTATTGGCTGGAGCTAAATCTACTTACTCCCACCAATAGTTTGCCTAAAGTATTGGCACTGAGTTAGGCAAACAGGCAAAACAAACATATGCAAGAACCCATTGGACATGGCATGCCAGTGATCATTGTTCTTTAGATGCATGACAATGTGCAATTCCATTCAAACTGGAATCACAATGAAGAATCATATGTGTATACCCCTATTCTCTCTTTCTCAGTTGCTGGAGGTTCCTCTGGACTGTGTCCCATAGGTTAATATGTCATTGATGGAAGGTATCAAAGCAATAAGATCTCAAAGAGCAATCAGTCTGTCAATGAACATTTAGTAAATCCCTACATTGCTGCACTGGATTCAGGCACTTAGCTCCCATTGGCTTGCATGGTAGCTAAGCTGTTTGACTATGTCACAGCATAGTGTCATCACCCATAGTTCCACTGGGTATTATAGGCCCTGATTCTACATGTACTTGTACTGATTTTACACCAGCATCACTTAATTGACTTGAAGTATAGTTACTCCAGATTTGTATCAGGGTAAGAGGAGAATCAGATCCAGATTACTTCTTTATAGATTGCATTGTTTTCAGTGAATAGTCCATAGAAGCAATATATTGTGGTAAGAGATCCTTCTATCTGTAAAGGCAGAAGGAAACCTGGCAGACAGTGTGGGTAACACTGTCTTGGGGAACGTGAGCTGTTAGCAGTCAAATCAATAAGGCAGACTATGGGAATTCTTTAAAGATGTACAGTGGGTTACTTTATCTAAAGAAATACAGGATATAAATGTGATAAAAGTGAGAAAAGAGACTGAAACCAGAGGACTTCTTTGATGTCCCAGAGTCTGTTATCAGTGGGAGGCAGATACATAAACACATGGCCATTATTGCTAATTGCAAAATCAGGCTGAATGGCTTGCCTTTGCTGGAATGCTGTCTGTTGAATTTCTGAAGCTGTTGCATATGTTCCTTTAGCTGGTAGTTTGTAAATCTTCATGTTGCCAGCACACTGCACAAGTCCTTCACAATGTATGAAACACATTTTGGTTTGCAACACTGCTTTATGTTTTTGTTCCACACATGGCAAGAGGCAGGAGCGACCAACTCATCTTTCATAAACAAATATTTCTTACCATTCTCTGATCATGCTACTACAAAGTGTAGTTGACATATAGCTGGAAGAATCTACATGTTTTCCCTTCTCAACAACTGCTGTTATGTCCTTATGGTGGGAATAGCGGGTGTCCAGCACCTTGAAGAACTGGTTGCTAGCATGGCTCGCTGTCAACATTTAGTTCATATCTGAGAGGCCTGTGTTCTACTTTAGTAGTCCATTTGTATTGTCCTTGTTCAATATATACAGATATTCCTGTCCCTATTGAAATCAACAGCAAAACTGAGTAGGGACTGTAGGATTTGTCTTGGGAAATTTGGATAGTTTGATTACCCTAAGTTGAAATTATATTATATGGCATGTAGACAGCTATTTGTTGCAATTATCTCTTGGATACTGCCTGCTGTCTTATGGCAATTTGCTCTGTGTAGCTTAGAAGGCCAGAAAACTCCAAATAATCCATTATTCTTCATGCTGCTTGGAAAAAGAGGTACTGTAGAAACACAACTGCAGTCTTGTGCTCCCTCTTGTGTTTTACTAGAGAGCTTCAGAGTGTGTTTTAAACAGAAGGTCTCTTGATCAAGGAAATTCTTATTAAATGAAACAAATGCATTTATTGAACAAACTAAAAAATAGAGTGGTAAAATAGAACGTTAGTAGATGATGGTACTTTGTATTATAGAAAGTGGTTTTAAATATACTCTTTCTCTCAGAATTGCTACCATCACGTTTTGTAAGCAGTCGAAAGGCCAGATCTTGCCATAAGTCACACTGACGTAATTCCATTGCAACCTCATTCATTTCTGTGGAGTTACTCCATGCATAGAGCAATGTAATTATGG
Organism: Dermochelys coriacea; assembly: GCF_009764565.3. Lineage (NCBI taxonomy): Eukaryota > Metazoa > Chordata > Testudines > Dermochelyidae > Dermochelys > Dermochelys coriacea. The sequence continues at coordinate 92,236,268 of NC_050071.1, read as the reverse complement.
GCCCAGTTCTGCAAGGTGCTGTAGGGATTGTGGGCAGAAGGTGCTAAGCATGATTGGGCCATGAGTGCAGAATTTGGTCCAAAGTGTCTACATCCTTTCCCAGAGAGAGCTCTGTATACCATATGCGCTGTGTTCTCCTAAACTGGTGATGGAGTCAGAAGCACTGCAAATAGCCCATTGCCTTTATAAATCTGTTCACTAACTTTAGTTTTTCCTGCTTTTCTATTTTGCTGTTTCAGCTATCCACAGTGATGGGTACTTCCCCAAGGACATTCCTGCTTCTGGGATGTCTCCTGACAGGTAACAGTCCTAAATTCCCTGTGTCTCTTCATTCATTCTCCTTTGTAAGTCTGGGCTTAAATCAATGCTCTACAGTCGATGTTTCAGATAGATTTGTTTTCAGAGTGATCAGTGATCATGAATTACAGCACAGATGATCAGTCAAGCGGTTGTAAATTCTTTTTTGTAATAAAAGCAGCCGGGAACATAGTCCCAAGCCTGTGATTAAATCTACTGAAAATATTCGTATTTTTATGGACGGACCATCTTTTGTTACTGAGCAGCCCAATGAAATAGATATGATACAAGGGAGTTCCCTGGTGGAGGGGAATGGAATTCACTGTGCAGCTACTATTGCAGCCTCAGGGTTATAGTAACTTCTGCAGCTGCTTCTTCCTCTCCGAGGGAAGAGGTTTGGCTAGTGGATCTGTGTCTCTGCTGATGCACCAGACATGCCAGGTCTCTCCTGCCAGAGTTTATTTAGCAGCACGTGGGAGCAGAGCTCCATGATGTGCAGCAGAGTGCATTCCTCCCTGCATCCTCCTACTCTGTGCCACATAATGCACTGGCTGCACTGGCGAGCAGGCCTTCCATATCAGCAGAAAGAAATGGGGCAGAGGGCAGAGCAGGTTTTGCCTCAAAGTGCCAAATATAAAAAAGGCCAGTATTACTAGCTAATATAGGTAAAATACTTGCAATGGCTTGAGAAGCAAAACAGAGGTCACAACGGGCCCAGTCCTTGGCTCCACTGAATCTGCTTTGTGCTGGTCCCCTGGCATACAAATCATTTATCTACCTCTCTGATGATTTCTTCGGGATCTCGTGGGCTGTGGTGCTGGGTGTGGCTGTTCTCACTTAGGGTGGGGTCTCGGCCAGCTCTTGGCCAGCCCAAGTACAACTTGCCCAAACCAGAGAACCTGGCCTTATAAATCCAGATTGTACATTAAAAGCACTGCAGTTACAATATCCTGTTGAATGAGTTAGTTATACTGGATCACTGGTCTTCCTTACATTTCAATTAGAGGTGGGCCTGAGCCACCTAGGATATGTCGACACTGCAACCGCTCCCCCCTCAAGCCCCAACTCACAGCAGTGAGTCTCAGAGCCTGGGTCTACAGACTTGGGCTTGCAAGGCTGACAGTATGGCACTAAATGTAGCCACATAGACTTGAGCTGGAGCTTGGGCTCTGAGGTGTGCTTCAAACCCTGAGCTGGAATGTCTTGCATGGCTATTTAGTCCAAATTTGTAGAGCCACACTCTGAGACTCGCTGCATCAGCGTTATTTTTTATTTATTTATTTATTTATTTGCAGTGGAGACATAACCAAAGTTTGGAACCAGGCTACTGCTGTAGCCCATTGCAGAAATAGAGGTCAGCTGAAATGTTCAGATCCAGGTGTTGATCTAGCATGAAATGCTCCCAAAGTCTGGGGTTGTTTGGATCTGGGGTTTTGGTTGAGAGCCATCGCTAATTTCAACTCTTTGTCTTTCATTTCTCGATGCAAGGTGGACTGAACTGAAATGAACAGCTGAGAGGTTCAAAGAGAAATTTTGTCTGAGAGGTTCAAAGAGAAATTATTTTGCCCTCCATAGGGAAATGCTGTGACTGCTTTCAAAAGGGCACATTTACAGGGAGATCAGTGTGTCTGGTTTGACTGTTTTATAGATAAATTGCTCATCTTTTCTCACATCTATGTGGTGAGAATGTTCTGCTTAGTAACCAGTTACTTATTCATTTCCTTTGACAGGACCATGGCTAACTTTGTGCCAGCTTCCATTGCCGACTGTTCTTCCGAATAGAGATGAAATGGTTGTGCAGCTGAATGCCTCGTTTACCCTGAAATGCTCTGGAGACAGCGAAGTGACCTGGCAATACCCACTGGCTGAAGGAAGCCACAGGATAGACATTAGAAATGAAGAGAACAACAGTGGTCTCTTTGTGACTTTGCTGGAAGTGGGGAATGCCTCAGCTGCTCATACCGGATTATACACTTGTTACTACAATCATACTCAAGAGGAAGACGGGGAGGTGGAGGGGAAGGATATCTACATCTATGTGCCTGGTGAGTGGGTTATGCTGTGTTACAACTGAAAGGTTTGCCTGGGTTGCTGAGTAGGAATATCAAGGACCCTATTAAGCATTTAAATGGAGAGCAACCTCTTGATCTGGGCTGGGCATGCTCCTCTTCACATTGATTTTGTTTGGTATGAATTAGTTCTCATGAAAGGTAATGAATTGACAGCCTTGGAGGCTGAAGCTTTCTCTCCACAAAGCGCAAGAAAAGGGCGGTGCTCCCCCAGTGGATACCTCGACTCAGACATGGAGACCAGTTCTGTGGGTGCACATTGCATATGGTTCAGTCTCCATGCCCATTGGCTTCTTTGCTAAGGCTTCCAACTAGGGGAACATAAATGCCAACTATTTGGTGGTTGTTTGTGTAATGTGTCCTTTAGGACTTGTATTAAGACCAACTAACTTCATGCATATCACTAAATAGACAGTGGATGGTAATGGTTCTTGATCTCTATTGACCTAAACTGGGTTTGAACTGATAGCTCAGAGGTCATATATTGCTAATTTCAAATATCCGAAGTGTGGAAATGTATTAATTGATAGAAAACTTGAACTGCAGTGCGGGAAGATGCTCACATATTTACAGGGCATAGGAATCAAAGGTGATTAGTAAGATGTAGCTGTATTGGAACACCTGTCATGAGAGAGGTGGAAACAAGAAACAGCAGTGAGTGCCAGTCTGGCAAAAGGCAAATAATGCGGTGTTTTCATTAATTGTTTGTCACAATTTTCACCACAAGACTTGCTCTTCCTGCCCCCAAACTACTTTTAATAAACAGTGGAAAAATCTATTGGATCCAAAGAAATGACAATGGCAAAAACAATGAGGCAGTGCAGTCTTGTGGATAAAGCACATGACTGTGACCCAGGAGATCTTGGTTTTGTTCCCAGCTCTGCATTTTGTCCTCTGGGTAACCCTGGGCAAGCCATGTCTCTTCTGTGTCTCAGTTTCCCGCACCTGTAAAATGGGATAATGATACTGACTTCCTTCATAAAGCACTCTGAATCTACCAAGTTAGGTATTATATTATTATTAATAAGAACACCACTCAACAGGGATCTCAGGGAACATCACTCCACCTGGTAATCTTCCCAGTCTCTTTAGAAATGTCCACTTCCACCCTCTCCTCCCCCACACACTCTGTGGGGTAGGGATGTCGCAGAATGTCCTTCTGTCTGCCAGTCCTCTGAGGTTGGAGTCAAAAGTCTATTAAACCTATTTGTCAGGGCTGTAATAGGAGTCACTGGCTGAGTCATGACTGACTGTCACATGAATCTATGAGCATCAAAGTCTTTAAAAAGGAAGAGACTATAACATTTGACATCTGGGGATTTTGGTGTGGAGCAGGGGAGGGTGAGTGGGTGGATGGGGGAGCAAGTGGGTGGATGTAAAGATAAATGGCTTTACAAACTTTATTGAGAGCCTTTGTAAAGCATTATATAGGACTGCCTGGGGCTCTATTGGGAAACGGGATTAGAGACAGCACTGCAGGGACACAAAGTATCAGACTGGTAGACTGGCAGTGAGCATTCTGAGCATTAGCCTACAAGGGCAGGACAGGAAAACAAGGGAAAAGAAAAGAGGTTGCAAGTCACCCTGTAAAACTTTAACATGCTTGTGAAGGAAAAAATGATGCCTGGACTACAAAAAGATTATGTAAGGGAAAGAGGCAGCACCAGAGATTTTGTGAAGTGCCCTAAAACTTTGACGTCTGTTATTTGGGTTTTCTATAGACCATAACGTGCCATATTAGCATGACTCTTCCATGCTTTCCCTCTACATTTGCCATGAAAAACTTGCAGCACCAACACTTGTTCTTAAGACAGTTATTGAAGCTTGGACAGAGCCTGTGGGCCTTATACCTCAATATCAAGTCAGCTCTAAGCAGTCCACTACAAAACTGATGCTGTTGGATGGTGCAGTAGCTCACTATTAGCTCTAGGACAAGGAAGATGAAGACAGATATCAGAAGATTCCTACAAATTCATACAAAGTCTGTATTCCTGTAATAGAAATAATATGCACACGCCTTGTGACCTCAAATGGAATTTCACAGACACTTCAATTTAAACACACTGGGTTAGATAAAACAAGTTTATTAACTACAAAGAGATACATTTTAAGTGAATGCAAATCAGAAATGGTTACAAGGAAAAGATAAGATGAAACTGGTGCCTAACCTAAACTATGTTAAATTCAAAGCAAAGTTTTTCTCACCACATGCTCTCAGAAGTCTTATTGACCAAACTTCTTAGGCCAGGACCCCTTCTCCAGTTCAATGGCTGCTACCTGTGTCCCTTCTGGGGATGACACAGTTAAGCAATGAACAGAGAAAGAGAGGAAGAGAGGAGGGGTTCCTTGGGGTGTTTGTCTCTTCTTTTTATGGTGTCAGTCCCCCTCACGGAAAACATTTCCAGCTGTGATTCTGGAGACAAAAAATCTATGGAGAAGGATGTTCCTTGCTGCTTTTCCTTACCTATTTGAGGTTTCTTTGTCTACCCTTCCCACTTGATGACTTTGTTTATTGATTAAATGCAAAGTAAGCAGAATGCACATTCTTTTGTTTGAGACAGACGTGTTTGCCAACTTCAGTTCGGAACATGTGTTAAGATCACCATATAGTGGAATCTTATAATTTCACCTACAGTGTTGTCACACATATTTTATCAGGACAATATTGACTAGCAAATGAGTTTTCAGATGATACCTCACAAGGCATTCTTTGTACAAAGATTATTACAACAGTGGGTAGGGTGTGGACACAAGCATACATTCTGACACAGTCCCCCAGACCTGAGCCTACCAGATCTGCAAGACATAGGCATCTTGTAGTTCTTTCCCCTCACTAAAGAGCCAGCTGACACCGTTGCAAAAGTTAATCTTTTTTCACCTAATTTTAGAATTTTCAGGAAAATTTCTGTTTCCACCATGAACTTTTTTTTTGTTTTTTGTTTTGTTTTGGGCAAAGCAAGTCCTCTCCCTACAATAAATTATGAAGGCTGTGGGGGAAAGGAAATTTATTTATTAAAACCAGGATGCTTTATGACTTTTACATAAGGATGTAATAGCCACACAAGCTGGAAAAAAACCTAGGTGAAGCCTCTTTCTGTTTTTAATTACATTTGGAAAGCAAATGTACCGAGTTGGGTGGATGAGTTCTATAGTGCTGTGTTTGGATTGTTGTTACAAGGAGCCTGCCAGTGTGTTATAAATCCCATTGTTGGAGGGGTTTATATTTCCATTATTAAAATTGATGATGAACCTTGGCTCACAAGCTCTTAGGTTTGCAGCAGTTATATGTTTGTTTAGAAGTGTCGGATTATGATCATTTTGAGAGCCACTATTTTAAAATTGGGTATGTTTTGCAATTTAGATTTTAAACTGAATTTGGATTGGATGACTATTCGAACTGGAGTTCATTCTGTTGGTTTTAAAAAATATTGGGGATTTGTTTGCTTTTTTTATGGTTGTGCCTCATAATTTGAGAAACCATGTGCAACAACCATAGTTAATGGCACCTAAGTAACATGGTGATGGACACATAGAAATACATAGATACAGATATGTAGCTAGAAATATTTTTAAATAACAATCTAACTAATTTAGCTGAAAACCAATCCAATCAATGTCTTTGGTTTCTAATACTTTTTATTTTGGGGCGGGGCAGAAGAGAGGAGGGAGAGGAACATTAACAAGTATTTTTTATAAAATGAATGTTTCAGGAACTCTTGCCATTGATTACAGGGGCTCTAAGATTACAGTTGAAAAAGAGTTAGAATAAAAGAAGGAAGTGATGGGTGACTGTAAATGGGGAGACTGGGGTTCCCTCACCTTGGATTCCCATCTACAATCAGGTTTCAGAGTAGCAGCCGTGTTAGTCTGTATCCACAAAAAGAAAAGGAGGACTTGTGGCACCTTAGAGACTAACAAATTTATTTGAGCAGAAGCTTTTGTGAGCTACAGTTCACTTCATCGGTTGCATCATATGCAAATAAATTTGTTAGTCTCTAAGGTGCCACAAGTCCTCCTTTTCTCTCTACAATCACACACTCCTGTGGCAACTTCAATATCATGTGCTTATTTACAATGTGCTATACAAGCGCTTGTTCCCCATAGCCTAAGGCTTTTACCTCCTCTCCAGACACAGTATGTGAGGGAGAAGAGCTGTCACCTCCCTGAGATCATGGACTTCTCTAGCCCTTCCATCCTCTTCCTGTCTCTCTCTTCACTGTTCTCAGTTGATAAGCTGAATCACCTTGTTAATTGATTAATCACCTGGCACTTAATCTATTATCTCATCAATTTGCCCCATGTGGGGACTCTTACAAAGTGCACAGAGTGGGGAGTCAACCTTAGGCCACATTGACACTAGCGAGCTTACAGAGGCACAGCTGTACCAATGCAGCTGTGCTGCTGTAAGATCGCTTGTGTAGCCACTCTATGTGGATGGGAGAGCTAGTCCATGCTGGTGCTTCCATCGGGGTAACTTATGTTAGTTATGGAGGTGTTTTTTCACACCCCTGAACAAATTAAGTTATAGCAACAAAAGAGGTAGTGTAATCATGTCCTTAGGCTCTAGCACAGTGATTTGCACCAGTGAAAGCCAGGACATTTATTCAAAGCAGCCTAATCTCCTTTTTGTGTGCGCCAGTTAATGTAGATTTAAAATATAAATCATGACCCAGGACCTGGAAAATGGGACTTTTAGGTCCAAATTCTACCTTGAAGGTTTGGCTGGAAATTGTTGTCAGTGGGGTATGGGCAACAATTTTCACACCTAAACATTAGTGATTTTCTGGCTTTTTGCCTTTTGCCTGTGAATAGCATTGTAGGAAAACTCCACTAGATCAGTATCTAAAGGAAATAATAACACTTCCCTTTTTCCTGGAGGTCTTAAACTTCCCAGTCTGGTACATTTCTGTTACATAGGGTCCTGACTACCAGTTGGACTACTGGGATGTCTTCTTACATGTCTTATCAGATGGCAAATGTCATTATGGTGAGAGTGTGTCAACTCTGTGTGTGAGTTTAACACAGTTGTGGTTTTACATATGATAAAGGAAATTGTTGGAAAAGTAAAGAAACAAAATATATTCATTTCCATCAAGGTGCATAATTATCTGCTGGTGTCTCCATTCTTGTACTATGGACACATTAAAAATGATATAATGTAAAAATACTTATCTTTTTTACAGATCCAGATATGCCCTTCGTTCCTCTGCTACCAGAGGATCAATTCATCCTAGTAGAAGATGGTGATTCCACCATTATCCCTTGTCGTACAAGTGATCCTAATGCTCAAGTAGTTTTAATTGACAGTGAAGCCAAGGTTGTATATGCCTATTATGACAGCAAACAAGGCTTCCTAGGAAATTTTCCTGCAGGCTCATACATGTGCCAAACAACTGTTAAAGGAGTGGAGTTCAAGTCAGATCAGTTTTTCATCTACATTTTGAAAGGTACTCTTTCTCATTTTTTAAAGGAGGGTAAAAATATTGAGCCTGATTCTCTTCTTGCTTACACCATAATTGCGTAAACGAAATTGGAATCTAGCCCTTGAAGTCCACCATTCGTATACTGCACATGGTTTTTAAACTTGGTGCACTCTCTTTCTTTTTCCCTCAGCTACTTCAGAGCTGCCAGTTGAGATTGAGGCCCTTAAAACTGTATATAAAACAGGCGAAACGATTGTTGTAACTTGTGTGGTCTTTGACAACGAGGTGGTTAATTTACAGTGGAATTATCCAGGGAAAGTGGTAAATATCTTGTTTTGTTTCTGCATAATTGTAGTTATCAGTTGGTGAGGAATATGGGGATGCGAAGGGATCAGCTCTTCACTGTTAGAACGAGGACAGAGGAAGAGAGAAAACAGAACCGTTTCTTTTATTTTCAGGTTATCTCTATAGAAAATCAGTATCAGGTGTTAGAATTTATGTTAGTAACTATCAAAGCATTCGAAGGAGATCAGGGATGACTGGGAACATATGAAGTTATCAGGGAGTGGAACTGTAGCACTGAAGGTATAAAGCTCTGTGAATTTATGCTCTAGAAAGCCAGGTGGAAAAAAAATGGAATGTTCTGGAAATGTGTCCAAATGTCTGCATATAACACTGGTGGTGAAGTGAATCTGACTCTAAAAATGACTCTCTTCAAGACGTAGTCTCAGACGGGCTGATTTTTCTCAGTTACACTGGTGTAAATGAGGAGTAACTCAGTTAAAGTCAGTGGAGTTACACTAATGAAAACCTGTTGTGAGAGGAGAATCAGTCCCAAATTCTCATAACATGTGTTCTGAAGTGAAGGTTTCTCTTCAGTGAAATCCCATTTATAGTCAGTGCTCCACATATAGTGTGATTGTGCTGCTGTGTAAAAGGTCTGATAATTGTGGGTTATTGTAAAGTTGCAGAATAATTGTGACTCAGAAATGCAGCTTTCATTTAAAAAATTTAAGAGCCTGAAAAAAAACCCTACTTCATATAGGAAGGTTTCATTTTATTTTCAGTTTTACATATTCATAACCTCAGTCTCCTGCCAATCGTTCTAGTTTCACACAATCCCCAACATATTTTTGGTTCCCATCCCTCAATATGCAGGTGCTATCTTCCTTTTGAACATTTTTATTCTCAGCTGAACACCTGCCTCACTCCCCGCCCTTGCCAATGAATTATTCTCCGAATTAGCACACACCAAATGTAGGAATTAGGAAATGGGCATGATATGTCAGGAAAAAGGTATTAAGAATTCACCTCACCTTGTGGGAACTGATCAAAGAATATTCAGAACCAAAATCAACAGCATCACCACCAAAGCCAAAGGATACACTCCCTTAGCTTGCTTTAGCACTAAAATGCTCTTTCTGGCTCTCCACCTAATTTTTAGATGGTACTTTACTCCAAGTGCACAACATATGCAGTTTTTAACCTACCTACCCTTTGGTCGTGTATTCTTATGGGCACACCTGCTGCATCCATGTCTGAAAATTTGTCCCTAACTGATTAAGCCATTCTTTTTGAATATGGAATTTGGACCATATAGCAGTAACTCTTTCATTGCTCTCCTTTAAATGGTATTGTAATTCTTTTATACTGTATTTATTTCCTGCAGCTGGGTTGTTTAAGATTTTTTTTTCTCTCTCCAAAACACAGAAAGAAAAAGGTGTGATAAAAGTTGATGACATTAAAGTTCCATCCCAGAAGCTGGTTTACACTTTGACTATTCCTGAGGCTTCAGTGAAAGATACCGGGAATTATGAATGTATGGCCCGACATGCAACCAAGGAGGTTAAAGAAAATAAGAGAGTAGTCATTACAGTTCATGGTACAGTCCAATTCTAGTATCCAAAAATTGTTAGCATGCTGGCAAATACCGTTTGAAATAAAGTGAGTAGTATTATTTATGTGAATCGGTATTATTTACAGATAAAGGATTCATTCATCTGGATCCCCAGTTTAGCCCTTTGGAAGCTGTCAATTTACATGAGGTCAAAAATTTTGTAGTGGATGTGCAGGCGTACCCAGCTCCAAAAATGTTCTGGCTGAAGGACAATGTGACTCTGACTGAGAATCTTACAGAGATTGTTACCAGTTCAAACAAGATCAATGAGACAAGGTAAAGAAAGGTCTTGCCAAGGTGACAATCTGAATTTCTCTTCCAGAAACCTTGTGATTTCATTTTATCAAATCTATGACTAGAATTTGGTGAGAAAAACCAAGACATTATATAAAACCTAATCTTCCTTGCCTTGCTATAGCCTTTCATCATCCCCTCCTCTTTGACATCCTGTCCTCCATGGACTTCCGTGTCACTGTCCCCTCTTGATTCTCTTCCTGCCTTTCCTACTGTTCTTTAAATGTTTCCTTTGGGGGCATGGCATTCCCACTCCTCCTCTTCATTGGAGTCTGTCAAGGCTCTTTCTTTCCACCCATCCTCTTCTTCTTTATACCCTACACTTGGGTAGCCTCACTCTCTTACATAATTGTAACTATCATTTCTCTGGTGGCAATTCTCAGATATACTTCTCCTATTATGGTTCATTCTCATATCTCTCACTGTGTCTCTGATAACTCACCTTGGATGGCTTGCAGTCAACTCAAGCTTATCAAACCAAATCAAGCTCATAATTTTTCCTTCACACATTGTGCCCGTATTTCATTTTCCATTGCTGTTGACAATGTTATCATTTTTCTGTCACCTAGAAATGTAACTTGGGCAGCATCTTTGATTCCTTCTTCCTCTTTCCCTCCGCATTCTACTGCTGCTTTCTACACAGCATTTATAGATTCAAAAGCCAGAAAGGACCATTGTGTTCATCTCGTCTGACCTCCTGTATAACACAAGTTATAGAACTTCCCCAAAATAATTCCTAGAGCAGATCTTTTAGAAAAACATCCAATCTTAATTTAAAAATTGTCAGTGATGGAGAATCCACCGTGACCCTTGGTAAATTGTCTCAGTGGTTAATTACTCTCATAGTTGAACATTTACACCTTATTTCCAGTCTGAATGTGTCTAGCTTTAACTTCCAACCATTGGATCATGTTTTACGTTTCTCTGCTAGATTAAAGAGCCCATTATTAAATATTTGTTCCACATGTAGATATTTATAGACTATAATAAAGCCACCCTTTAACTTTCTCTTTGTAAAGCTCAATAGATTGAACTCTTTGAGTCTATCACTATAAGGTGTGTTTTCTAATCTTTTAATCATTCTTGAAGCTTTTCTCTGAACTCTCTGCAATTTATCAACATCCCGCTTGAATTGTTTGTACCAGAACTAGACACTTTATTCCAGCAGCAGCCAAATATATAAGAAAACCTTCCTCATTTTCCATCCTATCAGCTAATTCACTTGTCCAACTTGTAATCATCTGCCACCTTGACTACTGCAACCTTCTGCAATCTTACTACAGTCCTGTCTTCTGGATACTAACCTGGCCCCTCACCAGTCTTTCCAAAATGCTGCTCCCAAAATAATGTCTTGGTCATCATTTTGATCACACCAATGCCCTTTCTAAATCCCTGCCGGGTATAATAATGCTTGCTTGCTTCTCATACAAGAGAATTAATTAACATTTGAACAGCACTTTGACAGGAAGAGCACTATAGAAATGCAAAGTATCACTACATTATAACCACCATATACATTAAATATTTAGATTTTCTACTAAAAATTGCTTGATTTTTTGGATTAATTTATTCTTATGTTCTGTAAAATAATGTGTACAAAATCTCTTGTTCCTATAGGGTCCAAAGTATATTAAAACTGATTCGGGCCAAGGAAGAAGACAGTGGAGATTATACTTTGGTTGCTGAAAATGGAGAAGAGACTAAAAGCTATACTTTCTCATTGCTAATACAAGGTAAGCATATCAAGAACCCCATTGGATTGGGCAGAGGTAGCCGTAGACAGCAAAGACTTAACTCCATTTAAACACCGGGTGTCCTGCTAACCTACAGGTATACTAGAATGAAAGGCCTGGAAGCCAGGAACGGCTGTGTTCTAATCCTGACTTTGACTTCTTCAGTGGCCTTGTGCGAGTAGTTTCATCTCCCTGTCTAGCCTGAGTTACTCCATCTGCAAAATGGGGATGACATTTATTAAGTTACCTCACAAGGGATTGCTTTGAAGACAACGAGTGCTAAGTGTTATGATTTCAGCAGCAAATTAATTTGGCTGCTTCCCTGCCATGTCGCTTACTAACACAAGACTAGCTGATTGGCTGGAGCTGGATTGGTGTTTTCCAAGAGTAGTTCCTACCGGGTATGTCAATTGTACTGACTGGTCACTCAGGTAAGACCCTTAGGAACAACAGTTCACCTTTTGCCACTCCACACTTAAACAGTTTATCATCCTCTGCAGAAGAAGCACATTGTGGAAACAATATTTCCAGTATTGCCGGTCCCAAAAATTCAAAATAATGAGTCAGATCCACCAAAATCATGAGTTTATTTGCAACTTTTTTGGTCTATCTTTTGATTTTTGAACTCGCCCTTCCATGCCAATGTGTGTGTGGCAGTTACAGTGTCGCCAACTCTCCCAAATTTATAAAGTGATGTGACTTTGGTCCCCTCTGCAGGAGTTCTCACTGGCAACCTGATGGTGTGGAGCTTCCACCTTCTCCCCAGACCTAAAATTCTAACTAATTACATCAGCCGCACATCTGCCCATCCATCAGTCCAGCAATTAATTACCTTCCAGCCACCACATCAGTTCTGACCTTTACCCAACTCCCACATCAATTCTGTCTCCCTCAACCCAACACCTGCTGTTCCCCCAGCCTCACCTCTGCTCCTTTTACAGCTCCAGAGGTTTTTTACCCCACCCCCCACCCTCTTCCCATATCCAGGCTGGATGTTGCATGGATGGTGAGGAGAAGGGGGAAGGAGCAGAGAGTAGCCTGACACAATTTTCACAAGGAGGGAAGGGAGAAAGGAGCAGAGACACCCTGAGGTGCTGAGTGCTTTCTGCTCTCTCCTCCTGCGAAAATGGTATCAGATTCTCCCTCTCTTCCCTCCCCTACCTGAAAAGTCCTCTTGGCTCCTGAGGGGAGGCCAGAGAGCTCTTGCTGCTTCCTGCAGGCGCTCCCATGTTACAAATAAGTAATAGTAATAGGGATATTGCTAAATGGCTGAGTTCTGGGAGGTAGGTGGGAGGGGGCCCGTCTGGTTTTCTCTGTATTTTTCATCTTTACTCTCTCTGTGCTCTCAAATGAGGCTGAGTAGGGAAGGATAAGGCTCCCCCTGCATCCAGACAGAGACATCCAAATTGCCACCCAGCTGGTGTCTCTCAGGAGCAATCTGAGGCTCTCAAGCTTTCTGTATGCTCCAGGACCAAGCATACCCCTTCCACAGCACCCCCTTCTGTGACTGTGCTGTAGCCTGGGCCCTGTTCTCCCCTGCAGGATATAAGTAATTTCATCAAAGTCAATCTGAGTTAGTCATATCCTTCAGGGGAAAATCAGGCTCTGGAGAGCAAGCAAAGAGCTTAGGACCCAGACTTGGATTCCCTGAGGAGCAGAGCAATGTGCTGTTGCAAGGCTGCTGGCCAGACAAATGGAAGCAATTTTAAACATCTGTCCTGTTTCATTTGTAATTCTAGTCCAAATAAAGGGGGGGAAATTCTAACATGCTCTTTTCAATTCATTTCTAGTGTCAGCTTCAATTCTAGACCTGGTGGATGATCATCACGGCTCTGGAGGGGGACAGACGGTCCAATGCTTGGCAAAAGGGACGCCTTTCCCTGATGTGGAATGGCTGATATGCAAGGACATTAAAAAGTAAGAAAAACAGATGTGCCTTTATCTCCAAATGTGAACGTTTTTCCTTGACCAACATAATTTAAGCTCGTGACACACTCCTTATCAGCCCTCTGGAAACTATGATTCTGGTTTGTCTTGCCAAAGTGACAAGTTGTTTATGCTTCATCAGCATATGGATGGGGTGGGGATTAGTATCATCCCTACTGATTTTGTCCTGTAGAACACATACGCTGTATCTATTTAACAGGTTTCTCTAAGATGTGGTACCTAATTAGTGATGAGTGAGCCTCAGGGAAGTTCAGATGAGCAAGTCAGATGCTTATCCACATATCTTTTGAGGCTTTCCTGCCATCTCCTGAACAGACTCATCTATCCCATTACTCTTTCACACACTCCCCCATCCGACCTTCTTCCTGCAACTGAGCCCACCACTGATAATAATATTTTTTACATTCAAAGTGCGTTAGAAATGTTAACTAATTCATCCCCTCACATTTGTTGATCTAGTTCCGGGGTCACTCCTTCTCCCCCTCCTCTGGAGACAATCACACAGAGAGACAACAAGCTTGGTGGGGCCCAGCAGCCCTGGTAACCTCAGAAATGCTTTCTGTTGTCGTTATACCCACACTTCATGCTACTGTCTGGGATTTCCCCCTCTCTTCTATCCCAAAGAGATTTGTGGAGCACTGGGACTTCAGAGGCCAGCCATGAATTCTGGGCTCTAGTGAGAAAGCCCCGGAGCAATGCAAAGTTTGGACTAAGCAACAGTGAGCTGCTGGGCTCCATTACTGGTGCTTCAAAGGTGGTAGTGCTGGTAGGGATCAGAAACTCATTGGATCTAGGAGGAGGGGAGCCAGAGAATTGTCAGGAAGTGGGTACAGACTTAAACATCTTTGGCCCTTAAGATAATTCTTGCCAGGGAAAGGGAGTAGGAAAGGGTGCTTAGGGTGATCCTCACTTTGTTTACACTTGTTCATCCATACATACATCTGATGTCTATATTCATGGTTATTCGATTTCTGCAGATGCAGTAATGATACCTCATGGATGTTTCTGACTAACAACATCTCAGATGTACACATGGAGGCTCATCGGGTTGATAAGGACCAGGTGGAAAGCCAGGTGACCTTCCAAAAGGTAGAAGAAACCCTGGTAGTACGGTGCATGGCGAGGAACACTCTTGGTGCCGTTACACGGGAACTGAAGCTTGTGGCGCCTAGTGAGTTAACTTTGTCACTCCTGAGAGATTTAAATAGCCATTTCAAACTCCCCCTCAAATAAACCCAATCAAATCTGGAAATAATTATATGTGTGAATGTCTAATAGGTAAAATACCAGCTCTTTGAAAGTAAATAATGATGAAAACAGATTTGGCAGCTCTTCCCCAGAAGTTTGAACAAGAGCCATTCTCCAGGTCTTAATTCTGAATCCATCTTTCCCATATTATGTGATTCCATGATCCATCTCTTCATTTTAGTTACTAATGGCCATGGAAGTCTCTTCCAGGCAACCACTGTTATTGTTCCTGAAATAGGAAGGTAGGGTTATTATAGGCAGTGAATGACTTAATGCCCCCTGCCTCTGGAGACTGCACTTTTCACATCTGCAGTGCACAAGAACTTTGATGGCAAAGGAGGTGGGAGTCTTACTGTCACCTACAAACTCGGGCCTCTGTCATAATCCTCTGCATGGAGGCAAATCTAAACTGAGGCCTTTTCTTTTACTTCAGCATTGCGATCAGAATTAACTGTGGCTGCAGCAGTCCTAGTGTTAATAGTGATTGTGATTATTTCACTGATTGTCCTGGTCATCATATGGAAACAGGTAACTTAAAATATGTAATTTCTTTACTGAATTGAATTAGTGATCTGACCCATTCTTAAATCAGGCATGAGCCTGACAATTTATGTTTCATTTATTGTGCACGGCAGAAACCAAGGTATGAGATAAGATGGAGAGTCATTGAGTCTATCAGCCCTGATGGCCATGAGTACATTTATGTGGACCCAATGCAACTGCCCTATGACTCAAGATGGGAGTTTCCTAGAGATGGATTAGTACTTGGTAAGAACTTTGAGATCCTCTTCTTTTGTAGAGATAAGACGTTGATTTAATGCATGTGGGGAATCAGAGCTCTTGACCTGCACTCATTGGGTGAGCTCTGTGAAGAACCAAACTGTTGCAGATAAAGTCTGTTTATATAGAAAGAACTTTCTATGTTGCTAAATGGAATGATCAGACCACAGCAATTCTATGCCATCCAGTATTAATAGAATTCTTAACCTGGTATATAAACAAAACCAGAAAAGTCTTGCAAAACATCTAGAAATCAGAATGTCCTGGCAACTATATAAGTACCACTGCCCTGTACTGGACAGAAGCTCGGACATGCCCAAGTGTGCTTGATCATGTCACCCTCTAGTGTCTGGACCAGAGACCATATAAACCCTAATACTATTAAAGTTCATGGAAATTCTCCTTTAGTGGCATTGGTAGGAGCTTTGGATTTGGGAACAGAAAGTGCCAGGACAACTGTGAATCTCTGTGGCCATGGCTGGCAATACAGCTGATAACCATTATGTTCTGTGCTGATGCAGAATCTTTACAAAATTATTAACAAAAACAAACAAACAAACAAACAAACTGATTTTTCATGGAAAATTATTCTGAATACAACAAAAATCCATCTATCTACTTACCTATTTTAGCTCCTTGACTTTCCTCCGAAATCCTCTTCTCTCTCCTATTTTTGTCACATCACCATCCTCCCTGACACCCAGGCTTGAAACCTGGGGCCATGTTTGACTTCTACCTCTCCTTCACCTCTCACATCCAAGGTTATTCCATAATATTTCTGAGATCCAAATTTTTCTCTTTCCAGACAGCAAAGCTCTCTCCTGTCTTGATTACTATAACCTCTTTGTCTCTGGCCTTCCTTCTCTCCACATGGCTCCCCTCAAGACCCTACAAAACTGTCACTGTCTCTTTCAGTCTTTCCTTTGGCTATCCCTGCTTTACTGCCTCAAGTTCAAGCTCATTGTCCTTGCTTTCAAGGGTCTGTGGAACTGTCCCTGCCTACTTATCTGCCTGTATCTCTCCTCATGCTACCCATTGATCACACTTCTCTACCAGAGATGTCTGCCTTGAGCCCCATACTTTAGTGTCTCTTATATCCCTCTTCCACCCTGCTTCCACACTGCTTCACACATAGTGCCTTCCCCAAAAGGTTTGTCAGTCCATTAGCCTCTCCTTCCCTCCTAAATTCCTGCCTTACGATTCAATTCTGCTGAGATGCCCACAAGAAGTGAGTCAGCAATGGCATTTTTATTTTATAAGACATTTATTAGTTCTATGTGGAGAGACCCAATGTAATATGGAAGTAGTTATGCAGTTTTATTAAAATATTTTAAAATTATAAATCCATGATGTCATTGCCACATAAACTTATTTCTCTGAACCCTGCCTTTCTTCTTTCCACCCTGCTTTACTGTTTTGTTGTCTCTTTCTCATGTCTCGTGTGGAATTCAATTATAAGCTCTTCAGGGCAGGGCTCTTGTACCATTATAGATGACCTGTAAATACCCAGCACAATTCTGGGTAGCGTGATATAATAAATAATTGTCTGTCTGCCTGCCTGCCTGCCTCTTTTTCTCTCTCTCCTATTTATCTATAGCATCTTAAGCATTTCTAATATCCCAATTTTGGAGGTATCTATGCACCAAATAATACATAAACACAAGTGAAAAAAATCATGAAAGGCATTTTTGTTTGATACACTTTACAAAATACGTTCTATTTCTATTTCCTGTTGTGTGAGTCAATATAATCAAAAGCAGTTCTTGCCAGAGAGAGGATTTCTGTTGATTCTCAAGTGAATGTATTTGATTCTGAAATAAATTCAGTTAATTAAATTTGCTCTGCTAACTGCAGACCAAACCATGGTGGATACTTATGGAAATTATTTGACTACATCCCTGGCTTTAATTATGTGTATAAAACAAATATCAGAATTGGGTTGTTAACCGTCCACCATAATAACTTTTGTCTCTCTTTGACTCATCAGCATCAGTTTACTTCAATGCATTCTTGTTTATGAGTAAATTTAGGAAGGTTAACTTTAGAAAATGGCACTGCATGTTCTTATAGCAATCTGGATAGCACAAGTATTTTTCTTGACATGGTGAATATACATTCATCATATATGTCTTTCTTATGAGGCAGTTTCATCATATAGGCTATATTCCGCCCTCATTTATGCCAGTGAACCCCATTGACTTTACTGGTATGATGGGATCTTTTTTTTTTTTCCAAATGGAATTTCTGCTATTCTATCAGTTAGATAGCAATGCAGTAACTTACTGAAAAGGTTATCCAAAGCCTTTACGAAAATTTGTGGATGTGGCTTAGCTGGTGGTGTTCCTTTAATGTGTATACTTCCTCTTCTAGCTTTGTGAGCCAGCCAGCATCCTTCTACCTGCTTTACAGGCCTGTGGTATCTGGAGTGCAATACCATGCTAGGTAACCATAGTCAGCTTTTAGGTTACTAGAGTTTCAGTTGACTAGAATTCAATAAACTTAGGTTGCACTGACAATTTTGCTTTGTTCTTGTTTCTGCAATGTATTATAGTGCCAGAGTGTGAGTCACCCAAGGCTGACTCACCACTCCTTGCTCTTTGGAAGCATCCCCACCTGGGGTAAATTGAGGAGGTAATAATTTAAGTTCTCAGTGATTAACTAATTAGCAGGGTGATTCAGCTCCTCAGCTGGAATTTACCCTTAAAAAAGAGAGGCAGAAAGAGCCCAGGGTAGAAGGCTGTGGCTTCAGGCCAAAGAAGCCCAAGGTTTCAGAGAAGTGAGAGCTCTACTTTGCCCTGTGCCTTGGTAGTAGATGAAGACTTGGTGAGAAGTTATGCTATGGGGAACAAACATTTATAGAGCACATTGTAAATAAAGCACTGGGTGATGAATTTGCCACTGGTGTGTGTGAGGACTGTTTGCAATAAAAATCCAAGGGGAGGGAACCCTGTTCTGTGAAAATAACATATAATGATGGTGCTTAGATACTATAGACATGATGAGCTAGGACTACCTGAGAGAGAGAAATTATATTGCAATGATCTGATTAATGTGTTTGAACACCACTACCCTCTGCTGGACATAATCAGAACTGCCCTGCTATGTGTCATAGGCCTTCCACTGCTAATAGCTAATTGTCATTCTTCTTTCCCTGAAGTGGTAGGGAATAGTATTTTTGAGTATCAGGATTTGAATTCTATCCCTGCTGGTCCTGTGGATTTCTGAAGGGCCATGGTGTGTGACATAGTGACACCCATGATCTCCTAGATGGCCTCTGATTTGCCACACTAGTCTTATTAAAAATCCAGTGCCACTTTGACTGCTGAAGCCAGACAGACACATTATTAATGGCTTTGCTCTCATTCCCAGACTACCAACAAGATTTAAAAATATGGCTGTCAAGAGATTAAAAAAAAGTAATCGTGCTGTTAAACAATAATAGAATACCATTTATTTAAATACTTTTGGATGTTTTCCTACATTTTAAAATATATTAATTCAGTTACAACACAGAATACAAGTGTATAGTGCTCATTTATATTTATTTTTATTACAAATATTTGCACTCTAAAAAACAAAAGAAATAGTATTTTTCAATTCATCTCATACAAGTACTGAGCAATCTCTTTATCATGAAAGTTGAACTTGCAAATGTAGAATTATGTACAAAAAATAACTACACTCAAAAATAAAAAATATAAAACTTTAGAGACTACTAGTCCACTGAGTCCTACTTCTTGTTCAGCCAATCGCTCAGACAGACAAGTAGGCCTGATAATGCTGCCTGCTTCTTGTTTACAATGTCACCTGAAAGAGAGAACAGGCATTCATGTGGTATTGTTGTAGCTGGTGTCACAAGACATTGTGGCTGGGCCACGTCTGGCTCTTTGGGGAGGCACAGCCTTCCCTCACCGGCCCCCATACAATTTCCGAAACCCGATGATGCCAAAAAGTTTTCCCGCCCCGATGTAGAGAAATAGAAGAATTCATTCTCCAGCACTGTTACTCTGGCACCTTTATAGTAAAAATAAAAGAAAATGTATAGTCTAATTGGGGGCTGCCAGTCAAGGTCTCTGTACCAATAGCATAAGGAGCTTTTCTCTGTGGCAGATGCAACATCCAGCTCTAAGCAGTTAATTCCAACCTGATATCAAAATGCAAGTGTAAAAGACATGGGGTGCAGGACTTAAAAAAATATATGAAGAGGGGGTGAAAAGGGGAAATAATAATTCCCTGATATTCAGGAAGTGCTTCCACCATTCTCCACAAGCCCCCAGATTTAGCGGAGATGCAATGAGGGGGAAGCCCTTCTCACGCTCACTTTACGATATGATTGTGGACGGAACTGGAGCGTGCAGATGACAAGATGAAACCACACCAGCAACATGTTTTAAGGGGCTGCATCCTGCCATGTGGTTCACAGATCTGCAATCTGAAAATGTTCTATTGCTAAATTACACACTCAGGATGGCGGAAACTTTGTAGGAATCTTCTCATATCCTGACTGGTAAGGGAACCTATTGGTGCATAAGAAGCTGAGAGAAAAAATTCTCATATTGTTTTGTAACCAAGTTGTGAGAGATCTTAGGAAGGATTATAGTTAGGCCAGCACTGACCAGTTTTGAAAATCCCATCTTTCCTGTCTATTTTGGTGATGCATGCATTTTTTTGGCTGGAATTTTCATATAGGAGTTGATCTGTTAATTACAGATAGGCCATGTACTGTGTACTGTGGTTAAGATAAACAGTAGCTTCTCCAGAAGCATCATCTCCAGAAGTGCAGGAGAGGGCAGGTGCAATATATGGTAGATATGTATAAATCACATGAACATTAAAAGTTGCAATGTTGTATTTCCTGATAAGAACGGAAACCATCTGACCTTTTATTTGTATTGTTAGTTAAAAAAAAAAACCAAAAAAAAATGTGATCAGGAATGTGATCACATACTGACATCTGGAATTTATGAAATCCATGGAATTTACTAATTTGGGTGTGTTTTTGCATGTTGCATATTTCATTAAAAGTCTGCCTCAAACCTTCATATCAGTTCCATACACAATTCTTCCCCGTACTGAATCCCCAACAGAAGACAGAATATGCTAATCCACAATTTTTGTCTGAACTCATTTGTGGCCAGAATAAAGTGGGTTAAACATGGGCTGTGTTAAAACAGCACTTGGAAACTCCCATAAAATCTATTCCTGCATATGAAACACATTTATATATTAAACTTCAGAGGATTTTTCCCTCATGTGTAATCAACATATATTTTAACTTCTCTCAGATTGTTGATAGTCCATGCTTTTGTATTCTTAAACTGAGCTGGTACCACCATCAAATCTATCCTATTGTTAGAGTGTGGACATAATGATCTAAGGCACTCTGCTGGGTTATCTTTTAGATTGATAGTTCTGTATGACATGGTATCTAATGACAGTAATGGCATCAAACTGATGATGGTGAGTCAAATTCAGCTCTGGGGTAAGCAGGCATAACTCAGCTGAAGTCAGTTGCACCACAGCAGAATTTGGAACAGAGAATTTAGATTAGACATTAGGAAATCAATGTTCTACAGTTAAAAGTGTTCAGCCAAAGGATTAGGATAGTGGACAAGCCTGAATGAAACAGGGAGTTTCAGTGATGTCACCTACTGCCCTACAAGCTGATTAATAATGTGCTCTTGTCCTCTTGTTTACTTGACTTTCTTTAGGAATATTATTAAATCCAAGCAATTTTTTTTAATTTCTTGTCCTTTTCTGCTTAATTGATTTTTATTGGTGATAAGAGTAGACAGTAATAATAATAATAGTTTTGGATGAATAAGTATGCTCAGTCTGCATAAATAACAACACATACCAGCAGCATTACATAAAGCGCAATGGCAGCAGAAACTGAGATAAGCTATCGTGCAACTGTTCATTGAACAACAAACTCTATTGTCTGCAGGTCGAATCCTTGGTTCAGGCGCTTTTGGGAAAGTTGTTGAAGGAACTGCATATGGATTAAGTCGCTCTCAACCAGTGATGAAGGTAGCTGTGAAAATGCTGAAACGTAAGTGATCCTCATGGTGTCAGTATCCACCCCAGGTGCTTCAAGCTGATGCAGGATTATTAGCATTGTCTTAATTTGTATCTATAATTTATCCCTACATATTAGAAGATTCTATTTTAATTGCATTGACTTAGACATCATGATAACTCAGAAAGTTTGGAAAAGGATAAATAATCATAACCTTTCTGAACAGATTAAAATGATACCATGGTGCATCTAAGTAGAATCAGTCAGGTTATCAGCGAGAGTAGATCACTTGAGTTCCACTGAAGCTAAATCACTTTATGCTATCTGAGGAGCTGACCCAATGACTTTAAAAGAAATTTAAAATTAATGTCTACAGCATAAATATGGTAATGTTCATCCTTTACACAGGAAAGAGCTACATTAGCGGTAAAAAGAGTAATAAACATTTGGAATCTAATATCTCTATTTTTGTAAGTATTTCTCATAGTGGTGCTCTGACATGAGCATAGAGGTCTGGTGGTTAGCACTTGCATATATAAATCTTACAAGACAGATTGGTTGGTGCAAAATTGGAGGGATTGGACAGAAGGATTGTGGGCCCCTGATCCTAGGGCTGTCTGGCTGCCAGTCTGAACCTGCATAAAAGAGACTTGCCGCAGGGCTTCCCTACTTTATTCCAGCTTCCAATGGCCCCCAAGGGCCATTTCAGCCAGCAGGTGCTGTCAGGGAGTAGGGATGCTCCGGAGGGAGCTTCTAAAGAGACTCTGTCAGGGCTTAATTTGTGCCAGGGCTTGCCAGGGCTGAGGCCCCGCTCCTCTGGGCTTGGCAGTCCATAGCCCCTGGGTTTGCTGTGCCAGTTATGAAAGTAAAACATCTCTTGAGCCCCAGCACCTAACTGCTTGAGCCTGGCACCTCTTTCATTACAAATTAAGCACTGGTCTCTATGCCACTTGGAGGTTCGCCCATGCATGGATTAATCCCCAAAGGGTCAGCTAGCCTGGGATTATGACTGCTTTGTACCACAAAGAAGGGCAAACAGATTGGGCCCACTAGTGAATTGGATCAATTGAGTCTTTATTAGTGACTAGTACTTCTCATTAGACCTTCAGGAATGCCATCACCAGATAAAGTGCAAAGCCCTCCTTAAGTGGCCTCTGTATAAATGTTTAAACAAAGCAAGCAATGTATCATATTCAATATTTGTATTTACTGAATGATATTAACATTTTTCAAGAACAAGGATCATTGACCATTAACTGAACTATTTGTTTTTCTGACAGCCACAGCTAGATCCAGTGAAAAACAGGCACTAATGTCTGAACTGAAGATAATGACACATCTTGGGCCCCATTTGAACATTGTGAATCTCTTAGGAGCTTGTACTAAATCAGGTAGGTTTGTCTAACACAATATCAATGTTTGCCAAGCAACTAAAATTGAGCCTGTAACTACCCTAAATTAGAGTGTGCCAAGCAACTAAAATTTAGCATTTAACATAGCCTATATGTTGAGCAAGTACTTTTAAAAATAAATGTGAGTAAATGGATGCCTGATAAAACTGCCTATACATACTAGTAGTTATACTCAGAGCTCAACAAACTGACATGCATAATCCTTAACACTCTGTCCCCTGTATATTTAGTTTTTCATTATCTTTTCATTGATATATATTTTTTATCATCAAGGTATTATTTTGCCTTCTTTCATTAGGTCCAATTTACATCATTACTGAATACTGCTTTTATGGGGATTTGGTAAACTACCTGCATAAAAACAGGGATAATTTCCTGAGCCGACATCCAGAAAAGCCAAAGAAGGATTTGGACATTTTTGGGATGAACCCAACTGATGAAAGCACAAGAAGGTGGGAAAGGACAAAAAGGATTATAGTTTGCCCATTAAGGGCATGATGTTACAATGCAAATCTTCATTTAGGCAAATAGCCCCATTGACTTGGCTATATGGGTTTTCTTGGCAGGACTGGGCCCTATGAAAATTGTCTGAATGAATGGTGTACTTTGATCAACTGTAATATTTAAAATAAAATGCCATAGGCAATAATATTAGCTGAGTTCCTGTAACTCCTATTGAGTTCAGTGGGATGTGTGAGTGCTCAGAATTTGTGGAAAGCAGGTAATTTATATTTAGACTCCTATATCCATATTTAGACACATAATTTCAGCACTCAGCTTTGAAAATATTGGGCCTGTTTTTTATTTATTACCATGAGAAGTAATTTTTTATACTTCTATACATCAGAGTGACATGAACTACACCACAATGAACTATGACCCAGAAGCAGAACCATGAAGATGCCATGTGAAATATGAACCAAATCACTTGGCAATATTGCCTTTGTTTATTATTTCAGTTATGTCATTTTATCCTTTGAAAACAATGGAGAATACATGGATATGAAACAAGCTGATACGACTCAGTATGTGCCAATGTTGGAACGGAAGGAGGGTTCTAAGTATTCGGATATCCAGAGATCAATGTATGATCGACCTGCTTCATATAAGAAAAAATCTGTGTCAGGTAACTGCATTCATTGTTGTTAAAAACCATTCCTTCAGAAATGCATGTTACCTCTGCCCTCCAGTGGAAGGAATTAGAACTACTCCAATATCTGTGGCAAGCTTCCTACAGTTTACCAGGGAAAGATTCTCCTTTAGCTCAAGTGATAAACGCCTATGCTTGTGGAGCAAGAATAATGGAGTTTTATCTTTGCTGCTTCTGCTGTGAAGTTCTCAGCAGCCCTGGTGTGTAGCATGGTGACACTCAGGGCAGGTCTACACTACAGCCAGGATCGACGCTCTGAGAGCCATCCACCGGCGCTCGATTTAGCGGTTCAAGTGAAGCCCGCCAAATCGACAGCAGATCGCTCTCCAATCTACCCCTGTACTCTACCCCTGACAAGAGGAGTAAGGTAAGTCGACGGGAGAGTTTCTCCCGTCGACCCTGCGGTAACGCGACCTAAGGTACGTTGACTTCAGCTACGTTATTTATAGAATCATAGAATATTAGGGTTGGAAGGGACTTCAGGAGGTCATCTAGTCCAACCCTCTGCTCAAGGCAGGACCAACACCAACTAAATCATCCCAACCAGGGCTTTATCAAGCTGGGCCTTATTGACGTAGCTGGAGTTGCATAGCATAGGTCGACTTACCGCAGTAGTGTAGACAAAGCCTCAGAGTCTTTAGTGGCAAAGGTATTGTTACTTTTGTATGTTTTGCAAGATTCTGATCAATCTGACAGTAATAATTAATAATAATAATAACAATAAAAATAATAATGAATAATTTTTCTTTCTCTGTTTCTACTTTCATTAACTGACACTTATGAAAAGGAAAAAAATTCCAGATGCTTTTCTGGATTACGTAACGAGGGTGATGAAGGGCAACACATCCCATTCCTTTCCCCTTTTCTCAGAAACTCAAAGCATTGCTTCCAAAAGAGGCTTGCTCACTTCTGGCTCTAGGCCTGAGCTCCTGAATCATTTGCAGACCCAGAGTTAGTTGGCAGACCAGTGCATTGCTGCTTTGCTGAGGGCCAGGAGGGGTAAATGAATAGCCTTGTCTGCTCTTTGCTGTCATTTTTTTTTATTAAAAAAGAATGATTGCCATAGAATTCCTGATCCTCCAGTGACAGTACTGGACATGTCCCAGTGCATACTTGCTGAGAAACATAACAGCGCTCAGCAAAACTGAAATGGTCAAAAATGTACAAAAGTTTTAATGGCATTACCATCTCTAAATCAATGTCTTGTTTCTAACCACATGTCAAATAATAAGAACAACCCATGTAATGTAGGTGGCCCTTTCTAACTTAGCCGTTTTCTACAATCCCATGTAAAAAAAAAAGTCTATATACAGAAGACGAACAAAAACTATATTTAGTATTGGATGTTTTTTCTTTTTTTAAGGAATGCAGTCTGTATTAGTGACTGACGCAAACATGCAACGGGATTATTTATTCTGAAAAGATGGTTTTGGGCCATAATACTCCTGTAAAGTCATCACCTCAGAAGCATAGAAGGTAGAATGAACTGGGCACTGGTTTCATGGCCTGAATTCACTTTTATAACACAAGCATATTTTCCCTCTGCCTTTTTCAACAGAACCAGAAGTCAAAAACCTGCTTTCTGATGACAATTCTGACAGCCTCAGTTTGCTGGATTTACTAAGCTTCATGTACCAAGTTGCACGGGGGATGGAGTTCTTGGCTTCTAAAAATGTGAGTGCCATGAGGAAACGAATAGAAATGGCCTATTCTTTTTTGGATTTAAAAACCACAACATGAAAGAATGTCCTTTTAGGGTTCTAAGCACCCTCTCCATTCACTAGAAACACAAGCCAAAAGTGATTACAAAACCAAAGCAGCAGCATTTTTCTTCCCCTATACCATGTCAGCCACCAATCAGAATATCAACTGCAAAGCAGAGCTTTCTCACACCACACTTTCCCAGCTGACAAGAACCACCTCCTCCCACAACTGCCCTTCTTGAATGCTAGCTCAATAGGTGGTCCAATTTAAACTGTGCAAAGTCAACAAATTTTGTTTTTTTTTTTCTTCAGGGAGGGGACAGTGCATTCCAAAAGAAATGGGCCTTCATGGGAATTGGTATCTCTGTAAATGACTTATTATCTCTCCATGCAGTGTGTGCACCGTGACTTGGCAGCTCGTAATGTCCTTCTGGCTCAAGGAAAAATTGTGAAGATCTGTGACTTTGGTCTGGCTAGGGACATCATGCATGATTCCAACTATGTCTCCAAAGGCAGCGTATGTACTTGTTTGTTCTTTTTATTTCAGTATTTAATTGAGATAAGTGCCAGTATAATACTCTTGTTAAGGTTTTTCTGGTCAGTGTTTGGTTACACTAATGGACAGTTGGATGAAAACAAGAGGAACAATTTTTATATTTTTTTCAGTTAATTCACATGACTTCACAAAGTCTGTTTGCAAGATGAAAAGTCCTTGGCCAGAACTAGTATTTTGCAGGGTGAGATTTTAACTGGCAAGTTTTGTGACTGGATGAATTACTAAGGGAATGTCATTGTGATGTAGCATAACATAGCAGTCAGTGACATATGTGCATAAGCAAATCACCAGTGTACCTCCCATATCATGTCCACAAATCAACTGAGTCACTTGCTAATAATTTAGCAATTCAGATATTCCTGGATTAGTTAGTCTGAGGAGTAAAGTAGAAGCTTTGCTCATAGTCCTGTAACCTCTTCATATTTCCTTGAATAAAAAATATTACTAACTACTTTAGCAAACATGCATTTATTAAGGCAAACCTTCTTCCTACTGTCAAACGATACATCTGCTGTACTGAGCAGGATTTCTGTAATGATTAATATGTTTATTTTGTTGCAGACTTTTCTCCCAGTGAAATGGATGGCACCTGAAAGCATTTTTGACAATCTGTACACAACATTAAGTGATGTCTGGTCTTATGGCATTCTGCTATGGGAGATATTTTCTCTTGGTATGTACTAGGAGCACTTCTTTACATGCAGTAATTAAGTTGGTTGAGTTCATGCTACATTAAAATAAGAACTGTAAATACTATTGTGACAACAAACTACGGGGTGAATTGTCGTTATTATTTCTGTTGGATATAACTGGGATCAGAGTCCCATTGTGTAAGGTGCTATGCAGACATGAAGTAAAAAGACAGTCCCTGTCCCAAAGAACTGACCATATTGATTTATGACAGGGTGGGCAGGTTTAATGCTGATGCTGTTGATTGCTGCTGACTTTGATTTGGCTGCTAGTGAGCTGAAAGCCATCCTCGTCTCATTTGCTTCCATTTACTGGACCAAAGGAGAGGGGCAGACTCCATGCTGGGCTCTGGGAAACTTTCCTAGGCTGAAGGAGGCTTAAAGCAAACATGCTCTGGGCAGCAGAGCTACTGGAGCTGGCTGTTTGCACTGGCAGTTCTAAGCAGCAGCAGTCTCCAAAGCACAGCTGCACCAGGCATTCCAGTGACTCACTTCAGGTCTGGTAGGAAGAGACCGGATTAGGTGAGTCTGCCTGAAATTACAATGACGAGAGCAGACTACAACTGTGTAATGCCTATTAAACAGCCCCAGGCTCACCACAGGACAATATCCCTTAAAATGAGCCGAGACTGTTAAGCTCTAGAATGGCTTGTCACATAAATACTTCTTAAAACAGCAACAGATGCACCTCTATCAACTGTGTTTATACGGTCCCCAGCACCTTAGTACCTGAGCTTCTCACAATCTTTTAAAATTTCCCAGCACTGCTGTGAGGTAGGGCTGTATTATAACCCCCATTTTTCAGATGAGCAACTGAGGCCCTGATCCTCAAATGTATTTAGGTGCCTAAATTCTTTTTAAATCAGTGGGAGTTAGGCCCCTAAATACTTTGATCTAGGCCAGAGAGATTAATGCTATGTCTACACTGCCCTGCAATGTACCAAAGTGCTGCACTGTAACCCCCACTACATGAATGCTGCAAGTGCAAACTAAAAGGTTCCTAGACTGCATTAATGTAATCCTGCAGCAGAGGGCCTATGACACACAGTGGGGCAGTTCTGAGGGTAGTGGTGTTCAAACACAATCAGGTCATTGCAATATAATATCTCTCTCTCAGTAGTCCTAACTTATCCATGTCTATAGTGTCCAAGCACCATCACTATATGTGCTTACATTAATCATGAATACGAATTAGGAACTTTTTAGTTCGCACCTGCAGCATCCACACATGGGAGTTATAGCGCAGCACTTTGGGGTGCACTGCTATTCACACCCCCAAAGCCTGAACTGCAGGACATTGTAGAGAAGCACTAAGAGACTTGCTGAAAGTCACCAGAAAGTCTGTGGCAGAACAGGGAAGTGAACCTGGGCCACCCAACCCCAAGCTAGTACCTGGACCACTGCACTGTCTTTCCTTTCTCTCTCCTAGCATAATGACAGGTTTCAGAGTAGCAGCCATGTTAGTCTGTAATCGCAAAAAGAAAAGGAGTACTTGTGGCACCTTAGAGACTAACAAATTTATTAGAGCATAAGCTTTCGTGAGCTACAGCTCACTTCATTGGATGCATCCGATGAAGTGAGCTGTAGCTCACGAAAGCTTATACTCAAATAAATGTGTTAGTCTCTAAGGTGCCACAAGTACTCCTTTTCTTTTTTCTCCTAGCATAATAAACTTCACAAATATTGCAGATTGATTTTTCTGTAAGTAAGGCCTGTTTCAATTGTTCCTAAAAGACATTTCACATAAAACTGTTGACCATATTAAGCTCTCTTTCTGCAGGACATTAATGTGAGCTCTGGCATGTGTATTTATTTATTTATTTATATGACTGAAGCACCTTGGGACCTCAGTAATGGGCCCCTTTGTGTTAGGTGCTGTACAAACACAGGGCATTAAAGTCATGCTCTGGTTCTATAGAAGAACAGTTTCCAAAGATGTACATCAGAACCTCAACAACTCACGCTAGTCCTGGGGAGAGCCAATATGAATAACTGAATTTTGTAAAGGGCCAGATTCTGCCAGAGTAATGCATGTTGAGTGGTTTCTATTGAGTGCTGAGCTGTTGACTGGACCATCAATTCCAATGGGATGCCACGTGGAGTAATGTGCTGTTCAATGTCAGTAAAAGTGGCAGAACATTGCCCAAAGTGAAAAAATGCAATAAAAATAATCAAGGATAATGCACCATGAAATGTACTTTGTTCATTCATTTTGTCAACTGTAGTTTGGCTTTAATTAATTCTGATAACACTTCATAATATAGTGTTACTCCTTTTGGGCCTGAGTGCTTAGCCAATATTCAGGGCCAACACCCACTTGATATTGACAACTTCTAGCATAACAGCACTAATCCAATTTTTTTCACAGGCAGAGCTTTTGCCCAGGCAGATACATTTAGAATAAAAAACATATAAAACATCTGCTGACAAGTAAAAGCCAATAAAAAGAACAGATATTGTACTAGTAAATATACTGTATCATATGCTGTATAAATAACAAAACCTTCCCAGTACTTTAATATACGTTTTTACAGCACTTGGCAAAATGGGACTCTAATCTCAGTTGGGGCTTAGGCATTACAAGCAACCAATAATAATAGGAATAATGAAACCTCACTACAGTGTCCTGCTATTATATCTCCACTGAGAGATGGAGAGACAACAGAGATTATGAATTATTTTTTATTTAATTTTCAGATTTAGAGCATCAATCCCTAACTCCTGACATATCAGAAGATTTTAAAAAGAACAGCATCCAGTACAGAAATCCAGTACATTGATTAAAGAGCCTTAGAAAAGCCACCTCAACTCCCACTCCCCCAAATCTAGCTCACACTGAGCACTTTCCAAAATTTCAGATAGCAACTAATGCAGAAAATATTAATCAGACACATGAATTGAGCATCATCATAAACCCCCACTCCAATCTCCATTTCCAGCTCATCAAATACCCAGCGGAAGAAATTTGTGGTTTAATGAGGGTCTGCTGGGTGTTTGGTTTTTCATATATTTAGTCGTGGCTTATTATAACATTGGAAGTATTCAAATAATGTAAAAGAGCCACTTTTGTTGCCTTTTACCATTAAGGTGGCACACCATACCCTGGCATGATGGTTGATTCTTCTTTCTACAACAAGATAAAAAGTGGCTACCGAATGGCAAAACCTGACCATGCTACCAGTGAAGTGTACGTATGCTCTTTTTTGTTTCTCCGATACCAAAACATACCTCCAGTTGATTTTGTTTTTGTCTCCGTTGATTTTCAACTTCCAGCTGATGAAACTGGTTTCCGTCTTATTTGCAGGTATGAGATTATGGTGAAATGTTGGAACAGCGAACCGGAGAAAAGACCTTCTTTTTACCATTTGAGTGAAATTGTGGAGAATCTGTTGCCTGGCGAATACAAGAAGGTTTGTTCTCTGGAATTTCCATTGCATTTTGTATCTGTTCCCAGAGGAGTTGTAACTTAGCTGCTCAGATCATCTGTGCAGTAAGCATGTCATTAAGCCATGTGAATGAAATGCTTCAGATATGCTGTTGCAGTGTATAAGAGACTATAAGGCTAAAAAAATAAGGTTGCTGGTGGGAACCATTTTACACTATTACATAAGGGACAGCACTCTCCATTTCCTGTAGGCCAATTATCATCTTAATCCTTCTGTTAACCACAGAGCTGGCCCTACCCATTTGCATAGGATTTTTTCAGAAAATGTAAAAATCCTAAGAAAGACACCAATTCCCCTGTGTGTATAATCTTCCCCAGCCTCCATCAACCCCTTCTCCCCATCTTGAACCCTGATGCCTAGGCACTAATGACTCCAGTTCACACACACACACACTCCTATCACTCACTCCTGCTTCCCATGCACCCAGCATTTATTAGTGGGTTCCCCCACATGTACATACTTCTGCTTTCCCCCAGCCCTCACTCACTCTTACCCCTCCATTCTGGGGTGACCAGATAGCCAGTGTGAAAAATCAGGACAAGGGTAGTGGTGGGGGTAATAGGAGCCTATATAAGACAAAGCCCTGAATATTGGGACTGTCCCTATAATATCAGGACTTCTAGTTACCCTACTCCATTCGCTTCTGCTGTTCACCCTCACTCCTGTGCCTCCATAAACCTGCTCCTCAGTTCTTCACCCCACAACTACCCATTCATTTTTCACTAATGGGCCTCTTACCCCACAATATTCATCCCTTATTGCTGGGCCTCTATCACCCCATACATCATCCATGCTTCTCTGTATACCACCCAGCCCCTCATTCCTGGGCTCTACAAACTTATGGATGTCTGAGTCCCTCTTCTTCCTCTTCACAGACCTATTCATTATTTCTGCCCCTCCTCAACACACACACACTCCTCACTTGCCCACCATCTTTGGCCCCATTTGCATACAGCCACACTTCCTGGGCCTCACCCAATGGAGTGAGAGAGGAGAGGAATTCATCATTTCGCCAGCAGGAATATCTTCTCATTTCTTCCTTGGAGAAGGTGCCAGATCTCGTCAATAGAATTTACTCTTGCTCTCTACTCAGGGAAGGGGAGAGAACCAATGGGGATCTTCATTGTCACTCCTCATTAGCTTAAAGGAAGGAGAGCAGGTGGAAGAGCTCTGCACACAGAAAACAGAAGGGAGAGAGATCATGCAGTGCCAGTACTCCCTGATCCTCACGGATCCCCAGCACTAATACTGAGTAACAGTCACATGGTAACCAGTCTCATGGCATACATTCAGCTCTGAATAATTAAACTAACAACTCCCTGTTTGGATCTAGAGTTGCATCTGAAAGATGCTATCACTTGCCTGTGGAGATGTTAGTGCACTAAGGTGTGCACATAGAGGTGTACAAGCACTATTTTAAAATGAAACCCACCCAGCCATCTTTTAAATATTAGTAGCCTATGTGTGTTATCAGGCCAGAGGCACTGGTCCAAAGAAGCCTTGTAAACACTTCAAATAAGCCTGCACAGCTCAGCTCAGCTCAGGGCAATAGAGCTGCCCCTGCTCACACCAAGGCAGAGTGTCTACCGTTTTGGTTTAGTTATGCAGCACAGCTAATTGCAGCAGGTTGCTGAGGAGTAGACGCCTTCTTGTACAGCCTCAAAGACCATTTTAAAATGAATCTTTTCAGAGCTATGAAAGGATTCATCTGGACTTTCTGAAAAGCGACCACCCAGCGGTCACACGCATGAGAGTGGACTGTGACAACACCTACATCGGTGTCACTTACAAGAATGAAGACAAGCTAAAGGACAGGGAGAGTGGATTTGATGAGCAGAGGTTGAGTGCTGACAGTGGCTACATCATCCCCCTGCCCGACATTGATCCCGTCTCCGAAGATGAACTCGGCAAAAGGAACAGGCACAGGTAGTTGATACTTACAGTGCATTATGGGCCAGATTCTGTCATCCTCACTCACCCTTCTATTAGACTGGTCCAGATTCTGATATTCTTACTCTTTTTGAGTAGCACCTTACTAGAAAGATAGCTCACTGACTTCAGTGGGGCTAGTTGTAGAGTTAGGTACTATTCATTATGAATCAGGGTATAGAGCAAGGGTGGGCAAATTTTTTGGCCTGAGGGCCACATCAGGGTTTCAAAACTGTATGGAGGGCCGAGTAGGGAAGACTGTGCCTCCCCTAACTCCTATGTGCCCCCCCCACTTCCCACCCTCTGACTGCCCCCCTCAGAACCCTCAAACCATCCAACCCCCCTACTCCTTGTCCCCTGACCACCTCCTCCTGGGGCCCCCTGCCCCTAACTGCCCCCCCTCGGGATCCCATCCCCTATCCAATCCCCCCTGCTCCCTGACTGCCCCAACCCCTATCCACACCCCCGCCCCCTGACAGGCCCCCCAGGACTCTACCCCCTATCCAACCCCCCCACTCCCTGACTGCCCCAACCCCTATCCACACCCAGGGCCGGCTCTACAGTTTTTGCCGCTCCAAGCAGTGAAAAAAACTGCTGCCGTGGATGGCAAAGGGGAGAAGCTGCCGCCGATTTGCCGCCCGGCTGGCGGAACAGAGATGCTGCCGCCATGGCTGGCGGGACAGAGGGGCTGCCACCGAATTGCTGCCGCCGTGGAAACACTGCCCCTTCAAAGCGCCGCTTCTCTCCAAAGTTTCCCCTTCAAAGCGCCACTTCTCTCCGAAGGTGGCTGCGCAGCCGCCCTCCGGAGCCCTCTGCCTGCATTTGCTGTGCTCCCGCCACCCACACCGCCCACCTGCTCCCCTGAGGCTGCAGGTGAGCCTCCCTTCCTGCTCTCCCCTGCCCCCACAGTGCAGCCCCCTCCTGCGCTGGTGGCGCGGCACGCTGAGGCTGCAGGGGAGGGGCTGGGGGCAAGGCTCTTGGGCCAGGAGCTCAAGGCCTGGGCAGGGTGGTCCTGCGGGGCAGATGTGGCCCACAGGCCGTAGTTTGCCCACCTCTGGTATAGAGTGCAGCTCTCTGTGACTAGCCCCAGTGATTTCAACAGGGCAGCCCATGAAGCCAGGTATTCGTTATGGCCTGGGACCTGCCTACCAAGAGACCTCCTCTCTTGTACTGTACTGCCATAGAGAAGGGATCTGGCAGGATGTTACCCAGGAGGCCCCTCACCTTTGGAATTAACTTTCCAGCTTGGTCCAACATAACAAAATTGACTAGCCTTTGGGACACATAGTAAGCCCCATTTGTTCATCCGGGAATGAGTGAGTTGGAACAGGCTTTGAGGTATGTGAGGGATTGATTGATTTTATTTCAGAACGGCTGGTTCTTGTAATGGGGTTAGGCTATTTCAGTGGGGTTTTCTGTGATTTTTAATTGGTGACAGAGCTTTTGGATGGGATTCTTATCAGTGGATTCTTATCAATATAAATAGATAAATAAATAAAATACCTAATGTGAATGAGGGTAACTGAATGTAGTACAATGTGGCTAGCAGTATTTTCAGCTACATTCATTTTATACTCTGTTAATTATAAAGTTAAGATCCTAGGAGCCAAGTTTTTGTATCTTTAGACTATTATCATGAGAAACTGGAATGAGGTCATTTTTGACCATGGGGCAAGAGTTTCCAGGCCTGATCTAAGCACCTATGGTCTCTGTTGTACCATCTTTTCCTTAAGCGTCTCATTCCCTCTCTTTCCCAGATTTTTCTTATTAGCCATTTGCCACAGCAGTGTCTGATATTGGTTGGTGGGGACTTCTTTCAAGTCTCATGTTTCACTCATGAATACTGTATGGATCAGTTGGCAGGAGGCATTCTCAGGAAAGTGTGGTCAACTTCCTCCCTTGAATTCCAAAATGATTCATTATCCTCTGGTGACTTCCTCATATCAGATATCAATCACCCTAAGAAAAAGGTAGTTAGAGATCACCTAAGATAACCCAAGGCGCCAGAAGGTTGGTTCATAGATCCACTTCTAGGTCAATGAGTCAACTGTAGAAATTCAAATATCATGTTTATTTCACTATGTATTATAGCTCCTAGTTTCTTTGCCTCTTACAGTTCCCAGACATCTGAAGAAAGTGCCATTGAGACTGGTTCTAGCAGCTCTACCTTTATCAAGCGAGAGGATGAGACCATTGAGGACATTGACATGATGGATGACATTGGAATAGATTCCTCAGACCTGGTTGAAGACAGCTTCCTGTAATTCACATGGAATTAATGGATATCTTTGAGCTATGTCACAAGAGAAAGCTTGCCATGTGCTCTAAGGACTTTTTACTCTGTAGAGAAAACCACTTTATTGCAATACAAAGGATGTAAGGAAAGTAGAAATTTGTTCCCAGTGCACAGAGATCATCCTGAATATGAAAGAGTAGGACATGCTGAAGTCAGCTTTTCAGTGTTGCTTTCTGTAGTACTTCAGTAGCATCTCAGTGGTATTTGCAGTTTGAATAGGTAGAAGGACAAAGGCCATAAACAGACCAGTTTTGTGTTTCAAGGGCATTCCTGACTCCGATGGATAGAATTTCCACTGCAGCAAAACATCACCATTGTAATTATGTAAATAACTGTCTGTTCAAGGATCTTTTGAGGTGTGCATTGAATATATTCTGTGGACTTAGAAGAGATCACTCAAGATTTCTGTGTACTTTGCCCTCTCAATCTCAGCTGCTGCTGAACTATCATGTGAATGAAGTACATGCAAAAACCACTTTTGAAACTTAAAGGTACTGGAACTACATAACATTTTACTTTTTACAGTTAATGCAAATAAAAGGGAATAATAAATTAATTTAAAAGCCTTCTATAATAGGTGTTAGAAGCCTAGTGAATCTTTAACTATAGAAGATAGCTGTTTTCATAATACTACTGTCAGTAACACTAACTGTATAGTTTATAACTCATTGTCCTTCAGCAAAAGCACAGTTTTTAAAACTTTAAGTAGGTAAAGAGATTTAGGATTCAAAATGTTTATATGAAACAATTATTGTATTTGACTGTATACAATATAATAATGGCTCTGGTGAGCTAAAACTAGTTTCACTGTAGAAAAGAACTTTGTGTCTTCTAAGACGTGACGAGTTAGATTTCTAGCATCAGATGAGTGGCTTTCCTAATCGGATGTTCTAAAAGCAATTAATCACCCTTTGATTTACTGAGGTTTTTTAAGTTTAAAGCTATTTTTAAACCTTTCATTAATTTACACCATGTTTCCCAAGTTACTGTAAAAGGAAAGTATGACTAATCAATAGCAACATCATTGTTAGTGTTTAAATAATATTTTGCACATCTATTCAAAAGAGAGCTTATTTTGGGGTCATATGTGAAAAACTGATTTGATATTTGAACTGTTCTGGAAGCAAACAAGGAAGTCTTGTTTCTTAGCCTGAGACTCCAGATTAAATGTGCAGTCATCATTTTGCAACACATGTTCTTATCTTAGTTTTCAGGTTTCAATAGAAGCAGAGGAAGCTGGCTCTGTTATCTTTACCAACCTTAACTATAAGACAGGTAATTACTTTCAAGTGTGTTGGTCATTTTGGTCTGACTCCTTCACTTAGAAAAGAGGGAGTACAAAATTTAATCCACTCTTGGTTCTGCAACATTTGTTTGTTGACATCATATGTATGTAGAATGTGCTATGATTGCTGCTGTCACTATATGATGTGTTATTGATATGTGATGCTTTGGAAGTCTTACCGATGAAAATAAGATACATGCCAATTATGAGCCAAATCCTGTTTGGTGCTCAGCTTTTAAACTCAGTAGGAGTTGAGTGCACTGAGCACCTCACAGGAAGTTCTCAGTACCTGAAATGTCACAGTCAACACAAATGAGATCCAGACTCAAGCTTGTGAGGGAATTTTTTTTCCTATTACATGTGGAAATTGGACCATCAGTGAGTGACTAAACAGAACAAAGTGACTGGATTCTGAATAACAAACTAAAACTAAACTTGAAGGACCAGTTAGGCCCTCAGAAATGCTGTGCACTTCCTCTTGACTTCACTTATTACGGAAAGTTGTGGGTGAGCAGAGGAGAGTAAAATTTTGTCCCAAATATAGTACTGCCATTATTACAGATAAATCAACATGGGTTTGAATTTCAGAATGTCACATGGCTAAGGCCACATGCAAAAGTGTGCCTGCATGCAGTATGGATGCGA
Source organism: Dermochelys coriacea (assembly GCF_009764565.3). NCBI lineage: Eukaryota > Metazoa > Chordata > Testudines > Dermochelyidae > Dermochelys > Dermochelys coriacea. The sequence continues at coordinate 92,199,450 of NC_050071.1, read as the reverse complement.
ATGAGGCATTTGCAAACCAAAGCTGGACAAATTCAAATTGGAAGTAAGGCACAGATTTTTACCAAGGAGGGTAATTAACCACTGGAAAAAAACTACCAAGGGAAGTGATGGATTCTCAAGCGCTTGATGGCTTCAGATCAAGACTGGATGCCTTTGTGGACAATAGGCTTGAGGTAAACTCAAACTATGCTTTAGTCAAACACAAGTGAGTGGGCTCAACACAGGGGTAACTGGATGAAATTTAAGAGCCTGGGACATACCAGAAGTCAAACTAGATGACCTAATTTTCCCATCTGGCCTTAAACTCTATGAATCTATGAAACACAAATGGCTTATTAGATAGCTAAAGGGTCATTTGCACTTCTTATTTTGTGATAGGGCTGAGCCCTGGCACCTCTGGGCTTGCTATGTCAGTTCTGAAAGTTAAAAAAAAAAAAAAATAAAAAAAAAATGCTTGAGCCCTGGAACCTAATTGCTGGAGCCCCAGCACCTCTTCCTTTACAAATTAAAGACTGGCCAATTGAGACCACAAATTTGTGTGTACAGTCACATAATTTCATGTTCAAATTAGGCAAGCATTTTTGCATATGACCCACATTTCACTGTGTTTGAAAATCAGGCCTTGTAGGTTCAGTGATACCAAAAGATAGGTCACGTAACATTCTTATATTGTCTCCCTTCCTCTTGTTGGTTTCATTCTGAATCTCACAACACATCTTGGGATGGGACATATGCTTTAAATTGGCACCAAAACATTTACTGTCTATCCAGTCCCATTGCAATCATAAGCCCCTCAGTCCTGCGAGGAGTTACATGCAGATGGAAGCCTGTGGTGCAGAATCCCATTGAAGAAGGTGGGGCTCAGTGCAGGTGATGGGGTCTGTCCAACCACAGCTCATTGCAGGATTGGGGCCAGAGATACTCGCCTAGAAAAAATTATTTGGATTGTAGTTTAATGGGGAGTTGTTTTGTTTTATGTTTTCCCAACGTTGCAGATTTTTTTTCTTTTATGGCTTAATTTTGAGAAGCCACCAGAAGAGAAATTCCCAATTCCTTCTGTATAATGACAATCAAAACTTTCCTATGAAACACAACTTCTTATTTTGAATGGCCAATCAAATCCTTAAAATTTGGGCTGCAACTTGTACAAAATGGTCCTATTATATGATGAAGGACGTAAGATATGGTGATGTTATACATCAATATGTATATATGTATTTTTATATAGACTTCTAGGATACTGCCAAAACATTTATGACAAGCTGTATCACTGCCTTTCTTTATATTTTTTTTAACTGTGATATAATCCACAGGCACGTTAACTGTTGCACTTTTGAATGTCCAAAAATTATATTTTAGAATAATAAAAAAAAAGTATGTGTTTCCAAAGTGGTAGTGGTGTGAAGTGTTTGAAGAAGGGCTAACTGATATGAGTGACTGGAGGTACAACACATATTACATGTGCCCATGTTCATATTTTGTCTTAAATCCTGTAAATTAAGATCTCTATATTTCAATAAATGATATATAATTTAAGGCTATGGAGGGGTCTATACTCATTTAGAGATGATCACTTGATAATGAATCAGACTTGCTCCATTTGTCAATGACATTTCCTTAATTGAGATTTCTGCATGCCATGAAACACCAGGGATAAAAAGTATTTTGAGCCCCACAGGTGAGTGTAGGGCAAGGGGCTTGAGTGTCACATGACATTTGAAATACGCTGTGCTCCCCCTTTAAAATGTAGCAGGAGCGCTATTCCAGCACCTGCTGCCAACTGCAGAATACAGACAAAAACGTGGAGGCCGAGCTGTTCTTCCAAGACAGCAAAAGTCTCCACAATGGGGTGCTGTAGAGCACTGGCCAGTCTGGCAGCCTCTCATCCAGTTTAGTTTGACAATGCGAATGCTTGATTGGGATCCTGGCTTGCTCATCTGTGAGAGTGCTGCTGAAGAAGGTAAGATGCTTCCTATGCTCTCCTCTTCCTCTCCACAAGGGCAGCTGCACAACACAGGAAAAGATTTTACCTCAAGTTTAAAAATCAAGAAAAATAAAATACTGAAAACTGTAAGGCGGAGGTTTCCCACTAGCATTCTTGATGAATATGGGGGTTTAGATGATACTACGTTTAGAAGTCTGCAGTGGCACTTTCTCTGATGATGACTAAATTTTTGAGCTTGTCACGAGTTCAGTTTCATTTAGAACCAAACAAATGCCTCGCATGGGCCTATAGTCCCACACGACGTAACTTATTACAACTGATATAATTGTGTCTGTTTCTTTAGAGGAATCCCCAGACTCCAGCATTACAGCTGTCAGATTCGCTCCTTCTCTCAGTGAAGTCTGTTGCAGTTTGCCATAGATTTCAATGGAAGCTAGCTAGGGCCCAGGTGTGGAAAAGTATCAGTTACAGGAATTCAGACTTGCAACCTCCTGTTTGTTGCTTCTGCCCATATTAGATGAGCTCTGAGTACCATATCAACTATCTATTGAATCAGATTCTCACAGAGCAAGAGAACACTTCATTTAGCTACAAACAGTGCATAGACATCCCCGAAAATGTTTTAGGCACCCCCTAGGGCCTAAATTCATGATACAAGCCACAGCAATGGGCCTCACTTGCTTTGCTTTTGTCACAAGGAAGCTTGTCTTAAACAGAACGCTAATTAGGCCCAACCGTAAGGAAGATGGGTTCACTATGTACTCATCCTGCAATTTATGCCTTTGCTGCTACCCCTCTCAGTTCTATTTTCACCTTTCTGGAAATTCAGCAAATACACATTCAAAATCAGAATTTTCTTCCCTCTTGATCTTCAATAAAAGTTGGCTAGAACTGAACAGTAAGTCAGTTGGCACAAAGTGATCTGCACCATAGCTTGAATCCTTACTTATGTGAGGCGTCTCATGACTCACTTGAATTAAGCTTTGCAAGGTCAGGCCCTCTGTTTGCAGCAGGGAATTATGCTTTAAAGCGTATAAACTGATGCTTAATCAGAGTAAAATCATCTCAACTGCCAAAAAGAAATAAGTATAAGAGACTATTTGCTCTGGATTTAATAAGAGCAGTACACACATCTGTTGCCACTAGCCCATAAATTTATAGCTTAAAATCAGACCACACTTTGCAGCATTAATCAACTTCATACACTCATAAGCATTATGATTTGATGATTGATCATATATGTACCATAGACTTTTCCTTCAATAATTATTAGGGTTGTCAAGTGATTTAAAAAATTAATCATGATTAATCATGCGATTAATTGTGCTGTTAAAAAATAATAGAATACCATTTATTTAAATATTTGTGGATGTTTTCTACATTTTCAAATATATTGATTTTAATTACAACACAGAATACAAAATGTACAGTGCTCAATTTATTTTTGATTACAAATATTTGCACTGTAAAAAAACAAAAGAAATAGCATTTTTCAATTCCCCCATTACAAGTACCGTAGTGCAATCTCTTTATCATGAAAGTTGAATTTACAAATGTAGAATTATGTACAAAACCCCCTGCATTCAAAAATAAAACAATGTAAAACTTTAGAGTCTACAGTCCACTCAGTCCTACTTCTTGTTCAGCCAAACAAATTTATTTACATTTGCAGGAGATAATGCTGCCCGCTTCTTGTTTACAATGTCACCTGAAAGTGAGAACAGGCGTTCTCATGATACTGTCATAGCCAGCATCGCAAGATATTTACTTGCCAGATTCATATGTCCCTTCATGCTTCAACAGTCATTCCAGAGTACATGCGTCCATGCTGATGACGGGTTCTGCTCGATAACAATTCAAAATAGTGCGGACTGACATATGTTCATTTTCATCATCTGAGTCAGATGACACCAGGAGAAGATTGATTTTCTTTTTTGGTGGTTCAGGTTCTGGAGTTTATGCATTGGAATATTGGTCTTTTAAGACATCTGAAAGCATGCTCCATGCCTCATCCCTCTCAGATTTTAGAAGGAACTTCAGATTCTTAAACCTTGGGTCGCATGCTGTATCTATCCTTAGATATCTCACATTGGTACCTTCTTTGCATTTTGTCAAATCTGCAGTGAAAGTGTTCTTAAAATGAATAACGTGCTGGGTCATCATCCGAGACTGCTGTAACATGAAATATACTGCAGAATGCAGGTAAAACAGAGCAGGAGGCATACAATTCTCCCCCCAATGAGCATCATCAGCATGGAAGCACGTCCTCTGGAATGGTGGCCGAAGAATGAAGGGGCATACGAATGTTTAGCATATCTGGCACGTAAATACCTTACAGTGCTAGTTACAAAAGTGCCATGCAAATGCCTGTTCTCACTTTCAGGTGACATTGTAAATAAGAAGCAGGCAGCATTTACTTCCGTAAATGTAAACAAACTTGTTTCTCTTAGTGATTGGCTGAACAAGAAGTAGGACTGAGTGGACTTGTCAGCGCTGAAGTTTTACACTATTTTGTTTTTGAGTACATTTATGTAACAAAAAAAAAATACATTTGTAAGTTGCCCTGTCACAATAAAGAGATTGCACTTCAGTACTTGTATGAGGTGAATTGAAAAATACTATTTCTTTTGTTTATCATTTTTGCAGTGCAAATATTTGTAATCAAAAATAATAAAAGTGAGCACTGTACACTTTGTATTCTGTGTTGTAATTGAAATAAATATATTTGAAAATGTAAAAAAAATGCACAAATATTTAATACATTTCAATTGGGATTCTATTGTTTAATAGTGTGACTGAAACTGATTAATAGTGATTAAAAAATTAATCACAAGTTTACAGCGATTAATTGACAGTCCTAGTAATTATTAAATTATATCACTTTTGAAAAGTGTATTCATACCAGGTGTGTAATGTGTGGTACTCTCTTCAGTTTGGTGTTTAAATACATAATGATAAATGTATCAAAGATATGTGATTATATTCCATGTTGTGGGATACAAGCTTGTTCCCTGCTCTGGTTAGCATGTGGTCACTGATATTTATTTACTAAAGCTTTAACCTGTTATGAGAAGTGCTACTTTACTATATCATTGATTTAATAATTCCCCTCTGCAGCATGTGGGGGTGGGCTACAGCTAACTATAACTATAACCCAGATCCACCAAAATTTGGAGCCCCAAATACACCATCTCCCAGTGATTCCCTTTCAACAGACATTCCTTCCTTCTTTAGCTCAGCACTACTTTCTCCTTTTTGAGACTCTTGCTCCTAGCACACACAGATTCCTTGATTTTTCTTTCACCACAGTCTCTTTGACTTTCTTTTCACCTAGACAAACTTGAACTATCCTGCTCTGGCCACCCAGAGACTGCCCCCACTAGGGCTAGCCAGAACTCGCCTCATCGCTCTCCTCTCTGTCCAGTAAGCGCCCAAAGAGATACCTTTAAACGTAGCTTTTCCAGCTGTCGCTGGGTGTGGCGAGATCATCTTCGTGTTCAGTCTGCTGTAGGCCACTTCAAGCTCCTTCATTCCTTCTCAAGCCAGCCTGAAAATGTGCTCATAACACTTGCATAACAAAGATGCTGACATGCAAGGACTGCCCAGCTGCAGCAACTTATGTTCTGGTCACAACATGATGTGACCGCAACTCTTCAAAGCAAGATAAGCAGGAACTTGTGCACAGTGGTGTTCCAGGTGCATGCAATCTACCTATGAGGCCCTGCAAAAGGAGTACGTTCAACATCTTCTTTAAATAATTGAACGTTCAAATTGTACCCAACAAAAGACAAGAGAAAACTCATACCTACATGAATATTGTCTGCTATACATGCATGTGTTGGATTTCTATAGAATTATACATTTGATTCATAACAAAAATTCATACAGAGCAGTATATTATTAAGGGTTCATTGTGCTTCTGCGAGGAATAAAGTTCTTTGGTCTTTGACTCATGCTACTTCTAACACTGTGCAAGGCCCTCTATGCTCACTTTGAAATATAGGGTCAGAATCTACATCATCTGAGTGGGAATTTTGCCATTCATTTCTGCTGGTCATATTTTATTAGCAGACACAGGGTGAATTGGGTCTTTAAGAGGAGGTCAAGCCCAATTCTACCTGTGTCTGGTTTTCCTCCTAAATCATGGGACAGGGATTTTGGCCAGACTTTAAAAGTTATTTAGGTGCCTAATGATTCCAGAAGCAGTAAGGAACCTAGGGACTTTTAAAAATCTTACTAGGGGCCGATATGCATCTTTAGGACCTAAATAATTCAAAACAAGTCTGGCCATAGGTGACTGAGAACTAGGTTGGCTGGGACATAGGAGGCAACCTATTTTCAGTAAGGAAGAGAGATGGCAGGCACAGCAGTGCGCTGGGAGACTCTCCAGTGACTGGGGAAGGCTACATGGTGGGTCCCTGCTGGGAGAGAAACCTGTGGAAGGACAGAAGCTTGCTGAAGAGGCTTCTGAGTGACCAGCTGTGGTACCCTGTGGAGATGGAGCCAGGGAATGAACCCAACCAACTGAGGCAGGAACTGAGCAGAAGTATGAGGTGCTTATGGGAACTGGGACAGTTTAGACCTGAAGTCAGTCTGCTGTTTTTTAGTATAGGATCTCAGGGCCAGGGTTCCCCTATCGTGCAGCCTGGAGGTGTTAATGAAATGCCCTTGTGATCCAGGGACAAAGACATAGCCTAGGGATCATCAAAGGAATTGTACATCTTGAGGAGGACAAAGGTCTACTGGCTCTGAGTTCAATAACAGGGACTGTGATCAGCCCCTGCTACATGGAGAGAAGGAACCCCCTACTATCTGGGGTGAAGGACTTGATGGTCATACATACCATATGCAGTGGGTGATGGCACAGGAAGGCAAAAAGGTTTGTGGCTATGTAGCTGGACTTTTATTTGCCCTGGAAGGGTGGGACAGAGGCAGAACTGTATGTGGAGGAAGGAAGTTCTGTTTCGTGAATGATTTTGAGATTTTAAAATTTGGCTTCATTCACAATTGAAGTGAAAACCAGACACTTAAAAATTCTGAAAAGTCCCAAATTTCATTTTGGTCATTCAAAACATTTTGTTCCATTAAAATCCAATGTTTCATTTTGATTTCAACTTTTAAAATTTTTTAGGATATTATGCTATATAAAATATAATATACAAGAAAAACATTGAAACATTGATATCACTTCAAAAATGCAGAATTGAAACAATTTGTTCTGATAATGTCAAACCGGAGGCTTTTACATTGTTGGAACTTTTTTTTTGAACAAAATTCTGGCACAATCAATCTGATTTTTCAAAGCATTTTGATTTTTGAAAGAACCACGTATTTCAATGGAACATGGTACCATCAAAGTTTATCCCACCAGCACTAGCCAGAGGGCCAAAGCACTTAACTTGTCCAACCTGCCAGAGACACTGAGGGAAGCTGAGACCTGGCACTCTGGTGACAGGATGGGTGAGATGACTCTTCTAATGGCCTTATCTGGTGAAATTGTTTGCCTATGGAAGCTGTGTGCTGGGCTGACCTAGCCAGAAGCAACATCAACCTACTGCATCAGGGAAAAAATGAAAAAAGCTGCTTGGCTTGTGTATACTTTTTGAACAATAAAGGCCCTTTGGGGAACTGGATGGCTCCTGGAATTGGCTACTGGAAATAGAGCCTGTAAGCTGCAGTTATCCCTGATGCTTATGTACCCCTTGCCTCTGTGGGAGTCATTGGCTGCAGATTCATTGGCCCTATCTCATCTCCCACCCCCACCACATTACCTTATCTCTGTTCCCAGCTCCTTCCATATGCCCATACAGCTGGCTGTCACAACTTACATGGGTCCAACCCCTGAATGGGATCCACCAGAAATCCTTCTTTCCCATGTGAAATTGGAAAATGGAGGGTTTCCTCAATAGAAATGTGGCTTTTTACTGGCTTTTTTTTGAGGGGGGGGGAGAAAACACCCACAAATTTGAACCCCCAAAATATTGCCAAAAACTGAAACAAACACTTTTTTCTGACAAAAAATTTAAACATTTCAAGGAAAGTGAAAATTTTCATTTAGTTAAAAATATAACTTTCCACTCCCCCCACAAAAAACAAGTTTTAAATGAAAATGTTTGTGATGGTATGTGTACTCCACACAGATTCTAAAAGGGTTAATGTGGCTCTGTGAGGCCAATTATGCTACCTGACTGCACTTGGAGAGTGAGCTGGCCAGCTGGGCTTAATTAAAGATGAACTGTGTGGTTAGTTTAAATACAGTAAGTGTGGATCAGAAGTGTGCTGCAAAGAATGAATGCTACAATACCTGTCTTGTTTCAGAGTAGCAGCTGTGTTAGTCTGTATTCGCAAAAAGAAAAGGAGTATTTGTGGCATTTTAGAGACTAACAAATTTATTTGAGCATAAGCTTTCGTGAGCTACAGCTCACTTCATCGGATGCATTCGGTCGGAATGCATCCGATGAAGTGAGCTGTAGGTCACGAAAGCTTATGCTCTAATAAAGTTGTTAGTCTCTAAGGTGCCACAAGTACTCCTTTTCTTTTTGGGAATACCTGTCTTGGTACTTGAGGGTAGAGCAGTGAGCAAGGTAAAGGAGGAAGGCTAGTGGGAGAGTTGGCTCTGAAATCCTCTCAGGAGTGGGCAAGTCTGTCAGGAGTGATATAGAGCCACAGGTGGTTAGCCCTGAGGGTAGAATGAGGCATTCCAGGGAGAAAGCTAAAGGGATACTGACAGGTCTTGCTTGAGGAATACTGAATTTGGGTTAAGTTGTAGCTTTGGGGTTTGAGATTTACTGGGGGATTTGGGAGAACCTTGGGAGCTCTGAGAGCAGGGTGAACCTAGAGAAGTAGTGGGGAAACTGCCTAGTAAAAGGCTATGGTGGAAAGAAGCCCAGAGAGGCAGCAGGGCTTTGTTTGATTAGACAGACCTTGCCTGCTTGCTACAGGATCCCTGGACTGAAACCCAGAGTTGAGAGCAGCAATGGGTGCCCCCGTCCACTGATGGAAAAAGGTAGTGTGCAAAGCCCCTTCAGGCCCTCCCCCCGATATAAAGGGATAAGGACACTCACAGCCCTGAGCCAAAAGGGTGTGAGGACCTTTGGGCTCAGTCAAGCCTGAAAACATGTTGTAAGGACATTGGAGTGTATATATGTTGGACTATAGTTCCACCCCTATTGGGGTAACAGAGTGTGACCTGGCTAGAGGACTAAGTCATTGGAAGAGAGACCACCACAGGCCTGGAGTGACAGTTGGCAGGGGGTACTGGAAGGGAAAAGAGCTGCTATACCATACCCAGCCTCAGTGGGGCACTCCAGTGGTGAGTCCACTCTTCTACACTACTCTACTTACAAACTCAATGTTCTAATGATTTCTTAAATTTAATACTAATTTTAGTCACTAGCACAAGTATATTGTATTTGACTCAGTAGAGTAACTTTACAAAAATCCCTCATCTTTAAGGCATTTCTTAATCCATGCTAAAAGAGAAGCTTCTCTCATCTGGCCACAAGATGGAAGCATCACACAAAAATCAATACAATAACACTATTTTCCTTTGTTTTGTTCACAGCACCACCTCATACAGTGAATTCTTCTGAAGCAGCTGAGAGCCTTCACAAATTTTGGAGGTAAGTGACAAGAGATTGTCCTTCCTGTCCAAATGCTTTGTTGGGAAGTATTTTGAATCTGTATCCACAGATCCACAGTATCCAGGATTTTCCATACAACTCAAATTATGATGGGTACTCTTCTAAAAGAGGTAAAACAAATGAAAAAATTCTGCTCTTAACCAAGAGGAAACTGGAAGTCAATGGAGTCATTCAATATTTACACCAGAGTCTCGTGCAATGTTTTTATTTATTGCAATTCATGTTGAAATATAAAGCTCTGATAACCTAAAGTCTGTATAGTAAGCATCCGAGTAGTCCCTCTGAAGTTAATGGAATTTAGAATTAAGCACTTAAGTCTCTCTGGGGCTTGGGGCCTAAAACTCAAACTCATCTGAGATTAGTTTCCATTGCATCTAAGAAAACTTGTAATATTTACCAACATTATTCTCCCATCATGTTAGCAATTGGCTAGTTATCTTAGGTGCCTGTATAACATATACACCTTCTGGGCATGGTGCTCTGTCCCATCTAGTGGCACTGAGACCACTTAGAGAGATAAAATAAATCTGCTCTACAGCCTTAGCTAACAGCCAGTTGGCTTTTAGCTCATGCAGTAGGACAGGGGTGGCCAACCTGAGCCTGAGAAGGAGCCAGAATTTACCAATGTACACTGCCAAAGAGTCACAATAATATGTCAGCAGCCCCGCATCAGCTCCCCCACCCCACTCCCAACACCTCCCACCCACTGGCCTTGCTGATCAGTGTCTCCTGCTCCCTCCCTGCACTTCCCGATCAGCTGTTTCGTGGCGTGCAGGAGGATCTGGGGGGGGAAGAGGAGCGAGGGCACAGCAAGCTCAGGGGAGGGGGTGGGAAGGGGTGGAGTGGAGGCAGGGCCTGTGGCAGAGCCAGGGGTTGAACAGAGAGCACCCTCCAGCACATTGGAAAATTGGTGCCTGTAACTTCAGCCCTGGAGTTGGTGCCAAAACAAGGAGCCGCATATTAACTTTTGAAGAGCTGCATGTGGCTCTGGAGCCACAAGTTGGCCACCCCTGCAGTATTAGGCTCATGCACTAAGCTCCAGAGGTCACCAGTTCAGTCCTGCCCACCGATGACCAGGGTCTGTCAGCATTACACCCCTACATGAACACAAGAAGCCTGGGAAACAAGCAGGAAGAATTGGAAGTTCTGGCATAGTAAAGGAACTATGATGTGACTGGAATAACAGACTTGGTGGGGTAACGCACATGACCGGAGCACTGTCATGGATGGGTATAAACTCTTCAGGAAGGTGAGGCAGGGAAGAAAAGGTGGAGGAATTGTACTGTATGTAAGAGAACAATATGATTGCTCAGAGCTCCAATATAAAACTGGAGAAGAGCTTGTTGAGAGTCTCTGGGTTAAGTTTAAAGGCGAGAGCAACAAGGGTGATGTCATTGTGGGCGTCTGCTATAGACCATCCGACCAGGAGGATGAGGTAGACAAGGATTTCTTTGGACAACTAACAGAAGTTTCCAGATGACAGGTCCCGGTTCTCATGGGGGCCTTCAATCACCCTGACACCTGCTGGGAGAGCAATACAGCAATGCACAGAAAATCCAGGAAGTTTTTTGCAGAGTGTTGGGGACAACTTCCTGGTGCAAGTGCTCGAGGAACCAACTGGGGCCATGGTCCTCTTGACCTGCTGCTCACAAACAGGGAAGAATTGGTAGGGGAAGTAGAAGTGGGTGGCAACCTGGGCAGCAGTGACCATGTCATGGTCGAGTTCAGGATCCTGGCAAAAGGAAGAAAGGAAAGCACCAGAATACAGACCCTGGACTTCAGAAAAGCAGACTTAGACTCCCTTAGGGAACTGACGGGCAGGATCCCCTGGGAGGCTAATATGAGGGGGAAAGGAAAGCTGGCTGTATTTTAAAGAAGCTTTATTGAGGGCACAGGAACAAACCATCCCGATGTACAGAAAGAATAGCAAATATAGCCGGCGACCAGCTTGGCTTAACAGAGAAATCTTCGGTGAGCTTAAACACAAAAAGGAAGCTTACAAGAAGTGGAAACTTAGACATATGAGGGAGGAGTATAAATACATTGCTTGAGCATGCAGTGGTGTAATCAGGAAGGCCGAAGCACAATTGGAGTTGCATCTAGCAAGAGATGTGAAGGGTAACAAGAAGGATTTCTACAGGTATGTTAGCAACAAGAAGGTGGTCAGGGAAAGCGTAGGACCCTTACTGAATGTGGGAGGCACCCTAGTGACAGATGTGGAAAAAGCTGAAGTACTCAATGCTTTTTTTGCCTAGGTCTTCACAGACAACGTCAGCTCCCTGGGCAGCACAGTATGGAGAGGAGGTGAGAGGCCCTCAGTGGTGAAAGAACAGGTTAAGGACTATTTAGAAAAGCTGGACATGCACAAGTCCATGGGTCCGGATCTAATGCACCCGAGGGAGCTGAGGGAGTTGGCTGATGTGATTGCAGAGCCATTGGCCATTATCTTTGAAAACTTGTGGCGATTGGTGGAGATCCTGGATGATTGGAAAAAGACAAATATAGTGCCCAGCTTTTAAAAAGGGAAGAAGGAGAATCCGGGGAACTACAGACCATTCCACCTCACCTCAGTCTCTGGAAAAATCATGGAGCAGATCCTCAAGGAATCCATTTTGAAGCACTTGGAAGAGAGGAAGTGATCAGGAACAGTCAACATGGATTCACCAAGGGCAAGTCATGCCTGACCAACCTGATTGCCTTCTATGATGAGATAACTGGCTCTGTGGATACAGGAAAAGTGGTGGACGTGCTATATCTTGACTTTAGCAAAGCTTTTGATAGTCTCCCACAGTATTCTTGCCAGTAAGTTAAAGAAGTATGGATTGGATGAATAGACTATAAGGAGGCTAGAAAGCTGGCTAGATTGTCGGACTCAATGGGTAATGATCAACTGTTTGCTGTTTAGTTGGCAGCCGGGATCAAGCGGAGTGCCCCAGGGGTCTGTCCTGGTGACAGTTTTGTTCCACATCTTCATTAATGATCTGAATGATGGGATGGATTGCACCCTTAGCAAGTTTGCAGATGATACTATGCTGTGGAGAGAGGTAGATATGCTAGACAGTAGGGATAGGGTCCAGAGTGACTTAGATAAATTGAAGGATTGGACTAAAATAAATCTGAGGTTCAACAAGGACAAGACGGAAGAATACCATGCACTGCTACAGGCTGGGGACTGACTGGCTAAGCGGCGGTTCTTGCAGAAAAGGACCTGGGGATTACAGTGGATGAGAAACTGGATATGAGTCAACAGTGTTCCCTTCTTGCCAAGAAGGTTAACAGCATATTGGGCTGCATTAGTAGGAGCACTGCCAGCAGGTCGAGGGAACTGACTATTCCCCTCTATTCGGCACTGGTGAGGACACATCTAGAGTACTGCGTCCAGTTTTGGGCCCCCCCACTACAGAAAGGATGTGGACAAATTGGAGAGAGTCCAGCAGAGGGCAACAAAAATGATTAGGGGGCTGGGGCACATGACTTGAAGAGAGGCAGAGGGAACTGGGCTTATTTAGTTTGCAGAAGAGAAGAGTAAGAGGAGAATTTGATAGCAGCCTTCAACTACCTGAAGGGTGGGGTTCCAAAGAGGATGGAGCTAGGCTGTTGTCAGTAGTAAGAGATGACCGAACAGGGAGCAATGGTCTCAAGTGGCAGGGGGGAGATCTAGGTTGGATATTAGGGAAAAACTATTTCACTAGGAGGATGGGTGAAGCACTGGAATGGGTTACCTAGAGAGGTGGTGGAATCTCCATCCTTGGAGGTTTTTAAGGCCTGGCTGGGATGACTTAGTTGGGGTTGGTCCTGCTTTGAGCAGGGTGTTGGACTAGATGACCTCCTGAGGTCTCTTACAACCCAAATTTTCTATTATTCTATTTGGTTGCACCATAGCTTGACTGCGGAACTGCTGGCTGTTAGCAATAGCATGCTGTACCCTGCTCAGATACTTGAGCACTATAGAAGTATGTTTATACTGCAATTAAACTCCCAGGGCTAGCCCATGGCAGCTGACTCGGGCTGTTCAATTGTGGAAGGTGTGTGGTTTTGTTAGTGTGTAAACTCCCCCTTGCCCCCCCACCCTCATGGGGTCCCAGAGCCCAGACTAAGCCTGAGTTCCCATGTCTACTCTGCAATTTTTACAGCCTCGCAAGCCTGAGTCAGCTGACATGGGCCAGTCCTAGGAGTTTAATTGCAGTGTGGACATACTTGAGGGTCACTTAGGGTATTATTCCTAGGTTCAGTTTATTTTCCACAAGATGAATGAAATCTCCAGGTCTATATATCTTTCAGTAAACGCATACTGGTAACAGCTCTGCAGAAAAACTGTCACCACTAGCAAATATATGGGGTGTGTGTGTGTGTTTGTAGTATATATTTATAACTACCTTCTTGTTACTTTGCAAAAAAGCATGACTATTTTTTATTCTCACTATTTTACACACACAATGAATTTCCATTTTAGGTTAGTTTGTTTTCACTGTAAAAATGGTGACACTTCAGATTCCAAGACCAGTAGGGACCATTGTGATCGTCTAGTTTGACATCCTGTATAACATAGGCCATAGGCCTTCTCTGAATTAATTCCTATTAAAAGTTGTGCTCTTCAAAACAAAACCCACCCCACACACATTCTTGGCTTAGATCTGTAAATTGTGTAAATATCGGCTTTTGCAGCTACTTACATATGGAGCAAATATTGTTTGTTCTACACACTAGTCATGCACATTTCTTTCAACATATGCTTAGAAGGACTTGGAGAGCCATCGGCCATTATTTCTAGGCTGATCAGCTGGGTGAGTGGGACAGCAGTTGGATTTCATCACCATATTTCAACCAGTTTCAGTTAAACCAAAACAGATATGAGAATTTACCAGCATACAATATTCTGATGCTCTGCTGTGCACATTTCTCACTTGGAGCTAGTATGCATGATGAGATGACGGACTCTTTAAGTGACCATCAGTGCAAGTACTAGGGTTATAGCCTGGAAGAAAAGTAGTGAATTAAATTTAAATATTCACTCTTCTCTCTTCCGTAAGTGCTTCTGAGCCATAGCTCTGCTTCTCCAATTGTCTTTCTATTCCCCATCTCAGATGATTGTTTACTCTCCAAGAACCTATTTGTGCCTGAAAGCACAGGCTTGTGTGTGGGCTAGTATATAGTCTGAGCACCAGGGGACTTTTTTTTTTTAAGGCCCCAAGGAACCATCATTTTTTAGTCTGACATCCTACATAACAAAAGCCATAGACTTTCACCCAGTGGTTCCTATTGTAAATCCATAACTTTTGCTTGAGCTAGAGCGTATAAGCACAGAACATTCTGTATCAGGTAGCTAGAATGCCTCCTAGAGCTTCCTGTCATGTAAAAGGAGCATACCCAATCCTGCACCCTTTTATGGAGTGTAGACTACTTTTGCTCTATGATTCCTCCACTCCTGCTTCAGGTACCAGTGCAGAGGGAGGGTGGAGCTATGTCTTCTCTGCCTCTATCCCTTGGGGGAAGTGTTTCTCTCTCTTTTTCCCTGCCCTAGAGTATGGAGAGAGCAGCTGTTCCTGTGCTCTCCTGACTAGAGAGAATGCAATTGTGCCTGGCTATTATTTGGGCCCCGCAAAGGAAAGAGAAGACCATTGCTGACCTCTGTGCAGCCATGTCTGGGCCAGGCACAACTGGGTCCCAGAGTGGCCTTACAGCCATTGCCTCTGGCTGCAATCAGCAGTGAGGCGCACAATACAAAGAGCACTTTTTTGATTGTATTTCCATGACTTTCAACACCACAGCAAAGTTACTGTGCTAAGTTATTATGCATTGAATTGTTATGTTTCCTACTCACTCTAGCCAAGGGCTGGAGAATGTCTGAGGAGAAAACTTCATAACATGAACTATGTTTAGAATAAAAAATACAGTACATAGTACATATTTGTATTGTGAGAAAGCTAGTTCAAGCTGTCTCTCTAACTGCAGTGGGGTATTGATTAATGTTGTAACAATTTGTGTTGGACATAGTGGCAGGTTCCAAGAAATTGTGACTGAGTCTGAAGATGCCTTTCTTCCTGTGCTACAGCTACTAAGACCACTTGCACAAAAACAGAGAGGGGGAAATGTTCAGCAGGTGGAATCATGAAAGAGCCCACATTATTCCTCCTATACCCTTGAGCATTAGATTGCAGGGGGGTTGTATGAGTGACAGCTGCAGGCAGACATCTGTGATACAATAAATCACAAGCATTGAACACAGTATCATCTCTGCACATAGACGCTACCATATGCTCATGAGGCTCTTTGAGTCAGACCCCAGGAATAACAAATGAATAACTTGCTGCCTTGCTACTAAGATGTAGATCCTAAAGGCTGATAATGATTTACAGGAGAAAACAAAAGAGGAGCCTAATTGGGAAGATGGGAGTTCAGAGCACATGCTAATTCATAATTTTATGGAGCTATAAGGGCTCAACGTTTTCCTGAAATATATTTGAGTGAATGCAGGGCTGTGAAAGGTTTTGAAATAGCAGCCCTGAAGAATGTTCTAGAAGTACCTGTGGGACTGGTACAACATGGTTCATGACACTGCCTTCCGCTCCTGAGGTGTCCCAACCCTGGCTTGCAGGGACTCGCTCTAGGAGTGAGGGCAGTTCAGTCACCATATTAAACTTATTTCTTCCATGGTACTAGCAGAGATTGTTGGGTTCCATTAGTGAATTCCATGACATGGACACCTGTCCATGAGAAATTAGGCTTGGATACAGATACTACTATCTAGAAACTATAGTGGGTGCTCTAAAAATATCTGAGTAGTCACTGACTCACTTCCCACAAAGCCAAACAGCTGTCAGATGGTAAAGACTGACATTGCTATTGTTTTCATTAGCAACCTGGGCTGGATCTGAGCAGCTGACAAGCTATATATCCTCTTAGCAACCCCTAAAGCCATCCAGTTCTCCATTTAGTTACTCTTTTATTTCAACATGTCACACAAATGCTAAAATACTCACAATTTATGAATTCACAATATTTTAATACATTATTCAAACTGATGTGATGTGAGATGAAAGTTACCTAAAATACATGGATTCGGATGATTTGCCCTTCTTCAGAACAATTGGTCTCAAGTGAGAAGCAGAGAATCTGTTTAAGTAGGCTTAATAATAACATTGGATTTTAAAGAATGCAATCCAATGAAATGCTTGATTGGCCCAAGTCTGTATCTTCTGTTCTCTTTGAATTTCCATCTACCTTAAGTAGAGCTGGATGAAAGATGCTACCGTGTATACTTGTTTATAAGCCAAATATTTGAGACTGCCATTCCCAAATATTGCAGTGGTCTTGCCCTAGTGGATAGCTGTCTATTATTCCACTATGCAGTATGTCACAGATCTCATTCTCCACTTCATGCACTCAGGGCTGGCATAGTTAAGATATTGCAGGTCGGAAGTAAGGTGCACTGGCAGACCTCCTGCAGGAGGCAAGGGCAGTATCTACATGCAGGCTCTACGACTTTGCACTGCCTCCAGGGTGTCTGGCCCCATAGGAACTAAAACCCTTTAGTTTAACATCCAGTAAGCTATAATCTTTTTAAGTGACTGGCAGAAGGTTGGTCCCTTTAAACTGAAGTAGCCAGAAAGTGGCAGCTGATGACTGTATGCTCTTTCTAATTTTGTAAATGCCTGTCATTAGGGGAGGCACAAAAAAGGAATGCAGTCCTCCTTCCTTGTCTTTGCCCCTGCCCAAGGGCCATCTCTTCCCCTTTTCTTCTGTCTGTGGTCAGGACTATGGAAAATTGGTTTGACTCACCCTTCCCTCCCTGCAGGTGCAATGACTCACTCTCCTAAATGCTGCTCTGAAGGACGCAGCTGCTCTGAGTCCGTTTGCCCTCACATTTAACTCCCATTGATTTCAATGGCAGTTTGTTTTGTGTGACTATCCAGGGGCGTAATGTTTCTTTTAAAACTAAAGCAAACCCCCAAAACTGTCTTGGTTTAAGGGACTGTCCATTAGAATAGGGATATACCTCAGGCAAAAACTGCTTATTACCTCTAAAGCCTCCTAATCAATATACACCTGATGCAAGGCCAAAGCTTTTTCAAACCCAAAGCTGTGAGGCCTAGAGAAATTTAAAAGAACAAGAAAATAACTTAATCTGGTGTCTTATGCCATCTCCAGATTGAACATGTTCTCCAGGTGGCTACCCTATCCCTGGCTGATTAGCAGGGTCAATTCAGTGATGTGATTTTTAGCAAGTGAGTCTAGCAACCGCCCCACTTCCACCTTCACTTGTGATTAAATCCCCTGTTGTAGGGCCTGGTCCAAAATTCACTGAAGCCACTGGAAAGATTCCCATTGACTTAAATGGGCTATGGAGCAGGTGGCTGAGGTTTGCGCGCTTGCATAACATGCTTGCCCTGTGTGTGTGTGTGTGTGTGTGTCCCTCAAAGTGGATAGTTCATTTGGGTAATTATTATTGGGGAGGATGGCCTTGTAGAGGGCAAAGGGGTTTCCTCCCTCAGAAAATATGTGACAGAACCTGCTATTTGCAGGACCGATAAAAATACGTTGTGGGTTTTATTTGCCTGCTGGTTTCTGAGACTGTTGTGAGCACTCGCTTCACATTATCAAGTTTTCTTCTGCAACCAGGAGCACTTGAAACTTTTTTTATCTGAAAGCTGAGATGCTCATGCAATCTCTTGATTCCACAAGCTGGAGCTTTAAGAAGAACACTGAATATTGCAAAGTCATGATCAAATCACAAGAGTTAAAACACTGCATTTGGCGGAATCTAGCCAATTCCAAATACAAAAAACCTAGTTCTTCAGAAGCATGCTTCCTGCCCAGGGATATATCATCTCTGGCAGAGATGACTTAGCAATGGCCAGAGAAGGCTGTATTCCATCAGTGGCAAGAAAACTATCCCTTCTCGTGGTGGCAAGGCTTTTAACATGGGACCCCAGGAGCCATTGCCGAACACAAAAAGTATTACACTGTATGTCACCCAGGCAGTGGTGAGTAATTAAAGGTTCAGCAGTCTTATTTTTTCTTTTTTCTGTATCCTAACTTTGTTTATTTCAGTTTTGTCTCCCCCTGTCCTACAACCCCAATCAAACACATGTTTTTGGGATTTTTTCATACCAGATGATGACTATTGGAATACTGTGTCCAATCCTGGTGCCCACAGCCCAAGAAGGATGTTGATATATTGGAGAGAGTTCAGAGAAGAGCCATGAGAATGCATAAAGGATTAGAAAACATGCCTTATAGTGATAGACTCAAGAACTCAATCGAGTTAGTTTAACAAAGGGAAGGTTAGGGACTTGATTACAGGCTATAAGAATCTACATGGGGAACAAATATTCAATAATGGGCTCTTCAATCTTGCAGAGAAATTTATAGCACATTCCAGTGCCTGGAAGCTGAAGCTAGACAAATTCAGACTGGAAATAAGGCATACATTTTTAACAATGAGTAATCAAGCACTGGAACAATTGACCCAGGGTCATGGTGGATTCTCCATCACTGATCATTTTTAAATCAAGATTGGATGTCTTCTTAAAAATATGCTCTAGGAATTATTTTGGGGAAGTTGTATGGCCTGTGTTATATAGGTGGTCAGACTAGATGATCATAATGGTTCTTTCTTGGACTCTATGAATCTGTTGCACATCATGCTGAATAAGACTCTATGCAATTTACTTTGAGCTTCTTGTTGTATTCTAACTCACTGACTTGAATACAGGTTTAGAGTAGATGGGCATGAAAACAGATGGAATGTTCAGATTGCTAACATAGGGCCTGTTGCAGCTCTGATTTAAGGCAACTGGGCTAAATCCTTGGAGGTGATCTGTTGGGTCTGCCATTCCCCCTGAAGTCAATGAGATTTGCAGGTGTTCAGTAATGGAAGTTTAGCCATTGACTTCAATAGCCTGGTCTCCAGCTGTAACCTCTGGGCTTCCAAACCTGCCACTGACTTTGCAAAGGCCTTGTCTACACATCTTGACCTACTCTGAAAAGGGTTAGATAACACCATGGTAAAAACATCTGTAGCTCCCACCAGTCAAGTAGCACTGGGGTGCTAGCGCACCAGTGAGCGATTTAAAGATAAACGCTCATGTACACACAGCCTAGGGAAGTTGAGTGCCCTAGGAATATATGATTGGACCTTTAGCATCTCAAATTTGCATCTTACCCTTGACTTATCAGACTCAGGTATGTCATAGACATATAATGTATATAGGGGATTTTGAGGCTCTGCCAAAATATCCAGAATAATATCCAGAGAAATATGAGTCATGGTAGAATTAATGTAGCAGTTGATCCACTCATTCTAAATATTTATAAAGCACGTCTGTGGTGACAAGAGAATAAAAAACAAATGACACTGGATTTCCAGTTTTACTTTCAATATGTATGCATAATATTCTAACAAACAGCATTTATAGAACTATGAAAAATTCATTACTATCATCTATTCATATCATCACCAATATGTCTTAGAGTGACTAGTATGATAAATTCCTCAGACTGCATTTTCATCTAGTCTATTACTTTTCATAAAAAGTTCCACATGTGTCATTTAAAAGAGAAGTTGTTCTCAAGAGAATAATTGGCTTCAGATTTTTGTCACAAGTCACCAACTGTAATCATCTATCTCTTTAAAAGACCCTTCCCGTGGGTACTCATATCAGTTGAGCTCATCATGTTGAATACAACAAAGATCATAAATCATCCTAAAGATTAAATAAGACTGAAAACAGCACAGTATTGTGGACTGGAAAGTATTTCCAACAACAGAGAAAAAAGTCAGTTCAGACTTCCTGTAAGATTATGAAACTATATCTTAAATGGCCAGAAGTCTTATAATCAATATAAATTCAATCTCCTTCAAAGCTTCCTGTACTGCTTATCAGTTCTTCAAGTACTGCTAGTACATATACCACAAGTATCAGGGATCACAAAGCACAGAATAGAGCTGGGAGCATCAGAGAGTCAAGGAGTGAGAATAAAGAGAGGGAAAAATTCAAAAGTCTTCCTTTATAAACACTTGACTATGTTGTGTGTAAAGTAACATGAAAATGAATTCACAAATAAACTGTCATGAACCAGAATGGATAAAAAGAAATCACTGGGGAGACGTGCCTGTATTTTCAGATATTTGCTGGAGAGGTAACCAAAAGTCACACTTTATATAAAGGGCACACTTAGTTTATAAAGTGGTTTAGACAATTAAAAATGTTATGAGCATTTTACAAAGATGAGTAGTCTGTGGTACAAAAGGCTATAAGCACATCAACAGAAAGTGTTATAGATGGTATATGCCACAGTTAATAAAACAACCTATTGACCTCTTGGAGTCTACAGGCATTGATTAACCATTTATTCACCATCTGTTTATCAGTTATTAACTATTTATAAATACTCCCTACATATAAAGTGTGACCAAATTCTACGAGTTCTCTATTTTGTTTTGCCTCTACATTTTAGTACAAAATAAGACATAATTCTCAATATATTTATTAGCTTATTGAACCGAGTTGCCTTATTTGCTGCTACAAACAACCTAGGAAACTCACTCAACAAAGCCGGCTACAGGAATTAAATGTTTTTGCTGGCAGCACTCTAAATATCAAATTTGTCTTAGGTCAATAGCATCAGGAGTATTGTTCAACATTTTTAAAATCTCTATCTAGGTTCTGAATCAACTTTATATTTCTTAAGTTGGCTTCTGTTAAAGGTTTGACCTGTGAATCCTTATGATGCTCAGCTCCCAGCAACTTCAGCCAGAGCTTTTCCTGAGTGAGGACTGCTGATTCAGACACTCAGAATTGGGTGGGTGGACAGACACTCTCTTTCTCTCTTAATTCAAATCCAGAGACTGAGCCTGAACTGGTTTCAGTGATTCTGCCTTTCACTGCGGCATGTAACTACATGTACTCTACATGCCGCCACAAGTGTAGACAAGGTCTAAGGGATAGTATCAAGTAGTTTAGGATAAAAAGTCAGGCTTTTTTAAAAAAAAGTTTTACAAACCATATTAATTTTTTCATTATTTTCTTTTCTTTAAATCTCAACTCAAATATTGCAACCTTGTGTAGGTGCCAGAGAACCAGGAAGTAAAACTGACTATATTTCAGTTCAGTTTCATTGTCCATGCTCTGTGACTTGTAAAAGGAAGCTGAGTACATTGTCACAAGTAGATTGTATCAGTGGAATTCCATAATAATGGCAGCTCAGGTTGCCAGTTTTACAGAGCCCCATTTCAGAGTCAAAACACAATTTAAGGTAGCTAAGCAGATGCTCCACATCTTGCACAGACCTGTTCATCATGCATTCTTCATGTCCTTGTCCTCTGTGCTTCCTGGCTTTTCTTCCATTAGGACAGAATAAAAACAGAGGGATATGTTAGTGGAGGAGATGAGTGTCTCTTGGTAGAAATGGACTTCTACAATATCCTGGCCTTTATATATGATAGAGCAGCAACCCCCTTAAATCCTTACTTCTCCCAGAGTAGGAGTATGGCCCCTTCTCAGTTTGCACCACAATAGCTAATGATACAACAGGGAGGAATGGTATATATAAACTGGACACCCAGGGCCTGCTTTAAGATTTTGGAAGTCATTCTTGATGGTGGGGGGAAGGAACCCATTTCCCTAGAACCTCAGCTTGGTCATCCGTGATGCAGTGGCAACTTTAGGATGATGCAACCTATGCAGCTTTTCTAGTCAGTGATATCACTGTTTCCTCCATATCAATCATGTCCAGCTTTGGTGCCAATGGGTTGCAGCAAAGAATTAACTCTAACTGCTCTCCATTACTTGGAAAGTATGTTTCAGTTCTAACTCCTGGTTCAGATATGGTGGCCCCTCCAAACCCCCAAAACTTTACAAATAGATTGGAAGGATATTTCTCAATAGTTTGAAAGGTCATCAGGAGAAGAGAGGAAGACATTGAATGGGAACCTGCGCAACTTGTTTTGCATAAGGTCCTTCAGTACCTCTGGAGCTCCATTTACACACTCTTCCTTTCCCTTAACACAACTGGACTGCATAGGAGTCACTGGCATTGAGACTACAGAGCTTTTATTACTGATGCTGTGTGAGAAGGAAAGAATCCAACTTGACTCTCAGGTCACAGGTTGAGTTTACATGGCAGGCAGAAAAAAACCCCTTTGTTTTACTTGAAATGGTATGAAAATCATTGAGAGAGAGAATGCATGAGGAACTCCATTTTTAGAGCAGAACTGGACTTTTAGAATTAACAGATAATATGCAGTAGAGTACAAAACTTAGAAAAGTTAACTTAGTTTTTGTTCATTGTGTTTCACTATGAGTTGAAATATGACTCATGTAGTTTCTAGGTTGAAATATAAGCCAGATATTTTTCTCTCTTTCACAGCAATGGTTAAAGGTGACATTCACTTGCTTGGCTAAGAGAGTAATAGGATTAAAATAAAAAAATCTAAAAGATATAAACCAGATTGTGTTATGTGAAATATACATCCTCTTCTGTCATTTTTGGTAAGTTAAGGTCATGCACTGTAAACTCAAAACTAACAAATGCTGGTACTGTCATTCTGGTTAGCTATTTTTCATATAAACTAGTTCCACAACAGCTCATCAAATCCTTTAAGAGAGCAGATACATAGATCTTTATACATGTCTTCAGGCTACTAAAGTGTTTGATATAGTACAGTATTCCTGTTCATATAAATATTTGAAGTTGGAAAAAATGTCTGTTAAAGACAGTTTAAGTGAACTGTTCCCACGACAGAATTTTTTACATAAAAAAACTTGCATCACACCATTTTTTGTATGCAGACTACAAAATGAACTATGGCTTGTGCATTGACACTTTGCACTGCTTGCTTCTCACAAATACTTAACAAGCAGGCAGCCAATATAGAGTCTGAGCCAAAGCCCGCTGAAGTCAGTTAGTTTTTCCATTGACTTTGGCGGGCATTGGATGAATTGAGGTGTAAAATTCTCAGTGGAGCAGTAATGCTTCAAGTTTCATATAAACTAGTTTGCCATTCTCCTGCTCCTTCACACAATCTGTAATCCTGTTAAGTGTGTAAAACAGATGCCTGCCACAATATCAAGGTACAAAGGGACCCTACCAACAACACCTAGATGTATGTCCAGTTGATGCGAATGCTTTATTGTTATATTCCACTACTTTATCACATATTGACACTCTGGTTTTGTCACACTGCTGTTGTGAAGCAGAGAAGACACTGTTTCAGTGTGGGGAGAGCCCATCCTGCACTGAATTATAAGAAAGAAATGGTTACATTCACTTCAAGTGATTGAATGGATCTGGACGTTTTGCTGAGGAAATAAGAATATTTCACAGATCCAAAACCATCTCAAAAGTCTATAAGAAGCTAAGAAGCAAAGAAACCCAGAATGTAAGAATCAGTCATGCAGAAAAAGTTTCTAGGTTACCTCAGCCTGACATATTCAAGGTTAAAACTCAAGAAGTTTAAGGAGTGATAGAGAAAAAGACTGGGAAGGAAGAGAAAGCAGGAACTACATGCAGAAACATCAAGAGATTAATCTTGCTGCCAATGAAGTCAAAGCAAAGCTCTACTGACGTCAAGGACTGGATTTTTTGCTACCTGCACCTTGGATAGTCACTTACACCAGAGAAAAGTGAGTGCACAATGAGTGTAAAATGCTACTCAGAATGGTAATGTTTTCTATCTTCTGTGCAATGGTACAAATGATTACGTAGGGTGAAGGGCTATGGAGAATCTGACACCACATGAATAAATATATGCATCATGAAAAGAACAAAGATGACAAGAGGGGAGATCTGGAAGAACAGTGATAATCCTGGACAAAAAAATTGCTGGAAAAAACCAAAAGGAAGGAAAACATTTCATTGGCATTCTTTTGATGAATCAACAGACAGGGCAAATATGAATATACAGAAGATAGATATGAATATGTCTCTCAAGTGCTTTATAGAAAGCCAAATAACATAGATAGAAGGCATAACACTAAACAAAACACAACAAACAAAACCAGACTTTACTCTTTTTTTCCTAGGATTCACTTGCTTGTTCTTGGATTTCCCCTCCCCTTTCACCCCCCCTCATAGTCTCTGATCTCCAGTCATAGGGTTCTATAGTTTAGAACATACATCATCATGGCTATTAACAGCATCTATATACCTGGGTACTGCTAGTTACCATGTTGCAAATGAACACAGTTATCATGGACAGCCACAAAGGGAGAGGAGGTGTCTAAGGTACTCTAGACCCAACATTGTACGGACTTTCTAAATCCAAGATTATTAAACCCAGAAAACAAGCAGAGTCAGAAGAAATATTTCAAACGTCAATCATGCACAAACAGTTACTAGAGTTCTGCAAAAGGCTGAAAAGTATGAGTCTTTGAATATAACTTTGGTTCCAACCGGGATTGATAGTCAAGTCATTATCGTACGATGAATATTTGGTGGCTTTGTTAAATGCATTTAGTTCCTAGTGGACAAAATCTACCATCAAAAATGGTAGTATCAACAGAGAGCCCAAAGACACTGAATACTCTCACCCTCACCCAAATACTCCCTGTTGGTCAGGCTTCAGGCACTTTGGAACAATGTGCTACACTTAGGGAAAAAAAAACAAATGCACAAATACAGAATGGGGGGGAAACTGGCTTGGCAGCAGCACTGCTGAGAAGGATCTGGGAGTTGTGGTGAATCACAACCTCAACATGAGTCAGCAATGTGATGCTGTTGCAAAAAAATACATAAATGCAATTCTAGGTTGCATTAGCAGAGGCATAGCAAGCAAGTCATGGGAGGCGATAGTACTGCTCTACTCAGCGCTGGTTAGGCTTCAGCTGGAGTATTGTGTTCAATTTTGGTCACCAATGTATAAAAAGGATGTAGCAAAACTGGAAAGGATCCAGAGGCCAGAGACAAAGAGATGGAATACAAGATCTATGAGCAAAGGATGAAGGAAATGGGTATTTTAGACTGGAAAAGAGGAGGTTAAAGGGAGATACGATGGAGAAAAGTTCTTCTCTTTTGCCACAGAGGCAGTGGTTCAAACTATAGCATAGCAGGTTTAGATTAAATCTCAGGAAAAATTTCCTAACTGTAAGAAGAGTAGGGCAATGGAACAGACGGCCTAGGGAGGTTGTTAAGCTCCTTCACTAGAGATTTTCAAAAGGGGGCTGGATAGCCACTAGTCTTGGATGGTTTAGACCCAACAAATCAGGGCTGGCCTTACCATAAGGCGAACTGAGGCGGCTGCCTCAGGTGCCAGATTGTGAGGGGGCACCATTAGGACCCAGAGTGTAGAAAATTGTGTCTGCTGCTGGTGCATATGTATTGTCTCCGCTCTAGATGCACCGAGATGGTGGAGTGCTGTGCTGGAGGAAGGAGGGCACAAGAGACATAACAGGCAGGCAGGAGAAAAGGTAAGAGGGAATAACAGAAAGCAGCAGGAGCTGCAGGGAGAGAGAGGAGGAGGAACCTCTTATGTACCTCTCTAGCACACCTAGTAGCCTGGACTGATTAACCCCAGCTTCTCAGGGAGCTTCCTGTTTCCTGCTGCTTCCCTGAACCCACTTGAGGAGAACAGCAGTCAACTGAAGTAGTAGGAGCCAGTTAGGCCCTTAAGATGCTGATATCTTCCCTCACTCAGGCCCTGCTACCAGCCCGCTTATTTGTCTCCTTCAATTGAGTGTTGAGAGCCACTATAGCTGGCACAGAACAGCAGTCATGAGTGAAAGAAGAAAATGCCCCTTTGGGGCAGCATTCAGAAAAAGAAAGAAAGCAAAGGAAGCTTTTCTATCTAGGCAGGAAGGTGCTCTCCTGAGATACATAGACACAAATGTTCACGGTGAGCCTTCCAGCCCCAGTGAGGATGTGAGTGGTAAGGAGATGCCTGATCTTCCAGTTAGTCAGAGTGCAGGTGACCTGGCAGCTACTGCAGCATCCATATTTCCATCTGAAATGGATGTAACCATGCACATTCCTGAAGAAAAGTGTAGATCAGAGAAGAGTGTGGTGGAGGCGCAAGAAACAGCTGCTGCTGAGTTTAGTTCCTTAAGTCTACATGATCCAGGACTGTGAACCCACTTGAGCAGAAGCCTGAGGGACTTCCTTGTACTGCATGGGCCACAGCAAGTGAAAAACTTAATGTTCCCCAAAGACAGTGAAAATAGAAGTTTCCATCCAATACCTTACTGGCGTGAAATCCCCAATGGTGACAAAGTGGAGAGGCCATGGCTTATGTACTCAAAAACCCAGAATGCTGAATATTGTTTTTGTTAAAAGAAAAGGAGTACTTGTGGCACCTTAGAGACTAACAAATTGTTTTTGTTGCAAACTCTGCCAGTCTAATGTTCCAGCCACACTGGGTTCTACAGGAACAAAGGACTGGAAAAATCTGGCTAGAAATCTGGCATGCCATGAAAAGGCAGCAAATCCCCAAAGAGCATTCCATAGGTGGAAAGAGCTTGAGATGAGACTAAGGTTAAAGGCTACCATAGATGATCAGTATCAAGAGAAGATTACATCAGAATCTCTTTACTGGCAAAATGTTCTGAAAAGGCTCATTGCTATTGTGAGACTGCTTGCTACCCAAAACCTAGCACTGTGTGGCACTTCAGATCAGCTGTATGTGCCAAACAATGGAAACTTGCTTAGAATTGTGGAGCTGATGGCTGAGTTTGATGCTGTACTCCAGGAGCATCTAAGAAGAGTCACCACCCAAGAAATGTACACACACCACCACATTGGAAAAACAATTCACAATGAAATCATACAGTTATTGGCAACAAAAATCAAATAGAAGATTGTGGCAGAACTGAAGTCAGCAAGATATTACTCTGTTATTCTGGTCTGCACACCGGACATCAGCCATACGGAACAAATGACTTTAATGGTGCATTTTGTAACAGCAACAGAACCTAGTGAAAATGTCCCTGCAATGGTGACTGTCAGAGAGCATTTTCTAGAATTTATTGACATTGATGATACTACAGGAGCTGGTATGACAAATGTGCTTCTTAAAACACTGGAAGATACGGGAATTGCTATAGCTGACATGAGAGGTCAGGGCTATGATAATGGTGCCAACATGAGAGGAAAGAACGGAGGAGTGCAGATACAGATCCGAGAGTTAAACCCTCAAGCTTTTTTTGTCCCATGCAGTTCTCATCATTGAACTTCGTGGTCAGTGATGCAGCATCAGCTTCTAGTGAGGCTGCTGAATTTTTTAATTTAATTCAAAGCATCTATGTATTTTTCTGTGCATCAACTCATCAATGGCAAATTTTGAAGCAACATCTGGGAACATCCTCTCTGACACTGAAACCACTGAGTGCCACACCATGGGAAAGTCGAGTGGAGGCGATAAAGCCTATCAAATGCCAAATTGGGAAGAGAGATGATGCCATAGTTGCCATTATGGAGGATAATGCTATGACAGGAACTGTTCATGGGAGAACAGTGGCAGAGGGAAATGGAATCCCCAGAAACATACATAACTTCAAATTTCTGTATAGCTTAGTGTTGTGGCATGACATACTGTTTGAAATAAATGTTGTAAGCAAGAGACTCCAAGATGTTGACCTTGATATATCTGGAGCAATGGAACAACTGGACAAAGCAAAGTCATACCTACAGTCTTACTGGTTCTGAAGAGTGCACAGAAGTTGGCAGAGGAACTTCGCACTGAAGCTATTTTCCCATCCATTCAAGAATACAAGAGTCATCGAAGAAGAAGACATTTTGATTACGAGGCACGGGATAATCCCATAAGAGACCCCAAACAACAATTCAAAGTTGAATTCTTTAACCAGGTGCTAGATTGTGCAATACAGTCAGTTGAAGAACATTTCATGCAGCTCAAGGAACACCGTAGTATATTTGGGATGTTGTATGATATTCCAAAACTCCTCACTATACCTGAAGAA
Organism: Dermochelys coriacea; assembly: GCF_009764565.3. Lineage (NCBI taxonomy): Eukaryota > Metazoa > Chordata > Testudines > Dermochelyidae > Dermochelys > Dermochelys coriacea. Next base: position 92,170,948 of record NC_050071.1, on the reverse strand, counting down.
GACCTATACCAGCAATGCAAGGCACTAGAGACAGTGTTGACACATGATGACACGCACGAGATTGATGCGAGTGATTTAGGTGATGAACTGAAAGCTCTTTCAAGATACATTTCAGCAGGATAAACTCCAAAAGCTGTTCTGGAATATATGTGCACAAATAAGATGACCATTCTCTTTCCAAATGCTTTTGTTGCTCTGCACATACTTCTAACACTTCCTGTAACAGTTGCCAATGGAGAACGCAGCTTCTTCAAGCTGAAGTTAATAAAAACACATCTATGCTCCACAATGACACAGGAGAGGCTGGTTGGCCTTGCAACCATCTCAATAGCTGGCCCAGACTGTGGACCTTCAGTAGGAAGCAGTTCAAATCTTTGCAACCAAGAAGGCATGGAAAGCACCACTTTGATTATTCAAACAGATTAAAATGCTAGTGTTTACTATGCAGACAAGAAAAGTTACATTTGCTGTTCAGGCGTTTGAAAGTTAAGTGTTACTTAAAATTTTTGAACAAGGCATTTTAAGTTGTTAGTTCTACTTTATTGGGGTAGGTAGCAGAGAAGTACCATGAAAGGAGTAGAACAGGAAGAAGGCATAATTGAGACCTTTCAAAGTTTTTGCGCAAGCGAGGGGGCATGGGGGCATCATTTGAGCTCCCTGCCTCAGGTGCCAAAACGTTTTGGACCGGCTCTGCAACAAATCCTGCATCCTGGCAGAGGATTAGACTAAATGACTCTTCGGGTCCCTTGCAACCCTTTGATTCTATGGGTAGGTAGGGTGAATGAAGAGATTACATTGCCATTGTCTGTGCTATTCAGATTCTGTGCCTCTTCAGTCTTCGAGGTCTTCAGTTTGCAATGTGCTCAATCTATCCCTTTTCAGTAACATTATGGTCTTATCTAGTTTGTTTTCTCTTTTTTTTTTTATTGATGTAGCTACACTGGTGCAAATCCTCAGCAAAGATCCACTGAATTGGTAGAATACAAGGCTTGCACTGTGCAACATACTCTGGCATACATCATATTGGACAAACTCTCTTTTGCATCAGTGCCATATGTTTACACCAGGGATTTTCACTAATGTAACTAGTAGTGTAGCCCTAATAGCTGTTCATAGAGCAGGCCAGTGATATCTAGAAGTGGTACACTGAACAGAGATGTAAAGTCATGATTTTAGCCAGATTATTGACATAGGTAGAGATTACATTGTATATGGCCTAAACCAGTGATAGATAAAGCTTATGCTCCATACTCTGAAGTAACTCTTTGGTATGTAAGCCATGTGTCTCGCTGTAGACAAGGCACAAACATTTTATTTTTCCACACATAGCTGAAAACATGATTTTTCACCAGTTTTCCCAAGAGCAAAATGTCTGTCTGTCTTCTTACGCTACACACTTTCTTCTAATACTCTGGGCCATGCCATTACTGACAACTTGTATGAGAAGTTTCAGAGTAGCAGCCGTGTTAGTCTGTATCCGCAAAAAGAACATAGACTGCTGTTGTTCCCATCTGAATGCCATTAGATAGAGGCTTTATTACAGGCATCACTGTATCCAGATGCTTGTATAAGTCTTAAAACCTATACAACAATATACAATACTGAACCATGCAGGTGGGGTGGCAGCAGAACCAGGTCTGTCACACAGAGGGCTCTGAGCCATCTTACCAACACAGAGCAGGAGGATGACTCAAAACAAAAAAAAAATCCAAAACCCCAGTGCACTTTTTTTTTAAACCGCTTTCTTCTGCCACGCTGTGAACGAAGTCCCACTTCTGACACCAGTTGTGACAAAGCTCTGTCCTTGCCTCCGTGGGTCCTGCATTTCCTGGAGGATTTTGTTAACCTCAGAGACTCACTGTGACCCTCCACGTAACCCTTCTTTCTCTAGAGACAAGGGTCACAGTCTACTGAGCCATTTTCATTATAAGCCAGCGAAGGAGGTGAGAATTTATCCTTCTTTGCACGTCTCTGTTGTCTCCCAATCTCAGTGATTAAACAGTGGGCAAAGGTGGTGGTGGGGGGGAGCTCGGGCCCATCCTCTACTCCAGGCTCCAGCCCAGGGACCCTAATAGTATCAGCTATGGTAGCTGACCTTTTAGAAACATGACATGTACAATTCCCTGGGCTACTTCCCCCACAGCAGCCCTCACTTCCTCAAGCTCCACTTCACCCTTAGCTCAGGGCCTCCTTCCTTGTGCCTGATATGGTGTGTACTACTCAGTCTCTCCAACAGCGCAACTTCTTCCCACAGCTCCTGACATGCACACCCACCTGACTGGCTGGGAGGCTTTTAACTAGTTTCAGCCAGCCCCTAATTGGCTTCAGGTGTCCCAATCAACCTAGCATTCTCCCTGCCTTCTGGAAAGTTCTTAATTGGCCCCAGGTGTCTTAACTGACCTGGAGCAGCTTCCATTTCACTTAACCTGGTACCAGGGATTTGTTTAGCCTGGAGCTAAACATATCTATCTTCCACTACATTTCTGTAGCCATCTGGCCTTGCCCCATCACAGTGCCACATTGTTTTGCCAGGGAACCCTTTTTGCGTAAAAACTCCATGACGTCTGTCTATCTCCCTGCCTACTTTGTCTTTTATAGTTAAACTTTTAGCAATCTGTATATTTTACTTCCCTCTGAATTATGAATTATGAAGCAGTGAAGCACTTGCACCATACGTCTACAAATGAAGAAATTATGGTAAGCAGGCCTGGAATAGGGAAGGGTCACATTCCTCCGTTTGAACCACCATTACAGGTAAATGTTCTTCAATTAGAGCAAGTGTGTGAGAGCAGAGGGGAAAGCACCTACTCAGCAAAGAACACAGCTATTCTATAGCAATTCTTTTGGTGCTTGAGTGGGAAACCTATATGAAGAACAAGAGTATTTCTAACAAGTGTGAGCAGCCCAGAAATGTACAAATCTTGTACCTTTTGACACTCGGAATTGGAAAATATAAGAAATTTAAGCAAGCAGGCTCTTTCTTGTTTTAACTAAAGCTTTGTATCTTTTTAATTGTTTTTTCTCACCAATATAGTTGGAGACTTTGTGTATTATCTTATTTACTTTTCAGCTTGTGGCTTAGTGGTTTAAGCATGTATTTTAAGATCATTGCCCTTTACAGGAAAGCAGAAGCTGTGGAATGCAAAATATCAGTTTAATAAAAATAAGAGTGCCTACCAAAACCCAAATGGTTTACAGTGCATGTAAAAAGGCAGAGAACCTGCAAGACCTTTAAATTTGGAAATAATATTCAGAGAAGAATCTCACTGGGCTTTTTTTTTCTACAGTGTATCATTTGAAGTTCAATGGATACCTCAAGCGATGCTGATTTAAACGGGATTTTTTTTTTTATCACTTGTTGTCTATAAATTGTTTGAGGCACATGTAAAAAGGTAACGGGCCTGTCTATGCTTAAAATTCTGCAGCTGCGCTGCTGTATCACTTCAGTGTAGATGCTGTGTACGCCAATGGGAGGGCTTCTCCCATTAGGACAGGTAATCCACCTCCCCGGAAGGCAGTAGCTAGGTCGACAGAATTATTCTGTCAACCTACCACTGGTCTATCCTGGGGATTAGGTCGGTATAGCTACGTGCCTCAGGGGTGTGGATTTTTCATACCCTTGGGAGATGTTCAGAGGTAGCTCTGCTGAAGCAAATTCCTAGTGTAGGCCAGGCCAAACAACTGCAGTGTGGATCAAATGCTCCTGTCTCTCCACCACCACTAGCCCAGCCAAACTGAGACTGTTCTCTCATGTAGTTTCACTTGCTCAACCAACCAGTTATTGCCCCCCCCCAGGAAAAGCCTGGGGGAATTAGCAGAGCTGGTCAATACTATAAACGGTGATTTCTGAATATTTGCCAGGGATAGACATGGCATAGTTTTCTGCATTATGATTAGAGCTCTTTGTCTGTCATGGAGGTCGCAGAAGTCACGGATTCTATGATTTTCCATGACATCCATGACTTCTGCAGCAGCTACTGTGGCTGACCCCAGGGTAACCCAAGCAGCTGGCCTCAGAGATGGCCCGAGCAGCAGCCGGTGCAGCTGGCCCTGGGGATTGCCTGAGTAGTGGTCCCGGGGGTGGTGGCTCCCGGCAGTGGTCCCGGGTGTGGCAAGAGCAGCAGCAAGGGAGCAGCCCTGGGGGTGGCCAGAGCAGCCACTGCTCAGAGGGCCCTGGCAGCTAGTGCTGCCGGCCCTCCCTGCAGAGCAGTGGCCCCCTGGGGGCACCCCCGAGCAGTGGCGCCCCAGACTCCCCCTAGTAGTGGCCCCTAGAGCAGAGGCTCCTCCCCAGGGGTCTCCCAGAGCAGCAGCCCCCCAGCTAAGATTTAGTGGGGAGTATTTATAGTACAAGACATGGACAGGTCACAGGCCGTGAATTTTTGTTTATTGCCCGTGACCTGTCCATGATTTTTATTATAATACCCATGGCTAAATCCTAACCTTAATTATGATTTGTAGGCGCTTGTTGTTCAGTCAGTGACCAAGTGTCTGTGAAACTGTTCTATTAACCTGAATGTTTCACAATTATTGGCTGAAACAACTGTTTGAAAATTCACACTGGGACTGTGGTGTTTGCTATTCACTAGTTTCATATTTAAATTGTTTCAATGAGCAATTCAGGCCCCAGAAATAATATTGTATGACTTGGCTGTTTAGACAAGAAGAGTTATTGAAGGGTACACCTCTCAAAGGACCCAAAGTCTGGAAAGTATTTGCCCAAGCTATCCGGCAAATATTTACAAATAAAAATGCAGTTAAATCAAATTAGGCTTTGTTTATAAACCATTCATTTAAAATGGGGCGTTTGTAACAAGTATTACTTGCACCAGAGAGTTCAGTCATCACTAGAGAGTGGATAGAGATGCCTGAATAAAGACTGCAGGGTTGGACTGAGCCTTTCCAGGACCTATAATTGAAGCTATAATATACATTTGACCACTTATAGTAATTGGGGTAAATTTGTTCAATAAAAGTTTGCAAGTTGCTGATCTTCCCCCGGCAATTTCAGTTATTTACTACAACATTATTGGAGTGACACTGCTCTGACATAAGTTACATTATCGGCGTGACTTTTTGCCACTACACATGGAGGGGAAAAACAGTCTATGATTGTAGCTAGCTTTAAGAACCCCAAGACACTGGTGTGCTTGCCAGGGTAGCAAAGGAGGAAATGTTGACTCTTGTGGTGCCACATGGGTGAAAGATTTAAAAAAAAAAAATCAACCCCCCAAATTTGGGAGCCCCATGAAATCCAAGGTTACCTATGGCGACTAACATAGAACTCAAACTATCCTGATTTGCAGGGATGATGGTTTACATTCACTCCCAATAACAAATTTAAACAATGTTTAAATTTACATAGTAGAAAATGAGAATAATTGAAATGGTGTGAGCAGGGACAAATTTATTTTATCTATGGTCACAATTTCCCTTTAGAGCAATTTTTTTTTTTTGCTTTTTCTAGTAAACATTTATAATACACAGTACTGTTGTAGGAAAAGAATATTACTGGTGGCGCAGTAAGGTGCAGATAAGGTCCGGTGTTGACTGAAGTGTTGGAGAAGTACAGTTTCTTGTGAGCAAACTATACATGGCTGACAAGACAATGTGGAGCATTGAGGTCTGATTTTGTTTTTCTCTGTACCTCTGCTTTACATTTTTCAAGAGTCTGCCAGTTCAATAGAGCCTGCTACAGAGAATTCATGTACTGTAGTCTCATGGAGACTTTACTTTTGTTCTTTCTTGTTGTATGTTGCCATCAAAATAATCAAATTGTGTCCTCTTTCATTTAAAATAAATTCATTCATCTTGAAAGCTCTTTGGGCACAGGGAAACATTACAGCTAGCTGACTGGTTCTCATTTGCTGTTAAAGAGCCCAAACCTGCAAAACCTTACACCTATGAGTAACCCTTCCACTTTATGGTGCCTGCTCACATGAATACAGACTGCAGGATTGGGGGAAGATTACAATCAGGCCACCATGTAAGCAAAAGCTGAGTCAGAAAGTAAAAAACGGAAAGTTGAAAGTATAATAGGAAACAATGAGCAAATAGGAATGCTTCAAGGCCACATTTTTAAAGCTTGGTCTCCTATTTTGCACACACATTTTGTGGGTAACATGGTAGCAGGCATAGGTGTTATGCCCACAATTACCTGTGGGGATAAATTTAGTTATTACATCATTTGATATGTGAATACAATCAGGTGATTAGATGGCTACATTACAACAACCACACCCACAAATAATAATGGATGCAAATAATCAGTGTGCCCAAATAATTACAAAGGCAAAAGGAAACAGGGAGGCTGAGAAGACTGACCTGAGGATTATGCCTTCATTGTTTCAAAGTCAGGAAAAATATCCAAGGACTTGACCCAAAGACTTCATGGTCAATTGAAATCTTTCTGTGACTTCAATGAGCTTTGAATCAAGCCCCTGGTGAGGAGAATGTGGTTTTAAGGGAATAAACCCAAATGAGCCAAAACTTTGCAAGCCATATCCACTGCCTCTTGCCTTATAAAAACTCTGCTTCTGTTTCCATTTACATGAATATTGAAACTCTCACTGATATCAATGAGGCCGAGATTGAGCCTAAAAATCATGACACAAAACAGCAAATTTTTCTTTTAGTATGCATGGCTAATCCCAGCCTTAGTATAGTAGGCTGCTCACAACAGATAATAATAGCAATGGGAGCAGTATAGGGACCAGATCCCCAAAACTCTATCAAGCATAGTGCTAATTGATGTGAATAATGCTTGTCTAGATGGAAAGTTAGCACGCAGCCAGCTGGGGTGAAATCTACAGTGCAAGCCTGCCATGCACTGACTGGCCATGTGGACCTTGCCAGTGTGCACTAAAGGTTCTCTAGTGAGCTTTGACGTACTCCTGTTTGGAACATTAGCATGCAGTAGAAGGATCTACACAGCCAGGCAGCATATGGCATGCTAGCGTGCTATAGATCTTCACCCCAGCTTGCTGCACAGTGGCACTGCATAGACAAGTCCAGTATTCACGGAAGTCGGTAGGACCACTCCTGGTAACAAGCACTGCACTCAGCAGGACAGGATCAGGCCCTTATCTTGCAAATGATTATCTGATGTGCTTTTGCCCATCTGCAGACCGAGCCACATTTTCATAAAGATTCTTGTGGGATGTCAGTTTGAATACTTAGATTTTACATTTTATGTGCAAGCAAAAGAAGAGGCCTTTTTCAAAGGCAACCACAATGACAGTGATATCTTGCAGTAAGTTGTATGTTGCCATCAAAATAATCAAAATGTGTTTTCCATAAATTTGCAATGTCATTTGGTCATTAAGTACCAGACCTTTGTTAAAGGGAAAGTACAAAGGAAAACCCCCAAATTTGGTTTTGCCTTTTACTGTTCTGTTTTATGTAGGATGGATGATCTCATTGACTTTCCTTTTTCTTTTTAAGTTTTTCTTACACTAGACATGTCAGGGGAAGCTTCTCTCTCTCTCTCCTTACTGAAGGACCTCAGTATAACCTTTGGAGGACCTGAATAGCGATATCAAATGAGAATGGAACTTGAGCTGTAATTTTCCCTCCCTGCACTATAGGGTTAGGATTCTGCCATCTCTCCAGAAAGAAAGGGCATGATGGGCTTGGTTTGGATCTCACAGTGGTATTAATCAGGAATGACTCCAGTGACATCAGTTGTGTTAGACCATTGTAGAGTTGGTGAAGGTGACGGAGATCAAAATCAGATCCAATATTTCTGAACTAAAAGAACAAGCTGAAAGAGAGAGTTTTTTGTGGGATGGCAGAGTACAGGCCTGTGCACACTAGTGAAATTTGTACTGATGTAACTGTACTATAGATGTAGCACATGGCTGTAAAATGGGGCTAAATTTCCAGAGAAAGTCCTACAGGTCCATTTTGTAGGGTGTAGCACAACTGCAGTAGGAGTTTGCCCCAGGGTAGCTATATCAGCGTAGATATGCTAATGCAATGCTTGGTCTACACTGAGAAGTTACATCAGCATTGCTATACCAGTCAGGGGTGTAAACCATTCATGCAAAACCCCACTGATGCAACTATGCTGACAAAACTCTTAGTGTAGCCACAGCTATGTCAGTGGAAATGTGCTTCTGTCGACATAGCTAACTTTGGGGAGGTGTCAAGTATCAGAGGGATAGCTATGTTAGTCTGGATCTGTAAAAGCGGCAAAGAGTCCTGTGGCACCTTATAGATTAACAGACGTATTGGAGCATAAGCTTTCGTGGGTGAATACCCACTTCGTTGGCATCCACCCATGAAAGCTTATGCTCCAATACGTCTGTTAGTCTACAAAGTGCCACAGGATTCTTTGCCACTTTTGGGGAGGTGGTATTCCTACATCAGCAGAAAAGCTCCTTCTGGTGGTGCGCATCATCTATGCCACTATAATCTCCATAGCACAGACATGCCGTAAGACACTGTACAGGAATAAAGGGCTCTTCTGTTAAGTTATGCTAAGTTCAGGCATTGAAATGCTGCATTATGATTCAGAATACTTATTGTTGAGTCATGCTGACTGTTGGGTCCAGTTACCTACAGAATATAAAGGAGCTAGGAACATTTCTTTAGCTGGACGGGGTCTTGATTGGAAATTTTGATCAGTCAAAAATCCAACTTTCCATCATAAATAAGTTTCAACAGAAAACTTGCAACAAGCCTTGCTGTTTACCCACAAAGGAATATATTCTTTGGATGACTCCACAAATGCTTGTAATTCTAGCTCTTGCTTCATATTCTCTCTCTTAAAGGGAAATGTTTGTTACTTTATTCTTGCAATTCAGTTGCAACAACATAAAAGTAGAATTATAGTGCAAAATGTAGGATTTTTTCTTGCATTTGCTCATTTTTGTTTCCTGCTATAATTTAATGTCTGTTTACATAATATTTATGCATCAAATGCTACACCATTGAAAACTACTTGTAGAGAAGCATAGTTATTGATTTGCTATTCTTTTCTTCCACAGCAGTCTCATCCGTTGAGTTAATGCAAATCAAATTACTTTCCTTGTGAAAACAATAGGTTTTTGAGTGTCTTTTTTATTACACTGTTTCATTCTGTAACAAGTGTAGCTTTACAGTATAAATCCATCATCCATCAACATTCTAGTATTAATGCAAAGTCTAGCTTAGCTTCTAAGCATCCTAATATTTGTCTACTGGTTTTAACTATTCTTTAGTCAACTAATCCTGAATAGGTTCACTGAGGCTTACTGTGATGTTAGTTTGGTGTTATCTGGACCAGTGATCTGCTAGGTCACTCCAATCCTCAATTCTGGGAGCCAGCCTTACCCGCTCTGCTGTGAGAACCCCCACTCCCAGGTTGTTCCCACACAGCCTCTAGCATGTAAGCTGCTCCTTGAATTGTGCAATTGAACAACATTAACCAATATCTCCAGTCCCAGACACAACCCTAAGAACCTCCGTCTTGCAGTGTCCAGTTATGCCTGCTGGACACTGCAAGCTTATATGAGTTCATCAATTTAACAAAGAAATTGATATGTACCAGGCTTGTTATCCCAAGGGGAGTCTCTGACACGTTTCAAAGCAAGCACATTGCTTCAGGTAGAATAAACAAATATATTTATTAACTACAACAGATAGATTTTTAAGTGATTATAAGTCAAAACACAACAAGTCACATTTGGTCAAATGAAATAAAAACAAAATGCATTCTAAGCTAATCTTAACACTTTCAGTACCCTTACAAACTTAGATGCTTCTTACCACAGGCTAGCTGGTTGCCCTTCAGCCAGGCTCTCCCCTTTGATCAGTGCTTCAGTCGCTTGGTGGTGATGTCTATAGATGGAGGTGGGAAAGAGAGGAAGAGCATGGCAAACATCTCTCCCTTTTATCATGTTCTTTCTTCCCTCTTGCCTTTGCACCCCCCTTCAGAATCAGGTGAGCATTGCCTCATTGAGTCCCAAACTGACCAAAGGAAGGGGGGGTGACTCACTCGAGAGTCCAGTTGATCCTTTGCTGCTGCCTAGCCTAGTGTCCTTTGTTCTTGTGAGGCCAGGCTGGGTTTACCCCATATATGCCCTGATGAGGTATGAACTGCCCTTCTGCTCTTGGAGAGTTTTTGTCTGGGCTTGTTTTAAGCAATGAGGACACATTTTCAGCCTCATAACTATATACATGAAATTACAACCTATAACATTACTATAACATTACTGTAACAACAATTACTATAAACATCACTATAACAACAATGCTCAGTGCATCATGAGCCTTCCGAAGACACCTGACATGACAAACTTTCCATTGGTTACCACACAATCATATTATAAGGATGAACATGGAGGTGCTCTCCCGAGGTACAGAATGTCACATCCATCAGCATTCTACTATTAATGCAGAGTTTAGCTTAGCTTCTAACCATCCTAATATTTGTCTACCGATGTTAACCATTCTCTAGTTTACTAATCCTGAATTTTTTTTTTCCACCAAATGCATCCGATGAAGTGAGCTGTAGCTCACGAAAGCTTATGCTCTAATAAATTTGTTAGTCTCTAAGGTGCCACAAGTACTCCTTTTCTTTTTGCGAATACAGACTAACACGGCTGCTACTCTTAATCCTGAATAGGTTCACTGAGGCTTAAAGGCCTGATCCAATGCCACTGTAGTTGAGGTGAGTCTTTCCATTGACTTTAGGGTCTTATCCAAATGCCACTGGATTATGTGAGGCTTTGGGCAAAGATGTTGTTACTGCTGTTGTGATGTGGAATATGAGCTGAGTGAAACACTTTGGACATGCTCTTTCTAGTCATTGCTTTTCTTCTTGTGGTTTTATTTCATTGTGTCTCAAATCTGTCAATCTTTGTTTTCAGAATATATCTTTCTCACTATTTATTGAATTACTGCCAGCCCCAGTCAGTTTTCTTTATTCTGTCTCCAAAGTTTGCTTCATGCTAAATTATGGTATCATAAGGATTATGCCTTACAGATTCAATCAGTGCATGAAAAAGAAAGCAGAAGAGAGAGTCTTGTAGACTGTGAAGAACAAGGCTTTTATTTAGAGAGATTCTAGAATAGTATGCTTAGAATATGAAGATTTCTATATTAAGAAATAAGTGAAAAGGAAGGGGTAAGTTAATTGACTCAATCAAAAAGAGGATGCTATATATTTGCTCACAGGTGTCATTTTAATGGGTTGTATTATTTTTCAGAAGCAGGTTGGTTGAGGTGATAAATAGCATGCAGTGTACATTGTCTCCACCTCCTCACCTCTGCCTAGTGCTTGTCCCTACAGACATGTTTGTCAGTGAAGAAATCACAGCAAACGCTCAGTCTAATGATAGTGTTGCCTACATGCCATTTGTCATTATATTGACATTCTGCTGTGACCTCTTCATTGGCAAACATGTCTCTAATGATAGCTTGATGTGATCATATGGGGGGCTTGTTTAAGAAAAGGTAAATAGATAGAGGCCATATGATACTGTACAATACTTCGTTCAGTATTTCCAGTCAAATTACTTTCAATGCAGTGTGCTTTTAATGTTCTTGGCAGTTTTGATGAGAGATTTGTCCCTGCCCTCATTGCCTGTCTGATGCATACAAGGAAGTACTGTCAATTGCACAGCTCTAATTTAAACCAGTTTTGTCCTTTGAAGCATTAATAGTAGTCATGTGGAACACTAACTGCGTTGAAGTCCTGCAATGCACATGGGAAAACTGTAATGCATTCATACGGTCTTGTTAACCACTTTAAATACAGGTAAATAAAATTTAAAACAAAAAGGAGGATCTCTTTTCCTCTAAGTCTCTGGAGAATTTCCAGGCATGCAAAGAGTGACTAATGGACATTTCAATAAATCAAAATTGTAAAGGTGAATATTTTATAGCTTCTTTTTTAACAACAACAAAATCAACAACAAAGCATACATAAATCAGCAGAGACTACAGGGACCAATTACCTCACAACACATTGGTGCACTTTAGAAATCACACCCCGATAGTTGTATTACTGATCCATGTAGACAAGCCCTTAGACACAAGTCAGGGAGCAGGGATGCCACTTATACAGGCAAATTGCACTGGAAAAGGGGTGAGGTCAACATGAATTGAGTAACAATTTATGGTATGATCATAAAGCCCATATTACATCATTAATGTATATTGGTAAAAATATCTTTATGAAGTATTAGTTTTAATTTCTGGAAGGATGGAATGACCTAAAGAAGGAAAGAAATTGAAAAGGTAGAAAAAACCCAGAGTGAAAAAGTGCTATCAAGGTTACAAGGGATATGGTAGCTTCAGAGATTGTGACAGGCATTTTCTGATCAAGCCCCAGGCCTCTTTATCTGACTAGCTCTTATCGACAATATCCATATCAGTCTGAGCGTTCTGATATCATGCAGAGACTTTACTGTGAAGAAAACACTTTCTGTTGCTTTTCTTCTTTATATGTTTTTTAGAGAGAGACTGTAAACTACTCACCATCTTTTCATTTTAATGGCCTCGGGAGCTAATACACTAATATGCAGTACTCTTTCATGATTCTCCCTTATCAGGTTGCAAGTATCTTGCCAGGTAACAGTAAAATGCATACTACACAAGAATTAATCTGACTTTTTATTTATGATAATTGAGATCTCCTATCATGCTTTTAGTCTGGACTTTCTGTAGGAAGAGAATATTAGGCTTAGTCCACAAAGGGATCAGAACTTTGTTAGCTGAGCTCCAGCTCAGTTTAAACATGTGGCTACACAGTTCTGATCTCAGTGTGGATAGTGTTTTAGAAGAAATAAAATGGTCAAAGCAGATTTCTGTGGCAACTCCTTTTTCAAAAAAGAAAAGGAGGACTTGTGTCACCTTAGAGACTAACAAATTTATTAGAGCATAAGCTTTCGTGAGGTACAGCTCTCTTCATCGGATGCATTCAGTGGAAAATACAGTGGGGAGATTTATATACATAGAGAACATGAAACAATGGGTATTACCATACACACTGTAACCAGAGTGATCACTTAAGGTGAGCTATTACTAGCAGGAGAGGGTTGGGGGGGACCTTTTGTAGTGATAATCAAGGTGGGCCATTTCCAGCAGTTGACATGTTTGTGCTGAAATATCACTCTTATGACATATCATGTCTCCATTAGTACCATGTCATAATAATAAAAACTAGTAAAAATCTGCAGACCTGTCAGAACTTTACCTGACCGACTGAAACCTCCTGGGTCTTCACAACTGAGCTGTACATTTTGAGCATGTCTCTGATGAGATTTCCAGTACTTCCTGCTTCTAGATGGGTTGCAAATACCAGGGTTACAATTTTCTTGCTGTATTTCCATTTCCACTCACATCTGTTACCAGGATGTACAGAGATGAATGGAAATTAGTATGCGATTAGGGGAAGATTTGTGGTGGGACTGTGTAATGGACCAGAACATTTTTAGTTCATCTTCATTAAAAAGTGCTGTGGGAACTAACTAGTGGTCAGTTACTTTAAAGATTTATTTCATCCAATATCAAGGCGAATATGATATCCTAACCAAACATCCCTTATATTGTAGATATTTAAGAACAGCATTCTACATTTTATTTTATGAATCAGAATCTGTATCTTTTTCAATATGGAGAATAATAATCTTATCCAAGATACCTGGATAAAATTTGAAATCTTCCCATAGAAAGCTGTGTAGGATATGCTTGTTAAAGGCTCAGTTTCCATCAAGACAACATTGTCCTTCCAACGTTTCAAGATAATTTCTCTATCTTCCAACGCTATCATTGTAACATAATCATTTGATATGTGTAAACAAAAGCTTTTTCCTTTGCAGTCAGCAATCAAAATAGTTTTCTATCTCCCTTTCAAAATACTTTATTACCCACGCATCTTTATTCATCAAGCTGCACATTCTCAATGACAGTAACTTGCAGATGTGTGTTTTATGGAGTGTTTAGCTTTTACTCCTAAATGTCTTTTTGCTTTGCAGCATGTGTCAACTGATTTGAATGAATTTCTCAATCTCTTACTGTGCTCAGCCATTGAGAGTAAAGCTCTTCCTCTGTCTGTCTTTACTGATGCTTGTGTATTGAGCATTGTTACTGCAATTCTGTCTTACACAGATGGATTGCTGGGAAATGGGCGAAACTATGCTAGACACCAAGAAAATAGCCAAACAGGGGCATCAAGCCAGGATTATTTTTTTTTAGTTTACTATCAACAAATGCAGCTGCAAAATCCCTTGCTCCACACTAAGATCAATTCCACTCTACTTCCTTCCTCTGTTCTCCTTTATCTAAGAAAGAGGCCTCATTTAATCTACAAACAATTTGGCAAATGTAAAGTAAAGGGGTAACAAAATCTCCTATAAAGTATGTGCAAATACTTTGTTCCATGTTGATGCATTCCCAAGTGTGAGGTTAGTGATTAGAGTACATATAACAGAGCATCTTTCTCTGCTATCTCTCTATAGTATTCAGTGGTCCAGAGAAGAGATGGGGGCAAGGTATAGACACCAAATTAAACAGGAAAGGTGATAGCTCCATGGATTTGATTTTCCTTCTTGTTTGGATACTTCCCATTTGTCACTTTTGTATCTCTGTATAGATCCATAATCTTTAGGAATGGTCTCTAGTGGTTCAGAATATCTAAAAGGAGAAATGGAGGGAAGCAGACAGGCCTTCTCAACGTCAAGTTTTAAGGTACAGATGAGGAGCTGCCATTTTCCCTCAATTTCCACAAGACCAAAGGCACTCTAAAAATGAGGCAGCTAGTCAAAAATCACCCTCTAAGTCAAAAGTAAGGAAATTAAAATCCTTAAACTCAGTATGGAGGCTACCTAGGGCATATGAGAACAGCATCACAAAGGCATGCATGGCCCTAAACAAAACCAGAATCAGGAAAACAAGAAACTGGGGGGAAAAATGTGGCTAAATGGTAAAGTTCAAGATATTATTTGAGCCACACAGGTGTTCTTAAAAAAAACATGGGAATTCATCCCTAGTGAAGCCAATAGAAAGGAGCATAAACCACAGCAGGTATTAACTGTAACAACTTGTGAGAAAGACATGGCATTCATCATTGTAATATGTGCGTGCCTCGATGCAAACCTCTGCTCAATGTACATCTGAAGTCAAACAAGCAAGGATGTTGATATTCATAAGGAATAGATTATAACATACTGAAAATATTATATAAATCAGTGGTACACCCTCATCTGGAATACTGTATTCAGGTCTGGTCACCCTATCCGAAAGAGACAATCACAGAAATAAAAGAGGGTCCATAGACAAATGCTAGACTAAATCAAAATCATGGAAAAACTTTCATATGAAGCAAGTTTAGTTAGAGAGGAAATAGAAAACATACAAAATAATGAAAAAAGAAAAGGAGTACTTGTGGCACCTTAGAGACTAACAAATTAATTTGAGCATAAGCTTTCGTGAGCTACAGCTCACTTCATCGGATGCATTCAGTGGAAAATACAGTGGGGAGATTTATATACACACACAGAGAACATGAAACGTCTCTAAGGTGCCACAAGTACTCTTATTCTTTTTGCGAATACAGACTAACACGGCTGCTACTCTGAAAATAATGAAAGGGGTTCCTATTTACCCTCTAATAATATGAGAGCAAGAGAGATCCAATTAAATTGAATGGCAACAAGTATAAAAAAAAAGGTCATACTTTTTCTACACAATGCATAACTAACCTGAGGAACTCATTGTCACAGGATGTCACTGAGTCCAAGAGCTTAATCATTGTCAAAAAAAGATTAGATAATTATACAGCTAATGTGAACATCCAAGTCACATTACATGGGATACAAGCGCTCATGCTTAGAGCATAAGCCACTCACTTATGGAGGGGTTAGAATGAAACAGAATATTTTTGTAACTGTCCTGCATTGGAATTCTTGAACCTTCTCTGAAGTATCTGGTGGACCAGTGGGCTGAACTGGTAAGGCAGTTATTTATGTATCATTTGCACTTAGCATAGTCCCTGCCAACTTGTGCCATTAATATGTCCTCTCATTTTCCTTCTCCATTCAAACAAACCATTGATCTCTGTAACTAAAAATGCATTCAACTGTGAGAGAAGAACCTAAATTGTTTTGCTGTGGAGAAAGAACTGTTAACTTGAGAGATCCTACAGTATTACAAGAATTTTCTTTGCCTTTTTAACATCCTTCAGATATTAAATTTCCTGTAGTTTGTTAGACCTGTTCATCTGAAACACTTTTCCCACAGAAAAAATCCCCTGATTTTTCTGGTTTCAGAGTAGCAGCCGTGTTAGTCTGTATTCGCAAAAAGAAAAGGAGTACTTGTGGCACCTTAGAGACTAACAAATTTATTAGAGCATAAGCTTTCGTGAGCTACAGCTCACTTCATCGGATGCATTTGGTGGAAAAAGCAGAGGAGAGATTTATATACACACACACACACAGAGAACATGAAACAATGGGTTTATCATACACACTGTAAGGAGAGTGATCACTTAAGATAAGCCATCACCAGCAGCAGGGGGGGGGAAAGGAGGAAAACCTTTCATGGTTTTTCTGAACATCCATCTCAAATTAGCATGTATTGTATTGGTCTCCTGCTTGGACCTTGGAAAGCAGGATCTCTTCCATTTTGCTGACGATTTAGGAGTTGGATCCATGTTGGGCAAGAAATGGGGTAGGCAGGCAGGTTACCAAAGCAGGCCAGGGGCAGGCTGGAAAATTTCAGGGGCAGTTCAGGGAACTTTTGTTGTCCCCCTGGTTCCCAAACACAGGGGAGAGCTGTTATGAAAACAATCATTCCAGATGGTTATATGCATTAAGCTGTCAAAATACAAATGGATCACTATGCTTTTCCTTTCATTATTTCTTTATTTTTGTAACTGTGATGGGGTGCACCCCTGAGGTGACTCTAAGCCCCTGCTGTACCCTGTCCAATGGCATTGTTAGGAATAGTTCCAACTGAGTTGGACAATACCGGGTTTTGGGGGTTACTTCTCAGGCAGAGTGCAGAGGCTGTTCACTGAGACACTATCAACTGGTAACTAATTTTGGTGTAGCAGAGCCTATTTCACCTAAACAGCTTTAATGAATGGTGTTTCTCCTACAGAAAGCCCAAAGGGCCATGCCGATCAAAATCCAGGGCAGGGCACTGTGAGGGAACCAGCTAAGTATAGGATAGCAGAATCACAGCAGCATACTTTGTACTTCTCTGTTCTTATAATTGTGAGCTTACCGCTTGTGATACTGGATGGAAGGAGCTACTGTTGGAAACTTTGGCCAAATTCATGTCAATTTGGGCTACCTCCGAACCCCTGCAATAGATCTCTACTCAGAGATAGTGAGTTGTATTCAAACAGAGAGTTTGATGAGCTCACTGAGCCCCCAACAAACTTGCTTTCTGATTCTTTGGCTCCCAGTCCTGCTACAGTTACAAACATAATGTGTCCGACTCAGCCTTGAATGTTTTGGCTTTCATCTGTTTGCGTTTCAGCCATAGCATTTTTAAACAAACCGTACCTTTTGGGTTTTTAATTCTCAGTGGAATAAAAAACATAGGGGTCTTTTAAAAAAAAAGAGATAAAAGATCTATACATCAACTATTGTATTTAATACAAACCACTAATTAAAGAGGAATAAATGGCACTTATTTGTTCATGTGGCTCAAAGTAAGTCTTAAGTCTGGAGTTTTAAAAACTTCGTTTAAAATTATATAGATAGGTGCTTGCTTTTAAGGAGCTTTTCCCTTTCAAAACACTCACCTCTGGATTTGAAAAATCACTAAATCTGTATAACAATGAATACTTAATGCAGATCCCACTTCCTATATACAAACTTTCTAATGATAAAGAGCCTTTTCAGTGTGTCTAATCCTATTTACTATTCTGTACTTTTCGACAAACACAGTACTCCAATTAAGAAGTCTTCGGTCATTTAGAAGTAAGGCTTGCTCATCAACTCCCAAAGGAAGAAAAGAACTATTTATTTTAACCGTTAATCCCAAATACAAACTACACAATTAAGCTGTCTAGCCTAATTCTGATTCATGTTAAGTTAGGATGAAGCCAGTCTTGCTGTATAAGGCTATTGTTGCTAACAAAAAAAAGTAAATCTTATTAAGAGTCCCTCTGAACAACTTCCAAGTCATAGTATGTTGAATACCATGCCCCAAGCCTTTCAGCATTCCTCATATAAACACAACATGGGAAAGAACCAAAATTAACCTCAATTAGCTGGCTCCATCTTGTGGGTGGGAAGCAAATTACTGTCAGAAAAATACAGAGTATACATTTTTTCACTGATTTCATCTGACTTTTGACTTTCCTCACATAGGTAAACAACTCTGCAAGCTAGCTTGTGAGCACTTCAGGGCAAGGGACAGTGGCCTGAATGAACAAAAGGAGTTAGGCTCCTAAGTTCCAATTTTGGGACTATTGAGATGCACAAGGCACCCGCTGCACCCTGTAGGTGCCTGAACTACCTCAGTAGCTGTTTTTGCAATAAAAATTCTCCAGGGGCCTATGTTTCTGCCTCCGAGCATGCACCCTGCTGCCTCACTCTAAGCATCCAGGTGCCTAAGTCTTGGATAAGCCCCAGAGTGATTCACAAACCAGGTGAAGATAAGCATTCCTCCAACTATGTTGCATGGGGAGGAGGAGAACAACTTCCCTCCTGATTTTTAGCCTAGTGGTTAGGGTACTCACCTGGGCTGTGGGAGACCTCCAGTTCAATTCCCCCCGAGAGGGGAAAAGGGATTTGAACCAACCCCTGCCATCTCTCAAGTGAGTACTCTAACCACTGGGCTATGGAATATTCTGGTGTGGGGCTTCCTCAATCCCTCCTGTTGAAACTGTTACACACTGGATAACTAATTGGTAAATGGAGCTGGGAACTGGATCCAGGGTCTTCAAAGTAAGTGCTCTAACCACTAGACTACAGAGTAATTCTTGCTCTCTCTCCCTCACCACCCTGACATTTGGGCCAGAGGCAGAGACCACTAACCGCTGGGCTCAAAGTTATGATGGAGGTCCTCCTCCTCCTCCGTAGTCACCTTCCTGCTTCTTGCTAACAGCATAGACACCTACCACCAAGAAAAGGTTCACAGCTGACAATCCCAAGCAGAGGGGGAGACACCTCCCCTCCAGACTCGGGCACCTGCTGCTTTTGTTGGCATCTCCCATTGGCTAGCTTAGGCGGCTCCCTGCCTCGCATGCTGGCTTTTGTGAATTACAGTCTAAGGTGCCTATCTCTCCCCATGTATTGTACAGGAGCTCAGGCACCTAACTCAGGCTTTGAGAATCACAGTGATTTTTCTAGGGCCTAAAAGTTAGGCATTGCAATGCTCAGCATCACAACACCTAACTCCTTTTGTGCATTCAGGCCTGCAACTTTGGTTGTGTGTGGACAGTGCCTAGTGCATTGTGGGCAGCATTGGAATACAAACAAAGGCAAACAAAATCCCATTGTTTCTGATTGTGGCCCGGGGTAAGTTGGCAGCCCCAAAGGCTAGGACCATTCTGTACTGAAGGGTTTATTCTGTGTGTGTGTGTGTGTGTGTGTGTGTGTGTCTGAGAGACAGAGAGAGAGAGACAAATCATACAAAAATAGAATATGCCTTTAAAACTCATCACAAATATTATACCAACAGTTCCTCTACTAGGAAAAGCGCCTCTGGAGAGTACATCTCTAGATAAAAAAAACCAAACCAAAAAACCTTGCTAGCAACGTATCTCACTGAAAGTCCAAAGCAGAACCCCCCAAGAGCCCATAGGGGAACAAAGCCCTCTTATTATCCACCCCCATCCACAACAATATCCCTTATAAAAGTGGACCCAGCTGCTCTTACTATTCCTTTAGCTCATAGGGGGACTTCTCTTCCACAGTTACTGAAAAGGGGATGATGTTGCAGTAGTACGTTTTATCTGCCAACTGTCCTTTTCTGACTCTAATATTTTAACTATATAGCCCCAAGAAAAGATATTTTAAAAGAATATCATTGCACACACAATTCAGTTCTCTAATGATTCTCTGATGATTTTACTACAGGCTGTAGTAGAACTACTTCAAACTACAGGACAGCCTCTTCAAGTTTATATAGTTTATCAAGTAGTAATTTGGTGCTCTTTTAATGTATGTGTTCCTATCTTCAGGAAATATTGCAATCTAGCATTGTGATGAAATAGCATCGTCTGGGCTGGAGTGCAGGGATGCTGTATGTTTATTGACTCATAATACAGTTTTTTGCTCAGCAACTGCAGTGCCACACACTCTGCCTCAGGGTCTCCGATTTGCATAATAAGTCCATTATTATTGTGCAGTAACCATGAAGTATGCAAATCCCTATACTCTTAAAGGCTGACAGCCATTGTTAGCCAATCAGAGAGAAGAGATTTGCATAATCACTGTACAGTTAAGATTTTTATGGCTATCCTTTCAGTGTGATTGTGATATTTTAAATGTTAAGTGGCACAACTACATGCCACCCAGTCCTCTAGTCCATAGCCCACTTAGTCTACAGCTGTTCTTGTTATCTTTCCTTCCTGCCACAGTCCCTCCATTTGACACCTGGGAAACACCTACCTCAAGGCTGCTCTCCAAAGCTTAGAGTTTGTCCATACATGGAGCCTGGGTGTCTGTCCCCATTTTGTATAGCTGCTCTTCAACACAGAATTTCAACTGCAAAAGAAAGGAGAGAGCTTTAGCCTGCACAAAACCCTTAATAACTGTTTGTGAGGGGTTACTGCATAGCATCTTTGGCTCTCTTCCTGACTGCTTGTAACTTAATGCACCCTAATAGGTAAGTAATTAACACCCTTTGTCATAACAATATATTAGAGAGACCAGGTGGGTAAGGATATTTTACTGGACCAACTTTTGTTGGTGGCAGAGACAAGCTTACAAGCTACACAACTTTGTAAGCTTTTCTCATCCACCAACAGAAGTTGGTCCAGTAAAAGAGATTGCCTCAGCCACCTGGTCTCTCTCATATTGCTGGAACCAGCATGACTACAATAACACTGCAATTAACTGTATATTGCCCTTCCAATTATGTTGCTTCCTTACTCCGCAGCATAGCTAGGTAAGCATTGTCTCTTCCTTTTCTCCTCAAATTTCCCCTTTTTATAACCTTGCTTTAATCAGCCCCGAATTAATCTCTTCCATGCTTAATTTGTGCAGAGTATTGCAGGCTGTTTTGATGTATCTGCATAATTTCCCCATCAAACTCCTCCACCCCAAATGCTAAAAGGCACTTCTCAGCAAGGTGTACAAAACAAAACATTTGGAGTTTCTAGACCAGACCATTTTGCACATTTCATGAACCCGCTTTTATGCACACACATCCCCCATTAGAAAATCTTTCAAAATTGAATGTCAGTTAAATTCTTAAGATCCCCAAAACTTTAAAACTTCTCTTCTGATTTTTGTAAAATTTCCCAGAAAGTTTTTACTCTGGAATGATGTTTGTATACAAAGTTTAGGAAGAGCTGTTTCTTTTGGGGAAAAACTTGCAGAGGTTGACCACTGGGATTATAATTAGGCTAGTTTCCAGTTAATCTATTGAGAGGCTATTGCCACTCATCTCCACATCTACGGCCCAGTCTGCACCAACAAACATTTCTTAAACATTTTATCTTTCTGTAGATTTAGGCTTGCATGTATTCCTTTATCTAGCTAGCTACTGGAGGTATCATGAGACTCATTGTCACTAGCTAAGTCACAAACCCATAATCAAAATTTATCTATAATAAAACATTTTGTGATCAACACTAGCAAAACCTTACAGAAGTCAGAAATTATAAAGAATTATGTTTTCAGAGTATAAAATGTTTAGTAACAGATGGGGAAAGGCCCAAATACACTTGTTTGATGTTAACATGCTTATTTAACAGACATTAGATTCAGGATCAGTTTCACAGAGAGAGCTTCACACTGGTTTTCCATTTACAAGTTTTACCAAAGAAAGGGTTCTATAAATTGGTGAATGATTTACAAAAAGGACATGTAAATTAGTATGGATAAAATATGAATACACCTGAATCTTTGATCAAAACACAATCAGAAGAAAATTTTGAGGTTCTAAAATATGTACTTAACATTTCCCTCCAATGCAGTTTTCTCAGGCCTATACTTCCTGGTTTGGGCTAGGACTGGAATGGATACACTAAAAGGTAAGAGAAGTGGTTCATCTGGTATTTTTTCTTAAGAGAAACCAGGAAGTACAGAAATGCAGATCAATAAATAAAGTGTGCACACACAAGATTTTCAGATTGATTTCTAACGTTCAAAGTTTCTGATCAGCATGGCTAAATTTCAAGTAACCATTCCAAATAGTCTGAAAAGATTAGGTCCTGATTTAGTACCATTGAAATTAACAAAGTCTATCCATAGACTTTATTGTGCATTGGATTTGGCTCTATGTTGGGAACTTACTTCTGGAAATACCTTTTATTGTCATCAATCAGCCCAAAGGTACATTAATTGCTGTTTTACAAAAGTTTTCCGAGATCTCCAGAGTGATCTGTTGAGAGTGTGTGTAGAATTAAACTCTTACATAGATTGCAGCATTCTGACATGGATGATAAAGGTGGAATACCATAATGGTTGTCTATTTGTTACTGTAATAGCAGCAGTTATATTAGGGGAGTGGCACATGCTGCCACTTGGAGCAGTGTCTAGAGCAGCATTTGTCAAATGTGGCCACTGTGGCCGCATGCAGCCACCAGGGGCTTTACGTGCAGCCATGACAGCCTCCTGGGCAGTGATGTGGTTGTGGGGGAAGCATTGGCCCCTCTCTCATCCTCCCCCATTGTTCCAGGATATGCCATCTTGCACTGCCTCTGGAGACAACGGGGGCACAATGCTGCAGGAGCAAGGTGAGTTCTTAACTCACCTTGGGGGAAGGGAGGGTTGGGCGGTAGGCTCCAGCAATGGGACTTTGGGAGCCTGGCCATGCGGCCTGGGGCTCCAACCGCAGGGCAGAAGGTACTGACTCCCCAGCTCCAGCCACACAACCTGGCCTCCAGCCTCCAGCCCCTGGTTCCAGCTGTCCCTGGCTCCAGGTGCGCAGTGGCAGGCACTGGCTCCAGGCATCGACCTCCCAGATGCACGGCAGTGGGTTCCAACCAGGGGGCTTTGGGTGCCAACCCCCGGCTCCAGCCGTGGGGCTTTGGCCTCTGGCCCCAAATTCTAGCTGCCCAATGGCAGGCGCTGGCCCCAGGCGCCGACCCCCAGTTCTGGCCGTGCAGCAGTGGGCTCTGACTGCGTGGCTTCGAGTGCCAACCCCTGGCTCCAGCTGCACAGTGGCAGGTGCTGACCCCCAGCTCTGGCCACGTGGCCCCGATGCTGATCCTCTGCCCCAGCAGCATGGCAGCAGACGCCAACCCACAGCTCTGGTCCCAGGCTCCGGCCATGTAGCGGCGGGAGCTGACTCCAGGTGCCGACCCCTAGTCCTGGCTGTGTAGCAGCGAGTGCTGGCTCCAGCCATGCAGTCCTGGGCTCCAGCACCCAGTTCTGGGCTCTGGCTGTATGGCGGCAGGCAGTGGCCTTGGGCGCTGACCCAAAGGCTCCAATCCCTGGCTCCAGCCTCGCAGCTTCTGTCCCTGGCTCCGGGCTCTGGGCCCCGGCCCTGGCCGCATGGCAGCAAACACCGCCTTCCTGGCCCTGCATCCATCCCCCCCATCACCACAGGCCCCCGCTGCCTCCCATAGTCCCACAAATATAATTTTCACAGAATTTTTTTATTATAAATTTCCCCAAAAACCCTCCATATATAAATTATAATGATTTTGCTGTGTGTCTGTGCATATTTAATGGTTTTTTCCTAAAGTTAATGAAGTATTTTAGGAAAAAGTGTCAGTGTGGCCACCAGCAAGAGTTAGTGGCTGCACTCTGAGGCCACCAAAAAATTTGTTGCTAGAATCCCTGGTTTAGAGAAGGTGGAGTGTGACTTGGGGAGACCGAAAGCAAGTTGGAGATGTCTGTTTATCAGCAATGGCTGTTCAGTGACTAATGTGGTGAACAAGGCCATCCTTAGGGGGGTACGGGGCCCGGGAGAAACCCCCCCATGTTTCCTGATCTAGAGCTTGATTTTTTTCATTGCTTGTAGCATTTTTATAGCAGTTTATACGTTCAAAGCCCAGATCTCATTGATGTCATTTGCAGTCAGGAGTGTCAAGCTGTCCTACAAAAAGAAAAGGAGTACTTGTGGCACCTTAGAGACTAACAAATTTATTAGAGCATAAGCTTTCGTGAGCTACAGCTCACTTCATCGGATGCATTTGGTGGAAAAAACAGAGGAGAGATTTATATACACACACACAGAGAACATGAAACAATGGGTTTATCATACACACTGTAAGGAGAGTGATCACTTAAGATGAGCCATCACCAGCAGCAGGGGGGGGAAGGAGGAAAACCTTCCATGGTGACAAGCAGGTAGGCTAATTCCAGCAGTTAACAAGAATATCAGAGGAACAGTGGGGGGTGGGGTGGGGGGGAGAAATACCATGGGGAAATAGTTTTACTTTGTGTAATGACTCATCCATTCCCAGTCTCTATTCAAGCCTAAGTTAATTGTATCCAGTTTGCAAATTAATTCCAATTCAGCAGTCTCTCGTTGGAGTCTGTTTTTGAAGCTTTTTCGGCTAACCTGGTGGCAGAACTTTGTGACTTTGTCCTGACCCATAACTATTTCACATTTGGTGACAATGTATACCTTCAAATCAGCGGCACTGCGATGGGTACCCGCATGGCCCCACAGTATGCCAACATTTTTATGGCTGACTTAGAACAACGCTTCCTATTTCCCCATGGTATTTCTCCCCCCCCACCCCACCCCCCACTGTTCCTCTGATATTCTTGTTAACTGCTGGAATTAGCCTACCTGCTTGTCACCATGGAAGGTTTTCCTCCTTTCCCCCCCCTGCTGTGGGTGATGGCTTATCTTAAGTGATCACTCTCCTTACAGTGTGTATGATAAACCCATTGTTTCATGTTCTCTGTGTGTGTGTATATAAATCTCTCCTCTGTTTTTTCCACCAAATGCATCCGATGAAGTGAGCTGTAGCTCACGAAAGCTTATGCTCTAATAAATTTGTTAGTCTCTAAGGTGCCACAAGTACTCCTTTTCTTTTTGCGAATACAGACTAACACGGCTGCTACTCTGAAAGCTGTCCTACAGTGGCTCAAGAGCATGAATACCAACCTCCGGGCAGATTGTAAAGAAGCAGGACACAACCCCCAAATTGGCTATGTAAAGATTTATTAAGTAGGAAAAGGAAATAAGCGAGTTATATACAAGGTTAAAGCAGGTAAACATATACACACAAATGAGTTCCAATCTTAAGCTTCAAAAGGTAATAGAAGCTTCTATAATAAGCAAACTCTATATATCCATGCATGGACAGCCTTAATATTGGCATTTCCTAACTTTTGAGTGCTTGACTTTGCAACTTTAGCATTCTTTTAACATAGTATTTTTTAAGTAATTTCCTAACAACAAATCAAAACAAACAAACAAAAAACCCAGCAGATTCCATCATGTGGAACCATACTGACCCCCACAGGGCTCAATAGCAGAGCTGAGACCTTTAGATCCACAGCACATACCTCTGTCACTTAAACTAACTGAGTAGGCTGTTAACTTCATTGTAAAGGCAAAGAAACACACATTTTTCCAATGGGTCTCACATCTATTGGTCACAGCAGAGAAATATTGGGATTTGGAAATTCTGGTTTCAGTTCCAGGTTCTGAAGAGCAGTACAATCTAGTGATTACAGACCCTTCTGCACCTGTACCCCTCCCCCAAGTCTGATCCCATTTACACTTGTCCTCTCCAGCCTGTTCCTGTTCCACTCATCACCCAGTGGCTCCTGTCCCAGTCTTCCCTCTCCCCCACATCCTGCTGGTTCTTGTCTCAGTCTTCTTCCTACTCCTCATGGGTTCCTGTCTATCTCCTTCTCCCCTCTCCCAATCCTCTGGATCCTGCCTGAGGGGTGGTCTAGACTGAAAACTTGTATCAGCAAAACTATGTCACTCAGGAGCATGAAAAAACCACACCCCTGAGTGCTGTAGTTAAACTGGCCTAACTCCTGGTGAAGACAGAGCTAGATCAATGGAAGAATTCTTCCATCAACCTAACTACCACCTCTGGGGGAGGTGAATTAACTACAGCAACAGCAGAACCTCTCCCATCACTGTAGTGGGTGTCTACCCTGAAGCACTGCTGCAGCTGAGCCACTGTGGTGTTTTAAGTGTAGACATAGCCTCACTCTTCCATTGGTGCCTTCTCACCCCTCCACATTTCAGTCAGGCTATTTCCTTTTCCATGTTACCTGGGCACTAGCAGGAGCCATGATAGCATGGTGGACATAGTTTCCTCGCTTTCAGATCTGATGCTTGGAACCACAGCCCAGTTACCCAGACAAGCAAGTGCAGGGGAAGTACTGCTCAGCCCCTACAGCTCAGTCTTTTCCACAATATTCATCACTATGCAGAGAGCAAGCAAGGAACATTCCAATACTGTAAGTGACTGTTCTGGAATGTTATAAGCATGTAAAAATAGGGATTATAATTAGGGCTGTCGATTAATCTCAGTTAACTCACGCAATTAACTCAAAAAAATTAATCGCGATTAATCGCAGTTTTAATTGCTCTGTTAAACAATAGAATACCAATTGAAATTTATTAAATATTTTGGATGTTTTTCTACATTTTTATATTTATTCTGTGTTGTAATTGAAATCAAAGTGTATTTTATTATAAATATTTGCACTGTAAAAATGATAAAAGAAATAATATTTTTCTGTTCACCTCATACAAGTAATGTAGTGCAATCTCTTTGTCGTAAAAGTGCAACTTACAAATGTAGAGTTTTTTTGTTACATAACTACACTCAAAAACAAAACAACATAAAACTTCAGAGCCTGCAAGGCCACTCAGTCCTACTTCTTGTTCAGCCAATCGCTAAAACGAACAAGTTTGTTTACATTTACAGGAGATAATGCTGTTCTCTTCTTATTTACAATATCACCAGAAAGTGAAAACAGGCATTTGCATGGCACTTTTGTAGGTATTTACGTGCCAGATATGCTAAACATTTGTATGGCCCTTCATGCTTCAGCCAACATTCCAGAGGCCATGCTTCCATGCTGATGACGCTCATTAAAAAAATAATGTGTTAATTAAATTTGTGACTGAACTCCTTGGGGGAGAATTGTATGTCTCCTGCTCTGTTTTACCTTCATTCTACCATATATTTCATGTTATAGCAGTGTCAGATGATGACCCAGCACATTTCATTTTAAGAACTGTTTCACTGCAGATCTGACAAAACACAAACAAGATACCAATGTGAGATTTCTAAAGATAGCTACGGCACTTGACCCAACATTTAAGAATCTGAAGTGCCTTCCAAAATCTGAGAGGGACAAGGTATGGAGCTTGCTTTCAGAAGTCTTAAACGAGCAACACTCCAATGCGGAAACTACAGAACCTGAACCACCAAAAAAGAAAATCAACCTTCTGCTGGTGGCATCTGACTCAGATAATGAAAATGAACATGCATCGGTTTGCATTGCTGTGGATTGTTATTGAGCAGAACCCGTCATTAGCATGGATGCATGTCCTCTGGAATGGTGGTTGAAGTATGAAGGGCCATATGAATCTTTAGCGCATCTGGCATGTGAATATATTACGACGACGCCTACAACAGTGCCATGAGAATGCCTCTTCTCACTTTCAGGTAACATTGTAAACAAGAAGCAGGAAGCATTATCGCCTACAAATGTATACAAACTTGTTTGTCTGATCAATTGGCTGAACAAGAAGAAGGTCTGAGTGGACTTGCAGGCTTTAAAATTTTACATTGTTTTATTTTTGAAATTTTTTTGTACATAATTCTACATTTGTAAATTCAACTTTCATGATAAAGAGATTGCAGTACACTACTTGTATTAGATGAATTGAAAAAATACAATTTCTTTTGTTTTTTTTATAGTGCAAATACTTATAGTCAAAAATAAATATAAAGTGAGCACAGTACACTTTATATTATGTGTTGTAATTGAAAGCAATATATTTTAAAATGTAGAAGACATCCAAAAAATTTAAATGGTATTCTATTATTGTTTAACAGTGCGATTAATCATGATTGGTTTTTTTAATAGCTTGAGAGCCCTAGTTATAATTAAGGCTAAGATTTCATCACAGTTATTTTTAGTAAAAATCATGGACAGGTCACAGGCAATAACCAAAAATTCACGGAAGCCCATGATTTATCCCTGACTTTTACTAAAAATGACTATGACAAAATGGGAAGGGAGGAGGGTCCAGCACCCATGGCTGCTAGGGCTCTAAGCCCTCCCCCCCCCCACTGCCCATGGTGGCTGAGAGCATGGTGTCCTCCTGCTGCCATTGCCAGCTGGGAGTTGCCAGGTTCTCTCCCCCCCACCCCCGGGCGCCTGTCGTGGCTCGGAGCTGTGGGGTCTCTCTGCCACCCAGAGCAGTTAGGAGCTGCAGGGTACCCCATTGCATGTCAGCTGAGACCTGCTGAGCCCCCACCAGCTGACACCTCCAGCCATGCTGCCTCGGGACTGAAGAGGAAAATGTCATGGAGGTCTCTAGAAGTCACGGATTCCGTGACTTCCATGACAAAATCTTAGTCTTTGGTAATAGAAAAAAAGAAAAGGAGTACTTGTGGCACCTTAGAGACTAACAAATTTATTTGAGCATAAGCTTTCGTGAGCTACAGCTCACTTCATCAGATGCATTCACTGGAAAGTGGTTTTCACTTATTGCCATTGTTACTGGGGCAGTTGCTGCAATACTGCTTGTGTATGTTAAAATAACAGTTTTATACAATATGTTAACAAGAGGAGCCTATGTTAGTTTTTTTCTTTCAAATGTTGCATTACTGGCATTGGGGAAAGTAACTCAGTGTTTACTCTAAAGGCACATTTCCTGTGACAAATATTGCAATAATACAGTACTTAGATGCTTTACTATATTCTTTTGGCCTAATACAAGGACTTCTTTGAATTCAAGTGAGGTTTCACTGACCCTGTACGTAATGATGTACTGGCATCTGTTAGGTAACTACTCTTCAGAGGCTATTGTGGAATTCAGCCTATCTTAACATCTTCAATGTCTTAATTCTTCCTTTAGCATATCCTTTGCTCAACTACTTTTAATATCTAATCCAAGTTACTACATAGATTTCTCATTCAGTTCCTGTTAGTCAAGGTGCACACAATTTTGTCTTAAGATTAGTCTGAAGAGAGAGAGAGAAGAAAATCCCTTCCTACCTCATGCCCATCTGGCTGACCTAGTCACTCATATCCCAATTCCACATGTTTCTTCCATTTCTAAAAGGAGGACACACAAATGAAATGTAAATATCTCATGACATTTTTGGACACACAAACTGGAGATAGTGTAGACTCAGTGTTTCAGCCACGCCAGTATTTCCTCTCTCATTTAAAACAGATTGTGATAAATTCTGTGAGTATTAATAGTAAATGATCTTGTAATTAGCCCTAGCTCCACCTAATCTCTCCTTTCCCATTTGCATCTGGTTGGCATTCAACCCCCATGCTTCCCACAGCAGTCAGCACTAAGCTTCAGGTAGCCCTCTGAGCAACTGTGTAAGGATGGCAGTGGTGCTGGTGAAATCCTTATTGTAAGCTGTTCCCATTAATGTCTGTTTATAGCACCTTTCATCTGAGGATCACAAAGTGCTTTACTAACACCATGAAGTAGGTTTCAGAGTAGCAGCCGTGTTAGTCTGTATCGCAAAAAGAAAAGGAAGACTTGTGGCACCTTAGAGACTAACAAATTTATTTGAGCATAAGCCTCACGAAAGCTTATGCTCAAATAAATTTGTTAGCCTCTAAGGTGCCACAAATCCTCCTTTTCTTTTTACTATGAAGTAAAGATATTATTATGCTCTTTTTCCAGTTGGTCAATTGTACAGAGAGGTTATATAACTTGTCCAAGGTTTTAGAGCACGTTAGTAGCAGAGCTGGGAACAGAACCCAGTCTTCTTCACTCCTAGTTGTCCTGTTCTAAAGACTTTTTGTTCTCCAGAGCCCTGCACCTGGGGTAGTCACTTATGTCAATGCCAAGTGTGGGTAAAATACTACCACATCCTAATTGTATCATGTCATAGCTGTTCTGCGCTGGTGCAAATGAATACATAAGGGGCTGGGCAAGGGGAAATCTGGCCTAATATATCAAGAATGTGTATCTTGGGTGGTTTTTCTTCTTCCTTTCTAGAAAAAAACGCTTTCCTGCTCTGGGAAGGAATGTGTTGTCTTTCTTTTCTGAAGCCAGGCTTTGAAATGACAAGAATATTTTAGCAGTGAATGAGGACTTGAAGGGGAAATTAACCATTCTGAAACCACTTGAAAAGAGCTGATATTTTCTGCCTATGTGGTCCTCCAAGGCATTGAATCCCATTTTAAATTTAAACTATGTACTTTGGTTTCTATTTCTTCCTTTTTAACTGCTAAAGCTCTTTGTAGTCTTGTTAACAGCAAGGAAAGATACTTTTCTTTACAGACCCACAGGTCTGTGTAGGAGGAGTCTGAGCTGATTATTGCTGTCTTATTTAAAGCCATCCTAATCTAATTAAGTGCCTGTCAGATAAATACTGACTGCTTCCCTAGAGCCACCAATCTGGAACTATAATTCCATGTACAGTACAAAAAGTGTTTGATTTTTCTCTTCAAGGGTCCCAAAACAAAAATTCCAAACTTGTGGCATGATATTTTACCTTTCATGCCTCAGGATGTGATCCAATACCCATTGAAGTCAGTCAAAAGACTCCCACTGATTTCTGATCAAGTCCTACCTTCTTATCAGAGTGCTTAGCACTCTGCCACGTCACTAGCCTAATGCACTGGATACATAAAACACGGCAAAAACTGTGAAAAGAATGTTACTATTAACATACTTCTGTTTTTTAATCCAAGGAGAGCCCTTGTAATAGAATAGGCAACACAGCAGATTCTGATTGCAGCTGGGTGAAATGATTCAGCCAACATCTTTTTCACCAAAAAATGCAGATTCAAATTATTTTGGTTGATTTTTTTTAAATGACTAAAATGAATAATTTCAACATTTTTGAAAAAAAGTTTTGATTTTTTTTTCAAGCTAGGTTCACAAAGACGTAGGCACCATTCACAAAATAGAGGAGGCAGTACCCTTATTCCCTGTAGTCCAGTGGCTAAAACATGAACATAGGTTTTCCACATCCTAGCTACAGCCTGCTCCAGACTTCCTAACCACCATGCTATAGGAGATCTTGGGGTAGGTCTCTCTCAATCTCTCCTGTTGAAGCTGTTTGACTTTGTATATATAATTAAATTGTCATTGGAGCAGGGACTGGAATCTGGGTGTCCCCACCTTTCCAGGAAAGTACCTTAACCACAGCCTACAGAGACATTCTTTCTTGCCCAGGTAATGAAAAGGAGTTCCTGTTTTAAAAAACAAAACAATCAATCAAAAAACCTGCTGGGGGAATAGGTCCAGGATTAAATAGGTCTGGGATTACACTCAAGTAAAGAAGGAAATTGCTTCTCAGGAATTGAGACAAAACAGATGGCAAATACCTACAAAACCTAAAGAAGCATGAGGAAGAGAGCTTCAAAGCCTAGGGTGGCACAAGAGATATTAGGGTTTTCTAAGGACAAATTTTAGGGAGACTGCAAACTCAGGCCAGAGTGGGCAGATATATCCTGCCAACTAATGCAGAGCAACAGTGGTTTCAGATTTCAGAGTAGCAGCCGTGTTAGTCTGTATTCGCAAAAAGAAAAGGAGTACTTGTGGCACCTTAGAGACTAACAAATTTATTAGAGCATAAGCTTTCGTGAGCTACAGCTCACTTCATCGGATGCATTTGGTGGAAAAAGCAGAGGAGAGATTTATATACACACACACAGAGAACATGAAACAATGGGTTTATCATACACACTGTAAGGAGAGTGATCACTTAAGATGAGCCATCACCAGCAGCAGGGGGGGGAAGGAGGAAAACCTTTCATGGTGACAAGCAGGTAGGCTAATTCCAGCAGTTAACAAGAATATCAGAGGAACAGTGGGGGGTGGGGTGGGAGGGAGAAATACCATGGGGAAATAGTTTTACTTTGTGTAATGACTCATCCATTCCCAGTCTCTATTCAAGCCTAAGTTAATTGTATCCAGTTTGCAAATTAATTCCAATTCAGCAGTCTCTCGTTGGAGTCTGTTTTTGAAGCTTTTTTGTTGAAGTATAGCCACTCTTAGGTCTGTGATCGAGTGACCAGAGAGATTGAAGTGTTCTCCAACTGGTTTTTGAATGTTATAATTCTTGACGTCTGATTTGTGTCCATTCATTCTTTTACGTAGAGACTGTCCAGTTTGGCCAATGTACATGGCAGAGGGGCATTGCTGGCACATGATGGCATATATCACATTGGTAGATGCACAGGTGAACGAGCCTCTGATGGTGTGGCTGATGTGATTAGGCCCTATGATGGTATCCCCTGAATAGATATGTGGACAGAGTTGGCAACGGGCTTTGTTGCAAGGATAGGTTCCTGGGTTAGTGGTTCTGTTGTGTGGTGTGTGGTTGCTGGTGAGTATTTGCTTCAGATTGGGGGGCTGTCTGTAAGCAAGGACTGGTCTGTCTCCCAAGATCTGAGAGAGCGATGGCTCGTCCTTCAGGATAGGTTGTAGATCCTTGATGATGCGTTGGAGGGGTTTTAGTTGGGGGCTGAAGGTGATGGCTAGTGGCGTTCTGTTGTTTTCTTTGTTGGGCCTGTCCTGTAGTAGGTGACTTCTGGGTACTCTTCTGGCTCTGTCAATCTGTTTCTTCACTTCAGCAGGTGGGTACTGTAGTTGTAGGAATGCATGATAGAGATCTTGTAGGTGTTTGTCTCTGTCTGAGGGGTTGGAGCAAATGCGGTTATATCGTAGCGCTTGGCTGTAGACAATGGATCGAGTGGTATGATCTGGATGAAAGCTAGAGGCATGTAGGTAGGAATAGCGGTCAGTAGGTTTCCGATATAGGGTGGTGTTTATGTGACCATCGCTTATTAGCACCGTAGTGTCCAGGAAGTGGATCTCTTGTGTGGACTGGTCCAGGCTGAGGTTGATGGTGGGATGGAAATTGTTGAAATCATGGTGGAATTCCTCAAGAGCTTCTTTTCCATGGGTCCAGATGATGAAGATGTCATCAATGTAGCGCAAGTAGAGTAGGGGCATTAGGGAACGAGAGCTGAGGAAGCGTTGTTCTAAGTCAGCCATAAAAATGTTGGCATACTGTGGGGCCATGCGGGTACCCATCGCAGTGCCACTGATTTGAAGGTATACATTGTCACCAAATGTGAAATAGTTATGGGTCAGGACAAAGTCACAAAGTTCTGCCACCAGGTTAGCCGTGACAGTATCGGGGATACTGTTCCTGACGGCTTGTAGTCCATCTTTGTGTGGAATGTTGGTGTAGAGGGCTTCTACATCCATAGTGGCTAGGATGGTGTTTTTAGGAAGATCACCAATGGACTGTAGTTTCCTCAGGAAATCGGTGGTGTCTCGAAGATAGCTGGGAGTGCTGGTAACGAAGGGCCTGAGGAGGGAGTCTACATAGCCAGACAATCCTGCTGTCAGGGTGCCAATGCCTGAGATGATGGGGCGTCCAGGATTTCCAGGTTTATGGAACTTGGGTAGCAGATAGAATACCCCAGGTCCTGGCTCCAGGGGTGTGTCTGTGCGGATTTGTTCTTGTGCTTTTTCAGGGAGTTTCTTGAGCAAATGCTGTAGTTTCTTTTGGTAACTCTCAGTGGGATCAGAGGGTAATGGCTTGTAGAAAGTGGTGTTGGAGAGCTGTCTAGTAGCCTCTTGTTCATACTCTGACCTATTCATGATGACAACAGCACCTCCTTTGTCAGCCTTTTTGATTATGATGTCAGAGTTGTTTCTGAGGCTGTGGATGGCACTGTGTTCTGCATGGCTGAGGTTATGGGGTAAGCGATGCTGCTTTTCCACAATTTCAGCTCGTGCACGTCGGCGGAAGCAGTCTATGTA
Organism: Dermochelys coriacea; assembly: GCF_009764565.3. NCBI lineage: Eukaryota > Metazoa > Chordata > Testudines > Dermochelyidae > Dermochelys > Dermochelys coriacea. The sequence goes on along the minus strand of NC_050071.1, from coordinate 92,136,910 downwards.
GAAATCCAGGCTGCTGTTTCGACCTTCAGGAGGAGTCCACCTAGAATCCTTCTTTTTGTAGTGTTGGCAGGAAGGTCTCTGTGGGTTAATATGTTGGTCAGAGGTGTGTTGGAAATATTCCTTGAGTCTGAGACGTCGAAAATAGGATTCTAGGTCACCACAGAACTGTATCATGTTCGTGGGGGTGGAGGGGCAAAAGGAGAGGCCCCGAGATAGGACAGATTCTTCCGCTGGGCTAAGAGTATAGTTGGATAGATTAACAATATTGCTGGGTGGGTTACGGGAACCATTGTTGTGGCCCCTTGTGGCATATAGTAGTTTAGATAGCTTAGTGTCCTTTTTCTTTTGTAGAGAATCAAAGTGTGTTTTGTAAATGGCTTGTCTAGTTTTTGTAAAGTCCAGCCACGAGGAAGTTTGTGTGGAAGGTTGGTTCTTTATGAGAGTATCCAGTTTTGAGAGCTCATTCTTAATCTTTCCCTGTTTGCTGTAGAGGATGTTGATCAGGTGGTTCCGCAGTTTCCTTGAGAGTGTGTGGCACAAGCTGTCAGCATAGTCTGTGTGGTATGTAGATTGTAATGGATTTTTTACCTTCAGTCCTTTCGGTATGATGTCCATCTGTTTGCATTTAGAGAGGAAGATTATGTCTGTCTGTATCTGTGCGAGTTTTTTCATGAAGTTGACAGATTTCCACTCTATACGGCTAAATTCAGTGCCTTGCATAATCACAGGTTTCAGAGTAGCAGCCGTGTTAGTCTGTATTCGCAAAAAGAAAAGGAGTACTTGTGGCACCTTAGAGACTAACAAATTTATTAGAGCATAAGCTTTCGTGAGCTACAGCTCACTTCATCGGATGCATTTGGTGGAAAAAGCAGAGGAGAGATTTATATACACACACACAGAGAACATGAAACAATGGGTTTATCATACACACTGTAAGGAGAGTGATCACTTAAGATGAGCCATCACCAGCAGCAGGGGGGGGAAGGAGGAAAACCTTTCATGGTGACAAGCAGGTAGGCTAATTCCAGCAGTTAACAAGAATATCAGAGGAACAGTGGGGGGTGGGGTGGGAGGGAGAAATACCATGGGGAAATAGTTTTACTTTGTGTAATGACTCATCCATTCCCAGTCTCTATTCAAGCCTAAGTTAATTGTATCCAGTTTGCAAATTAATTCCAATTCAGCAGTCTCTCGTTGGAGTCTGTTTTTGAAGCTTTTTTGTTGAAGTATAGCCACTCTTAGGTCTGTGATCGAGTGACCAGAGAGATTGAAGTGTTCTCCAACTGGTTTTTGAATGTTATAATTCTTGACGTCTGATTTGTGTCCATTCATTCTTTTACGTAGAGACTGTCCAGTTTGGCCAATGTACATGGCAGAGGGGCATTGCTGGCACATGATGGCATATATCACATTGGTAGATGCACAGGTGAACGAGCCTCTGATGGTGTGGCTGATGTGATTAGGCCCTATGATGGTATCCCCTGAATAGATATGTGGACAGAGTTGGCAACGGGCTTTGTTGCAAGGATAGGTTCCTGGGTTAGTGGTTCTGTTGTGTGGTGTGTGGTTGCTGGTGAGTATTTGCTTCAGATTGGGGGGCTGTCTGTAAGCAAGGACTGGTCTGTCTCCCAAGATCTGAGAGAGCGATGGCTCGTCCTTCAGGATAGGTTGTAGATCCTTGATGATGCGTTGGAGGGGTTTTAGTTGGGGGCTGAAGGTGATGGCTAGTGGCGTTCTGTTGTTTTCTTTGTTGGGCCTGTCCTGTAGTAGGTGACTTCTGGGTACTCTTCTGGCTCTGTCAATCTGTTTCTTCACTTCAGCAGGTGGGTACTGTAGTTGTAGGAATGCATGATAGAGATCTTGTAGGTGTTTGTCTCTGTCTGAGGGGTTGGAGCAAATGCGGTTATATCATAGCGCTTGGCTGTAGACAATGGATCGAGTGGTATGATCTGGATGAAAGCTAGAGGCATGTAGGTAGGAATAGCGGTCAGTAGGTTTCCGATATAGGGTGGTGTTTATGTGACCATCGCTTATTAGCACCGTAGTGTCCAGGAAGTGGATCTCTTGTGTGGACTGGTCCAGGCTGAGGTTGATGGTGGGATGGAAATTGTTGAAATCATGGTGGAATTCCTCAAGAGCTTCTTTTCCATGGGTCCAGATGATGAAGATGTCATCAATGTAGCGCAAGTAGAGTAGGGGCATTAGGGAACGAGAGCTGAGGAAGCGTTGTTCTAAGTCAGCCATAAAAATGTTGGCATACTGTGGGGCCATGCGGGTACCCATCGCAGTGCCACTGATTTGAAGGTATACATTGTCACCAAATGTGAAATAGTTATGGGTCAGGACAAAGTCAGAAAGTTCTGCCACCAGGTTAGCCGTGACAGTATCGGGGATACTGTTCCTGACGGCTTGTAGTCCATCTTTGTGTGGAATGTTGGTGTAGAGGGCTTCTACATCCATAGTGGCTAGGATGGTGTTTTTAGGAAGATCACCAATGGACTGTAGTTTCCTCAGGAAATCGGTGGTGTCTCGAAGATAGCTGGGAGTGCTGGTAACGAAGGGCCTGAGGAGGGAGTCTACATAGCCAGACAATCCTGCTGTCAGGGTGCCAATGCCTGAGATGATGGGGCGTCCAGGATTTCCAGGTTTATGGATCTTGGGTAGCAGATAGAATACCCCAGGTCCTGGCTCCAGGGGTGTGTCTGTGCGGATTTGTTCTTGTGCTTTTTCAGGGAGTTTCTTGAGCAAATGCTGTAGTTTCTTTTGGTAACTCTCAGTGGGATCAGAGGGTAATGGCTTGTAGAAAGTGGTGTTGGAGAGCTGACTAGTAGCCTCTTGTTCATACTCTGACCTATTCATGATGACGACAGCACCTCCTTTGTCAGCCTTTTTGATTATGATGTCAGAGTTGTTTCTGAGGCTGTGGATGGCACTGTGAGTCGAAATTGGATGCTTGTTTGATCCCATGTGTTCTCAGATAAAGGTGGAACAAGGCAACCACAGAGCAATGAGTAACATGCTCAGATCTTTCGTGAAGGGGAGAGGAGAGACCAGAATGAATTGACTTTCCCTGGAGCAAATGACTAAAAAGTTTTGGTGTTTATTCTCGCCTCATTTCCAGTGGCATAAAATAGGAGTGACTCCAATCAAGTCAATGGAAGTATTCTGGTGTAAAATCAGTGTGAGAGGAGAATTGATTTTTTTTATTTGCAAGTCCTACTTTAGTGATTTTTTTTTATTTGCAAGTCCTACAGAACAAAAGGTGCTGTGCAAATGTAAAACATATCTTCTTGTTGTTATTAGGATCCTGCTAATTTTATTCAGTGAAGTAATCCTTGCTCACAGTCATCAGCAAGTAATTTGCATAACCACAGATAAGTGAATCAGAAATGTCTTTAAAGAAAGAGGCGAAATCTCAAAGAATTTCTAGTTGAAAACAGGCTTTACTCTATTTATACTCATCTGAACTGGCAGGTGTTTTCATTTATATTTTGCTCTTTCTAGGGACATCTAATTGAAACTAGGTGAAGGGAATGGAGGGGAAAGAAATAACTGCAAAGAACAGGCAGAACATTTGAAGGAGAAATAAGAAACAATAACGAAGAGCAACAAGGAAAAATCCTCTGAGAACAATTCCAGTTTGTTCAATATTTTATTATTTTGCAATGAAATTAAAGAGACACTGTCAAGAGCAGACGTAGTTTCTTCTAAATGCACCTGAATATAAAAAGTTCTCTGAGTCATTTGCTAACCCGATTTATTGCCATCTCTTTTGTTTTCAAAGCTTGGCAAATTTTTACAGCATACATAGCCAGCCATGATATGGGCTGCTCATCAGGCTTGTGTATCGTTCTCCAAAATATGGATCCTAAGAGAACATATGAACTTTGTGTTTGTGTGCGCATCCACAGAGACACAGTACGCACATTGGGTGAAAGCCTGGCCCCATTTAAGTCAATGACAAAACTCCCACTGACTTCAGTGAGGCCAAATAGTTCAACCCTGGAACAGGATGAATGAACAAAGAGCATCCCTTCATGCACTAGACTTTCCCCTGTCATTAATAGAGTTGCATGGCTTCTTTTCTTGCACATTTTACAAATGGGGAAGATTATCTGGATGGAGCAGGCAGAAATGAAGTGTGTGCTCTCAGGCTGTTCATAAATGATATGCACGTGGATAATAATAAAGCTCTGGGGGTGGAGATGAAGAGGGGTGTCTATTCTTAAGGGTTTTCAACATCAATGAAGGTGACTATGTTCTTAGCGACAGCTGTTCTGTTTACTCATTGACAATAGGGACCAAAATGTTGGGATTTCCCCTGCTTTTTTGTTCCCTTTTTGAAGGGCAAACTCAAGCTAGAACTGCAAGTTGTCTGCTGTCATGGAACCTGAACATAGAGATTTTGGTGTGGCCAGAAACTGATGCTGTTGGCCAGACTGTCATAGACGGTATGAGAGAAAAACCTTCAGTATGCTTTCAGATACCATATTGTTAAGCTGATTCCCCACTTCCTTGTGACTTGAGTGGTTAGCCAATATTCAGGGTCTTCCAGGTTGTTTCTGTTAGGAGGAGAAACTGATGGTAGTCAGGTGTTTCTTTGATAAAATCTATTTATTTACAAAGAATAAAGACCAGGGGCAGCACATAATGGAGGTGGGGGGAGACTAAGCTTCCCCAAATCTCCACTAATGCTCCCCTCCACAGCCCCGAGGCTGGGCCGTGGTGTGGCTCAGAGTTCCTCCGGGGGGCCAGGGCTCAAGGCTTCTCCAGCTGGCCAGGGATTGGGGCTACTCAGGTGGGCAGGCTGGGGCCAGGATGGCTTGGGCTTGCCAGCCAGGGCTCCTCTGGCCCCAGCGGGCAGGGTGGGAGATGGAGTGGGGGCAGCGTCTCGAGCAGAATGGGCCGGGCAGGAACTAACATCCCTGAAGAAGGTGGGTTGATGCGCTGCCCATGATAAAGACCCATGTCAAGGCTGATTCCCCACTCTGGCATTTTGAGTGCAGAAGGTGGGGGCCCACAAGGATTCTAAAAATTAATACTGGCCACTCCAGGCTTGTATTAAACTTCCAAGGTTACAGCTTTTCTCTGACCTTGGATGGGTAGATGCTGCCACCTCCCAAGTGCAAAAATATCCTCAAGCCCTTCCACCCCTCCTCTGGAGGAAGAGCTGAGAAAGAAAAAAAAGGAAATCAGCCGTTGCTACCAGCTATCTAAACAACATATGCAGAAACCTCTTAGGGACACACAAATCCAATCCTGTTCTTAAAAAAGGTAAATTTTATTAAAAACAAAAAGAAAGCCTAAATTCCAGATGTATTTTCTTTTTGCTAGGTTTTTTTAAAAAAAAGACAGTTACAAGGATTAAGCATCAAGATAGCTTCTTGATGTCTAGCTTAAAGGTTACAAGCAAAACAAAAGCACCTGGGGTTAGCACAGAGGAGTCCACAAGCCATAAACTGAGATAACTGGCTCTGTGGATGAGGGGAAAGCAGTGGACATGTTGTTCCTTGACTTTAGCAAAGCTTTTGACACGGTCTCCCACAGTATTCTTGCCAGCAAGTTAAAGAAGCATAGGCTGGATGAATGGACTATAAGGTGGATAGAAAGTTGGCTAGATTGTCGGGCTCAACTGGTAGTGATCAATGCGTCCATGTCTAGTTGGCAGCCGGTATCAAGTGAAGTGCCCCAAGGGTCGGTCCTCGGGCCTGTTTTGTTTAGTATCTTCATAAATGATCTGGAGGATGGTGTGGATTGCACCCTCAGCAAGTTTGCAGATGACACTAAACTGGGAGGAGAGGTAGATATGCTGGAGGGTAGGGATAGGATAGAGAGGACCCTAGACAAATTAGAGGATTGGGCCAAAAGAAATCTGATGAGGTTCAACAAGGACAAGCGCAGAGTCCTGCACTTAGGACGGAAGAATCCCATGCACTGCTACAGACTAGGGACCAAATGGCTCGGCAGCAGTTCTGCAGAAAAGGACGTAGGGGTTACAGTGGACGAGAAGCTGGATATGAGTCAACAGTATGCCCTTGTTGCCAAGAAGGCCAATGGCATTTTGGGATGTATAAGTAGGGGCATTGCCAGAAGATTGAGGGACGTGATCGTTCCCCTCTATTCGACATTGGTTAGGCCTCATCTGGAGTACTGTGTCCAGTTTTGGGCCCCACACTACAAGAAGGATGTGGAAAAATTGGAAAGAGTCCAGCGGAGGGCAACAAAAATGATTAGGGGACTGGAACACATGACTTATGAGGAGAGGTTGAGGGAACTGGGTTTGTTTAGTCTGAGGAAGAGAAGAATGAGGGAGGATTTGATAGCTGCTTTCAACTACCTAAAAGGGGATTCCAAAGAGGATGGATCTAGACTGTTCTCAGTGGTAGCAGATGACAGAAAAAGGAGTAATGGTCTGAAGTTGCAGTGGGGGAGGTTTAGGTTGGATATTAGGAAATATTTTTTCACTAGGAGGGTGGTGAAACACTGGAATGCGTTACCAAGGGAGGTGGTGGAATCTCCTTCCTTAGAAGTTTTTAAGGTCAGGCTTGACAAAGCCCTGGCTGGGATGATTTAGTTGGGGATTGGTCCTGCTTTGAGCAGGGGGTTGGACTAGATGACCTCCTGAGGTCCCTTCCAACCCTGATATTCTATGATTCTATAAAGAAATAAAAGAGATAAACCTAATCACGTCTTCCTAGACATTTCCTGATCTACTTACATATCTGGGGTTTCAAATGAATAGTTTCTAGGTATGATCTGATGATTTTCATACGTGGCCCAAAGCTTTTTAGCAGCATAGTTCCAGCCCTGTCTCTGCTCTCTGGGAGAACAACACATACAGACAAAGGGGAAGTTTTTCCCCAATTTTAAAAAGTTCTAGCCTTCCCATTGGCTCTTTGGTCAGGTGCCCACTCCCTTCCTTTTACCTATGGACTTTTTAACCCTTTACAGGTAAAGCAAGTAGAGAACAGCTACTAACAGGAGTTTTATAGCTAACTAGCTGGCTGGGTATCCGTAAAAGGGAGCTACCTCCCCACTTCATTTATCACAACCCATCTCCCCAAACACAGTAGAAATCAGACACAATGTAGTTTCCTTGCTCAATATGCCAACCCTCATTCAAGCCAGCACTCTACCCAAAAATATTTAGCTGTTAGTTTTATCTTAGGGTCACACAATAAGTGCTTCTCTGGCTGTGGTTTTACTGCCTTCTCTGCTTGCTTCTGTGGTGTTTCTGGCTGCTTCTGTCCACACATGCACACACAGCTCTACCAGAACAATCCCCAGCCCTTTGCATCTCCTATCAGCCCCAGTGGAACCCCTCTGCCCACAGAGCTTGGCTCCTGACCAGCCTTGTATGTGGCCTGCATTTTGGGCACTGGCTCCTATTGTTTCTGCAAACTTTGCCACCTCACTGTTTACCCCTTTCTCCAGATCATTTATGAATAATTGAATAGCATTGGTCCTAGGACTGACCTTGGGGATCACCACTAGTGACCCCTCTCCATTCTGAAAATTTACCATTTATTCCTACCCTTTGTTCCCTGTCTTTTAACCAGTTCTCAATCCATGAAAGGATCTTCCCTCTTATCCCATGATACTTAATTTATGTAAGAGCCTTTGGTGAGGGACCTTGTCAAAGGCTTTTTGGAAATCTAAGTACACTATGTCCACTGGATACCCCTTGTCCACATGTTTGTTGACCCCTTCAAAGAACTCTGATAGATTAGTAAGACATGATCTCCCTTTACAGAAACCATGTTGACTTTTACGCAACAATATATGTTCTTCTATGTGTCTGACAATTTTATTCTTTACTGTTGTTTCAACTAATGTGCCCAGTACTGACGTTAGACTTACCGGTCTGTAATTGCCAGGATCATCTCTAGAGCCCTTCTTAAATATTAGTGTTACATTAGCTATCTTCCAGTCATTGGGTACAGTAGCTGATTTAAAGGACAGATTACAAACCATAGTTAATAGTTCCGCAATTTCACATTTGAATTCTTTCAGAACTCTTGGGTGAATGCCATCTGGTCCTGGTGACTTGTTACTGTTAAGTTACTCAATTAATTCCAAAACCTCCTCTAGTGACGCTTCAATCTGCAACAATTCCTCAGATTTGTCACCTACAAAAGATGACTCAGGTTTGGGAATCTCCCTAACATCCTCAGCCTTGAAGACGGAAACAAAGAATTTATTTAGTTTCTCTGCGATGACTTTATCGTCTTTAAGTGCTCCTTTTGTATCTCGATCGTCCAGGGGCCCCACTGGTTGTTTAGCAGGCTTCCTGCTTCTAATGTACTTAAAAAACATTTCGTTATTACCTTTTGAGTTTTTGGCTAGCTGTTCTTCAAACTCCTTTTTGGCTCTTCTTATTACATTTTTACATTTAATTTGGCAGTGTTTATGCTCCTTTCTACTTACCTCACTAGGATTTGACTTCCATTTTTTAAAAGATGCCTTTTTATCTCTCACTGCTTCTTTTACATGGTTGTTAAGCCATGGTGGCTCTTTTTAGTTCTTTTACTGTGTTTTTTAATTTGGGGTATACATTTAAGTTGAGCCTCTATTATGGTGTCTTTGAAAAGTGTCCATGCAGCTTGCAGGGATTTCACTCTAGTCGCTGTACCTTTTAATTTCTGTTTTGATCTCACAAAACTAAGTGATTGGGCAACAAAAGTGGCAAATGAAATGTAATGTGGATAAATGTAAAGTAATGCACATTGGAAAAAAGAATCCCAACTATACATACAATATGATGGGGGCTAATTTAGCTACAACTAATCAGGAAAAAGATCTTGGAGTCATCGTGGATAGTTCTCTGAAGACGTCCCCGCAGTGTACAGCAGCAGTCAAAAAAGCAAACAGGATGTTAGGACTCATTAAAAAAGGGATAGATAATAAGATGGAGAATATCTTATTGCCCTTATGTAAATCCATGGTACGCCTACATCTTGAATACTGTGTACAGATGTGGTTTCCTCATCTCAAAAAAGAAATACTGGCATTGTAAAAGGTTCAGAGAAGGGCAACTAAAATGCTTAGGGGTTTGGAAGGGGTCCCATATGAGGAGAGATTAAAGAGGCTAGGACTTTTCAGCTTGGAAAAGAGGAGATTAAGGGGGGGATATGATAGAGGTATATAAAATCATCAGTGGTGTGGAGAAAGTGAATAAGAAAAAGTTATTTACTTGTTCCCATAATATAAGAACTAGGGGCCACCAAATGAAATTAATGGGCAGCAGGTTTAAAACAAGTAAAAGGAAGTTCTTCTTCACTCAGCGCACAGTCAACCTGTGGAACTCCTTGCCTGAGGCGGTTGTGAAGGCTAGGACTATAACAGGGTTTAAAAGAGAACTGGATAAATTCATGGAGGTTAAGCCCATTAATGGTTATTAGCCAGGATGGGTAAGGAATGGTGTCCCTAGCCTCAGTTTGTCAAAGGGTGGAGATTGATGGCAGAAGAGAGATCACTGGATCATTACCTGTTAGGTTCACTCCCTTTAGGGCACCTGTCATTGGCCACTGTCAGTAGACAGGATACTGGGCTGGATGGACCTTAGGTCTGACCCACTATGGCCTTTTTTATGTTCTTACGTTTCAGCTGTCTTACTCCAAAAGGCACTCAATTGCATCTTACATCTGTCCTGAATGAAAGTCAGCTATTACACCCACCAGCTTCAATGAGCTTTCCCCCGAGCCCCAGCAGAACAGTATTACAAACTTAAAGCAGACTGGAGGGTGAACAAACTGGCAGCCCACATGCTCCAAATGCAGCTCCTTCACCAGGTGGTATTTTGTTCTGTTCTCGTGACATACATGGAACAACTACACTTGGAGCTATAAAGGAAATAGGATTGAGTCAGTACCTTTCAGGGTCAGGCCCTAATGTGTCAATTCTTTCAATTTCCTCCAATGGGAATTGGATTGGGCCTCCAGGAAGGGCCAAGTCTTTGACTTCAGAGAAAAAGCTGCTCACTACATTCAAGGAAGAATGGGGATGGACAGGAGAGATTACTGGGACAGGTGAGGTCTCAAACTGGCCAATTAATACAATTGCCCCCAAAGACTAAGAATTGATTCTTTAAAATTTCAGACTTTGTTTTTATTATACAGGCAGGGGCTCCATGCTGCTCTTGTTTAAATCCTTTAGCATTGCGGCTGGATGTGCAAGTGCTAGATATTAAGTAGTTAAAGCATGTTTGAGAAGATTTCTTGTTATCACTTTTCGTTGCTGATACCCCTGCTACTGTGTTTCTATATGACAAGAGGTTCTGGTTCTTATTTGTTAAGAAGACAGTTACCGTACTTTGGATGATATCCAAACTTGCATCTGGGAATGCTATTTCACAGAGAGTCTCAGAAAGCCCAAACCAGTAGCCACTGCCGTCAATAGAAAGACAGGCCTGGAGCGTAGAACTCTAAAACCAGCAACCGGATTTGCAGTGACTGGCACATTTATTGGAGTCTATGCAAAGAAGAGCCCAAGGATGGAAAGGGCAGGGCATGGGAGCTGGACTACCCTCCTGGTGAGAGCTGAGTCATTTTGGCAGAGCCGTTTGAGGAGCCTGCAATATTCCTATTCTGGAAATAGTCTCCTGTGCTATCAGTCCAGCACTTTTCATGGGCATTTACCATATTTTTAAAAAAAAAAAAAAAGAGTACAGGATCCCTCTGTTTCTGTAGCATGGTCCCTGCCAGGACCTCGATGTCCTCCAAACTGTTTTCTATCATAACCTAATTGAAAAGCACACTGCTACATCCCACATGCCCTCCACCCATACCCTGTTAACAGACTAAACATTATTTTGGAGCAACAAAATAGACTCCAGGGCAAGGATATGGAAGTAAAAGAGAATTGATACTAGGGTGACCAGATATCAAGAGAGAAAAATCGGGACACTTTCTTTCAGGGGGCACGGGGGGATGGGGTGGGGTTGGGTTTAATAGGTGTGTATATAACACAAAGCCCCTAATCTCAGGATGGTCCCGATAAGATTGGGATGTCTGGTCACCCTAACTGGGATTGACTCAAATCAAATTGGATCAACCATATTTTACTTATATTGTAGTTGGCACTTACGTAGCCCTTTCCATTGAAGGATCTCAAAGTACTTTACAAACATTACTGAATTAAGCCTCAGAACCCCTCAGTGAGGTATGTGGTATTATTCTATTTTTACAGATGCAGAAACTGAGGCACAAAAAGGTTTGAGGCCAGTATTTTCAAACTAGGTGGCCAAATTCTGTGTTGCATGGGTAAAAAGCGGAATAAGAAGGGCTGAAGCAGGTGACAGAGGTAGGAACATATCTCTCACTTAAACCGTCTGGTGATTTGTGATGGTGCACACCTGCCACAACACTTATCTGAAAAGATAAGGTTATGTTTAGCCCAGCATAAATCACACAAAAGGAGACCACTCCCCTGAACAGATTACAGCCAATCATTGCACCATAGTCTAAAAAAGGAGATCTCCAGGATGCAGCAGCTACCTTGCTTTGATACTTGTGTTGCAGGATAGGTAGCAGTGAATAGGAATGAAGATCTACATTTAAGAAAAACATGCCAATGATGCATTCTAGTAAATGAGCACGACTCAGGGGAAACACGTACTGAAAAATATTAGATACTGCTCCAAAAGGGTCCAAATGACAGACGTGTTCTTGTGATATAGAGAGGGAGAAGGAGGCTACTGGGAACAATGGGGAACTGCTCAGAAACCAAAAGAAATGTGAGGGGTTTTGGGGGTGGGAGTGAGGGGTTTTGAACCCTTGGATCAACATTTTGTTTAGATGAAAATGTTGTGACCAGCTGGTCAGAAAAAGGACAACACTTGCCAGGAAAGTTTTCACTATCCCTCCTCTCCCGGTTTTTCACTTAAATGAAATGTCAGTGAAAATGTTTCAACCAACTCTAGAGCAATGACAGCAGAGTAGTTCGTCTTGAAAATCTAACCTGGAAAAAGGGAGAGGTAGCTTATTGCAAGCAGGCTGGTACCAGATGAGAATGGTGCCACAGAGCAGAAAGAGTCATTGCAAGGATCTACTTTCCCCCCAAGAGCATGACTGAAATTTTACAACTGCCCCACAGCACAGCAACTCTTCTATGCAGCTTTGGTGGTAAAATGGAAGAGCAAAAGGACTCTCCTATCAGCTGAGACACCACTCAGTTGGTAGGGTTGGGCCAGAAGCAGGAGTAGGTGCTTGTGATGAGCTGCCATGGATAGTGCCAAATTTTATCTCAAAAAATCCACACCCAGAGAGAGAGAGAGAGAGAAACTACACTGAGGTGGGAAAAAAGTGGACAAGAGTCTAGTGCTGTCTCTCCTGGACCAGACAAACAATGAAATATGACTTGTAATACATGTGAATTAAAGAATGCTTGAAGGATAAACACCCTCCCTTTTCAGGTGGTCTGAGGATAATTATTCTTTGAGGCCCCAACCCTGCTAATGGATCTACTGGTGTGGAGCCCTGTGGCGCTTCAGTGACTTCTATAGGGCACCACACAGGAGGAAGGCACTGTATTAGCAGAGCCAAATGCAGAATTGGGGCATAAGACATATCCCACAGAATAGGGCTTATTAGGAATATTACAGTTATGCCTAGGCCCCAGCTGAGATCAGGGCCCCATTATGCTAGGTACTGCACATACATATACAGTAGTGCCAACTCCAAGTGTTCAAAAATCATGAATTGGGTGCAAAAGAATCCTGAGGTTTTAAAAAATGTTGGGTCCTTGTAATTTTCCTTTTGGCCTCTGATCTTTAGGATATGCTCATGTGATGCTTTCAAACTTCTCTCCGCAACCATGAGGGCTGGAAACTTACTTGTTTCTTAATAAGTGCTGAGATTCTCAGGTAATTGCACAATTCTAAAAGCTGGGGACAAATCGCATGAGACGTGATAAAATTGTGAGTTGGCAACACTGCCTATCCGATGAGACAGTTCCTGCCCCAAAGAGCTTACAATCTAAATAGACAACGGGTGGTTGAACTGAGATACAGAGAGTTTAGGGGATTTGTCAAAGATCACGCAGGAAGTCTGTGCCAAAGCGGAATTGAGCACAGATCTCCCAGCCCACTGGCTCCATCACAATACCACCCTTCCGCTGACTTGTGATATGGAAAGAAAAACTATCTGAATGTGTCACACTCTGGGGTGCAATCCAGACCAGTAAGGGGTTGTGTCACCACTTGCCTTGCAACCATGGGTTTCTGAAATGCCCTGCTGCTGTGACTCACAAGCTGGACACCAGCACCAGCTGACAATCAGGCAGGTCACACCATGAGTGTCTGTGTACTAGACAGCCCCAGTTCAGAAGCCTGTCTGTAGCCCCATTCTGATTTCCACCAGCCTAGGTTAAAACCAGAAGGTGACCTCAAAACATTCCCAGTCCCAAATTTCCCCCAAAATCATGTGCCATGAAGTGTCCAACCCTCACTTGGACAGATCAGAGAAATAATAAGGTTCATTGCTCCTTTACAGAGACAAAAGTACATTACAACATATTAACTTAACTGGAGTAATTACACCCTTCCCTTCGAATGTAGCGTTGAGTTTGTTTATAGTAAAAAACAAAAACCAATATATTAACAGGACATAGGATGAGTGATGCTATGTACAAGAAGTAAAGTTAGAAAGGGTTACAAGCAAATAAGTGGAAACATGTATCTAAAGGTCTAAAACTTAATCTAATAAGGTACAAGCAGGGGTGAAAGTAAGTTGAGTGACTTACCAGTACTCTGGGGCCAGCTCTGGCCCCCGGAAGGGGCAGGGCCTAGGGCGGAAGGGGCGGGGTTGAGGGGGTCAGAGCCAGCCCCAGCCCACCCTGTAAGGTAAGTGCCCCGTCCCACCGGGGTAGCAGCAGCAGCCTGGAGCTCCGGGGGCTATTTAAAGGGCCCGCGGCTCCCCTGCTTCTACCGCCCCGGTCCTTTAAATAGCTGCTGGAGCCCTGGAGTAGTGGTGGCGGGGCTCCAGTGGCTATTTAAAGGGCCCAGGCAGTAGAAGCAGGGAGCCCTTTAAATAGCTGCCACAGCCCTATAGCCGCTACCCCAGGGCTCCAGCAGCAGGGTTCTGGAGGCAATTTAAAGGGCCTGGGGCTCCAGTCACTGCTGGGAGCCCCAGGCCCTTTAAATTGCCCCCTGGGGAAGCCAGGCTGCCCCAGTACGGTGCACCGGCTCTTGCTGGTAGCCGTACCGGGGTGTACTGGCTTACTTTCATCTCTGGGTACAGGCTTTGTTCAAGATAGTTTCTCTCATCAATCTTCCTTTTTCCCAGTCATGGGAAGACTTTTCCTCATTCAGGACTTTCTACAGAAGTCTAAGATGCTGGCTTCCCCTGTCTTTCTAGCTGAAAGATCTTTGCTTAAGCAGGTTTTTCATCTATATGCAATTTCCAGAGACTTCAATATCTGCCTCTTGGTTGAAGGACCCATCTTTTTCAGCTTGCAAGAGTTCTGTTCCCTTGTGTGTGTCTAGTGATGGATGCCTAATATGGCTTCTGTCTTTGCTTGTACCTTCCAAAGTTCAATGACCCTGTTTCAAGAGGCAGGATGTCCTCATGTTGTTTTTTCATTCCTAAGGTCTTCCCATCCCATTGTATGTCAATGGGGCTTCCATTGTTGTGATTCCACCAGGCTTAATTTATGTAGGAGACAGGTAAATAGCTATGAAATTTCCCTCTCCCTTTGTTTGGACACAGGCTGTACAGCCTAGCAACGAATATCCTTGTACAGTATTACGACTTGTGACAGGGTCGGGCCAGATGGCTACAGGAGAGTGATAGAAGGCAGATATATTAGCCCCAGGTTAAGTAGGTCCCTTTTCCCTGGGTAAGGTAACAGGGAAGGTTCCAGAACAATCAGGATCTTTCTGGAAACAATTAAGGCAGACAGGCTGATTAGAACACCTGCATCCAATCAAGAAGCTGCTAGAATCAATTAAGGCAGGCTAATCAGGGCACCTGGGTTTTAACAACAGCTCACTTCAGTTTGAGGAGCTGGGAGCAAGAAGCTGAGAGTGAGAAGGCGTACTACTGGAAGACGGGAGGTGTACAAGCATTATCAGACATCAGGAGGAAGGTCCTGTGGTGAGAATAAAGAAGGTGTTGGGAGGAGGCCATGGGGAAGTAGCCCAGGGAGTTGTAGCTGTCACGCAGCTGTTCCAGGAGCCACTGTAGACTGCTGCAATCCACAGGGCCCTGGGCTGGAACCCGGAGTAGGGGGCAGGCCCGGGTTCCCCCCATCCCTCTATTCCCCCAACTCCCTACTTGATACCGGAGGAGTTGACCTGGACTGTGGGTTCCACCAGAGGGGAAGGTCTCTGGCCTATTCCCTGATCCACTAGGTGGGTCAGCAGAGACTGTGGGGATTGTTCTTCTTCCTTTCCCCATGCTGGCCAGTGATGAGGTTAGCTGAGTGAACCGCAGGTTTGAGCCACTAGCAAAAGTGACCAAACTGAGGGCTGCCGTGAACCTCTGAGGCAAGCAAATCCGCCAATAAGCGCAGGACCTACCAAGGCAGAGGAGGAACTTTGTCACACACTGTACATACATTTTATGACTATATTAATCACCAGTGTGTCATAGGCTTTCCTGAAACACCTCACTCATTATACCTTTTTAGAACAGAAAATATTGTGTACAATCAGTTAATTCAATCACTTATCACTTGAGGTTCAGTCCCCTTGGCTTTATAGACCAGTAAACCTTTGCAATGTATTCTTGAAAAGTAAAATCCAGATCAAGCTTCTCCCTCCTGCTGAGGTGCAGACTTCAGGGTGTCCCCTCCCCCACTTGTTAGCTTGATAGCTTTGTTTACCTTCTATGCTAATGGGTCTTCATTGTCTCTGCCTGATGACCAAGCTGGTCAGAAAGGCAAATACACATTACTTTGTCTAAAGCAGATTGTGTTTATGCATTGCTTGCCAAACACATTTTAAGAATATAATTCTAACACATATTCATAACTCTTTATTTGCACCCTGGGCATACATCATGCAAGAATATTAATGATCAGTGAGTTATTAGTTTTCGGATGACATATTACATGTCACCTTTTAGATACAGATTATAACCATAGTGAGGGGGTACACTGAATTGGCCAAGCCATCTGAAACTCATTACCTGATACCAGTGAGCAAATTGCCCTCTGGCACTAGGTTGCTCTTCAGGTCATACCTCCCCGCTTACAAAGCTGCAACAAGGTTAGCTACTGGCTGACCCAAAGGCAGCAGGTCAGAGCCCTCTTTCCTGGACAGGGCATCTGCCAGTGTATTTTATTTCCCCTTTATATAGAAGGAACCTGTTTTGTCGCCTTTGTCTTTTAGTCTCCAGGCCATAATACCAGAAAGTATCCATAATTTCACCTACCGAGGAGTTACAAATATTTCCCAATGACATTAATGAGCAGTTTCAAATGATATATTACATGTCACCTTTTAAATAAATATCATAACACCCGGGTGTGAGGTGGAGTGAGTGTGTCGGGCCTGACAAGAGTTGCTGACGCAGAGTAGCGAACCACAAATGGGCTTCTGCACCACAATGTTGTCAGAGAACTATATTTTTGTTGCTGCAGCAGACAGATTATGCATAATTGTAACACATATCACACTAACTCAGTGCTTCACTGGGCTGAAAGTTACTTGATCAAAATTTGTTGCGGCCTTGGATATTAATAATTTCAACAGTGAAATCAATGGACTAGCTCCTATTGAAAGTAGTTTTGAAATAGATTCAGTGAAGTCTCAGGTTGTTATTTGTGTAAGAGCAAAACAGAGTGCACTCCCATAAAGCAAGAGAGAAGTAATTATGATCAGTGGCCTTCATTCATTCATTCATTGCACTCCAGTAATATTACTTAAGCACTGACTGTAGACCTGTATATAATAAGCCAAATCCATCTCTGAATGCAACTATGTTGATTTTACTGTGGAGTTAATTTGTTCCAGTTTGTCTTTCTTTGGCTACCAGAAGTCTAGATAGGTCTCAGATGTAGTATATTTTGCCATTCCGTGACAATAATGTGTCCTTCAAGTTGTGAGGATGTTCATTTGAGGAGTTATAGAGAGGAGATAACAACTATATGTGCTAGTTTGGTGTTGTTTAATGAGTCATTGACATTAAAAACTGCCATAGTCTTATCTTGCATTGCAGTCAAGAAGCATATTGATTATAACCCACAGTAAGTTGAAAAGCTGGTTGTTTTGCTAGTAGGTCAGTTGTATAGTAGAGTTGTACAATCACCATTTAGACTCTGAAATTTCATTGACTAGATATTTATATTTTTTTAAATCCTATAACACAAAGAGGTTTAAGCCCATTGTGCTATTTTACACTATTATATGCTAATGGAAGGGAAGGGATATGTCTGTGGTTTTAACAGAATAAGAACTCTCTAATTGATTTGCTGATAAAGCTGTTATTGAGGCAGAATAGATCACATTCATCAATGACTACTTTTTAAAAGTAGAACAAATATTTAGACATCGCCAGGATTTTTGAAGTTTTAGTCACGGTAAAGTTTTCAACAATCTATTCACCAATGATGTTTTAATAATACCAATCATTTAAATACTGATCTATCATTATACAGTAACTCCTCATGATCATTTTATTATTCTTTTTGTTGCAATCTGAACTAAAGCATTAGTCATTTTGAGCTTTCCTCTGCTATACATGACTTAGGTTCATGAGCTATAACCACTGTACTAACAGCCATTTGCTTCTTTTGTTTTGGTCACAAAGGAAACATTGCTTCTGTGGGATTGGAATGATCATATAGAGCTTTGTGCTGGCCAAATATTGTTGGTGAATGGATGTGTGCCTCATCTCAGCTGGGATCCTCACCCTTAAAGATCCGATGAAGTGAGCTGTAGCTCACGAAAGCTTATGCTCAAATAAATTTGTTAGTCTCTAAGGTGCCACAAGTACTCCTTTTTATTTTGGTTTCAGTAGTTTTGTTTAGGATTAACAGGTCTTGATAAAATTCTGTGTTGCCTTCATAACACAGTCTATACTGGGGATATTATTGCCACATATTTTTGTAATGCATCCGATGAAGTGAGCTGTAGCTCACGAAAGCTTATGCTCTAATAAATTTGTGAGTCTCTAAGGTGCCACAAGTACTCCTTTTCTTTTTGCGAATACAGACTAACACGGCTGCTACTCTGAAACCTGATATTTTGCTTGGGTATCTGTCCTGCATAAACAATGGTGGCCTCACTATAGACCTGTTGATAAAAAACCCTTGGGCCAGATTTTTAAAGGTTATTTAGGCAGCTAGATAGGCACCCAGTGGGATTTTCAAAAGTGCCCAAACACCTATCTGCATCTTTAGATGCCTAAATACCTTTAGGTTAGATATTACAATGATGGATATCTTAGGAAGTCCTAAGGTAAATAGATCTTTTCCCTCCATTTTTTTTTATATTTGTATGCTCCAGAATTCTTGATGTGTGGTTATCACTATGTTACACATTGTAATACAATGGTCAATCAAGATACTTCATGGATACAAACTAGGCAAATGAATTTACATTCCTTAGGATATAAATCTGATTCATTAATCTGATTAATTTCCACCTCCTTGGCTGTTGTCTGTTGATTGCAAACCTCAAAAGAATATTATCATTGCTGGTTTTAAAATCCTTCATTATTCCAATACATATTAAAAGCACAATGGACATAACAGGTTTTAACATTGTTTTTCCTCAGTAAAATTTACAGTAAAACTTTAATAGAATTCTATATTGCAATGCAGTTGTAGCCATCTTGGTCCCATGCTATTAGAGAGAGAAAATGGATAAGGTAATATATTTTATTGGACCAACTTCTATTGGTGAAAGAGACAAGCTTACACAGAGCTCTTCTTCAGGTCTGGGAAAGGAACTCAGAGTATTACAGCTAAATACAAGGTGGAACAGATAAGGAGTTCACACTTCGCAGGAGACCATTCAAGGCGAAATGGGCAGTTAACACCTCTGCTATTGCAGGACAAAGGATGAAGTGAGCCATAAATCCAGTGTCTAAGTCCATGAGGGCTTATCTACATGTACAGAGTTGCAGAGGCTGGTGCAGGATAAAGGACTGAGAAGTCAGATATGGAGTGATATGGTGCTTTTGTCTTTTATCATTTTTCTAAGTTCATTTGAGAGCGTAGTGACTGTCTTGTTTCACCCACATAGTTGTTATAACTTATTGGGTTATTTAGTGCATTGGATGAGATTCCATGGATCTTGAAAGGTGTGTTTTGAGGGATATTGATTATTGTAGCCTGGAGGTATGTCTACAGGATTTGCATCTGTTGCTGTGGCAAGGGCAGGTGGCATTTTGAGTTGCTATGTCCTGGTCTGTGGGGAATTTGCTTCTGATGATGAGCTTGGAAAGGTTGGGGATTGTTGGAAGGCCAGAAGATAGGGTTCGGGAAAGGTATCTGACCTCTCAGTCCTCGTCCTCAAAGGAAACCTGTACAATACCTTTAAAAGACAAGCCTGGAGTTTAAACTCATAACTGAAACACTGAGAGGCACAAACTTAAATATCTTTAAAAATCTGTGCCCTAGTCCTAGTCCATAGTGCTACAGCTTCCAACCCTGTTACCTACCAAATAAGACTCCTTCCCTGATGTAATATCATCCTGATTGTCTGATGTAGTGGGACTGGCAGCAGAGTTCTGTGGTAGCATTTCTACTCTACTCCCAAGTTGGATTCCTACATATATTATGCCAGCTGTATATTCTTATTGATGACATCAACTCATTGTCACATGCCTACTCCTTTAAAAATTATTTGAGTGGCTAGCCATAATCCGATGACCATTCAGCATGGAAACTGTGGCTCTCACAGCTAATAATTCTTTTGTGTGTTGGAAAGCTGAGCTGAATGCCTTAATATTCAGTGGCTCTATTCTGGCAGTTAAAATAAATCAAAGTAGGAGAGGGAGCTCGTTAGCTTTTGTGGCTGTTGTCATGAGTCTCAACACTATGTGGTGACACAACATTGCATCATCTTGCACTGACAGGATGCAGAAAGAGGAAGACAGTAGGGGCAAGAGAAGAAATGTAACTAAAAGAATTATATGCCCCCAAATAGCCCCACCAACCAAAGAACAGCATATGAGTGACATCTTGGATCCAGCCAGGCCCGCTGACAGAGGGGAGCAAAGGGGGCAATTGCACAGGAGTGAGGGTGATTTAAAAGGCCCCTAAATCACCGAGGTGGGCTGCAGGGCTCCTAGGCAGGTGCGGGATGGTATGGGCGGCAGCGAAGGCAGCCAGGCAGGCATGTGCCTGGCCATCACAGGTGTTGAGTTTCTAATCTTCCGGGGGGGGTGCTCCTCGCCGGCTCTGCACAGGCCCCATCCCCATGCCACCCCTTTCTCAAGGTCCCACCCCTCCCCCACCTCCTTCCCACCTCTTCTTGCCCATCCCCTCCCCTGAGCACGCTGTGCCCTCGCTCCTCCCCCTTCCCCCCCAGCACCTCCAGACACCGCGAAACAGCTGATCCAGAGCAGGCGGTAGGTGCTGGGAGGGAGGGGGAGGCGCTGATCAGCAGGGCCCACTGGTGGGCAGGAGGCGCTGAGGGGAGGGGGAGGTTCTGGTAGGGGGGCTGCCAATGGGTGCTCAGCACCCACCATTTTTTTCCCATGGGGGCTCCAGCCCCAGAGCACCCATGGAGTTGGTGCCTAGGCTGGCCGTGCTGGAAAAGCGCGCCCAGCAGCTCACTGGGCACCAGCCAGTTCAGGCGCAGCACTTCCCAAATGTCAGGGGGACTGTGTCCCCAGCTTGTGCGTGCGTGCACCAGCCACCGCGCGTAGTCCAGCTCCGCACACATGTAGCGACATGTGGGGCCCAGCTCCAGCCTGCCCAGCATTAATCAAACCTCAGCCATCCCTTTCTGGGGGGGGCCCATTGACTATCGTGCCCTGGGGCCCAGAATTACTGTCGGTGGACCTGGGTCCAGTAAAGTCAATAGTAGAAATACATGGGAAATGGTTTTCCTGTCCTGGCTCCATTTGAAAGTTCAAAAAAAAAAAATCCTGTCCCAAATTGGGATGAAAAGTCTGTCTCAAATTTTCATGAACAAAAAAAGGGGGAAAAATTCAGTTTGGGTCAATTGAAACATTTCATTTAGAAAATTTCAAAATGTTTAAATTCAGCCTTTTACTTTTCTTAACTCTTTTTTGGGCATCTAATTATCTTAAATTTCTGAACCAAATGTTCCTTCAAACTGGCAAAACAACATTTTATTTCAAAAATATCAAAATCAAACCTTTTGACAATTTTGAAACTTTATTTTTCAAAAATGTGTCTGGTTGGGAGATTTGTTGAAATCATCCCTGTTTTGTTTTTGATTAATTGTCATTTCTGATAACAAAAAAGTTTAATCCAAAATTTTCTGCCCAGCTCTATCCCATGGTAAAATTCCTATTGACCTCAGGAGAGCCAGGATTTCACACTGTGCATGTGCATTGTGCAATGCTGAGAAGGAGCCTATCCCTAGTGGTTCCCACTCTAATTACTATTAATATCATCATGTACATCACCTGACCAAAAAGGAGAATCTAAATTGATGTAAAAGTAAATGAAAATGGTTTCCAGAAAAATTTTGAAATATATTTGTTAGAGGATTTAATACATTTCTTTTTTATAGATTGATCATTATGAATAGTTTGCTGCACGTACCTTATAATCAATATTCACAATTCAAACTGTGTTTAGCTGTGAACTGTTTAGTTGTGAAATGGTATCTAAATTCCCTGACTGGAGGAGTGCAAATACTCATGAATGTGAATTTAAATTTGTTTTCTTTGGATACTTCTAAATTTCAAAGTCACATGCACTTGTAATGATTATTTGCGACAAATAAACTCAAACACCTGAATTGCTGTGAAAAGTGAACACAAAAGAAAAGAACATTAGTTAAAGTAAATTTGCTTGTGTACAGATTAGAGACCCAGCACACCTTGGGCAAGTGAATGCAAGATTGATTTTACTATTGTATTTCCTGTTTGCACACTCTTGCCTCCTTGTTCTATGTCCCCTTATGGCAGCTCTAAACATTCACAACTAACACCACAATTTGTAAATTAGTCCAGATAGTGGCAGTATATTTTTTGTAGTTCATCCTGCTCTAATCCAGATTATTTCAACTGCTGTCAGTACAGTTACTCTGAATTCACTCTATTGATACTTAGAACAAAAACTGTCCGTGTTTCAATCCACAAAGTCTCCAGAAAATATTAATTGCTTCTTTAAAAATGTCAATTTAGAAAATACTTTTAATCTTATCACATAGCAGTTTCCCAGAAACAGATATACCACCTTTGTGCTTTTACTTTTGTTTTCCTTTCTGAATTTTCATTGCATATTTCTCAGGTAAGAAAAAATAGGTGACTGTAATATTAAAGCAATCTTCATTTTGAAAGTCCTCAGGGACTTCCACAGATCATTTATTTCTAGATTGTATCAAATGAAAGGGGTGTGGATAGATGTATAACAAATGCTAATGGGGAGGATACATATTTCTGAAACATGAATAACCAGTATTCATCTTGAGTTTAGTTAGTTAAATCATGTGGGAAGCACGTGCTTCATATCTGCCCTCCGGTTTTAAAAATATATAAATTTAAAGTCGGACCCCTCTCTTGCTTCAGGAAATGGAATTAGTATCTCCCACATCCATTATTTTTCTTGGTTTCCTATTTAACTCTGAATCTAATTCACACATTTCTCTTCTTCTCTTCAATATTCTCCATAAATGTGCTCCATTGCATTTGCGACGCAGTGGTTAGGAGAAAAGCTTCTGTATTTTCTTTTTAATTTAGGCCTTGCTCCAGAAAAGACAGTGCACATGCTTAACTTGGTTAATAGGGATACTTGCATACTTAAAATTAAGCATGCATGTGCATACATAACGGCAGGATCAGGCCTTACTTTTGATGCGTTTTTTTAAAATGTTGCACAACAAAAATATGCACACAATTAAATAAGGGAATGATAAGTAAAATGGTTATGTAATTTCCACTAACAAAGAGAGACACGAAAACATTTCTGCAGTATGATTTTCAAAGGTATGCTTACGTTCTTATGCTTGTTTGGCAGCTGGTGAATCAGAACTGGTGTTTCTCTATTTTTGTGAAAGGAACAAATTGACTACAGCATAGGGATCAATAATAACATCAGTCTAGATTCTACAATTTACAGATAGATTTTATTACTTAACCCTAAATGCAGACAAATATATCCGAGAAAAATATGCTTTAACTTTCAATGGGAGATGAAATCCTAATTCTAGAGCTGGCTGGGATTTTTTTTTCCGGGTGGAAGATTTCAATGAAAATGAAACCTTTTTCATTTTCAACCAAAATTTATAGCAGAAGTTTTTGACTTTTTTTGTTGAAAAACAAGACCAAAAAACCACACACACAAAAACAACCAAAAATGTTCAGTCAAACACTAAACAATTTTGGCTGAAACCTTCAAAAATCTGTGGAAAGCAGACATTTTCTGCCAAAAATTTTGCTTAATTGAAAATCCGGTTTTCCATTGACAAAAGGTTTAGACAGAACATTTTTGACTAGCCCTACCTAGCACTCTGAACACTTTGAAAATCCTACCCTTAAGACCCACGGCTGTTTATGAGGGCAGTAAGCAAGCCTGTTGTACAAAATGCTGTATGGACTTGGATTCAGTGTTCACTCCAACAGATCCTCTCGTTTGTTGTTGCTCTCCTTTAAACGTCTAATCTTTTTCTCTGTTTTTTTTTCTCAGCAGATTATTTCAGGATTGCGGGGGGCGGGGGGGTTGGCCCAGAAAATACAAGGTTTGTCTTCATACAGGATGCATAACTTGACTGGAAACTCATCTTATTCAGTTGCAATATGGATGGCAAAACCTCCTGCCTTTGGCAATACATGGTGGAATCAGCAGTCAAAAAAGGTCATAATTAGAACTGGTTGAAAATTTTCCACCAGTCCAGTTTTCCATTGGAAAATGCAGATTCAAAGGAAACAAGACAGCCCTTAGGCTGAGTTAGGGTTAGGCACCTAACTCCTGTTGAAAGCCAATATGAATTAGGCACTTAACTCACTTAAGCACTTCTAAAAATCCCACGAGGCACCTATCTGCATCATTACGGCTTAAATACCTTTTGTAAGTCTGCACATTATGTATCATTGAAAATGTTTTCCTAAATATCAATGGCAGAGTTTCTGTATTTTCAACAATGTTAACTTAAGCATTATCAAAAAAAAAAAATTCGGTGTATTTCCACCGAATGCATCCGATGAAGTGAGTGTAGCTCACGAAAGCTTATGCTTAAATAAATGTATTAGTCTCTAAGGTGCTACAAGTACTCCTTTTCTTTTTTGCGAATACAGACTGACACGGCTGCTACTCTGAAACTTAAGCATTATGTATCTTTAAAAAGTAACTGTGGAATTGTGATACTGCCTACTGTAGTAAAGCTCAGTATAAAGGCCGGGATGCTATTTTCAGCAGATCTAAATTCTGTGTAAATCTACATAAGGTAAAATTTGCAAAAGCACCTACATGACTTGGGAGCCTAACCCTAGTCTAAGCTTAAAAGGTCCACCAACCTAGCTATGTTTAACTAATCTGCTTTAAACTCTCAACTTTAGGTAACTCAGATTAACTTTTCCTGAGTGGGTCTGAGTAGACAAGCTGTAAATCTCATAGAAAGTTCCTGTGGCCATGCTCCCCAACCCTTTGCCAACACCACTGACCTTTTGGACTTTATTGGTCTTAATAAATCAGACAGACAGTAGCTTCCCATTTGGAAAACAAGCTTTTAATCCAATTTAATAATCATACTTCAGTATCAAATGACAATTTTAATGTATTTACAGTTTTCAATTAGCTGGTGCAGATCACTGATTTGTAACGCACAAATATGATGCATTTCTTTTGGAACATAAGACGGGCTGACCAGGCTTATCAGTGTACTTGCCTGTTACTGTCCTTCATTTATCTTTTGATGCGGTGTGACTATATTTGCACAACTTGAGCTACTAAGTAACACCTGAAGCCACCAGCATCCTGCTATCATCAATCTCTGCCCAATGTTTGCAAAATCTCTTTCATATGAACTAATCTCAGGAGAGCGACATGGAGACTGTTGTTTCTTATATTTTACAGACATATAAGTATGAGTCTGGGGCAAAATTTTCAGAAGTGCCTTAGGCCCAATTTTTAAAAGACATTTTTAAAAGCTCAGTATTGTAACACCTAACTGATTAAGAAGCTTAAATCTCATTTTCAAAAAGAATTTAGGCAATTAGGAGTTCCATTGACAGTGAATTCCATTGACAGGAAGCTCCTAAGTGTGGCACAAAGCCGAGCACAATAACCCAAATACCTCTCAAAATTGAGGTCTCAATTATTTTGGAGCCTAAGTCACACATTTTCATGAGATTCAGACTCCAAAGTGATAAAGGACTGGTCTGCACTGGAAACTTACATCGGCATAGCTACGGCTCACAGAAGTGTGACAAAGCCACATCTATGCCAACCTAGCCCCAGTGTAAGCAGTGCAGGTTGATGGAAAATTCTTCCATCAATTTACAGGTTTCAGAATAGCAGCCGTGTTAGTCTATATCCGCAAAAAGAAAAGGAGGACTTGTGGCACCTTAGAGACTAACAAATTTATTTGAGCATAAGCTTTCGTGAGCTACAGCTCACTTCATTTTGATAGTCTCTAAGGTGCCACAAGTACTCCTTTTCTTTTTCCATCAATTTAGTTACTGCATCTCAGGGAGGTGGATTACCTATACACATGGGAGAACCCCTCCCATCGGCATAGGTAGTGTCTACATGGAAGCACTACAGTGGCTCCGCTGCAGCTTTGCCACTGTGCTACTGTAGCAGTTTAAATGTGAACATACCCTTAAACATTTCATTTTAAAAAAATCTTTGGTCTAAATATCCCATTTCTTCACATTTTTGTATATTTTCTGTTAAAATAATACTGTAATGCATCCCCCCTTATTTTAAATAAATGTTCCACTAAATATATGTGAATTTTTAAACAAATGTGCAATATTTTAATCTGAAAAGGAATCTCAGTTAGATTCACTGGCCAAGTGAGCCAGGTTTACAGCTGCTGTGTGTTTCCAGAGTGGTGCAAAACAGCAAAACACCACCAAAACTTGTGAATCTGGCCCTGGCATTCATGCTATATGAACAATTGAACTGATGTAGTTATAAACCTAGGACAAATCATTCTGGCCCTCATTGCTAAACACCAGCCCAGAACAAAAAACTATTTCTTTAGCATTTGCTAATCATGGGCTAGTTCAGAACAGGAGCATGTGCAGGAATTTAAATTTGACCACTTTTGAAGGGGCATGTTAAACACACACATTATACACATTAAACCAATGGCTCTCAACCTTTCCAGACTACTGTACCCCTTTCAGGAGTCTGATTTGTCTTGCATACCCCAAGTCATAGGTGCTGGCTTCCTCAGGGCCTGGGGGTGCTCAACTCCTCACTCCTGCCCCATCTGACCACTTCCTCCAACTTCCCTACCCCCGTCCCACCTCTTCCCACTCCCGCTCTGCCACACGCTCTGCCTCCACCCCAGCCCTTCCCCCAAGTCCCTACGCCCATCCAGCCTCTTCCTGCCCCCACCCCACCTCTTCACACCCTGTTCTGCCCCCTCCCCTGAGCGTGCCCTGTCCCCGCAATTCCTGCATACCATGAAACAATTGATCTGCTGCAGGCGGGAGGCACGGGAAGGGAGGGGGAGGAGTTGATCTGGGGGGGCCGCCAGTGGATGGGAGGCTCTGGAGAGGTTGGGGGGAGCTAGCTACCAGTGGGTGCTCAGCATCCGCTAATTTTTTTCTGTGGGTGCTCCATGGCTGGAATACCCACGGAATCGGCTCCTATGCCCCAGAATTTCACCTCAGTTAAAAACTACTTGCTTACAAAATCAGACATAAAAATACAAAAGTTTCACAGCATACTCTTACTGAAAAATTGCTTACTTTCTCATTTTTACCATATAATTATAAAATAAATCAATTGGAATATAAATATTGTACTTAGTATATAGAGCAGTATAAACAAGTAATTGTCTGTATGAAATTTTAGTTTGTACAGACTTTGCTATAGCTTTTTATGTAGCCTGTTCTAAAACTAGACAAATATTTAGATGAGTTGATGTACCCTCCTGGAAGACCTCTGCATACTCCCAAGGGTACGTGTACCCCTGTTTGAGAACCACTGATCTAGTCTGACCTGTATAACATAGGCCATAGGACTTCCATGAATTAATTCCTGTTTGAACTAGAGCATATATTTTAGAAAAAACCTCCAATCTGGATTTAAAAATTCCCAGAGACGGAGAATTCACCATAGTTACAGGAACTTACCAAGGGTTAAATTATCCTCACTATTAGGGCTTGTCTACACGGGTACTTTACAGCGCTGCAACTTTCTTGCACAGGGGTGTGAAAAAACACCCCCCTGAGCGCAGCAAGTTTCAGTGCTTTAAAGTGCCAGTGTAGACTAGCCCTTTAGAAATTTGCACCTTATTTCTAGTCTAAATTTGTCTAGCTTCAACTTCTACTATTGTATCTTGTTAATCTTTGTCTCTTTTATTGAAAAGCCCTCTATTAGCAAATTTCTGCTACCCGAATAGGTACTTATAGATTGTGATTTACTCACTCGTTAACCTTCTCTTTGTTAAGATAAATAGATTGAGCTCCTCTGAGTCTATCACTGTAAGGCCTATTTTCCAGTCCTTTAATCACTCTCTTGGCTCTTCTCTGAACTATGTCCAATTTATCAACATCCTTCTTGAATTGTGGACAGCAGAACTAAATGTATTCTAGTAGTGATTGCACCAAAGCCAAATGCAGAGGTAATATAACCTCACTATTCTTGCTCCCCTGTTATTCCCCTGGTATATTCACCTGTTAATGACAGGTTTCAGAGTAGCAGCCGTGTTAGTCTATATCCGTAAAAAGAACAGGAGTACTTGTGGAACCTTAGAGACTAACAAATTTATTAGAGCATAAGCTTTTGTGAGCTACAGCTCACTTCATCGGATGCATACAGTGGAAAATATAGTGGGGAGATTTTATATACACAGAGAACGTGAAACAATGGGTGTTACCATACAAACTGTAACACCTGTTAATATATCCATGGATTACATTAGCACTTCTGGTCACAGAGTTCACTGGGAGCTCATGTTCAGCTAATTATCCACCATGATCCCAAAGTCTTTTTCACAGTCTTGGCTTCCCAGGATAGAGTTCCCCATCCTGTAAATGTGGCCTACATTCTTTGTTACTAGATGTATGACTTTACATTTGGCCTTACGGTAATGTATTTTGTTTGCTTGCGTCTAGTTTACTGAGTGATTCAGATAACTCTGTATCAGTGACCTGTCCTCTTCATCATTTACCACTCCCCCAGTCTTTGTGCCATCTGCAAACTGTACAGTATCAGTGATTTTATGTTTTCTTCAAGGTAATTGATAAAATGCTAAATAGGGTAAGGCCAAGAACTGATTCCTGTGGGACCTCACTAAACACACCTACTCAAAGATGATTCCCCATTTACGGTTACATTTTGAGACACATCAGTTAGCCAATTTTTAATCCATTTAATATGTGCTATGTTGATTTTGTATTATTGTAGTTGCCCTAGGTTAGCCAGTAGCTGAGCTGGGGTTTGAGAATCTACATTTTGGACTTTGCCACTGT
This sequence comes from Dermochelys coriacea, assembly GCF_009764565.3. NCBI lineage: Eukaryota > Metazoa > Chordata > Testudines > Dermochelyidae > Dermochelys > Dermochelys coriacea. The sequence continues at coordinate 92,108,171 of NC_050071.1, read as the reverse complement.
GACCCAAGAAACCTTTAATGCCAACCAGCAAAGGGATTACAGAAATGTCCTGATTCTGTTATGTACATTCTGGTTCACCAAAGAATGTCATATGAGGTCTCAAATGAAAGCTGGGGTCACACTGGTCATTAATATCAGTGTAAAATTTATTTACAGATAAGGAGTAATGTGTGTGTATATACTGAAAATATGTTCTTAGATTCTGTATCAAGGCATCAGGCACCAGCAGAAACAGGTTTTCTGTTAGACATAAGATGTTTATCCACCTCTCTCTCTGTCAGGATGTAAATTAAGCATTGTAAACTAATACAAATGGATACCCATTTATATATGAAGTCAACAGAGAGATGTGAAGTCAACAGGGAAGAAGCATGCAGGAAAAACAAGCCACAGGGGATTATACTGACTCAGAAAATGGACAAAGAACTTTGGGGAGTATAAGTAGAAGGCAAAGACACCCCCTTATGCTGCACCTAGGAAGTAAACAGGCAGTGCATTTACATTCTTGAAAACAGGACCTCAACTAACCTTGGTTGAAAGTGCAGCAGAGGATTTTGGGGGCAAGATAAACTTCTTTAGACTGGAGGTTAGCCTTTCAGTTAAGTTTAGTCCCTAGAAAGCAGATTATGATTTGTTTTATATGTAACCTTTTGTATGCAATATTCTTACTCACTATGACTTGAACCTTGAATCTTTGATAATAAACATATTGTTTTCACTATAAATAAATCTTAGTGTTGTGGTATTAAGCAAAGCATTGATCATGAAAAAAGAAAAGGAGTACTTGTGGCACCTTAGAGACTAACAAATTTGTACTCCTTTTCTTTTTGCGGATACAGACTAACATGGCTGCTACTCTGAAACCATTGATCCTGAGTAGAATCATACAAGCTGGTGTGTATACTCTCCCTTTAGGGATAGCAGACATGGTATTTCTGTGAGTGTTCAGTAGATAATGGGCTGGAGACTATAGAGGAATGGCTTCAGAGGGATTCGGGGATTGGGGTGCACCTATTGTTAACCTGCAAAGCAAGGGTAAGAACTGATAGAGCCCAGAGGAGACTGTGTGGATGGCTAAAAGGCTTGTGGTGTCAGGGAGTTAACATCCATGGGAAGTCTACCTACAAAATTAAGTCGACCTAAATTACATCAATGTACAGCCAGCGCGGTAATTAAATCATTTTTGCATGTTCATACTACACTCCTTTTGTTGGCAGTGTGCGTCCTCACCAGGATCACTTGCTCCAATTTAACTGTCAGTGTGGGACCTTGTGGAATGGCTTCTGAAAGACAGCAACAGTCAATGTAAGCAATACAGTGTCTACACTGACACTACATCGACCTAAGCCTTTTGCGGAGATGGAGTTTTTAAGTCAGTGTAGTGGGGGAGTTATATTGATGGAATCTACATTGTAATGTAGATACTTACAGAGTTAGGTCAATGCTTATGTTGACCTAATTCTGTGGTGTAGACCAGTGGTTTTCAAAGTTCAGGTCGTGACCCAGTACTGGTTTGCAGATGAAAGGCACTGGGTCACCTTGCTCAGCACCCAGGGACCCTGGTGGCCGGCCACTAAAAACTAGTAGTTCCTACCTGTTCTGACACCATACTGCACCCCAGAAGTGGCCAGCAGCAGGTCCAGCTTGTAGGCAGGGGGCCCCGGGGTTCTGTGTGCTGTCCCCACCCAGAGCACCAGCACTGCACTTCTGGCTAATGGGAGCTGGCGGGGGAGGGAAGACGTACTGGCCAATTGGAGGTGCTGCCTCCAACACCTGTAGCTTCACCACCCAGCCTTGAAAAATAAGGCCCTTTCCCACGGCATTCAACTCCCATCACCATGCAGTATAGCCATCCTGAAGTTCAGCACTCATTGCACAGCACTCCAGACAGGAAGGCTGAGTATGATAACAGGACATACGCAAATCTGTGATTGTACCATTCCCCACCCCACTCCTTTGCCCTTTCTGTTTCCCAAGCTATTGTGTTTCTTTTCAATAAATGAATTTTGTTTTCAATAAATGGATTTTTTGGCTCTGAAAACATTCTTTATTATTGCATAAAGTAAAAGATACGTTAGCCCAGGAAAGAAACAGGCACTGCAAGTCAGCGTAGCAAACACAGATTCCTACTAACATTGGAACCATTGCACTTCACTCTCGTGCAGGGCACCAGACATTACTGGTGGCTTTCAGCCTCAAATTGCTCCCTCAAGGCATCCCTAATCCTTGCAGCCTGCGCTGGGCCCCTCTAATAGCCCTGCTCTCTGCTGTTCAGATTCAGCCTCCAGATGTTGAACTCCGAGTTCCATGCCTGAGTGAATCGTTCATCCTTCCCTTCACAAATGTTATGAAGAGTACAGCACGCGGATATAACTGCGGGGATGCTGTCATCGGCCAGGTCCAGCTTCCCATACAGAGAGCACCAGCAGCCCTTTAAACGGCCAAAAGCACACTCCACAGTCATTCTGCACCGGCTCAGCCTGTTGTTGAACCGCTCCTTGCTGCTGTCAAGGCTCCCTGTGTTGGGTTTCATGAGCCACGGCATTAAAGGGTAAGCAGGGTCTCCAAGGATCACAATGGGCATTTCGACTTCCCCTACGGAGATCTTCTGCTCTCGGAAAAAAGTCCTGGCTTGCAGCTTCCTTAACAGGCCAGTGTTCTGAAAGATGCGTGCATCATGCACCTTTCCGGGCCAGCCTGTGTTAATGTCAATGAAACACCCACGGTGATCCACAAGCGCCTGGAGAACCATAGAGAAATACCCCTTCCGATTAATGTACTCGGAAGCTAGGTGGGCTGGTGCCAGAATTGGAATACGTGTGCCATCTATCGCCCCTCTGCAGATAGGGAAACCATTTGTGCAAAGCCAGCCACAATGTCATTCACGTTACCCAGAGTCACGGTTCTTCTAAGCAGGATTGGATTAATGGCCCTGCAAACTTGCATCAACACAATTCCAACGGTCGACTTTCCCACTCCAAACTGGTTAGTAACCGATCGGTAGCTGTCTGGAGTTGCCAGCTTCCAGATTGCAATAGCCACCCGCTTCTCCACCGTAAAGGCAGCTCTCAATCTTGTGTCCTTGCGCCACAGGGTGGGGGCGAGCTCCTCACACAGTCCCATGAAAGTGGGTTTTCTCATCCGAAAGTTCTGCAGCCACTGCTCGTCATCCCAGACTTGCATGCTGATTGTGATCCAACCACTCAGCGCTTGTTGTTCCATGGTGGTGAGCATGTCCATGAATGCCACAAGCAAACTCATGTCACATGCGTTACTCGAGTCGGTATTATTGTTGGAGCCCTCACTGTCACTTTGGATCATAAGGAATAACTTGACTACCAAACGTTATGTGCTGGCGAGACTCGTCAGCATACTACTCAGCAGTTCGGGCTCCATTCCCACAGACCGAAAGGGAAGTCAGAGCACACAGTACAAAAAACATTGAAAGATGGCACCAAATGTGGATGGAAGCACAGGGACTGCTGGGATGCAAACCGATGCATCATAGGACATTGGGACAGGACCCAGAATATCCCGCACCCCTGCCCCCTTTGCACCAGCCACAGCACCAGAATGGGAAGAGGTGCTCTGTGGATAGCTGCCCATAATGCACTGCTCTCAATGCCGCTGCAAGTGCCGCAAATGTGCACCTGCAGCTGTCAGTGCGGACAGACTGCAGCCGCTTTCCCTATTGTGCTCTCCGAAGGTGGGTTTAACTCAAAGCACTCTACATCTACAAGTGTAGCCATGCCCTTAGAATACTTTTCTCGTGTAGTACCAGAATAGCTATAATGTCAAAGCACTCCTAATGTGGAACTGGCCTAAGAGTATCTACATAGGAAGTTATACTGGTATAACTATAGCAGTATAATTATACTAGTGTAATTATGCCAGAAAAGTTTCCCCATGTACACAAGCCGTTATAGGAGGAATTAAACAGTTAATGGTGTTGACATATAAATCATTATCTCTGGTCATCAGAGTTAACACCTCACTGAGATGAATGAGGCAGATCACGCCTCTCAAAGCTATCATTCCAAGCTCTCTGCAGATTCAAGTAGATATCTTTGCACTGGTTATATATAATTAACATTTTTTTCAGGTTTGCTTCACAACCATAACAAATAAGGACATAGACACCTAATGGCTTGTCTACATTGGCAAGTTTTTTTTACCAAAAACTGCCTTTTGGTGACAAAACAGCAAGAGCATACACACTACAATGGGACTTTTGTTGCGAAAAATGGCCAGTTTTGGCGCCAAAACCTTCCACCCCTATGAGAGATTTTTGTCTTTTCCCCTCCCTTTATTGTCGACAAAGAGCCAGTGTAGACACTGCTGATTGTTCTGTCAACAGAACTGGCTTCTGTCCATATCCCACAATGCCTGCCCTGATTGCTCTGTTCAGTGTTTTGATCTCTGCTGCCCTGCAGGCATGCATCCCTCCCCTTTCAAAGCTCCGGGAAGTATCTGTGTGCTGCTCCGTTTGGGGAACAAACAAAGAGCAAATCATTGGAATGCTTCTGTTCTGCCCTGCGCTAGGAATACAGACTGCTGCTGCAAGGGGAGGGGGACAGACTGCTGTGATGCTTTGCCCTTCCTCAGCAGGGAGAGCTCACCGAGCTACTCATGATGCTACTCTTGGCAGCTGAGGAGGCTGTGGAAGAACTCAGAGAGAATCCCAAGATGCACAGCGATCCTTCCCACAACTCTGCACGGTGAGATATATACCCAAGGTGCATTGCTCACCCTGTCGATGATAGTGTCCCCAATGTGGACATGATCTGTCGACAGAGGGAGCAAGTGTGAACACCCTTTGGTGATTTTTTGTTTTGTTGACTTTTGGGTCGACTTTTGGGCTCTGGGGTGGGTCCAGGGATGAGGGGTTTGGGGTGCAGGAAGGGGCTCCAGGTTTGGGGGGGCTCAGAGCTGGGGCAGGGAATTGGGGTGTGGGGTTGGGGCATGGGCTTACATCCAGCAGCTTCCAGTCAGTGGTGCAGCGGGGGTGCAAAGACAGGCTTCCCACCTGTCCTGGCACCACAAACCGCGCTATGCCCTGGAAGCAGCCAGCAGGTCCGGCTCCTAGGCAGATGCATGCATGCGGCTCCATGCTGTCGCCCACAGGCACCGCCCCCCCAGCTCCCATTGGTGGCACGGGCCAAGGGACGTACTGGCCGCCGCTTCCAGCAGCTCCGATTGGCCTGGAGCAGCGAACCACGGCCACTAGGAGCCACAATTGGCTGAACCTGCGGACGTGGCAGGTAAGCAAACTGGCCCAGCCCATCACAAGCGGTGGAACAAGTTTGGGAACTACTGGTCTAGACAATAGCATAATTTGCCCGTTCCAAAGCAAGCTCACGTAACCCATGGGAGCCAAAAAATGATGAGTAAGCACAGGGTCAAGCGTGACTGATTGTTTCACGGCTGTACTGTCCTCTGAGTTTCTGTGCCTTGGGGAGAGCCAACACTGTCCCCACATTTTCCACAGGAGTTCGTCCTGGAACATATCTCGCTCCTGAGGGTGACCTGGGAAGCAAGGGTGGGTCTTCACTGCAATGCGGATTCTGCCATGGCCCATATGCAGCTTGCCTGTGTACAGCAATGGTCCCCTAGCCCCACACGGCACAGTGGCTCGGACAAGTTAGCCTTACTGGGACAAGGTCCACAGTAGCTCTCCCAAGAAACCTGCACAAGTGCATTGCCCAAGTTCTGGTCGAGACCTTTGAAGAGATCACTGAGGCTGATTACCGCGATGTGAGAGAGCTCATCAATGCCTTATTCCACATCTAAGCATGCATGCAGCCCTAACCGTCCTCACCCCAAGAGCCTGCACCAAATAACTTCCTTCCCAAAATAAAAGCTGCTTACCGGGAACCTCCTCTGGTGTTTGTCCTTCCCCAAGCACTGGCCACCGTGACTGGCTACCTTCCTCCTGGCTTGAGAACAGATCCTGGCTGCATATATCTATGGATGCTGGGCTGTCCCCTCTTCCTCCTCAGCACCTTCACTCCTGCTTCCTTCCTCCTCCTGCCTTGTTGTACTGTGCTCTGAAGTGTCCATGATGGTACTTGGAGTGGAGGTGGGGTCACCCCCGAGTATTGCGTCCAGCTCTTTGTAGAAATGGCAGGTTGCAGGGGCAGCACCGGAGTGGCTGTTTACCTTGCGGCTTTGCGGTAGGCATTCCGCAGCTCCTTCACTTTAACCCTGCACTGCAGTGCATCCCGGTCTTGGCCCCTTTCCACCATGTCCCTTGATATCTGCCCAAAGGTATCGTAATTCCTATGGCTGGAGTGCAGCTGGGACTGGACAGCTTCCTCCCCCCAAACACTGATGAGGTCCAGCACCTTGCCATTGCTCCATACTGGGGATCGCCTGGCGCGTGGAGGCATGGTCATCTGGAAAGATGCGCTGAGAGCACTCCACGCCTGGATGAGCAAACAGGAAGGGGATTTTCAAAATTCCCAGAGAATTTAAAGGGTGGGTCTGACAGTTGGTCACTTGAGGGCAGGGCAGTAGAATTAAAAGTGATGACCAGAGTGGCTAGAACAGGCATTGTGGGACACTTCTGGAGGCCGATCAGAGTGCTCTATAGGACCAGGGCATCCACACTGGTGCCGCAGCGCTCCAGCGGGGGTACACAAAATGTTATTCCACTCGTGGAGTACCAGGAGCGCTCTAGCTATGGAGTCAGAGTGCTCTACGTGCCTTGCCAGTGTGGATGGGTAGTGAGCTAGTGCGCCCGGGGCTCCTTTAATGTGCTCTAACTCGCAAGTGTAGCCATGTCCTAAGTGTGGCCACCATTTATACCAGAAAAACTGCACTTTTGCTGGCATAGTTTATTCCAGCTATGTTGGTCAGGGATCATACCGTATCATCATACCCTGGACCAAAATAGCTATGCTGGCAAAAATTGGTAGTGTGGAACTGCCCTTATTCTGGAATAAGTGTGTCCACAGGAGAATTATATTGGTATAATTCTATCTGTATAGTTACGCCAGTTTATTTCTCTGTATAAATAAGTCTTCAGAGAGATGGGGGAGAATCAGAGTTGCACAACTTACTCTGAATAATGTCTTAATTTAGTACCAGGATGGGATGATATTTGAGAAAATTCCACCATTTCTTCCCCAACCGCATCCCCTCATCAAGTGCCCACTTCAGTTCAGAGGGAAGCTCAATCATAGTAACATCTGTGCAATCTACTCTGAGCAGTGATTTACTTTGGCAACTCACTTGGGTGGACCTTGGAAGACTACAACCTTCTTTCTGGAGCTTGACTGCCTGTGGATGACACCTATAACATTTATTCTTTCAGGAACTAGTCCTTCAAAATACATGCTTAGATGCATGAGCAATGATATTAATGCTGAATGCTGGACAATGCTCCTTTGTCTCCTCCCTCCACCACAGGAATACGTATGTCCACATTTTTGGATGGCTTTTCTGAACTAAACTCAAGCTCTTAAGATCCAGTTGTGATCTCTTGTGATCTCTTGTTTTAAATCAAAAGTAAATCCACGAACTCAGTGGAGTTGCAGGGGTTTAAAAATTATATCTGTGAGATCAGAGCCAGGCCTTTGGTGATTTTCTCATCACTAATTTACATCTGCAGGTACAACTGACTATCTAAAAGGGGCTACTAAAACAGTGAGAGAATGAATCCTGGCCCCAAAGCTGCCGTTGATTTCAATGTGGCCTGGATTTCACACAGTATCTTGTCAGCTCTCTCTCTCACTCACTCACTCATTAAAACAAAACCATAAACTTGTCCAATATTGTAACTTTTGAATCTTCTATCTCTTTTTTATTTTCCCCCCAAACTTTCCCGCCCCAGCTGTGGAGAGGCTGAGCACCCTGCTCTGTGTCTCTCCGGCCTCAGAGATGGGAGAGAGGTGGAGAAGCTGAAAAGCTGGGTTCTCTGGCTGCTGGACTTGGGAGAACCGAACCCCCTGCCTCTCCGCCTCCATAGCAGCCAGGCTGGAAGGCTCTTGTCAATTTCACTTTGTGCCAGGTGGGCAGCCAGAATACCAAAAATTTCTCCTGAAACAGTATTTCTTGAAAACTCCCAACAAAAAAATTGTGTTTGACTTGTCCTGGTTTGGAACAATTTTTTCCCTCCAAAACCATAAAACTTTTTTGGGAAGGGATTTCCATTTTCCAGCCAGCTCTGTCTGAAATCCAGAAGCAAAGATCTCGGACTCACAATTAATGGATCCCTGGCCTAGGCTCCTCTGGCACAGGTTAAACCCTCAACAGATGCACACACAAAAAAATGTTTTGAGTGGAACTAGTTGAAATTTTTAAAATGTTTTGAAATTACAATGAAAAATGGAATAAACAGTGTCTTTCTTTTCTGTTTTTTCAACCAGCTCTAGATTTGAGGGAGGTGCCTTACTGTTTACAATTCTCTCTGATGCTCTTAGGCCTGGATATTCTTTCTATTCTCACCTCTGGAGATACTGTCTTCTCCAACAGATGACCCATGGCATAATATTCCTCTCACTCTCTTTACTTCCTTTGCTTCAGTAAAAGTTTACACTACCTCTAGCAGTTGTGACAGGGTTAGGCTGGATGGCTACAGGAGAGTAATAGAAGGCAGATATATTAGCCCCAGGTTAAGTAGGTCCCTTTTCCCTGGGTAAGGTAACAGGGAAGGTTCCAGAACAATCAGGAACCTTCTGGAGACAATTAAGACACACAGGCTGATTAGAACACCTGCAGCTAATCAAGAAGCTGCTAGAATCAATTAAGGCAGGCTAATCAGGGCACCCCTGGGTTTAAAAAGGAGCTCACTTCAGTTTGTGGTGTGCGTGTAAGGAGCTGGGAGCAAGAGGTGCTAGGAGCTGAGAGTGAGAATGCGGACTGTTGGAGGACTGAGGAATACAAGCATTATCAGACACCAGGAGGAAGGTCCTATGGTGAGGATAAAGAAGGTGTTGGGAGGAGGCCATGGGGAAGTAACCCAGGGAGTTGTAGCTGTTGCGCAGCTGTTCCAGAAGGCACTCTAGACAGCTGCATTCCACAGGGCCTTGGGCTGGAACCCAGAGTAGAGGGCGGGCCCGGGTTCCCCCAAACCTCCCAACTCCTGGTCAGATACAGGAGGAGTCGACCTGGACTGTGGGTTCAGAAAAACGGCCAAACTGAGGGTTGCCATGAAGCTCCAAGGCGAGCAAATCCGCCAATAAGCACAAGACCCACCAAGGTAGAGGAGGAACTTTGTCACACAGTGTAAACTTTATCTAAGTTTTTTTTCCAAGTAGGAAGCAAGAAGTTGTTAACTTATTAATAAGGACAGTTTAACATCTCTGGCACCTTCCTTTAGGCATTGTCTTGGGCAGAACTCACTTTGTTAATGCTATAGATTGTGATGAGAAAAAAGAATAGGGCTCAGTGGCATGGGGAAATCATTTAGGTATGTAGTACACTGTTGATGACATTCCATTTTGATATGGTCTCCTCCCATCCCCTTTGCACTGGGTGATACACATTGCTTAGAAATATCTAGTTCATTTTAAGTTATAAATAAGACCTTTGACTTAAAAAATTACCAGCATGCAGGTCCTACGATATAATTCATCCTTTCAAACAAAACAACTATAGCTGGTTGGGAATTTTTCAACTAATTGTCTTTGATTCGCGGCAATCAATACTTTCTGCAGAAATGTATTGATTTCTATGCAGCTTTTATTGGGAAGATTGTCAGGTCTAGGATAGGATTTCTGGTCAGCAAGAACGAGAGACTGACTCCAGAACAGACCAGTGGTCAGGGGACTCACATGGGATGAGCAAGAGCCAGTTTTAAGTCCCTGCTGTGCGTGAGTCAGAGTAACCTCTTCTGTTGAAACTGGTCCACGCTTTATAAATGAATGAACATTCATTGTGTGTGAGAGAAAAAGACACTAACTGGATATGGGATAGAAGCAGAGTAGAGATTTGAACTGGCAGAGTGCTCTAACTAGCAGTCTATTAGCTATACTGGTGGGGGTTGCTCTCTGTTTTTCATGAACATTTTTGAAAGGTCTTTTGAAATTTCAAAAGGTTCAATGCAGAACAAAAGCAAATTTCAAATCTTCAGTTTTTTGCAAGACAGAACTCTTGTTTCTGGTCAACTCTAAATGCAACATTAATAAAGTAACCAACTAGTGTCCATGCCATTTTTTTTTCAGCTTATGTATGATTTTGATTTAATATTGTACAGACTTTAAAGGTATATGCTATTGATTATTGTTGCTATTATTAAGCACTGACAGTAAATCCAGCACTGTATAAGACCCAAATAAAACTTAGGCTAACATTTTCAAATCTAGAGCCTGAAATAAGGCACCAAAATCCAGATTCAGAGATCTCAATAGCGTAAGGGTGGCCTGCCTTCTCAGAGGTTCTGAGCACATACATCTGACTTTCCCTTTAATGGGATTGTGAATGATCAGCACCACTGAAAATCAGTTCACTTTCATTTATGTGTCAAATATGGATTTGTCTAATTATAGCCAAGTCTTAAAATGTTAGCCATGACATTTGCCCTGAGAAATGTACACTCAAAAGATGAATAATGATCTTTGGATGCATAAACAGGGGAATATTGAGTAGGCGTGGAATGGTGGTATTACTTTTGTATGCAGCATTGGTGAGACCATTACTGGAATATTATCTCCAGATCTGATGTCCAAACTTCAAAAAGGATGTTTAAAAAACTTGGCAAGGATTCAGATAAGAGCCACAAGAACGATTAGAGGACTGGAAAACATGCCTTATAGTGAGAGATTTAAGGAGTTCCATCTAATAGTTTTATTGAAAAGAAAACTAAGAGGTGATTGGATCATTATCTGCAAATACCCACATGGGGAGAAGATTTCAGATGGTAGAGGATGGCTTGGTATAATACAGGCGTCAGTAGATCCTGTTGCTAGAAACTGAATCTAGACAAATTTAATCTGATATAAGGCATACATTTTTAACAGTCAGAGTATTAACCACTGGCATAATTTACCAAGGGATATGGTGCATTCTCCATCATTCAGTGTCTTTAAAACAAGATTGGATTTCTTTCTAAAAGATATATTCTAACACAACCTGGAGTAATGGGCTTGATACAGGAATCACTGAGTGAAAATCTATTAACTGAAATTGTACAGAAGCTCAAACCAGATAATACCAGTATGTTCATTATGGACTTTAAAATCTATGACAGGTTTCAGAGTAGCAGCCGTGTTAGTCTGTATTCGCAAAAGAAAAGGAGTACTTGTGGCACCTTAGAGACTAACAAATTTATTAGAGCATAAGCTTTCGTGAGCTACAGCTCACTTCATGCATCTGATGAAGTGAGCTGTAGCTCACGAAAGCTTATGCTCTAATAAATTTGTTAGTCTCTAAGGTGCCACAAGTACTCCTTTTCTTTTTTTTAAAATCTATGACTCTATGAAACCTAACAGTCAGATAAAGATCGGACAAAAAGTATGCTCGGAGCGTAGCAGATGCAGATAATTTCAACTTGTTTTAACTGGCATGGTGGTGGCATAACATTCAAATGGGTTAATTTTTGAGGACTTTGTCAAAGAAAATTTTTTTAGGAGGAATTTTCAAGGAAGGGTACTTCATGTATTAAGAAAAGGAGCTCAATCCCAGGGACAGAGGGACAGCATGAGGACAAGAATGAGAGGCAGTAGCAAATGGAGTGATGAAACTGTGATAGTGCTGATGGACCAAAGTGGTCTAACATACCGAGAGGAGATGAAAGGGCAGACATGCAGGTGAGTTTGTGCAGAGCCCTGACAGAGAGGGTGAGAATCCTGAATATGATTTTGGTAGCAGGGGAGGTGACATTGCAAGGACTCAGCAACAGAAGTGGTATGATCTGCATGGCAGGTGAGGAAGAATAACTGCATTTGGGATCTTTTTCTCAAGTGGACAGGCCCTAGATAGAGTAAGAACAGAGGCGATTAAATGGGGTTCTAGTGTGAAACGTTTTCTTTAATTCAAACTTTTAAAAAATGGGAAGGTTATTTTTAAACAAACTATAAAATAGTTATTCAAATTAGGTCTCTATCAGCTAAGACCAAGTCTACATGTACTGTGCTGCTGCAACGCATCTGGTGAAGATGCTCTATGCCAACGGGAGAGAGCTCTCCCATCGACATGAAGAACCCACCTCCATGAATGGCAGAAACTAGGTCAGTGGGAGAAGCTCTGTGCACACAAATGCTTATGTCGGTGTAACTTGTGTCGCTTGGGGGGTAGGGGGATCACACCGCTGAGTAACATAAGGTAGGTTGACGTAGGCTGTAATGTAGACATAGCCTAATTGTTTGGGGAGATGTAAGTGCAGTTAAAATTGAATCTCTTTCAATAAATATCATCAGCTTTGTCTAAGCCAGGGCAGGAGGTTGGGGTGCAGGACAGGGTGCGGAATGTGGGAGAGATCTCAGGGCAGGGGGTTGGGGTGCAGGAAGGGTGTGGCAGGGGGTTCAGGGCAAGGGGCTGGAGGCCCAGGGAAGGAGGTTGAGGTTCAGGAGGGGGTGTGGAGTGCGGGAGGGGTCTCAGGGCAGGGGGTTGGGGTGCCGGAAGTGTGTGGCAGGGGGCTCAAGGCAGGGGGTTGGGGTGTGGGTTCCGGTCCAGCGCCGCTTACCTTGAGTGGTTTCGGGCTGGCAGCGGCACGCAGCAGGGCTAAGGCATGCTCCCTGCCTGCCCTGGTCCTGCGCCACTCCCGGAAGTGACCAGCATGTCCGGCAGTGGCTCCTGGGGGTGGGGTGGGGCAGGTGGCTCTGCCGTGTGCTGCCTTCGCCTGCGGGTACCACCCCTGAAGGTCCCATTGGCTGCAGTTCCCCATTCCTGGCCAATGGAAGCTGCAGGGGGCGGTACCTACAGGCGAGGGCAGTGCACGGAGCCCTCTGCCCCCCACTCCACCGGGGGCCACAGGGACATGGTGCCGGCTGCTTCCGGGAGCAGAGCAGGGCCAGGGCAGGCAGGGAGCCTGCCTTAGACCCACTGCGCCACGGGGCTGGCAATCCTGCAGGCCAGATTGAAAGCCCTGATGGGCTGGATCCAGCCCGCAGGCTGTAGTTTGCCCTCCCCTGGCCTAAGCTGAGGAATATGTACACATTACTGAAGAGGTATCAGCAATGGGAAGAGCTGAATCTGTGCTGAAAATGGCTTAGCTGTATGTGTGGACATAAAGTTATCCATTTTTTCAGCACAGATTCAGCACCATCCATTGCTGACAGCTGTTGACAGCAGTGAATACATTTCCTAGTGTAGAGAAAACTTTTGGAGGTTGTAAAACTAATCTCTTTGAAGACAGTGAGTCACAGTGAGTTTCTGAGGTGCAGGAACTCTTATATATACTAGCCAAATTTACCATGTCAAATAACGTTTGTTACCCAGCAATCAATTTGAAATGCTCCTCAAGACCATACATGAAAGTGCTTCAATTGATTACCTATGGTTTTAAGTAACATACAGAACAGGCTATGTTTTTATAGGGTTAGAGAACAACGGAGCCTGAATCATTCTTGGTATCTGAAGGTGCTGTCAGAAACATCTAAAAATTGAACCACCACAGGGAGAATATCAGAAGTGGAGCTACTAGCTCCATTCCACTAATGTCTTAGCTGGCAAACCTCCTATAGTTCACCAGCTGTGTCCCCCCTCTCTGCCATGTCCCCTCTATCTAAGCTCCCCACTATATCAGTTTCTCCTCTAATGCATTCTGGCTGATATAGTCAGTCAGTGTACCCTGTTGTCACAGATATAGTTGTCAATAATAAAGATTTTCATCAAAGGCTTCTGTAGAGCGTGTCTTTTCTCATACAAGCCAGAACTCTTGAAAATGGGCAAGTCCATGCCCAAACCCTTCTGCTGTATCAGGGATATTTTAAACAGCAATCACACAGGACTGCTGGTCTTTATGTATGGCTTTACCCACCTGTATCCATTGGCCTCAGCCATAAACTTGACCACCCCAAACCCAGTGATACTCTATAATTGTAACCTGTCTTCACAATGCAGTTGTCTTCAATTCTCTCATCCATGGTGGGGGAGAGAAGGAGAGGGGGCTGCAGCTCTCATACAGATGGGATCTCACTGCAGGCCAAACTTCACACAGATACTAAGTTCTTCAACTACTAACTCTTATTCCAGTCTCCCATAATCCCACATCTGAGCAAAAATGTGTTGATCCACAACTATTGCTCCATTTTGGTAAGGCTCAAGGCCAGAATGCATATAAAGCAAGCACTGATGCCAGGCTTTTCACTGTGGTGCTCATCCTGAGGCTTCTTTTGGAGTAATGGTCTGACTGTCCAATGACTGAAATCTCATGATCTTAAATCTCCTACTGCATTCCACCTACTTTTGCCAGTTACACAACTCTCTTGTGCCTATGAAACTAGCTGCCAAGTAAACAATAGACATTGCTGTTCCATGGCACTGTCTGAGCTGGTGATAGTAGCAATAATGAATAGGCCTAGGAATTTTAGGACACTTACAGAAAACTTCACTAGATTGACCAGCCACACTGGAAACTATTCAACCCCCATTGTAAAAATGGTTGCTTTGGAAGTCACAGAATGCACTGGTACTGCTATGGTATTAAGAAATGTAGTGTGTGGACATGCTAGAATGGTTCTGTCAAAAATAGTATTGCTTACAAGTCTTGCAAGGAACCAGCAATACAACCAAGCATTCATGCAACAGGTATTCTGACAAAGGTCTTCTCACTCAGTGCATATACACCCAAAGTACAGACCCAACCTTGGGGTTCTCTGCCTATTGCTAGGCCACAGCAGATGGCAGAACAGGCAGAATTTTTGCTGGTGGCTGAAGCTTTAACCCCCCCCTCCTCCTCTAAATTTCCAAACAATACTGTTTGGTGATGAGCTGGTGAACGTTTGAGAGCAGAGGTGGCTGAAAGTCCTCCAGGGAATTTCTTGATCTGAGGATCTATTGCATACAACAATGAAAAGTTAGAAGCATTGTTCACTTCAAGAAAGCCTCTCTTTCAGCTCTTCTTCCTGGGCTGATTTTAGCACCAATTGTCTGCTTGATAAGTATGGGAGGAAATTAATGTCTATTTGTTTTCTCACCTCCCTTGAATAAACAAGAAGCAAGGAGATCACATCTTTCTGTCAGGCTAAAACCTCTTTACTGCAAGTTGTAAACATACCTATTGTTCTTTTGTTTAAAAATAACATGTCCCTTACCATGCACTGGGCATGTCAATTACAGGGCAACCTGTGCTGAGCTTGGAGTGTTGAGAACCAACACAATGGCTCATTTTGTTTGTTCAAATTACAGTACATGGATGGCTTAGTGCTTCAGACATTTAAAAGCCAGGCATTGTCCCTTTTAAATTTTATTTTAAAACAAAAATCCACTACACTTTTGATCCATAATAAACTGGTTGCTTTACAGAATCATAGAATCTACAGATGGAGAAAACACCTTATCATAAAATAAAATAGTGATTAATACTAATTTTATTTTAAAAGTATCTTTAATGTACGTCAGAGGTAATTGCTGGGTAGTAAGCAACCTTGAAAATTAGGTTCACTTATTTAGATACCTAGATAGGGACATAAGAGCCTAATATTAGGCACCCATTTTTTAACTTCTTGGCCCTAGTCCAGAACATTTTGTTATCAATTCATATTTAACATAAAATAATATTCAATTCACATAGAATAATTTAGCAGAATGAATGGGGTTGTGAGAAATGGGAATGACAGCAGGTCAGAGTGAATGGAGTTAAATTGTGTTTCTATCAAAGAATTGAAGGTATTCCAAGTAACTGAATGATGGTGAATTTAGCTTTCAAGGGAGATCATGCTGAGATTAATTTAGCTGAGCAGGGATTCATCAGCACAGGGAACTATAATGTATAGAAGTTATTAGATTATTCATATAAAGTCTAAGTAAAGATTCCAAACTTTCTGGAAGCCTTCAGTTCTTGTGTCCATATAGGTTTACAATTTGAGTTGAGAATTATCGGTGTTTTGAATTATTTTTCACATGGGAGGGGAAAGGTATTTGGCTATGATCAGGTAAGTGTTGTAATGTGTAGATGGGTTATTAGAGACAAGGTGAGTGAGGTGATATCTTTTATTGGATCAACTTCTGTTGGTGAATAAGACAAGCTTTCAAGCTACACAGAGCTCTTTTTCTGGTCTGGGAAAGATACTCAGAGTGTCACTGTTAAATATAAGGTGGAACAGATTGGTTAGCATAAGTAGTTAACACATATCCTAAGGGACCATTGAAGGTGAAGAGCCTTGTTAATGCATCCGATGAAGTGAGCTGTAGCTCACAAAAGCTTATGCTCAAATAAATTTGTTAGTCTCTAAGGTGCCACAAGTACTCCTTTTCTTTTTGCGAATACAGACTAACACGGCTGCTACTCTGAAACCTGTTAATACTCCTGCAGCCATAAGACCAAAAAAAAGGTGTGTGTGTTACAGGTTGTTGTAATAAGCCATAAATCCAGTATCTTTATTAAGATCATGATTTTTAGAATCTAGCAAAGTTATGAATGTAAGCTTCCAGGCTCATCTTTTGAAAGTGTTGTGTAAGGTACCTTTGAAGATGAGGACTGAAAAGTCAAATATGGAGTGATCATATTGTGAAAAGTGTTCACTATGGGTAATTTGGTGTTTTTTGTCTTATCTTTTTTTGTGTGAGTTCATCTGAGAGTAAAGTGATTGTCTGTCTGATTTCA
This sequence comes from Dermochelys coriacea, assembly GCF_009764565.3. Classification (NCBI taxonomy): domain Eukaryota; kingdom Metazoa; phylum Chordata; order Testudines; family Dermochelyidae; genus Dermochelys; species Dermochelys coriacea. The sequence continues at coordinate 92,091,463 of NC_050071.1, read as the reverse complement.
CCCACATAATTGTTATCAGAAAGAAAAGGAGTACTTGTGGCACCTTAGAGACTAACAAATTTATTTGAGCATAAGCTTTCGTGAGCTACAACTCATTTCATCGGATGCATTCAGATGAAGTGAGCTGTAGCTCACGAAAGCTTATGTTCAAATGAATTTGTTAGTCTCTAAGGTGCCACAAGTACTCCTTTTCTTTTTGCGAATACAGACTAACACGGCTGCTACTCTGATAGTTGTTATCGGGGCATTAAGTGCACGGGATGAGGTACACCATATATTATGACAGGAATGTGTAGGACACGCAGTCATAAGCAAAAAAGAATAATCTTTACTAGACACTACAAATCATAGTCGTAACAAAGATACCAGATTTATGGTTTATTACCACAATCTGTCAGCCACTAACCCCTCATGTTTTGTCCAGTGATGATAGGGGTGTTAACGGGACACTTCTCCTTGAATGGTCCCTTAGAATAGTGTTAACTAATTATCCTAAATAATGTGTTACAACTTGTATTTAACTGTGACACTCTGAGTACCTTTCCCAGACCTGAAGAAGAGCTCTGTGTAGCTCGAAAGTTAGTCTCTTTCACCAACAGAAGTTGATCCAATAAAAGGTATCACCTCTCCCACCTTGTCTCTTTAACATCCTGGGACCAACATAGGTACAACAACACTACAAACAACATAGATTAGTTATGCTTAGTGCCTTCAGTCTTCAGTTGGCATGGCAATTTTTACATCCAAGCTAATTTGAATTAATTTTGAGAGTTAAGACTTTGTGAGGCACCATATCAAATGTTCTATTTAAATCTGTATTACATTTACTGCATTCCCTCAACCACTAATTTGGTGATTCTACCAAAGAAAATCTATATATATTTGGATGCTCAGCAGTGTATTATATGAATGAAACATTTGCAAGCATTTTATATTAGATATAAAATACACTGCTGAGCATCCAAAGATAATGAAAATTGGGCTATGTCTTCCTGATTTCAAATGTGTAACTTAGAGGCAAAGGGTGATTTGAGGACATATAATACACAAATTAGATTTTGGATCCTGATATTAATCATATTTTTCTTGTCCTGCTTCATGATTGTTATATTGCTATACTGTTTGTATTATTCAGTAAGCCACAGCCATAAACAAATATATCTGAAAATCTGTATTGTGAAGGTTCAGGAATTGCTTGAAGATATAACTGCTGCTGGAACAATTATTTGCGTCAGGTTACAGCACATGGTGCCTGCTTTTAGGAAAGTGCTACTACTAATTGTTAATAACTTGTCTATTTGAACTTTGAAGAAATTTCACTTATCCCCCATCTCTTTCCCCTTTCCTCCACAAATACCTTCCTTTGATTAAAAGCATTATTATTTTAAATCAGAAGAGTTCTGTGGGAACTGATATATAAGCAGGCCCTGGAAAGCTTGGTGCACAAATATAGACCAGTGAAGTGTAGGCAAATTGACACACAGGATGTGCACCCAGAGCCAGTTCACAGCAGTGGGTAAAGATAATAAATTATAATGTAGTTGATTCCCAATACAGTAGGCAATGTCTAAGGTTAGATAACTGTCACACTGAGGAGCTTCCATTGCCCATTCTGATCCTGCACAAGTTTGAATTGAGAGTTCAGTGCCCTTCCCAGAGCATCTGTGAGAGAGGGGGGTAACTTGATCCTTTGTTATCCTTTAAAACTTTTCACAAAAACATGTACATAATTTAACAAAACAGTTTGCAGAATATGCAGCGCAGCTTAGTACACAAGACAAGGGAGGAATTCAATATCTAACCCAATTGTTTTCAGATCTTGGGAGTGTGTTGAACAAAATATTTATACATAGGCTTATTGGAGCTTTGGCTTTGAGTTTGATCCCTTGCTTCCCAGGTAGGGCTGCCAATTTTGGTTGGACATATTCCAGTGGTTTCATCATATGACATAATCTTTAATTAAAGATTAATCTTTAATTCCTGGAGGCTCCAGGGCAATCCTGGAGGCCTGGCAACCCTATTCCCAGGTCAGGAAAGACCGGGAGTCAGATCCTCAAAGGTATTTAGGTGCCTAACTCCCACACCTTTGAGGATCTGGACAGGATTCTGAGTGGAGGCTGCGCTTTGTATTACTCTCTAGTGACTTACTTGGGTTGAAGTTTGGAGAAGAACTGACTGTCTCCAGAAGGAGCTCCATCCAGATCCCTTCCCTAGTTGGGAAAGTATCCATAAAGTGCGGCCTTTGAGGATGTGGAAGTAGAGTGAAACATGGGGGAAGATCCTGGATGACCTACTCCTCCCAAATAATACCCATAACTGTTGATGATTTTACCACTTATTCTCATTAAAGAGACATCATCAACTTGAAATCCAGTCCATTTCTTTAAATGAGTTTCAAGTACTATATTTTCTCACAATTCTCACCATATTTGGAAGATTATACAATTGTATTTTCCTTTTATTTTTATAATATTTTTATCTCCCTGTGTTGGTGGGAAAAATCCAGACAAACAATCAGGAAAACTGACTGATTAGAGAGCAGTAAGAATAAAATAGTGCTGTCAAAGTATGCAAACTAGAAAAATATTGGGTAAAAAATAACTTTTTCTTTAATCTATTTAATTGGAGTAGACCTAGGACTGCCCCATGTAGTCATGGGGATTCTGCCAAAATGCAGGGGTTCTGTTTACCCAGATTCACTTAGTGGATTGGAGCCTTAGGTATTACTTATGATTAATAAAAAACTGAGAAAGTTATTTTTAATTTGACAGTGTCTCTTTAACATGAGTGGGAATTACACCACATATGATTCAACAGAAGAATATACTAGTTAGACTATCATTTAAACCTAAAACTATTTAATATTTTTGGTTCCTGTGGCATGATTTACACATTGCCACTTTAAAATGTGCACTGTTATTTATCAGTGTGCAACATAATCTTTAGCACATTATCTATAAGATTTAAACACAATGCGTGCTCTTTATATTTGAGTTATTGCTTCTTTGACATTTATACTTACTTTCCTTCTTTCTTATGCTGATAAATTAGAAATGCCCTCTAGCATTTTGAAATTTATGTCTCAGTGTTTGTTTCCATGGAATTATACATCTGGTAGCGCAGGGAAATATATTTATTCTTAGGCCTCTTAGCTTGTCTATTTGTCTTGCAGATATCAATAAAATCAAATCCTTTTGTTTTCCACTCAGGCTAGCTTTACCACATTAAACAAATTCAGATTCTATTTCTCTTAATTAATGTTATTATTGCTGCTGTTTCTAGTCCCCTTGGTTTAATAGTCACCACTAGTGTTTGCTATTGTCTTCTTCCCAGAACAGGGCACAAAGTGTCTCTTCCAGAGACAGATCCTATGAAAGAATGTTCCTTGTTATTAATGAGTGCTCCAGATGCTTATGTGCCTGAAACCTTCATCTCAGAAAATGACTGTGTAGACCTAGATTTTCTCCACTCTGAGGCCCGGGGGTATCCAAATCTATTCACAAACTTATCCCTGTTCTTTCACTTCCTCAATGTGACAGAATCACATGAAATCTTGAAAGGGTTAGATCAGAAATAATTATGAAATCATTATTTATACTGGAGTATAGAAGCCAGTCCCTCCTCTGAAACCCGCTTTCCCCCCCAGCCCCACAAAGAAGAAAGAAACCAAAGATAGTAAACAGAAATTAAGACTATTCATCTTTACTCAATGAATAGAAAAATGTCAAACCAAAATAGGAATCATGGTATCTACTGAATGCCCTGCATTTACCAAGAGTTAAAATGATTGAAAAAGATATAAGTAACTCTCTTAGCTTTTGAAGGTTTATATGGATGAGGGGGTAAGATATTTTGTCTTGGTTGGCCCAGGATAACTGATAAGTATGGCTATACAGTTTTTAGAGGCAAGCAAAGATATGTTTGAAGGACTGCAGTATGTATTTATCCTCATCTTTGCCTCCTCAAATTCAAATCAATACCCATAACTGGTTAACTTATAGCTTACAGGACATCCCCAGAAAGGGAATGGAAATCAGTTCAGTAAAGGAATGTGAAAGGAAATAAGGCATGCAGATGGAAGGGAGGATAGATGGGGAGGGGAAGAGGAGGGAAAAGGGTGAAGACAAGAAAAATCAAAATAAACAGAGGCATCACGGCTGTTAGGGCAATTAATTAGTCCAAACCAAGGGTGATATAAGGGTCTGAGATCTGGTAAACTGGGTGAGAAAGTTGATGACATCACAGGCGAGGCTAGAGGCAGTGAGTGCCTCCCACTCTGCTAGGGTCAGTGTAAGGACTATTCTGTGAGAAAAAGGACTGGTCAGCGCTCACACCAAGAAAGACTGGATGCTCCTGGAGGTGGAGAGGCCCACAGGGATGATGGAGACACTGGATCCCAGAGTCCCCAGATAAATCAGTAGCAGTCTAATGAGAGTTAGGGAAGTAGTGCTGCAGTGCCCTTCAACTTCTTTGTTGCCCTGTTGGTGCTGATACTGGGCTGGTATGAGGAGAGCTCCAGGACAGCAGTGGCTTTTTAAAGGCCACCCCCAGAAGAGACCTGCTGCAGAAAGAGCATGGAGTAATGCAAGAGTGGCTGCATCTACCCCTGTGAGGGTCTGCAAATTAGTCAGGCTTGATGTATCAAAAACAGCTGATAGCTCTAAGGAACCAATATCAGCTTGGGCATCTCATCAGTATCCATCTCCATCATAGATCAAAATTCTGAGTGTAGTCTCTATCCTGTAAATCCAAACTAAAGAGATCCAAGTACTCCTGGAGCCCGACTCTGCAAAGTGCCTCTTGGGGTTTGCTGAGCTCCCTCACTTCACTCTAATTTCACCACATTGGATCAGGTGCCAGATGCTGCCATGGCACAGTCTTCCCTTTGGGTTATAGATAACAATTTCCTTGATACCACACAGCAGAGGAATTCAATCCCTAACATGTTTTCCCAAACCCTTGGCATTATGTTGAACACTATACTTTTGCAGAAACTGAGCATTTTGATCTTGAGTTTTTTCCTCTGTACCCTCTTCTTTTTTTGAATCTGATCAAACTCTATGTAAAATGTGTGTTGAAAATTTAATCTCAGTGATGTCAGGTATTTCAAAATTGTGGTTCTCATAGCAGCTGTAATTTACTCGCCTTGCATATTTTATATAAAATATACATTTAAAAGCCTCTGCATCATAACAACATACTTACTGATACTTATATGGAAGTACGCCAAGCAGTAGTTACCCAGGGAAGCATAACTTTGAATTTCCCGACTTCTGTGTGGTTAAGTTCTCAACCATAACTTTGTAGTAATGTGTGTTTTTTGTTTGTTTGTTTGTTTGCCGTGTTGTGTCTTACAATTCTGCCTTTTACTCACTCTAATGATATTTCAGTTTAAAGTAAAAATATCCACTGCTGTCTGGTTTGATTTAGCACAGAAATTAGACACAGTTCTTTTTAAAAAGCGCTTTTAATTGTAGTTAAAATAGACTGAAATGCCATAAAAACTGATGTCATGGTCCAAAAATACTAACTTTATTTTGAACATCTAAATCTTCTCTTGTACTGTAAATGTTTATAGGTTATCAGTAAAAATAAGAACAGTAGAACATTTTAGTGTAATTCATTAGCAGTAAGTTGATTAACAAGAAGTCACCCCATAAAAATGTTTCCTTTTATAACTGAAGTGTGTCTCACTATGTCTGTTGCATCCTCATTGAAATAGGAGAAAAACCCTGTTTCCTTTTCACTAGGTACTGTTAGGAAAGTGAATTGCATAGTGCAAAAAGGACCAAGGCTGACTAGCACGTGAATTCAAGTTGTCTGCAGTACAGAAGGTGTAATGTGCATGGTGGTCTTTTCAGAAAACTTTTTAATTGAGCATGTGTTAATGAATATCGGTAACTTGTTCAAGAAGGCTTGTGCAGTTCAAACTTCCAGTCCAAACTCATTCAGCATAATTCTCTGTTAAACTTATGCCTGTTTACATCATTCCTACAGCAAAAAGAGGGACAGAAAGTAGGAGTAACAGCCCTCTAGAAATATCCCCTGTGCAACTAAAACTTCAGCGGACATTTGTTTCAAGTTTGCAGAATGAAATTACTTTCCAAATTGGAATTTTGTTTTCTAGAGCTAACACCCCATCTTTTGCAATGTAATATTTCCTGTGCCCCGCTCCTAGGATAGACGGTGTATAGGGAAGTGTTGGGGGCATTGCTGGACTGCATGGTACTATAGCTATAGTTTGCTTACTAGAGACCTGGAGGAATTTATGCCTTTGAAATATTTAATGCTTCCTGGGAGAACATGATGGGAATAGTCCCTTGCTATATTTGCATGACAGATCCATACTCCTTCCAAAGTAGCTATTCTGGAGAACCTACATCCACAAAAATACATACCCACTTGTGGTTATCAGTGCTTTGGTAGCCATACATCCCTTGTACTCCCCAGGACTGGAAACCTCTGTACATGTGGGCTAAGAAGAAAATTCCCTATATCCCCTTTCCACTCTAGTAAGCCTCCAAATGAGGAGGCACAACTTATCTTAAGCTACTACATTAGCACTTTTGTTGGTATAACTTGTGTCACTCAGGGGTGTTAAAAAAACATATCCCTGAGTGACATAAGTTACACAGATAGACGCACCAGTGTGGACAGCGCTATGTTGGTGGGAGACAGTCTCCCGCTGACATAGGTACCACCGCTCATTGGGGGTGGTTTAATTATGCCTCTCTCCTGTCAGCATACAGCAGCTACGACAGGCATCATCTTCCTTTTTTCCCCGGAGGTGCTAAACCCCTGCTTCGTGCCCCACCCCCACACCACCCCTTCCCCCAAGCCCCACCCCCGCCCAGTTCAATCCCCTCCCCTGCATGCACCGTTTCCGCTTCTCCTCCCCTCAGCGCCTCCTGCACGCTGCAGAACAGCTTATCGCGGCAGATGGGAGGCCCTTGGAGGGAGGGGGAGGAGTTGATCAGCTGGGCTACTGGTGGGTGGGAGGCCTGGGGGGAAGAAGGGAGCTGGCTATTGGTGGGTGCTAAGGACCTGCTAATTTTTTCTGTGGGTGCTCCAAGGCTGGAGCACCCATGGAGTCGGTGCCTATGGCAGCTACAAGGGAGATCTTACTGCGGCGCAAATGCATCGGTTCAGCTGTGCTGCTGTAAGGTTTCTAATGTAGACATGGCCTTACTCTTTAGTCAAAGGAAATGACAAATTCTGAAGTATGCCTGTAGAATATGTAAGCTCTGTAGACTACAGAATCTGATTCAAGGATCTAAAAAGTTTCCCATACACACTGAATAGAGCTTGTAAAGTATGGGAAGCAAATAGATCTTGATAGAGCTACTTAGTCACTGGTATGGAACACTCAATGTCTGCAAGCATTGACTAGCAAGCTTGCAAAGTACATAGACACAGCCTGTATTTTACTAGATCACATGCCAGTCTCTTAGCACAAACTAAGCAAGGTAGTGTGTAGTCAGCAGATGGGAGGCTTCCTAAAAATACCCAGTTGCTGAGGTTGTTAATGACAGTAGGGCTACATCTACACTGGCAACTGTACATGTCAATTCCTGTGGTTGTGCCATAACCTCCCTATTTTCCACATCTAAATCCCACACGCAAGTGTCTGAAGGTGAGTAAGTTAGCATGCTCAAGGGGGATAAGTAAGTACACACCTTGGGCTGTGGCATGGTCCCGTACCCGTGCCAATGTGCAGTGTGGGGTAAAGGGCATGTACCAGGTTTCAAGTTTCAATTGTCCTCCCTCCCGCCCCATTCCCACAAAGCACTAAACCCTTTTCTGTCTGATCCTGACACATTCTATAAAGGTCCTTATCCCTCCTTGTCACAGATAGTAGCGAGCTGCACTGACCACTTCAGAACAGCTTACCACTGCACTCTTTTGATCAATACAGGTGAACATGGATTCTGCTCAGAGAACAGCCACTTGGCCCACTGATGACTCCCTGATGCTGATCTGTGTGTGATCAGAGTACACCGTCCTCCATGACTTCTCCCGGAGCAGCAGGAACTTACATGTGTATTAGGAAATTTCACAGAGGCTGGAGCGGATTCTGGCCCAGTGCTGGGAATGCATCAAGCACAGGAGGGAAAAAGATTCCAACAGTCACTCCAGGGGGCTCATTTGTACATGCCCCTTCTATGATGAGCAGGACCCAGTGCTGTAATAGGCTCCCAGTACATATCCTGAAGTGGCTCATGACTCCCTCCTCATCCCTGCTGGTCTCATTGTCCAATGGGATCCTGATGAGGACTTGGGTGAGGAGGCAGCAGGGACCGTGGAGGATACCTTGGAAGACCTGGAGGACAAGGAGAATGCGATCCTGCACCTCTATGCATAGGAGCCAATTGAGGAAACCCCACCCGATGAGCTCATGGACTACCCTGAGCCATGGCAGGAACCAGAACCCAAGGCTGGTAAGTTACAACAGACCCCTGCCAATATTACCTCTCATTCTGGTGCTACATTCCTGATTTTAAGCCCAGCCCCCACTCTGCTTCAACCTTACATGAACCCCGAGTAAGACCTGGCTATAAATCAATTATTTGATTGATTTCTAATGAACCACCATTATGCATTTGACAGACGCTATAAAACAGATTATTAATGAACAATTGTGACCCTGTGACTCTGCAATTCTCGGCCAGCATGCAGGCAGCGATGGCCCTAGGGTCCTGTGGACTGGGGGAAGGGAGTGTATGGGCTTAGAAAAGTGCTGGTTGGGAATGGGACAGTTGTAGAAAACTTACAGTAGCTTGTTTAAAGTTCATATCAGCTCTCTTTTGTCCCTTGGAAGATTACACAGTTGCAATGCTTCTCCCTCTCTCCCCAATTTTACCATCCCCATACAAAGCGGAGCTGGGGGAGGGTTCAGGTGGTCAAAGGAAGGGGACACTTTGTTTTGTCTGAGGAAAAGCTAGTCCTTTCTCCCTTGGAAGATTACAAAGTTTTTATCATCCCTGTCCCAACTATCTGTCCTCTGCCTGCACGTAGCCATGCTGCACATGGTGGGGGAAACGGGTGGGAGAAAGAGCCACTCTGGCAGTTGGATAAACAGAGTATGGTGTTCCTTTGCTGCAGAGAGGCCAGGGGCTTGACAATCAAACTTCAGGGAACAAAATAAAGTTGTGGTCAAGCCCCCGGTTTCAGCAAATTTCTGGCGTAGTGGGGGTTGAGATTCAACAGCAGTGGAAATCTGCTTGGTCCTCCTTCATAGCTGACCAAAACCCTCCATTCAGCAATATGTAGAGGGGTGTCCACTAGTAGAAACATCTCTCCTGCATAGATTGCCACATTTCCTCCAAAGGATTGGAAAGCCATCTCTCTTTTCCATTCTGGTACCTTGAAAACTGCTATGGTCTCCAATTGTTGGCCTTTAAAAGAAGAAATCTGCAAACAGGTAATATAACCCCTGGAAGGAACTGCCATCTTCCCATTGATACACTATGAAAATTTTAATTAACAGAAAATATTATTATATATATCTTACGATTAGTAGCCTCTGCTTCTTCCCCATGGGCTGCAAAAGTTTTCTGAGAACCAAAGATAGACTAACAGTCACATTCCTGGAATGCTGAAAAGTAACAATATTGTGGCCTTCCACAGCAAAGATATGTTATGTAGGGGAATTTCTTGGCTTCTTCCAAAGGGAAAAAAAACAAAATGCCACCCTTGTCTTAGATTTGGCAGGACCTTCTACTGGTGAGAGGGAAAACATTCTGTCAGAAGGGCAGGAGCAGCACTTTAGAGACAGCAGAGGCAGACAGAGAAAGACCCTGAAGGAGCTGCTCATTGGCACACACACACAGAACCAGGAGTAGTTTGAGCTCCTCAGGGCACAGGAGGATCAGGCATTCAGCAGGAAGAGAGACTGATGAATCGGTTCATAGAGCAGGAGGCACACCATAGAGAACAGGAGCATTCCCTAATGGAGAGGCTGCTAGAACAAACGGCTGAATGACTTCAGGGACTGACTGCTGTCATGGCCACTGCTCCTCTCTGTGAACAGCGGCCACTTCCTTCTCCTGTGAGTGGAGCACCTCCCGCTCCCTCCAAGTGACCATGAGGAGCCTGCACAACTCCTAGGACCACACCGTCCACTGGCACCCAAAACCCCTTGCAGAGGAACCCCCTGTAGCATCCAGTAAGGGAATGAGGAGCCTGCAGGAGTCCCAGAAACCCACCGTGTGCCAAGGATATGCGAGAGGAATGGTGAAAGTGCCCAATATATCTCAGAGAAAGCCATTCCTCATCTAACCTGGGGCAGAGACATTAGGGCCCAGTCCTGCAATTAACTAAACATGGGATCACCATGGGCATTTCACTGACATCAATGTGGGGTGGTCCGGGAAGGTGCACAACGCACGCATTTTCAGGAACACCGGCATGTACAGAAAGCTACAAGCGGGGACTTTCTTTCCAAACAAGATGATTATAGTGAGGGATGTTGAAATGCCTATAGTGATCCTGGGAGACCCGGCGTACCCCTTACAGCCATGGCTTATGAAACCTTACATGGGACACCTGGTCAGCAGTAAGGAACAGTTCAACAACAGGCTGAATAGGTGCCAGATGACAGTTGAATGTGCCTTTGGCAGATTAAAGGTGCACTGGTGATGCCTTCATGGCAGGTTAGACCTTAATGAGGACAATATTCCCATGGTCATAGCTGCATGATGTACATTGCATAATCTCTGTGAAGCTAAGGTGAAAGGTTTGCTCAGGGGTGCAGCGTTGAGGCAGCCCGCTTGGCTGCTGATTTTGAGCAGCAAGATACCAAGGCTATTAGAGGAGCCCAGAGGGGGGCAATTCGAATCAGGGAGGCTTTGAGATAACACTTTGAAAATGAGAACCAGTAATGTTTATCTCTGTGATTGGTGCTTCAATGTTACATTACATGTAGTTTTCATAGGAACGAATGGTGACATTTGGGCCTTACATTCCAGTAAACAAATGATTAAAATGCCTGTGCATGTATTGGTAGTGCCTGCAATCTCAATTTGTAAGAAACAAATAAAGATGAGTTCCCATTCAAAAACTTTGCTTTTACTGCACAAGAAACAGCACGCACAAACACACAAAGATGCTTGATCTGAAAGGAGGAAGCAGTGAAGGGCAGACTTTCACAGCTGCGTGTAGGTCCAGCTATCATTGTGAAAGTTGCACAAGGAGATGGAGTGAAGGGGAAACTAAGAAGTCCTGGAAAGTGGAAAGGAATGTGCGAGTGGAGTTTGGGGGGGGAGACATGGAAAAGAGTTCTGAATGTGCTGCAGGGGAGGGCGGGCACAGATCTGCTCAATCTGCAGCATTATTAAAGACTTTGGCATCTGTGTTTGCTCTTCCATTACTTTAATCATCCGCTCAGTTGCATCCTTAACAAACTCCTGCTTCTCTTTTTTTGTCCTGCTGTTTGGCTTCCTAGCACTCCTTGTGTTCCCTTTTCTCTGCATTGGAGCACTCATGGAACATGTCTTCTTTGCTGCGACTTGGGCGCTTTCTTATCTGGTGGAGACGCTCAGCTGGGGTGTGGGGGGTGTTCCTGAAGGCCACATCTGCTGAAGCATAAGGGACAATGCACAGAAGCAGGATTGTTAAATTCACGGATAGCACTGAAACATTTCAGTTAAATACACCTTTTGCAACGTAACATGGCAGGCACACATCTCTGCGAACACCCAAACCTGGTGAGTGTTGGTGGGGTGGGAGGGAGGCGCTCCACATGGGGAAAAGAGCACACACTCTGCAAAGGTCATGGTGCTGCTGAAAAAATTATAAAATTCTGCCACACTTTTCCACAGGCGGGGGTCATTCTAGCAGATATCTCACTGCTAAGGGTAAGAAGAGAAATGAGTGTACATCTACTCCATGCTTGTGGCTTCTGCCCTGCTCCCTATGCTGCTCGCCTGTGTGCCTCTTTGGTCCCTGTACAAGTGATTGCTGAATGGTGCAGGAAAGTTTCCTACAATGGGGGAAGGAACAAAGCTGCTCTGTCATGGAACCTTTGGCAAAGGATTATCGAGTACCTCCAGGAAACTTTCCTGGAGATCTCTCTCTGGAGGATTCCCATGAGATCTTGGTGTCCATCAACACCCTGTTCCGCCGTACCGATTAGCTACACGGGGAAATGTCCAGCTCACAGAAACACAGCCAGCCTTCCACATTTCTATACCCTGTACCCACCTCCACACTACACAAACCACAGCCACTTACCAGGCATCTCCTCTCCTGCTTCTTGCTCACCAGAGAGCAACTGCTGAGACTGGCTAGACACCTCTGGAATGGAGAACAGTTCCTGGCTGCCTGCCCCACCGGGCGACCCCGCCGGGAATTCCACATAGTCATCTAACTCCACCTCTTCATCAATAACGTCATCCTCCAGGTTAGGTCCTGTTTCTGCGGCCTCCAGGCCTGCCGAAGTATGCACGGGACTCGTGGAGGTGGGGTCACCACCGAGGATAGCGTCCAGCTCCTTATAGAACCTGCAGGTCTTAGGTGAAGCTGCGGAGCGATGGTTTGCTCCCTCGCCTTATGGTATGCCTGGCTCAGCTCCTTTATCTTCGCTCTGTACTGCAGCATGTCCTGATCATAGCCCTTTTCGCACAAGCCTTGAGAAATGTGCCCGTAGGTATCCCAATTCCTATGGCTCAAGCACAGCTGTGACTGCACAGCCTCCTCTCCCCATATACTGATCAGATCCAACAGCTCTGCAATGGTCCAAGCAGGATAACATTTGCTTCGATAACCCATCATGGTCACCTAGGAAGATGTGATGAGACCTCTCCACACTGATCCAGCAGGAAATGGAATTTCAAAAATTCCCAAGGCTTCTAAGGGGGAAGGTCGGATGGTTGTTTACCTGGCTGCAGGGCAGTGGAGTTCAAACTGCTGACCAGAGTAGTCACAATGGGCATTGTGGGACACCTCCTGAAGGCCAATTAAAGTGATGAAATCAAGCGTGGTGTCTACACTGGCACTTTGTCAAGAAAAAATGTAGAGGAAAAAGATGTATGTCTCTCGTCGGTGTGGTTGTATTTTGTCGCCAAAACTGGGCATTTTTCCTGACAAAAGTCACATCGCAGTGTGTACGCATTCATTGTTTTGTCGACAAAAGGCAGTTTTTGTTGACAAAACTTGGTAGTGTAGACAAGGCCTATGATTCCAGCTAAGATCATCCAGGCACACACTTGAAAGACAAGGGGGAAAGCTGTTAGCTTTGAGGATCCTACTTTCTGTCTCCATTAAATGGCAAACTTTGTTTTGCCAAGGCTGAGAGTTACTGGAGTTATTTGTGCTGTGGATGCGGCATCTTGAAGTGGTTTCTATTATATATCGGTTACAGTTTGGTTCAATGACAGGTTTCAGAGTAGCAGCAGTGTTAGTCTGTATTCGCAAAAAGAAAAGGAGTACTTGTGGCACCTTAGAGACTAACAAATTTATCTGAGCATAAGCTTTTGTGAGCTACAGCTCACTTCATCGGATGCATTCGATGGTTCAATGGCTTTCAGCACCCTCACTACACAAATTGTTCCAGCAGCCTAGGGCTATAATCAGTTAAACATGACTTGATTCCTGTTAAAGGAATCAATTACCAGCAGCTGATCAGGAAGTTGTTAGTGAGCTCTGACAGGGAGACAGGTTGATACAGTGAAAGGGTCCTGAGGATGAATCTATAGGAAGTTAGAGTCACCTGGTAAGCCAGACTTATGTACAGTCTGAACTGTTTATTAGAACATTAGCATTTCAGAGAAAACAATACTTTGATTTAAGAAGGCTGTCTAGTCACTGGTTACCACTATCATTGCTCCCGGAGGGAAGAGAATTGTAGATCTGGATGTAAATCAGATCTGCTGAAGTAATCATGGTTGATGCACAGGAACTACAACAAAGACATAGTCTGAGAATGGGAATCACATGATAGCCTGAGACCTAGAGGGGATGTGCTCAGTGAGACCAAGAGGAGTCCAAGGTGTGGTTAACTCTGTAACCCTGACCCCATTTTTTTTGACAGATTAGAGGAACTGACAAATCTCTATTAAATAAACAAAATGGGACTAGACAAACACTGGTGGCGCTTTATTTGGCACATCTTTTGTACTAAATAACTAAATTAAAATGTGTTAAGCAAACACAGGCTTTTAGCTTTTCAGCTCAGGGGGCTACAAGTGGGAAGAGTATAGCCAAGAAGCAAATGCTCTATTCCCTTACTTACTCTTCTGATGTACATCAGATCAATCAAGGATTTTATTATTTTTATTGCAGTTTATATGCAGATAGAAATATTCCCTTGATTAATTTACTAAAGTAATTCATTCACAAAAAATGTAATTTAAGGAAATATTGGAGGAGTTCACTCAGTCTCATGTGGATCTAATCACCTCAGAAGGAAAAAAGCTCGACAACCTCTTTCAAATAACTTATTTAGACTTTTAGATATGCAAAGCATTTTGTCTGGGAGAAATCCCAGAAGGATTTTTCATGACCTATAACAGAACCTGTCACAGTATGTAAAGGGCTGACTTGATTTCCAGCCAGCAAGGACTTAATTCCTTGTTCAGACCTGACACAGAATAGAATGAAGTAGCAGGGCTAGAGTTTGAAGGCCCAATCAGACACTGAATAAATGATATAAAAATACACCTATGAGAGGCAGAATGCTTTTGTGAAGACAGAGTTCTACGCTCACTGGTCACAGGACTGAGTTGTAACTAAAATGGGTTGTTTCTGTATATTTTCCTGTTACACTAAGCTATTTTGATCTTTTGCTATACACACCATCCTCAGGAGTGAAAAAAACTTGGGGAAGAATAATTTTTTTGCAAATCTTTTCAAACAAATTCACTGCACTGGGTTACAGTACCCTTATTGACTGAAACTTATTACTATAGCCTTCCACAGGATTTTCTATGCTGATATGTAGCAAAGGGGAAAAACACAGGACCTTATAGTTCGTAAGGACTTCTCTTTTCTTAATATAGATTGCAGACTATAAACTGACAAAGGTTTTACCAAGAAGTTTAGAACCTTCATTTTCTGCTTAAGCTTCTACTTATAGGACAATTTTTATAATAGGGTACCATGGATGTGATAACACAAGACATATCTTTAAGAATAGGATATAGTTTTTAAAGATCTAGTGAAGATTGTATCTATGCTTTTGACATCTGATGCTGGAAAACTCTTTGACTAAAATGGCAATACTGATTTAAGATCATAGGGACAATGGGCTTTAATAAGCATTTTATAAATTAGATATAAAGGGAGTCTGAGATACCCTCTTCCTCAATAGCAGTGAATAGACTTGTACTGAAATTTTAAAAAGTTTGGTTATTAAAATCCCCCTCCCCTCTGAAATTAATTTTGAGGCTGACTCCTAGTGAGAAATGTGATTTTAAAGAATGCTATTTGATTTAAAAAATGTACACTCCTTTGCAGACAAAGGCAGGATCTGCTCAGCAATAGAGATTAGCTGTCTAAAATGAAAACAGAGAAATTGAGACAGCCATTTTAAACATGCAAGACAAGACTTTGATCTAATGACTGACCATATGGGACAATGCTGTTAACCTTGGAAAAATCTGACAGTTTTGGAAAAAAGGAAAATGAATAACTTACTTTCAATAACTTTTCTGATCTTTACTGACACACCTGAAATTTAAAAAGTCCACATTGATTCTGATTGTAGTTTCCCTGTTAAAAGTTGTCCTATCTCCCTCTCTACATCCAGATGCACAATAAACAAGGTTTTTGGGGTTTTGTTTTTTTTTTACACTTTTTGACAGTTTTCTTTGACACTTCCCAAATGTGTCTTTTCTCTCTTTGGATGTCTAATAGTATATAAAAGTTCTTTCTGCATGTGAGCACGTGCAGGAATTAGTAGGGCTTTGTCTTGATTGTCTGGTGTCAATCGCTCTATGATACTTTTATGGGGGGGCAAGCTGAGTGGAATTTCAGTGCTATTAAACACTTATGTCTATGTTTAGGTATATATACACATATGATATATTAGCCAGCATACATTTTTTGTATTTTATAAAAATAATTATATCTATGTATGTATATTTATATTCATTTCTGTAAAGAATTTCCTCCCTTTTTTCACTGTGGCAGAGATATTTGATCCCATAGTATGACAGGTTCTTGCTTAAAGGACAGTGCCTCTGTTTAGCTGTAGCTCTTTTTATTAAGGAAGGAGCTCTCTTTCTAGGGCCCAATACTGCCCTAACACTGGTGTATTTCATATAATTTAAAACCAACTTCTTACATTTCTACACTCAAGGAGCATGTGAATCTTTTGGCTTTCAGGATTGGCATTCAAAGGGTATTCATTCTTTTGCTGCATGTACTGTTTGTCCAGAACTAATCAGTTATTTCTGTAATCAATATGGGTTTATTGTGCATTACAACAAAGATGAAATCTTTACAGAATGTATGCATTAGAGTAGAGAATAACCAGAAGTCTTTACTGCACCATTAGGTGTTAGTACACAAAGCCTATGGTCAAACGTGTTTGTGCTTATGACCCAACCAAAGAGATCTAAGGTATATGAGTTTGTTGTACTGTAACAGGAGTTTGTGCCTGAACAGTTAAGTGTTTTATGTGTATTCTGAGATGATGTGAACTTATTTTTCTAAACACTATACTGAATAAATATTATAGGTATACACAAAAAAAAAGAAAAGTCCCACGGAGGCTACACGCAGGATTGACGCTGATCCTACCTATTAATATGCCCTTCGCCCTCAGTGTGCTAGGAGTGCTGGGGCTTAAATATATGACCAAGCTGCTGGCTGGTCGCTTCTCCATGCGGCGCAGCTGTAGCGCCCCTGCCGCGTGCATTAGGCGGGCTCCCGGGATACTTTCCCCAGTTCTCTAGCGTACGAAGCCAATTCCCGTTACTTTTTGTGCCCCTCTCGCCGACACACGGCGCCATCCCCCCGCCCGCCGCAGAGTTTCTGGCCCGCCCTTGGCATCAGCTGAAAGGGGGAGACTCGGGGGCTCTGAGGCCCCCCCACCCCCAGCCGCGAAGCCCGAGCGAGCAGCGGGCAGGGCTTGCCTGAGCCGCCCGGGCCTGGGATCCGGGAGGAGGGGGGCCCAGGCAGAGGCGTGGCTGGAGGAGGAGCAGGTTAGGGGTGGGGGTGGTGGCTGTGCGCTCCCGGCTCTCTCCCTCCCGCACTCGGGCTGCTGCTGAGGTGGCCGCGCTGGGAGCGAGGAGCGCAGCGCCCGGGAAGGCGCAGCGGCAGCATGAAGGGCTCTTACCTGGCCTGGGAGCTTGCGGGCGCTGTGCTGCTGCTGAGCTTTCCGACAGGTGGGACTGCGCCGCGTGGTCTAGCCGCTGCCGGGGTCCGCGCTACAACGGCCCGCGCCGTGTGCGGGGGGAGCCGGCGCGCTGCTCCCAGAAGCGAGTGCGGGGAGGGAAGGGGCAGCACTCACCGGCGGCTCCCGCTGGCCCTTGGGCTGCGCAGTCGCCGGTGAGGGGCGAGCAAAGCTCTTGCACCTCAGCTTCCAGAGCAGCCCTGGGACCGGTAGGGCGGGTAGCGGTGCCGGGGCGCGTGGAGGCGTTTGTGGAGAATTGCAAACAGTTATTCCTGCTCATCTGCCTAGGAGCGCGGGGGCAATGGGGCGCGGAGGGGGGCACTGAGAGCCACTGACCGAACTGTAAACCCGGCACCCCTAGTTCAGCGCCTGTGCCTCTGCCGGGGAAGGAAGGTGTGCCTGGCTTTCTTACCCTCGCTCCATTGATAAAGGTCGACCGGCTGTGTTTATTGTGAAAACTCTGGCGCAAGGACAAGGACAAGCAGCGGCTCACGCAAAGGACGGGTTCCTGGCGTTGTTTACAGGTACCCCCTGCTACAGGGGGCCGGGTATTTGTTGCAATTGCATTGACTACTGGCCTGAGTTTCAGTTGCACGAACTTTGGCAAGTCCTTGCAGAGCGTGTCCTGCCAATGAATAGCTTGAGCGCGATTTTTGGAGGCGCGTGAGCTCTCCTTGTTGCCCTCCAATGGCAAGTCTCGTTATGCTGCTGTAGTGCTTCCTGAAGCCAGGCTTGCACTGGTTTTGGAGGGGCAGTAGCTATTGCAGTGTCCGAATGGGCTACTGTGAGGGAAGCAGAAACAATCACTGCTCCCGAGCCAATGGCAGCTGCATTTTTTTTGGAAATACTGTATTTCCTGTTCAGGCTTGCGAGTCTGGCTACCACATCCAGGAAAAAAAAAAGGAGGACTTGTGGCACCTTAGAGACTAACAGATTTATTTGAGCATAAGCTTTCGTGAGCTACAGCATCCGATGAACTGAGCTGTAGCTCACGAAAGCTTGTGCTCAAATAAATTTGTTAGTCTCTAAGGTGCCACAAGTCCTCCTTTTCTTTTTGCGAATACAGGCTAACACGGCTGCTACTCTGAAACATCCAGGAAAGGGGTGCTAGTAGTTAATGCACCTTTTTGTTTTTCAGAGAACTATCAGCTGTCGGTGGGGGAGGGGTCTTGCATCTGCCCGGGTTGGGTTGTTTTGGCAGTAAACTATCTCGTAATTAGTACAAAGTGTCGCTGTGGTCAGATGGCTGTTAAACAATAGAAATGGTAACGACAAATACTTTCAAGAGGAGGAGTCCGGCTTCCAGCAGCAGAGGTGAAGGTGTAAGTGAAATGTAGTCGTCAGGACTGTCGCTGGTTTCGTTCTTTTTACACAGATCATTTTGAGGGCACTGTTACATGGCTGTATTTAGTAGAGCATCTCCTAGTCAACCTATTTATGCATTTTGTCAGTCTTGTGAGAGACAAACTTTTAATCACCTGTTCTTTTCAAGTAAGAATACCTGTCAAGCCCTCTTTTAAAGGAGGCTTTCTAGTTCTTGCACTGGGCTTGTGGATTTTTAGGTCACTTCACTCCTGCTGTGCCTAGTGTACTGGAGAACTGAGTTGATGGTAGGGATGGGATAGCAAATATGCAAGCTCCTCACTCTGAAACCTCTCATGCCATTGTCATTCTAATTTATTGTCCTCTTTTGTTTGGATAGGTCACTCAGACTCAGGCATTTAGCAATTTCTATCACCTTTATGCTGAGTTTTACCTTAACTCTGCAGGTAGTCCTGCTGAAATAAATGGGGCAACTTGCAGTAGAAAGAAAAGGAGTACTTGTGGCACCTTAGAGACCAACAAATGTATTAGAGCATAAGCTTTCGTGAGCTACAGCTCACTTCATCGGATGCATTTGGTGGAAAAAACCTTTTTTTTCCCACCAAATGCATCCGATGAAGTGAGCTGTAGCTCACGAAAGCTTATGCTCTAATAAATTTATTGGTCTCTAAGGTGCCACAAGTACTCCTTTTCTTTTTGCGAATACAGACTAACATGGCTGCTACTCTGAAACCTGTCAAGTAGAAAGAATGTACTCAACATGAAAAAGGTGGCAGAATCAGTCTCTACTAGCATATGTGTGAAACCTGAGGAGTTTTCATCATCCAGATTTAGATTGTATAGAAGGTCAGGCAATGTCAAACCCAACTCAAGCTACTGATGACAATCTGTCTGTGTAGTAACTGTGATATATCAGGCTGACAAATTCAGGATTTCCCCATCAAAATGTTTAATAAAAGAGGTGTAGGGGAGAAACCATCAGATGTTCTCAGTGGCCTAAATTTACCCCTCACTCTAATGATTTAAAGGAGTTGCACCAGGGATGAATTCAGCTCACTGTTTGAATCAAAATTGGAAACCTGACCACTTAAAAAAATTGATTCCTCCCTCCCTTATCTTATTTGAAGCTAAGTGTGGAGGGAAGCAGTGCATGGTGACAGAAAACGAAAGGTGGTTGAACTTTTCTCTCCCAATTCTTGAAAGTGGGTCTTGCAGATAACCCTCTCGGCCCAATGATTCTTTAATGTATCCACAGTGGAGCAGCTGAGAGAGAGACTCTGTAGCCTGGTGGTTAGCACACTGGGAGGGGGTGTCCCCTTTCTCCATTGAATTTTGTAATTATTTAGCCACAGTGGAACAGCTTCAACAGGATGAGTGAGGGAGCCCCACATCAGAGTCTCCTATAGCTCAGTGGTTAGGGCACTCACTTGAAGTAGCAGATCCCTTCCCATGGGGAATGTGAAACAGGTCTTCCACATCCCAGGTGAGTACCCTAACCACTGGGCTAAAAGTTATTATGAGGGAGGTTGTCCTCCTCCTGCCCTTCTCTCCCCTGGCTTCTTGCAAAAATGGCATAGGGGTTGCAGCTGAGGGCTTGTCTACATTTACAGTGCTGCAGCTGCACCGATGCAGCTGTGCCACTTAGTGAAGCTTCTCCCATTGACACAGGGGTGGTAGTTATGTTGACAGGAGAAGCCACACCCCTGAGCTACATAGTTATATCCACACAAATTTCTAGTGTAGACCAAGCCTGAGAATCCCAAGTGGAGGGAGGTGCCTCCCTGCAGCCCAGACAGGTACCTGTCTCTGAGAAGGGTAAGGCTTAGCATAAACCATTGGCTTGGTATCTCCCATTGGCTAGTTTAGGCAAGGCATCACCTAGCATGCTGGCTTTTGTGAATCGCATTCTTAGGTGCCTGTCTCTCCCCATTCATTGTATAGGGTGCATGGGTGCTAAACTCAGGCTTTGAGTCCCAATGATTTTCTAGGCACTTAAAGGTTAGGTGTGATGAAGCTGAGCATGGCCTCGCCTAAGTTTGTAGCCCATATTTATTTACATTTATAAAATACCAGTTCAGTGCTCTAGTTCTGTACAGAAATTACATGGATCAAAAGGGCCACCAAACCAACCAACCAACTAACAACCCCTCCCACAAGAGGTTACTCTCCAAACTTCTTGTAAGCATATACAAGATTATTACATTTAACTTCCCCCAATGTCTGCTAACCTCCAGATACCATTTCTGACCCCAGCCCCTTAAGTAGTCTTCTGGTTGTCCCTGACCTTCAAATCAGCCCTCCCTTTCCTCAGGAAAAGCCTGGGAAAACAGGTCAGCCTTGCAACATGTCCTGAAGGTCACCAAGTCCAGGCTTTTGTGTCAAGGACTAGAAGGTGCAGGGGAGATTATTTCTTTCTCTTGATTACTTGATTAGATTCCGACACATTTTCTGGAGATATTTGCTTTGAATAGCACTGTAGATGAATTTACTAATATTGATAAGAAGTGAATAGTGAATGAGAATTAATGCATTAGAATGGGATGAGAAGTGAATAGTATGTAAGACTCACTATAGAAAAATGTTTGTCTTTGGATAAGTGTCTGTTTGTGTGTGTGTATGGGGGGTGTATGTGTGTGTCTGTGTTTTACATCACAATTAATTTCTTTGTCGGATAGTCAAGAGATTCTCTCCTCCCCTGCCTCTCCCTGACTTTTGCAAAAAGAGAATGAATTGGTACCAAACTAAACTTTAATACGGTTTCTCCTGTGAAATTAAGCAATTCGTGTCTTCAGTCCCCTCGCTTCGCTGTTGGTATTTTGTGCCCTTTCCCTGTCCTTGTGTTTTCTGCATCTCAGTTTATTGCCAACTTCTCCCCTTTTACTTTTTTTTTTTTTTAGTTCATCCGTTCTTTTTGTGGGATGTTCTGGGAATCTAACCCGAAGATTCTAAAAGAGGAGACTTGGACTCAACATTGCAACACCTTCTGTGAGGTTCCCAGTAGAATTCACAGTCCCGAGTTAGGTAACCAGGCATCATGTACAATGCATGAGACAGAGTTAAGCATCTAAGAATGGGACCCACAAAAGTCAGCAAGCTTAACAGGGAGCCACCTAGACTAGCCAATAAGAAATACCAAGGAGAGAGGGGGTTCATAAGCCCTATCCCTCAGATGCTTACGTCTTGGCAGGTGGGAAGTGCCTCCCTCTGCTCAGGATTCACAGCTATGAACCCTCTCCTGAAATTAGGCACCTAAACTTTCTCTTTAAAAATGTGGAGGAGGTGGTGGCAACTTGCCTTATAACTTTTAGCCCCAGAATGTGGAAGACCCAGGCTCAGTTCCCCCCTCTGCGTGCTGTGGAGTAGAGACGTGAACTTGCATCTTCTGCCTCCCAAGAGAGTGCCCTAACCACAGAGCTGTGGAAAAGAGTGAGAATGAGTCTATGGCCCAGTGGTTATGGCAATCACCATGTGAGAGACCCAGGTTCCAGGCCTCCTCCTGTGCATATTTAATTATTTATACGCAGCAGAACAGTTTCAGTGGGAGAGTATGAGAGAGACCAGTCCCAGAATACCCCACAGCCCAGTGATGAGGGTCCTCTCCTGGGAGGGGATGACTCCAGTTCTAGTCCTTTCTCCACATCAGGTCGGGAAATGGGCGGGGGGAATTGAACCAGGTCTCCCACATCCGGGATGAGTGCCCTGACCACTGGGCTAAAAGTTATAAACAGGCCTGGAACTATCACTTCCTCCACTGTTTTGTCACTGTGTGAGGCCTGATTATGTAAATGGCTTCTGACAGTGTCCACTGGTTTTCCCCACAGGTAAGGTGGGCAGGGCCAGCTTCAGGATTGCACTGATGCTTAGGCATGAGTTAGGCACCCACCTGAGGTGACTGTGCACACGGTCACTGGCATATTTTTGTAGGTGCCTGGGGGACTTTACCAGAGGAAATTTAGTCACCTAGGGACTTTAGATGCCTGCAGCCGTGAGCAGGGTGTTTGAGGATCTACATTTTGGCACCTAAAGTGGCAGTTAGGTGCCAAAAATCCCTTTGTGGAACTAGCCTTTTTTTGTTATTCCTCCCATGCTTCCTGAAAATCCTCTCATCCCATTCACTTTGCTGCTATGATTGTGCATGGTTCCTTTCAGAGCCCATCAACACTCTTATTCAGATAACTAAACAGTAATATAAGGTGTGCCCTCTGCCTGGAAGGTGTGTGTCTGTCTCCATTATGTTCCCAACACCTGCCAGCCCTGGGGGAGAGAGACTGAGCTTGCTAAAAATTCAGATGGACAGTTGCTAAGCTATTTGATTCCCCACCCCTCCATTTCTGTGTGTGTTTTACCTCCATCTCCCAGCAATTCTGTTTGTATTTTCCTCCCTTCCCTACAGAGGTGAGTATAGCTATGAGTCTCCTGCGCACATTAGTTTCCCGAAGCGCTGCCAGGAGCAGAATGGAAATATCAA
The DNA here is from genome assembly GCF_009764565.3 of Dermochelys coriacea. Lineage (NCBI taxonomy): Eukaryota > Metazoa > Chordata > Testudines > Dermochelyidae > Dermochelys > Dermochelys coriacea. The sequence goes on along the minus strand of NC_050071.1, from coordinate 92,068,337 downwards.
GGATTGTGCAATACTGTACTTTTCCTGCCAGAGTCACTGGGAAGCTGCTGTGATCACGTGCCTACATTTGATTTCTCTAGGATATACTCATTGCTGTGTAACAGAGAATGTGCAGGGTTTGGGAAGAAGCAGGATTTATATTCAAATCAAATTGAAATACTATTGATACAAATTGGTGACATTTCTGTGTGCTATTTTTCTAACACAATGAGATAAATTATTCCAACTCTTAACACAATTAGGCTATGGTGAATCTTCACATACTTTTTATTTTACTTCAGTAACTTATAAATTGTGCGGTTTCAACAATATTTCCTTGCTCGTATGTAGATCAGAGGGGTTACCCCTTTACAAAGAGTGGTAAGTATTACTCTGTTTTACAGATGGAGAAACTGAGGCAGAAAGGTTGTGACTTGACCAAGATTGAACAGTAAGCCAGGCGCAAAGTCTGGAATAGACTCTGGGAATGAAATCCTAGCCCCACCAAAGTAAATGGAAGAATTTCAATCTGGCTTGACTTCCAGTTCTGTTCTGTGGCCTAATGCTGCCTCTACATTCTGTATATTCTATTGCTTAATTTAACACAAGGTATAAATTTGTTGTAATTACCGTATAACTCTTTGTAGATTCAAAATATTTTAAATATTTTGTAACATATCTATCATTCAGTTAAACTAAACATAAAATGCTATGCATTTATATTTTGAAGAAAAGTTTCTTTGCACCCTGAATTTTCAGTAAACAATCTGAAAAAATCTCAAGGTAAGAAGTAACAAAATCTGGAAAAAAGAAGAATTTCAAAGCATCAAAGAGGCTCAACAACATATTTATATACAGTACATGACAGAAGATCTATTATGATATTGGTCTGGTAAGGAGAGACAGTAGTTGCTAAAGGTTAAGTCACTTTTGGGCTGTCCTGCACTCTCCACTGATTGAAGGTAAATGCATGAGAGAAGAAGCCATTGCACATTATCTTTCTCAATGTATATATGCACATATAATTTTACAGATGTTGTTTTTCTTTTTAGTGTAGTACAAACATCTTCCAGGATTTTGACTCACTTCCTCAAGTCTCTTCCAGCTGTTTAAAAAAGGACACGAGGAAATGAGTTCTAATATCCTGAAAAGAGTTTTTACTTTAAGTAGTCTTCAGTGTGGCACAATTTTTCATTTTATGTATAGATCTTTGCCTTGTTTTTGCCCACTAGTGTCCTACCTGATTCCCCCACCTCCCAAAATTGTTGTTCTATTCCTCAGTGTTGAGATTATTGTTCAATTTATGAACTTGTGAAACTTTCTGTGAAGAATGAGGTTTAAGGCAAAAGCTTAATTGCAGCTGAAAATCCAGTCTTCTGTTTAAACCAGGGGTCTCAAACACGCGGGCCGTGGGCCGCATGTGGCCTGCAGAGTTCTTCCCTGCGGCCCGCCAAGCTCCCCGCAGTGCCCCCCCGCCCCGTCCCCTCCCCAGCGCAACGCGTCCCCAGCTTAGCTCCAGGCCAGGGGTGGGCAAACTACGGCCCCAGTCCAGATCTGGCTCTTCAGGGCTTTGGATCCGGCCCGCAGATTTGTCAATCCCGTGGTGCTGAGGGCCCGGAGCCACTCTGGGAAGCGGTGGGCACCGCTTCCTTGCGGCCCCAGGGGGGAGGAGGAGCAGAGAACTCCGTGAGCTGTTCTTGCCTGTGGTTACCTCCCCTGAAGCTCCCATTGGCCAGGAACGGGGAAGCGTGACTAATGGGAGTTTCGGGGAGAACAGCTCATGGAGTTCTCTGCTCTCCCTCCCCCCGGGGCCGCAGGGACAGGGTGCCCACCGCTTCCTGGAGCGGCGTGGGCCGGGGCCAGGGCCAGGGCAGGCAGGGAGCCTACCCTGGCCCCAGTGCGCGCCCCTGCCATCCCGGAGCCGCTCAAGGTAAGCGGCGCCGGGCCGGAACCTGAACCCCTCCTGCACCCTGCACCCCAACTTCCTGCCCTGAGCCCCCGGCCTGCACTCCAACCCCCTGACACACCCTGCACCCCAACCTCCTGCCCCGAGCCTCCTGCCACACCCCGCACTCCCTCTTGCACCCCAGCCCCCTGCTCTGAGCTCCCTGCCACACCCCAACCCCCTACGATAGCTTGCACTCCCTCCTGCACCCCACGGGCAGGGGCGAGGGTGGAGTGGGTGGCGGGGGCAGCCGGGGGCAGGGTGTGATGCGGCCCTCAGGCCAACGTACGAGTCCTCATGTGGCCCTCCTGGTGATTTGAGTTTGAGACTCCTGGTTTAAACCTTTCTCTCATTCCAAAGCATTTGCTCATTATTTAAAATCAAACTCTGACTAGAATGCACAGAACTAGTTAGAAAACTGATTAAAACAACTCCTTTGCTTTGCTATTTTTACTGTGGGGTTATTTTGTTTTATTTATGAATTTTAACAGATTGAAAGGGTGTTCAAAAGGGCACTTAGGCACCTAACTGCTATTAAAAGCCAATTCTGCAAACAGCCATGCATGTGCTTAACCATACACATGAGTAGTCTCATTGGCTTGGGATTTGACACTGAAAACTGAAATGTATTGTTTGCTCACTGTCTAAGATTGCTGCAGCTAGTGATAAAAGCATAAAAGAATAGTATAAACATCTGTGTTTGAAGAGCGAATGTGACTCGTATTTTCAGGGTTACAATAATTAGAAGGTACAGTAAATGTTAATCTCATAATGGATTTATTATTTGATATTTTGATGGATTACTCCAAAAAGTAGGTTACCCAATAAATGTTTTCTGGTTTTGATATTTTTCTAATGCAGATACACAATAAGTAACGCTGTACTGCTCTTCACAAATCACCTGAGGGCAACTTAACTAAAATTAAGCACTATTTAATAACATAATCAACCACACATTCCTCTAGTTTTGCATTTGAAAACATGAAGTGATTAGCATTCAAAATCTCAGCCAACAGCTGAGTACAGAATCATGAAATAGAACTCCTAATGCTTGATACTGAGAAAACTTCAATGGACAAATGGGATAACTGCAGTGATAGATAAGGAGTACTTGTGGCACCTTAGAGACTAACAAATTTATTAGAGCATAAGCTTTCGTGAGCTACAGCTCACTTCATCGGATGCATTTGGTGGAAAAAACAGAGGAGAGATTTATATATACACACACACACAGAGAACATGAAACAATGGGATGTGAGTGGAACATAGGTTGATGATGCTGATGAGCTTAGGAAGATAAAGCTGACTTGTGTTTGTTTTTGAGAGCTTTATAAGTGAAATTTGAGAATTTAGATTTGAATCAGATAGGCTGTTACATTCCATATTAGTGCTCATTGCAAACATGACAAATGAGTCACAATGGTTGGGCAGTAGGGTGACTAGATCGCAAGAGTGAAATATCGGGACACATTGGGCGAGCTGGGAGGCGGGCAGGAAAGAGACAGACACAGGTGCACAGCCCTGACCGGAGCCAGAGGCACACTGGTCCGCCTGGCCCTGTGCTACCAGTGTGCCCCTTCCTGTAGGGGGTGGGCCCATGCTGCGCCACACAGCTCCCCTGCCCAGCGCCCCCTGGATCCACTATGTCCAGAACCCCCCTACAACTTTTCCACACAAATGCATAGTACTGTGCACGCACACACACCCTGCCCAGCACCCCCCTGCCCACAGCCCCACTACAGCTGCCCAGCACTCCATACAGATGCCCCCACTCACTAGTTTCCCAATACACACAGATTTCCCCTTCCTCCCTCCCTCCCAGTGCCCTTTCCCAGAGCCCCACCACCACAACTACACAATGCCCCATTGCCCAGTGCCCTGACACACACAGGTCTCCCCCAGTTCCCAGCACCCCCCAACAGCCTCTACTGTCTAGCACCCCAAAACACCCCCCCCACTACCCAGCACCCTCCACAACCTCACAGCCCAGCACCCCCCCACACACCTCCCAGACACGCACCATCACACCCTGCCCCCTTCCCTGTCCGCACTCATCAGCCCTGCTGGGAGGTCTCTGGCTCCTAGGGTGAGCATGGCGAGGGGAGTCTCCAGACTCCATGTGCTACGCCCACCACAAGCGCGAGCTCCGTGGCTCCCATTGGCTGGGAAAAGCGCCAATGGGAGCTGCCGGAGCTGTGGAGCAGGGCTTGCAGGCACTGGCAGCACACAGAGCCCCCTCCACACACCCCCCCCCAAGAGCCAGAGGGACCTGCCAGGGGGCAAGGTGGGGAGTCTTGGCGGTGCTTACCTGGAGTGGCTTCTGCCCCGGGAAGCATCTGGCAGGCAGGTCCCTCTGGCTCCTAGGGTCACAGGTTGGGGAAGGGCGGAGGGCTGTCTGCCCGCTCCTGGTACCTGCAAGCCCTGCCCTTGCAGCACATGGCACTCCTGCTGGTGAGTGGGCACCAGGAGCTGCCCCAGGATGTGGTGAGCAGCAGCTGCGGTCCGGACAATACGGATATGTAAAGTCGGGATGCGGGACAAGTCCCCTAAAATTGGGATGTCTGGTCACCCTATTGGGCATAGAGATGACAGATGTTTTTGACCAACATTTCCTTCTGTTTTCTGTTGGTAGTAGTCTCAACCAGGCAATGTTCCACATATGGTGAACTGGTGTATTCCTCATGCCTGATACAAATGCTGAGTTGAAGAACCTGAGCTGGATGGCTTTAAAGAGGAACTTCACTAGTAATCTCCTGTCATTCAGAAAACTAAGGAGTTGTAAGGGAAAAAGCTCCAAATTAACTAAAACACTCAGAAACACATGTTACTTTGCATATTGCCTACCTTAAACATTCAAAAATCATATCTACAACCCAAATCATGATATTGCCTTATGAATCACTTTTTTTTTTTTTTTAAATAATACGTTTTGGGTTTTCTATTTTCTGGTTTCTGAGCTTCTAGGGTGCCATTGGTACTATTCTCAAGCTTTTCTCTGAAGGCTAGAAACTTGCAAATTTTCTTAATGAAAGCCAAAACTCACATTCACATGACTCCAGGAGGTGAGGCTTAAAAAAAGAAAAAAACAAACAAATCCTAAATATCGCAAGACTCATAAATAGTTGGAGAGTAGGTAACACTGTGTTTTGACTGCTTCCAGTATGACTATTTGGCTTTAAGGGAGTTGGATAGAAAGGACAAAACTGTTGTTAAACCCAAGAAGCTGGCTAGCAAGGCAACACAGACGTGGAATAGAAGCGTTCTTTTGATGGTTGGAAAAGTATAATTTTTTAACTTATAAATGTCACATTAACTTCAGCAAAATTAATGTTTCTTCCCCGTAGGGTGGTAGACTTTTTTTTTTTTTTTTGTGGCATAGTCTCTGAAGGCTTCCTATTCCATAGCACTTCTAACTTGCAGTATTGTACAATGCATTGCTAATTTTTTCTTTAATTCTGATATCTTCACAGCTATATTAATATATTGAAAGAATGTTACAGTGCAGTAAAAAGAGGACAAATTGTGGGAATAAAAATAGCTGTACACTTTCAAGTGCCACCCATAAAGCACACTCCATCCATGCAAGATGCCAACATGGAATGCCACTTACAGTGGACCAATTTATATTAATTCAAATTGCAGTTGTGGCAGGAAGCCCTCCTTGTGCATATCCACGACTCTCTTCTGAGGTACTGGGAAACTTGAACTTTCCCTCCTAGACCAGAACCCATCCATACTGTTTGAAGACAAGGACCACTGGCCTGAGCAAGAGGGATGACCCAGGTAGCCTGTAGTCCAGAAGTAGAGTGGGCTGCCACCACTTCAAAACCTTGCCTAACAGAGGAGTGTGGGTGTGTGTGTCTCCTGCTACCAACCCAGTAGGGCCCTTGACTGAGATGGCAGATGTAGCCCCCACCCCATACACACATGACGCAGGATTCTTTGCTGGGTGGGTGGGGCTAGAGTGTTCCTCTTTCTGGGTTGGACTATAGCCTCCCTGAAGACAGAGCAGTGTGCCAGAGAAGAGGAGGGAGGTCTGAGCCTTCCTGAAGAAGAGCAACAGTGGGTCCTCTGGCCCCACCTTTACAGCAGACAGATCTTGTGGCCTCTTCTGCTACCACCATTCCAAGCAGGAGGTGGTGACTTTGTGGGGATGGCCTGTATGGGATGTGCGTAGGATCGCAGATTGTATGCAGTATAGTACACAATATATACACTGTGTAGACTATCAGCTTAAGGGGGCTTGCGGATGTGTGGTAAAATTGGGATTGAGCCATGAGCTAATGAAACAAACTGTTGGTTACAAAAAAAAGCACAGCCTTTGACTACGTGACATTAAGCAAATATAAATGGTGACTCTCACAAAGAGATCTCTTCAAAGACTGTCTAAAATTTATTTGCATTTGTGTTTGTATACATTGCAGTCATTTGCTTTTTGAATACAAGGGCCAGATTTGGAATTGTTTACACCAGTGTAAATCCATAGTACTGTCATTCCTTTGAGTAAATGAAGCTACACTGGAGTAAGTGGAGGTCAGAATCTGTTTCACTGCCTCTTTAATTTTGCCAAAGATGAAAATACCTGTAGCTAGATAGCACAAAGTTAGATGTGTTTATAAGCGGATGGACAAGTAGATGCAAAAATAAACAAGCAATAAATACTGACTAATTAGATTCCTGCCATTTCTTGTGCAAAACATATCACCTGCTTCTATTACATGGCACTTTCTATGGGCAACTACCTACAATCAACTCTGCATAAGCAATTAAACTGTGCATAGAAAAACTCTTCGTTAGAGGACTGTGTTAATATTTTAGGAAAGTAAAGACATTCTTGTAGGCAATATATATAAATGACTTATTTGTAATACATGCCAACATCTAAGATAAAAGTTAAAAAGGGAGGTTTAGTTGTTAAATTTCCTTGTCAAAAGTAGCCTGGGAAGAAATATGACAGATTGTCAGAAATGCATCTGACTCACTATCTGTATGACACTTCCAAAACCAAACTTTACACAGATTTTACAGAATACTAGAACAGCTACATGAAGTAGGTTTTACTAACCATGGTAAATTCTGGAGATGCTGCCAACCACCAGCTAATCTGCCCTACATAATGTTTCCTGGCCACAAATCATAAAAAACGTATACTGGAGCAATATGTACAAAGGCATTTCTATAGACCTACGTACAAAGAGATGCCCCTCTTAAAAATACGTATACAAGAGTTGGTAGAAGAGTTCAGTCTTAGAGTGAACACCAAGAAATGGGTAGCAACATCCCAAATATTAGCAAAGCTTATGCAATATTTAGAAAATGGAAATATGCATTGAGTATTCAGAACTATATAAAAATTATCAAACACAGATGCAATGAAGAAAATTAGTTTACATGGGCAATTAAATGTGGAAACAGACACAAACTTGGTGTCATATGGATGCATTATATGCAAGTGTGATGTCTTTCATAATGTGGTAATGGAGCCATGTAGGTACCTTAGATATGTCATGACTAAAACAACATTTTGTAATCAATATACATAATCTCATGATTCTGTGGCTGGATCTTTCTTGTGTCCATTTTTTCACTAAATGAAAACTGAACCTAAAAGCATAAAGCATATAATATATAGTGTGGCTTATTCATTGCTGTAATTTTGTTGAAAAAATTAACACAAAATAAAATATGTAGAGATAGTAAAAAGCTTTGGTCCTCTAATGCATTATTTAATGTGGTCCAATGTAGGAGTACAGATAACATAATTATACAGTTATTGGTATCTTTTACTCCTCTGAAGGTGCTGCATAGATGACTACCAGTGTACCTTTAATGAAATTGCTGCCATTTAAGAAAGTTGCTGCCAGGGCTTGAAATAATAATCATTCACATTGCCAAAAGTCCTACATTTCCTTCCTTAATTGAGCTTTTTCCAAATAACCATTGATTCAAATTGCAATCCGAGGGGAAAAAACTATGTGTTCCAAGTTTTTTCACTTGCCTTTGTTGGAACTACCTTTTCACAAATATCCAGAAAGCAACATTTCAAACCTGTGCTCATTACAAGAAACATTCTTTTAAAATGGAAACAGAATGAAAAGATAATGTACTTTTTAAAGTAAATGTCACCAAAAAAAGATTGTGAGGAGATTGAAAATCCATTAAGCAAATTGACCAGCAAATGTCGTGATGAATGAAAAACAGAATTTGAATAAACGAATTTTGTCCATTAACATGCTTTTCAATCCATTTTAATTGTTCTGTCTTAATTATTTTGTATTTTGTTTATTTAAATGTATAATGGCTGCAAAAAATAACTATTGGAGCAATTAGTTGATTAGCAATTTAAAAAACTAGAATAAAAAGAAAACAATACATTAGAAGGCAATGTCATTCTAGAGGATATGTAAAATATCAAATTTTACAAGTGTTACTGCAAGCAACTGTTTTATTTGGGCGAATGCCATGTTTATATTCACCACAGATCTGTACTCTATGGTTGTCCGTTTTAGTAAGAATTAACCATTTAAATTGTTTTAAATTCAGACATTCTTTCTAACCAGATTTAATTCAGTTGTGCATCAGGATTAATTCTGTTTATCGCTGAAAGATTCTACAAAATCTACATTCACTGTTGTATAAGACTACTGTGTGTACCTAGAATGCTTTGTTGCTATTGTAATTATTGAGACTGCTCAGTGCTGGAGAATACCATACCACTAATGTACCAGTAGCATGCTAGGTGTACTGTAACTCAAGAGAAGCAATGCAGGTAATTCAGCAGCTAGGCATTGTAGGCAGTCTAATCGAGAGTTAAGATTCTTCAGGCCTGGGGTGCCCTCTCCAGTCCAGTCTCTATACAAGCAAACCAGAGCTCGCAAGTTTCCAGGCCAGGCTCATTTAGTGTCTCTTACTGGGGACCCTACGCACTGGCTCCCTACCCAGTTGCTGCTGCTCCATTCCCTTGTAAGTCTTGCACAGACCTGCACTCAGCTGTAACGGCTGGCAGTCACAGGCTGTTCCCCACCGTGAAAGCTCTGCATGCAGTTCCTGGGATTCCGCTCTGCATCCAGCTTCTTTGTAGTTCCTGGCTTGCTATTCAGCCACTGCTTTCCAAAAGGGCCCAGACACCTCACTGGAGTACTGGGTTGGGGTTTTTACCAGTAGTACCTTAATTCTTGACGCCATCACCACCTTTTATTGTGTTCCTATTCAATGTGTTAGGTTTGAAAGATAAGGAAGTTAATGTTAAAAGACACAGATTGTTGAAGACCAAGTTTGATAAACAGCAGTACCCAGGTTAAACTTATTCTGTTGTCCTTCCCTTAGTGACCACGAGCATTCAAAGAATTCAAAACTTTAATACAGCTAATAAAGAAGTAGCTCAGGAGCACCGTTATTTGGAATAAGCATAATCAACATATATTAACTCTGTTGAATATGTTGGACAACAAATACTTCGTTCTGTAGAAAGATTAGTCTGATTTGTGCAGCTCCTGCAACATGTTTGGTGACAGCAATGGAAAGGTTGAGTTTTCAACCTTGCCTTCTAAGGCTTTGTCTACACTAGCAACTTATGTTGGGCTAGTCTACACTTGCAGTGTTAAAGCTCTGGTAACATGGCTCATGTAGTTGCAGCAGAGCACTGTGAGAGAGCTTTCCCAGCGCTCTAAAAAAACCACCTCCACAAGGGGCGCAGCTACCAGTGCTGGTGTACTGTCTACACTGGCGCTTTACAGCCCTGAAACTTGCTACACTCTGGGTGGGTGGTTCAGACTGCTGAGCGAGAAAGTTGCAGCTCTGTAAAGTGTCAGTATAGACAAGCCCTTGGTAAAACTATGTCGTTCAAAGGTGTGGACGTAGTTATACAACTGCTGGTGTAGACAGTGCTATGTCGATGAAAGAAGCCCTCCTGTCGACATAGCTACCACCTCTTGGGGAGGTAGAGTACCTATGCTCATGGGAGAAGCTCTCCTGGTGACGTAGGTAGCGTCTTCACTGAAGTGCTACAGTAGCATAACTGCACGATGCAGCTGCACCGCTGCAGCATTTTAAGTGTAGACAAGTCCTCAGACTGAAGTTGGGGAAGGGAGGTGAGAATGCACTTTCTCAAACAACTGAGGCCTGTCTTTTAAATATGCTAAATACTCATGATTCTAGTTGGATTCACTGGGAGCTACAGGTGCGCAGCACCTTTGAAAATCATATATTTTATCACACACTGAAGTGTATTTAATTCCCCTTTTGTGGGAGGCGCAACAAATTCAGCATGGGCAGCTTTCTTTTTCAAAGTAAAAGGCAACTCTGCAGGCCTTATTCACTGAGAAGCATAATTTAAATGCTACATGACATGGCTCTCCGATTAAATTCTAGACAATTGACATTTTGTTATTGCTAAACTTCTAGTCTAGCATGAGAGGGGTGCCTAGTGAATGGAATGGGATAGGACAAATGGGAATTACTTTTCTCAACTATGTAAAATTTAATACTTTCTCCCCTTTGGAGAAATTTTGGAGAGTTTCATATACCAAAGTAAGTTACAGCTGTCCCTGTGTGACTGGTATTTAAGATGTAACCTTATTTGTTTCCTTTTGGCATAAATTGAAGGATAAAAAAAATCTAAGTGAAAGGAACTAAAATCCAGATTCAGTCATAACTTTACTTGAGTATATTGTACATTTTCATTGTTATCAACACAACTTATTTCAACTCCTATATAGTATTTAATAAGAATCTGAAAATGTGGTGAACAAGAACTGTGTGGTATCCTTTAAGATGAAGTCAGTGCTCAAAGAGATAGGAGATGAACAAGAAATAGTTCTCAGCAAGTTTACTGCAGCCTTGCAAACAGTCATGAAAATGTAGTTACTTGAATTTAAGATCCCAAGAGCACTTGTCATGGAAAAATATGAAAGGTAGTTCCAGTTCTCATTTCTTCTCCATAAACCCAGTCCTGATTATTTAGAAAATTGTGATGGATCAATTATTTTCATTGTGTAATATTAGTACAACTTAATTAGGAGCCATTTATCACTATCAAGATTATGAAGAGTGTGCAAGGTTGAGCTCATACAAAGAATCTGTATATTAACCCAGGTTCTTATATTGGCTCGACTGCTATCGAATATTGGGTGGAGGAGAGGGAAGGATTTGCTCTAAGTATATGGTAATGAGCCTGTTGTTTTATTTTGGGGTAACTTTCCACTCCTGGCTGAGCTGTAGAGAAAACATCAAGCCACAATTCTGAGAGTACAGGAAAAAGAAGTACATCCTGAGGTCAGAGTGGCTTGGGCTTGGGATGGAGAGAGCCAGTGGCTGTGTGTGAGCAGGAGGCCAATCTGAGACTAGAAAGCTGAAAGCCAGGCAGGAAAGCAATCTGTTGCTGGCAGGTGGATACAGCACAGTGCCCTTCAGCAGAAGATGTGAGGGGAGCATATATGCCCCAGCAGGAGATTTGTAGGATGTGGCCTCAAATGAGATGGTAACCATTATACCCCTGCTGTGGGCTGCCCCTTGGGACTTGGTTAGGAACAGTTGGGTAGATTTTTGTAGTATCTGTTGAAGACCTTGTGGCTAGGCAGGTAATTGCACCTTGTGCTGCTGGAAGCCAGAATAAAGTAATCCTCTCTCACTTCCTTGGAATCCAGAAATGTGTAGTGGGGACCCACCAAGGACTACAGCCCATAGAGCCTAGTGCCTGGACAATCTACAGTGGTACTCAGAACATCCAACCAGATCTCTAGTGGGAACTGATGTAAAATGGCACTCACAGCAACAACCTGCGGTGGAGTCAGTTACCACATTATGGTCAACACAAAACTGAAAATACTTTACTGTCATTGCTATTTTTAGCTTTGTGATTTATGTCCATTTTCAAAGAAATGGGGAAGGTAGTTTAAAAAGTGTTAAATGTAAGGTCTTGGGGGGTGCTTTTCAGAGAACGTAGAAATGTAGGACTGGAAGGGACCTTGAGAAGTCGTTTAGTCCAGACCCCTGCGCTGAGACAGGACCAAGGAGACCATCAATGAGAGGTGTATGTTCAATCTGTCCTTAAGTACCTGCAATGATGGGGATTCCACATTCTCTCTTGGAATCTTATTTCAGTTCTTAACTATCCTAATATTAAGAAAGTTTTTCCTAATATCTAACCCAGGTCTTCCTTGCTGCAGATTAAGCCCATTATTTCTTGTCTGGCATTCAGTCCTCTTTATAACAGCCCTTTACATATTTGAAGAGTGTTATCAAGTTCCTCCTCAGACTTTTTTTCTCAAGACTAAATATGCCTAATTTTTAAAACCTTTCTTCATAGATCAGGTTTTCTAAACCTTTTATCATTTTTGTTGCTCTTCTTTGGAATCTCTCTAATTTTTCCACATCTTTCTGAAAGTGTGGTGCATAGAATTGGCCTCACTCATGCCCAGTAGAGTAGGACAATTACTGCCCAGGTCTTGCATATAACACTGCTTTTAATAAACCCAAGAATATTAGCCTTTTTCGCGATTTAATCATGTTCAATTTGTGATCCACTATAACCACAGATCCTTTTCAACAGTACTACTGCCTCGCCGGTTATTCCCTATTTTGAAGTTGTGCATTTGATTTTTCCTTCCATAAAGTAATACTTTGAACTTGTCTTCATTGAATTTCATCTTTTTGATTTCAGACCAATTCTCCAATTTGTCAAGATTGTTTTGAATTCTAATACTGTCCTCCCATGTGCTTGCAATTCCTCCCAGCTTGATGACATCCGCAGATTTTATAAGCATACTCTCTCTCTAATTCATTATCCAAGTCATTCATGAAAATATTGAATAGTATCAGACCGAGGACTGACTCCTGCGAGTCTTCACTAGATACATCCTCAGTCTGACAGCAAACCAGTGATAATTACTCTTTGAGTATGGTCTTTCAATCAGTTGTGTACCCACCATATAGTAATTTCTCTAGTTTGCTTATGAAAACTAGTTTGCTTATGCATGTGAGGCTGTCAAAAGCTTTACTAAAATTAAGATATATCATATCTACTACTTCCCCCCATCCACTGGGCCAGTAACCGTTTCAAAGAAGGAAAGTAGATTGGTTTTGCATGATTTGTTCTTGACAAATCCATGTTGGCTATTCCTTATAATTTTTTTTCCTCTTGGTGCCTACAAGTTGATTGTTTAATAATTTTTTTCAGTATCTTTCCAGGTATTGAAGTTAGGCTGACTGGTCAGTAATTCCCTCGGTCATCTTTTTTCCCCTTTTTAAAGATAAGTACTAATTTTCTCCAGTACTCTAGGACCTCAGCAGTCCTCCATGAATTCACAAAGATAATTGCTCACAGTTCCAAGATTCCTTCAGCTAGTTCCTTAGGATGAATTTCATTAGGCTTTGCCAATATGTTAATATTAATTGTGTTAAGTATCTGGTCACCTTTTGAGTGAAGACTAAAGGAAAATAGGCATTAAATACCTCAGCCTTCTTGATGTCATCAGTTATTAGCTCTCCTTCCCCACTAAGTAAAGGACCTATACTTTCCTTCATATTTCTCCTGTTCCTAAAATATTTAAAGATCATCTTCTTGGATTTTATGTCCCTTGTTAGGTGTAACTCATTTTGTGCCTTAGCCTTTCTGATTTTGTCCGTACGTGCTTATGCTATTCTTTTGTACTCCTCCTTAGCAATTTGTCCATGTTTCCATTTTTTGTAGGATTCCTTTTTTTATTTTCAGGTAATTAAAGAGCTACTGATGGAGTCATATTGGCCTCTCACTATTCTTTCTTTCCTTTGCATTGGGATAGTTTGCAGTTAAGTCTTTAATATTATCTCTTTGAGAAACTGCCAGCACTCCTTAGCTCCTTTATCCCTTAGATTTTCTTCCCATAGAAGCTTACCTACCAGTTCTCTGAGTTTGTTAAAGTCTGCTTTTTGGAAGTCCATTGTCCATATCCTACCATTCTCATTCCTTTCTTTCCTTAGAACAATGAAATCTACCATTTCATGATCGCTTACCCCCAAATGGCGTTCCGCCTTCAGATTTGCAACCAATTTTTCCCTCTTTATCGGAATGAAATTTAAGGGTATGTCTGCACTGCAAAAAAAAAAAAAGAAAAGAAAAAAAAATGACCCATGGCAATGAGTTTGAGTCCAGGTCAACTGACTTGGGCTTCTGGGGATCATGCTATGGGCCTATAATAGCAGTGAGGGGGGAGAGTCTCAGAGCCCAGGCTCTGAACCAAGCCCAAATGTCTGCACAGCTATTTTTAGCCCGATAGCACAATCCTGAGTCAGTTGACCTGGCCTCTGAGATTTGCTGCTAGGGTTTTTTTTTTTTTTTTTGTTCGTGTGTTTTTTGCAGTGTAGACATACCCTAAAATGGCTGCTTCCCTGGTTGCTTCCTCTATCTTCTGAAACAAATAGTTGTTCCCAACACACTCCAATAACCTATTGGACATTTTGTGTCTTGCCATATTACTTTTCCAACAGATGTCTGAGAAGTTAAAGTCTCCCACTACTACCAGGTCTTGTGTTTTGGATATTTCTATTTTTTGTTTTAGAAATGCATCATCTGGCTCCTCTTCCTGAATTGATTGTCTATAATAGATCCCTACTTACCCCTATTTTTTCTCTTTATCTTTACTCAGCAACTTTCAACTAGTCTGCTTCTCACCTCCTTCTAGATCTTAGAAGAGTGGTTCTCAACCAGGGGGTCCCCAGAAGTATGGCCAGCATTAGACTCGCTAGGGCCTGGGCAGAAAGCCAAAACCCCACTGCGCAGGACTGCAGCCCAGGATCCCGAGCCCCACCACCCGGGGCTGAAGCCAAAGCTTGAGCAACTTAGCTTTGTGGTGCCCCCTGTGGCATGGTGCAATTGCCCTGCTTGCTACCCCTTAATGACAGCCCTGGTTTTTATATGCGGGAAAACAGTTGTTGTGGCACAGGTAAGCTGTGGAGTTTTTATAGCATTTTGGGGAACCTCAGAAAGAAAAAGGTTGAGAACTCCTGCCTTAAAATCATAGAATATCAGGGTTGGAAGGGACCTCAGGAGGTGATCTAGTCCAACTCCCTGCTCAAAGCAGGAACAATCCCCAACTAATCATCCCAGCCAGGGCTTTGTCAAGCTTGACCTTAAAAACCTCAAAGGAGATTCCATTGTCTCCCTAGGTAACGCATTCCAGTGCTTCACCACCCTCCTAGTGAAAAAGTTTTTCCTAATATCCAATCTAAACCTCCCCCACTGCAACTTGAGACCATTAGTCCTTGTCTGTCATCTGCTACCACTGAGAACAGTCTAGATCCATCCTCTTTGGAACCCACTTTCAGGTAGTTGAAAGCAGCTATCAAATCCCCCTTCATTCTTCTCTTCTGCAGATTAAACAATCCCAGTTCCCTCAGCCTCTCCTCATAAGTCATGTGTTCCAGTCCCCTAATCATTTTTGTTGCCCTCCGCTGGATGCTTTCCAATTTTTCCACATCCTTCTTGTAGTGTGGGGCCCAAAACTGGACACAGTACTCCAGATGAGGCTTCACCAATGTCAACTAGAAGGGAATGATCCCCTCGATCTGCTGGCAATGCCCCTACTTATACATCCCAAAATGCTGTTAGCCTTCTTGACAACAAGGACACACTGTTGACTCATATCCAGCTTCTCGTCCATGTAACCCCTACGTCCTTTTCTGCAGAACTGCTGCCTTGCCATTCGGTCCCTAGTCTGTAGGGATGCATGGGATTCTTCCGTCCTAAGTGCAGGACTCTGCACTTGTCCTTGTTGAACCTCATCAGATTTGTTTTGGCCCAATCCTCTAATTTGTCTAGGTCCCTCTGTATCCTATCCCTACCCTCCAGCGTATCTACTACTCCTCCCAGTTTAATGTCATCTGCAAACTTGCTGAGGGTGCAGTCCACGCCATCCTCCAGATCAATAATCAACAAGTGTATATATTTTTGATGTATAGCACACAATTGCCTTCCTTTTTTCACTGCTTGTACTTACCGAACACCCTATACCCCTCTATACCAATATTGCTGTCATAAGATTTATCTCATCAACTCTCTGTGATGCCAATTAAGTGATAACTTAGCTTAAGTACTAATACTTCCAATTTTTCCTGTTGCATTTCTGTATAAAGAAAAGGAGTACTTGTGGCACCTTAGAGACTAACAAATTTATTTGAGCATAAGCTTTCGTGAGCTACAGCTTACTTCATCGGATGCATTCGTTGGAAAATACAGTGGGGAGATTTATATACACACACAGAGAACATGAAACAATGGGTTTTATCATGCACACTGTAAGGAGAGTGATCACTTAAGATGAGCTATTACCAGCAGGAAAGTGGGGAGAGGAGGAAAACCTTTTATGGTGATAATCAAGTTGGGCCATTTCCAGCAGTTAACAAGAATGTCTGAGGAATAGTGGGGGGTGGGCTGGGGGGGGAGAAATTACATGGGGAAATAGTTTTACTTTGTGTAATGACCCATCCACTCCCAGTCTCTATTCAAGCCTAAGTTAATCATCAATGTAGCGCAAGTAGAGTAGGGGCATTAGGGGACGAGAGCTGAGAAAGTGTTGTTCTAAGTCAGCTATAAAAACGTTGGCATACTGTGGGGCCATGTGGGTACCCATTGCAGTGCCGCTGATTTGAAGGTGTATATTGATGACATCTTCATCATCTGGACCCATGGAAAAGAAGCCCTTGAGGAATTCCACCATGATTTCAACAATTTCCATCCCCCCATCAACCTTAGCCTGGACCAGTCCACACAAGAGATCCACTTCCTGGACACTACGGTGCTAATAAGCGATGGTCACATAAATACTACCCTATACCGGAAACCTACTGACCGCTATTCCTACCTACATGCCTCTAGCTTTCATCCAGATCACACCACGATCCATTGTCTACAGCCAAGCTCTACGATATAACCGCATTTGCTCCAATCCCTCAGACAGAGACAAACACCTACAAGATCTCTATCATGCATTCTTACAACTACAATACCCATCTGCTGAAGAGAAGAAACAGATTGACAGAGCCAGAAGAGTACCCAGAAGTCACCTACTACAGGACAGGCCCAACAAAGAAAATAACAGAACGCCACTAGCCATCACCTTCAGCCCCTAACTAAAACCTCTCCAACGCATCATCAAGGATCTAGAACCTATCCTGAAGGACGACCCATCACTCTTACAGATCTTGGGAGACAGGCCAGTCCTTGCTTACAGACAGCCCCCCACCTGAAGCAAATACTCACCAGCAACTACACACCACACAACAAAACCACTAACCCAGGAACCTATCCTTGCAACAAAGCCCGTTGCCAACTCTATCCACATATCTATTCAGGGGCACCATCATAGGGCCTAATCACATCAGCCACACTATCAGAGGCTCATTCACCTGCACATCTACCAATGTGATATATGCCATCATGTGCCAGCAATGCCCCTCTGCCATGTACATTGGTCAAACTGGACAGTCTCTACATAAAGAATGAATGGACACAAATCAGACGTCAAGAATTATAACATTCAAAAACCAGTCGGAGAACACTTCAGTCTCTCCGGTCACTCTATTACAGACTTGAGGGTGGCTATCCTTCAACAAAAAAACTTTTTTTTTGACAGACTCCAACGAGAGACTGCTAAATTGGAATTAATTTGCAAACTGGATACAATTAACTTAGGCTTGAATAGAGACTGGGAGTGGATGGATCATTACACAAATTAAAACTATTTCCCCATGTTATTTCTCCCCCCCAGCCCACCCCCCACTGTTCCTCAGACATTCTTGTTAACTGCTAGAAATGGCCCAACTTGATTATCACCATAAAAGGTTTTCCTCCTCCCCCGCCCCCTTCCTGCTGGTAATAGCTCATCTTAAGTGATCACTCTCCTTACAGTGTGTATGATAAAACCCATTGTTTCATGTTCTCTGTGTGTGTATATAAATCTCCCCACTGTATTTTCCACCGAATGCATCCGATGAAGTAAGCTGTAGCTCACAAAAGCTTATGCTCAAATAAATGTGTTAGTCTCTAAGGTGCCACAAGTACTCCTTTTCTTTTTGTGAATACAGACTAACACGGCTGCTACTCTGAAACCTGTCATTTCTCTATAGACCTCTAAGATGTTGAGCAGATTCCCCTACTGATTTCTCTCTTCTTACTCATATGACCCTATTTGAATTTTCCTTGTCCCTCCAAACATCGAATCCTGTGTTAACATTGCTTTTTTTTTATGTTAACCTGTGGTCTTTTGTCACCTGCTCCCTTTGAACCTAGTAAACCCTCCTCACTAGTTTAATGAGTCGATGTGTGAAGATGCTCTTTCCCTTCTTTGTTAAGTGGACTCCATCTCTTTAGGGGTGCCATTTCACATTTGGGGGTGGGAGGGAAGTGGATGATTTTAACTTTGATTCCGGGGACTACTTAGGCACCTGAAAACTAGGGGTTTTTTTCAGGTAATATTTTAGAAATTAGCTGACAGGAGCACTTTATCTAATTTCTGTATAAAAAAAAGAGAACTAAATATATATTAGACCCATTGACCTCTAATACTAACATGTTCTGATATCTTGCATCAAGTAACTTAAGACACTAAGTAGATTTAAAATTTTAATGTATATTCTTACTCTTGAATACAACACTTGAAACAACTGTAGAAAAATCTAGATTACTTTCTGTCATTTAGGGTACTTAATTTTTGCAGTTCACCAAGCTTGGAATAGATCATTTAACTACTGGAAACATCCTACGAGGGCAAGGCTCTGTGAGTTTATGCTGCACCTGCCTTGGGCTCTAGGAGTGTTACCATGGTACAAATAATAGACCAAAAATTGGCTTTAAACAGAAGTGAAACTGACACTTTCAAGTCACTTTCACAGTAGTGCCAACCCCGAATGTTCAAAAATCCCGAGTCAGGCTCAGCAAAAATCATGGGATTCACTTAAAAATCATGAGATTATGTATAAATAATAGATGTGATGTTCTTTTTATTTGCCTTCTGCCTTTTAAGCCTTTAGGGTGCACTGGGGTCACATTGTGAAACTTCTCCCCAGCCACAAGGGCTAGCAATTTACCTTTTCTTTAAGAATGAAGGCTGAAATCATCAGATATCCATTTGATCCCAGGAGCTGGGGTCCAAGGAAAACAATAATTATAAGGTTTCAGAGTGGTAGCCGTGTTAGTCTGTATCAGCAAAAACAAAAACAACGAGGAGTACTAGTGGCACCTTAGAGACTAACAAATTTATTTGGGTGTAAGCTTTTTGTGGGCGAAAGCACACTTCATCAGATGCATGGAGTGGAAAATACAGTAGGAGGATATATAACAGTACATGAGAAGATGGGAGTTGCCTTATCAAGTGGAGGGTTGAGACAATTCAATTAAAGTGGGCTATTATCAACAGGACGAAAAATCACTTTTGTAGTGGTAATCAGAGTGGATCATTTCAAACAGTTGATAAGAAGGTGTGAGTAGGGGGAAATTTTTTAGTTTTTGTGTGACTCATCTACTCCTAGTCTTTATGCAGGCCTAATTTGATGGTGTCCAGTTTGCAAATAAATTCCAGTTCTGCAGTTTCTCGTTGGAGTCTGTTTTTGAAGTATTTTTGTTGAAGAATTGCCACTTTTAAGTCTGTTATTGAGTCTCCGGAGTGGTTGAAGTGTTCTCCAACTGTTTTTTGAATGTTATAATTCTTGGTATGATTTGTGTCCATTTATTCGTTGGCCAAACTGGACAGTCTCTACGCAAAAGAATAAATGGACACAAATCGGACGTCAAGATGGGGCTAGCTTCCTATCCATTGGACCAGCCTGAGAGAATTGGGTTCTACAGACACCGTCCCCCCCCTCCATGGACTTCCTCTATGACCTCGGGCCAGTGCCTTAGGGACATTGTTTCAAAAGGTTTTTAGGGACCCAAAGATGCAGCTAGGCATCTAGTGGGGTTTACAAAGCATCTAACCTTCTAAGCGTTTCTGAAAATCTTACTAGGTGCCTAAATACCTTTGAAAACCTGGCCCTTATTCTCTCTGTGCCTCAGTGCTCCATCTGTATAATGGGGATAATAGCACTGCTCTACCTCACCAAGGTGCTGTGTGAAGAAATAGGTTAGACACTGTGAGGCACTCCGATCTGCAGTGATGGTGCCATATGCTATCCCTTGCCTTAGTTTTGGCCCCTTCTTTTCACCTATCCCCTTCACATCTCTCTCTTCTGAATGTAACCTTGGTTGTATTTCTTCTGAGTCCGCTGCATTTACCCTTTAACACCTCCCCTCCCCCGCAGAGGGATTCCTGTTTTACAGGCTCATTTAACTTTAATTTCCAGCCCTTTCTTATCTTAATCACCCCACCTCTGTTTGTAAACAAAACACTGACTCCCTGCTCCAGGGGCACAAGCTGGGAGCAGCACCTCTTCTCTGGAAAATTCACATTCCACACTGGAGCTAAGACGTGTGCCAAAACTCGGGGAGGGCGGAGGGTGGTGGAGGGGAGACAGAAGCCCCCCCATGCACCCTCTAAATGGCATCCCTGCATCCGATCTCTTCCCAGTCCTTCTTCCTGAAAACAGCATCTCATGGTCAAGGAAGTGAAAGCTTCCAATAACACATCTGCACAATCAGGCATTCATCTCCAGAATAAATGTGTCCCTGCCTGGGCTCTTACCCTCAACTGGGAGGATGGACAAGAACCACCTGAACCCCCAACTCCTTCACTCTTGCTCCCAGAGCCGTGTAGTCACTGCTGAACTACTCAGGGTCATACGTGGCAGTATCATTAGTGCCCACTGGGATGAGCAGCATGGGGTAGTGGTCAGAGGGACAGATGAGCCTCAAGAACCTTTTTGTAATGGCTTGGATGTGGGCTTCAGGCAGGTAGCACACCTCCCAGGACTTTGTCAGGACAGTAAATGGATGTCTCCATTCCCCTCGGAAGGAAGTCCCTGACCACCAGCACTCTATGCCTCTTCCTTTTGGTGCAGTGGCTGTTAGTGTCCCAGTCTTGGGTCTGGTGGCTCCTCCTCTTCAGACATTGGGGTCTGCCCCTTCCCCACCTGTTTCCAGTATATTATACTGGTGCTTGATCATGATGGATGGGGAACCTGGGTGGAGGGTGGAGCACTGTCTACTCCCCAAGTGGTCAGAAGCCAGTTTCCTCCTCATAAAGCAGCTGGTTCTTCTTCCTCTTGTGCCTCTGTAGTTACCTGTAGTTGGCTAGCATCCTCTGTGCATCCTGGTGAAGAAATCCTTGTGCTCCCAGGGGATATTCAGACAAGCTACCTCTTTTTGCAGCTCTCTTGCCTGCTTCCTGATGGACTCCAACAACAGACACCTCTCTCACTGGGGTGGTCTCTTTGCCTTGCTTTTGTCGGCGGGGATGTGCAGGCCTCATTCCCAGCAAGTCAAGACCAGGGCCTGGGTGGAAGCCTCCAGGGTCAGTATGCCTGGCTGGTGTGGGGGCTTCCTCAGGAGCAGGCAGAGGAAGAGTTAGTAGTGGTGTTGGCAACATGCCATTTTCCTCCTAATGCAGGTTCTTCCTTGTAGACTACTTGAAAGTTAAAGAGGGTGCGGGGTGGGTGTGGGGGGAGAACCAACCCCTACCTCCTTTTCTCAGTCCACTTGTAAACTCCTTTAGTCTCTCAGCTTCCTTTGTCTTGCCAGCGACATGTCTTTTGAACTAAAAGATAACATAATTGTAAGAAAATTAGGATAATAGGAATCTGTATATTGAAGTGTGTATTACATTTCAGTTAATGTCTTTCACATGATATTGGCTCTACTGTAAAGCTCAACTAAGTTATATTCCTGATGGTGTTTTTGGCTGATCTATCCTTAATGTGTAAGAATCTTCTCAAACAGATTTTCTAAGAATCACTTCTGGTCACTTTTGTGCATTGCAGACCTGCTATAAACTCCCAATTCCATTAATTTCTGATAATTGTGTGGCAAGGGGGAAACCGAGGCACAGAAAGGTTAAGTGATTGGGACACGTTACACAGGAAACCCGTGTCAGAGCTAGGAGTAGAACCCAGATCTCCTGACTCCTAGTCTCATTCTTCAGTTGCAATCTAATCTCTTTGAAGTGGTGGTAGCTTGGGGCAACACGAAGGTGCTTACGAACCTAGTGTAAATTTCCACCTGTCAGTGCCTTTCCCTATCATACAAGCACTACAGCTCAAATGGCTTGAAGCTAACAAGAAGCCATCAAGATTCCACACTTAAGATTTTTCCACTTTTACTCACTCCAGAAGCAAAGCTTTTTTTGTTTTTTACATCTCCTGATCTTTGTAGGATCCCTCCATTTTGACTTGCGATTGTTATCTCTCTCTCCATCAGTATTCTCTAGAGCCGTATCATTCTCTAATTCCTTCAGCCCTATTTTTCAGCTCTCCCTTCTGTTGCAGAAGTCACTATTGCCAAATACCCCACCCCGCAAATTTGTGGCTTACAAAGTCTTTTCCAGGGTACTTCAGTTCTTTTTTTTTAATAAACGGTATTGCTCACAGTTGATCCCAGCATTCTAATAATTAAACAAGCTTTGATAAACTAAGGTAATCGGGATGGGTGAAAGTGACTGTTTAGCTATGGAACACTAACTTCATGTGTCTGTCGTTTACTCCTACATGTGCCCCAGCTCTGTTCAAAACCAACTGTAGGCATAGTCCTGTTTCTGATGTTAAAAAGGTGTATACAATCTGTTTGGGATTAGGGGGATCAGAAACTGTTGAAAAAAAATCTTCAGGCTTCCATCACTTAATCACTCTTCCCAGAGACATACACACCCAGCCTTCATCCCACTTACTATCTATAAACCATACTACTTTAAGTTAATTAGTCTTCTTTTTTAAAGATCAGAGATATTTAGGGTGCATAATACTAAGCATATCTTGTTGTCTTTCACTTTTATAACCCTCATTCTCCAACTCCCTTCCCTAACAGATGCATGTGCAATGCCTTGCCATTGATTTCAATGAGCTTTGGATCAGATCCTTAGTTTGATGACATCACTCAGTACGTTAAGTTTAATTTAGGTCGTAAAAACTTTGGGGCAGAAGCCTGTTATTCTATGTTGCTTAGAAATAATTGTCCTACATTTTTTGTATCAATGCCCTGAAATGTAGATTGTCTGTTACTGGAGCATTCATAAATCATGTATTTTGCTTTCTAAATGCTATAGTATGTTTGTTACCACTGCTTCTTTCCTTCCCCCTCCCCCCCAACCCCAGCACATGAAACTTACATTGCTACACTGGACATACAGGCTTTGCTGTAAACATTGGGACAGGCCCTGTATCTCAGTACCTGCTGGAAGCTGAGTGTGTTCAGCAGCTTGTCGGAGGTGCAAGATGGGAGCCTACTGTAAACATAGGTTTCAGAGTAGCAGCCGTGTTAGTCTGTATTCGCAAAAAGAAAAGGAGGACTTGTGGCACCTTAGAGACTAACAAATTTATTTGAGCATAAGCTTCTGCATCCGATGAAGTGAGCTGTAGCTCACGAAAGCTTATGCTCAAATAAATTTGTTAGTTTCTAAGGTGCCACAAGTACTCCTTTTCTTTTTACTGTAAACATAGTAGACTTTGAACTCCTGACTTGAAATATTATATGCAATAGTCAAAGCAGAACTAAGTATGGCAGAGCCATGAACATGGAGTATGGCTGTGCAGCGATGTTGTCTGCCTCTTTGTTGGAAGTGGACATGATTATATTTTAGGATACTTCGTACAAATTCTGCTATTTCTATATGTATGGATTGAAGATCTTCATATGGATTATGGAAAATGTTTATCTTTCTAGTTGAGCAGTGATAAATGCCTTTAATCAGCAATAACAGAGAGATATCAGTCCAGAAATCCAGCCTGCAAACAAGATAGTTAAAATCTGAAGGAGTTCTGACCTTTATTTTTTCCCTTATACTCTTCCATTGTTTTGGATTTCAGCAACAGGAGCATTTATCTAACTTGATCTTAATCCATTTATATACCCTTAAGAGCCACTAAAGATGAGAGATAAATTAATTAAGGCTGGAATATAATCGGGTCCAAACTAATTATAGAGTGTTTTGATTGAACTTGTGGCATTGTCCCTATTGGTAGGGAAATTCACCACATCAGAATTGTGTGTGTTTTTGAAAGAAAACTAATGGATGTTGTATCGCCAACTGCAGTATATTTCTACCAGTATACGTGCTGATTGGTCATCAAGTGTGGCTGAATTTTTTTAAATATATTTTAATGTATGGACAGTTATCATGAGATAAACAGATGGTCATTCACCTGACTAAATACATATTCTTAAGGGTGTCAGGGTAGGCATAGATTGCTGTCACGAGACCTCAGCATAATTTGCATAAATTTAATATGATATGTGTGGTTCAGACAGGTCAATCTGTCTGGGGGATAATAGTTTGCATAGCAGTACATTCTCAGGACCTTTTTTAAAGCTGCAATCAGGGTAGACCAGAGTATGTGCAGTGAAAGAGATGATACTTTTGTGACTTGAGGGGGCTTGCTCTACTGGAAGAAAACAGTTCCTCTAATGTTGCAAGCAACAGGAGGTGTAGGAATACCTGCATTATATTGAGTACTTCTATAAGAGGTTACACATTAGTATTTCATCAAAGAAAATAAATGTATTGTAAACTTTACACTGAAGCCATATATATTCATGCAGAATAGATGTAGTTGCAGTTCCTATTGCAAAGCAGATAAAACATAATTATAAATATTGGGCAAAGAGAGTTTAAATCTTGACAACACTCAATTAAAAATACCATCAGAGGTCATCTTTTGGCTCTTGAAACCAAATCATGGTAGAATCGAGTTTACAAATGTACTTTCATGTTAAAATTGTTTGCTCTGTCCCTATTGACAAGCCAAACCATGACAGAAACTGTTTTAGCTGGAACTAGTTTCCAAACTATTTATTTAACCCAGTTTCCATCTGCAGTGGCTGTAAGCTCTGTGCATATGGGCCGGGGTCTTTAGTTATGAGCTGTCTACAGAAACTTGTAGAATTAATGAAGTGTAATACTTCGTATTTTTTTAAGGCACAAAATCTAAAATTATACTTAAATGATCAGGTAAATATTTTCATTTGTTAAAACAAGACAAATAAATATAGCAATGTATACTGCATTTTGTCTCTCTGCCAGGTGGCACAATACCTTCTATTACTCCAGAAAAATCTTCCCTAGTTGTGAATAGCGGACAAGAAGTAAGACTGAGATGCAACGATGATGGTCCAGTGACTTGGGATTTTCAGAACTCAGACTCTTCAGGAAAACCAAGACATTTCAATAATAAGGAGTGGTACATAAAAAATGCATCAGCCAAAGACACAGGCAGATACATATGCAAAAACAAAGAGAGTTTGAACACCTCTATTTATGTTTTTGTTAAAGGTAAATTTGTATATGTATTTTTTCCCCTCTTCCCTTCCAAAGCACATAATTAGAGTCTGGCGTGTCCCTTTGCGTATCAGTACTCGGAAACTGTAGTAAAGCTGTTTAAATTGTATTCCAAATTCATGAGGAATCCATGGCCAGAGATGGGACGCTAGATAGGTCGGGCTCGGAGTTACTACAGTCTGTAAATCATGATTTGAGGACTGCAGTAACTCAGCCGAAGGTTATGAGTCTATTACAGGAGTGGATGGGTGAGGTTCTGTGGCTTGGCACGTGCAGGAGGTCGGACAATGATCCTTTCTGATACACTACAGTCATAGACTTGGATTGTCTGGTAAGCTCAGGTGAAGAAAAGACTTAAGCCAAAAAAAAATAATAATAACAATAATTAGTCCTAGCAGGAACTTAATATATTTAAAATAACGCAACATATTTCAGCAATGTTCAGTAGCGCCAGGGGATGAGAAATGGTGTAACACATACAGGGAGAAGTTAGGTATTTACATTAGACGATGCTTGCTAGTGTCATTGTAGTCACAAGAAGTTTTTGGTAGCATTTCCATATAAATCTTCACTGTTATGTGCAAAAACTTGGCTTCTGGAAGGAGAATTTGGATACCATTTTAAAAAAATGAACTAAAATCGTTTGGGTGGGTTGTACCTTATTTCTTCCTTAATTTTATTTTTTGTAGAATTTTAAAAGTTGTTATTCTTTACATCCACTAGTCTGTAGTCACTAAAGGTTTGACCCCACCCTCTGACTTACTGAGGCAGTTTGTTACAAATGTTAGTACCTAAACACTCCTTTGTATAAGCCAGTGGGTCACAAAGAATCATCTTGCATGCAGCCTCTGTTTTAGTTCAGGCAGTTCTGAGTAACTCTTGTACACCTTTCAATAGTGGGTACCTGCCTATCTTGTGATACTTTTTCTTGGACTGCGATTGCCTTCTACCCACCTCTGTCTTTTCCTCTGGTTTTCCTCCCTTATGTGATCTGTTGGATTCTGACAGATGGCCTCACTGGCTCTCAGCCAACTTTGCCAATTTACGTGTCTCAAGTGGGCTGACTCCGCTGATTTCGAGGGCAACCCCATTCTCTTGCCTGAGCCCATGTGGCTCAGGCTGCCCTCTTTTCCTGTTGGTGGGGTTTTTTTGTGTTTGTGTGTGGCCTTTTCTATTGCAACTAGTGTTTCTCTTTCTCCACCTCCAGCCAGCAGTCCTTGGGAGAGGTGAGGGAAGTTGCTTAGGGGCCTGGTAATCCTTCTGGAACTGCTCCACAAGGACAGAGGAGCCAGCATAGCCTGGCAGGGGATTTTCTCCAATTGGAATATTCTCAAAGGTAGTCTATGTGGCCCTGTGGCGTTTCTGAAGAAATCCAAAACTACCAAGTCCTCAGAACAACCATCCTTCTTTCATGGATAAATTTCTTCCTCTTCTTCACTTCACAATTCCAGGACAAGGCCTAACCATCCAGCTGACCTGACCAAAAAGCTAACCTAAAACTCTGGAACCCCCCTTCCCATGAAATGCATGTAGACTTTGTGAGAACATACTATGTTGGGTTCCTTTAGACCTTATGACCTGTGTATGAACAGATCTATTCTTCATTCCACCCACTCGCAATCTGCCTTGAAACCATCAGCTGTCTGAGACCAAGAGCTCAGTGGTAGTGCTGGACTTTGCTATCTCTCCAGTTCCGTACCAGCTTTCTCCCTACCATCTTATCCATCCAGTAACCTGGAATCCCTGGAGGCCATTCAAATGTTCTCTAGCACTGGGGACATTCTCTTGTTTCTTCCTCAGAGCAAGTCATACTTTTGTTTCTCTTGATCATGATAAATGAAGTCAGACATGCCAATACCAGTATGTGATGGACACATTGGAGCTTTATCTATCACACAGATTTTCTTAAACCTCATAGTAGCCATCATAACCAACTTTGATGAGGAAGGCATTCATATTTCCCATTACAAGAATAACCTTCTAGTGGGATATTATTCACTTCAGAATGAAAGATAACAAACCAGTGCTGTAAAATGAACATGGTTTTGCAATGAATTATCGGAGAAGCTTTCTGGCCATCACACAAGACTTGGTTAATCACTTTGTCAAATTCCTAACTCACCCGGGACAAATAGGCTTCTGGAGCTAAAACAAATATTTTTTCAAGCCATGTCATGTTCCTGCAGCGTCGTGTGGCATGCCCTTCAAATCCTGGGCTTGATGATATCCTATGCAGACATCAGGACAGTACAGAGCATTCAGCTCTACATGAAACACTATCAGGCTTTCCTTTTACACAGTTAGAATGCATAGGAGAACATGAACAATGTGGTAATGTCTCCAAAAAAGTCCTCTGTTTGCTACAATGGTGGATATCGACATCACAATTTCACCATCAGGATTTCTATAGCTGCTATTCCAGCCTTCAAAGACAGATGGTAATATATACTAATCATCAGTCTTTCAGAGCTTGGGTCATTCATGCTCTTTATTCTTTGATCAGAAATCATGCAGTGTAGATAGACAACAGGACAATGACCACCTATTTAAACATGCAGAAGCAGGGAACTTGCAACTCCATTGTCTAGATGGAGGCAATTATTAACCCCTTCTAGGTAAATAAAATGGAGGACAATCATCTCAGACACTTTTATATAAAAGGCAAGCTGGGTGAATACAATTTATAAGCAACTCATTTTGTGTTGGAGGAGCAGGAGTATTGCCCAAGATGTCGGTGGGGTGAGGTGGGGGAATGAGGAAAGTATATGTGTAATCCTTTTAGAGGTCTTCATTCCCTTAGACAAATTGATTTGTGCCATCCAATGTTTCCCTCCCCGTTTCCAGAATGATCTAGGAAGATTGTACAGGATCAAGCCTTGGTAATTCTGCTCACTTCCACCCTGGCTTTGACACCAATTCCAGCTATCTGTGAACCAGCTGTTACTTCACTTATCACACACTCAAGGACCTCTTTTTCCTAGGGAACCCTCGTGCACCTGAACCCATCCATGATGAAGTTAAGTAGGAGGAAACTTATTGCTTAAGCCTTTGCCAGCATGAATTATTCTTGAGTTCGTTCAGATTGTCTTCTGGTTTTGGAGGGATTCAGTGCTTCTGTGTATGCTATCATCTTATTTGGAAGCCATTAAACTCTTGGTGCAAGACATTAAGCCTACAGTAAGGGTCTTGGCCTGAGCTGCTTTTGCATTCAATTTTGGGGGGTTTCTGCCACTTGAAAAGAAGCACAGTTAATGCTATGTCTTCATATTGCAACTAGGCCAGTGGGCTCAATGTAACTTTATCCTTCCACAGAATGTTGCAGATTAGATGTTCTGTCCTCAGCTGACTCCCATCTCTGACTGCAAAGTTCTCTAGGCTACAGTTCTTTAAAGTATACAGTATAAGTAAAGCTTAAAAGCTTAAAATGTGCTATTCATTCTTGTTTTGGTTAAACAATATGCTATGCTCTTGTTTTCTTCTTCCTATCCTCATTGTGGGTCTCTATTTTCTGGTGCTAGTTCTTAAGTTCTTGTAGTGATTTCAGGATAGTGGATGTATAAGATATATGAAGACCAACTTTAATAAAAGGAGCAAAACTTGTTCTAATTCTACTCCTCCAATGTAAACTATAGCCTGGGGCATCAATAAACTTTGACAGTCATTGTGAAATCTCTTAATTTTTTGGTTTTCAATATTGTTGGACAAATTATTAGTATTTTAAAATTAGCAGCTAGCATGGACTTCAACTTTGGTTATAAAAATACTTAATAGATTAGATATTACTGTACTGTAGATTGACTGACATGACAAATTGTAAGCAGTCATACAGAATAACTACATCATAATTTTTCAATACTATGGATTAACCAGATGCTTATGTAAATACCCCCAATATTTTCAGGGAGAGAGAAGTTTTAACTTTGGTATTTTCTCTGGTAGCAATATGTGTTCATTTAGATTGTCTTTTTTAGAAGTGAAAATTATAATTGAGGTTACAGTTCAACTTTCACTTGATCATACATTTCTCAGAAATTCTCCTTCTGGGCATGAAACTCGATAGACTTGATCTCAGCTCATAGGTGATTTTTTTTAATAGTCTGAGCAAAATCTATTCTGGCATTTTTTGAGTTAGGCAAGAAGGAAATAATCATTTCCTCTCTTTAAAGATAAAAGAAAAAATAAGATTTTTTTTCCTGCACAAAACACTCAAGTGACTGAGTTTTAAAACTACTGTACCTCAGCATAGTGCACAGTCAGAAAATATGGATGTTTTCTAAAATTCTATTCGCAATGTTAACTTAATAAACTTGAATTGATACAGTATTCAGAATATTAGTAAAATGTATAATTTAATATATTCTTTGCGCAATCTGGCAGAGTTTGTTGTTTTGGAACCTTAACAATTCCTGACTTTTTAACACATTTGTTTTCTTTACAGATCCACATATCCTTTTCCTTGATGACTCTGACCCTTCAATCTATGTAAGAGAGGACAGTGATGCTCTTGTGGTGTGTCCAGTGACAGATCCAGATGTTTCAAATTTCACCTTGAAATTATGTGGTGGCAAACCATTCCCCAAGAATTTGACGTTTATTGCCAATCCCCAGAAAGGAATCATTATAAAAAATGTACAAAGATCATTTAAAGGGTGCTACCAATGCTTGGCAAAACAAAATGGAGTTGAGAAAACTTCAGAAAATAGATACCTGATTGTAAGGCCAGGTAAATGCACTTTTTTCCCCTCTGCATGCATATGAGCATTCATCTGAACAAAACAGATTGATGAACACTGCTGTGAATACTTTCCTAAGAAACACTAATGGATCTTGAACTTATCACTATTTTTCATAGAAAGGTTTGAGTTAATAATGCGAGTTTAGGATTTTTTTCATATAATAAAACAGAATACATTTTAAAATATAGTAATAAACTGGTGCTTGTTTGAGGTTTTGGTAGCTGGGTGGATAAGCTGCAGGGACTTCGGAGCTTGTTTCAGATCTGGAATTTGGTAGAGGGGTGTGTGTGTTTGTGTTTGAAGGGAGAAGGTGTCACATAGGGGTCAACAGTGGGGATCTTAGAAAGGTTTTGGCAAAACCTTTGCTGATTTTGGGTAGTTCTGTGGATTCTAAAGGAAATTTGGGGACCCAGGCTTTTCTGAGCCCTGCTCCAGTGCTGATACTCATCTTCGATGCTGGCTTTCTAATTCATTTGCTCTGTCAAAACTTACAGTATTCAGTAGATTTGGACAGGACTGTCCTGCTAAACCAGAAGACTAGGACATCTTATCACCTTACTGTTATCTGTATAATTGAAATTGGAAGAACTGATAATACATTTTGGTTAACAAAATATAGTAAGCTAACAAATACAGTTTCTCACAACTGAAGTAAGGTGTGTGGTGGGGGAAGGAGGGAATGGAACAATCTTCTTTTCTTCATGGGTGAAAAAAGGTAGGTATAGAAATCTTGTCCTCTAATTTTGAATGGGACATCACTGGTAAAGCTGCCATTTGTGACTGTTTACCTCTTATCTCCCTCTTGAATTTTAAGCCCATTTAGACAGATCTTTTATTTAACCTTCTAGTGACGTTGTATGTTAGCAAATTGTTGTAAATCAGTTTGGAGAGAAGGAAGTATAAGCCTAATTAATGAAAGCGCCTAAAATATATTAACAGTTGAGGTGCACCACATCTTTTAAAGGTTTAAATAGCTTGCCCAAGTTCACTCTCCAAATCTGTGGTAGAACCAGGAGTAGTAGAATCCAGAGCTCCTCCTATCAGACTGTCATTTTCACCACTGGAAAACACTTCCTCTTTTTTTGTACCATTATTTACATTATCCAAATGTAGTCCAGGAGTGGACAGTTCAATTCCACTGGCATAAAAGTCAAATATGAAAAGTTCTATATAAGAGCTAGGTATTCTATCAACAATAAGGGGGAAGAAATACAAGTCAAAATTGGGAAAGAACAGGTGAAAGAATATTTAGATAAGTCAGATGTATTCAAGTTGGCAGCATCTGGTGAGATTCACCATAGTGTTCTTAAAGAACTAGCTGAAGCAATCTTGGAATTGTTAGCAATTATTTTTGAGAGCTCATGTAAGATTGGTAAGGTCCCAGAGGACTGTAGAAGGTCAAACATACTACCTACCTTTCAAAAGGGGAACAAAAAGGATCCAGGAATTTTAGAGTTTGATAATTGGAAACATACTGGAACAAATTATTAAACAATCAGTTTATAAGCACCCAGATGATAATAGAATTATATGGAATAGCCAACATGAATTTACCAAGAACAAATCATGCCAAACCAAACCAATTTCCTTCTTTGATAGGATTACTGGTCTAGTGGATGGGGGGAAGCAGTAGACGTGATATATCTTGTTTTTTAGTAAAGCTTTTCACACAGTTCCACATGACATTCTCATAAGCAAACTGGTGCAGAATTGGTTGAAAGACCATACTCCAAGAATAGTTATCAATGGTTCTCTGTCAAACTGTGGAGGACCTACCTAATCAGGTCCCACAGTGGTCTGTCCTGGGTCCGTTACCATTCAGTATTTTCATTAATGACTTGGGTAATGAGGTGGAGAATATTCCTATAAAATTTTCAGATGACAACATGCTGGGAGGGGCTACAAGCACTTTGGAGGACAGGATTAGAATTCAGAATGACCTGACAAATCAATGAATTGGTCTGAAATCATCAAGATGAAATTCAATAAAAACAAGTGTAAATTACTACACTTTGGAAGGAAAAATCAAAGGCACAGCTGCAAAATGGGAAATAACTGGCTAGGTGATGTACTACTGAAAACGATCTGGGGTTTATGGTGGATCTCAAATTGAGTATGAGTCAAATATGTGATGTAGTTGCCAAAAAGGCTAGTATCATTCTGGGGTATATTAACAGGCATATCATACGTAAGCCACAGGAGGCAATCGTCCAACTCTACTTGGCATTGTTGAGGCCTCAGCTGGTATATTGTGTCCACATCTTAAGAAAGATGTGGACAAATTGGAGAGAGTCCAGAGTAGAGCAACGACAATGATCAAAGATTTAGAAAACCTGACCTATCAGTAAAGGTTTAAAAACCGGGCATATTTAGTCTTGAGAAAAGAAGACTAAGCTGGGACCTGATAAGTTTTCAAAATATGTTAAGGGCTGTTATAAAGAGGATGGTGATCAATTGTACTCCATGTCCTCTGAAGGTAGGACATGAATTAAAGGGCTTATTGGGAGCAAGAGAAATTTAGGTTAAATAATTGGAAAAATTTCTAACTATAAGGATAGTTAATCTTTGGAATAGGCTTGTAAGGTAGACTGTGGAATCCCTCACATTAGAGATATTTAAGAATAGGTTGGACCAACACCTATCAGGGACAGTCTAGGTATACTTGGTTCTGCATCTGCACAGAGGGTTGGATTAGAAGACTTCTCATGGTCCCTTCCACCCCTATATTTCTATGATTCTGTTATTATTTATTATTATACTATAGTACAAGAGACAATTTAGAGGAAGGATTGAGGGAAAATGTTGAAGCAACAAAAAAAAAGAAAATTAAAGGAGGAAATTGAAAAGCTTTTGATATTATAGATAAATACATAGGTACTCGATCCTCAGATAGTGTAAATTGTCATTACTTGATTGAGTTCATCAGAACTACACCAACTTAAAACAGCTGTGTATCTAGCCTACGAAGTCAGTAACACATCACCAAAGCCATCTCAGTTGGCAACCTTGTCAGTCTTGATGGAGACCTACATTCTCCCCTTTGTGATCATCTATCTCAGGCAGAGTTAAGGCCCATTGGCAGGGTGGTGTGGAAAAATCAAGCACTGTCATTCCCTGTGCAGTTCCTATCCTTTGTCTAAGTGGAGAACTTTTATCTTCTAGGGCATTCAGTTAGACATTTTACAAGAGCACTAAATTCATGTAGACATTTTATATTTAAGAAATTGCATTTAATTTCAACATGCAATTCCATAGTGACCTAATTCTAACTGGTTTTAGTTGTAGAATTCAGCAGGTTCATCATTGTCATAGAATGAGTTACCTGATTGATAGTTAAATACTATCCACGTTTATCCATGTGACTTGCATTTATCCATGTGACTTGAGTAGATCTAAGTGTTTCCTAACTTTAAGTATAGTTTAAAAGGGGACAAAATGGAAATATACTTAGCATGAAAACACTAGTCTAATATATTACAGAGATTTGAATGCCGCTAAGAAGTCTGAATTTTGTTGGAAGGTTAATGACTGTTGATTTTTATCCCTCTTGGAAGCTCTGAATGTAATGAAAAGTAATGCACTTAAATTTTTTTCCAGTTCACAAAACCCTCCCTGTTATCACCTTATCCAAACCCAGCCAGCTTCTCAAAGAAGGGGAAGAATTTGAAGTTACATGCACAATAAGAGATGTAGATAGTTCGTTGACAGCTAATTGGATTCCTCAAAATAACACGGTGAGATCATTTAAGTTTTAAAACACAGTCTAAAAACCAACAGGACCTTAGAAAGGCATTTATGTCCGTATTCCTTGAAAATAAAACTTCTGCAAAGATATGTATATGTTTATCTCAAGTAAGTAACATTTGGCCAATTTCAGTTTACCTCAGTTCCTTACCTACGGCAGGACTGTGACTTGTCCTTACAACACTATGCATGCCAAAGATGGGGCACCAGGCACACTCCTGCTTTTTTGTGTGGGCTACGTGCATCATTGATCACAGCCCGGGGAGAGAGCAGCTTCCAGATATCCAGTGTTTTCAAACCTGGGTACCTGAGGTTAGGCTCTTAAATCTGAAGATCAGCCTATATTGGCATACCTAAATACAGAACTACTGAGCACCCACAAATCCCTTTGATCTCAATGGGAGCAGCAAGATCCCAGCAGCATTGAAGAGTTTGGCCATAGTTTATAAAAGTACCCAAACTGGTTGTTGTTGGTAATAAGACCGACTAATACTCCTGCAGCATACAATCCCATGTTAATTGTTAAGTCTTTTATTGTTAATGGTAGTGACTGGAATACATAATTTGCTGTTCATGTGTGTATAGAAAAAAAGCTTCTGTGATAGTGTAATGATAGATAAATCATACAACCTCAGGCCTGGATAGTGACTCTCTAGGGTCTATGCCATTCCTAACTAATCCATTGATGCTGGCAGAGTTTCTTTCACTAAGTGCATATCTATTGGGAAATCCCAGCTCACAGCTTCAAGAGTTAAAGCCTAAATAACATGCAGGCAGTATGGTACTTACAGATGGGGCTTTTGGTTCCCTGCCGAGGTTAACTATAAATCTTGCATTTGAGCACTTTTATTTTCTTGTTTGATTGCAGTAAGGTCAGGACCTTTTCTTGACCACATTTTTTCATGCTTGTTGGTTTACATTTTTATGAAGAAAAATCCACAAGAAAAATATTTTGGACCAAATAAGTTTGACCTTTCAGTCTTGTTTGTTAAATATCAGGGGAAGCAATCATTTAAATATTGACTGTCAAGTTAAATTTTGTATTGGAATGGCTAGAATACATAACATTAATGAGTTTAAATAGAGGCAGAATTGCATATTGGCCTGAATAAGTCAAAGTAAAAAAAGTTCATTGCTTCCCTAGTTCACTAGTAGTAGTAGTTGTTGCTGCTTTTGAAAAATCAGTAGAAGGTCTGTTTTTAACAACCACTTCCAGACTT
This sequence comes from Dermochelys coriacea, assembly GCF_009764565.3. NCBI lineage: Eukaryota > Metazoa > Chordata > Testudines > Dermochelyidae > Dermochelys > Dermochelys coriacea. The sequence goes on along the minus strand of NC_050071.1, from coordinate 92,033,323 downwards.
AACGTATAAAATATTAATGATAAAGAGGCCAAAAGTCATAACTGTGTTAAATGGATGAAACACCTGGAAATCTCTAGCACCTTTCCTAATGAAAACATTTTCATTAGAACATCTAAAAAAAAATTCAACACTATGCTTTGATCTAATTTGAAATGACAAGTCATCCCAATTTAATAGTAGATATGCCACAAAAAACTAAAAGCACTTACTACTCAACCATGTCATAAGATCCCACCTAAAATCTTTCTTCAACTCCCAGGCTTACCCCCTAGACAGAAACCACAACATATTAAGTGTTTGAGAAAAAAATGGCTTTCCAGTTTGCCCAGAAGGTTAAGAAATCCAGATGCCTGCTGATCAAAGAGGGAAATGTATCCCAAAGCTAAGAACCCCTACTGGCAGCGCCCTGTTCTGTGTGTTGAGAGAGCTCCATGCTGCTCAGCTGTGATAGAAAGACGCAAGAAAGAAGTGGTGTCTCTTCTCAAGCTCTATGAGGACTTGGCAGTTTAAAATTGGCACCTTAAACTCTACCTGGAACTTTACTGAGAGCCAGAGCAACTCTTGCAGTAATGTTTTTTTACATGCTGTTTGACTTATGCACCAACTGTCAGTCCAGCAGCCACATTCTGTACTAGCTTCACCTTCCAAGCAATGTCAAAGTGAAATCCAATGCGGAGGTCTCATCTAGTTTCCACACAAAAGAACTAGAAACGCTATTTTTATGGAAGGTTTCAGAGTAGCAGCCGTGTTAGTCTGTATTCGCAAAAAGAAAACGATTACTTGTGGCACCTTAGAGATAACAAATTTATTTGAGTATAAGCTTTCGTGAGCTACAGCTCACTTCATCGGATGCATTCAGTGGAAAATACAGTGGGGAGATTTATATACGTAGAGAATCATGTTCTCTATGTATTGTGACAAAGTTCCTCCTCTACCTTGGTGGGTCTTGTGCTTACTGGCGGATTTGCTCGCCTTGGAGCTTCACAGCAGCCCTCAGTTTGGCCATTTTCATGAACCCAGAGTCCAGGTCAACTCCTCCTGTGTCTGACCAGGAGTTGGGAGGTTTGGGGGGGAACCCGGACCCACCCTCTATTCCGGGTTCCAGCCTAGGGCCCTGTGGTATGCAGCTGTTTAGAGTGCCTCCTGGAACAGCTGTGCAACAGCTACAACTCCCTGGGCTACTTCCCCGTGGCCTCTTCCCAACATCTTCTTTATCCTCACCATAGGACCTTCCTCCTGGTGTCTGATGATGCTTGTATTCCTCAGTTCTCCAACAGTATGCGTTCACTCTCCGCTCCTAGTGCCTCTTGCTCCCAGCTCCTCACACACACACCATAAACTGAAGTGAGCTCCTTTTTAAACCCAGATGCCCTGATTAGCCTGCCTTAATTGATTCTAGCAGCTTCTTGATTGGCTGCAGGTGTTCTAATCAGCCTGTCTTAATTGTCTACAGAAGGTTTCTGATTGTTCTGGAACCTTCCCTGTTACCTTACCCAGGGAAAAGGGACCTACTTAACCTGGGGCTAATATATCTGCCTTCTGTCACTCTTCTGTAGCCATGTGGCCTGACCCTGTCACAGTATATAAATCTCCCCACTGTATTTTCCACTGAATGTATCCGATGAAGTGAGCTGTAGCTCACGAAAGCTTTTGCTCAAATAAATTTGTTAGTCTCTAAGGTGCCACAAGTACTCCTTTTATTTTTATGGAAGTTTGCTTTCTGCAGAATCTGAATGTATCCTGGTGCTGGAAAATTACCTCCAGTGAACTGGCCTTGGCCCACTGACACAAACGCCAATATTTGGGAAAATTTGGATTTGAACTTTGTGGCATTGTCCCATTTCTAATTATCTGGTACTCTTCAGACATGTGAACAGAGTAGATCCCCTGCCTGAGGACCATAAAATCTAATTGCACGGTGCCGTGTGCCTGCAGCTCCCATTGAAACCATTTGGAGTTGAGAGTGCTCAGCATCCTATAAGATGGGACTCTCATTTAGAGAGAGCTAGCCCAGTGAAACCCAACAGTCTAAGGGTGTAGGAGTGGGGTTTGAGGAGGAGAGGCAATAAAGAACAAGGGGAAGGGAATACAGCTTTGGGAAGAGCATTATTTTTCACAGAGAATTGATCATGTAGTTGTTTTGTATGGAGAGGTTCCAGTGACAGGTTTGTCACGAAGGCTTATTATTCCGGTTTAAAGTTATGAATATTAATGTAGTGAAGTTATAATTACTTCTATTTTTAATTTATCTAGGAAGGCTGCTGCATACACAGTATTTTAGATGTTAATTGTTTTTTACCGACAGACTGTTAAAAGCAAAAGCAAGAATATGGGTGATTACGGATATGAAAAGAAATTAACATTGAGCATCCGTTCAGTGGGAGTTAATGATTCTGGAGCATTCACATGCCAAGCAAGAAACCCTTTTGGAACATCCAATATCACAATAACCTTGAACGTACTAGGTAAATAGTTCTTAAAGAAATACAACATTTCTAAGAGCTGGAAGGAGAAAATGCAAAGTAAACACCCCCTGCAATATCGAACAGTAGAGCTTATTAAAAAGGTATTGCAGACTGGTGATATATTGAAAAAGAAAGATTAAAGCTTTAGCATGTATCGCTTCTTTAATGACTGTAACCTACTCTTTGTCAATCAAATGTGATCTTGCATAGAAGAGCAACCTCAACAATGTTTCCATCTCTCTGGTTTGTGTGCTCTTAACTGGTTTAATTTTAAAACTATTTCAGTCTTAATGAAGCACAAAACTTCCCTTTCTTCATCTACTCACCCATCTTTGTATGGTATTACCTTCTGGACTCTTACCTCCTGCTGTGGGTCTTGCCTCAGCCTATCTTGATAATGTGTAGAGTTATTACTAGTCCCACACAAATTTGCCTTACATTATTCCCATGCTGTATAGTGCTGGCAGAGCAAATATAAAACAGGTCTTCAATACCCACATTCCATGTATAGGAAATTGATTTTCTGTTACATCCATTGGTGTGTTAATATGTTTTATGTAGGAGAAGCCACACTCTGAACTCTGTTTAAAAGAATAATTGGAATTTTTATAAAATTAAAAGTACTATTTATTTATTTATTTATTTATTTATTTATTTATTTATTTATGCATTATAGCATAAAATACATGGGCTTGATTCAAAGCGCACTGAAATCAATAGAAAGACTCCCATCCATTGACTTCAAAGGGCTTTGGATCACACCCTTTAAGAGCAAGCAGATCTTTTTACTCTGCCCCTTTTAGTAACAGGTTGTGCTGAGAAGACTATTTAGACCCCAAATGTCCTGTATTAATTTGTATGACAAGCTATACTTTAAAATATTAAAACCACCGTAAGTGCTAATTTGCTAAATTGATAAAGGAGCACATTGATGTAGTTAGTAAGAGAATCTTGAATAATTCCAAGTTACTGGCTAAAAGATTTTTGGTTCCTCTGCTTCCAAGAATGTAGAAATTGGGGAAAAAAAAATCTAGCTGTGAAACCTCAATATTTCTTGATGTAGTGGTTACTCTGTTGTCATCTTTTTTTCCTTTTACAACAGTTTTCTTTCACAAATGACATTGCAAAACTGTTTGCATGGTTCTTCCTAGTAACTCAAGGAAAGCAGAAATAAGATAAGTATTTGAATCAGATTCTGAGCTGGTGTAAATCAGCACAGCTCCATTGGTTTTAATGCAGTTACACCTGTTCACAGCGGTTGAAGATCTGGCCCATAATTTTGATGTATGTTTTGCTCTATTGCTATACATGAAACGAAATTGTTATATAAAGTAAGCTAATTAGTACTGAAGCAATATTAAGTATTAAAGAATAGAATTTTTTACAAAGAGCAGGGGTTGGGGAAATAAGAAAATTTATTATAAGGGTAGGGAGGCTGTTCAGTACAGAGCCTATTATAAATACTCCAAATGCAAATGACTTTGGTGAATTGGTTCACTCAGAATAGTTTTGTGAAATACAGGAGAAAAAAAACAATTGCTCTGTGCATACTTGCTTTATTAAATGCAATGAGCATAGCACTATAAAACAAACTAATATATTTACAAAGAAAACATACTTATGTTATGCTTAATAAAAATTAAAGCTCTTAATCAGTTAAAAGCTGGCATTTTTCATTTTCAAAACAATATTTTTTTGTTTCCTTGAGTTTCACTTACAACAAAGTAAGCAATCTGTTCTGGATTTTTACTGTTTTACTGTTAATTGATAAAATAGGTTATTGCTTTTCTTTACTGTTCCAGATCCTAGTATCATAGAAGTGAAATATAGGGGGAAAAAACCTGAGATCTTTGAGACTGTATCAGACACTAAATTAACACACCTTTTGACATTAACCAAAAGGCTTGGAAGAAATAATAGCTATGTTGGTGGATCCACTGATTTTTTTTTTAAACAGGTTGATTTCTGTAAAATACAAGCAATTACTAAAATACAGTTTTGGGTATTGGCAGTTTAATCATTGAATTTTATTTGAAATGTCTCAGATACAGTCTTGAACTTTAATTAGATTCCAGGATGTATTGAATGAATAACAAATATATCCAGAGTTAATACAAAACAAGAGCTTGCAATGGGATAAAAACCTCATGTTGCAGGGTTTAAACACGTTTCTAACTAGGAGGGAACAGGTTGTATCATACCCGCTTGCTGTCAGGCTTCTTAAATATTCCTCTGAAGCATTCTGACCACTGTCAGAGACACAATACTGGACTAGATGGACCACAGGCTTGACCTGGTACAAAACTTCCTGTGTTCCTATTTTGAAAATTTCATGGCCCAAGGCCCCAGTTTTGCAGTCTGCTCTGAACTGTCACACTTCTGCTTTCACAGAGCCCGACGGACTTTATAATGTCTTTAGTACAGAGGTGGGCAAACCACATCTGGCCCGCGGGACCGTTCTGCCTGGCCCCTGAGCTATTGGCCCAGTAGGCTAGTCCCCACCCCTCCCCCGCTGTCCTTCCTTTCCTGCAGCCTCAGCTCACTGGGGCAGCGCAGCTGCAGAGCCTGGCCTGACCCAGTGCTCTGTGCTGCACGGCACAGCTGCCTGTCCTGATGGAGCTGCGCCGCCAGTCACCAGTGCTCCAGGCAGCGCAGTAAGGAGGCGAAGAGTAGGGGGGTGCTGGATAGAGGGCAGGGGAGTTCGGAGGGTGGTGGTCAGGAGCCGGGGGTGTGGATAGGGATCGGGGCGGTCAGAGGGCAGGGAATGTTGGGGTTGAATGGGGGCAGTCTGGGGAAGTAGGGGGGGTTGGATGGGGCGGTGGGGGGCAGTCAGGAAGGAGAGGAGGGGTTGGATGCGGCACTCGGGGTGGGGGTTCTGGCGGTGGTCAGGGGACGAAGATGGGGTGGTTGGATGGGGCAGAGGTCCTGGGGGGGCAGTCAGGAAGGCAAGGGGGTTGGATGGGGCGGCAGGGGGCAGTTGGGGTGGGGGGTACGGGGGCAGTCAGGCGACAGAGAGCGGGGGGGGCAGGGTGGATGGGGCAGGGATCCCAGGGGGCGAGAAGCAGGGTGGATCAGATAGGGGTTGGGAGGTGGGCCACACCTGGCTGTTTGGGGAGGCACAGCCTCCCCTAACCGGCCCGCCATACAATTTCTGAAATCTGATGCGGCTCTCAGGCCAAAAAGTTTGCCCACCCCTGCTTTAGTACATGGGTCCAACCAGGAAGAGCAATTTGGAAGCGCGCAGGCCCCGAGTTCTAACTTTTGGTCTAACTTAAATTATAGCTATTGTGGATCAGGAAAAAAGCAGTAAACCACTTTCTGCCAAGTGATCTAAAACTGACAATGCACATATGAATTAATATGTAATTGAAAATTTGTCTTTTAAAGAAGATAGTATTAAAGCTGATGAGCTTATTAACTAAAAGAGAAACATTTCAGTAAATACATTGCTCTACATGATATTTTAGAAGGTGAATTAATAGTGATAAATGGTATGTCCCAAATAAAGTTTAAGACACAATAGTAGATGAACAGAAATGTCTTTGTTTAGAAGGACTGGTATCCAGACCTGTGAACTTAGTGCATATTTCATTAATTACAGTTTTTGATAGTTTCACTTGTAATTAAGAATGACACATGACAGTAAAACATTAAGTACACAGTAGCAAAAACTCAAAGCATATTGTCACAAACAACCAATTTGTCTTGCATTTGTTGTCAGCGTTTCTTCTCAGGCAAACAGTCAAGGGCTTCAATTATGGAAACATTTAAGTACATTAGTAAAATTTAAGCATGTACTCAATTTTTCCAGGAGCCTGGTCAGGATATTTCAATTTATTATCAGAAGATTAAATTACTTCTGCAAAACAACTGTAGGTTTGCCAACTATGGCTGCTGTAAATTGTTTGGTTGTCGCTCTCTTTTGCAGCCAAGGCTTCAATCCCATATGTAACTAGTGGACTTGGTTTTAGCTTGTGAGAGTTCAGAGTATGCTTCCTAGATAAGGTTTTCTGTCTCACAGCTTGATGTTGGATCACTTACCTGATATTAGTAAATAGTGTAAAATACGAGAAGATTAGAATAGAATACTGAAGATTGGGTAAAAATTACCTTTAAAATTGTTTTTCTTTTTCTTATTATGGCAATCAGATAAAGGATTTGTCAATGTGTCTACCACGAAGAATACAACAGTAGATGTGAATGCTGGGGAAAATCTAAATTTAATAGTTGAGTATGAGGCATATCCAAGACCAGAAGAAGAACTGTGGTTGTATATGAATGAAACATTACACAATTCATCTGATCATTATGTCAAATTCAAGACTGTAGGCAATAACAGGTAATATGAGTAATTATAAGCATGACTGATTTAATTTGAGACAGCTACTAGAATCTTCCAACAGAAGATGAGGGTGGGGAGATGCAAAAGAAATCACTCCCTTGCCCCCAATCCCAAAAGGACTGGGGAACGAGAAATGTTCAAGAAATCCTCCTGGCACAGAGCAGGATGCTGGCTTATTATGCCATGTGGTGCTTGTTTTCAACTTTGTGGTATGGGAGAACCTTCTTGCTGCTCCTGGTGCTGTCTTACTGTGGATGATGGCATAGATGCTTATCTGTTTGTGCATAATTATGCCCTCTCTGTGGTCACTGTGTTGTGCCAGCTGAGTATATCTGCTAGCACACTCTTGTGGACTACAGGTGGATACCTTCTAAACCCTCCTAGTCATAGGCGGCGAGTTATATTCTGAGGTGGTGCCTGAGCTCCAGCAATATTCAGAGCCCAGGGACCCAGCTCCACCAATATTTGGGGCCGGGTGTCCTCCCCAGCCCCCCGCGCCTCCCACGAGTGTCCCCTGGCCCCCTCTTGCTGCCCCTACACACCTCCCTGGGCCCCAGAAGTCCTTGCCTCTTCTGTGCAGCTCCATGCTGCCTCCCCCCATGCTGCCGCAGGGTCCTAGTGCCCCACATCTCCACTGCCAGGGCAGACTGACTCTGAGCCTGCCCTTCCACCTCAGACACTTCCCTTTTCCGGAGGGACCCTCCAGCAGCACAGGGGACCCCCCCGCCCGCAGTCACTGCTCCTGCCCCATGCTGGGCAAGGAGGCAGCCCCATTCCTCACCCCCAGTGAGGCTACAGTCAGGGGCAACAGCAGGGGAGGAGGCGCACGCAGCATCCCCCGGCACCCACCACGGCGGAGGCGAGGGAGATTCCTGGACCTGAGAGGGGCCCTAGGAGCACATGAAGTGACAGTGGTGGGGTTAGTGTGTTGCTGGGGGGCGGAACAGGGGGGCTCCTCCCCGAGAGCTTGCTGCTGCTGGCAGGGAAAGGGCTAGCGGGAGTCCTTCTCTCTGGCCCCTGTCCCGGAGCAGCCTGCCTGCACCCCAAACTCATCTCCAGCACTGCCCCACCCCAGAGTCCACACCCCCAGCCAGAGCTTTCACCCTCCCACAGCACCCTCAACCTTCTATCCTAGCCCTGAGCCCTTCAAACACCTTATCCCCCGTCCCAGCCAGAGCCCTCATCCCCCTGCACTCCAACCCTCCGCCTTAGCCCTGAGCCTCTCCCAACACCACAAACCCCTCATCTTCAACCCCAGCCAGAGCCCTCATCCCCCGCACCCCAACCCTCTGCCTTAGCCCCCAGCCTCCTCCAACACCACAACCCCCCCAGCCCCAGACAGAGCCCTCACCCTCCACACTCCTACTCTCACCCTGAGCCCCTCCCATACCCCAAACCCCTCATCTACAGCCTCACCCCTGCACTCCCTCCCAGAGCTTGCACCTCAATCCCGTGCCCCAGCCTAGGGCCTGCATCCCAGACCTCCTCCCCCACCCAAACTCCCTCCCAGAGCCTTGGGCAGGTGGGGGGTGGAGTTTGGGGGGAGCAGAGTTTGTGCGGGGGCAGGTTCTGGGCATCACCAAAATCTCTACAAACCTACCACCCCTGCTTATAGTGTGCATATTGCTGTTTATGCAAACCCTTTCTGGCTCCTTCCCCACTTTGTTCCCTGTATTGGCAAGGGCAAGATTTAGCCCTAAGAGAGCTTTAAATATAGTAAAATGTGGTTTTCAGCATAAACTGTGACATAAACAGTCTGAACGTTCACATTCAGAATATCTTTAAATTAACTTCATCACTTAGCAACTGGCCTTCCATTCACTTAGTGAGTGACAAACGTGGTAATGTTTAATTTCTCTGTCTTTACAGATACAGGAGTGAACTTCACCTTACCCGATTAAAAGGAACAGAAGGAGGCATTTACACATTTTTTGTATCCAATTCTGATGCCAAGTCCTCTATACCATTTAATGTCTATGTGAACAGTAAGTAAAATGAACAGTCTGAAACTTTTTATTATCACAGACGTATTTTACAAAATTCAGCGCATGTACAAGATATCACAGTGTGGCTCAACATAGGAGACAATGTTTAATACAAAGTACAGTCTGTAAAACTATATAAATTTCAAGATATAAAAGAACAGAGTACTTATGCAAATACATTTTATGTCATTCCTGACCTTAAATTCTATGGAATACACCTTGCTAATGATCATAGGAGGTGAATTCTGGAGGTTAAGTGTTGAGCAATTTTTAAATACTGATCTGGTGGTTTATATGGGGGGGAAAAGTCTGTAGAACCTGGAAACCTGACCTCAGAAAACAATAATTTAAGGTGGCTATGGAGGCTAGAGTAACAAAAAAATGCAGATCAGAAACCAATTTAGGGTATTAATTGCATAAATTTGTTTGAACTACACGCCAACAATGAAATCTTGATGAGGAGATTGCACTCACTGATGTGCATGCTAGCATTTCGGCAGTCTCATTACATCTGCAAAATAATGTAGATTATGTGTTTTCAAAAAGGCCGACATAACTTTAGAAGTGTGTATATTGTCGTTCCTAAGCAAAAGTTGTATACAAATTCCAGAGTGTTAGTTTAGATGCAAAACAGCATTCTTCAAGACAAAAGCGTAGTGTAGGAAATGAAACTGTTAGTAAGCTCTGGCCTTCCTATTTAAGCCATCCTGTAAGAGTTTCCTGCTCTCACCAAGCAAAAATTGGCATTTAGTAACACCAAATTTAACAAAAATCAAAGCAATAGAGGATCACAAGCAAAAAGCTTAGAGGAAGCTCAGGAGAACAGGGGAGGCACTGCAAGCTGAATGGCAAAAGGAATAACTTGGTAGTAGTAACATGTTGAAAAATGTGAGAGCATTATCCATAATGTAGAAATGTAAATTTACACCAAATCCTATCCTATTGATTTGTTTTAATTACAAAATACTGTTCTCTAGAGATGGATTAGGGTTTTTAGTCAAGACTATTTCTTTAGGATACAATAATTGTATTAAATGTTCAGCACTAATTACTGAATTGCTCCCATGTGTTGCCGTGTGTTAACATTTGAGTTTTACACATTATCACCATTCACAATATTGTAGCACATTACCAATGATGCCACTTGGGAACTAAAAGAATTGTGAGTTATGTATGTGGCCATCAGTTCCTGTGAACCTGACTGGATCTCTCAGATTTGGGATGTCATATCTGCCTGCCAGAAGTAGCCTGTCAGTTCTTCACAGCAAGTGCTCCAGGGTTCTGAGACTGAATGTAGACATTCCAGGTTAACAAAGCAGTTCAGTAATAGGTAGCAGGTTAGGAACAGTTTGGCTGTGTATTACTTAGTGGCTGCTCTCATGGTCACTTCTACAGCTGTGGCATCAGATAAAATAAATGCCTTCTGACTGAGCTTGTCTAGAACTGCTTGTGTTTGCAACCACCAGTATTCAAGTCTCCTTCTTTTTTGTTTCAACAGTTAATGGGAGTTGAGGATTTTTAGCCACCTCAAAGGAGGCACGCAGCACCTCATAGGAAACGTTGCAACAGTGCCTGGATTGCAAATATTTTATTTGCTTAAAAAAAGTTTTCTTTGGAATTTTAAATAAATAAAATAAAATAATTTCTATTGGTCTTTCATATTTGTACAAGCTTTCAGGTAAATTTGGCCTGCCAATGTTTTCTGACTGTTTTTTTTTCCAGGCATTTTAGCTTCTTTGGTCAGATATGTCTTTTTAAATTTTAGTTTTTATTTTTAAAGAGTAAATAAATTGTTCATTTCTTCTCAATATGAAAGACAAACTAAATATAGGTTTATGTTATTATTTTAAGTGGTTTGATTAATAAATAGATAAGTAACTGTCATTCCAGTGCTTTATAATGGCTGAGGGCCAGATCCTGGTCTCATTCTGTTTGCAGAACTCTCGTTGAAGTAAGTGGGAGTTGAGCTTAAATTGCCAGGATATAGCTTCTAATGTTTATGCATCTGACTTTGGCAGCAGATACTGATTAAACATGAAAAACTGGATTCGTAATCAGGAGGAGTATCTTTATTTTATTTAAAAAAAATATTCCATTTTGAATCATTTGTCAGAAGATATGAAAGCCCAGTGCAAAACTATCTGCACTAGATTAAAATAAGTTTGGCAGGAGGATATGTTAAGTTCATGTACTACAGAATTGCTAAATAAAGGCTTTGGGTCACAGTAAGTGTGACATAAATTAATTTAAAAAGAGGGAACTTTAAAATAAAAAGCCAAAGATTAAAATATAAATTGACAAACAGCATGCTGAAGGGAGTAACAATTAAGAAATGATAGAAATCTTCAGACTAGCAACTACAGTCCAGCTAGAAATTAGTGAAGACGTTTTCAAACTTAAATATAGGTTGCGACAATCAACAAAGTATTATATATGCAGTTCAGGATGATGCTACAGGTGGGAAACTAGTTACGTTACCACCATGATGTTACAAATCACATGATGCTAAATTCAAGTTTCCCAGATATCAGAAAGCCCTACTGAAAATATATGGAGTCTCCAGAAACTGGAGCTGTAGGAAGAAAGTCCTCTTCCAGTGACTACAGTGATAGACAATGGCAATAGAAGTGTTACTTTTAGATATTTATTTTCCTCTGTTAATGATGAAGGAAAAAGAAATTGGTAATTAAATTAACAATGTTAACTGCTAGACCGTTGAGTTATAAATAGTAGTGACATCTTTAGTTCCTCTTTACTATATTTGGAATAAACATCAATAAGAGCTGAATAACAGTTAATAAACTTAATGAAATTAGAGATTTAAAGCATTTAATGACTGATTATTGAAGGGAATATGCAAGTATGCAGAACAATTTAATGAAACGTTAAATAATTAACATGTTATAGCCAAAGCAGTAAGCAACATATAATCATTAAAATCCTATCTGCTTTTAAATTAAGGATAATTAGATATTGGAAGTCATAAAATGAACCATAATAAAATATTTCTCAGAATAGGATAACTTAATGAGAAACTCTGTGTCCACACTTGCCAAAGCTAGTCCACATTTGATTCTATTTACTCTACATTCATTTGACTCCTGATGAGGCTCCTTACTGCATTAAATTAGAGGAAACTAGAGAGAACTCAATAGCAGTGGAAGAGGCTAGCCCAGAAAAAAACAAACTGCTTACGGAGTCTAGGACTGATATCTGGTTTTTAGGTCAGAAGCGGCAGAGTTGGCAGACCTGCCTGTATCTGCCCCCTCATCATCTTTGCCCGATGAGGCGATAACAGGACCCTCTCACTCAGTTCCCCAGGACAATGCCAGGGCCCACCAGGAGCTCTTGAAGAGGATCACAGCAAACCCTGCCCCCCCCATCTCCAAGCGGGCAGAAAGAAAATACTACGTCCCCACTAAGGAGTATGAGTATCTTTATACCCACCCTGCTCCAAGCTCACTGGTTCTGTTGGCAGCCAATGAGCATGATAGATGGCTAACTGGGATCAACGCCTAAGAACAAGGAGGCAAAGAGGCTCAATCTGTTTGGTAGAAAAATTTATTCTATGTCCAGCCTCCAGCTGAGAGTGGCCAACCATCAGGCCTTGGTTGGACATTATGATTTTAATATTTGGAAGTTCATGGCCAAGTTCTCTGATTCGCCTCCAGAGGAACCCAGGAAAGAATTCCTGGCTATGAGAGCAGGGCAGTGGCCAGGGCAGCCCTCCAAACGGCCTCAGATGTGGCAGACTCTGTGCCCGGACCATGGCTTTGGCCATTTCAATAAGACGGGCATCCTGGTTGCAGTTGTAGGGCTTATCGAAAGAGGTTCAACAATCCATCCAGGATCTCCCATTCGATGGCCTGGCACTATTTTCCGATCAAATGGACAGTAAATTGCATGGCCTGAAAGACTCGATGGCTCCCTTGCGCTCCCTGGGGCTGTACATGCTGGGGCTGGCAAGGAAGCAGTTTAAGCTGCAGCACACCCACAGGTTCAGGAGCAGCCCTTTCCACAATAAGAGCAAGAGTTATAAGCACTGGCAAGGCCATCAGCCGGCGTTCTCTGCTCACTCGAGCTCCACCCGTAACCAACTGGGTAACAAGCAGGCATTTTGAGATGTGCTCGAGGACAACCTTCCAGCCTGTGTCCTGGATCCTGCTCCCCTGTTATTTTCCAACCGTCTGTCCCCCTTCATCCCTGCCTGGGCTTCTATAACATCAGACCGGTGGGTCCTTAGCACAGTAGCAGGGGGATATACCCTCCAATTTATTTCTATCCCCTCCTCCCACCACCCTCTCCATCTGTCTTCAGGAACCCTTCTCATGGGCATCCACTCGCTCGGGAGGTGCAGGGCTTTCTGCGGGTAGGAGTCATGGAGGAAGTCCCACTGCATCTGAGAGGGAAAGGGTTTTACTCCCACTATTTTTAAATCCCAAAAGCCAAGGGGGGAGTCTGTTCCCTGTCCTCAACCTACGGAGGCTCAACAAGTACCTCAAGAAGTTGAAGTTCCGCATGTTCTCCTTGGCCTCCATCATTCCTTCCCTGGATCCAGGAGACTGGAATGCCACCCTCGATCTGAAGGATGCTTACTTTCACATATCAATATTCCACAGTCACAGATGGTTCCTACATTTCGTAGTTGGGACCGCCCACTACCAATTCACAGTGCTCCTTTTGGCGTAGCAACGACACCAAGGGTGTTTATGAAATGCATGTTGATGATGGGGGCCTACCTCAGACATTGGGGTATCCAGATTTACGCGTACCTCGATGACTGGCTCATCAAGGGCTGCTCTAGGGTCCCAGTCCAGTGCAGCATTGAGAAGTTGTGAGCCACTTGTCAAGCCCTGGGCCTGCTGATAAATGAACAAAAATCAACATTAATCCCGGTCCAACAGATAGAGTTTATTGGAGCGAGTCTCGACTCTACCCGAGCCAGAGCATTTCTACCAGAGGCCAGGTTCAAGGCAATGTCAGATCTGATTGCCAGCATCACCTCACATCCGTTCACCATGGCCGGGGTCTGTCTCAGACTATTGGGTCACATGGCAGCATGCATGTATGTTGTCCACTATGTGAGACTCAGGCTGCGTCCTCTCCCGATGTGGCTGACATCGGTCTACGCCCCAGCCAGACATCACCTACACAAAGTCATCACAGTCCCTCTGAGGATACCTATCTCTCTGCAGTGGTGGTCTGACCCGACGTTGATGTTGGAAGGTGTGCTGTTCGTGAGCCCACAACCTATGGTCTCCCTGATTTTGGATGCATCCAACCTCGGATGGGGAGCACATCTCAGTACACTGTGGACTCAAGGGTTATGGTGTCAAGAGGAGCTTGCATTACATATAAACATCAGGGAGCTCAGGGCCATCTGTCTGCCCTGAAGTGTCTTCCTTCCACAACTGTCCAGTTGGGTTGTGCAGGTATTGATGGATAACACTGCTTCCCATGTTATATGTCAACAGGCAAGAGGGAGCACGTTCGTCTGTGGGACTTCTACATTCAGCATGCAATCCACCTGGAAATCTCGCACCTCCCCAGCATCCAGAACACATTGGCAGATCACCTCAGCAGGTCCTTCTTCTCTCACCATGAGTGGTCTCTCCACTCTGAGGTCGTCAGAGTGCTCTTCTAGAAGTGGGGAGCTCCTTGAGCTTGCCACCAGACAGAACAGAAAGTGTGATCAGTTCTGCTCTCTCCAAAGCCTCCGCCCAGGCTCGCTTTCCAATGCATTTCTCCTGTCATGGTCAGGGGACCTGATGTATGCCTTCCCACCAATTCCCCTCATAAGCAAAAATCAAGAGGGATAAGGCATGAGTCATTATGATTGACCCGGCATGGCTTTGGCAGCATTGGTGTGGCATACTCATGGGCTGGCTATGCCAGCCCCGTGGCTACTTCCCAGTCACCCAGACCTACTGTAGCAGGATCATAGTCGGCTCCTGCACCAAAACCTCACCTCTCTCCACCTCACAGCTTGGATGCTGTATGGTTGAATCCAGAGGAACAGGTCTGCTCTAGTCAGGTACAGCAGGTTCTCTTGGATAGCAGAAAGCCCTCCACCACAGCGACCTGGCAACGTGGAAGTGTTTCTCCTGCTGGGTGTCGGGAGTGCAACATTTCCCTGACACAGTCGTCTCTGCAGTCTATCCTGGATTACCTGCTTCACTTAAAGCACCAGGGCCTCGCCTTCTCTGTGATCAAGGTGCACTTGGCAGCCATATCAGCCTTCCATTGTTGTGTCCAGGAGATAGGTATTCTCGCATGAGATGTGGATCAGGTTTCTGAAGGGCCTGGAAAGGCTCTTTCCACCAGTCCAGTACCCAGTTCCCCAACGTGACCTCAACCTAGTCCTCTCCAGGCTCATGGGTCCGCCCTTTGAGCCCATGGCTTCTTGTTCCCTTTCCCACCTGTCGTGGAAGGTTGCACTCCTTGTAGCGATTACCTCAGCGAGGCGTGTCTCTGAGATTAGAGCTCTCACTTCAGAGCCCCCGTACACAATATTCTAAAAGAACAAGGTCCAGCTGTGGCTTCAGCTGGCTTTTCTGCTTAAGGTGGTGTCACACTTCCATGTCAACCTGGATATCTTCCTCCCGGTGTTCTGTCCGAAGCCTCACACGACCAATGAGGAGAGACGGCTACACTGGCACCTAGGCACATGTCAGGCACGCCCTGGGGTTCTACCTGGAGGGCACCAAGCCCTTCCGCAGATCAACCCAGCTCTTTATTGCAATAGCTAACAGGATGAAGGGCCTTCCGGTGTCCTCTCAGAGAATTTCAAATTCGATCATCACCTGCATCCATAGTTGTTACGAGTTGACACAGGCTGTGTCTCTACCGATAGTGAAGGCCCATTCGACTAGGGTACAGGCGTCTTCAGCTGCCTTCCTGGCGCACATCCCTATCCAGGATATATGCAGGGCCACAACGTGGTCTTTAGTACACATTTTCACAACGCATTATGCCATCACTCAGCACCTGAGATGGTGCTGGCTTTGGCAGAGCTGTGTTGCAATTGACACGTCCATGAACTACCTGTCTCCGGTGGTACTACACCTACAATGGAATGGACATGAGCAAGCACTCAAAGAAGAAAAGATAGTTACCTTTTCGTAACTGTTGTTCTTCAAGATGTGTTGCTCATGTCCATTTCATGACCTACTCTCTTTCCCCTCTGTTGGAGTTCCGGCAAGAAGGAACTCAGGGATGGGGGAGCCGGTGGCGCCCCTCATACCGGTGCATACTCACGCCACTCCAGTGGATGCCGGAGGAGGTCCCCTACAGATATCACTGAGGGAAAAACTTCCAGCACTGGTGCATGTGGCGAGCACACACACCTACAATGGAATGAACATGAACAACACATCTCAAAGAACAACAGTTACGAAAAGGTAACCGTATTTTTATGCTCCTAAAACCAAGATCAGATTCAAACCCAACTTGAATCTAGTGTATAACTTGTAGGTACTGGCTTGCATGTTGTTGTTGTACTTGGCTTTTACTGAACAATGGACCTGCATATTTTTTATTTTTGTTTCCTTCACCCAAAGCTAGATTCAGGCTTCACCCAACATGATATTTTTAAAGTATCTAACGTTCAATTTCCTCTTAAATTCAGTTTGACTATTAATTTGTCCATCTTTTTCTAGCAATAATCTGTGCTGGATGGCATATTGCCCAGTGTGTACAGTATGTATTTCTAAAGAGTCATGTTTGCGTTTGAAAGCAGTCATCAGTCAGTGAGTATCAGTTTTAGTTAAGTTAAAAAAATTCTGAATGTGACTGTTTTGGAATTGGGCCTTAAAAAAAGTTAGATATTGTCCATGAACTCCTCCATTGTCCAAGATGTGCATGATCAGAATGTCCTACACTAAATGTTGCAAATAGAACCCAGCATATTGCAACAAGGTTAATTGTTTGATGCTTTGAATCAAACATTACATGCAAATTTAGAAGTGAAGGAGCTTTCAGTTCCTAAAACGTCTCACTAGTAGGTGAGGATACGATTGAGGATGTGAATGCATTTTATTGCATCAAGTTTAATTAGGAAGTAAAATGGACAATGAAATTCATGTCCACAAACAAATTACAGTACATGCATCTCAGCTGGTGTAAATGTACATACTAGCTTCACTAGAGTCAATACAGCTTCATCAATTTACAGCACATGAGAATTTGGTCTTCTGTGTCTATGAAAAATAATGCATTAAAAAGATCTTTTAATGGCATCTATGAATTGTTCAATGTCCTTGGAGATTTCAGCAAATTGAATCTTCCACTAGTGTCGTTTACAGTTATTTGAAAGGAAGCTAAGATACATATGGTGGTAAATGTGACTTCTGCATTTATTAGAACTGTCCAAATCCTCTATTAAATGAATCCTCACAGAGTGTTTTAGAAAAGTTGTCAAAACTCTGTTATTGTTATACTCTGTTATTGCCTGTTCTTCCAAAAGTTCTCAGAAACTGGATCACTATGTAGAAATTCTGCTTTATTGGTATGTTCTCTTCTTGTGCTCAGATAACAATCTTTTAAATAAATACATCAATATTGTTATTTCTTGATATACTAAAACAAAATATAGTGTCTTGAGGAAAGGAAGCAGCTCAATACAATGTTTTGTAAAGTAATGAATTAACTGTGACTTACTTTTTAGGAATCTAATGTATTCATCCAAATATTAACAAAAAGAAAAGGAGTACTTGTGGCTCCTTAGAGACTAACAAATTTATTTGAGCATAAGCTTTCATGAGCTACAGCTGTAGCTTATGCTCAAATAAATTTGTTAGTCTCTAAGGTGCCACAAGTACTCCTTTTCTTTTTGCGAATATAGACTAACACGGCTGTTACTCTGAAACCCATCCAAATATTAGTTTTATTTCCTACATGTGCAATCTCTTAAAAGCAGTTTTTGTAAAATCCAAGCCTGAACTATCAATGACAATGTATTTGTAAATATACATCTATATTTTATTGTGCACTGCTCAAACCCTTTTGGGCAGTTGCCTTTGATATTTAATTTGCTGGGTAGCTTCTTAGAACAATCTTGCTCTGTATCAACTATGATCTAGAGAATTTGCAGAGTGTTTTAAATACACAGCAAATCCCAACTCTCTAGTCAATTCATTGTGGGAAATTCTTGTATATTTCATTGTAGTATCTTTCCTGGATGTGCAATGGTGTTGTTTTACATAAAAGGCAGATGTAACAGAAGTGTGGTGTGACAGATACAGTACATTCACAATCATGAAAAAAACAGTGTTAATGCATGTTAGGGGGATCAGCAAGCAGAGAAGTTGGAACTTTATTAATTGTTCCAAAATATGGAAAGTGTGTTTTTTTTCTGGTGGGTTAAACTCTTGTCAGCTGTGATTGTGTTGTTTTAAATTCTTGCACAGATCAAATATTTTGCATTGATTCACTTTTGTCTTCTTTGGAAAATCTAGGCTAGCCTGTCAACATAATAATTTTAAATTGAATATATTTTCATAGGTAGCTAATGTTAAAAATAATACTGTAGGAAAGATGTGGTCATACAGGCTTTGGTCCTTCAAATGCTCATGCACATGCACGACTTTATGGAAGTGAGTAGTCCAATGGAAGTCTAATGCATAAATGCTGGCAAAATTAGGGCCAGAATTAGTAATAAATCAGAATGAAAATTATTTATTCACCAAAAGCGTGAGTATTCACTTATTTTATTGCAGCAAGACCAGAGATTCTCACTTCGGACAGACTTAGCAATGGCATGCTCCAATGTGTGGCAGCTGGCTTCCCTGCCCCTACAATAGATTGGCGTTTCTGTCCAGGAACTGAGCAGAGGTTAGTAATTTCCAGAATGTACCTTAAAAGTGACCTGACACACCTGATTTAAAATTCAAGCAATAAGATGTTGAAAGAAGACAGTCAAATACCTGTTCAAATGTTGCATTATTTCTGTGAGCATAGTCTTGATTGTTTTAGGTTTGTGCTGTTTCTTTGTTTGGTGTTTTTTTGTTTTTGTTTTGTTCCTTGAAGGGAGGATACTCAGTGTATTTTACTGGGTAGACATTAAAGGCCAAATTGAGTTCTGCTGTAAGCCAACTGACTAGAAAGGCTTCACACCTTTTTTACCCGGAGGTGAATTTGACCCTAATTATGTAACTTCACAGAATGATAGTTACAGAAGAGATTCTATATATGGCTATTATCTTTTGGATTTATCATGTAATAACACAATTTTCCAAGACATAGGATAATGAAATTTCCATGTATATACAGTAGATTACGTGTTAAATGTGTCTGGAGTTATTATGAAAATAAATTACTAAATTACCAGGTCTCTAAGAAGATTGAGGTAGAATATTTGTGAAACACATTGTAAAATGCTCCTCACGTCTTCTGTCAGAGACATAGTACTAACAACTCCCATATATCTCACTGGAATCATTTTTCTTAAGCCTTAAATAGTATGTTTTTTTAGTATTCTTAAGGAAAATCTGTATTGTTTTATAACTTTTGTTACTGGTAATATTGCTAAAATTAGCATGCTTGCTTTTATATAGTAAAGATGTCAAATTTTAATATTAGAATTGACTGGTCAAAAAAGAGTAAACCTACTTTTCTTGACCAATTCATAAGGTAGCTCATAGAAACAACAGCTTGTAAGGCAGTGCTGGGTATTTTGTTCTTTGATACATATGGTGCTGTTGTAGGTTGGCCACGGATATATTTTTATCTTATTAAAACACAATGTCTCTGAATAAGTTATCAACAGTGGGAATTGAAACCAGGACCTAAGGATCTAATAGCCTGAACTAAAGAGCCAGATTCCATAGCTCAAAGGCTGCAGCAGACTCATAAACTTCTATATGTGGAGTAGCCAGTAGAATAGAACAGAGAGCCACACTGTGTAGGTATCAGTTAAGTTGTCACGGAGGATTTACATGTATAATTCTGCACACAGAGGAAAAAATATACTTCAGATCTAATCATTAGAGTATAAAAAGCAAGTTCTTCAGCTCAATCCTTCAATAGAGCTGTGTCAATTTGCACCAGCTGAGGATCTGGTTGTAAATATTGAACTTTATCTTAGAAGAAAGTTCAAATAATGAAGAATTTACTCCAAGTAATTATCCATAAAGGGGTAATTATCAACAATGTTTCTCCCAGGTGTTTCGATTCACCAGCTATATCTGCAGTGGATGTGAAGATCTATTATAGAAATTCATCTTTTCCATCATTTGGAAGGATAGTGGTTGAAAGTACTATTGATGCCAGCACATTCAAAAACAATGGCACTGTATCATGTGAGGCTTCCAATGATGTTGCCAGAAGTACTGCTTTTTTCAACTTTGCTGTTAAAGGTAGTGGCCAAAATGGTATATAGAAATGTATAAAATGTAATTAAGATGATGGGATGTTTTAGCTCTGTGCATCACAAATAATTACAATAAGACCCATATTTTAAATATATTGCCTGGTAATTTGAAGCTTCTCTGGTTGAGTAATATATTAAGCTGCATTTCCTATCATACTACTTAAATGTTTGACTGTTATAACCTAGTAGATGTTTAAAACTGAAATATGTTAGCTTCCATTTTCTTCCTTCATATATGTAGTATGGTCTAGTGGCCAGAGCACCAGCCTGGGAGTCAGGAAAACTGTTACTGCCACGGACCTGCTCAGTAACATTCCCTCTCTGTTCCCTCTCACACCTTTGTCTGTCCTGTTTATTTAAACTGTAATACAATGGGGCCCTGAGTTTGGTTGGAGCCTCTAGGTGCCACTATAATAAAAATAATTAACAACAGACTGCAAACACACTGGTTAGAGGGTGCTAATGCGTTTTGGCCTCCATAGCAGCATAAAAGAATTTGCAGAAATGTCAAAATACTTATCAGTTGCAACCTGTATGTTGTTCTTTGTTGTTTCCTTCTGTGCAAAAACTAAGGTTTCTGTGCTGTTCTTTTTCTATACTATGTGCCATATATAATATACAAACAAAAATGGGTCAGATCTGAGGCATATTGATCTTTACAAGGTTATGTTATTGTCCATATTCTTTGCTTCCAAAGAATATGTTGTGGAGAGCATATTAATCATTGGATAAGCTAAGTAATTGGGACTTTGAGAAAAGTTCAGTTAAACTTTTTCTTTCACTAATTTGACATGAATCCTGTTTTTAAAGCTAAAAATAATTGGCGAGAGCTGTCTTAATGGGCTAACGATAGAACTTTGTGCTACCATGCAGAAACCCTGAGTTTAATTGGTCTTGGTTTCATGCTTCCTAGTTTGATGGGACTGGGAGTGCTGAAGAAACAAACTAAACTGCACAGCTTCCAGGGTAAAGAGATGTCTCGACTTGCCATCAGGCAACATCATCTTACAGTTCTGTCCATTTAGGAGGGTTCTGATATTCAGCCTTGGGATGGGGGGAGGGGAAAAAGAGAAAAGCATCTGGGCTCCAGCCGAAACAAAGAAAATATTCCCTGAGGAAGAAAAAAAATCAGGGGATAAAGATTTTACATTTAACAACTTTCTCTGTCTCTTTCTAGAACATATCAGTACCCACACTCTCTTCACTCCTTTACTGATAGGGTTTGGAGTAGCAGCAGGACTGATGTGCATCATAGTAATGATTCTTGTGTACAAATATCTACAGGTAAAATCAGATGCACACATTCATCTTAGTTGTTCTTGTTGAAGTTTTAGCAGTAAAATGGCCATTTTTCCCCTTTTTTTTCCAGAAACCCAAATATGAAGTTCAGTGGAAAGTCGTTGAAGAAATAAATGGAAACAACTATGTTTATATAGACCCAACACAACTTCCTTATGATCAGAAATGGGAGTTTCCTAGAAACCGATTGAGTTTTGGTTAGTTTAGGTTTATTTAACTTCATTTCCAATGTGAAATTTTCAATCCCTTTTCTATGAGACCTTGTCATGAAAACATAGCATTTGCTATCAATAATATATTGCATACTAAAGTATATAATAATGACAACAGCTGCTTTTCAGCATGCAATTTGAGGAAGCAGTTTCCTGTCTTAAACTACTTCCATTTCCTTTGAGAAGAATAAATAGGCTTAAATTGATCCAATAATCTACTACTGATCTTTTTTTAATATAAAGCAAAAAGAACCACTGATAGGTAAAATGTTGTTACACCCATTAAAAGTTGTCTTGCAATTTTTAGGTAAAACTCTTGGTGCTGGAGCTTTTGGGAAAGTTGTGGAGGCTACTGCATATGGTCTGTTTAAATCTGATGCTGCAATGACAGTAGCAGTAAAAATGCTCAAACGTAAGTTTCTACTATGTACAATATTCTTTGTTTCTTAACTTTCTTCTATTGCATACTGAATTTGCTGAATGACATGTTTTTCATTCCAGCAAGTGCCCATTTAACGGAGAGAGAAGCCTTAATGTCTGAACTCAAAGTTCTGAGTTACCTTGGTAACCACATTAATATTGTGAATCTACTTGGAGCCTGCACTGTTGGAGGTAAAGTTATGAGATTACTGGATTTTTGTAATTGCCTTATTGTAGAAGTAGAAATCTATTCCATACATACCTTGAATTGCTTAGTCATGATGAAATGTTTAACCTTCTCATGTAAGACCTTTCTTCTAGACTTGAGACCATATTAAAAAATCCACACACAAAAAACCCCAAGACCAGGATAATTCTGGCTAGAAATGAAGATTAGTTTTTTGCTGACATGACCCAGCACATGGTCCATTTCTGGACTCCATTGGATTGGCACATAAAACAGCTTCCTCTTAAGAGTTCACAAAATGGGCGTCTATGTTTCTCGTCAACAACATTAGCTTCCAAAAATGAGAACTGGCGTTAAAAGGGCATGTTTAATTTTGAGAGAAAAAAACCTGCGGGGGAGTCAGGACCTGATAACAGCCTTCAAATACGTTAAGGTCTGCTATAAAGAGAATGGGGATCAATTGTTCTCTATGTCCACTGAAGGTAAGATAAAAAGTAACGGGCTTAATGTGCAGCAAGGGAGATTCAGGTTAGATATTAGGAAGAACTTTTTGACTATAAGGGTAGTTAAGTTCTGAAATCTGCTTCCAAGGGAGATTGTGGAGTCCCCATCATTGGAGGCTTTTAAGAACAAGTTGGACAAACCACCTGTCAAGGATGGTCTAGGTTTTCTTGGTCAAGCCACAGAGCAGGGGGCTGGACTTGATGACTTCCTGAGATCCTTTTCAGTCCTACTTTCTATGGTTCTATAGTTTTATGGGTTATTAGTGTCTGAACTGAGTTATTCATTACTATCTACTGTAGAACTGGTATATGTATTATCTTGTACTGTCCTCAGATAAACTATTTAAACTGCAACAAACATTTACTATTGGAATATTAGGGTTATTAATTCTAAATACTTATCAGTCAAAAAATGAAAAACGTAAGGTTCTCAAAGTAAGTAACTTTGTTTACACTGCACATCCTGGGCATTTTGGTTTTATATATTTAAGAACATAAACAGTAATGTTAACATGCATACATAATAAAATCTAAGAAAAAATTGAAGCTTATATACAGTGATTTCTTAACTTTGCTGCATTTAAATTTGTAACTTGCATGTTATGCTAACATAAATGTTTGTAATTTTTAATTTCTCCATTTTACTTTTCAAAGGAAAAAATCTTGGAAAAATTCAGAGTTTTAGATTTATGCAAAACATTCCACCCTTTCACCTTCGCATAATTCAAAAATTACTGAAGGGATTTGGTTCAAATGATCCACAAAGCAAATTCTGTGGCCTGAATCAATGCCTGGACTATTTCAGACAGAAAAGATAATTTTATAAAGTATAATCTTATGAAAATATAGGGTTTGTAATATACCTGATGTAATCTTAACTATAGTATTTGCTCTTATGAAAGCCATAATTATTAAACTAAAGAAAAACTATGAGGATGTATTGGTACAGAATGATCCTACAAATGAAATAATGGGCAGCATTATTACATATTCAAGTGCTGTCGCTGCAGTCATTTATTCAGAAAACATACATATGATTTATAAACATCTATGCTGTTGGTTACTTTTAATTCCCCTTTTAAATTTCATTTTAATATTCTAAGATCTAGTATAACTTAGTTTTCTGTCTCAGCAGACTGTTCTATCTGAACGATTTTTCCCATTATACTGCAGAGTATAACACCCTACATTATTTAAAAACATAGCTGAAAGAACTCGAAGCTCTACTGTAAACAGAAGTGAATCAAAAGGATTAATGTTTGAAGCCTCTTACTCTAATATTTGGAACAAATAACTTCCTTCAGGAAGTGAGCAAAATCATACAGATGTGTCTGGCCAGAAACATTATCACATGAAGAGGGAAAAAAGACTTATTTGTTTAATTTTTATACAATGTGATACTATTGATGGGGGGAAAATAAATTGGGAATGACATAGCTTTAATTGCACAATAGTAACTAGTCCATGAATGAGGAAACTGCTGCTGTAACTTCACTATGACTTTTCATGTCTAGACAATGCTGTGTAGTGTGACTTCAAATAGGACATTTTGTGTGTTTAGTTGAATAATATTTTTGTATAAGATTTTTGACTCTGAAAGCAAAGCTTATACCCACCTTTTAAATTCCCTCTGCATCTGTAGGCCCCACTCTGGTCATCACGGAATACTGCTGCTATGGTGATCTTTTGAATTTTCTGAGAAGGAAACGTGATTCATTTATTTGCCCAAAGCATGACGAATATGCAGAAACAGCAGTTTACGAGAACCTTCTGCATCAAAAAGGGCCTGCATGGTAAGAATAATCTGCTAATATATAAAGGCGTATCCAGAAAGTTCAGAGGGACGGTAAATCAAAGCTGATCTAGTGAAAAGAAATCACAAGAGGGCTTTTGTGTAGTGTTTTCGAAAGATTGTATCGATTTATTTAAAAAATCAGTTTATTTTAAAAGATTATTTAATTTTTACAAGTAATTTGTTTGTTTTAAAGATTATAGTTCAAATTATTTCATACACTTCTATTTTTACTGATTCAACGGCTTTTCTATAATTGTGTCCAGTGCCACTCCTTGGATCAAAAACTTCCATCTTTATTTTTAGTTATCGTTACTGCTAATGATTGGCAGCAGTCAGTTTGCAACATAAATGACAATACGGCCAATGTTGTTGTGTTATAGCACTCTGTGTTATCATGAGTTCCTGATTTGCAAATGGCTTTTTACAACAAAAATAATGCCTTTCAGTATTGCATTAAATCACACAGATCTTGTGAGAAAAGACCCTGTGCCACTATTTTGGAGTTAGGATTTCCCCAAACATTGTTCTTGCACTCTTTTTTCCTCCTAGTGTTCATCTGCCTGAATATTATTAAAGAATTCCATTTAAGATACAACCCAAGTTCTTCTTCTTAGGACATTTTCACATACATCTGTGCAAAGGTTCTCCTAATTCCTTCTTTTCTTTAAAGTACTGAAGATGTCATTTACCAAACTTTCACTTGTATAGCAATATTTCAGTCTATACTTTGCAGCATTGAGCCTATTACTCTACTTTAGCAAATTGAATTTAAAAAGAATACAATAGAGCTCTTAGTAGGAGCTAAAGCATTTTGCTACAGTAGGAAGTTATGTCCCTTTGGTGTTAAGGATGTATCTGCCACATCACCAGTGTGCCATAACACCTTCAAGAGAAGATTGGTCATGCTAGATCAATCATGCTAGATCAGTACATAGATAGACAACACTGAAGAAACCACCTGTGTGTTTAAGGAAGTGGTTCTGGAGTTTCCATTTGAATCCCACCATGAGGTTATGACTCCTATTGGAGGTGCCATCTTTCAAATATGATATAAAGCTGAGAATCTCAGTATTTGAGTTTCACATAGCACTTTTTATAAAAGGTTGGATGGGGTCTGTAAAGTCTTTACCAAATTTGAGTATTGCTGTGTGCTGTTGAATTGCAGCTGCATAACGCCCCAGAGGTCTCTGCCCTTCAGTGGAGGGGTGAAGTGTTTAATCACCTCTCAGGTTTGTTGTGAGACCAAGCAGGGTAAAGTGAATTTTTGTGTCCATATAGTTCAAAAAGATACTAAATGGAAAAATATTCATCATTGTAAATCCCTAGGTATATATTTATAAACTATATGTAATTAGAGTCCATACATTTGAATATTCATAGGGATGGGAAAACTGATTTTAAAAAAATACAAATTCCCTCTAACTTATCCTGATTTCTGCAACCAAATTTGAACCCTTTTGGAAATTCTGATGTTCAGTTAACTTTTCTCCCCAGTTTTATCTTCTGAATTTCAACTGAAACTTGAATTACCGAATATATTGATAGAAGCTGTCCTGAATAGAAGAAGAAAACATTAGAATGTCATCAGAAATATCTAGCCATTTCTTTTCCAGACTCAATCTTAACTATAAAGAATATAAACACAAAATTTTTGGGTGCTTATCTGAACTAAACTCCAAACTTTGAGATCAGACCATTACTTATCCTATAATGCACATCCTTATAGCCTATTTTGTCAAATCTCATCACTCTCTGTATAGAATTTGTTGTTTTCTTTTTAAAAATAATTAATACTCACAAACCTTATGTTTTTCCAGTGTTAATCGTTTGTAATATTTTAGATTCAGATTTGTTCTTAATATTTTTATGCTAAATTATCCACACAGTGATATCATCAATGAATACATGGACATGAAACCAGGAGTCTCTTATGTTGTTCCACCAAAAGCAGATAAAAGAAGATCAGGGAGGACAGGTAAGTACTTATCCAGAAATCTAACCCACATCCTATAGTACAAAGAGGGATTTCTGATTTCTTTTCAATTTTAAAATGATCTTTGATGATGGATGTGTCCAATTAAAACCCTAATTCAATGTGACAAGGATTAAAAAAAGAATAAATTCAGTTAAAAAGGCTTCATGTGTCTCTATGTTGTGAAAACATTTAGATGTGGGATTCAGATGATTATTCTACCATTTTGGTAATGGATGTTATTGTTAGAAGCAAGAGGAAAACCAAGGACATGGTAGGCCTTTTACTCAATCCGGGGGGGAAAACCATAACAAAATGTGGAAATGGCAGACGTACTAAATGACTTTTTTGTTTAAGTTTTCATAAAAAATTTAGTAGCAATTGGACACCTAACACAGTAAATGCCAATGAAAATGAGGTAGGATCAGCGGCTAAAACAGGGAAAGAACAACTTAAAAATTACTTAAACAAGTTAGATGTCTTCAAGTCACCTGGGAATGATGAAATATATCCTAGAATACTCAAAGAGAGGAGATATCTAAGTCATTAGCGATTATTTTTGAAAAGTCATGGAAGACTAGAGAGATTCCAGAGGACTAGAAAAGGGCAAATGTAATACCAATTTATAAAAATAGGAATAAGGACAACCTGGGAAGCTACAGACCAGTCAGCATAACCTCAGTACCTGGAAAGATAATGTAGCAAATAATTAAGCAATCAACTTGCAAATGCCGAGAAGCTCATAAGGCGATAAGTAACAGTCAGCATGGATTTGTCAAGAACTAACCATGTCAAACCAACCTAATAGCGTTCTTTGAAAGGGTAACAAGCCTTGTGGATGGGGGAAGCAATAGATGTGGTATATCTTGACTTTAAGTAAGGCTTTTAATGCTGTCTCGCGTGATCTTCTCATAAACAAACTAGGGAAATGCAACCTAGATGGAGCTACTATAAGGATGAGTGCATAACTGGTTGGAAAACCATTCCCAGAGCGTAGTTATCAGTGCTTCATAGTCAAGCTGGAAGGGCAAACCAAGTGGGGTCCCACAGGGATCAGTTCTGGGTCCGATTCTGTTCAATATCTTCATCAATGATTTAGATAATGGCATAGAGAGTATACTTATAGATTTTGCGGATGATACCAAGCTGGGAGGGTTGCAAGTGCTTTAGAGGATAGGATTAAAATTCAAAATGATCTGGAAAAACTGGAGAAATGGTCTGAAGTAAATAGGATGAAATTCAATAAGGACAAATGCAAAGCACTCCACTTGGGAAGTAACAATCAGTTGCACATATACAAATGGGAAATGACTGCCTAGGAAGAAGTACTGCAAAAAGGGATCTGGCTGTCATAGTGGATCACAAGCTAAATATGAATCAACAGTGTAACACTGTTGCAAAAAGAGCAAACGTCATTCTGGGGTGTACTAGCAGGAGTGTTGTAAGTAAGACATGAGAAGTAATTCTTCCATTTTACTCCACACTGATTAGGCCTCAACTGGAGTCCAGTTGTGGCCACCACATTTCAGGAAAGATGTGGACAAATTGGAGAAAGTCCAGAGAAGAGCAACAAAAATGATTAAAGGTCTAGAAAACATGACCTATGAGGGATGATTTGAAAAAATTGGATTTGTTTAATCAGGAGAAGAGAAGACTGAGGGGGGGACATAACAGTTTTCAAGTACATCAAGGTCATCACAAAGAGGAGGAAGAAAAATTGTTCTCTTTAACCTCTGAAGATAGGACAAGGAGCAATGGGCCTAAATTGCAGCAAGGGTGGTTTAGGCCGGACATTAGGTGGAGTGGTGGGTAGCTGTCAGGGTAGTTAAGCACTGGAATAAATTGCCTAGGGAGGTTGTGGACTCTCCCTCATTGGAGATTTTTAAGAGCAGGATTGACAAACACCTATCAGGGATGGTCAGATAATACTGAGCCCTGCCTTGAGTGCAGGGGACTAGACGACCAGACCTCTTGAGGTCCCTTCCAGTCCTATGATTCTATGTATGGACTGAGTTTCCTTATTTATTCAGCACCACATTCTGATAAATATAAGCCAAATATGTTTCCAGGTCACCATACTTAGTCCATTTATAAAGCGTTTGCATTTGTGTTGCTTAGGATCATATATGGATCGAGATGTTACCATTGCCATTTTAGAAGATGATGAACTGGCTCTGGACGTTGAAGATCTACTGAGTTTTTCTTATCAAGTGGCAAAGGGCATGAGCTTCCTTGCCTCCAAAAATGTAAGTTGTGAATTTGAGTGACAGGTTTTCTTCACATATTAACATTTTAAAACTTGACTATTTCACCTGTTCAGTAATCTTTTTAACAAACACTGCAAATTAACAGGGTTCTGCTGTACTGTGAAGACTTGACTAGTCTATTCCTTTGTGTAAATCTAGTCCTGCATTTTACCAGCCTAGAGTTTTGCACTGAAAAGTGCTAGTCTGCTCAGAATTAATTTTCCCTGGATTTTACTCACATAAAGAAAAACCTCTAGGCTACCTCTGGGAGTACAATGCTCAAAAGGCAGCAGAATTGTTGCATTTCCACTGCTGAGGGCACTGGGAATTGGAGAGCTCCTTCAGTGCATGGAACAGAGCAATGCTATGGCTCTGTGCCCAGAAGTGTGAAGGGAGGGATAGGCCTTAGGAGTTGTAAGGGTGTGTGCACCGTATCCACAAACTCCACTGACTGTGTGTGTATGGAGAAAACAGGAGCAGCAGGTCCTTTTCTGTTGCTATTTCCTATGTCCTACTGGTGGGGTTGAGGATTTTGGTCCATAGCAGGGGTGGCCAAACTGCGGCTCTTTTACGATTAAAGTGTGACTCACAGAGCCCCCCCCGCTCCCCCTCCATTCTCCACCTACTAGACTGGAGGGGAGCTTGGGGCTTCTGCCCGGCAGCAGGGTGGTGGGGCTAGGGGATTCTGCCCAGCAGGGAGGGGGGTGTCTTGGGGCTTCAGCCCTGCAAGGTGCACCTGCCGGGATCAGGGCTTCTGAATCCCCAGGAGGGATGTCCCGTGGGGTGACGTCCTCCCCTACCCGCTGGGCAGAAGCCCCTAGCCCCACCACCCCACCGCAGGGCAGAAACCCCTCTCCAACTGGCGTGCCCAGCTCTCAAACTTCTGAAGATAGTCATAGTTCAGCTCAGAGGGTCAATAAGTTTGGCCACCCATGGTCTGTAGCCTTTCCTTTGACTCCTGGAGCAAGCAGCCAATCTAATAAAATCTCCATCTGTTTTTTGGTGCCATCTGATCCCGCACAAGCCCTGAAGACTTAATTTTTCAGGGACTTTTATAGTGTGGAAACTAGATAGAATTTGTGAATGAATCTGATCTTCAAAGGAGGAGATCCCTCCAAAAAGAAAGTAAAATCATGAATGTTTTAGATGGCTTACTCTCTGTGACATCCGTAAACAGTTTACAAACTGAAGAGCATTAGAAGACAGCTGAAGAAAGGTCTATTTGCACAAAATGTATGTATGTTCAGAATTAAACCCTGGATGATCTGATACTTTTGAACCATAGAACACCTTCTTAAACAAGTGGATCATTACAGGATGGGTATTTTCAAAGTTTTGGTTTAACATATGGGATACTTTTAGTTTCCTATTGAAGTATCTTTGTAATTTTTTAAAAAATATTAAAATGAACATAGAGACCCACAAATTGTTTTCATTTGGACACACAGTGTGCTCTGTGCTTTCTAAAGGTTTCATCAGAGAAATTATGGAATATCAGAAAGGGATTTGTGCCAAATAGAAGGTTAGAGCTATTAATAATGTCCCTGCAGTTGCAATGAGATTTTTACTTTTTGAAAACAATTTGGCAATTAATATGAAAAAAGTAACAAAATCTAGGAACATTATGTTGTACAGTATATTTTGAATCCACTGTAAAAACAAATATATGTAATTTTAAACCTCCTGCCCCACAAACAACAGTACATTAAGTGTGAGATATTCAAAAGTATAAAGTGTTGGCCTAATTCAACTCCTGTTGAAGTCAGTGATAAAACTTCAGTAGAAGTGTAGAATGTTGAGTGGTATTTTTGAACATCCCACTCTAAAAGCACATTGCTTCACTTTGCAATCTTAATCAGCCTTAACTCCACCCCTTTGTGTGAACACATTAGGATGTAACTTTTAATACTTTTCCATTGTACCCTGCCTCATTCAGTGCGCAAGATGGACAATGCTGAGTAAAAAAAGCAGCTGTTTATTATTTTTTTTATCCTCCTCATTGAGTGGCCCCCTGAACCATTCATTGTGCACCATCCCGAACCTTGCAATGAACAAGGAATATGTTTTCTTTCTTTATAGGCTTTTCTGCTACACTTATCATCGAGGTTGGGAAGTAGTAGTATACCAATTTTACAGTGCAGAGCTTTAGGCATGAGAGTAAGCCTGTGGAGAGGCAAGGATAAAATTCAGCTTTCTCCAATCAGAGCACAGTGCTTTTACCACAAGACCATTCTTTTTGGGCTAGTGGAGCATCACAATTCTGTAGGAATAAGGAAGGAATGCTTTGGACCCCCAGACCATTAGATCACTTTACTGCATTAGTGGGGCTACTCACATGCTTGAAGTTACACACATGCTAAAACACTTTGCTGAACTGGGGTGTGAATAAGGCAGGAGTCCCATGGGAAAAAATAGTACAGCAGCTTGTAATTAAATATAGTGTCAGAATGTGTGTGTCCAAGAGGGCGAGGTAAGGTTGCTCATGCAACCTTAAATTGTCAGTTCCTGACTTTTGATTGCTTCATTTTGCAATCTTACTGTTGTTTTTAAGTGGCTTTTAGTATGAAATTTCCTACATTTTTTTAAAAGAGAAAAATAGAGAAATTTCACTAAGTTCAGTTATTTGCTAGACAGCTGTGTCCTGCTCGGTACATACACTCAATTAGACAGGAACCTTTAAAGCATTCCATGCATTCCTTTCTGTATTATATGGAAGAAGACAGAACTTTTAGATCTTACCTCCTTCCACATGTGCCCTCACCAGTTGGCAATAAGGAAGCAGGACTCTGCTTCTTCCAACTCTTAAATCCTTCTGCACACACCTGCGCATAGCATAGAGGAGGCATCCTGCCTTCTTCCACATGACTGGCGGAGGTACATATGGAAGGAGGCACGACTCCTGCCAAACCCTTCCAGTTGTACCCTCCTATATCTCTATTACTTATGCACAGATATGCTTGTCGCTGGAAGATAATTAGTTTTGTTATTTAACATAAGGCAGTGCCCATGCACTGAGTACATTATAAACAGTATTTTAATTTGATTTTCACAGGACCAATGAAAGGCATATCTAGTATATATAACATTTTCAAAAGTGCCTAAGACCAGTTTTGGAAATTGACATAGGTACTTAGGAGCCTAAGTCTTAATGAAAGCCTAACTCTCTTTTGAAAATGAGAATTAGGTTCCTAAGTAATATTAGTGCTTTTGAATTTTTGACCCTATATTTTTGCCAATTTCTGGTTTCCATCACCTTCCCCTAGGTCATGAAAATTGTTTTTAAAAAAAACTATAATTTTTTTTCTGTAGAAACAAATTGCATCTTTCCCACTGACTATGTTAGAAAATAGCCCAATCACTTTTTAATGAAACTTTCAGAAAAAAAAAAAATTCTGGCTCAGAGCAAGCACACTGAACTTCAGCTGAAAGTGTAAAACTCTGAGAAGGTTAAAAGGAACAGAAAATGATCCTTCCTAATGAAAATGCTTGGGCCACCTTAACTATAGGCAGCAGTATATGCACTGCCTCCTGTATGTTTTGGTAACATTATCATGCTATAAAGCTTGATAGCCAAGTAAGCTTTTTAAACTCAAACACTTTGACTTTCAGTTTGCACTATATATTATATATAGTTAAATACATGTATATTCAAGAAAACACACACACAGTCAGCAATTCTGCATCAGCAGTGAAAAGGACTGAAGATACTAACAAATATTTTCCTGTTTGTTTGTTTGTTTCATTACTTTAGTGCATTCATAGGGATCTGGCGGCAAGAAACATTCTTCTCACTCATGGTCGAATAACAAAAATTTGTGACTTTGGCCTTGCTAGAGATATAAAGAATGACTCAAATTATGTGGTCAAAGGAAATGTAAGTACTTGACTCGGAAGCATTCTAAATTGTCTTAACTGTGAAAAATCTTTTTCTAAAATTTAGTTATTTTTATATCCTTTAAACTTAGTGGTGCTGTATTTGTTGGATTAATTATTAAAATAAGTATTAATACAAAAATGTTATAAAAATCAGGTTTTATGGTGTTTGCTTTGTTATAAATATCATGCAGATAACAGAAATTCTAAATGTGAGATATTTATTGAGTAGGACCAAAGTGGGAAGCAGAAATAGGCTTGATTTTCACTGGTTCCATATTCTGAGGTTAGCAATGAAACTGACTTTAATTTGTATATGTAACAGACATAACCTGACACTTGCAGTTGTAGATCCAGATATATATGGACTGTAGTGAGATGTGACATTTTGGACCAAAAAAGAAAAGTCTGAATACTCCAATCCAGACTATTCACAATTACACTAAGACCCCTTTTCACCAAATCTTAAAGTGAATGCACATTGCATTTATGCGCACTTTAAGTCCTTTTTTAACTGCAAGAGCTGTTAATGGGGTCCTTGGTGAAAATCTGACACATATGGGAATAAACTACAGGAGCGTGCTGAAGATACAAAAATTCAAGCTTTGGCAAGCTGAGAAGGATAGAGAATTCCACAGTCTCTCTCTCACTGAAAGTGCCTGTTCCTCCCGAATAAACCCAATGGGTGATCGCTTAATTGCCTTTGATAATCTCAACTGCTTTGGTGTCCCACAGGAAGAGGCAGTCTTTAAGGTAATCAGAATGTGACCATTTAAGGCTTAAGTAAAGAGGACTGCATTTGTCAGCTGGTTTTGGAGATCTGCCCCAGCCATGTGTGCTGTTCCCAAAGTTCAGTATAGGGTACAATTGAAGTCAGAGGAAGAATTCAGCAAAGCAGCCAGGCTGGGTTGGTAAAATATCTACTGAGTGCTGCTCAGTGACATTTACAAAGAAACTGAAGTGAGAGGCCAGGTTTAATTTTCAACCTCAAGTCAGGATCTGCTTGATCAAGGATTTTTAAGTGCAGGCCAGCAGCTTGTGAGGTGGGCAGTAACTAATTAAATTACACTTGTCTAGATTATGCTTTAGGTTGCCCTGAGCTGCTTGACAATAGGATTTTTCTTAGTCTGAGAAGGTTAGAGAAGGATAGGCAGCAGCTGCTGGGGAAGAAGGGAAACTGGGGCTGCTGTGGGAGGGGCTCCTCTAATTGTGTCTGGCCTGATCTTAAACCCAGCTACGGCTATAGGAGCATTGATGCTCCAAACAATGGTGGCAACCACTTCTGCTGCAAGTAGCTGCACGAGTATCTGGTTGTTCTAACTCAGCCAAATATTATTCCAATATCTAACTATTGCAGCTATATATTTCATTTAGTAAACCATGAGTAACTTAAATTGCTCATATACTCCAACATCTACATGTTCTTATCCTCACCCATAACTCTAGGCAGTTGATGGAAAGATATTACCCTTTCCTTTCCCTTCTCATTTTCCTCTCTTCCTCTTAAGTCCTTTCCCTACTTCCTGCTTCCCTTCCCTGCAGGACATCAAGGCTCTCCTAGACAGAGTAGCTGTAATATATTTTGGTATACATTGTTTCAAAAGAGTTAGAAGGAAAGGGCTGGGATTCTCCCATTGCAATACAAACATTCTGGGAACAGCGGAAAGGTCAAAGGAATGAGAGGGAAGAAAGGAAATCAATCAAGAGGTTTTGAACACTTTTTTTAACCATTTCCTTTTCAGCAATTTGCATTTCTGGGGGAGGGGGGTGTATTAGAAGCTAAAGCAGCTGCCTTGGTTGTCTGCTTGAAAAACTGGAGTGCATCAGAGCAATGTAAGCAAAATAGCCAATTCAAATAAAGAGATACGCATATTCAGAGTCTGATTATTTTAAACAACCATACCATGTTTATACAAATCCTTGCACTCTGATTGGCTATCATCCATTTTAAAGCAGAAACAGGGAGTCACACACTGTTTATAAAAACAACTATATAACTGGTTTCAGAGTAGCAGCCGTGTTAGTCTGTATTCGCAAAAAGAAAAGGAATACTTGTGGCACTTGAGTACTTGATGCATCCGATGAAGTGAGCTGTAGCTCACGAAAGCTTATGCTCAAATAAATTTGTTAGTCTCTAAGGTGCCACAACTATATAACCGTTATGCAAATCAGAAACTTAAACTAATCAGAATGCAAGGAATGGTATAAATATAGAAAGCCTGTACAATGATGGATCAGTAACTATATGGTATCTCTGCACTCTGACTTGCAGAGAGATTTCCACTTCAGTAATAATATATAAAAAGATAGGTAACCATTATATAAATGTACATTTGATATTATTAAATTTTCTAACCTGCTTGTCTAATTTTTATTTTCACCTTCATCCCCAACCCCTGCAAAGGCTCGGCTTCCTGTAAAGTGGATGGCACCTGAAAGTATTTTCAACTGTGTTTATACTTTCGAGAGTGATGTCTGGTCTTATGGAATATTGCTTTGGGAACTGTTTTCTTTAGGTAAGATATGTACTCATTGAATGTGTACTTTGTATTTCACCTAGAGTTTATTTCTGATTTTAAAATGGCATTGATCAATTAAATGTTGTATCCACAGGAAGCAGCCCCTACCCTGGAATGCCTGTGGACTCTAAGTTTTATAAAATGATTAAGGAAGGATACAGAATGTTTAGTCCAGAATGCGCACCAGTTGAAATGTAAGAGACAAGCGATCACTACTAATTATTTGCTCTGACATTAAAGATATTCTAAGTTAAAGATAATAAAGATAATACACAGAGCATACTAAACAGTTTCAGTTGATGTAAACTGGTTAAATTGCACCAACTTGTGCAATTTCTGTAGTTGTGTTCTACTTCCTGATTGGAATAAGGTGGTCCAAGCATCTTTTTTACTAGCCATTACCAGTTCAGTGTTTTTTTCAAATTTGTCAATATCAGACCCATTATCTTTAAATAGGTAGCTATCATGCTGTAGCAACTCTTTATGCAGAACTTCCATTACTGTCAGATGGAGTTCTGCCCACAGAATCTCAGCAGCCTTGGGTCCTTAGTATCCATAGCCAATTGGGCTAGTACTACTATTTCTACTCTTATAAAATTTGTTTAAACAGTTTTACTTAGCTGTGTTTGAAATTTTGGGATAAGTTGCTATTATTACACAGTATAACTTCAATTTATTTTAGCCCATACAGATAATAATGGAGTTTTAATCACAGAAATTATTTCTTGCTGAAATTTCCAGTCAATAATATTTAATTTAACATCTTTGCAGGTATGAGATAATGAAGAGTTGCTGGGATGCTGATCCTGTACAGAGACCAACATTTAAGCAAATTGTACAGCTAATTGAGCAGCAGCTTTCAGATAATGCAAACCATGTAAGTATGAGCTTCCATATGGATCTTCAGTCTTTTATATTACACTTATCAAAAACCTGTGTGATTTAAATCAGACACTTCAAAAAGAGAACAAAAAGTTTAGTGGCCTTGTTATTATGTACTTTTGCACTGTAAATTTTTCCTGTTAGGATAATTTTCAGACTTACCCCAGCTCTTCGCTGTGCCATTCCTTCACAAATGGTATGCTCATACTAACTTTTGAAAACGCGTGTATCTGCATAAAATGAAATAAACACAAGTTAGAATATGTTTTTGATGTTTTGCATGTTTTTGAAAATGTACATGCTGTGGCACTGTAGATGTTATCATAAAATATGGTCATAGCTCTTGATTTCTTCATATCTTAAAACACAGACTAATCTATATTTATGGAATCTCATAATTGTGGATGTACCAGTCAGGAATGTACCTTTTCTTTTCTTTGAACAGCTAAGTAATACACTTTCTGGATTTGGCCTTTCTTTACTTTTTGGTCTGGTCTGTTATTTTATCAGTGAGACGTAGGCTCCTAATTGCCTACGTCACTTTTGAAAATGAGATTTAGGCTCCTAAATAAGTTAGATGTTGCATATGAATGAAGCAACACCTACAGAACTTTAAAAATCTGGGCCCTGGTGCCTGTCATGTGGAATGTAAGTGTTGACAAGCTAGCATCTTGCTGTACTCAGTTCTCTTACTAAGAACTTTGTGGATGGATAAGTGGACAACAGGTCTTAAAGAAGGAATTATGCCATTTCAGAGACACAGATCCTGCCCTGTGGGGAATGATTTACAGATCTGCACCTAAAGATCATGTGGCCCTATATGGGGTTCGAACTTGCTTCTAGGTCAAAAATAAAGGTTCCTTGGAAATTCTAGGTGCCTGGCTTTGGCACAAATACAAATGGCTCCCAATATGTTGAGAAATGAGGAAACAAAAGACTGCTGGGGTTCACTTGCTTCCTTTAACATGTTTTTGGCAAACTACAAGGGTTACTGAAACAAAAGCAAAAATGTGAGGAAAAGTATGAAATTATTGGAGGGTTTTTCAAAGATTCAGATGAAAGATTTCAAAGATTTCTGTTTAAAATTATCTTACAAAATCTCCTGTCTTTTTTTAATAACTGAGTTTGAGATTCTGATCCATTTTAGAGAACAATTAAATCCAGGCACTCTTAAATTCTATTTCAGGATGTACTTTAATTTCCCAAGGAAACAAATTACCTGGATAGGTGTTACCAGGGCACATTGTAAAACAGGGCAACTAATAGCAACAGTGTATTCTGCTTATACGAAGGAGGCATTCAGTGAAATATTGACAATAGTGTCTGTTTTCTCCAGGCTTACTCAAACTTTTCACCCCATCAAGGAAATGCTGCAGATCACTCAGTGAGGATTAATTCTGTGGGCAGCAGCGCTTCATCTACTCAGCCCCTTCTGGTACGCGAAGATGCTTGAAAGAGGAGAGGGACATCTGGAAAATAGGCAACCCAGATGGATTAGGCATTCTTACTCTGCAGGGGACAAGAGAGGGTAGACATTAATGATTTGTCTTACTTTACTCACTACCATGGTAGTCTGAACATTGCTATAATACTGTCCTTTACCACGCACCATTACACATAAACTTAGTCCATCCACCACATCCATTATTGCAGTTTTGACTGAAGTTGTATATACTTTGCTATATTGTATGTTTTTGCAGTAGGGAGTCATATAAACAAAAATCTAAATCTTAAACCTGGGTCTGGAGCTAGTTGAATACAAACCAAACGAACTATTAAACAGTCCATCTCTAGATCTGTGCCTGGAAAGCTAATAGTCATTTTCTGATTGCTTGGTTGTTGGGGATTTTTTGCTATATTTCTGAAATATAAACGTATATACATACATATATACATACATACATACAAATAGCTGCTTGCAAGTGGCAAGTCTAAAACCCTACAAATGTCACAAGCAGGTGTTCTGAACTGGATGCCACAAGAAGAGGGTATCGTGGACATGGAGAGGGATGGGAGTGAACAGAATAACACCTCCCCCCTTCCCTCCCCAGCACCTCAGCCTGTGCATCCACTAGACCACTGAAGGACTTTGCAATTAGGGAAGGCTTTCCAGACATCTGGGGAAGGGAGCATTGTGGAGCTTCTCTCCCCCTTCCCTCATGTCTAAGGTTAAGATTTTGTCACGGGTATTTTTGGTAAAAGTCAGGAACAGGTCATGTGCAATAAACAAAAATTCACAGAAGCCCATGACCTGTCCCTGACTTTTACTCAAAATAACTCTGACAAAATGGGGCTGATGGGGGGGATGAAAGCCCAAGCCCCGCTACAGGATGGGAAAGGGGGGTCCAGCACCCACTGCTTCGGCTGACAGCTCTGCGGCCCCCTGGTGCCCACAGTGGCTCGGAGCTCCAGGGACCCTCTGCCTCTCACAGTGGCTTGGAGCTCCAGGGCCAGCGGCTTGGAGCTCTGGGTACTCCTGACACCAGCAGCTGCTGAGAGTTGTGGGGGCACCCTCACCACCCATGGCAACTGAGAGTTGTGGTTTGGAGTTCCACGGTCCCAGCTGGCTGACAGCTCCAGCCTCGCTCACCCCAGGGCTGAAGGGAGATGCCACAGAGGTCGCTGGAAGACACAGAATCCATGACTTCTGAGACTGCTGTGACATAATCTTAGCCTTACTCATGTCCCAGCCCATATTTCACATAGTTTTCATTCCAAGTAAAGAGTGTGGTGTTGCAGGGTGGAAAGGGAGTAGTACATGCTTGGCTAATATTTTGTATTTTAAAAATGGACAAAAAATGTGAAAGTGAAAAATCTCTTTCCATAGTTGTAGTTTGATCTAGGTACAGAGGAGACGTTTATAGTAGGATCCACATACCTTAAGGACAGGCAGTTAATTTTTCACCTTATTTAAAAAAAGAGCACAGTCATATAATTCTTCTTTCCAGAGGCCCCTTGTGTTCATACAAGTGTAAATTTTCCACAGATGGGCCCACATACCCGTAACCTGGGAAGGGCTTTGTTCTCAGTCCCTTCGTCTTTCCAGATGAATATTGTATGATGGTAAAATTAATAATAGGGAAATATTAGTAATTGGAAAACATTGGATGTTAATGTAGCAGAACACAAAATATAGCTTCAGCCTTATTTTACAGGTATGTAGATTTGGGGTTAGAATATGTTTTTTAAAAATACTAGCCCTGAGCCCAAGACTCTGGTTAAGTGTCCAAAACAACCATTTTTTCCAGCACAAATACTGCTAGTTCTTCTCTGCCTATATTCCTGTCAAGTATAAATCAACAAAAACATTGAAAGAAGCATGTAGGAGACAGTACTACTTAAGTAGCTATTTATTTATGCCTGCACTTAAGCACTCTGTTATTTATACTCAATATACCAGTCACTCTCATTGTTTTGAGTTTACATTTACTTTTTATGTGTAACTAACTGCCTAAAACAAGATAGTTGTAAATGCACACACTGGTATTATAATTTTAGTACCTCATGTTTTCATACTTTATTTTATACAACCATGTATTTGGTATATAGTTCTAGAAATTTCTCAACCAATCTTAAAAGTTAGCCATTTGCACTGGACCTATCTATGCTGTTGCACCTTTCTAAAGTTAAGCAGTTGTTTGGGGGCACACTTATGCATATCATACTTGTTGTTGAGCATTCTTGTTTCAATGCTATGAAAATTCTTTTGTACTGTGCTGGCTTTCAGAGCTATTGTAGACAGTCTAGCTGGTATAATTGTAGATGTCTTGGTACTTTGCGGGCACTTAGCTGAAAGAATTTTTGGTCTCAAATATTCTTTAAATTTATATTTTTATAATTTGGGTTTTTTTGAAACTTATTTTGCAGTGGCTTGATGTTTTAAATGGTTTTACGCATTGTTTTTTGTAAATATGGAAATGTAGCAATAATGTCATTTTGACTAGTCTCAGTCCTTGAGTCACAAAAATATTTTTATATGTATATATAGATATGCAAAAACCATATGTATAAATAATGTAAGTGTTCAAAAGTTTATGAAACACTTTTGGATATGGTGTCCAGTTGTAGAATTGCCGTTCTAAAGAGTTCAAATAAAAATGTAAATACATGTTTCTATGCTACTGATGTGTAATATCTTAAAATGTAATTTCCTTTAGTTAT
Organism: Dermochelys coriacea; assembly: GCF_009764565.3. Lineage (NCBI taxonomy): Eukaryota > Metazoa > Chordata > Testudines > Dermochelyidae > Dermochelys > Dermochelys coriacea. The sequence goes on along the minus strand of NC_050071.1, from coordinate 91,993,094 downwards.
AAATCTTAATAAACTCTTGGGTGGATGCAAAACCACAGTATCTGGATCCACAGAGGCAAAGTTTGGAATTCTGAAATATTTTTGAAAATGTGTGCTATGACACTAACAATCTATTGATGCTTCTCTGGAGACCTCTTTACGTATAAATAGATTAGATCAGCATGTGAAAAACTTTAAGAATCTGTGCACGCAGGATTGTTTTGGTATCCATGAGTGAAAGTATTTTGCTGCTAGAGAATTGGTCCACAATACATATTTTATTGCTCTGAGTAATTTAAAGTTGAGATAAAATGTTGCAAGAATTTAGAAGTATACTGCAGTGAGCAGTACCATTTAAGCACATGCTTAGGCCCCAATTCAGCAAGTTATTTATGAGCTGAATCATCCCTTGGGGGGTGTTGGGGGACGTATAGTATAGAAATAAGTTTTTTAATTTACTTCCATTTCCTAGTTCAGTGAAATTATTAGGATTCATCATTTTGTTATTTCACTGATCAGTGGTATTATTAATGTAACAAAATTATGCATAGTGCGCTGTCTATTATAATGAGCCAGGAAGTGGAGAAAATACGTTTTGTGGGGTCTGGGATGAAAAACAAGTTGCAACTTGTAACTGTGATGCAGGTTCACCATGGGTTAGTGCAGGCTGTCATGGTTAAGAATACAATTTTGTGAGAGAAATCACAGATTCCATGACTTTAACGGATCTCTGTGACTTCTTCGGCTTCAGCCCTGGGCTGGAACAATGGCTAGGGCTGGGGCTGGGTCCGTCCCCAGAGTTGGGTCAGACCCCAACAGCTGGGGCTGGGTCAAGATGGTATGATGGGATAATGGGATTTTGGTAAGTAATTGATCTTTAAATATTCAGGGTAAATAGGCCAAATCCCCTGAGATAGGATATTAGATGGATGGGATCTGAGTTACTATAGAAAATTCTTTCCTGGGTATCTGGCTGGTGAATCTTGCCCATATGCTCAGGGTTTAGCTGATTGCCATATTTGGGGTCGGGAAGGAAATTTCCTCCAGGGCAGATTGGAGAGACCCTGGAGGTTTTTCGCCTTCCTCTGTAGCATGGGGCATGGTTGACTTGAGGGAGGCTTCTCTGCTCCTTGAAGTCTTTGAACCATGATTTAAGGACGTCAATAGCTCAGACATGGGTGAGGTTTTTCATAGGAGTGGGTGGGTGAGATTCTGTGGCCTGCGCTGTGCAGGAGGTCGGACTAGATGATCAGAATGGTCCCTTCTGACCTTAGTATCTATGAATCCTGGGGGCTGGGTCAGTCCCTGGAACTGTAGCAGCCCCAGTGGCTGGAGCAGCAGCCAGAGGTTGGTCAGTCCCCAGGGCTTGGTCAAGCTCCAACGGTTGGAGCAGTATCTGGAGCCAAAGCATCCCTGGTGAAGAACCACGGTTGGACCTGGAATAGCCCTGGTGGCTGGAGCTGGGTCAGTCCCCAGGACTGGGTCAGTTCCCCGCAGGAAGAGCAGTAGTTGAGGCTGGGTCAGCCACCAGGGCTGCGTTAGCAGCCAGGACTAGAGCAGAACCCTGTCAACTGGAGCAGTGGCTGGGGATGAGTCAGTCCTCGAAGCTGAAGCAGCCCCCACTGCTGGAGCAGCAACTGGGACTGGAGCAGCTGGCAGCGGTCAGCCCTTGGCAGCAGGGTTCAGACTGTTAGTCCCCCGTCCCCCCGTTGTCACCCACCCCCACCGTCCACCAGGGTATTTATAGTAAAAGTCAGGGACAAGTCATGGACATCTGTATTGTCCATGACCTGTCTCTGACTTTTACTAAAAATACCCACAATGAATTCTTAACCTTAGTCATGGTTATAGAACTAGCTGCAACTCTATTACCCATCGGGTCTCTGAGTGCATCCCCACAGATGCCAGGCCTCATACCTTTACTTCTCTGGGAGTGATCTTGAATCCACCCAGGAGATAGAATGTGGCTGGATTCAAGATGTAGAATCTGTAAAGCTAATAGTTCAGGCATTGCCTCTTAACACTGAAGTGGTTACCAAGGGGTGTCTGATCCTGAGCCATTGCTTCCCTTCTTGGTTGTTTTTCCTATCAACCCTACTACTAAAGTAAACCAACCAATTTATGCAGTAAACATCCCAATAACCAGATCAATGTACAATATTTATAAATTATTACAACACAGCTCTAATTATGTTGCAGAGGTAATTCATGTATTTCTGGGCTTAATGTATCATTCATTTGTATTTTTGAAAAAGAGCCTATACTATTGTGTCAAGGCTCTTTGTCAAATGTAGAAAATCAGCCAGACTACGTTCATATTCTGCAGACTGCAGCATTTACCACTTCCCATACTATCCACGATCACATGAACGAGTTCTCTTCCCACTGGTGATTGAATAACTTTCCTGTGCCAACTATAGCAATTGCTTTCGTGGAAAGAGATATTAGGAAAGTGTTTAATGTAGTCTTTATCATTTAATGCAACTGGAAATGAGGAAGAGTCACCACCATGTGACCAAACTTTGGGAATCTCACTTTTAACATTCATTTGGCTGGAAGCATGGAAAATACCAGTCTGCTATTGAACACTAGGACTGATCCTTCAGCCTTCTCCCCTACTAATTAAAGAGAGAACAAAATGACTATAGCTTGCATGGAAGGTAACAAGAGTGAAAGACCTTGAAAGTGTTGCAGTGTGTATGGAGGCACTGAAAAATATTCTGCATGTACATCCATAACACCAGCCACATGATCTCCAGCCTAATCAGGGAGAGACAATTTAATACTGATCAGGGTGTAGTAAAGGCCTTGAGCACTCTCCAATGGAAGGGTGGGAACTGATGAAGAACGAGTACTGAGGACCAAGCGTAGCTGAAAACGACCTATGAATTTTATAGGGAGCTCTTGGTAGGAGGGGAAATATTCAAAATTCAGGGATAAAAAGCAGTTCAGCTAGTCCATGTGTCCTGAATGCTAAAACTCAGCCAGCACTAGTATCCCTAAGAAACCACTGATGCAACCAATGAGCGTCATTAACAGTACAATTTTATATTAATCAGACAAAACAAGATCAATCTGCTTGCAAGATCTATCAGCCAAGTGTAGATTTTAGGGCAAGAAAAGAAATCAATAAATTATGCTGGCCTTAAAAAGACACTTGTGAAGGGCAACTAGGGCCTGTAATGGAGACAGAAGGCATGAAAGCCTAAGACTAGTAGCTAAGGGCAGGCTAAGGGAGGGGAAAAACTGTCTCAGCATTGATGATTCCTACATTCTCTCAAGTTTTCTAGTTATGGTCTCATTTTTCTCCCCACTATAAAATATGGGCCCTTAGTAAATTTACGTCTTTGCAGCTAATGGACATGGAATGCTCCTGGCCAAGACACCAGGTCATACAGTACTAATCAGGAATGAAATGTTCTTAATCGCTCTATAGAATATAACCTTGCCACAAGATCAAACGAATGGTAATAGTGAAGTTATATGGAGCAGGTTTTTCCCCTGACATTCTAGTTTTGCTATTTGATATGATGAAACTAGGCTAGAGCAAAATTTTGCTCATCTTCCATTAAGACTAGCAAATTTCCCCCTCCTTGGACAATGATATAGTTATTAAATGTGCAAAAGCATCCACAGTTGTCTCAAGAAAGTAGTTAAGAAATTAAACAGATTTCAAATCACCTAACTTTAAAATCTGGAAATAGTAGCACTGCTATGAAAACCTACTCTGCAGCTCTACTGTGGTTTTGAGAAAATCTTTCAGTATATCAATGGTTGCAGTTGGCCCTCAGTTTCCTATCGTTCTTTCGAGATAAGTCCACAATTGTATAAAGCTTGTAACCAAAAGCGAAGTTGTCAGAAATACTTAGTGCAGATATCTTCTGAATTTCTTAAATGTCTTCGTCAATAGAGCACTATTTTAATGGTAACTATTATCTGCCAGCCAAACGTTAGAGCTGATTTAATAAATTAGCAGAGACTATCAGCCAGACTGGATTTTCTATCTCTGTCCTGATCTTGATCGAGGGCTCTCATGGTCTGTAGAGACAGCCGGATGAGCCAAACAGACCTGGTTGCTTGAAAGTGCAATTATTTGAATATTAACTATAGCTGCAATAGTGTACAGGGCTCTGCTAATTGGTTAAATTCACCGTACTCTCACATTGCTAAGATGCAGATGCAGAAACATTGTAATTTCCTCTCTCTCTCTGTATATTTATTGGTCATCCCTTATATATATATATATATATATTTATTATAGTAAAAGTCTTCGTAGCATGTAGACTACAACAACATTTAACCCAGATGCAGAAAGGAAACAAACAAAAATTCAAATGTTCCTAGTGATGTATCTATTTGCGACTTGGCAGCAGCAATTAAAGGCTGCACATGTATGGATCTTGTGACACAACAAGCTGTCTTAGATGACCTGTCTAGGGTTGTTTATCAGAGGTGGCCACCTACTGAAGAAGAAGCATTGTAATTGGTGTGTATGGTGATACTTTGGCATAGTCTCGTAAGAAGGGAAGTTGCCTAATAAGTTTGTTCTTTGTACAGGTTTAACTGTATTAAAATACCTCTCTTTATCCACTGGGATACCACTGACAAACAGATTATCAGCCTTCACTTACTTGAATTGGTTATTTAGGAACTGTATGGCAGTGACACTAGCTAAGGCCAGATACTTTCACTTGTTAGGTGTCTGTTAGATCATCTTGAAAGCATGTCAAACTTATCTGACGAGTAGACCCCTGTAATAATACACAACTCAAAAAGATGTAAGAGCTATATACCCTCAATGATCTGCAGCAGGGCTATCCAGTGTGTTCAAAAAGAGTTTCACATTAAATTAACGGTAGGAGACGAACTCTCTTTCTAGCTTGTTCATTCCTTTTGTGCTGCCCAAGTGTACACGGGGACTGGAAGCCAGATGCATCTCCCAAGCAGGGGATTCCTCTGGCTTAGGGGATCTGCACAGTCACCTCCTATATTACATACTGCACCTGACACAGAAGTTTGTTGGGGCAAGAAGGGTTGTTGTGGAAGGGGTGACCAAACTGTCTTGAGCTCTGTCCATACCCAGCTGGTGGGCAGCCCCTTGGGAGGTCTAAAGGTAAAGTTAGACCTACTGAAAACATCAATTACCAGATCTAAGTAGAACTGCTTTGGTTGGTTTTCTTCCCATAAAAATACTATTAATAAATCAAATTCAGAGCAGAGCTAAAATTTGTCCTCAGTTTTAGGTTTTTTTAAACAACTCTACTTTGTGCGCTTGTATCCCTGTTTTGTTCGCTTCCTGCAAATATTCTGGGGACTGAGCTTTGCTCATGAAAGTGCTCAGGAATGCTGAAACAGTCACCAACCAGTGGATTCTGAATTGCCTAACTATGAAACAACTCTGTGAAGTTTCCATTTTACAGTGGGAACTATGTGCTTTTTGAAATTCATGACGTTGTTAAAGCAAGAGTCATGGAAAGGGAACAATACCACACAGCACATGTAACAATGGAGACTCAGAGCCTTCCCATGCTCCTGTACACACCGTCAGTGAAATTGCTGGGGTGCCACGTGAATGCAGGGGTCCACCCATGTGGCATCTGTTGAGGATCAGGGCCCAACTGCTCTCCACTATAAGTGTTCTATAGATACACCCTCTTTTTGACAATATAATTCTTTGGGCATGTGATTACTTCAGTGGGATGGCACCCCACCCATTTTGCCATGGGTGGGAGTGAGGGCAAGGCTTTAGCCAGAGTGCTCCATTTCCTGGCTTGAATAAAGCAAGGCACAATAGTTTTTTTCAATGTGAACTATAAAGCTTTTTCTAACATAAAATAAATTGTACACAAAATAACTGCTGAAGCGGGGGGCATTAATCAGCATTCACGTCACACTCCCCCTCAGTACCCAGCCCCACTCAGAGAAGCAAATGATCCAATGAGTGGCTCAAATTTAGTGATGAATCCTGTCCATGTGGCACCTGAGGCATGTAGTGCATACACTAAGAAGAACTGCTGAAGGGCCCATATCAGCAACAGAATCTATGTAAAAAGAAAAGGAGTACTTGTGGCACCTTAGAGACTAATAAATTTATTAGAGCATAAGCTTTCGTGAGCTACAGCTCACTTCATCGGATGCATTTGGTGGAAAAAACAGAGGAGAGATTTATATACACACACAGAGAACATGAAACAATGGGTTTATCATACACACTGTAAGGAGAGTGATCACTTAAGATAAGCCATCACCAGCAGCAGGGGGGGGAAAGGAGGAAAACCTTTCATGTTGACAAGCAAGGTAGGCTAATTCCAGCAGTTAACAAGAATATCAGAGGAACAGTGGGGGGTGGGGTGGGGGGGAGAAATACCATGGGGAAATAGTTTTACTTTGTGTAATGACTCATCCATTCCCAGTCTCTATTCAAGCCTAAGTTAATTGTATCCAGTTTGCAAATTAATTCCAATTCAGCAGTCTCTCGTTGGAGTCTGTTTTTGAAGCTTTTTTGTTGAAGGATAGCCACTTTTAGGTCTGTAATCGAGTGACCAGATAGATTGAAGTGTTCTCCAACTGGTTTTTGAATGTTATAATTCTTGACGTCTGATTTGTGCCCATTCATTCTTTTACGTAGAGACTGTCCAGTTTGGCCAACGTACATGGCAGAGGGGCATTGCTGGCACATGATGGCATATATCACATTGATAGATGCGCAGGTGAACGAGCCTCTGATTGTGTGGCTGATGTGATTAGGCCCTATGATGGTATCCCCTGAATAGATATGTGGACAGAGTTGGCAACGGGCTTTGTTGCAAGATAGGTTCCTGGGTTAGTGGTTCTGTTGTGTGGTGTGTGGTTGCTGGTGAGTATTTGCTTCAGATTGGGGGACTGTCTGTAAGCAAGGACTGGCCTGTCTCCCAAGATCTGTGAGAGTGATGGGTCGTCCTTCAGGATAGGTTGTAGATCCTTGATGATGCGTTGGAGAGGTTTTAGTTGGGGGCTGAAGGTGATGGCTAGTGGCGTTCTGTTGTTTTCTTTGTTGGGCCTGTCCTGTAGTAGGTGACTTCTGGGTACTCTTCTGGCTCTGTCAATCTGTTTCTTCACTTCAGCAGGTGGGTATTGTAGTTGTAGGCATGCATGATAGAGATCTTGTAGGTGTTTGTCTCTGTCTGAGGGGTTGGAGCAAATGCGGTTATATCGTAGCGCTTGGCTGTAGACAATGGATCGAGTGGTATGATCTGGATGAAAGCTAGAGGCATGTAGGTAGGAATAGCGGTCAGTAGGTTTCCGATATAGGGTGGTGTTTATGTGACCATCGCTTATTAGCACCGTAGTGTCCAGGAAGTGGATCTCTTGTGTGGACTGGTCCAGGCTGAGGTTGATGGTGGGATGGAAATTGTTGAAATCATGGTGGAATTCCTCTAGAGCTTCTTTTCCATGGGTCCAGATGATGAAGATGTCATCAATGTAGCGCAAGTAGAGTAGGGGCATTAGGGGACGAGAGCTGAGGAAGCGTTGTTCTAAGTCAGCCATAAAAATGTTGGCATACTGTGGGGCCATGCGGGTACCCATCGCAGTGCCGCTGATTTGAAGGTATACATTGTCACCAAATGTGAAATAGTTATGGGTGAGGACAAAGTCACAAAGTTCAGCCACCAGGTTAGCCGTGACAGTATCGGGGATACTGTTCCTGACGGCTTGTAGTCCATCTTTGTGTGGAATGTTGGTGTAGAGGGCTTCTACATCCATAGTGGCTAGGATGGTGTTTTTAGGAAGATCACCAATGGACTGTAGTTTCCTCAGGAAGTCAGTGGTGTCTCGAAGATAGCTGGGAGTGCTGGTAACGAAGGGCCTGAGGAGGGAGTCTACATAGCTAGACAATCCTGCTGTCAGGGTGCCAATGCCTGAGATGATGGGGCGTCCAGGATTTCCAGGTTTATGGATCTTGGGTAGCAGATAGAATACCCCAGGTCGGGGTTCTAGGGGTGTGTCTGTGCGGATTTGTTCTTGTGCTTTTTCAGGGAGTTTCTTGAGCAAATGCTGTAGTTTCTTTTGGTAACTCTCAGTGGGATCAGAGGGTAATGGCTTGTAGAAAGTAGTGTTGGAGAGCTGCCTAGTAGCCTCTTGTTCATACTCCGACCTATTCATGATGACGACAGCACCTCCTTTGTCAGCCTTTTTGATTATGATGTCAGAGTTGTTTCTGAGGCTGTGGATGGCACTGTGTTCTGCATGGCTGAGGTTATGGGGTAAGCGATGCTGCTTTTCCACAATTTCAGCTCATGCACGTCGGCGGAAGCACTCTATGTAGAAATCCAGGCTGCTGTTTCAACCTTCAAGAGGAGTCCACCTAGAATCCTTCTTTTTGTAGTGTTGGCAGGAAGGTCTCTGTGGGTTAATATGTTGGTCAGAGGTGTGTTGGAAATATTTCTTGAGTCTGAGACGTCGAAAATAAGATTCTAGGTCACCACAGAACTGTATCATGTTCGTGGGGGTGGAGGGGCAAAAGGAGAGGCCCCGAGATAGGACAGATTCTTCTGCTGGGCTAAGAGTATAGTTGGATAGATTAACAATATTGCTGGGTGGGTTACGGGAACCATTGTTGTGGCCCCTTGTGGCATATAATAGTATAGATAGCTTAGTGTCTTTTTTCTTTTGTAGAGAAGCAAAGTGTGTTTTGTAAATGGCTTGTCTAGTTTTTGTAAAGTCCAGCCACGAGGAAGTTTGTGTGGAAGGTTGGTTCTTTATGAGAGTATCCAGTTTTGAGAGCTCATTCTTAATTTTTCCCTGTTTGCTGTAGAGGATGTTGATCAGGTGGTTCCGCAGTTTCTTTGAGAGTGTGTGGAACAAGCTGTCAGCATAGTCTGTTTGGTATGTAGATTGTAATCGATTTTTTACCTTCAGTCCTTTCGGTATGAAGTCCATCTGTTTGCATTTGGAGAGGAAGATGATGTCTGTCTGTATCTGTGCGAGTTTTTTCATGAAGTTGACAGATTTCCACTCTATACGGCTAAATTCAGTGCCTTGCATAATGACAGGTTTCAGAGTAGCAGCCGTGTTAGTCTGTATTCGCAAAAAGAAAAGGAGTACTTGTGGCACCTTAGAGACTAACAAATTTATTAGAGCATAAGCTTTCGTGAGCTACAGCTCACTTCATCGGATGCATTTGGTGGAAAAAACAGAGGAGAGATTTATATACACACACAGAGAACATGAAACAATGGGTTTATCATACACACTGTAAGGAGAGTGATCACTTAAGATAAGCCATCACCAGCAGCAGGGGGGGGAAAGGAGGAAAACCTTTCATGTTGACAAGCAAGGTAGGCTAATTCCAGCAGTTAACAAGAATATCAGAGGAACAGTGGGGGGTGGGGTGGGGGGGGAGAAATACCATGGGGAAATAGTTTTACTTTGTGTAATGACTCATCCATTCCCAGTCTCTATTCAAGCCTAAGTTAATTGTATCCAGTTTGCAAATTAATTCCAATTCAGCAGTCTCTCGTTGGAGTCTGTTTTTGAAGCTTTTTTGTTGAAGGATAGCCACTCTTAGGTTCAAACAAACAAATACTCACCAGCAACCACACACCACACAACAGAACCACTAACCCAGGAACCTATCCTTGCAACAAAGCCCATTGCCAACTCTGTCTACACATCTATTCAGGGGATACCATCATAGGGCCTAATCACATCAGCCACTCTATCAGAGGCTCGTTCACCTGCGCATCTACCAATGTGATATATGCCATCATGTGCCAGCAATGCCCCTCTGCCATGTACATTGGCCAAACTGGACAGTCTCTACGTAAAAGAATGAATGGGCACAAATCAGACGTCAAGAATTATAACATTCAAAAACCAGTTGGAGAACACTTCAATCTCTCTGGTCACTCGATTACTAGGTGTCTTCTGAGCAGATAGCCAGGTTTAAGTACTATTTGTATTCAGAGGTGCTAATATTCAGATGATAGCTGGACTCCAGCTACTCAGCTCTTACTGTGAATGAAACTATCATTCAATCCTACTTTCAGCCCGGCACACCTGAACTCTTCCCCCGCTCCCACCCTTCCAACAAACAGCAGGAGGGACTAGGGCCTCATATTCTTGTACACCCATTCTGCTGATCTCTTGTGGAGCCAACCAACTTCTCCCACCTCCAGTTCTGGCGATGGTATCCAGGCCTACTGTGTCTCCAGTCCATAAGAAAGATTTCAGAGCAGTGGGCTGCCTACAGCGACACATTGGGGAGGCTCCGGTTCTTTTCACTGCTGCCTCTGCAGAGCCCGGGGGCCGGAAATTCCCCAGATGGCACTATTCATAGTAACTAGAAGAATCCTGGAACTTGCCAACTAGCATGAAATTAATAGCTGCTGCTTCAATTTAGTTCCGTTTGTTGTTCAAGTACATAAAAGTTTAGACAACAATTAAACTGCGTTAATTACCTGATAGGCCATTCATAAATAATAGAGTTGAGCAAACAATTTCTTTGAATATTCTGTCATATTTTTAAATGAATGTACTTTTCCTTTGCTCATGGCCCTTTTGTGTTCTCTTAGTCAACATGTGCATGTGAACAAATTCTATTGGAATGGTGTTTATGGAAAGCAAATTTCAGATTTCTGTGCGTGAGTGTTGGCAGAAATCACATTTTAAGTTTGCACATATAGATTTTCATGCTGGAGATGCTTGCAGGCTCTGCTAGTTATGGAACAGAAACATCATGCGATCTAACACAGCTCATGATTTGAATATTCGCAATTGAGCCATACAGTAAAACAATTAGAGTACTTCTATATGGAAAAAAAAAAACCCTAGCAGTGAGTCTCAGAGCCCAGGTCAACTGACTCGAGTTTGCAAGACTCATACTATGGAGCTGAAAATAGCAGTGTAGATATTTGGGTTCAGGGTAGACCCCAGGCTTTAAAACCTACCCCCTCAGTGTGAGCTATTTTTAGCCCCATCTCATCCTAGGATCACAATCCTAAATCAGTTGACCCAGGCTCTGAGACTAGCTGCCACAGGATATTTTTGCATTGTAGACATACCCTTGCAAAGATGCTCGTGGAATAAATATGAATAACAAATACATCTGTGGAGATACATGATCTAGTTGCAGAGAATCCAAAAGCAGAAAAAGGAGACTACAGTATACTCCCAAGGGTACAGATTTTATCTGGATAATCGGGAGTCTGAATAATGCAGAGGTTCACAAAATAGGGTTTCCAATAAATGGGAGTATACTGTAATTTACTCAAATAAATTATTCACTGTGAATTATTCTCTCAGCTCAGATAAATGTGTTTTATTGTGGGACTATCAAAACCAACATATTTTGTGGTGACAGATCAGTTTCAACTAAGTTTTCATTTTGGGGGGAAAGGGAAAGGAATACAAAAGGAGCTCAGACTCTATAGCCTGACAGTTTAGATACTGGCGTAGAAGGTGGAAGTATTGTGTTCAAATTTTTACTCCGCCTGATTCAGAGTGATCCCAGATGAAAAACTTAGGGAGACTTGAACTGGGATTGTCCAAGTTCTAGAGTAGAGCCCCAACCACGAGGCTATGGAATAACCCCATCAATGCACCTTTGGACACAAAAATAGACATTTCAGCACAATTCCATTTTCATGAAAATGTGCAAAAGGGTTTGTCTTTGTTCCAATGTGAAATTAAAACAAATTTTGAAACCCTGAAAGTCGCTGCAAAAGACCTCCAGGCAGCTCTAATGACTATGCAATTAGAAACTTATGTATGTTTATGCATTAAAAACATTCTAACATTAAAAACCTTAGAAGTAATTACTGTAAACAAGTGGCCCAGCAAATCAGGATGTATAAGGTGCTACATGGAAATTATCTGTTCCCTTCTCCTTCAACACCCGGATTTATGGTGTTGCATGTTATTCACCAGTTGTCTAATTAATGTATTATAATAACATATATTACAGTTAATCAAAATGTTTGAATGACAAATGTAAAAAATGTGAAGAAAGTGAAATGCTTCATGTAATCATTTAGATTTCTAAATTTCACATTTTTCATCAAAAATTAAATTAAATTAAAATTTCAGTATAATTTTTCATGTTTTTATTTTGATTTTTTTAAAATATTGCAAAAAAACACCCCAACCCACATTGCCATTCTAACTGTAGATTGGCATCTGAGTTTTATCACATGTTGCCATGTGGTGTTCTATGATTGGATGAGTGTACCCATAAATACGGTACACTGTATGTGATTGGCGTACTTGACTGATGTGTCACAGAGGATAAACTGTTGCTGTGTTTATGATAGTGCTTGGGACTTTGGGCTACGGTGGGATACACCACATGTCTGACTGTCTTCTTGTAGGTTTCAGGGGAAATTCACCCCAGTTGTGAAAGACCTGCAAAAGGCTTCGACTAGCAGTTGTGTCATAGGGCTGTGGGTGTTGAACTGTTCCTCTGCCACATCAGTCATTGAGGAGAGGGACTCCTTAGAATCATAGAATCATACAATCATAGAATATCAGGGTTGGAAGAGACCTCAGGAGGTCATCTAGTCCAACCCCCTGCTCGAAGTAGGATCAATCCCCAACTAAATCATCCCAACCAGGGCTTTATCAAGACTGACCTTAAAAACCTCAAAGGAAGGAGATTCCACCACCTCCCTAGGTAACGCATTCCAGTGCTTCACCATCCTCCCAGTGAAAAAGTTTTCCCTAATATCCAATCTAAACCTCCCTCACTGCAACTTCAGACCATTACTCCTTGTTCTGTCATCTGCTACCACTGAGAACAGTCTAGATCCATCCTCTTTGGAACCCCCTTTCAGGTCATTGAAAGCAGCTATCAAATCCTGCCTCATTCTTCTCTTCCTCAGACTAAACAAACCCAGTTCCCTCAGCCTCTCCTCAAAAGTCATGTGTTTCAGTCCCCTAATCATTTTTGTTGTTCTCTGCTGGACGCTTTCCAATTTTTCCACATCCGTCTTGTAGTGTGGGGCCCAAAACTGGACACAGTACTCCAGATGAGGCCTCACCAATTTTGAATAGAGAGGAATGATCACGTCCCTCGATCAGCTAGCAATGCCCCTACTTATACAGTCCAAAATGCTGTTAGCCTTCTTGACAACAAGGACACACTATTGATTCATATCCAGCTTCTCGTCCACTCTAACCCCTAGGTCCTTTTCTGCAGAACTGCTGCCGAGCCATTTGGTCCCTAGTCTGTAGCAGTGCATGGGATTCTTCTGTCCTAAGTGCAGGACTCTACACTTGTCCTTGTTGAACCTCATCAGATTTCTTTTGGCCCAATCCTCTAATTTGTCTAGGTCCCTCTGTATCCTATCCCTACCCTCCAGCGTATCTACCACTCCTCCCAGTTTAGTGTCATCTGCAAACTTGCTGAGGGTGCAGTACACGCCGTCCTCCAGATCATTAATGAAGGTATTGAACAAAACAGGTCCCAGGACCGACCCTTGGGGCACTCCGCTTGATACCAGCTGCTAACTAGACATGGAGCCATTGATCACTACCCATTGAGCCCAACAATCTAGCCAGCTTTCTATCGACCTTATAGTCTATTCATCCAGCCCATACTTCTTTAACTTGCTGGCAAGAATACTGTGGGAGACCGTATCAAAAGTTTTGCTAAAGTCAAGGAACAACACGTCCACTGCTTTCCCCTCATCCACAGAGCCAGTTATCTCATCATAGAAGGCAATTAGGTTAGTCAGGCATAACTTGCCCTTGGTGAATCCATGCTGACCGTTCCTGATCACTTTCCTCTCCTCTAAGTGCTTCAGAATTGATTCCTTGAGGACCTGCTTCATGATTTTTCCAGGGCTTGAGGTGTGGCTGACTGGCCTGTAGTTCCCCAGATCCTCCTTCTTCCCTTTTTTAAAGATGGGCACTACATTAGCCTTTTTCCAGTCATCTGGGACCTCCCCTGATTGCCATGAGTTTTCAAAGATAATGGCCAATGGCTCTGCAATCACATCCACCAACTCCTTTAGCACTCTCAGATGCAGCACACCTGGCCCCAAGGACTTGTGCTTGTCCAGCTTTTCTAAATAGCCCTGAACCACTTCTTTCTCCACAGAGGGCTGGTCAATTCCTCCCCATGCTGTGCTGCCCAGTGCAGTAGTCTGGGAGCTAACCTTGTTCATGAAGACAGAGGCAAAAAAAGTATTGAGTACATTAACTTTTTCCACATCCTCTGTCACTAGGTTGCCTCCCTCATTCAGTAAGGGGCCCACACTTTCCTTGACTTTCTTCTTGTTGCTAACATATCTGAAGAAACCCTTCTTGTTACTCTTAACATCTCTTGCTAGCTGCAATTCCAAGTGTGATTTGGCCTTCCTGATTTCACTCCTGCATGCCTGAGCAATATTTTTATACTCCTCCCTGGTCATTCATCCAATCTTCCACTTCTTGTAAGCTTCTTTTTTGTGTTTAAGATCAGCAAGGATTTCACTGTTAAGCCAAGCTGGTCGCCTGGCATATTTACCATTCTTTCTGCACATTGCGATGGTTTGTTCCTGTAACCTCAATAAGGATTCTTTAAAATACAACCAGCTCTCCTGGACTCCTTTCCCCTTCATGTTATTCTCCCAGGGAATTCTGCCCATCAGTTCTTTGAAGGAGTCAAAGTCTGCTTTTCTGAAGTCCAGGTTCCATATTCTGCTGCTCTCTTTTCTTCCTTTATCAGGATCCTGAACTCGATCATCTCATGGTCACTGCCTCCCAGGTTCCCCTCCACTTTTGCTTCCCCTACTAATTCTTCCCGGTTTGTGAGCAGCAGGTCAAGAAGAGCTCTGCCCCTAGTTGGTTCCTCCAGCATTTGCAACAGGAAATTGTCCCCTACACTTTCCAAAAACTTCTTGGATTGTCTGTGCACCGCTGTATTGCTCTCCCAGCAGATATCAGGATGATTGAAGTCTCCCATGAGAACCAGGGCCTGCGATCTAGTAACTTCCGTGAGTTGCCAGAAGAAAACCTCGTCCCCATCATCCCCCTGGTCCGGTGGTCTGTAGCAGACTCCCACCACGACATCACCCTTGTTACTCACACTTCTAAACTTAATCCCAAGACTCTCAGGTTTTTCTGCAGTTTCATACCAGAGCTCTGAGCAGTCATACTGCTCTCTTACATACAATGCAACTTCCCCACCTTTTCTGCCCTGCCTGTCCTTCCTGAACAGTTTATATCCATCCATGACAATGCTCCAGTCATGTGAGTTATCCCACCAAGTCTCTGTTATTCCAATCACATCATAATTTCTTGACTGTACCAGGACTTCCAGTTCTCCCTGTTTATTTCCCAGGCTTCTTGCATTTGTGTATAGGCACTTAAGATAACTTGCTGATCGTCCTGCTTTCTCAGTATGAGGCAGGAGACCTCCCTTCTTGTGCTGTCCTGCTCATGCTTCCTCCCGGTATCCCACTTCCCACTTATCTCAGGGCTTTGGTCTCCTTCCCCCGGTGAACCTAATTTAAAGCCCTCCTCACTAGGTTAGTCAGCCTGCTTGCAAAGATGCTCTTCCCTCTCTTTGTTAGGTGGAGCCCATCTCTGCCTAGCACTCCTTCTTCTTGGAACACCATCTCATGGTCAAAGAATCCAAAGCCTTCTCTCCGACACCACTTGCGTAGCCATTCATTGACTTCCACGATTCGACAGTCTCTACCTGGGCCTTTTCCTTCCACAGGGAGGATGGACGAGAACACCACTTGTGCCTGAAACTCCTTTATCTTTCTTCCCAGAGCCACGTAGTCTCCAGTGATCCACTCATTGGATCATTCTTCACAGGTCATTCTTCACAGTATCATTGGTGCCCATGTGGAGACATAGGAAGGGGTAGCGATCTGAGGGCTTGATGAGTTCCAGCAATCTCTCCGTCACATCATGAATCCTAGCTCCTGGCAAACAGCAGACTTCCTGATTTTCCCAGTCAGTGCGGCAGATAGATGACTCAGTCCCCCTGAGGAGGGAGTCCCCGACCACCACCTGCCTTCTTCTCTTGGGAGCGGTGGTCGTGGAACTCCCTTCCCTAAGACAGTGCATCTCATGCCTTCCAATCGGTGGAGTCTCCTTCTGCTCCCTTCCCTCAGATGTATCATCTAGTCCACTCTCCGCATTAGTACCTGAGGAGAGGACATGAAAATGAATCCTTACCTGTATCTGCATTGCTGGGACATAAATCCTCCCCTTTCTTCTTCTGGAGATCACATGCTGCCAAATTTCTTCACCATCCTTCTCTCCCCGCTATGCAACCTGCTCTGAATCGTCCGAATGTGTGCCCATAGATGCATATCCTGACGTCTGTCCAGGAAATCTTCAGTTTCTCTTATGCAATGCAGGGTCAATACTTGTTTCTCCAGACCTTGAACCTTCTCTTCCAATATGGAGACCAGCTTCCACTTTGTACAGACAAAGTCGCTTCTGTCCTGTGGAAGAAAGACAAACATGGCACATCCTTTGCAGGTAACAACAGCTGAACGCTCACCATCCATATTACCTTCCTTCTACGAACTTCCTCAGGTGTGGTAGTAACTACTCATAGAAGCCTGCAAGATGAAAGACTCAGTGGGCTCTCCCCAGGTGAACTCCCTCTGTTAGCCTCTCTGCTGTTCGCCGCTCAGCTGGTTCGCAGCTGACTGCCTTTTTATAACAGTCCTTAGCTGGGCTTTTCATAACACAGGGCTTCTGGGCAGGTCTTACGTATTCTGTGGCTGTCTGGCTGACCATCTGCTACTGGGGATCCCTGTATAGCTGACAAGCTCTCTAGCAGCCTGAAATATCCCCATAATGCAGAACACAGAGTTGTAGTTCTTGATTTGCTGCCCTGCTGAGGGCTTGCTGCCACATTCCCTGTCCTTGCAGGCCTTCTCCACATCCTCCTCTCACCCTTCCATACTCCATGTTGGCTATGTGGGTGCTGGTGTTTGGTCGATTTTTGGGGTGTGTGGGTGTCAGGAATGTAGGGACAGCACACCCTTCCCTTACCCTGCCCAATAAGGTACTGAAAAATAAACTGCAAATGGTCACTCTTATGCTTCCAATTCAGGGTTAAACTGTCAACATTTTGAACTGATTCAAAATGTCAATGTCTTTCATTCTGAAATGAAAATATTGTGGTGAGGACATGTTGAGGAGGAAGGTTCTGTGAAGGGGCAAGGTAGAGCAGAGCTGTGCTACACCAATCCTTCCTTAGCCCTGAGGCTATAAAGGTAGGGTTGCCAACTTTCTAATCCCACAAAACCGAACACTCCTGCCCCTTCCCTGAGGCCCTGCCCCTGCCCCACCCCTTCTCCGAGGCTCCACCCCACTCGCTCTATCCCCCTCCCTCCTTCGTGTGCTTTCCCCCAACTTCACTCACTTTCACCAGGCTGGGCCAGTGGGTTGGGGTATGGGAGGGGTGGGAGGGCTCCAGCTGGGGGTGCGGGCTCTGGGGTGTGGAGGGGTCTGGGCTGGGGGTGCAGGCTCTGGGTGAGAAATGAGGGGTTCAGGGTGCAGGAGGGGGCTCTGGGCTGGGGCCAAGTGGTTCAGAGCGTGGGAGGGGGTGTGGGCTCTGTGGTGGGGCTGAGGATGAGAGATTTGAGGAGCAGGAGGGGGCTCCAGGGTGGGGCTGGGGGTTGGGGTGTGGTGGGGGTGAGGGCTCTGGCTGGGGGTACAGGCTTTGGGTTGGAGCCAGGGATGAGGGGTTTGGGGTGCAGGAGGGGGCTGGGGCAGGGTATTGGAGTGTTGGAGGGTGCAAGCTCAGGGAGGGAGTTTGAGTGCAGGAGAGTGTTCGGGGTGCGGGATCCTGGCAGCAATTACTGCAGCTCACAGGAAGTGGCTGCCAGGTCCCTGTAGCCGATAGATGCATGGGTGGCCCGGGAGGCTCCGCACACTGCCCTCACGCCCTCAGGCACCTCTCCTGCAGATCCCATTGGTCACTGTTCCCAGCCAATGGGAGCTGCAGAGCTGGCCCTTGGGGTGGGGGCAGCGCGTGGAGCCTCCCTGTCCACCCATGCATCTATGGGCTGCAGGGACCTGGCGGCTGCTTCTGGGAGCTGCAAAGAGCTAGGACAGGCAGGGAGTCTGCCTTAGCCCAGGGCCCTCCCTGCACTGCCGACCAGACTTTTAACGGTCCTGTCAGCAGCGCCAATGGTAGCCCCCAGAGTCCCTTTTCAACCAGGCATTCCGGTCGAAAACTGGACACCTGGCAACCCTATATAAACGTTTCTGTGTTAGCGGTGCAATTTAGAACATCTTCTCTGTCACACTGAACTAGAGTAGAGGTTCTCAGACTTCATTGCAGTCTGACCTCCTTCTGACAAAAAAAATTACTACATGACTGCAGGAGGTGGGACCAAAGCCTAAGCCCGCTTGAGCCCAACCGCCCCAGTTTG
Organism: Dermochelys coriacea; assembly: GCF_009764565.3. Lineage (NCBI taxonomy): Eukaryota > Metazoa > Chordata > Testudines > Dermochelyidae > Dermochelys > Dermochelys coriacea. The sequence continues at coordinate 91,974,747 of NC_050071.1, read as the reverse complement.
TGAGTGCCAAAGCCAAAGCTTGAGCCCCACCACTCTGCAGCGAGGCCAAAATCAAAGCCCAAGGGCTTCAGCCCAGACAGGGGGCCTGCAACCTGAACCCCACTGCCAAGGATTGAAGCCCTCAGGCTTTGGCTTACAGCTCGGCTTTGGCTTCGGCCCTGGGTGGTGGGACTTGGGCTTTGGCTTTGGTCCCAGGCCCCAGCAAGTCTAAGCCAGCCCTGGCAACCCCATTAAAATTAAAACTGACCCACAGTTTGAGAACCACTGGGCTAGCACCAGCAGCAATAACCAGGGAGTCATAACTGATTCCCGGACAACCTCCTACACATTTTTCCCCTGGGCCTAGTGTTGAATCATAGAAACATAGGACTGGAAGGGACCTTGAGAGGTCATCTAGTCCAGTCCCCTGCACTCATGGCAGGACTAAGTATTATCTAGACCCTAATATTTAATATCTAGTATTATCTGGTTCTGCAGAGAATCTAGCCCAATATGGTACATGTGGGCAGTACATGTTGCACAGGTCTTTTCTCAATGCTCGAAGTGTGAAGCTAGGGAAGGCTCTGCTGCATACTGTATGGATATGCAGCCAGCTTAGCTGCAGAGGGAATAGTGTACTAACAATTGTACATGCAGGCCTGAATTTACCTGTGGTGGGTGTACTGGCCAGTCACAGCTCAGGGGTGAACCATTCTTTGCAAAGAGTACCCTACACCAAACTGGTCTGTAAAAAGAAAAGCCACTAACCCTGTATCTTCTGTAAAAAGAAAAGGAGTACTTGTGGCACCTTAGAGACTAACAAATTTATTAGAGCATAAGCTTTCGTGAGCTACAGCTCACTTCATGCTTATGCTCTAATAAATTTGTTAGTCTCTAAGGTGCCACAAGTACTCCTTTTCTTTTTGCGAATACAGACTAACATGGCTGCTACTCTGAAACCTGTATCTTCTGTGTGGACTTAGCCAGGAGAGCAGGAGTTAAACAAATAGGTTTGCTTGGCAGGTGTCTTTTGGTACCCTGCAGTTTTTAATTGCTGCTCTGTAAGGCTGCTTCACAAGCCTATGATCCTGAGGTGTGTCTTATATTTTTATTTTTCTATTGAGTTTAAATAATATACCCTGCAAGCAGGAAAGATACTGTTGTTAACTAAACTGCCCTGTGCCTTGCTCTAGCAGCAGGGAAGCCTGAGCTCTGAGTTTTTTCCTATATTACAGTTTCAGTAAGCACGTTTCTGCTGGTCAAGTACACTGATGATATAGGCCACATATTTTCACAAAAGCCCTGTGATGTTGAAACAAATCTTCCTTTAATCATATTATGAACTATTGCAGCCATTGCGTAGGCTTCATATGCATATGATAGTCATGTGTACTGATCACAACCATGGCACTTTTCTTTTTAGAAAGAATAGACTAATCCAATTTACCTCCTCAAGACCAGACCACTGGCGTCAGTTTTCCCCTAAGCAATACATGTGTGTCTAGCCATATGATAGTGGTTTGGACCTGTTCTTATCATCCATTCAAAGCAACGAGTGTTTAAAAACGCCACTTCCTGAAGGGATGGAGGGGGAAGGGAGGAGGGAGCGTGAAAGAGAGTTATGTTTGTCAAGTTTACCCTGCAAAAATGATTTAAGACTAAATACACTACACCTGCTTTATTACACACTGTTTAATTTGGGGTTAGGAAAAGAATGTGAGCGTTGAGAGTTGAGGACACTCTGCACCTTGCAGGACTGGGCCCTTAGTGAGGTAATTATAAACTCTGAAGAAAAAGCTATTATATTAGTTTGAAAGAAAAGTTGAATTTCGAAACCCACATTTAACATCATATATCTTCATCATTCAAAGAGGCAATTACATTAAATGCAACCTAAGAACGGCCATACTGGGTCAGACCAAATGTCCATCTAGCTCAGTATCCTGTCTTCCGACTGTGGCCAATGCCAGGTGTCCCACAGAGAATGAACAGAACAGGTGACCATCCAGAGAACCATCCCCTGTTGCCCATTCCCAGCTTCTGGCAAACAGAGGCTAGGGACACCATCCCTACCCATCCTGGCTAAGAGCCATTGATGGACCTATCCTCCATGAACTTATCTAGTTCTTTTTTGAACCCTGTTATAGTCTTGGCCTTCACAACATCCTCTGGCAAAGAGTTCCAAAGGTTCACTGTGTGTTATGTAAAAAAAAAGACTTTCTTTTGCTTGTTTTAACCCTGCTGCCTATCTGAGAAGCACGTAAAATATTTCACCTCATGAACAGGTGATATTCTCCAGATTGTGTGTAAACATGTGAGGGTAGAGCTAGTATAGCTTATGTGGAAAGAACGCACAGCGTAATTAATCTTTGTTCTCTCCGCCACAAGATTCTTTTCACTGCAGCCAAACTCTGATGAGGGAGGAGCCCTATTTTTTCATGACTCCCGTGGCATACATCAATTCAACTATACCTAATTTCAGGACAGAATCAGAAGCTATGTCTTGCCTTGCCTCCCTTCATTTTCTACAATGTGTGTATCGTAAAGCTCCACTACACGTCTGAATTTTCCTAGTGTAACAGCAATGAAGATGTTACAGACTAGCATGGTCACCTCTTGTACTGAACCTGTGTGATTCCTATGGTGAGATGGCAAACTAGCTGTGTTTTATGGCACTCCAAATTATAGTTTCTGGGTATATATAAGTCTAATCACAATAGCACCTTCAAATGTGATTAAAGCTGATCAGCAACATACTGCAAGGGAAGGAAAATGTTTCTGCTCCTTAGTTTAGTGGGAAGTTGAACAAAAGCTGCTTTCTCTATTCTCTATGCCTAAAAGTTTTATTTTTAGCAAAAAACAGCCTCAAGGGCTCTCAATGGAATTCTCAGAAAATGGTCTAAAAACAACTGTCATTCATTGAAATTTAGTACTCATCTACCAGGATGCCTCTTTCTCCAGATATGTGAGTGCTAGGGCTTCTGCTGTACACAAGTTTTTATACCATGCTCATCATCACAGTGCCTAAGCACCCACCAATAGTGCATTAAGCAACATGACAACACATCTGTCATGTGTTGTTTGTTCTCTCATCCTGTCCCCAGAGGGAGAAGTATATGGAATGGAGTATCCTGTTTTGGTAGAGTTTTATTTTTTTACTAAATCTACCTGTTGCTATGTGTTTATATTGGAGAAATCTGCCTTGCACTTGGAGTGAAAGGTGTTGAAGTTAGTGATGGTGGGAGATCCATTGTGCGAGAGAAGTGAAGTTTTCAACCATGGTTTTTGTCCTGGAGCTTTAGACAATCTTTTTGATATCCTGGGCCCCGGTCATGGAATGCTTTGAAGATAAGGACCAAGATTTTGAACTTGATTAGAAATTTTGTGGGAAGCTAGTGTAGTAAGTGGAAGAACAGGTGTGATGTGCTCACATAGCCTGTGTTGTGAGGAGATGTACTGCAACGTTTTGTATTAGTTGGAGTTTCCTGACAGCTGAAGGTTTCATGCCATATATATTGCATTACTTATACAGACACTAGGTGACAAAGGCATGAATAACTGAGGCCAGGTCTTTGTCACCAGGATGAGATGGAATTGGAAGGAATTTTCTAGCCAATCAGATCTGTAGAAACCATTCCTTGTAGCTGTTGCAATATCAGAGCTCTGTGACAGCAAGGAATCCAAGACTCTTAGACTATGGACTGAACTTCAACCTTCAATCAAAGGAGGGTGCAAACTCCTCCAAATATTTTGTTCTGTCCATTTGCATTACCTCTGTTTAGGCTGGTTTCAACTTCAACCAGCTACTTTTCATCCATGAGCTGATCTGATCCTAGCACTGGGCTATCATGGCAGTAGTGGTATGGTTGTATGAGATGAAAGCTAGGTAGAGCTGTGTGTCATCTGTTTATTGCTGGCACTTGACTCCATGTTGTCTGACCGGTCCATCCAGTGGTTACATGTAGATGCTGAAAAGGACTGGAGAGAGAATTGATCCTTGTGGAACCCACAGGTGAGGGATCCAGTGGTAGAGGTTCTGTTTCCTGTCATTGCTTGTTGGGTGCCTCCCTCTAGGAAGGACTCAAACCATTTCAGTGCATTACGTTGGACACCTGTCAATTCTCTCAGGTGAGACAGAGGTATCTCATTGTCAAGAATATTTGTCCAGAGGGGATGAGATGTCCAGGAGGATGAGAATGGATATCTGTTAGCTATCCAGGGATAGGAGGAGACCATCCGTATGTGCCAATAAAACAGTTTTCAGTTCTGATGTCCTGGCCTGAATCCAGATTGTGCAAGGTCTGGAATGTTAGCTTCAGTCAGATGATCTTATAGTTGGCCTTATAGAATTATAGAAATCATAGAAATGTAGGACTGGAAGGGACCTCATTAGGTCATCTAGTCCAGTCCCCTGCACTGAGACAGGACCAAGTATTATCTTGATTATCCATGACAGGTATTTGTCTAATTTGTTTTTAAAAGCATCCAGTTTACACAATGTCCCTAGGTAATTTGTTCCAGTGATTAACTACCCTTACAGTTAGGAAGTTTTTCCTAATGTCTAACCTAAATCTTCCTTGCTGCAATTTAAGCCCATTAGTTCTTGTTCTGTCCCCAGTGGATAAGGAGAATAATTTATCACCTTACTCTTTATAACAACTTTGTATGTACTTGTAGACTATGATGGTGTCACCCCCCGGCCCAAGTCTTCTGTTCTGTAGACTAAACAACCCCAATTTTTTCAATCTTCCCTCATATGTCATGTTTTCTAGACCTTTAATCATTTTTGTTGCTCTCCTCTGGATTTTCTCCAATTTGTCCACATTTTTCCAAAAGTGTGGTGCCCAGAACTGGACACAATATTCCAGCTGAGGCCTAATCAATGTGGAATGGAGAGGAAAAATTACTTCTCATGTCTTGCTTACAATACTCCTCCTAAAACATCCAAGAATGATGTGTGCTTTTTTTGTAACAATATTACATTGTTGACTCATATTTAGGTTGTGATCCAATATAGTCCCCAGATCCTTTTCCACAGTACTTCTTCCTAGGCAGTCATTTTCCATTTTGTGTTTGTGCAAATGATTATTCCTTCCTAAGTGCAGTACTTTGCATTTGTCCTTATTGAATTTCATCCTGTTTATTTCAGACCATTTCTGCCATTTGTCAAGATCATTTTGAATTCTAATACTGTCCTCGAAAGTGCTTTCAACCCCTCCCAGCATGGTATCATCCACAAATTTTATAAATGTAATCTCTATACTGTTCAAATCATTTATGAAGATATTGAATAGAACTGGACCCAGGACAGATCTCCGTGGGATCCCACTTGATATGCTCTTCCAGCTTGACTATGAACCACTGATTACTGTATGGGTACAGTTTAAAAATAGTTGTGCACCCATCTTCTTGTAGGTTCAGCTTAGCTATATTTCCCTAATTTGCTTAAGAGAAGGTCATGTGAGAGTATCAAAAGCCTTACTGTGATGGGTTGTTCACCCTGCATCAGCCCTAAAGGAGTTAAGGTGCCTCAGAAGGGGCCAATTAACCTTATAGGCCACACCTGGGGGAAGAGTCAGGCTTGATTGAGAAGCACTAATTGAAGATGAAGCTCAGCTGGTCAGGAGCAGACTAGGCTTGTATAAAGCCAGGAAGTCGCCAGCAGAAAGGGACTGAAGGAAGAGAGACTACAGTTGTGTTCTGAGCACAAAGAGATGAGTAGGAGGACACTGGGGGGAGCAAAAGTCCCGGGATCCTATCCCTGAAAGAAGGGGTTTATCCAGAGGAGTGGTGGGGAAGGCAGCCTGTGGAAGCAAAGTAGAAAGAAGCTCAGAGAGAGAACAGCAAGGGCTGAGAATGAGCAGACCTTGGCTGCTGATGGGTCCCTGGGCTGGAAACTGGCGTAGTGGGTGGACCAAAGTTCCCCTACCAATTGTGGTGCTGAGTAATCTAAAAACATATTTAATAAATAATCTTTAACAATTAAGCATTAATAAGGTATTCATCTTCTCTAAAACTGTGCACCCAGACCGGTAAGGTGGGTATTGCACTTTTGAGGACTATGATCAGTATTAGTTCATGCTCTCGCGCTCTCTCTCTGGCTCTGCTGTATTATGTTTTTACCACTCCTGACTCAGAAAGAGGGCATTATATTGTTACTGTAACTAAAGGCTATGAGACTGTATACACACTCACGCACCCATCCGCACAGGGATTTTAATGGGTTTTCCATAGTGACGACAACAGAAAAGGAAATAATTAAGAACCCCAAAATATATGTCTAACCTTCTGTCTAAGTTCCATGTGGCACCCGTCACCATAGTACCTGAACAGTGTACTTGTAACAGTGTGATAACTGTCAGTAGATTGTGGTTACATTTTGGTTTTGCAAGCTGCCCAAAATGCTAGGATGAGATTTGTTTTGTTAAAATTTTCAGCCCTCTTTAAGTGCACTGACTATTGCTATAACCATAACAGTTGCTGTAAACAGTTCTCATATGTCCCTACCAGTGCCTCTAGGACCACGTGCACATAGTCCTTGTTTATCCTCCTCTCCAAATCCCCAGCTGTTCCAGCAGTGCTTGAGAAAAATGAAGAGTGGCAATAGGGCCAAATCTGCTGATGCCCTGAATGAAAATCCAGTAGCCACTGCTGCCCACCTCTGCACTTGGAGTCTGAAGACCCAAGAGGGTAGTGAGCCTGGAGCCCTGTTATGTCACTCATTAGACAGTGGAAGCTGGGTCCCATTCTGCTGCACCTGCATCAGCTAACAGAAACCCACTCCCCCATGCCAGCTGTTGATTCCACTTCAGGAATGCCCCAAGTAAGCAGCCCAAATTACTTATTTGCTACACTGCCACCGGCATAGGCCATAGGACACCCACCTGCTACCACTTCTGCTGTAAGGAACAGCCATCGCAGAGAGAGAGCTACCTAGAAGAGCCTCAGTGAGAGCATAGCTAGGGGAAAGCATTGGGGTCTAGAGGTAATGGGCAAGAGGGTTGGAGCAGGAGTGATGGATTTGGGAGGGCCACACCATGGAACTGATGGGTTGTTTTTTGAGTGAAGAGATGGGGTGGAGAATGGGAATGATGGATGTTTTTGGTTGGGACAGAATTTCAAATTTCACCCTGGGAATGTTGCACATATTGCCAGCAGAGATGGAAAATTGTTGAGGGTGCACCTTCTTAATACTTTGGTAGTACATTACTGTACCTCCCACTCTAGTACCATCCCTAAGTGTATATATAAACTTCCAGATCATTAATAATTAAGTATGTGAAATAAACCTGTGCTTAATATTGAGGCCTGCCGCATCTCATTCGGAACCATCTTAGAATTGAGTACTTATTGCTACCCTTTGTTCATAGCAGTTTTCAGTCCATATGGCAATGATCATATCCAATCCAATCTGAATTAATTCAAGAAGATTTTGTGTATCACTGTTCGGAAACCTCTAACAATATCTAGCTATATTGCAGCTCCTGCATTCCCTTTGTTTTCAAACTCATGTTGCCTATTGCTCAAGGTTTAGTTCTCCTCTCTGTACTTAAAGATTTGTTTCTTTTTAGATTTGTTCCGTTAATTTACTAGGTACAGAGATTAGCCTTAACAGGAGGGTGGACAGTAACAGCCCAGATCCCTTTTTCTTTTTCTTTTTTTAAGATTGTAGTCTCCACTCTAATTCTTTGACTTGTCCCTATTTCTCCATAGCTTTTCAGTAAGTCCCCAAATTTCATTAGCTAATTCTCTAAACCTTCTTTTTTCTAATTCTTTTTCTTTTTAAATGGAATCTCTGGTCAGATCCCGGTGGATTTACGATTCAAGCAGCAGCTTGATGAAATTCATCAGCATTTGAGTAAATAAATTGAGACAGGGGATACTGAATTGTGTGTGTGTGTGTGTGTGCGACAACATTGAGGGAGAGTTGATTGAAGCAGGAAATGGATGTGCAGATGCTGGAGAAGTAACTGGGAAGTTGCATGAGAGCTGACTGGAGCAGGAGCTACGTAAAAGGAATTTCTCTCTTTGCCCTCCATCTTATATTTATAAATGTCCTGTGGACTTCAGCACCTTTGACTGACATACACGACTTCTCATTTTTTATGCTCTTATCTTTACTCTGCAAGCCTGAGCTGACAATAATGTCTTGTCTATTTCCCTCCCCACCTTCTCCATTTTTAGCATAAGTTCCTTTTTACCCTCAGATTTTAAGCAGCCCCATATTAACCAAATTAGCCACTTCTTGTTCCTTGCACTTTCCCTTTACAGTGCAAAACTAGCTTGTTTTACTTTAATTATGAAGCGTTTTTAGGATTATTCACCTTTCTTCCACTCATACGGGTGACACTTTGGAGTTCAACCCAGACGAGTAAGGCATTGTGTCACCATTTGCCCTGCCACCCTGGATGTCTTCAATGCTATGCTGCTGTGGCTCACAGCCCTGACACCAACAGCCAGCCTACAAGCATGCAGGTCACGCCCTGACATCCATTGCCCAGCAACATGACCTCAACATGCCCCCAGTCCCAAATTGTCCCTAAATTGTCTGCCAATGTGACAATCTTCTGAGGTTCCCAGAATTGTGAGTGACTATGCTACCCCTCTCAGCTCAGCAAGGGAGAGCTTTGGTATTGCCAAGCTGCATGACAAGCCCTGACACCCAGTTTGTCTACCTTGCCAGCAAACTCTTCGGGGCTCTGCCAGTCCAGCCCTTGGCTTGCAGGTACCAAACCATGAATCCCAAGTTCCCCAGAGATCTCTCTCTGCAATGTCCATTCCTTTCCTGGAACACTCTTGGGAGTTATTGAGTTTGTTGCTTCTTTACAGAGAGAATACACTACAGCTCATTAATTTCACTGGGGTTTGACAAACAGGCTTATTTCAATCACTGCACTGAATTGGTTTATATAAAAGAAGTTTATTTAACAAAAGGACACAGGTTTAAGTGATGTCAAATATAAGGAATAAAGATAGAAAGGGCTACAAGCAAATAAGTAAACATAGTCTTGTAAGACTAAAACTTAATTTTTTGCAAGTTACAATCTTTGCCTAAGCAGGTTTCTCACCTATATTCAGTTCACAGAGACTTGAACCCTTTTGGCTGATAACCCCAATGCTCTGTAATTTCAAGAGCTCTGGACCCTTGAATCACCCAAGTGATGGACAACTATGGAGTCCTCTCCCCTTTCTTTTCATAGTCCAGTAAACCTTTGAAGTGTATTTGTAGAAAAGTAAGCCCCACCCAAACTTCTCTCGCCTGCTGGCATGTAAGCACCATGCTATCTTCCCAAAGTTCATTGACCCAGCTACAAGAGGCAGAAAGGCTCCCTGATTGCGGGGGTGGGGTGTGCAGTCTCCATCCCTCATCAAGATTAAGTATTCATCGTTCCCCACTTGCTCTCCTGATGGCTTTGTTTGTCTTGCTTGTAAATATGATTTTCTTTGTCTTTGGTCACTCCTTACCTAATTTACATGAGAGACATTCAAGCAGGTGGAACCACATTTCTTTGTCTGGAACAGGCGTGGCTTAGGCACTACTTGCTATAGGTGCCAACTCCGTGGATGCTCTGGGGCTGCAGCACCCACAGGGAAAAAATGGTGTGTGCTGAGCACCCACCGGCAGCCCCCCATCAGCATCTCCCCCTCCCCACAGCGCCTCTTGCCCACTGGGGGGCCCTGCCAAGCAGCACCTCCCCCTCCATCCCTGCACCTCCCAACCGCTGCAATCAGCTGTTTGGCGGCATGCAGGAGGCTGGGGGGAAGAGGGAGGACCAGGATGCGGTGCGCTCGGGGAAGGGAGTGGAATGGGGTGGGAAGAGGTGTGGTGGGGGCGTGGCATTGAGGGAAGGGGCAACAATATGTTTGGTGCAGTGAGTGTGTCAGGCCTGACAAGAGCTGCTGACACAGAGCAGTGAATCACCAATGGTCCTCCGAGTCACACATGCATTTTAATAATTCATGTCATTGAAACATGCTCACTGAGAATCTAAGGGTTTATATGAGCCCGCAGCAAAGGAGAGAATTTCAGCCAGCATTTTCTAATTCTCCCAAATGTGATTTCTTTGGGTCTAATCATAGCTGCCCCTGCAGATGATTTTTACAAAGGGGTACCTATGTACCGCAAAAGCAATACTATTCTGTACCTATACTCTGACTGCTGGTTACCCCTCCCTACACTGATTCAATTTACTTCTGCCAGCTCTTCCTCCCCAGTGCCTCCCACCCACTGTGGTCAGCTGTTTTGCGGCATGCAGGAGGTGCTGGGGGGTAGAGTGGGGACAGGTTGTGCTCAGAGGAGGGGGCAGAAATAGATGGAAAGAGGCGGGGTGGGGGCAGGAAGATGTGAGGCAGGGAAGCCAGCGCCTGTGATAACCTAGGTTGGATGAAAAGGGCCCAGTGCCAGATCTTGAGCCATGTTCTTGCCTTGGAACATCTCTCAGAATCTTAAAGCAGGGAAGGCCTGTGGAATAGCCTCTTTGAGTCTTCTGGAGGAAAATAGAATTCAGATGCAAGTGCTAATTTGGGTCAGAATTTGGCCCTTGAAATACAATAACGATGATGATTTACATACTGAAAAAGGTACTGTAGTGGGATTTCCAATGCTGGCCTCTGTTGGCACTCAAGTCAATGGAAGCAGAGGCCAATGCTGAGTGCTTTTGAAAAACTCACTCGTAGCGTCCTTTTTAATAGCTCACAAAGTAATTGGTCATCAAGCTGAGCAGGTAAGATAGTCCAGTGGGGTCTTTTTTTCCTCCTAGGTTTAGTTAGTGTGTTTTCCTCCTTTAGATTTATGATATGGGATTCAAGAGGTCAATTTTTATCTTTTTTTTTGGTGATTGTATTTTTTTTTTCCTGGAGCTATGTTTGGACTGTGTCCTCTGTTTGGGGTTTTTAATTGCAATTTCAACCCCTTTGTGGGCCATAATTTTTGTGAATGACTACCTGACAAGATTTCTAATAGGTTTCCATTTGGGCAAACTCACAACCTAAATGTACAAATATTTTAAACATATACATAAAGTTGCTACAATGAGGACAAAGGTTAGAATCAAGTTCAAAGACTGTATATGTGTGTGTGAAAGAGATTTGTCCACTTTGACATTGTGGATGTGTGATCCTAAGTGGAGTAAATTGCATTCTTCATATATGGATTCAGTATGTTGATTTTCCCACTTGAAAATAAGAACATTTAGGTAATGATCTTTTTTTAAAAAGTAAAATTAGGTGCTGTGGAAGGTTAAAATGTAATTCTGGTTCAAGTTAGTGCTGTTTTCTGGACCATGACAAACAGATAAGCATCTGTTGCCCTGAAATCTATACAAAATTCAGTCACCAGGCAAAAATCAAACATCTCTGAAAATGATTATTTTGGCTACATAATCTAGCAAGCAATTATTACATTATCTCCCAATTATGGTCATACATTATTAATTGATTTCCAGATAAAAAGGTTTCAGTAAATGTAGATTTTTTGGCATGTATGATACTCAGACTCAAGTGTAAACCTAACTGAGCAGTTACTTTGGGCATGATAAAGAGCAAGGAAGGGGAGGTAAGAACGGGGGATATGGACATTATATATGCAATTGTGAACATTAGACTGTCCTGTGTGTATTAAGTTGAAGAGACACATTTTCAATGGGAAGAGGACCTGGTGAATGCAAACAGTATGCTTATGTTTACATACAGTCATCTGCAATAAATGTACATATAACTTCTGCCATTGTGCCCACCAATGCAGATGTACACCAGTGTTCTTGAGCCTGCATCAGAGAAGTGTATGGCAGGAAGAGACTAGGGATAAAATTTTCAAAAGCCCCTAAGTGATATAGAAGGTGAAGTCCCATTTTCAAAAGTGGCACCTCAGCTACATTTGAAAATGGGACGTCACCTCCTAAGTCACTTTGTCACTTCTGAAAATGATTCCCTAAAACTAATCTAAGGGCAAAATTTGCCTCTCTCATTTGTACTTCATATTCTATATTCCACAAGCTGAACGTCCACTAATGCCAACAAATGGTATAAAGATTCCCAGTGCAGCTGAGAGGAGGATCATTCCCCATTCTGTGGTACCTTCTTTTCTGAAAGAAATGCCACAAAATATCGTATGGCATCAGCAGGAAATACTTTCTTTAAGGATAAAGGGCCCATAGTACATTCTTTAATAAGGCTGACTTCAAGATGAGACTTCCACCCCTCCACCCCTTTTTCTTCACTAAGATGAATAGAGCTTAGCTGGTGAAGGATCATCCAAAATTTGTAGAACCAGAAAGTAAATCAGAAAGATCTTCCTACAGTGTGTGTGCGCCAAAGCATTGGCAGGAAAGTTAATAACAATTAGTAATAAAACTTACCATTTTATGGGACAGATTCAGCCTTGGCATAAGCAGGGGTAATCAATCCTAAATACACCCATGTGAAATAGGTAAGTGTTATTGCTCAAATTTTACAGAATAGGCAGAAATAACACTTTCAAACACCTAGACTTACTGGTAAATAATCCACTATATGTCTTTTGCTTTTTCTACAAAAACAAGAACAAAAATAAAGAAACCTCTCAAGCTCAGCTGGGTCCCAAATAATTGTGTTTATCAATTATACACAAATGTACAAGGCTACCTCCATATTGCCGCTCTGATGGCTTTCTGGTGGCTTCTAAAATGTAGAACACAGTGAGCGCCACTAGACTGCTCATACACTATTTAATGCATCCGATGAAGTGAGCTGTAGCTCACGAAAGCTTATGCTCTAATAAATTTGTTAGTCTCTAAGGTGCCACCGGTACTGCTTTTCTTTTTACACTATTTAAGGGGATACTACCCCATGCCTATATGCTTTCCCTACCTTTCTTCTTCAAAGTGGCCTCTGCATATACGCACTTATGGGAGTTCAGTATTGATACAACAACCAGGTTGGTGGGCTGAGGAGTTTTAATTAAACAAGTATCACAGAATTGTACTTGCAAAGTGAGCATTAGATCAAAATGCCAAGTGAAGGGAATAGTGCTGTGCATGTATGTACAGAACTACAAACAGCAGATTTACAGGAAACGTTACAAAGGGATGCCATCAAAGCTGCCTTACCTTTAGCAGAATTAGGTATAAAATTCTGAAGTACTACTACAGGATTAACATGTAACAAGTCCACTTAGACATTGTATGGAAATGGAATTTCCTCTGTGATGATCCCCAAAGGCTACAAAAAATCTAGATTTCCTAAATGTTTTCTTCCAATGCAAATATTTTTTGACTTCTGGGTATGGAGTCTAACTTCCCCTGGCTTAGAATGAGGTCTCGGGAAGAATATCAGGAGACGATCTTATTCAGATGGAACTCAGACACCACTTTTGGTGTAAACCTAGGAGGTTAGGGTGTCTTATAGAAAAAATAGTAAGTGATCATGTAATTACTGACTGTATAATAACGCATACACACAAGGTCTGATTGGTCTGGCTTTACAAAGTATCACATTTGTATTAAAATACTTGGACTGAAATTCTCAAGCGTGGGTGCCTAAAGCAAAGTACCTAAATCCATATTTAGACACCTAGATAAAAGTGGCCTCATTTTCAGAGGTTGGCTTGAATGGGAGCTGTGGCTGCTTAATATCTCTGAAAACAAAGCACTTGTTTTGGTGCCTAAGGACTACTCCTGCTGCATTGAAATCAATAGGAGTTTTCCCATTGAGTTCAGTGGGTGTGGGATCAGCCTTTATATATGGATTTAGTTGCTCAATTGTAGCCACTCAAGTCTGAAAATCAAGGCTTCTATCTTTTTTAAATGATTCAGTCAAATTTCAGTGGGTCTCCTTAAATTGCAAGTACATCCATTTTGTATTTGGGAAAGGGTTATTGCGCTCTTTAATGTGAGGTTTGCATAGGGCAACAAGGGTTTCGTGTGTGTAAATCAAACTATGCATGGCTGAAACATTATCTTTATGGAAAAGTCCTATAGCATTTAATGGGAATTAAACCAATAGGGTTGTAGATATTTGTATTGGCATTCTATATTAATTACACTAAAAGCCTATAGAATGTAATAGGGAGTGATATTCTTGATATTGGATTTTAATAGTCCTAGTTCCCATTCTTGCAAAGAATCACTCGTGTGCTTAACTTTATGCCCTGTGAGCAGTCCCACTGCAGTTGATGTGTAAAGTTAAGCACGTGTATTTGCATGATCAGCGCTCGGCTATAATCTTATACAAAGTTTTATAGGTTGGGTCAAAAAACCTACATCATAGACTGTCACTTGTTTGTTAAATTCCAGATTACTTGGCCAAAAAGGTGGCTCTGTGTGCACACAATTTTATTTTATTTGATTATTTTTAATTACATCAAATGATAGAGGCCTTGGGATCCTAAGCTCTCCACTGTCAGATGAAACCAGCACTTAGCAGCCAATATTGCCTTTGAACTACCTACAGAAGGGGATGTAACTTCTCTTACAGGGAAAACACATGACAGGGTGTTATTTTTAAAATATAGCCTTTACATTTACTTGCAGCCTAGCATTTGAGAAGCAGACGTATGCTAGCTGTAGCTAAGCTACTTTTATTTCTTAAAAACCACCAGATTCTCTCTACTGCGAGCAGCTTCTGGGAACACTTCAAAGACTTCAAAGGCAAATGGACTTTGAATAGTCTCATGACTTTGAAGTCCAGTATACATGATACCAGTGGTTTAATGAATAAGAGTGCTGCTAAAAACAGTTACAGCATTTTTCTTCTGTGCCTGCTACATTTATTTCCCTAACAAACAAGATCTTAGAAAAAAGTAATAGGCAGGCATGCCAAAAGACATTTTACCGACCATCCTCAAAAGCATGTGTTCTGCTCTTTAAAACTTGTGATCGCCTTCACATCTCTCTCTCTTTTTATATATATATAATATAACACAAGATCAGGCTATAGACACATCTTAGGATCTAACACCATTTACATAAAGCAATTTTAAGAGAATATTTATTTAAACTTCTTAAAACTTTTTAAAAAAATGCTCTGGGCATGTATGCATAATCTGTTAAAATAAATCCAATCACTGCTCATCTGAGCCAGTTTCCATGACTTAAAAAAGCCCCTCAATTTGCTATAAAGCTAAGGTTTTCACTCCAGCTCCCCTGGTTCACTGAACTTTTTGCACCTCTTCCCTCTCAGAAAAAGCTTGGAAGAACAGGAGCACTGAAATGGCTAGAAAACAAGAATTGCATTTAATGAAAAATTGAGGTTTCAAGAGTTGTTTCTGCTCCAATGTGGAATGAACCCAAGACCTTCAGAAAAATTTCAGACACCCATTATAGCCAATAGTCCAATGGTTAGGGCATACGGGATGTTTAACCTGTTAACAGGTATATAATGTTCCTGTTCTGAACCCTCACCTGGCTTATAGTCAGTCTCTCTCCTGTTAGAGCTGTTTGAATTAGTATAGCTAATTAAATAGTCACTGGGCCAGAGAGATACGGATTCTATAGCCCAGTGTTTCTGGAACTCATCAGGGATGTGAGAGAGAAGGTTCAAGTCCCTGCTTCAAATCAGGAAGAGCGCTCTATCAGTTTTGATGAAACTTTCTTCAGGAAGGTTTGTCAGGTGAGAAAGGCTAAAAGTCAAGTAGAGTTGGACCTTGCAAAGGGAATTAAAACCAATAGTAAAAGGTTCTATAGCCATATAAATAAGAAGAAAACAAAGAAAGAAGAAGTGGGACCGCTAAACACTGAGGACGGAGTGGAGGTTAAGGATAATCTAGGCATGGCCCAATATCTAAACAAATACTTTACCTCAGTCTTTAATGCGGCTAATGAGGATCTTAAGGATAATGGTAGCATGACAAATGGGAATGAGGATGTGGAAGTAGATATTACCATATCTGAGGTAGAAGTGAAACTCGAACAGCTTAAAGGAACTAAATCGGAGGGCCCAGATAATCTTCATCCAAGAATATTAAAGGAATTGGCACATGAAATTGCAAGCCCATTAGCAAGAATTTTTAATGAATCTGTAAAATCAGGGGTTGTACCGTATGACTGAAGAATTGCTAACATAGTTCCCATTTTTAAGAAAGGGGAAAAAAGTGATCTGGGTAACTACAGGCCTGTTAGTTTGACATCTGTAGTATGCAAAGTCTTGGAAAAAATTTTGAAGGAGAAAGTAGTTAAAGACATTGAGGTCAATGGTAAATGGGACAAAATACAACATGGTTTTACCAAAGGTAGAACGTGCCAAACCAACTTGATCTTCTTTGAGAAAGTAACAGATTTTTTAGACAAAGGAAATGCAGTGGATCTAATTTACCTAGATTTCAGTAAGGTGTTTGATATGGTGCCACATGGGGAATTATTAGTTAAATTGGAAAAGATGGGGATCAATATGAAAATTGAAAGGTGGATAAGGAATTGGTTAAAGAGGAGACTACAGAGGGTCATACTGAAAGGTGAACTGTTAGGCTGGAGGGAGGTTA
The DNA here is from genome assembly GCF_009764565.3 of Dermochelys coriacea. Classification (NCBI taxonomy): domain Eukaryota; kingdom Metazoa; phylum Chordata; order Testudines; family Dermochelyidae; genus Dermochelys; species Dermochelys coriacea. Next base: position 91,958,315 of record NC_050071.1, on the reverse strand, counting down.
CCAGTGGAGTTCCTCAGGGATTGGTTTTGGGACCCATCTTATTTAATCTTTTTATTACTGACTTTGGCACAAAAAGTGGGAGTGTGCTAATAAAGTTTGCAGATGATACAAAGCTGGGAGGTATTGCCAACTTAGAGAAGGACCGGGATATCATACAGGCGGATCTGGATGACCTTGTAAACTGGAGTACTAATAATAGGATGAATTTTAATAGTGAGAAGTGTAAGGTCATGCATTTAGGGATTAATAACAAGAATTTTAGTTATAAGCTGGGGACGCATCAATTAGAAGTAATGGAGGAGGAGAAGGACCTTGGAGTATTGGTTGACCACAGGATGACTATGAGCCGCCAATGTGATATGGCCGTGAAAAAAGCTAATGCGGTCTTGGGATGCATCAGGCGAGGAATTTCCAGTAGAGATAAGGAGGTGTTAGTACCATTATAGAAGGCACTGGTGAGACCTCATCTGGAATACAGTGTGCAGTTCTGGTCTCCCATGTTTAAGAAGGATGAATTCACACTGGAACAGGTACAGAGAAGAGCCACTAGGATGATCCGAGGAATGGAAAACCTGTCTTATAAAAGAAGACTCAAGGAGCTTGGCTTGTTTAGCCTAACCAAAAAAAGGTTGAGGGGAGATATGATTGCTCTCTATAAATATATCAGAGGGATAAATACCGGAGAGGGAGAGGAATTATTTAAACTCAGTACCAATGTGGACACAAGAACAAATGGATATAAACTGGCCATCAGGAAGTTTAGACTTGAAATTAGATGAAGGTTTCTAACCATCTGAGGAGTGAAGTTCTGGAATAGCCTTCCAAGGGAAGCAGTGGGGGTAAAAGACCTATCTGGCTTCAAGATTAAACTAGATAAATTTATGGAGGAGATGGTATGATGGGATAACATGATTTTGGCAATTAATTGATCTTTATTCATGGTAAATAGGCCCGATGGGATGTTAGATGGGGTGGGATCTGAATTATTACAGAGAATTCTTTCCTGGGTATCTGGCTGATGAATCTTGCCCACATGCTCAGGGATCAGCTGATCGCCATATTTGGGGTCGGGAAGGAATTTTCCTCCAGGGCAGATTGGAAGAAGCTCTGGGGGATTTTTCCCTTCCTCTGTAGAATGGGGCATGGGTCACTTGCTGAAGCATTCTCTGCACCTTGAAGTCTTTAAACCATGATTTGAGGACTTCAATAGCTCAGACATAGGTGAGAGGTTTATTGCAGGAGTGGGTGGGTGAGATTCTGTGGCCTGCATTGTGCAGGAGGTCAACTAGATGATCATAATGGTCCCTTCTGACCTTAATATCTATGAGTCTATGAGGTCCAGGATGGAATTTCTGGTCAAAATCAGAGAGAAAGAGGAACCACCATCACCCTTCCTCCATAACCAATAGCTCAGTTTTTAGGGCATGCACCTGGGAACCTAAGAGTTTTATTGGCTATTCTGGACAGGTGCATGTATGTGTGTCTTTGATTTTGACCAGAAATTCCCTCCTGGACCTGACAACCCTTCCCAATGACAGTTTTGCTGAGACAATACGTTTCTGTGAAAAGTCTGTTTCAACAAACTGGCATTTTCAGACCCCCCCTCCCAAAAAAAAATTGGCAGGAAGTTCGTGTCCAGCTCTACAAATATGTTTTACAACATGAATTGAAAGTCAAGAAATTCAAGCTCTGGTACATTAGTATGGAGAGTATGTTCAGAGCTCGCTGAAAAGGCTATCTGCTAACACCCTCCCACGAAAACCAACCGGCTAAAGTACCTCAGCTGATCTCAACTGTTGTGCTATCACATGAGGAGAGAGACAGTCTCTGAAACATCAAGACCTCAGAAGGATTTATATTTTAAAATCTACACCTTAAATTACACCCAGAAACAAACTGGAAGCCAGTGCAAATTACACACCACACACATAATGTGCTGTCTGCGAAAGACATCACTTATGCATTCTGTCCTTCTGTAACACTGGAACTTTCCAAGTGGTCTTCATGTAAGCAGGGGAATGGTCCTGTTATTGTTGGGAACTTTCCTGGCTTCTGCAATACCCCGGTGAAATGGGCTAGCAAAAGGATCTGAATCCTCGCTCCCAGTTCCTTTACCCAGAGGCCTCCCTACCCTCGAGGACTCCCTTTTCACTTTCCAGTCTGGCAGAGTCCTTGTAGCCCCAACAAGGCTGGGCCCAGGATTCCTTGGGGGCTCAACCCCCAATCTTGCTGTGGTCACCTAAGATAGGGGTTAGGGTGTCCCCACTCCGGGGTACTCTCTCTGCCCTGGACACTTCCCTGACCCACTGATCATTACCTATGATTTAAAGCAAATACAATTTATTTAATCAACAATTAGTTTAAAAAGGAATAAGGAAAAATGGGAAAGGTTAAAGGAAAACACATCACAGCACTCTGTGGCAGGGAACATCACAAACAGTGTCTCTGGAATGTCAGGGCAGATCACATTCTATTCCTTGTAGGTCCCAGGCCTTCTTCTCAGGCCCTGGCTGTGCTGCAGGGATGCTGCGGGTTGGACACTTGCTCTGGTGGTGGCCACACGCTCTCAGGCTCTAAGTGGCAGGACCCTTCTTCCCAGTGTCGCCCTTACCCTGTCGGGGTTACGATCCAAGCCTGGCCTGCAGAGCCTCTTGGCTGAGGTGTCTCCCTGTGCTGGGCCCACTGCCCAGGGTCCCCCCTTGCTCTCCCCCAGCTGCTCACCGCACCTGGCTCTGGACTGCTCCTGCCCCAGCTCCACCACTCTATCACTGCACTGCTGCTGCTGCTTTGCCTCCAGCTCCCTGAGCTGCTTCTCTGGCCCCTCTGGCTCTGGTTGCTCCAGCTCTCCTCCCAGGACAGGTTTCCTCTGCAGACTGCTTCTCTGACTCTGCTCCCAGCACTGACCTGCTTCGTGGGCTGCTTTTCTGGCCCCTCTGGCTCTGGTTGCTGCAGCTGTCCTCCCAGGGCAAGTCTGCTCTCTCTAGGCAGCTTTTCTGGTCCCTCTGGATCTGGCACAGCTCTGCTCCCCAGCTCAGTTTGAGCCCCTGCTTTCTCCTTAGCTTGTCCCCACTCTGTCTGACCTAGGCAATTCCAGTTTACATGGAGGACAGGACACCCCTGGCCTCCTGACTCCCTGATTAGCCTGCCCGCCCAGTCATTCAGACTGACCTGGAGAATTGGCCTCTCCCCATTGTTCCTGGGGACTGTCAGTCTCAGGGTCCTGATTTTCCATCGATTCTTCCCCTTTTAGTACTGGGAGCTAGCCAACCAAAACACCCCCACTGAGTGTTAGTAAGGGGCAGCAGTCCCCTTACATTCAGGTGCAGTCTCATGTAGAGTACATTACAACAGTCTAACTGCAAGCTGACAAACTTCTGGCCAGTTGCAGATGGTGGGAAGGGCTATTGGCCATTGCTGCAGGATATCCAGCAGCAAGCAAGGATCCTAGAGATCCCTTTCATATGAACCTGAGTTATGAAAGTTTGCTAGATTCCTTCAAGATAGCCGCTTTTCTCAACCTAATAACCATTTCATTCAGCCAGACAGCTGGTTATCATCTGTATAGTGAATTACCACAGCCAATATCCCCTCATTATCTCTCCTAATGGCCTCAGATATATCCTTGAACAGGAGGGAAAGCAAAATAAATTGTGGGTTAGGCATACAAGATTGCCCCTAGAGAGCTAAGCAATCTCTCTATACCTCCCTCTTGGCCCTCTCAAAGATAAAAGAATGAAGCAACTCCATCAAACCCTTCCTGGGTCCATGTCAGAAACACCTTGTGGTCAACAGTATCAAACACCCCTGATGCATCAATTTTCATCTATCTCCAGAAGAAGCCAGAACACAAACCTTTCAGACATCACTCTGACAGCTACCCCAAAGCCACCACAACTATTGATAGTGTGAGTATAACAATATAATTTACAGCCATTACCTGTGTTATGGAGGCATCAGTTGCAGCTCCATAGTTAATGGTGAGCTGAGTTTTGCTCTTAAAGAAGAGATAACATCTAAAAACTGTGGACTGAGAGATGTACAAATTAACTTTTCTCTTCACATTTCTAGGGTATGTTCCAAAATATTTTGAAATAAGAATCCCCTGTAAAATAATTGAACAGGTAAAAGATATCTGCTAAAAGAATATGCTGGGATTTATGATAGCATGTTGCACTCTCTCTGTGTATAAGACATAGAGGGAGAGAACCCAGCTAGGGCCCCCACACAGCTTCAGTTTAGTACCTCTAGAATGCTGCAAAATGCAGATAGTTTATTATATTTTTGACTATGTAGAAAGGAAGCAAGGGGCCTTTGCAGGGAAAGCTGAGGGGTTTGCAGATCTCGTGAACTACAGATGCTCAGGAAATGGGGGCACTTGTGTGGGTTACTTATACGGAACTTCTGAACTAAGATCTTGCACCTCAAATATGAGTCCCAGTTCACTCATAACCATTAACTGGTATGACTGACCACGACTGTAACCCAGAAAAATTCCACAGCTTATCTAAGGTATGACCAGGCTTCCTTGCACCCTATATGACATGTGGCAACCTGCATCTGTTTAATTGCATAACAAAGCAGTTACATAAGAGGATCTTAAGAAAGGATAAAATAATTAACAGTGAATAACTGCCACTGTATGCTTCATCCTGAGGCACATTTTGAGAAGTCTGATCCTTGTCTTCCGTTATGAGAGGAAAACTACAAGAGCAAATTAGTTCCCTTAAATGGTGCATGACTGGTTTAAATTCTCTGTAATGTTGTCATAAACAAAAAAGTAGGCCTTAATGATCCCAGACCAAAATAGATAGAGCCTACTCATTTATCTGTGTCCAGCCTAACTGGTATCTCTGCCCTCCACATATACATAATATGGTGATCTCTGGGGGTTGGCATATATTTACCTTCTGTGAGCTCAGAAAATATATGATTACTTATGTTGTAAATTCTTATCTTACTTCGTATTTTCATTTGTTTTTTATGGTTCTGACACCCTAGATCCTCCAGTGCATTGGCAAAATAATCACACAGCAGGAACAGAATGATGCTAGGCCAACAAACTGTGCAAGACTGCCATTAGGAGCAGTCCTGCTGTCAAACGTATCTAATAGGTCAGTTCTGTCTGATTTGGTACCAAGTAAGAGAGAAGGAAGTTAGTAAAGATAATGCGATAATCATGTCTTCTTTTGGAAGCAGGTCACTAGATCTTTCACTTTTCAAATAGGTTTAGACACCTGTAAGGATTCCATAGTGTAATACTGTCCCTTCAAGTTAGGACGGCCAAGAGAATTTCTCAGCCTAGAGCATCTGTCTGTAAGGAAACTTATCTTACAGTGACAGTACACGACAGAGAAACCCAGATTCTACTCTCAGCTGTCCGACTACAGGCATGACTGATTGTAGGTAAGTTTCTTAACCTCTCTGTATCTCAATTTCCCCATGTGTAAAATGAAGATAACACTATTCCCCTATTTCACTAAGCTGCTGTGTGGCTTAGTTCATGAACAGTTGTAGAATAAATTGAAATCCCGGATTAGAAGGCACTATTGCAGTACAAATATCTCATATTCAGTCATCCATAAAACTCTATCATGCTTCCATACTATACTAGATCACACCCTTAGATAAATAAAAATGCCAACACACTAAACCATTCTATAACTTCATCATACTTCAAGACTTTCTCACGCAAATGTGACAGCTGCAGTAGTTTCAGTGGAATTTTTGCTGACAACTTCCAGGTTGTTGAAATAAACAAGAACTTTTCCTAATGTGACCATATTCTTCCAAATCTTTGGAAATTGGTTTGCTTTTTAAAATGTCTTGAATGCTTTGAGGACCTTTAAAGTTACACATGGCTCTGGGAATTGTCTGAGCCTGCCACTTTTCTTTCTTTCTCTCTCTCAGAAGCCCTTGTCTATTGTAAATGATGCAGGAGCAGATAAAATATTAGAAAGAGCAGCCTTATAGATTCTTTCTGGCATGGCAATGAAAAAGTTTGGTACCCACCAGACAATGACCATGTAGGGAATTTGCAAAGTGGCAATCTGGCTGCACAGCAGAGACTGTTATTGCTAGGTTTTGAATTCTCCTGAGTTTGGTAGAATTTTCAATGCTGAGGGTGGGAGATGCACAAGTTCAGAAAACTGGGCACTGTTCTGGATCCCAATTTCTGGAGCATCTTGATTCTACCTGTGTGCTCAACTGCCAAAAAAGCAGCTATCTCAGTAGATGATGGTAACCGGCTACTGCTGTGTCCACCTGGAGGTGGTTGGACAGTGTTGCAATGACTGATGAGGAGGCCTGTATGGTCTACATGGTGGACAGTGGTTAACAGGAAGAATTCAAGAAGCTGAGGAAATATACCAGTCATTATAAATGCCAGCACGATTTTCATGGATCGAGCAATCACTCACATCATTCATATTATGCCTACTCATGCTAGCTGTAAGAGAAATGTTGCGTAAAAGTAATTGATACAAGATAAGAGACCACTGATGCATACTGTAATCCAAAAATGATACCATCAAATAAAAGTTTAAGACAACCTCAAAAACCACTCTTGAACTCCACCCAGAAAGGCAACAGCTGGGGAGGTGGAAGCTGAGAGTAGGTGCCCTTGCTGTACCACTGAGGGGAAATACAGATGCAGTTGCCCTGACCTGTGACACACCTATCTTCTTTTCATAAATAAGCATCAACTATACATAACTGCCACCAACGGATCTGTTGTCTAGTTTCTTATAGACGGAAAGTGTGTCTTGAGGAGGGATTTTAATGAAAACGCAATGGATCCTTAGATCAGTTCATGAGCAGGAGTCATGAAGGTAGTTGTGGTGGAAGAGGACAAGCAGTGGTCAAGTCTATCATCATTGTGGGGGCAGGAGTGAGACCTGATGAGAGACAAGAGCATGAAAATTCAGAACGGCACAGCTGTGAAACTGATGTAGTGGAAAAGGGGGAGTCAGTGTGGAGGGCTTCAAGAGGATGGTGATATGGTCAGAATGATAGGCAAAATATATTATCTTAGCAACTATGTTTCAAATGGACTAAAAAGTTGGGAACACCGAAAAGGAGAAGGTTGAAGTAATTAAGAAATAAGATGATGAGAGCCTGGACAAGGGTTTTGGGACTTTTCAAGGGGAGCGGATGCAGACTAAGGGCAATGAGTAACCCAACAGCTGTGGATTTTAAGTTTAAAAAAATGGAAATATCTTTTAATGCAAGTATAGGACCAATGTATAAGGAAGGAAGGACCAATGTATAAATAATAAAAATGTTTATGACAGAAAGGGTTGATATCAGTATAGGCCAAACCAATCTATGGAAAATACCTGGGAAAACTCTAAGTAAGCTAAGGACCTCATCTATTGTATTATGTATTAGGGTGCCAAGAACTTTGGAAAGGCATCTTTTTATTGTTATAAATCTAAATACATAAATCTAAACCCCAACGAAGTCAAGAGAGACTTTAAGTGACTTCAGTGAGTTTTGGCTCAATCATCAGCCTCTAGATTACTGCATCTGTTATCTTTTGGAAACACAGAAACAGAAGGCCATAAAGGTCTAGGTCAGTAGTTCTCAAACTAGGGGCACCGCTTGTTCAGGGAAAGCCCCTGGTGGGCCGGGCCAGTTTGTTTGTCTGCCACGTCCACAGGTTTGGCTGATCGCAGCTCCCACTGGCCGCGGGTTCACTGTTCCAGGTCAATGGGGCTGTAGAAAGTGGCATGGGCTGAGGGACATGCTGGCCACCCTTTCTGCACCTCCCCATTGGCCTGGAGCAGCGAACCTCAGCCAGTGGGAACCGCGATCGTCCAAACCTGCGGACGCAGCAGATAAACAAACCAGCCCGGCCTGCCAGGGGCTTTCCCTGAACAAGCAGCACCCCTAGTTTGAGAAACATGGCCTAGGTTCAGCAATGTACACTGCAGTTACAGGAAATCAGTCTGTGCATGTGAGCAAGAAGCACCATGGTGAAGTATCTGACCCACACACAGATTTCTGTTACGGTGAAATTAAAGGTTGTGGACACTTAACTGTGGTTCAAGTGTATATTCCAAGAATGATAAATAAAAAAAATTAGAACCCATGAAATTCATTGTTAAGGTTAAACTTACAAGATATCCAAAACCTTGAGCATATTGAAACTTATTGTTAAGGTTCAGCTGAGCCTCCACAGAACCTCCTAGGCATGGGCCCTTTAATGAACAACATGAAAAGACTTTCTTCCTTAGTTGAGAGACAACATGAGTGAGATCATATCTTTTATTGGACCAACTTTTGTTGGTGAGAGAGAGCAGCTTTTCAGCTTACACAGAGCTCTTCTTCAACTCTGTGCTTCTTCCTAAAGTAATTTGTCTAACCATGAAGTTGTAAAAGTCTTATGTGTACTATGCTGACCATAAAGAAGATCATAAAATAGCATAGCTACTATGCAATTAAAATTAAGGTATTCCATTTTCTGTGGTCATTGGTAAAATGAAATGGTTATGCATTAAAAAGATAGCATGAATTTCTGAAGGCATCAGTGCAGGATCTGACATATGTCAAAATGACCTCAACAAATTACAGAATTGGTCTGAAATCAGCAAGATGAAATTAAATAAAGGCAAGTGGGAAAGTACTACACTTAGGAAGGAGAAATCAAATACACAGATACAAAATGGGGAATAACTGGCTAAGTGGTACTACTGCTGAAAAGGATCTGGAAGTTATAAATTGATCACAATTAATGAGTCAACAATGTAATGCAGTTGCAAAAAAGACTAATATCATTCTGAGGTGTATTACCAGGAATGTTATATGTGAGAAATGGGAATAATTGTCCTGCTTTACTTTGCACTGGTAAGGCCTCAGCTTGACTACTGTGTTCAGTTCTGGGTGCCACATTTTAGGAAAGATGTAGATAAATTGAAGACTCCAGAGGAGAGCAACAAAAATGATCAGAAGTTCAGAAAACCTGACCCATGAGGAAAAGTTTAAAAAAATGGGCCTATTTAATTTTGAGAAAAGAAGTCTGGGAGAAGGAGGCTGATAAATCTTCAGATATGGTAAGGACTGTTATAAAGATGATAGTGATCAATTGTTCTCCATGTCCACTGAAGTTAGGACAAAAAGTAATGGGTTTAATCTGCAGCAAGAGAGATTTAGGTTAGATATTAGAGGAAAAATTCTGACTATCAGTGTAAGTAAGTTCTAGAATAGACCTCCAAGGGAGGTTGTGAAATCTCCATCATTGGACATTTTTAAGAACAGATTGGACAAACTCCTGTCAGAAGTGGTCAAGGTTTACTTGGTCCTTTCTCAGTGAAGGGGGCTGGACTTGATGACGTCTCAAGGTCCCTTCCAGCCCTACATTTCTATGAGTCTATAAGGTCAGTTACATTAAGTGAATGTCCAGACTTTCAAAAGGTTGGGTTTCTTAAAAGTTTAACCTTAAAAGGACACTATCCATTTGAATTGTTAATAATTGATTAATTTAAAACAGAGAACATAGAACATAACATAAGAACATAATTTCTTATGTATGTAAACGTATTCAGATGGAAATGTAATTTTTGACATTGGTAGTGTCCCTTTTACTCTGAATCTCCTGAGTTTCTAAAACCTGGGAGTTGACTTTTTAACTCTAACATTCCTGAATGGTGAGGTAAAGTCAAGCTCTGACATGTGCCTGTAAACATAACTTCACCTTAGAGGTTTTGTATTCAGTTTCCTTAATGTTGAAAGTAATCCAATCATGTTTATAAAACCCATATATTTTAATGCAAAGACCCCACTGCTACTGTTATAGATCTGAAGGGAAATAAGGGAGGAAAATTGACTGTTATAGACTGTGGGCCAGATCACCAGGCAGTGTAAATCAGCAGAACAATGGTGCAATGCCAATGTACACCAGCTGAGGCTATGACTCTGTACATTTACTAAGTCTACATGTTATGCAAGTGAGGCAATCACCGTTCTTAGATTTGTAAGGAAAGTAGCAACAGTTGATGGAGAATTATTCCCAGTAAAGAATTCATTGTGCTGATTTCCCTTTTTTTCCTGATCCATTGAGGCAAATGGATCGGAAATCACAAGTGGTAATAAGACAGCATAGCTCTATTGCACCAGCTGAGGAGCTGGCTCAAAACTGTAAAACATTTTAAAACGCGGGACCAAATTCTAGCACCCATTTATTCCCCCCTTCCAAATGGATGTATGTTAAGGGCGAAATTGTTGTTTTTTAAGCCTTCAGAAGCAAGGGCTGTGGCTGTGCACTTCCCCATTTGGAGAAGTCAAAGCATGGATGCACTAAGGATTTGATCATATAACTAGATCAACATATGTGCAGGTATACAACCACACAGATCTGATTGCAGGATTGGGTCCCAAGTATGTGAACCCTCCACCATGGAGCTCCCTTCAGTGAAATCATTGATGGAACACAGGCTAATAATGTTAATAATGCACCCCATCAGACTTTTCTGAGCTGTAGCTGCCTAGGTAACAACAAAACCCAAAGGCCATCAGGTTATGTACAGGCATGCTAAGCTCTGGACACATTTTGGCTACTTAGGTCCTTTTATTTTGACAGTTTATTGATTTTGATTTTGAAAGATGAACTCTCTTGTCAAGTATAGCACCTCCCATAACAAGATGGGCATCAAAGTGGAAATAACACAGTGCAAAGGTTCATGGTTGGACATGAGCGAGGTTGTTTAATAAAAGGTATTAAGCAATGGAGTATGTTAGAGGTACATGTAATTCAAGTAAAATGTGAGGGGGAGGGTTGTACTTTGCTCAGATCTGTGTACTTTCTATCATAAATTTGCTTCTTTGTGTATTCTAGCCTTCTGGTTCCTTGTTTTCCCATAGGGCTCTTTATAATATTGGAATTGTAACTACTCTGCATAACATTGTTGTCTGACATTTTAGACTAAGTAACTTATTATATTGCCTCAAATTGTAGTGAAGTGTTCTGGAGTAAGATTATATTACTGCTTTCCTCCGGGGATTCTCAAGGCAATATGCATCAATAAACAGCTGAATCAGCCCAACTGGAGATCTCCCCAGAGTGGGGGACTCTCCAACTGATGTAGTGCTGGCATAGTGGGCTTTGATGCCACTACCCCTGTCTTAGGGTGATAAGAAAGGGCACTACAGCATTCTGGCTATTCTCAACTGGTAGATAAATACTGTTACTGTAACGTAGTATATGAAGGGACTGATCCGTTATTATTTGTCACCTACACATATGACATTAAGTCAGAACCCAGCTACTAACTTCTTAGTCCCTGGACACCAGAATCTTTCAGGGAATGTTGCATGCAAATGCACAATGCATTAAGCTTTTATGGCAGGATCTTGGGGGACACCAACAGCACCAGGAGGTTAATTAAACTAGAGTAAAGAAAATAATGAGGTTTTTCTAATGAATTATTCAGAATATCATTAAAAATCAAGCACACACGAGACACATGACACACACTAGAGGTCCTAGACGTAAACACAGAGTCATGGCTTAATGTTATAAACAATTAGATTTTAAAAATATGAGGTTTTTGTGTATTGCTAACATCTACTGTTAAACAGCATGCCATGTCTGATGCCTCTATGCACAGGTTTTCTAGGAAGCAGTATTTTTGGTAATTAGAATTATAGAGAGCCAAACATCCACTTCTTTGAGCACAAGTACCAAAATCAAGAATTCCTCCTATTGAACTGGCTTTATTTAGCTCAATTCCACATTTAGTCCAGTGTAAAATGCAACCACCTGTGTAAGTGAATGGAGAATTCTCATTTTACATCCAGTTTGCACAAGTGAAAATCACAACATAAGGTGCAAGGAAATGGAGAAACACCCTGCTAGAATTTTGTAATAGTACTTTTGTACCGGCAGGTGTTTATTTTAGTCTTATCCTTATTTGGTTCATCTCCCCCTGTTTATGTAAGATTTCAATTAATATATTTTTATCTGTAAGATTTCAGAGTCAAATAGAATTATCTATTTAATAAAGAAATATAGAAGACTTGCCTTTTGTAAAATATAAGGAGGTGTAACAATGAGCAGTGTAGCAGTGAGTTTTCCTATGCAGGGAAGGTATATTATATTCACTACACGACCATGTTCTGATGCCTTCAGTGAAAAGCATATAAAATAAGAATGTGTACAAGAATGTTTTAGAAAATTGCTACATGAGATTGAATGAAAATCTTATCTCCGTAGAGAGATTCCCTGCTTCAGTCATGGGTTCCTAACATCAGAAACCCAGTGCACATCAGGATATCCCATCAGCCATATGAGGAAGACAGATCATAGGAAAGTTGCTTTGCAGTCCTGAAAAACAAAACAACTAACAAATCTATTTTGATATTTATACGGTCTCCTATCCCATTGCCATAATATGTGAGCACTAACCAAGAATACAGATGTGTAAAACCAAGAATCTTTTTCTCTGAAAAGACCTCTCCTGATGGGTGTTTGGGCATTCAGCAGCTTCAAGGAGGATTGGCCCTTGTTATGTCTTCTATTCACTATGGACCTGATTCATTGCACCTTGAGTGTATAATATGCTACCATTCTGATTTCCTGGTGTTCTAGCACTTTGCACTCGCTTTGCAAAATCCAACAAACCCCCACCTGGACAGGAACTTTCTGGGCCTAATTCTCAGGTACACTAAATCCCCTTTCCACTGCTCTGGTAATGGAAAGGAAAAATGGGTGTGAATTACATTTATGTCCAATTTACTACCTCTTAAAATGGGTAGAGAGGTATAAAGAGGCCTTAGAGTACATAAGAATTAGGCCTTCAGTCTAGATTACTTTTATTTTAGACAAAGGGAAACACCTAATAAAGAAAGAACTAATGTCTCCACGGGAAAGTAGTGTGTATCTCTTGCTGCTTCAGCTCCTCTGTCTTGAACTGCTTCAAGACACTGCCCTCCCACAGTAGACAGTCCCCATATATTTAAAGATATAGGGCAGATTTTAAAAAGGATCATAATGTCTCCTTAGTGTTACACAGCTCCATTCATCATGGCCCTTCTCCTCCTCTCACCCCCACATTTAACAATCCTTTAATCAGAAAATTTATCAGTACAAGCCACTGTATTGCATTGATTCGCTATTTTAAATATGATTATTCCTGTCTGCTTAAAGACAGGTTTCAGAGTAGCAGCCGTGTTAAGTCTGTATTCGCAAAAAGAAAAGGAGTACTTGTGGCACCTTAGAGACTAACAAATTTATTAGAGCATAAGCTTTCGTGAGCTACAGCTCACTTCAGTAAATGCATCCGATGAAGTGAGCTGTAGCTCACGAAAGCTTATGCTCTAATAAATTTGTTAGTCTCTAAGGTGCCACAAGTACTCCTTTTCTGTCTGCTTAAAGTCTTTTCCTAATAGTTTTCACAGAGAAATGGATGCCATGCAGACAGGAAGTTTCTGTTCACCCAGTTATATCTCAGTGAAACCTTTTGAAAATAAATACTACAGAACTGTAATCTGAATTCTGCTGAGGAGGCTCTGATTCATACTTCGGGTTTGAAGCCAAACCTCAGGTAGAATATGGACAGGAGTGGAATCTTGTGAGCTGTTCTCCCAAGATTGCAGCTCTGAATGACAAATATTTTGTAAGATCATTCAATTTTATCAAGTTTTTGCTGTTTTGAATGATGGATTCTTGCAACATTCGCCATTGTCACAAGAGGTAGCCAAAATGGATCCAGAAAATAGGCACTTTCCAGTTCTCGATCTGACTTGCACAAAGAGCTACAGAGCAGGTTTGAATCCAGGAATATGAATCCAAGCATTTCAGTATTAGAAAGTGTGTGTCTATCAGATTTGAGATTTTTGTTCTGGCCCTCTTCTGCTTTAGAGTAAGGAATGGTGTGAGATGTCACTCTGGGTATGTCTACACCACAAATGGGGCTGAGCCGTCCATCTTAGGTCCAAAGTCTTGTTCTAGCATAATGCACAAAAATAACTGTTTAGACATTGCTTTGATGTTGCTGTGTGGGCTAGAGCCTGAGTTCTGAAGCTCACACTCCACCAGCTTTCTACACAGCTATTTTTAGCGTGCTAATAATTCAATCTGTACTGTGGACCTGGGTTGGGGGGCTTGCTCCCAGATGTAGTGTAGACATACCCTCAGAGAACAAAATCCTGTACCCCATAATAATTCACTGCCCGTAGGGAAAATTGCTTCGATGCTCCAATGAATATTTCATCCAGTCATTTGCCTCACATGGCGTTCTTTTAATTTTGTGGCAACTTTAGTTTCTGATTAACTTTTCTGGTTTTATTAATCATGTACAAGCACGAACCTTGGGCTTATCACCAAATAAAGACATCTTTATTGCTGATGTACTTGCTACTATGACAAATGCTGTAGTCAGGGAAATAATCACTAAATGCCAAATCATTTTCATTTGAAGAACTGTTTGTCCCTAAGCACCAGATTTCATAGCATATGGCAGGCATACCAATTAACAGAAAGGCATGTCACATGTTAGGTGCTGTCACAGCACTAGATAGCATTCTGCAGTCATATATCAGCACATGCCTGTCGTGAAACGGAGATGCATGCCACAAGTCACAACATGCAGCAATCCCCTTTCAACATTTTGTATAACCAATTTAAATTCTATGGTGCTGCCTCACACTTGGCATTAGGAAATAAGTTGTTCATTTGTCATGGACCAGGACCCTGTTGTGCTAGGCAATGAACAAACACAGAACAAAGAGATGGTCCCTGCCTCAAAGAGCTTACAATCAAAGTGTAAAACAAGAGCCAACGGGTGGATACAGACAGATGGGGGAGTATAAGGAAACAATAAGAAAATGTTGGTCAGCATGATAGGCCACTGGGTGTGCTGTGACCCCCGTCTATCTGATCTCAATTTTTTTGTAGGCATTTTAGCAAAGGACAGTTTTGAGGAGGTACTTGAAGGAGGATAATGTGCTAGTTTTGTGGATGTTTACAGGGAGCACCTCCCAGGCATGAGGGGCAGCCTGGGACAAAGCACAAAGTTGCTTGTTTGAAAATGTAACAAGTGGGTGATGGAGGCTGGCAACATTATCTGATAATAGTGTTAATCTTTACTATTAGCCATAGTAGGGCTTTTCTCTTCTGCAATGAGCCACTGGAAGGCAGTGCTACATATGCTCTGGCTGAATAGTCCATGCTGTGCTTTTCAACTGGGATGCTCTCACTTACAGTCCCAGTTTTAAACGCTGGTTACTTGGGGAAGGGCATTCTCAGTGGGACACTCAGCTCTGACATTCACTTCCCTCACTGAGGTGAGTGAGCACAAGTTGGCTGAACTTCAGGCCGTGTTGAAGGCCCAAACTGTTCATTCGGGCTCATAATATCTTTTGTAGAAAATGTGTCCATAAATAAGCTCACATAAGGTGCGCAGGAGAAAGTTAGCTGATACTCCTGTCTCCCTTGTTAGAATTCTGCTCCCACTGAGTTCCTTAAAGCTTTGTGGTTGTAAACACAAGATGGCTTATAGCACAGACAGTTAAATGCTGGAGCAGCTTCTACTTCATGCTAGCAAGAGGGGTTTTGAGTCCTTGCCCAGCACTTCAGCTGCAAGGGGAATTATTTCTGAAATTAAGCCATCTATTTATCAGTGTGTTGAGTCTGGCTTCCGCCTGCACCCCAATCCCTTCTGCCATCTTCCCCATCACATTCACTGCTCCAGCCGCCGTTGCTGCCACACTCCTGGGTGTTTCACCACTCTCCAAGGATGTCTGAAAATACCCCATTTTGACAGTTCTCATCCAAGTTTCTTTAGCCTATTTAAATTGCTAATGCACATAAGCTATTGTGCTTCTAGTGGGCACTTCACCCAGCCTGGGAATTGTATGGGTGTTTCTAAAAATACCACTATGCTCTGCCACTTCTGTGATTCTATTACCCCCACACATACTTTTGTTCACCTCAGTTTGTGTGTGTGCCCCTGTTCTCAAGTGTTCATTGACTAGCAGTGAGCTTTGCAACACCTACTCATAGAAGGTAAATCACAGAGCATTTCTAGATACAGGAAAACTGTTTTATTACTTTTATGACATGGTTGCTTACTTTCCCTGGTACTGTTCTTTTAAAGTTAGACTTCTGGCAAGTGATTGAAATCCTTTTTCCTTTCTGTCTAAAACAGAAAATTAAAGTGACAGAACATGCAGTCAATGCTGGCTTCAATTCTAAGCAGTCATTTGGGGGTGGAGGAAAGGCATTTGCCAGGATGTGGCCCAGGCATGGTTCATTACCAAAATCAATTTAAATATCATTAAAAGCATATGCCACTGGAACTGTCATGCTCCAAAGCAGGGACACACCACGTTCTATGCTGTACTGGTCATGTAAGCACACAACTCTCTCCTGTCCTCCAAGCTGGCCTCAGTCACATTATGTTTCCACTAAATCCCTGGTGAAATCATAAAAAGAGAGGTTTCTAAAAATACAAAATACTATAACTGTATTTCAGCTGGTGCTTATTGGCAAGGCAAAGCTGTGATGTCTACATAAAACTCAGTGTTCTCAGATCACTAATTAGCAGTGGGTGATAGGGATGCTGAGGTGCGATCACCTCGGAGAAGGGACAGCCATGTTCTCAGTCTCTGAGAACAGGTTAATTCTTGCTCTTGTCTTTGCACAATCAGATGGCAAGACAATCAATCAGATTAATGGGTAAAGCAAGGGCATTTCTTCCACCACTGTAACCTGCAGGTGGCTTCTAGGACCAAGAGTTGCAGTGCAGAGAAGACAGGTGAAGTATCATACATACATTCCCTGTGGCCTCTAGAACTTTCAAGAGCATTGCACTGGGATATTGTTTCCCTGCTTGGGTCTCTGCCTGGGACAAGAGAGTGGAGCCTTCAGGATCTTTCCTGTTCTCACACCAGGCCTCCCTCCATCCCCCTCCTTCAGAGAGAGCCCAGAGGGCATGTTTAGCCAGCCAACGGGAGTGTTTTTTCAATCATATTCACTCAATCCAGTTAGTTTAGCATGACTGAAAAGCCCCATTAGGATGCAGGGGGCTAATATGTTTTTAGCCATGTTGACTGGCCATATTGCACCTAGCCTGGGCTACAATGAAGCCAGCTACCATGGCTTTGAATGTGTTAGCCTGCATCTTAATGGAGATTTTCAGTCATGGTAAGATAATGTGATCAAAGTAACATGATTCAAAAACACATCTGTTTTGCCCATCATGATCACAGTGAAGAGTTTATTTACTAGCACTTACCATACTAGCAGAAGCTGCTGGTCCAGTCTTGCTACAACAGAGAAATTTCCAGGCTTGTCTGCATACACAATTTTCTCATGTTTGAACACTGTGGTGAAAAGTTGAATTTAATTACATGATGCTGAGCATGACTTTGAAGTTGGTGTAGACCAGGACAGGTTGTCCCAAAATCTGTAGATTTTATAAAAATATTGTAATGATATAATTTGCATATTTGATGAATATGGACATGACCCATTTGTGTAAATTCTCACCCCTTCCAAAGATTTCCTCCCTTTCTCTCTAGCTAACCTTCCTTGAATTCCTTTCCTTGAGTTGCCCACTATTTCTTCCACTCTCTGGCTCTCCCTTTCTCCGCCATCAGTTTATCCCCATCCTTATGTGGAATAGTATACGTTCATATTTCTGAAAATGAGTGAAAGCATTCAGTAAATAGGTACAGCAAGGCCAAAACCATATTCCCTCTTGGGGAACGGACACAAACAACTTACTTTGTGAGCTAATGGCCTGGCTTCAACTCATCTAATAATTCCAACTGAGACTCAGCAAAGTGGAGGTAAGAGCTAAACTCCACACTCTATCCTAGAATAGCTGAATAGTTCCTCTAAAATTATTAGCAATTAAGTACTTAATGTTGACATTCAAATGGTGATCATTAGCAATATCACAATTCGTACCTCAGTGAGAGGAATGGGAAGCTTATGGTTCTCTTAGGCTATGTCTACACTTTGAACTGGGGCGTCATTCTCCTGCTCATGTACACATACTCGTGTTAGCTCTCAGCCAAATAGCATGTGTATAAATAGCAGTGTAGCTATGCTACAAGGGTAAGAGCAGCGGAGACATGTACTTTTCATGGCTAAGCCCTGACAGAAGTTGACTAAAACTTTTTGTTTGACCTGAATCTTTTTTTGTTTGTTTGTTTTTGTTTCAGCCATCAAACGGAGGAATTGGTTATTTGCACAGTTCTAGTCTACAGGTAGTAAGATAGCAGTGCTTCTGCTGAATGTGTGGATAGGCCAGTGGTTAGGGAGCAAACCTTGCTGTTTGTTGTGACTGAGGTCTGTGCACGTAGGGGTTGCTATGTTCAGCACTATAAAGCCCAAGTCCCATTTCCCAAATGACTTAGGCTTGAAAGTCAATGGGAATCGTCTCCTAAGGGCTAGATTTTTCAAGGTACGTAGGCCTCTAAACAGGCAGCCTGGGTGCCCAAGCCCACCATGCAGGTGACACTGACATTTTCAAAGTCCCAGCTTTGGTACCGCATAACCCCTGGGTGCCTAAATACCCCTGAGTGCCTATGTTCCCCTCAATCCACATATTCAAAGCAGCCTAAGCCTTGCTGTGCCATGCCACAGCTAAGAAGCAGCTTGGAGCCCTAACTCAAGCTGAAGTCCCAGAGGCCCTGAAACAGGATTTTCTGACTAGTTGGGGGAAAGCTTACCTGGCCAGTGGAGACTGATCTCAGAGATGTACTCTGAGCACGCCTCTGTCAGACCCCACAGCAGGGGATCTGGATGCAGCCCACTGATATGTGGCAAGTGGCACAGGACATGTACAAAAGACAGCAAGGGCACAGGGAATTATAGGAGGAGTGTGAGAGAGGTATACAGTGTGAGCAAGGGCCAGAAAGAGGTAGCTGGTTTTGGCTGCTAGGACATGGCCTAGCCAAGCTGCTGCGCTGGCTTACATGTCCAACTCCAGGAGAGGGTTCAAGACTGAGGATCCCAAAAGGAGGGAGGTGCCAATCTCTGGCCCATCATCCATGGGCACCAAGTCAGCTGCTTAGGTGCCTAAGCCCCTGTCCTCTCTTTGGCTGCCTGCTCAGATGGCTGCCTTCCAAATATCCCTTTCTTAGGCACTTAACTAGCCCCTTAACTCAATAGGGAGCCTCGGCAGCATGAAGCTGCCTAATCCAGGGCTGAAAATGTGACCGAGGTGATGGGCTGCCTAGAGGTTAGGTGTTATTCCACTCAGCCAAGCAACACAGAAATCCCTTAAAAAATCTGGCTCCTCAGTGCCTAGGTCACCTTTGAAAATGGGATGTAGCCATCTCAGTCGCACAGACCTTGCAGTGGTGAGCAGAGCAACACCTAAATACCTTTAAAAACCCGTGCCTCAGTTCCCCATCAGTAAAATGGGGTTAATACTTCCCTCCCTCACTTGGATGCTGTGAGGATAAACATAATAGTGATTGTGAGGTGCTCAGATACTATGGTGATGGGGCCCTTAGATAGACTGTAAAGGCTAATAACTCTTTTAAACGAAACCTTAAATCCTTCAGAAACCAATGGGACAAGCGAAGAAGTGCCGGTGCTGCCTTTTGCAGCCCGTTGTCTCAATTTCACCCCTACTATAGAGTTCTAAATGCTGAGATTTTATAAAGAGGCTTCCGTGCTATCTTTTTATTGGTGGTGCATGTTTTATGGTTTTGCCTGTGGAGCTCGTTTGTATGAGACTAAAGCAAGAAAGTCTCACATTGGACTGGTTTATGGCAGCTCAACAAGTTGGATTTTGTTTTTTGAATAAGATTTTAGCCCTTCTGGCAGTACAGAATGTCTTCAACCTGTGAAGAAACCCCAAAAGATGAGACCTCCTTTATTCATCTCAATGGCCAGCAACTCAGAAAACAAGTGATGCTAATTGTCAATGTCAATTGACATGTCAATATTTTTCAGTATTTCACTGGGGATTAAAAGTACGTAAATCATCAAGGGGCATAGGTATTATGACATTCTGCCCAATCTGCTGTGAGTGACATCTGATTTTGATGTCTCAGGTAGACAGGAGTTAGTTTGTAGGCGATGCTTGGAAGAGTACCACTGATGCTTAGTTTTCCAATTCAATCTCTGGCTGCAAGTAAGTCTTCGTCAGGCTTCATAATTGCATCCTGCTATTGATTTGATACCTACCCTGAGGAACTTTTGTTTTAGCTTGGATATACTCAGAAGTGAAAGCAAGCCGGTACACCCCGGTATGGCATACCGGCAAGAGCCGGTGCCCTGTACCCGGACCAGCTTTCCCAGATGGCAATTTAAAGCCCTGGGGTAGCAGCAGCAGGGCTCCGGTGGGGATTTAAAGGGCCAGGGTAGTAGTGGCTGCCAGAGCCCCGAGCTCTTTAAATCCCTGTCTGAGCCCTGCTGCCCAAGCCCTGGGGTAGGGGTGGGGGGGCTCCAGCAGGCATTTAAAGGGCTCCGGAGCTCCAGCCGCCGCTACCGCCCAGGCCCTTTAAATCCCCACCTGAGCCCTGCTGCCCGAGCCCTGGGGTAGGGGTGGGCGGCTCTGGGGCATTTAAAGGGCTCAGGAGCTCCAGCCACCGCTACCACCCAGGCCCTTTAAATTCCTGCCGGAGCCCTGTTGCCAAAGCCCTGGGTTAGCAGTGGTGGGGCTCCAGAGGGGATTTAAAGGGCCGGGGCTGTAGCGGCTCTGGCTCAGGCAGCAGGGCTCAGGTGGGGATTTAAAGGGCTTGGGGCTCCAGCAGCCACTACCATAGCGGAGCCCCAGGCCCTTTAAAGCTCTGCCACAGCCCAGAGCCCCGGGGTAGCAGTGGCAGCTCAGAGCTCCCAGGGCTCCTCAGTGATTTAAAGGGCCTGGGGCTCCACTGTGGTGGAGGCAGCTGGAGCCCTGGACCCTTTAAATTGCCCCTGAGCCCCGGGGCTCCCAGCCGCCACTACCGCAGCTGGAGCCCTGGGCCCTTTAAAACAAGATTTAAAGGGCCCGGGGATTTAAGGCCCTGCCTCTTCCGGTTGAGGCCACACCTCTTCCAGTTGAGGCCACACCCCCTGCTCAGGACTCTGGCGTACCAGTAAGTCCTTTAACTTACTTTCACCTCTGGATATACTAAAACTAGCCATCTGAATATCTGGAGTCAGATTCTCTGGTGCACTCTGACTACATTGCACTGGTCCTGGGATGCAAAACAGTTGTCAACAAGGCTGAAGTTCAAGATTTCTGTCCTAACATATATTTCTTAAGATCTAGTAAGGGGTATCAGTTCTATATTGCTATGCTTGTATCTGTGTGGCAGCAATGAATTCCCAGTATCCAATTGCCAGGAGGGTCTCTGAAAAATTAGTGGGCAAACACTATTTATGGAATCTTTGAAATAAAATGTATGCAAATAAGACTAACCCCTGCTAACAAACATCTGCAAAAATGAAATCCTAGTGCTGTATATCATTACCCCCAAGGCCAAAGTTTGAGGCCTTGTCAGTTGTTTCCATTGTTTCTGGAGAAATTGATGACAGTCAGGTATTTCGTTTATGCAATTCTGTTTGTTTATAAAGCACATACACAAAGTTCTATTTCCCTGAACACAATAGGAATCCAACAGCAAAAGATACTTTTTCTGCTCACTGTTCCAAGCCTCTTTCCAGCCAGCACTCTACCCAAAACTCCCTCTCTGTGCAAACATCTCTCTGTGCAAACAATGTGAGTCCTAGCTCGCACAGCCGTACCTGTGCTAGCTCTGCTGGAGCTAGTGCAAATACGTCTACATGACCTGGGAGTCACACCTCCCAGCTCAAATGTAGATGTAGTTGTAGCTTTTTCTCAGGGTCAGACTACCAGTATTTCTGTCATTGTATATGGTGCTGAATGATTAATTTGTGCTGTGTTTTGCCAGGGCTGAGTAGGGTTGGTAGTTCATAACCATGGCACATCTGGGCTTGCTGCATCAGTTATAAATGTAAAAAAATTGCTTGAGCCCTGGTACCTGTTTCTTTACAAATTAAGCACTGCGGGTGCTTCATTGCTGCCTTTTCCCTCCACCTATCTGATCTTTCTGCTGTTTCTCTCACAGATACGTGGACAAACACAGTTCCACCAATCAATGCACTAGCCCCTGCGATGCCACATTTCTTCTCTTGGGTCACACAGTTCAACTTCTACTCAAGCTTTGCCATGTGTCTGGGTTTTGGGTTATATAAAGGACCTTAATGACATTACATTACATTTATCCTGAAGGAAAAGCTGCTGTTACACCCACCAACCTCAACAAGTTTTGACCCACCCCACTACCAGTATCTTTTCACCACTGACAACCGGAACAGTGACAAACCCAAGCTGAAGAGGGAGGGAATTTTATCTCTCAGTAATGCTGAAGAGACAGCATGTCATGAACTCTCTTCAATGGTCACAGTCTAATATCCAAGACATGGAACCAGATCCATCAGAGGAGTAGAATGTAGCATGTCTTCAGGACGACTGAACTAATGGAATTTTGACACTACCCTGCTGTGCTTGTGTCAGAAAACCTCCTCATTTTCAATGATACAGTCTCTTCTGGGTGCCTCTTACTGTGAGACAGAAAGAAGTATGATGTTTACAGATCCTGGAAGGGAAGGGGTGTACTCTTTGTCTTGGCATAGAAACTTTATGCTTCCTTTATGCTTGTCTGGCCTTGGAGAAATCCCCCAGGGCTCTTGCTTTGGGTTAATAGCATGTTTTAGGAAGTAGGAGGATTCATTTTCACAACTCTGACCCTCTAGCAAATCTAGTCTTTCAGAATATTCTGTAGTATACATAACCCTAGACCTCAGCTTTCCCCTTTAACACTGTGTAGTTCTTTGAAATGATGTGCTGCTATTTGATTTATTGTCCTCTTCATCTTGATTATGCTTTTCTCTTATACTATTAAATTCATTTATGGGTCTGCATAAGGTTCTGCTCCTCCAGATGCTATATACCAAGAGGCACCATCTCCCATTCTCCACCCACAGTTACATCTGACTCTGGTGCCAGCAGGCTGCTGCAGAGAATAGATTCCTCAGCTCCCAGCTCCCACTGTCTGTTTGAACTTCAGCTCTGCATCCTGGTTTTCTAGATGCTGTAAGAGATCACAGGAGGCAACTGAGCCTAACAAAGAGCTGAGAATCAGGGTACCACCTTGCACAGCCTGAAGGAGGTGAATAGATACAAGGCAGCTGGAAGGATTTGGGGAGTTGTGGGTATGTGAAGGTGAGATGACCCAGATGATGGCAACAGAACTGAATGCACCCAACAGATGTTATCTATCATAGGGCCTTTTATGTGGTACTGCCCTCCATCATACCCCAACATGGCTCTACAGGTTCATGGCTCTACTCAAGACCCTTTCAGGTTTTCAACCAGTTACTAAAACTCACTTGGTTCAAGACATGTATCCCTTCATGGGGTCTGATTGATTAAGTCTATACTAAATGTAACTCACTATGATTAGTTGCCTCAGGGCACCCCCTCTCAGTTCGTAAGAGAGTCTTGGACAGCATTTTCAAAATAGGAATCTCCAGCTCTACTCCTTGGAGCTGGGTTGTAAGTTAACCAGCTGTAGGGCCTTAGCCAGCCCCCTTTCCCCAGTTAGTCCTCAAGCTTAGATGTGTAGCAAGTAGGGTGACCAGATAGCAACTGTGAAAAAATGGGACAGGGAGTGGGAGGTAATAGGCACCTATCTAAGAAAAAGTCCCCAAAACCGGGACTGTCAATTTAAAAACGGGACATCTGGTCACCCTAGTAGCAAGCCAGCCTTCTCCTTCTGGTCTGGACCTGCTGCAAGGGAGGAGCCAGCATTGATGCTACTCCTTTTTCCCCTTGTTCATTTCCAATTGGTTGGGTGACAGGGAGCTTTGCCCTGCCCTCTCTGCAAGGCTCCTGGGACCAGGCCCTTGAAGACACAGTGATGGGATTCTTTTCTATCAATATTCCCAAGTTCTTGTGTATATATTGGACATTTCAAAATCTTAAAAAGCCATGTGACATGATAAAGTGGGCTGAATACTAGGTACCTCAACCCTGAAGGGGGCAGACTACCTCATCCTAGGGCCATACAAAACCAAAGGCCAAATGGATCTGAGGTAGAATCTCTTTGAAGGTCTTCTGGGTACTGCTGAGGGGCAATATTTCACTCCATCGAGAGGTCAATATGTTGATGAATGATATTCCATTTTCATGCACTGCAATCAGAGGCTGGGACTGGAAGTCAGTCCTGAGTTTCCTGAATGGAAGTATAGATCATTGCTCTTAGACCAAACCCCTTTGTTCAGATACTATAGAATTTAAATATTTAGTCATAAAAACTATTGGGCATATGTTCTTGCAGCTATTTCACTGGTGAATGGATGGATTAGGAGAATGTTTTGTTCCTATCATGTATTCATAGAATCATAGAATATCAGGGTTGGAAGGGACATCAGGAGGTCATCTAGTCCAACCCCCTGCTCAAAGCAGGACCAACCCCCAACTAAATCATTCCAGCCAGGGCTTTGTCAAGCCTGACCTTAAAAACTTCTAAGGAAGGAGATTCCACCACCTCCCTAGGTAACGCATTCCAGTGTTTCACCACCCTCTTAGTGAAAAAGTTTTTCCTAATATCCAATCTAAACCTTAAGATCCATCCTCTTTGGAACCCCCTTTCCGGTAGTTGAAAGCAGTTATCAAATCCCCCCTCATTCTTCTCTTCCGCAGTCTAAACAATCCCAGTTCCCTCAGCCTCTCCTCATAAGTCATGTGTTCCAATCCCCTAATCATTTTTGTTGCCCTCTGCTGGACGTTTTCTAATTTTTCCACATCCTTCTTGTAGTGTGGGGCCCAAAACTGGACACAGTACTCCAGATGAGGCCTCAGCAGTGTCACATAGAGGAGAACGATCACGTCCCTCGATCTGCTGGTAATGCCCCTACTTATACATCCCAAAATGCCATTGGCTTTCTTGGGAACAACGGCACACTGTTGACTCATATCCAGCTTCTCGTCCATTGTAACTCTTAGGTCCTTTTCTGCAGAACTGCTGCCGAGCCATTCGGTCCCTAGTCTTTAGCGGTGCATGGGATTCTTCCATCCTAAGTGCAGGACTCTGCACTTGTCCTTGTTGAACCTCATCAGATTTCTTTTGGCTCAATCCTCCAATTTGTCTAGGTCCCTCTGTATCCTATCCCTACCGTCCAGCGTATCTACCTCTCCTCCCAGTTTAGTGTCATCTGCAAACTTGCTGAGGGTGCAATCCACACCATCCTCCAGATCATTTATGAATATATTGAACAAAACAGGCCCGAGGACCCACCCTTGGGGCATTCCACTTGATACGGGCTGCCAACTAGACATGGAGCCATTGATCACTACCCGTTGAGCCCAACAATGTAGCCAACTTTCTATCCACCTTATAGTCATTCATCCAGCCCATACTTCTTTAACTTTCTGGCAAGAATACTGTGGGAGATCGTATCAAACGCTTTGCTAAAGTCAAGGAACAATACGTCCACTGCTTTCCCCTCATCCACAGAGCCAGTTATCTCATCATAGAAGGCAATTAGATTAGTCAGGCATGACTTGCCTTTGGTGAATCCATGCTGACTGTTCCTGATCACTTTCCTCTCCTCTAAGTGCTTCAGAATTGATTCCTTGAGGACCTGCTCCATCATTTTTCCAGAGACTGAGGTGAGGCTGACTGGATCCTCCTTCTTCCCTTTTTTAAAGATGGGCACTACATTAGCCTTTTTCAAGTCATCCAGGACTTCCCCCGATCTCCATGAGTTTTCAAAGATAATGGCCAATGGCTTTGCAATCACATCCGCCAACTCCTTTAGCACTCTCCGATGCAGTGCATCCAGCCCCATGGACTTGTGCTCGTCCAGCTTTTTCTGAACCTCTTCTTTCTCCACAGAGGGCTGGTCACTGTTCCCCATGCTGTGCTGCCCAGTGCAGTAGTCTGGGAGCTGACCTTGTTCGTGAAGACAGAGGCAAAAAAAGCATTGAGTACATTAACTTTTTCCACATCCTCAGTCACTAGGTTGCCTCCCTCATTGAGTAAGGGGGCCACACTTCCCTTGACTTTCTTCTTGTTGCTAACATACCTGAAGAAACCCTTCTTGTTACTCTTAACATCTCTTGCTAGCTGCACCTCCAGGTGTGATTTGGCCTTCCTGATTTCACTCCTGTATGCCCCAGCAATATTTTTATACTCTTCCCTGGTCATTTGTCCAATCTTCCACTTCTTGTAAGCTTCTTTTTTGTGTTTAAGATCAGCAAGGATTTCACGTTAAGCCAAGCTGGTTGCCTGCCATATTTACTATTCTTTCTATACATCGGGATGGTTTGTCCCTGTAACCTCAATAAGGATTCTTTAAAATACAGCCAACTCTCCTGGACTCCATTCCCCCTCATGTTATTCTCCCAGGGGATCCTGCCCATCAGTTTCCTGAGGGAGTCAAAATCTGCTTTTCTGAAGTCCAGGTTCCGTATTCTGCTGCTCTCCTTTCTTCCCTGTGTCAGGATCCTGAACTCAACCATCTCATGGTCACTGCCTCCCAGGTTCCCCTCCACTTTTGCTTCCCCTACTAATTCTTCCCGGTTTGTGAGCAGCAGGTCAAGAAGAGCTCTGCCCCTAGTTGGTTCCTCCAGCACTTGCACCAGGAAATTGTCCCCTACACTTTCCAAAAACTTCCTGGATTGTCTGTGCACCACTGTATTGCTCTCCCAGCAGATATCAGGATGATTAAAGTCTCCCATGAGAACCAGGGCCAGCGATCTAGTAACTTCTGTGAGTTGCCAGAAGAAAGCCTTGTCCACCTCATCCCCCTGGTCCGGTGGTCTGTAACATACTCCCACCATGATATCAGCCTTATTGCTCACACTTCTAAACTTAATCCAGAGACTCTCAGGATTTTCTGCAGTTTCATACTGGAGCTCTGAGCAGTCATACTGCTCCCTTACATACAATGCAACTCCCCCACCTTTTCTGCCCTGCCTGTGAATCATTAACTTTCTTTTAAGATTGCCCTTCAGAAAAATGTCAAACAAAGCCAAAAGCTTTCTCAGAATTAGTACGCTAATGAAGTCCCATAATGGATATCAAGAAGACAAATCACATCATACAATCCTGCGAAAGTGGGGAAGGGGGTGAAGGTGGCAAAGGATGGTACTATGCCACTTGTCTCTGCTGATGAAAACCTTATTTCTAGCAATATTCCCATGTGCTGTATTGCTGAATGCCATCTGGCAGCTAGTCTCTTTAGTTCAGCCACTTTGGTTTGCTGTTGCAGGCAATTACATCTCACTTGCATGTTTGAACATAAATGTAATTTCATACTCTAAGTGTTTGACTTCTGTCCATGGATTTCACTCACCAATGTGGAGAGGTGCCATCCCTGAGAGGATATGCATTTCAGTAGACTCATATTAGACATGACGTATTAGATTTCCAGCCTATCTTGTCTTTGGCACACAATGTCCTACTTGATGCCCAGTGACAATCACTTAATTTAGGCTTGATCCAGCTCCCCTTGAAGTTCATGAAAAGATTCCCATTGGCTTCCCATGAAAGTGTATTTGGCCCTTTGAATCATCAAAACTAGCATTGCACTGAGAGGAAAAAGAGGGAATAGCAAAAAAGGGAAACCATAGGGAAAATATTACTCTGTTTAAACATCTGTATTTAGTAGAGCCCGTTTCTAATATCAAACACAGTGTGGGTCTTGGATAAGTAGTTTTGCAATTTGTCTCTTCATATCAGACTTTAAATTAATCTCTGGAGTCCTGCATTACAGTCATGATAACAATATAGCCTAATACTTACATAAATAACTACCCAATCAGTGTGAACCCCACTGTGAATAAGAGGTGTGCAATACCTTACAGGTATTATAAGAAACCAGATTACATCTGAATACTCTGCCAATGATTCATCTGTCTACAAAACCTCTAAAATGTAATAGCAGACCCAGTAGCTAAAATAATACTTTTTTATTGGACTAACACATAACTTGTAACATGTAACATGCAAATTTCATTTGGATCAAAGAAAGTCTGTTTTTCCAGTGCTGACAGATTTTTTTAAAAGTCAATTTTTAAAGGTGAATTAGCTAATTATGAAAATGATGCTTTTAAAAAAATGCTTAGGGAAAGAAATATAACTTATTACACTGAGATAATGAATGAATGGGTAGCAAATACAATGACTGAAGTTAAGCACATGACAGATTCCTTTGTCATATACCAAACTAGAAAGCGATGTTGACAATGATTCTTGCACAGAAAATAAACCTTTTTTTTTAACATGATAAAGTGGGCCAAATGTTAAACTATGCTCAATGCAGTTTTAAGTCTTGGTTTACCCTCCCTCAAAAGCTTACCTAATAGCATTCACTGTATGAACTGCCGTCTTAATAGGAATATAATAATTATCACCTTTTTCTCGCCTAGTCCCATCTATATGGGGTCAGCTATTTGAGTCCTCCTTCTGCATTCCAATGTGTTTTGGAACAGTTCTTCAGAAACTCCACAGCCAATGAGATCATTTTGAATGACATCCAGCCATCTAGTTTTGGGTCTTCCAACCCTTGTCTTATCCTCCACGTCTAAGTTTAAAACCCTGCTTCCTATATATTCTTCTGATCTTCTTCACACATGCTCAAGCCATCTAAGCCTGAACTCCCTCAACTTTTCTATAATTAGTACCACCTTTACACTTCCCCCTAATTCATTCATTCATTCCAAACATGGTCCATCCTTGTCACTCCAAGCATGCATCTTAACATTTTCATTTCCATTGTATTCAGGATCTGATCCTGTCTTTTCCTCAGTGCCCATTATTCAGAACAATACATTACCATCTTGTAGCTCTTACTTTTCAATTTGATAGGCATGCTGCTATCACAGATCACTCCACTCATGTCTTTCCATTTAGTCCATGCCTATCCTGTTCTGCTTATAAGTTTGTCATTGAGTGTATCATTTTCCTGTACTATCTAACCTAGGTACTTGAACTTCTGTACCTTTGGTAGTGGCTGGCCCTCCAAACTTACAATCTTGTCTTCCTGCAGGGTATCGTCAAATCTACAGATTTGTTTTATTCCTGCTGATTTTCATGCTATTTCTTTCAAGTATGCACCTCCAGCTCTCTAACTCTTCCACTGTCTTTTTGCTCTCCCCTATGAGCACTACATCATCTGCAAAAAAGCATGCACCAGGGTGCCATTCTCTGATTTCTGCAAATATATCGAGCACTAACATGAACAAAAAGGGAGTCAGTGCCAAGTCTTGATGTACTCCAACTCTTACTGGAAACAGTTCAGTTTCCCCACATGGCCTTCGACTGTGGTAACAGCACTCTTGTACATGTTCTAGATGAGTCTGGTATACTCTTCAGGTATCTGTTCTATTCTCATAAACCACCAGATGATTTACCATAGGACATGGTCATAATAAGCCTTCTCAGGATCGATGAATACTATGTGCAGAGTTTTCCTCTTTTCTCTATATGTTTCCACAAGCAATCTTAATGCAAAATAGCATCCATTAGTGATTTGCCTAGCATGAATCCAAGCTGATTGTCACTGACTTTTATTTCTCTTTTTAGTCATTTATAAATAATTTTCTCCCAAATCTTCATCGTGCAGGGCGTGAGGTTAATGCCGCAGTAGTTACCACAGTCTTGTATGTTTCCTTTTCTCTTAAATATTGGTACTAATGTGCTCTTTCCCCAGGCATCAGACATCTCCTCAATCCTCATGATGAAATTAAACTGTTACGTCAATATGTTCATGCGCACTTGCCTCAGGCCCTTCCATGCTTCTGTTGGTATGCCATTAGGGCTGAGAACTTTCTAATTTTTCATGTTACTCAATGTTTTGCCCATTTCTTCCTCCAGGCCTGGTGCCACCAGACCCTGGTTTGGTTTTTTTCAGATGGCCTGTTCTCTTGGATTCTCTTCATTCATCGACCTTTCAGAATAATTTCTCCACCATTCCTTAATCTGGTTCTCATTGATTAACATATTTCTGCTTTCATCTTTTAATGACTGTGATATAAATATAAATATATATATTACATCAATAATTACAAAAAAAGAATTTAAAAAGCACATCAGCACAGGTTAGTCAGCAAGGCTCTGGTCCTAAAGTTGGATCCAGGCTAGCCACAGCAATTGTCAATGGGACTCTACAGGCCTAGGAAACTATAGGACATCTTAAATTCTTCCATGTCCTCTTTTGCACAAGAAAGTGCTTTATATTTGGCTATATTCATAATCCTCAGATTTAAAAATAGCTCAGTTCCTTCCTGACTGAGAGAGAAAGATATTAACCAGATTTATTGGCTGTCTCGCATGTTTTAAATTCAGCTTTCTCTCGTCACTTTCCCACCAAGTAAATGCATGCATATATAGGGTGGCTGGGTGATTGCTTCCAGAGCAAATATGCTTTTTTTATCCATGAATACATTTGTTCATATGTGAATATACACATTCATGTATGAATAATACTCATTCATATCAATGAAAGGCTGTTCCTAAAGAGCCATACAAACAAAACACAGTGACATGAAAGCTCACTGAAAAATGAATGAAATGGATACAAACATGCTCTGGTTGAATCATGAATCATCTTGAGTGAACAGAGTGGAAAATAAATGTTTCCACCATTCACCCAACTCTATTATCTACTTAATGCTAATACATGTGACAGCATTACAGTTTGTAACAACAAATTCACTTCTTTTTTAGACCTAATTTAATGGTATTCTTGTTATATGGATAACAAAAAATTGGATCTAAGCCATAATTTGCATGGCATCCAGGATGACACTACAACAGAAGTGTCTGATATCTTACTTTTGAGAACAATAGGTTCTGATAAATTGCTTCCAGTGTATGATGAGATATGGAGGGCTATTGACACTGTGATCCAGCCCCTCATGTCTGTGTTCAGTTCATCATCCAGGTCGAGTGGTCATATGGCAAAACCAGGTTTATGGCCTGAGCTCCCATGATTTACAGGGCCACAGGTGCCGACTTCTCCTCTTTCTAGTGGGTGCTCGACCCCCCCCCTGTCCCCAGTCCCGCCCCCACTCCACCCCTTCCATGAGGCCCTGCCTCTGTCCTGCCCCTTCCCACACCTGCCTCACCCCTGTTCCAATCCCTTCCCTGAAGTGCCCGCCCCGATTCTGCCCCGTCCCTGCCCCTATTCCAACTCCTTCCCCAAATCCCCGCCCTGGCCCTGCTTCTTCCCCACCTCCTCCCCTGAGCATGCCATGTTCCCGCTCCTTCGCCCCTCCGCCTTCTTCCCCCCTGGAGCGTGCTAACACTGCCAAACAGTTGTTTGGCGGTGGCTGGCCGGGAAGCACTGGGAAATAAGTGGAGGAGCGGGGATGCGGTGCGCTTGCGGGGGGAGGAGGAAGTGGGACGGGGTGGGAGGGGAGCTCGGCTGCTGGTAGGTGCAGAGAACCCACTAATTTTTCCCCATGGGTGTTCCAGCCCCAGAGCACTCATGGAGTCGGTGCCTATGTCTAGGGCTACCAGAGGCCACTTGGGACCCTGAAATAAGGTAGAGTAGTCTCAGGAATGCTCTAAATTATGCCAACTGATCTCTCCTAAGAGGCCACCATGCTGTCCAGGATCACTAGAGGGCAGACCTGATCAAGATTTGGCCACTATCCCAGCCATGCCCCTATTCCAGCGGCACCAGGAGAGGCTGGTGTGGAGCCAGCATAGCCAGCTATGAGCCAGATGGGGAACCCACATAGCAGGGGAATCACCAGCTTCCCAGTTACGGCTGCTTTGAGGCCTTGTAGGTACCTTAGATGGAAACTGGATGAACAGCACAAAGGGCCCGAAGTTAGTGCCAGGATCTGGGCTTGTGTGAATAAAAATCCATGGGCCTGATTCTAATCTCATGTATGCTGCTATAAATCAAGAGTAACTATTAAAATCAAGTTTCAGAGTAGCGGCCATGTTAGTCTGTATTCGCAAAAAGAAAAGGAGGACTTGTGGCACCTTAGAGACTAACAAATTTATTTGAGCATAAGCTTTTGTGATCTGCAGCTTACTTCATCGGATGCAGTCAGTGGAAAATACAGTGGGGAGATTTATATACACACACACAGAGAACATGAAACAATGGGTTTATCATACACACTGTAAGGAGAGTGATCACTTAAAATGAGCTATTACCAGCAGGAGCAGGGGGGGGAGGGGAGGGAAGAAAACTTTTGTGGTGATAATCAAGGTGGGCCATTTCCAGCAGTTGACAAGAACGTCTGAGGAACAGTGGGGGGGTGGGGGAATAACATGGGGAAATAGTTTTACTTTGTGGAATGACCCATCCACTCCCAGTCTCTATTCAAGCCTAAGTTAATTGTATTCAGTTTGCAAATTAATTCCTATTCAGCAGTCTCTCATTGGAGTCTGGTTTTGAAGTTTTTTTGTTGAAGAATAGCCACTCTCAGGTCTGTAATCGAGTGACCAGAGAGATTGAAGTGTTCTCTGACTGGTTTTTGAATGTTATAATTCTTGATATCTGATTTGTGTCCATTTATTCTTTTACGTAGAGACTGTCCAGTTTGACCAATGTACATGGCAGAGGGGCATTGCTGGCATATGATGGCATATATCACATTGGTAGATGTGCAGGTGAATGAGCTTCTGATAGTATGGCTGATGTGATTAGGTCCTATGATGGTGTCCCCTGAAAAGATATGTGGACAGAGTTGGTAACGGGCTTTGTTGCAAGGATAGGTTCCTGGGTTAGTGGTTCTGTTGTGTGGTGTGTGGTTGCTGGTGAGTATTTGCTTCAGGTTGGGGGGCTGTCTGTAAGCAAGGACTGGCCTGTCTCCCAAGATCTGTGAGAGTGATGGGTCGTCCTTCAGGATAGGTTGTAGATCCTTGATGATGCTTTTATTAAAATCAATGGGCCTGATTCTCCACTTCCTTGGCCCTTTTTCCATCATTTACAGCAGAGCAAAGTGAGCGTAAATTGCTTCCCTTCAGATCTGGTACCATTATTATTAACTGTATTGCGTGGACAAGACACTGGAGAATCAGACCCAATGGAATGACACCCACATAAAACTGGTGTAAAGAAGAGGAGAATTCAGCCCAGAATGCTGCCAAGAGATGTCACATCAGACCAACTCCTGCTGTCCTCACTCAGAGAACTTGGCGTCAAGAGGCGATTTATCTTAGATGGGATTATAGCATTTGTCCCAGTGTTTGAGAGAAGGGGTAACAGGCTTCGGTGTTTCTTAAACTTGGTAAAAAACCACAAAGCTACTGTTTTTAGATTAAAGATGTCCAGATCTTCAGCTGGTGTAAATCACCAAAGCTCTTTTGCTTTCAGTGGAATTATACTGATTTACCCCAGTTTAAGACTCTGCTCCAAGATTTCTTATTAAAAAAACCGTGATGTCAGGAAGGAAGGAAGACTGGATCCACAACGAATAGTGTTTATTTATTTATAGCATTCTAGGAGCAAAAACGATGACTATGGCTTCAGTGCAATTTGGATTGGAAATAAGATTATGCTTGACAGGCTCTTCATACTGACAACTGATTTCTATAAAAAGTCCTCTGAAATTAAATGATAGTTTCATCACTATTTCATCTTACTTACTTACCCCAAATGTATTGTTAAAGCTAAGTAAAATGGAATCCAATGACCAACTGGCTTTGACATTTGTGAGTTGTCGAATTAATTTATATATACTGGTGCTGTCTTAATTGTCATTGTGATCAAGTGTTAAAACACTGGAGGGAAATGTGCAACAAAATGCATCACTTTAATCCCTTTCTTCTGTAAGGATGAAGCAGCAGAAAAGGAAAAGTAACAACTGGGAAAATGTAAGATCCGGAATTTTTAAAATAAACTTGTCAGCTATTCCTGACATCTGTAGTGATAAACACTTTATAATAAACTGTGTGGGATTTTCATAAGCCTCTATAACATAACAATGATTAGAAAAAAATACTCAAAGGATTTTTCTGAATGTGTTTTCATTTCCAGGCTTTGTTATGTTAACTACATAAAATGAAGTAGTCATTCTTCGAGGAGTCTGCTGATTAACCCTTTAGCAGGTCAAGACTTTCAGTCCCCATGAGTGAAACCAAACCCCAATTCTGAGGACTTAAGTGATGTCAAATGCTTACTGTCCTGAGTACCTAGCACTGCATGGGTGAAATCCTGGCTCCATGAAGGTTAATGGCAAAACTTCAGGGCACTGACGTCAGTGGAATCAGGATTTCACTCCATACTCCTCATCGTCAACACAAATTGTCTCAATACTCCAGGCTCCTAATATCTCCAGATCTCCAATACTTCATACTTGTTATCTCCAACATTCAACACTTCCAATATCTGCAATGCTTCCTGTATTCCCAGAATTCTTAATACTCCATCTATCTACAATACTACAAACACCAACGCCATGTTCAGCCTCATTACACTTCAGATATCCTCAGATATGGAACAGCTCCACAATGCAGATCACACCATCTAAAAAAGAAGGACCCCTGAGCAGGGTCTTCCACCACCATTTGTTTTCTCTCTTCACTGAGAAAGGCTCGGAGATTCCGGCATGTTTCGAACCAAATAAATAAATAAACTGAATGAATGAAACATTCAGAGGCCAGATGTTTTCAGACTGAGATGGGGAATTCAGTTCACACAATTGTTCTGCCTTTTTGTTTTCCTACATAGTTCTTTCCTGTGGAGGGTAGGATATATTAGGTTGCTGCCAGAGATTGCTTAGATGCAGCTACTGGATCAGCATAGCACATCAGTGAAAGATGGCTAACAGTCTTCCTTTTCCTGTGCAGCTGGTGTTTGCAGAGAGGGATCATTTTTAAGCTGATTTATTTACCCAAGTCCTTCTTTTTTTTTAATCAGTGGACATCAGCATGCTAATTGTTACTCATAACTTTGGAACAATGAATAAACCTCATTGATACAACTATAATGTTAACAGAAAAACATCCTCGACTCGCAGGTGGAAATCTAAGGACTTTGTGCTCTGGAAGGTTGATATCACAGAGTTCCCACTAAAAATGTAGCCATGCCCCTAAATGTTCAATTATTAAAGAAACAACAAATCTTCATGTCATTGTTTTAGCTTCAAGAAAGAAAATATATATAGTTTCTATTTTTTTCAAGTAAATCCACACCTGCCCCCCCCCCACCCCCACGGGAACTCACTGTAAGTTATCGTCACTTCTGCCCTTACACTGCCCCAGGGTGTTTACTTTTAATATTTAAATGAAAACCTTCTGCAGCGCAAAGCTCTGTGGGCTAAATAACATGCAGTCAGGGTTCCCTTTCAGAGAATTTGGTGAGGATAATGTAAAACGTCATGATGTAAAGTCACTTCTGTTTTCAGAAGGAATCGCTTTGACGATTGCACTGCCATACAGCGAATGTTGGTGCTTGGCTCCTGATAAACCCTCTATTGTCTAATGGACTAGTAAGGTGCATTAATGACCTTTCAGCATGTGGACATCCTGACGATGGATATGTAATTGCAGCTCAGGTAGACATACCCCAGCTAGCTTTAATCTAGCTAGTGTGTTGGCCCCAGCTGCAACGTACGCATAGACAGGAACTTCTCAAGTGGGTCAGGTATAACAGCATACATAGACCATATTGACTCAGTTCTTCCAGTTACTGGTATTTCCTGTGAATCTGATATTTCCCATTAATTCAGTCCATTCCTGTTTCTTTTACATTGGTGAAGGGTGCCTCTTTGTGGCAGGACCTCATATAAAATATTCAGAGCATATTAAGGCTCCTACTGCTGTGGTCCTGAAGTCCTTCTGAACATACACTGATAAATCTGTTAGGAAATTAGTGTGTTTTTTAACTGTTTTCATGTACATACAATGATACGATAAGCACATCTGATAAACAGAAAAACTAACTCAAAAGCAATCACTGTGCTTTTAAGAGCTGAAGAATTTGACCTTGGATGGTGATTGAACAAAGGGAGCCATCTATCATTATTTTCAACCTATATTCAAATTCACCAGCAGCACAAATTTACAGAGAATAGTGCTTATTCATATTATAAGGATAACATTAGATCAACAGGTGAATAAAAATGCACATGAGTAATTAAAAAGAGGTGTCATACAGTGATCTGCGCAGTTTTAAGCCCAGTTTGGGCACTGACTTGCTGTGACTTTGGACCAATCATTTATCCTCTCTGGATCTCAGTTTCTCTGTCTGTGAAATGGAGAGAATGAAATACCTGGCAGCACCTGGAAAGTTAAAAATATTGACATTCTGAGGAGAAAAACAGAGATATACTTTCCAACTCCATTGAAACATTTGATCAGCAAAACTTTTAGGAGCGAGACAGCAGAAAATGGTCCACATTATGCAATTAAATAGGGACTAGCCCTGCTAACTAATAGTCTTTCACCTCTGAGGCCCTGGTCCAGCAAGTTACAACATGTGAGCAGACCTCTGCACCCAGGCAGACCCCTACCCAAGCAGACACCACATAGGCACAGGGGACTGCCCAAGTTCTGGAATCAAAAGCACATTGCCTCATAATGTGGAGAAAAGGTGCACGTCTATGAGTTTGTAGTGCTGCTGGGTGGTCATTATTATTAATGATTATGATGTTACTATGAGCTTAATCAATTGTTAGAGTTTATCTTAGGGTGATTTTTAGGGATTACATCTGAAGAGATAAAAATACAAAGAATAAGAATAATTAAATTGTCTTTTTAATAATAAATAGTCACCATTTTAGAGTTCTGCAAAAGCAAAAACTATCTGCAGCCCAGTGAGTGTGATGGTTTGGCAGTAATTTCCATCATTGCTTACCCGTTTTCCCCACTGGAGAGAAAAAAAGCATCTTCTTCTTTTTTTTTTTGCTTTTCTGTTTCCCTGCTTGGAAAAATATGTTACTTCCTCAGAGATTTACATTCTGACCTATGTAAATTTTAGAACGGTTCTCTAGCCCTTTCCCTTAAGGAGTATGTGTTATCACTAAGAATGAGTCCTTAGCAGCATGGAATGATATTAGTTATTCATCTGACATTAGCAATCTGTGAGATATTTCTTTGATTAACAATGCCTGGATTTATGCTCATACAGTGCTACCAGCCATATGGCGGATTTTTCTTAATTAGGTCTCTTGATATTGTCTAGTCCAATGTCCAAAATATTGTCCTTCTGATTCAACTTGTTTCTTTTCTAAAATAGATCTTTGCAGAACTGAATAATTTTTTTAATATAGTGCTTAATGGAGATCCTACACGTAAACGAATTCTGTGTGTGTATAGCTGAGCAGCTAGAGAAAGAATAGTCCAATAGTTAGAACACTAGCCTACAACTTGGGACATGTAGGTTCAATTCCCTTTTCTGCTTGACCTTGGGTAAAGCACTGTAGCCCAAATCCTTAAAGGTATTTAGGTGCCAAACTCCTATTGAAATTTCAGTGGGACTTAGACATGTAAATACATTTGAACATCTGCGCCTCAATTCCCCATCTGTAAAATGGGAATGATGATACTTCCCTGCTGCACATGGGTGTTGTGAGGATAAATACATCAAAAATTATGATGTGCTTTGAGATCTACTGATGACAAAGTGCTATATAAGAGCTAGGTATTATGTATTATGACTGCACTATGCACATTGTACACAAATACAGCTCTATTTTATGTTTCAGTCCTGCAGTGAGGACAAAACTTATTTAGTTTGTTTGAATTATTCATTGCTAGGAAATATTTAAAAAATGCAGTAGGGGAAATAAGAAGAATATTTCCTGATTCAGTATATAACTTGTGAGGTGTATGAAATTTGGTGCACCAGTGATAAATTGCTTGTTTGTCCTTTTTAAGCAGAGCTTGAATGGCAAGTATTTAACAAGG
The DNA here is from genome assembly GCF_009764565.3 of Dermochelys coriacea. Classification (NCBI taxonomy): domain Eukaryota; kingdom Metazoa; phylum Chordata; order Testudines; family Dermochelyidae; genus Dermochelys; species Dermochelys coriacea. The sequence goes on along the minus strand of NC_050071.1, from coordinate 91,920,467 downwards.
GGATTACATTTTTTTTTGTAAGCAGAGGCCCTGTTCTCCAATCCATGATCCAGCTGACAGGTGGTTAACGTTGGTCAGGACTCTAGCAGACCACACCTTCAACACAGTTACAAAGGATTGGGGTAATAAGAGTGGATTCCTGACAAGGCCATCAGGACCTAAGGGCTTACACCCAGGAGCCCTATAAAAATGGTTCATTGCTAAGCAGAAAAGAGCTACAGTGAGTAGGGAAATGTAAAATGTCTTAGAGGAGATAGGCATAGTGATAAGCACTATGTAAGTGCTGGTAGGTAGGCAGATAGCTGTGTTATCATCTCGATAGGTTATAAATGATTGACTTCTGTAGTTCAAACAGGTCCTTTAGTTTTTGTTCTGTTTAAACTCTGAGGGGATTTTGTTGCAGTTTATTAATTAGTGTAACTTGCATTCCTGACACTAAATGGAGAACTGCTCTTTCTGAAAGACTTTTGCTGTGGCACCTGTTGGCTGACTCAGGCAGCATAGACTTTACTGTTCTTTATATTGCAGTAACACCTAGAGACTCTAGTCAGGGATTTGTGACTCACTGCACTAGGTGCTGTAGACATGCAAAACAAAAACAAGACCCAGCACCAGAATGCGTACACTGCTAGGCTTCTAGCTTACCACATCTATTAAACTAATGGCTTTTTAAAAACAGATCTGCACTAGAAGAGATCCCCTGCACACACCCACTCCCTGCCTGTAAGCCTCCACAATAGGAGTTGTTGAGACAGTCCTTAATGATGGTATTACTCTAGTATTTTTGGAGTGCTGTAATGCCATTTAATTTCACGGGATGGTATTCTGCAACTCTACAACCAGTAAAACATTACAGTATAGTGGAAAGTAGGGGCAGACTTGAAGGTTTAGCCACACCTGTTTGCAGCAGCATATCAGTTGCACAGCTTCAGAAGAGTGGCAGTATTCTGTCCAGCTGCTGGTCCTTTATTAATTCCAAGAGATTCAAAGCTCTGATTAGATGTGCTTATTTAGGAACAATCATAGTGCTTCAATTCAGTGTAGTAATAGAAATGAGCACCCACTAAATATGACTCAGTCATTAATACATATTTATTAGCTGCTGACATTGTTTGAAAGGCAAAAGACATAATTTTCATTACATTGGATCTTTTACTTAAATGAACGGTGATCTGCCATTATTCCCGCTCTGCTCTACACTCTCCCCAAAGCTCTAAGGCAAATACAAAAGGCAATATCCTCCATGGCTCAGAGGTTGTTCCCTTTTCAGGAAACAAGACTTGTCATTCAGCCAAACAGCACTGAATCACATCATATGATCTAATCAGATCTGATCATATCACATGGCCTTGATCTAAACTCCATGGTGTAGGCAAAATGGAATAGTTGCACACCTAAGGAATAGATGCCCTGCAGAAGAGTGGATTATTTCTGAAAATAAGCTGTACAGTCTCATTCCTTTCTGCAGAAGTGAAGGATACTGTGAATGATAAGTGCGCCTCTGTGGGGGAGGGAATGCTAACTGACTCATGGAGGGAACAGTGAGAGAGTCAATCATTAGATCTTCCAACTAGTAGTTACATGATGACCTTGAATATGTCCAAACAGGCTTCCTTTAAAACTGGACTTGATTCCTGGGGAGCTTTGCCATTGACGTCAACGGGTCCTGGATTTCAATCCTAGATAACAGCATCACATATAAACTTGGATTAAAACTTTGTAGAGGTATGACTTGGGTGTTGGAGAGCATGAACCAAAGTGTTACTGCCATCTGAATAGCTCACTTATAGTTACCCAAACCTGGTCTTGTTGGTTTATCTTGTTCATATATCTGTTGTTTGCTTGTGAATAATATAAGCCTTTTAGTCATCATTTCAACTTGACATAGGAGTATGTCAGATAAAAAATAATTTTGATTAAACACATAGTATTATTTAAGGGACATCAGAAATAAATTTGGCCAAGGATGTCACCAGACTTCAAAAGTATAAACAACTCTAGCCTAAATGATAGATTATGCTACAGGTGCTAGAATGGAAACTAGAGTTCTACAGCTTTGCCTAGGTTAATGGACCCTTAGCAAGGAAAACAAAAATTACCTCCCTCTGTGAAGGAATCCATTGTTTTACAAGAGGGACAGAGACTTTGCATACAGTGGTGTTAGCCTGGTCTGATGGCTGATTTCCCCCCCACACCCCCCCGCCCCCAAAGGCTAGTATCTAATGTGAACATTCAGTATCAATTAGTTCTGTTATGTAAAAAAATAGGCTTTAAAAGTTGAAGTTGAACTGCCCGTTCTCATTTCTGCAGAACAGTTTGTGTCAAGATGGTTTATATAGCACCTACAAATGAAAACCTCCCATCTGCAAATAAATGAAATTAGAATAACAACCAACCCAGGCCCAGTTAGCACTAGACGCAAGACCTTCATACTAAGCCCAGGGTTTCCTGCAGTAGTACTCCACTTTCATTCTTCTGTTTTACCCTTTGAGGGGATGTGACAGGAGTCGATACCTGAAAGTGAGGTAGAAAAGAAGTGAAGGCCAAGCATTGGCATCTGGTGGGAAATCTGATTCTCTTGTCTGCCTACACTGAGGTTTGTTTACTGGATGAAAACTTCGATGATGATTGTAAAATGTTGAAAGTCGTACATTAAAAAAATTCTGCTGCTCAGTGTCCATCCAACCTCATGTATTTACCTAGCTTTGCTGTTAATGTGGCGTTGCCTCATTCCACATAGTAATCTGATACAGCATGATAGATAGCTTATGCTCTAATAAATTTGTTAGTCTCTAAGGTGCCACAAGTACTCCTTTTCTTTTTATAGATTTTATTGTTACATATTATAGCTTCCTTAATCCATGGCAACAAGTGAGGTTTTTCAGAGACCAGAAAGCATAAGATAAGGCACAAAGGTGAGAAATAAAGGGAAGTGACCTAGAGGGAGAGGAAGTACCTGACAGATGGTGAAGCAGAGTGAAAAAACAAATTTGCTCAGTGTATTGTGAAGAGTCAGAAGGAGAGGGTTAGAGAAGAAGCCAAACGTTGGAAAAGAACAGTGACTGAATGGGGAATGGTCACTATGAAGTCAGGGAGGCAGAGTTTGTTGAAGAATTTTGAAAACCCAAAGGGAAATTGTTTCGAGTTAATCAGCATTTGTCCAATATATTAAATTCAGCTCCAGAGAAATGTTCCTGAGCTGAAAATTCTTATTCAAACAAAACACAGACAAGCGCCTAATTATGGTTCTTATACCATTGACTTCAATGAACTTTTGGATCAAGCCCCTAATGCCCTCTTAAGACAGACAGCATATCTTACCAACATCTGGACGTGCTTTGCTGATGTGTTGCAGTTTCACAGAAAAAAGGACTCATCTACACTTAAGAGTTTTAGGTATGCCCAGAGTCTAGTTACAAAGAGTGGCTAACTAACCTGACACAATGTAATCAAACATGACATAACCAAGGGATTGGAGACCTGTATTGTACATCTCACATCCCTGACACAGGAACTAAACCATCTTTTAAGAAACCACATAAACTCCAAAATCATAAGCTATCACCAAAGGGAACAATGATTGGAGTGCACTGTACATAAAATCCTTACCTTTGTGAATTATTATCCCCAATTTTATATTAAATAATCCCTACAAGTTTCTTTCTGCTTCTCATGTCCTAATGTCCTGCTTAAATGACCCCAAAGAAGGGACGGAGTCAGAATGAATATTTGCTAGAGAACTGAGCACAGTTGAGATGGTTATTGGGACAACCCTGTTAAAGGGGAGTCATTTATGTATTTTGAGGTTAGAGAAGTAATAACACAAAGGAATTATTATCCAGTCAAATAAACACACCATTTCTGTTTTTCCTATTGCTGAATTGCATAGGATTCTGATAATCCCTGTTTCCAGATATAGCGTTTAAAGCATACCCCTCAACTGTATCTCCTTTCGAGGAATAGCACTCATTTTAAATTCTTTCACCTCATATAGATTTGGTGTCCCTTCATTTTCATTGTGAAAAGTACTACATCAGAATTAAAAAATCACAAAATGGAAGTTCTGGAAACAGTAATTTATGATAAAGGAAGGATCATAGAATCATAGAATCATAGAATATCAGGGTTGGAAGGGACCCCAGAAGGTCATCTAGTCCAACCCCCTGCTCAAAGCAGGACCAAGTCCCAGTTAAATCATCCCAGCCAGGGCTTTGTCAAGCCTGACCTTAAAAACCTCTAAGGAAGGAGATTCTACCACCTCCCTAGGTAACGCATTCCAGTGTTTCACCACCCTCTTAGTGAAAAAGTTTTTCCTAATATCCAATCTAAACCTCCCCCATTGCAACTTGAGACCATTACTCCTCGTTCTGTCATCTGCTACCATTGAGAACAGTCTAGAGCCATCCTCTTTGAAACCCCCTTTCAGGTAGTTGAAAGCAGCTATCAAATCCCCCCTCATTCTTCTCTTCTGCAGACTAAACAATCCCAGCTCCCTCAGCCTCTCCTCATAGCATTTCTGTAGATCTCACAGCATTTTAAGTTTCCTGCATTGAACATATTTTGTACCCTTCATTTTGGGTTTTTGTCATACATTGCACCCCACATTTGAGTGTTGGAAGGTTGAGAGGTATGCCCTAAAGAGATTAGTGCACAGGAGAGTCCTACTTGTATAGAAAAGGAGTACTTGTGGCACCTTAGAGACTAACAAATTTATTAGAGCATACGCTTTCATGAGCTACAGCTCACTTCATCGGATGCACGAAAGCGTATGCTCTAATAAATTTGTTAGTCTCTAAGGTGCCACAAGTCCTCCTTTTCTTTTTGCGAATACAGACTAACACGGCTGCTACTCTGAAACCTACTTGTATAGCAAAGTGAGCCCTCTAGTGGACATAAACCAGAACGCTATAATGTTGTACTTTTAGCACAGTATACCTATCTGTTTTCAACGGGTCATCATCATGATAAGGGAGTACCTTAAAAGCCATTACATAGCAGTGAGGTTTTTTAAGTACCTGGTATGTATTAAGCTAAGTCAAATATGTGATTTTTTTAAAGGAATCTTTCACTCCAAGCAGCCCAACAATTAATACAAACATACACATCTACTTTTCTTTTGAAAGCTAAGACTCACCAATGAGACTTAGAACAAAGAGAGCAGAATTTTCAGTCTGCCTAGGGTAACTGAAGCCTGAGATGATAGCCTAATTACATAATTTATACAGTCATTACAAGGGAGTTCAGAAACCTAAATAGTGCCAAAGTCATAAATATTTCCAAAGGAAATGATCATGGGTGTGTACTGTACACAGACCTTTACCTTAAGAAAATATGTATTTATTAATACAAATCCTGTGCAATTCATAGAAAGCTCTGGAAATGCACATCCCTGGTCTCATCCTTACAGTAGGAATAAGTCAAGAGGCTGGACAGCATTAGAAGCAAAGGGTTATTAGGAAAGAATGGGAGATTGGTTGAAGAGGTATGTTTTTGAGAAGACATTTAGAGGAGACAGGAAACATTTGTTGAGCAAGTGGGGACTGTTCCGAGCATAGGAGCAGGATGGTAGAAGAAACAAATGAGAAAAAGTAGAAAAAGCAGCAAAGATTATGAAGAGTTGTATTCTTGAATTAAAAAATAAAACATTCAGCCTGAAAGTCTGAGCATGCCTTTTGTCTCAGGGAAAATGTAACCATGGCCATCTGCCATAGTGGTGCACAATCTCGGGGTCCTGTTGGACTCATCGTTGCTCCTTGACACCCATATAGCAGCAGCAGTGAAAAATGCTTTTGCTATCTGGCAGATACATCCATCTGCCTAGGTACTTATATGGCCCTACTACTGTACCATCTGAGCATGTCCTAATATCTGAGTGCCTCTTTTTCCTGAATGGTAACATGGCCACAATAATTCATGTCTTCACCACATCTAGGTTGGGCTATTGGAAACTGCTCTACCTGCACCTGAATGCAAAGGTCCTATTGATGTTCCAGTTAGTTTAGCATGAAGCTGTTCATTTTCTGAGTATGACAGACAGAGGGGAGCATATATTGCGCTGTAGGTACAAAATCAGATGCTTTGCCATTATAATGGAAGATAATGTCACCAATTCCACTTGGTGGCAACAAAGAAAGTTTCTGGATCCAAACCTTCATTTTAGTTCCTATTAACCTTTTTCTTTTGTGGAAACTGGGTAGAAGTTTTGAAAATGCTTACGTCTCATTCAAAGCCAATGTGCTGAGGGCTCCTAAATGTCTACGTGACTATTGAAAATGGGACTTAGGTGCCTATGTCACTTAGGCATTTTTTAAAATGTTACTGTCTGCTTTCAGAGTAGCAGCCACGTTAGTCTGTATTCACAAAAAGAAAAGGAGTACTTGTGGCACCTTAGAGACTAACAAATTTATTAGAGCATAAGCTTTTGTGAGCTACAGCTCACTTCATCAGATGCATTCAGTGGAAAATACAGTGGAGAGATTTATATATACACACACACAGAACATGAAACAATGGGTTTTATCATACACACTGTAAGGAGAGTGATCACTTAAGATGAGCTATTACCAGCAGGAAGGTCGGGGTGGGGGGAGGAGGAAAACCTTTTGTGGTGATAATCAAGGTGGGCCATTTCCAGCAGTTAACAAGAATGTCTGAGGAACAGTGGGGGGTGGGGTGTGTGGGGGGGGAGAAATAATATGGGGAAATAGTTTTACTTTGTGTAATGACCCATCCACTCCCAGTCTTTATTCAAGCCTAAGTTAATTGTATCCAGTTTGTAAATTAATTCCAATTCAGCAGGCTTTGTTGCAAGGATAGGTTTCTGGGTAAGTGGTTCTGTTGTGTGGTTGCTGGTGAGTATTTGCTTCAGGTGGGGTGCTGTCTGTAAGCAAGGACTGTCCTGTCTCCCAAGATCTGTGAGAATGATGGGTCATCCTTCAGGATAGGTTGTAGATCCTTGATAATGTGTTGGAGAGGTTTTAGTTGGGGGCTGAAGGTGATGGCTAGTGGTGTTCAGTTATTTTCTTTGTTGGGCCCGTCCTGTAGTAGGTGACTTCTGGGTACTCTTCTGGCTCTGTCAATCTGTTTCTTCACTTCAGCAGGTGGGTATTGTAGTTGTAAGAATGCATGATAGAGATCTTGTAGTTGTTTGTCTCTGTCTGAGGGGTTGGAGCAAATGCGGTTATATCGTAGAGCTTAGCTGTAGACAATGGATCGTGTGGTGTGATCTGGATGAAAGCTAGAGGCATGTAGGTAGGAATAGCGGTCAGTAGGTTTCCGGTATAGGGTGGTGTTTATGTGACCATCGCTTATTGGCACCGTAGTGTCCAGGAAGTGGATCTCTTGTGTGGACTGGTTCAGGCTGAGCTTGATGGTGGGATGGAAATTGTTGAAATCATGGTGGAATTCCTCAAGGGCTTCTTTTCCATGGGTCCAGATGATGAAGTTGTCAGCAATGTAGCGCAAGGAGAATAAAACCCATTGTTTCATGTTCTGTGTGTGGGTATATAAATCTCCCCACTGTATTTTCCACTGAATGCATCCGATGAGGTGAGCTGTAGCTCACGAAAGCTTATGCTCTAATAAATTTGTTAGTCTCTAAGGTGCCACAAGTACTCCTTTTCTTTTTACTGTCTGCTTTAACACCTCAGAGATGACCAGTTAGAAAAAATGTCTGATCCTATAACTGATGCACAAGATATCACGACACCAAGAACTCTCAGCACAGTCTCACCCATTGTAACATCATTTCTGTTTCCTCATCTAATACAGTGTGCATGCACATTGTTAGCAGCAGATTGTTCTCAGCACACTGAGCTGAAAAGTGCGAGACACTCAATCACTTGCAAAGTATCATTCTGCTTCTTTGGTTATTAGTGAACAATTGTTTAACATGCTATAAGATAATGATAATTTACAATGGTTTTCTGTATTACGCCTACGAACAGGCTAACACTGGTTGAGTAAAAATATTAAAACCGCTCCTAAAACTTGGAACCCAAGTGAAAGTGAACTTTTTGGGCATATGAGTTTCATTTACTTTTTTTAACCCATTGGGGTTTGTTTTTTTTAACCTCATTCAACACTTTTCTGTGTTCCAGGAATGGAAGCAGAAGTTTCAAAATACCACACAGACAAAAAAAAAGGTTCTTATGTTTCTGGCTCAATTAGCAGGTAGTGCTGAAAATCTTATAAGGAAGCAGAAAACAAGATCAGATGCAGATAAGTTCCAACATAAAGATTTCCTAAAATCCTACGCAGTGCCATGATTGAAACTAAGAAATATTTTTGTCTGCTACTGCAGCTGCTAACTCCCATTCTGCACAATGTGTTGGACTTTGATTTGTTTTGTTACTCCAAACTGCCTCCACATCACTCAGCTCCGTTTGATGTGAGACGCTGTCAACATACTGAGCTGAGAAGATCACCATATCCAGAATGCCATCTCTGGACAGCAGCAACCATACACTTCAACCAGCTCAAAATCACATCTCCACCATTTACAGACTTCAGCCTTCCATAAAGCAAGGCACACTAGAAGTGCAGGAAGGAATCTGAATCAGCACCTGTGATTCAGACTGTCGCTCATCGTGGCTGGTGAAACATCCTTGGGAGCACCTAGCACCCTGAAGACAGATTGTCAGCACAACCTTTTGAGAAAAACCTACAGACCTATCTACCCCAAATCACACCTTAGTATGGCCTATTGTCAAGAAAACTTTCTCTTGACCTAGAAAGTCCCAGTATCCAACCTCCCATTTTTGATCACAATAATCAAGAAACTAGCTAAGAATCATATCCAAATACATCTATCTACCACCAGCATGCTGGACCTCTCAGAGTCAGGCTTTAGACCACATCATGGGACAGAGAATGCTAGTGGCACTCATGGATAACCTCCTCCTATCCTTGAATAGGAGAGGCCATCTATATTCATACTCCTGGAACTGTCTTTAGCATCAATACTGGTGAGCATGACCTGCTACTGTCTTGTCTTAGAGATGTAGCAGGGGTCAGTGGGAAGTAGATAGAAAAGGAGTACTTGTGGCACCTTAGAGACTAACATTTTAGTACTCCTTTTCTTTTTGCGAATACAGACTAACACGGCTGCTACTCTGAAACCTGGGAAGTAGATGAAATTGCTCCAGTGCTTTCTTTCAGGGTGCTTCCAGAGAGTAGTGATGGACAACTGTTCCTTCATTTTGTGATTCCAACAGGAGTCAATTCTCTCCCTCACCCGCTTTAACCTCTAAATAAAGCCATTGTGGGGAATGTCATACCTTTGTGACCTCAAACTGAATTACTCCAACTCACTTTACCTAGGTAGGAGCACACTGTCTTTTAAACACAAAGCTTCAATCTGTCCAGAATGCAAAATATTCTATGCTTTTGTTCTAGGGTTGGAATTTTACCATTCTGCTACTAATAGCCACATTTGCTGTTTAACTGGCCCAATTTAAGCAACTGAATCAACTCTTTGTTATTATTAGATTGAAGGCAAACTTGTACCATTTCACAGCTCAGCTGTTGAACAAGGATGTCTCAAGTCAGGCACTTCGATCTTTATTTACCTTCCTAAACTATCAGCACTATCTTGCATGCAGTAAACTTTGTAGTTATGCATTTGTGAATTTAAGAATTAAATGTGTGTGTTGTTTGTATGTGTCTGTATGTTTTATATATATCAAGAGAGTGAGAGACAGAGACAGAGTGTGTTACCCTTTTTGACCTAAGTGATTAGCCAATATTTAGGGTCCTGTGGGTTGTTTCCATTAGGAGGAGAAAATGATCATGGAATCAGGTATATCTTTGATGAACGCTTGTTTATTTGCAAAGAATTTACATAAAATTCTGTTTACCTGGATATAGTAGGGTCAAATGACAAGAGGTCACAATTCCAAGTCCGCCTTTCCAGCCAGCATTCTCCCCAAATCTCTCTCTCTCGGCTTTTTCTCAGAGTCACACTATAAATGCTTTTCTTGATGCCCCTGGCTTTCTGCTGCTTCCTGCCTGCTTTTTGCCTGGTCTCACTGCTGGACCCACAGCCCCACATAGCTCCACCAATTAATCCCCAAACCTCTATGTTTGCATTCAGTCTAGTCCTTGGGATGTGGCTTCCAATGTTTCAGCTATCACTAAACAAATGGGCATTTAATTGTTCCCTTATTTAGTCTGAATGGAAGGTGGCTATCATGCCCGTCTGCTTCAAAAAGGTCTGTGAGTGGCCACATATCAAAGACATACTTGCTGGGAGCCACACAAACTCCAGCAGAACAAAAATGTAAATACGTCTTTCAATTTTCAGAGAACTGTACAAATAATAACGGAGTCCTCCTTTAATACTTAAATTCACAATACAAAACCATCAGTTTTTGTAAATATTCTTAATGCAGAAGAGTCTATCAGTTTCCCTTTAATGAGATGTGCTCCAAATTTTACTCTATATAGGATTATTCTGCACTCCTTATTCATAACTATGACCTTATATGTCCCCAGATTCACCAATACCAAGCAAATGTAGATGCTTCATTAACAGACTGCTGCTTAAGGTGAGAAAGAAGAAAGTCGCTTCCCTTCCATAAACTAGGAACAGTATGAGTTACAGCTGGAATAATCCATGTCTGTATGGGAGGTCAGTCAGTAGGTGGTGCTGCTACAAGATGTCTAAGGGCAGAAAAAGAAACTGAAGAGAATAGAATGGGGTGGCCAACCTGAGCCTGAGAAGGAGCCAGAATTTACCAATGTACATTGCCAAAGAGCCACAGTAATATGTCAGCAGCTCCACATCAGCTCCCCACCCCAGCTCCCAGCACCTCCCACCCACCAGCAGCCCTGCCACTCAGCACCTCCCCCTTCCTCCCCGCAACTCCTGATCAGCTGTTTCGTGGTGTGCAGGAGGCTCTGGGGAGAAGGGGAGAGGAGCGAGGGCACTGCAGGCTCAGGGGAGGGGGCGGGAAGGGGTAGAGTGGGGGCAGGACCTGTGGTAGAGCCGGGTGTTGAGCAGTGAGCACCCCCCAGCACATTGGAAAGTTGGCACCTGTAGCTCCAGCCCCAGAGTCGGTGCCTATACAAGGAGCCACATATTAACTTCTGAAGAGCCGCATATGGCTCCGGAACCTCAGGTTGGCCACCCCGGAATAGAAGATAACTGGAGAACAAACATGAAATTGGACAATCCTTCTAAACAGTTACATTTTTAAAATAGACTGTGTCTTGAAATGTTAAAAGTTCTGAACAATAAGGGTTAAACATCGGAAGAATAAACAATTCACCCAAGAAAAATATTAGTTCACCACTTTGGGAGAAATAACAAAAAGGCAAGGTCCTCCCCATTCTTTTATTGATTTACAAGATTGACACTATATTTAAGAAATTAGGAGAGCACTGAAATAAAGGATATGCACACATCAATCTGGAATTAGAGGTGATTTTACTTTCAGGCACTAGATGTTGCTATAACCCCAACATTATGTATGGTTTGAAGTTAAGTGTGCTAACAATTTTATAGGTTTCAGAGTAGTAGCCGTGTTAGTCTGTATTCGCAAAAAGAAAAGGAGTACTTGTGGCACCTTAGAGACTGACAAATTTATTAGAGCATAAGCTTTCGTGAGCTACAGCTCACTTCATCGGATGCATTTGGTGGAAAAAACAGAGGAGAGATTTATATACACACACACAGAGAACTCTGTGTGTGTGTATATAAATCTCTCCTCTGTTTTTTCCACCAAATGCATCCGATGAAGTGAGCTGTAGCTCACGAAAGCTTATGCTCTAATAAATTTGTTAGTCTCTAAGGTGCCACAAGTACTCCTTTTCTTTTAACAATTTTATACAAAGCTTTATGATATACTTTCAGTCAATTTTAATAAAAAGGGAAGATCAACATACTAACAACAGCCCAACTCTTCTAAATAAAGATAGATAATGATTTGAACAGTATTTCTGGGTAGGATATGATTTGTAACAGCCTTATATAATACTTTATAACAGGTTATTGTGCATATATATATAATCTTACATATCTATATAAAAGACAATTTGTTTTAACCATGAATATACTTTTAATTATTAGCATGCCACTTCTAAACCCTAACTTAAAGAGTGGCGGACCTTAGACTTTATTTGTTGCATTGTATTTTTGTATATTTACTGGAGGTTATTTTCACAGCTTAATTCTTCAAGTAGGAGATTCTTTGCTCAAGGCAGATGTCTGAGATTGCACAACTTTTTAAAACAAATTCTCAAAGAAAGTTTTGATCTGAATTTAGATATGTTCTCCTTTAGAATTCATGCAGATTATAGGAGCAGATTTTCTGCCCCAATCTGCCCTCTTTGCACCACTGAGGCTGTTCAAAGGGAATATAAATCACCTGAAAGTCTCCTGTTGGGGATTCCCTGGGAATGAATGAGTCCTCAACAGGTGTATTGACACCAGAACTGGCTTCTGTGCCTTTCCCATCGGCAACCAGCCAGGGCAGAGGCATATTAGCATGGGGATAGGGGTGTGGCTGGAGCATATTGTGCTCTGTCAACCCTCAACAAGGGTATAATAACTTGGAGACCAGAGGCAGCTGATGTAAGTTAGAATAGCCCCAAGATGTTCTAATTTATCCTAGAACTGGAGCAGAGAATTGGGGAGCAGTAACTGCCTTCTGGACATCTCCCCACTCTGCTGTGAAGCTGGGTGCAGGAGAGGCTCTGGCCCATAATTCACATTAATGCTAAAGTGAATGCTAAAATGCTAAAATGAATTTCAGAGTGTGCCAGTTTGGGGAATCTGTCTGTACAACATAGGAATTCTGGCTGATATTATGAAGTTATTACTATGAAAATTGCTGAATCATTGAATGCATCTATGTGTATGTGGATTCCACCTGTACTGACAAGAGCTGTGTGGCATCACTGCCTGACCAGGGACAACAGAGAGACTTTACCCTTAACAACTGTACTTTAACCAAACAATGAGTATGCTAAGGAGGTTGGCTGAAGCTAGTTTCTCCCATTTTCCTGCACAGGGCTTGGAAAGTGGAAATAGTGGAAAATCATCAGAAGGAAAACAAAGGAGCTACATGGTGGTGGGATATATAAACTCAGGAGAATCACTGGGATAGGTACAGAAATCTTAGGGCAGGAGAGATGAAGGACATGGACCAGCCAAGGTCAGAGAAGGCAAACTGCGAAAAGGAGGCTCCACGATTGAGAAGACTAGTTGTGCATCGCAGCAGAAGGACCCTGGATGGTCCTGGAGAAATCTGACCCCATCCAAAAGAATGCTGTGGTGTGGTGAGAAAATGGAAATATTTGTAGAGTTTATTATTTTTTATACATTTGTGCTTTTCTGATGTAAAGAGCAATATGTGTTGCAATCCTGTGCAAAGTCTGTCTGTGTGCTATGTGTTATACCTAACACATATCTAGGGCCCTACCAAATTCACAGCCCATTTTGGTCAAGTTCATGGCCATATGATTTTAAAAATCATAAATTTCATGATTCCAGCTAGTTAAATCTGAAATTTCACAGTGTTGTAATTGTAGGGGTCCTGACCCAAAAAAGGAGTAGTGGACATGTCACAAGGTTATTGTAGGGCGGTTGCAGTATTGCTACCCTTACGTCTGTGCTAATGCAGGCGGTGGCACTGTCTTCAGAACTGGGCAGCTGGAGAGCAGCAGTGCCGGCCGGGAGCCCAGTTCTGAAGGCAGAACCACCGCCAACAGCAGAGCAGACGTAAGGATGGCATGGTATGGTATTGCCACCCTTGCTTATGTGCAGCTCCTGCAGAGCTGGGCCCTTAGTCAACAGCTCCCACTCTCCAGCTGCCCAGCACTGAAGGCAGCAGCGCAGAAGTAAGGGTGGCAATACCACAAACCCCATAAAATAACCTTGTGACCCCCCTGCAACTTCCTTTTGTGTCACGACCCCCAGTTTGAGAAACACTGATTTCCCCCATGAAATCTGTATAGTATAGGGTAAAAGCACACAAAAGACCACTTTTCATGGGGGAGACCAGATTTCACAGTCTGTAATGTGTTTTTCATGGCTGTGAATTTGGTAGGGCCCTACACATACCCTTGAAGAGTTAACCTGTGGACCCAGAACACCCAGCTGGCTGGAATTCTGGGAGAGGGTGTGTTTAAGCTATCTGAGGTCTGGGGATTTAATAATGGCCCCAGTAGGTAGATAGTTAGATCATAAGGTTTCAGCTTTCAGGAGGGGATATTAGATATAGGATCTGCACTTTGATAGTGTACCTAGAGGCCCCAAGACTAGGGCAGTGTCTGGACTCAGTTCAGACTCTGGAGACTTAAAACACATGGGATACAGTGGTTAGATCCCTCTTTGCAATTTAGTTAGTGGCCAAGAGGTAGGTAAGGCACCTGACTAGATCTGGCATATCGTGGCATTTGTTATAAAATCACTCCATTTAATACCTATTATTTTTCTGATACATTTGCTTTCAAAGGCATTTAGATGTTTATCTATACCATTGGTGGTTTCCAGCATTCACATCCATATGTTAAGATGGAAATAACATTTGAATTAAAGATTCATAGTTTGGTCTTTAAGTTGTAGATTTTGATGACCAAAACTTGTTTAAGCTAGTGAATGCAGCTGCCACCTTGCCAACTGATGACATTATTTCCTTCTGGATATCCCCATTGGCTTGCACCTTATGTCCAACATGTGTGAATTGACTCACCTCTTGTATTTTTTGCCTTATAAAGGAATGCTCGAGTTGGGAGTTGCTGGGGTTCTCATTAGATGTGTTTTTCATTACTGATTATTAGCCCTGTATTTTTTGCAATGCTAGACAGTCTTTTGGTCGTTGCTTGCATGTTGATTGAGCAATCACTTAGAAGAGCTATATTGTCAGTAAAATCTAGATTTCTAGTATACTGTTAAGCCATGTGTGGCCTGTGATGTATGCCTCTAAACTTTTTTTCCCCCTCATAATGAAGTCAATGGCAATGCCATACAGAAGCGGTGAGAGAATCCATTTTTGTTTGAGACAGTGTCTATGTTAAGTCATTCACTCAAACCTGTGTTTACTTTAACTGGGAAAGCTGCACCTTAGAATAAAGCCTTGATGATGTTAATTATTTTTACTGGCTACCATAATATTTCAAGATGTTCCAGGGTGAATTGCCATGAAGGCTGTCAATGCACTCTTAAAATCTATGAAGTTTATGATGAATGTTTTTTGCCATTCTATGCTCTTTTTGATGATTATTCTTAGAGTGGAGATGTGGTTGACACATGATCTTCTAGGCCAAAATCCAGCTTGTTATTCCCTTAGCTTCATCTCGACCACTTCCTTTATTCTGCTTACAATGATACTGCAGAAGACTTTGCCTCTCACTGAAAGGAGTGTAACATCTTAGCAGCTATTGGAGTCACTTAGGTCCACTTTTCTTGGGTATTTTGTCTATCATGCCATTTTTCCATTGTTCTGGAGGTTTCTCTTAGTGCTATACTGTGTGAAAGAGTTTGGTAATTTTATTAATGGTCTCAATGCAAGATTTCCCTGGAGATTTGATCTTTATCTGCAGCTTTCCCAGGTTGAACTTTTGTATTACATCTTTAACTTTTTGTGTGTGTGTGATGTGAGTTGTTACAATTTCTAGTTCTGAGTGTTTAATTTCTTTATCAAAGACAATAGTTTCTTGTAGTGTTCATCGGCTTAGCACCTGTTGACAGTGCTCTGCTCTTTGTTCTTTGTCCACCATTGTTAAGGCCTTTCCTTGTTTATCCTTAACAGGCCCTTTGGCTGATGCAAACTCACCATTTAGAACCTTGTTGAGCTGATAGTGTTTTACTGTCACCTTTTTCAGCAGCTGCTTCAGCTTCTTTGGTGATGTTATCCATATACTTCCTCTTGTCTCTTCTCACACTGCTTTTTACTGCTTTGTCCTTTATTTTATACAGAGTTTTTGCTGCTGCTTTTTCTAAATGTATTTTTGAGGCCTTGATGTTTGCTTTGACTTGTTTCCTTTCTTTCACACAGTTCCATGTATCCTAAGTTGCTTGTGTGGAAACCAGCTACTGTTGTTGCAGTGTCTATGATATTGTCACACAGAAAAGAAATAACACTGTTGACCTCTTGTGGTGGACCTAAGTCTTGTTGCGCCTAAAATACATTTTCCAGTTCAATCTGCTGTTATGTTTTGTCTATTAGCCTTTTATTGTCAATTTTCTTAATGCTTTTTTGGGGGGGATTGTTTTTCTTGAGTTTGATCTTCGGTCTTGCCACACATAAATTATGGTCTCCCAGTGTCAATTTCTCTGTATGCTGTGACATCTGGACAGTTAATCTAAGTTTCCTTTCAATACATAGATGTTCGTTCTGGTTTCTGCTGACTCCATCTGGAAAATTCTCATACTTTATTGAGTCTTAGTATGGTAATAGTGTCCCACCAGTTATGATCCCTTACATTAGGCACTGTTCTACCATTCTTTCACCATTCTGATTTTGGGAACCAAGGTCATGCATGCTCATTGTTTTCACCACTTCTTTGTTGTCATCTCCAACCTTGGCATTGAATTCCCCAATTACTAAGCAAATTTCATGCTTGGAAATACTGTCTATCAGAGTTTGTAGGCAATGATAGAATTGATATTTGATCTCATGTAGCTGTCATTTGGTGTGTAACAGTGTATAACGGTCATTTTAAAGTATTGTGTTTGAAACCTAGCTCAGAGCAATTGGCTGTTAATTGGTTCCAAGTCCATGAGCAATTTTTCCACTTTACAAGTATTAATTAGTACTTCTCCTTCTGATTGGCAACCATCTTGTACCCCCAAATATATTATGGCTTTGTTTTCATTTTTTAATCACTTTTTGTCAGCTCCTGGCCGTCAACATTCACTGACTCCAAGGATTTTGAGATTATTTCATCATGTATATGACTTTTGTTGTTGTAATTGTTCTAATGTTCAAGAAACCTACTTTCCTGGTTAGTTGTTCCTTCAATAAAGAACTTCTCAGAGTGTTAGCTTCCTGATGGCTTTCACAAAGACTCATCATTTCTGCCGAGACAGAGTCCATGTCTTAGCCATTCCAGCAAACAGCATGCCAATCTTGTGTTTCTGTAACTTAATTTTTTTTACAAAGATAGGTTATTGGCCTATTGCTCAGCCCCCAGCCTGGACTACCAGAGCACTGCTTTTCATCTGGTCCCTACCTCTTGACCTTGTCTGGCTTGGTTAGCCCTACCAAGAGTTAAAACACTTGCCAGTTAGCTCTCAGGGTCTTTGGAACACACAAGCCATTCCACTGCATCAAGATGCAGTTTCCCACGAAAGGAAAGAATATAAGATGACTAGAATAGAATTCAGGTTTTGTGAATATATTCAAGAATATTCAACTGTCCAAATCTGTATAAATAATATGACCCCAGTCATCCCAACTTACTGCCTTTATCTCAAAAATATATATTCACATCACTTTTTGTATTATCCAACCAATTGTATTTACAAGTAACTCTGGACGTGAACACCGTAAAAGGGACAGCCAGTAAAGTGTACAGTTCTTTAGTTTGTGTTTCAAAGTAACTTTCTTGTGCAGAAAAACATTTGTCAGAGGCAACATATTGTTTGGTCTTTGCTAATAAAAATGAGGTCAGTTTCTATTATGATTTGGTTTTAGTCATAGGCGCTGACTCTGTGGGTACCCACAGATAAAAATTAGTGGGTGCTTATCACTCACTGGCAGATAAGCTCCCCCTCCTTCCCGCCTGCCAGCAGCCCCTGCCAATCAACTCCTTCCCTTCTCTCTCAGCTGTTCCGCAGTGTGGAAGGGCTGGGAGGGAAGAGGAGGAGCAAGGACAGGGCACACTAGGAGGAGGCGGAAAGAGGGGGGAGGGGGTAGAGCGGGGGTAGGAAGAGGCAGGGAACTTAGGGGAAGGGGTGTAGTGGGGTTGGGATCTGGGACTTAGCAGGGCTTGAGCACCCATGGGGAAAATTAGAAGCCTGCACCTGTGATTTTAGCTGAGAACACAGAGAGAAAGCGATTATGTCTGACTGTAATCATTTAGAGCACAGGACATTATAGTAATCTCTCTCACTTATTACAAAATGAGAAACGGTTTAGAAAACATGACCTATGAAGAAAGGTTGAAAGAATTGGGAATGTTTAGTCTAGAGAAGAGATGGCTGCAGGGCAACATGATAACAGTCTTCAAATATGTGAAAGGTTGTTACAAAGAGGATAGTGATTAACTGTTCTTCATCTCCACCAAGGACAGGACAAAAAGTAATTAACTCAATTTGCAGCAAGGGAGATTTAGGTTGGATATTAGAAAAAACTTTCTAACCAGCAGCATAGTGAAGCACTAGGTCTGTTACCTAGGGGTATTGTGGAATCCAAGTCCTTGGAGATTTTAAAGAACAGATTAGACAAACACCTATCAGCGATACTTAATCCTGCCACAGCATGGGGCAATAGACAAAATGACCTATTGAGGTGCCTTCCAGCCCTACATTTCTATGATCACTGAAACCCTCTCTAGCCCCCTCAAGCCTCCTGTCTGCCAGTCTATCCAAAACACTCTGGCTAAAGTCATCTGCTGTCCTGCAAGACTCGCTCCTTCAGACTTCTTTGGTTTCCTGTCTCTTACTGCAACAAATTAAAACCCTTTGTACTCACCTGCAAGGTCTTTCCTAATAGTGTATCTCTGTGTTGTGTTTGTGATCTTAGATTTTACGATGATGAGGATAGTGAAAACCTAGTTAGCTAGATGGATGGAGATATTTGTTTTGTAAAAAAGCTCACTGCTCAGAAAGTGCCTGATGCAAATATTTGCCAGTAGCAAGAATAATATTTTTGGCTTTTATACATTTTTATTTACTGATTTATAAATTTATTTTTCATCATCAGTCATCAGAACTCAGGTCATTCAACTGGGAGATTACTGACTGAAGAAATATTTCAGTTAAAATCTGGGTGATTGGTGTTAAAAAAATTGTACCCAGGTAGTGTTACAGCTCAGGTGCCTGTTGTAGCCTGTTCTAACCAGGTAGCAGAAGTTTAATTAAAAATAACTTTGATGTTGTATATCAGAGTGAAACAAACTCCTAATATAAAATGAAGGAGAAAAATGCAGTTAAAACAGGATCTTATCATCACTATGCATTGAGCCCATATATTATATGTATATATATATATATATTATAACCTGGATTAGACTCAAGGATTACAGGTCTTCAAAGATTAACCTATTGTGTGCCACAGGCAGAGAATAGGAGGAACTGAGACACACCAATGCCTGGGGCCCTTGGAAAGGCTGGGAACTGATTTTTAAGATATACCCAGGTGAACCTAGCAAGTGTCTTGTTGCTGATAGTAGAATGGGAAATGACCTCCAGCCCATCAGACCAGCAAGTGCCATAAGGAAAAATAACGATTCCAAACACTCTTTAGCCTCTGTCTAGATAAGATGGGCTAATTTTTTTTACTGAATGCACCTAGTTTGCACAACAAAAGTAGTAATCTGTATTCACAATTAAGGGAGCAAATTTATAAACAGGCAACATCTTCCCCCTCATTACATTTTCAGTGCATTTATAATGGGGTGTGTTCCTTTGTTTGCACAAGCAAAACGTTTCACAAAAGTGGCCATAAAGTAGGCAACAGCTAGCAGAAGCATCACTGCCTGAACACTAATGGATATTTCAATGCTGTGATAGAAGCAACCATGTAGACCATCTGGAAGTGCTTCACTGACCACCAGAGATCCACAGACAAAAATCTGAGTATTGATGTAATAATGTAATGTCATAATAAAAGCAGGATCAGACACAAGAACAGTAGAGGGAAGCAATACAGCACTACAGGTAAGACAGCATCAAACAGGAAAGGCAAAAGGCTCAAGGCACAAAAGACAATAGGAATCTCCAAGACAGGTCCATGCAGTGGTGACTTATGCTGTGTCTACCAACCACCAGCACAAGTGCTAAAGCCTGGAGGCGAGAAGATCCTCTTTTCTCCTTTCAGAAAAGGGGTTAGGAGAATAGGTGCTAGAACTAGAGGTGCTACCGCACCCCCTGTCTTGAAGTGGTTTCCATCATATTCAGGGTTTACAGTTTGGTTCATTTGGCTCTCAGCACCACCCACTATAATGTTCCAGCAGCCCTGGTTAGGAGTGACAATATCACCGCTTCCTGGCTGATCCTCTGCTGGAGTGTGAATTTTTCTTTTTTTAATTACTTTTTATATGGAGCCTCACTGTGCATGCAGTTATACTAGAAAAGCAAAACGTTTGCCATCATAGTTTATTTTATTCAGAGAATAAGCTGTGTCTATACAAGGAGGGTTTGCCAGTATGGCTACACCTATATAGCTACACAAACCTTATCTAATATAGACAGGCCTAAGTGTCTTGACCACGGGGAGTCTGTTATAGAGCAGGGAATTGAATCTCTTCCAAGTCTCAGTCTAGTGCCCTAAGCACTGGCCCATCCTTCCTCTTGTTCTTCTGCATCACGTCTAAAATGTGACAACATTTTAAGATTTTCTTTTAAATAACTAACTTCCATGCAACTGTCAGAAAAGGAATGTCAGCAAACTCAACAAGTTATGTCAGATTTATCCTATTCCAAGAAGCTGGGTGAACTTTCACACTTTATAGTGTTTTATATGATGTTTTCAAAGTGAATCACACATGCTTTGCTTTGTTTTTTTCTCTGGCTGAGTCACCTAGTATCCCAGCCAGATTTGGGCAGATATAACAGGAGTCACACTGAAGTATTCTACAAAAGAAAGTCAGTCTATTCTTATTTTAGATTACTTCTTGCATATCCTTAAAGATATAATGGATCAACTTTATATCCATTAATGTCAATGTGCCAAATATTTGCAACTAAAGGGGCAAATTTTGCCCTAGTTCACACTAACTGCATCCCATGACACCCCAATCAATCCAGTGGGCTTAAAGGAGTGTGAGTCAGTACAGAATTTAACATCATGGCTCGCAATTTGTCTGCAAATATTATGCACCAGGGTTACTTAGTTGGATATAATGTAGAAATAGATGAAGACTGAAAAGTTAGTGAGCCAGATTCTGGGCTTAGTTACATCTATGCAACCTGGATTTCATACACGTAATTCCACTCAGAATTTGGCTCATTACAGGACTTGAATGTATGACAGCAAATGAGCAGAAATTTGTGTGAAACTTAAAAAGTCCAAACGTCAGATTAGGTTGTGGGAAAACATCTTATTTTTCATTTTGGAAAAACTAGCCACATGTTCGCAGATGGAATTTATCCAGTTCTTCATGTAACAATAAACTACTAATGCAGCAGCAGTCTCCTTTAGCAATATGGCAATACTCTAATAAGAATTAAACTTGTTCTCAGTCAGTAGTCTGCAAATTCCTTTTTTGGGGCGGAGGGAAGGGGAAGAGAAACCCTGGTCATTGCAGTCTGGGTTGGACTGGTGGTGGGGTGGAAGGTGGGGAGAGGGTAAGAGAAGAAAGTGGGGTTAGGATGTTGTCAAGATACTGGAAAAAATGTTCCCTTCCAAACACATCCAGAAGTTTTTGCTGCATGCTCTGTGTGTTTATTTTTCAAAGAGTCATATAATAAACACGTCCAAATCCCCGGAATGCACATTAGATTGCTGCACGTATAGTTTTAACAGTGCATTGTCTTTGGAAAGTTTTCAAAGTGATTCTGTATATTTGCAGTATCTGTAGTTAGCACACTCTCAAAGCAAGAGTGATTCATTTCCTGCCCTGAGGTTGTTTATTGTTTTGGCTTTTTTCCTTTTTTTTCTGCACCCTGCTGGGTATGTAGTGGAAAAATCACTGTTAGAGGCTAACGAAAGTGTGAAGGGATTAAGGATTAACACATATTCCAGGAAATTTCTATCCTGTAGCACTTTATATTAAGGATTCTGTTGGCAGTCATTGAGCATGATCAAAAATGGATGCAGAATCCTCTGATGAGTGCATACATCACTATAATTTTTAGGTAAGTGTGTCAGCCAGTGGCTTCAGTTATTAGTATCAAATAAAAGTTCATGCATAACTAAAGAGGGAAGCCTGGACTATTTTAATAATAGTCACTTCAGTTTAGGGTAAGCAGTTGCTAGACATTTGTATTTGGTATTTTCTGGGGTGGGAAAGTTGTTGGAAATTCAAGATCTATGGAGATGTTCAGGTTCCAGATTTATGGGAGAGAGATAGGAACTGAAATAAAATAGATTCATAGATACTAAGGTCAGAAGGGACCATTCTGATCATCTAGTCCGACCTCCTGCACAGCGCAGGCCACAGAATCTTACCCACCCACTCCTATGAAAAACCTCACCCATGTCTGAGCTATTGAAGTCCTTAAATCATGGTTCAAAGACTTCAAGGAGCAGAGAAGCCTCCCTCAAGTCAACTATGCCCCATGCTACAGAGGAAGGCGAAAAACCTCCAGGGCCTCTCCAATCTGCCCTGGAGGAAAATTCCTTCCCGACCCCAAATATGGCAATCAGCTAAACCCTGAGCATATGGGCAAGATTCACCAGCCAGATACCCAGGAAAGAATTTTCTATAGTAACTCAGATCCCATCCATCTAATATCCCATCTCAGGGGATTTGGCCTATTTACCCTGAATATTTAAAGATCAATTACTTACCAAAATCCCATTATCCCATCATACCATCTCCTCCATAAACTTATCGAGTAGAATCTTAAAGCCAGATAGATCTTTTGCCCCCACTGCTTCCCTTGGAAGGCTATTCCAAAACTTCACTCCTCTGATGGTTAAAAACCTTCGTCTGATTTCAAGTCTAAACTTCCTGGTGGCCAGTTTATACCCATTTGTTCTTGTGTCCACATTGGTGCTAAGGTTAAATAATTCCTCTCCCTCTCCTGTATTTATCCCTCTGATATATTTATAGAGAGCAATCATATCTCCCCTCAACCTTCTTTTAGTTAGGCTAAACAAGCCAAGCTCTTTAAGTCTCCTTTCATAAGACAAGTTTTCCATTCCTCGGATCATCCTAGTAGCCCTTCTCTGTACTGCTCCAGTTTGAATTCATCCTTTTTAAACATGGGAGACCAGAACTGCACACAGTATTCTAGGTGAGGTCTCACCAGTGCCTTGTATTACGGTACTAAAACCTCCTTATCCCTACTGGAAATGCCTCTCCTGATGCATCCCAAAACTGCATTAGCTTTTTTCACAGCCATATCACATTGGCAGCTCATAGTCATCCTATGATCAACCAATACTCCAAGGTCCTTCTCCTCTTCCGTTACTTCTAATTGATGCGTCCCCAACTTATACCTAAAATAATCACTCTACTGGAAAATTTCTTAAATCTAGGTTTTGAGTCATAAAAGTACAGGAGCTGCATGTTTTACTGCTCGTATCTGTACTCCATGAATATACACCCAATAGTCCCTAAACTCCCCAAATCCTATTCCAGCATGCACTGAGATCTGCCTAATTCCTGGGAAAGAATCTCTGGATGCATCTTTTCTTTAGTTATTCCAATGTGCTGGCCAAGAATCTGGAAAGGATGTCCCCAATACATTATAAATACACATTCAACAAGGCAAATCCAGGATGTGTTTTTGCTGCTTTCTGTGTAAAAGACTTGTTTGTCATTGATTTTAGTGAGAGCTGGTTGCAGGTTTCTTTCATTTCCAATTCAATAAGAACTAAAAATGGTCAAATGGATAATCTAGCTGTTAATCTAAAGATGGCCTGACCAACCTCCCACTCTGAACAGATATATTCTGCATACTCTATGCACACAATCCCAAGCTTTCTAATAGCAGCTGGAAATCACATAACAAAGATGACATTTGTGAGCTTTACAGAATATCAGTGTTATCCAATGCAATTGACGCAACATAGAAACTTTCTTTTAAATAAATTACAAATGTTGATCTCTCTAATTGTCTACTGTGTCCAAAGGGGAAAAATATTGATTTAAACCCTTGAATCTCATGTACACTGTGAAATCTTGAAGAAAAGAAAACAGGAAAGCATTTGCAATATTAAAAATAGATTGCTTCCTGGAAGTAACAACCCCGCTGACCTTGTTTTTTTCACATTAAAATGGCATATCTTACAAGAGTCACTGTCAGGCAGCTCCTGATCTCATGTTGAATTCCCACTGGAAAACAAGTTGGTTGTGATATGTTTTGTAACGAGTTTTTATTTTTAAACAGTTTGTTTATAAATTGTATGTCATGGATTCAAAAAATAATCTCCTATAGAGTCTGATCCAAAGATGGACTCCCAATGACTTCACTGGACCCTGAAGAACAATCCAGGGCATAAAACTAATACGTATTGTAACTGAGTGCAACATAGGATCTCCCATATGAATACCCTTCAAAATGCATATCATTTTGAAAGATTCTATTATTTCCAGTGGAAATCCCAATTATGTAGACAAGAAATATTGCTGGAACAGTAGAACTTTTAAAAGAGGAGCAGTTTTTAAGTGTGCCCATTGGATATTTACAAATATAGCAAATATATTCAAGGGATGCAATCGAACAGATACCACTGACCTGAAGAGTTCTTCTAGAATTATAGAATATCAGGGTTGGAAAGAACCTCAGGAGGCCATCTAGTCTAACCCCCTGCTCAAAGCAGCACCAATCCCCAACTAAATCATCCCAGCCAGGGCTTTGTCAAGACTGACCTTAAAAACTTCTAAGGAAGGAGATTCCACCACCTCCCTAGATAACGCATTCCAGTGTTTCACCACCCTCCTAGTGAAAAAGTTTTTCCTAATATCCAACCTAAACCTTCCCCACTGCAACTTGAGACCATTACTCCTTGTTCTGTCATCTGCTACCACAGAGAACAGTCTAGATCCATCCTCTTTGCAACCCTCTTTCAGGTAGCTTAAAGCAGCTATCAAATCCTCCCTCATTCTTCTCTTCTTCAGACTAAACAATCCCAATTCCCTCAACCTCTCCTCATAAGTCATGTGTTCCAATCCCCTAATCATTTTTGTTGCCCTCCGCTGGACATTTTCTAATTTTTCCACATCCTTCTTGTAGTGTGGGGCCCAAAACTGGACACAGTACTCCAGATGAGGCCTCACCAATATCGAACAGAGGGAACGATCACGTCCCTCGATCTGCTGGCAATGCCCCTACTTATACATCCCAAAATGCCATTGGCTTTCTTGGGAACAATGGCACACTGTTGACTCATATCCAGCTTCTTGTCCATTGTAACTCTTAGATCCTTTTCTGCAGAACTGCTGCCAAGCCATTCGGTCCCTAGTCTGTAGCAGTGCATGGGATTCTTCCATCTTAAGTGCAGGACTCTACACTTGTCCTTGTTGAACCTCATCAGATTTATTTTGCCTCAATCCTCCAATTTGTCTAGGTCCCTCTGTATCCTATCCCTACCGTCCAGCGTATCTACCTCTCCTCCCAGTTTAGTGTCATCTGCAAACTTGCTGAGGGTGCAATCCACACCATCCTCCAGATCATTTATGAAGATATTGAACAAAACCGGCTCCAGGACTGACCCTTGGGGCACTCCACTTGATACGGGCTGCCAACTAGACATGAAGCCATTCATCACTACCCATTGAGCCTGACAATCTAGCCAACTTTCTATCCACCTTATAGTCCATTCATCCAGCCCATACTTCTTTAACTTGCTGGCAAGAATACTGTGGGAGATCGTGTCAAAAGCTTTGCTAAAGTCAAGGAACAACACGTCCACTGCTTTCCCCTCATCCACAGAGCCAGTTATCTCATCATAGAAGACAATTAGATTAATCAGGCATGACTTGCCCTTGGTGAATCCATGCTGACTGTTCCTGATCACTTTCCTCTCCTCTAAGTGCTTCAGAATTGATTCCTTGAGGACCTGCTCCATGATTTTTTCCAGAGACTGAGGTGAGGCTGACTGGCCTGTAGTTTCCTGGATCCTCCTTCTTCCCTTTTTTAAAGATGGGCACTACATTAGCCTTTTTCCAGTCGTCCAGGACTTCTCCCGATCGCCATGAGTTTTCAAAGATAATGGCCAATGGCTCTGCAATCACATCCGCCAAATCCTTTAGCCTCTCGGATGCAGCGCATCCGGACCCATGGACTTGTGCCCGTTCAGCTTTTCTAAATAGTCCCGAACCACTTCTTTCTCCAAAGAGGGCTGGTCACCTCCTCCCCATGCTGTGCTGCCCAGTGCAGCAGTCTGGGAGCTGACCTTGTTCGTGAAGACAGAGGTAAAAAAAGCATTGAGTACATTAGCTTTTTCCACATCCTCAGTCACTAGGTTGCCTCCCTCATTCAGTAAGGGGCCCACACTTGCCTTGACTTTCTTCTTGTTGCTAACATACCTGAAGAAACCCTTCTTGTTACTCTTAACATCTCTTGCTAGCTGCAACTCCAGGTGCGATTTGGCCTTCCTGATTTCACTCCTGCATGCCCGAGCAATATTTTTATACTCTTCCCTGGTCATTAATCCAATTTTCCACTTCTTGTAAGCTTCTTTTTTGTGTTTAAGATCAGCAAGGATTTCACTGTTAAGCCAAGCTGGTCGCCTGCCATATTTACTATTCTTTCTACATATCAGGATGGTTTGTCCCTGTAACCTCAATAAGGATTCTTTAAATACAGCCAACTCTCCTGGACTTCTTTCCCCCTCATGTTATTCTCCCAGGGGATCCTGCCCATCAGTTCCCTGAGGGAGTCAAAATCTGCTTTTCTGAAGTCCAGGTTCCATATTCTGCTGCTCTCCTTTCTTCCCTGTGTCAGGATCCTGAATTTGACCATCTCATGGTCACTGACTCCCAGGTTCCCATCCACTTTTGCTTCCCTTACTAATTCTTCCCGGTTTGTGAGCAGCAGGTCAAGAAGAGCTCTGCCCCTAGTTGGTTCCTCCAGCACTTGCAACAGGAAATTGTCCCCTACACTTTCCAAAAACTTCCTGGATTGTCTGTGCACCGCTGTATTGCTCTCCCAGCTCATATCAGGGTGATTGAAGTCTCCCATGAGAACCAGGGCCTGCGATCTAGTAATTTCCATGAGTTGCTGGAAGAAAGCCTTGTCCACCTCATCCCCTGGTCCGGTGATCTATAGCAGACTCCCACCACGACATCACCCTTGTTGCTCACACTTCTAAACTTAATCCAGAGACTCTCAGGATTTTCTGCAGTTTCATACTTGAGCTCTGAGCAGTCAAACTGCTCCCTTACATATAATGCAACTCCCCCAACTTTTCTGTCCTGCCTGTCCTTCCTGAACAGTTTATATCCATCCATGACAGTACTCCAGTCATGTGAGTTATCCCACCAAGTCTCTGTTATTCCAATCACATCATAATTCCTTGACTTCCAGGACTTCCAGTTCTCCCTGCTTGTTTCCCAGGCTCCTTGCATTTGTGTATAGGCACTTGAGATAACTCGCTGATCGTACCTCTTTCTCATCATGAGGCAGGAACCCTTCCCTCTTGCGCGCTCCTGCTCTTGCTTCCTCCTGGTATCCCACTTCCCCACTTACCTCAGGGCTTTGGTCTCCTTCCCCCGTGAACCTAGTTTAAAGCCCTCCTCACTAAGTTAGCCAGCCTGCTTGCTAAGATGCTCTTCCCTCTCTTCGTTAGGTGGAGCCCGTCTCTGCCTAGCACTCCTCCTTCTTGGAACACCATCCCATGGTCAAAGAATTCAAAGCCTTCTCTTCAACATCACCTGCATAGCCATTCGTTGATTTCCACAATTAACAGTCTCTACCCTGGCCTTTTCCTTCCACGGGGAGGATGGACGAGAACACCACTTGCACCTCCTTTATCCTTCTTCCCAGAGCCATGTAATCTGCAGTGATCCGCTCAAGGTCATTCTTGGCAGTATCATTGGTGCCCATGTGGAGAAGCAGGAAGGGGTAGCGATCTGAGGGCTTGATGAGTCTCGGCAGTCTCTCCTTCACATCGTGAATCCTAGTTCCTGGCAAGCAGCAGATTTATCGGTTTTCCCTGTCAGTGCGGCAGATAGATGACTTAGTCCCCCTGAGGAGAGAGTCCCCGGCCACCACCACCCGCCTGCTTCTCTTGGGAGCGGTGGTCGTGGAACCCCCAACCCTAGGACAGTGCATCTCATGCCTTCCAATCGGCGGAGTCTCCTTCTGTTCCCTTCCCTCAGATGTGTCATCTAGTCCACTCTCCGCATTAGTACCTGTGGAAAGAACATGAAAACAGTTACTTACCTGTATCTGCGTTGCTGGTACATGGACGCTCCCCTTTCTTCTTCTGGAGGTCACATGCTGCCAAATTTCTTCACCGTTCTCCTGTCCCCGCAGTGCAGCCTGCTTTGAATCTTCAGAATGGTTTGTCTGTAGAAGCATATCCTGACATCTGTCCAGGAAATCTTCAGTTTCTCTTATGCAACACAGGGTCGATACCTGTTGCTCCAGATCTTGAACCTTCTCTTCCAATATGGAGACCAGCTTGCACTTTGTACAGACAAAGTTGCTTCTGTCCTGTGGAAGAAAGACAAACATGGCACATCCAGTGCAGGTCACAACAGATGAGCACTCCCCATCCATATTACCTGCCTTCTATGAGCTTCCTCAGGAGTTGTAGTAACTACTCAGAGAAGCCGGCAAGATATAGCTGGTTTATAACACTAGATCCCACTTACTCAGCAATAGGGGCTCTCAGGAGCACCCCAACCTAGTGCTCCTCTATCTTCATTGACTTCCCATTCAATAAAGGGTCACATTCAAGTTTTCAGTCATCATTTTCAGAGCCCTCCAAGTTTTTCAAGAACCAGCCTCCTTATTTTGAGTGATCATGACTTCCCAGGACAGTTATGTTGCATTGAAACGATGGAAATGTCAATCTCAAGTGGTGTGTGGGGGAGACATCTTTTTTGGCTTGCCCATAACTATGGAACTCACTTCCAGAACACAGCAGGATTGACCTTGAACCTCAACATCTTCTGAACAAAGTGAACATACCATTTCTTTGTCATAATCTCAGTAATGCAGTAGGATCACACATGTAAAAACAAACAAATATAAATGAAAACTTGCCGCAAAATGGAGGAAGAAGAAAGACAGACACAGACATCTTTTTGTGTTCACTGGAATGAATTTGTAAGGTATTCAGATACCCTGATATACAACAAATAAAAATCTGTGCAAGCAATAAAATGAAAAGTAAAAGTTCCTTTCTTCCATCTTTCTCAGTTCCAAAACTTACAACACAAAGAGAAAAAACTAGAGATGGGAAAATTAGAGGAAGTTTTGATTTTCACTAATATCTTTTGTTACCTTCTAAATGTATAGACGGAAATGTGTTTTTCAAATTGATGGTGTCCCTTTCACATATAATTTAGTCCTATTCATTATACATTAAATGCATGTGCTACCTACCATTATACAGATGTGTAAATGTTATTGGCTCTTCTATTTGTTTGCATTTAGGAAGTTTTGAAATAATAATTTGAAAAGGGCACCACTGCATCAGGGTTTTTTTTAGTCTTTTAATTTTTTGTTCATTTTAATCTTGCTACATGTCATTCTTCCTCTTTCACCCTCTGCTGAAATTTTTAATTGGGTTTTCTTGCATTGCGGGAGTAGGATATTCCTGTGATCATGACACATTTGGATAGTCTTGCTCCAGGTTCAGATTCTGAGTGTTAAATGCCTGTGTGGAGACTGTGTGGATATAAGAAAGGAAACTGGAAGTAATTTTTCATGTTGCTTTGTTGCAATACAGATTCTTCTGTCCAGTTTTGAAGATAATGATACTGTAGTGCTTTCCAGCCAAAGACATCAAACGTTCTACAAGGATCACCAAACAGCCTATATACTGTGTGTGCAGGAATTATTTCATCCAGTCAATGAAATGTGGCCTCCTCTGGAGTGAACATGCACAATAACGCTTGCCTAAAGTTTAGAACAGGAAGTAAAGAAGAATCCAATTGAAATTTCAGAGGTAATTTTAGGTAGACAGAATGTAATTGGATGATTACTCATTTGGAAAGCAGCTAGAGCACCAGGGCTAACACCCTGGGATGGAGTATACAAACTCCACCCTAGGCAACACAGGGTTAACGAGCTAATATGGGCTTATGTGGCTCTGTCCCACCACATCTGTGAGAGATGTCAGAATTAGAGGGAGGAGTTTAAAAGGGAGAAACCCAGCTCAGTTGATGGCAGACCAGGGAGGAGAACAGACCTTCAGTCTTCAACTATGGAGGGGAAGGGGGACGACTGCTGCTTGACAGCTCCTCCCTGACGGAAGGGAAGATCCAATGCTGACTCACATGGAGAAGGGACTGTGCCTTTTTATCAACTTGTGCGCTCAGTTTAGGGCATAGCCCAACAAGTGCCCTGTGAAGAAACAGCACCTTAATGCAGCTGTGGGATGATTCATTTGTATCTGTTTATTGACACGCTGGAAGGGATGGACTATCTGGGACTTGGCCAGATGGCTGAGCTTCTTGAGACTGAATGGGTGTGCTGAAACACCCAGACACTGTGGGGCAGAGGCCTGGGTGAGTGCTGGAGCCAAGGCAAGGGCCTGAGGGGTTCGATGGCATAGGAACCCCATTTAAATTTGGGTAGGGTTGTTTGGTGGTGGGTGTATTCTGCTTCAGTGATTAAAGCATCAGTTCTCTCAGCTCTGGTATCCAGCCTGTCTGAGGCCTACCCTGGTGCCATCCTGAGTATCTTCACCCAACGTCTTATTTCCTCATTTTCTGAAGACCATAATTATAGAATTCCCTTCTGAAGCATCTCCATGGCAGCTCTTTGAACTGATCAACAGTAGTTGCTGCCACCCCACCTCCCCACATCCAGCAGTCTGTCTCACTCCAGCTTTACTGAGAGCTCTAGGCTTTTCCTCAGATTGTATTGCCTGCATCACAAACAAACATTGCCTTGCCAATAAATCGGTTTGCCAGTCAGTGGCTGATACATTTAGAACGTTCGCTTAGAAGTTCTAGAAGTGCCCCTCTCTGACCCCTAAATTTGCCCCTGTATTTTAGCCCTTTAGCTTCCTATCACCTCATCAAAGAACTAGAGAGTACTCTGAGGTAGATTATCTGTACTATCAGATTTTTAGGGTTAAACAGTAAAATTATACACCAGGGATATTTAATATATATAAAAATATGCACTTATTTATTCTAAAATGAGCCCATAACAAAAGCTCCAAGCAAACTTACAGAATGAAAGCAAACAATTTAGAAAAATTAAACAATAGTCCAGTGCCAATGAAAGGCTCTCTCTTATCATTTGGACAACATCTGCTCCAGCTCAACATACCTTATCCTAAGCGCCCTCCCTGAGCCCAGTATCTAACTTCGTTGGCTTTGAAGCTACATTAAATAAAAATACTGAAAACCCAGAAAAAAGTTTTGTATTTCTAAAAACACATAGTCCAAGCAAAAGTGACTGTCTCCTGGACTTTCATTTTGTGCTTCCACTCTTCAGTTTGCCACTCTGCTTTCAAAATCCTGGTTCTCCTTTCCCCAAAATCCTGGTTCTCCAAACCCAGACTTTTTACATTTTTGACCCCAGATTGGGGAAGTCAAATGAGGGCTGTATCCTTTTCCAGGTTTATTCATTCTCTAACTCGATGCATTTATTCATCCCAGGAAATAGTCATGAATCCAGTATTCATTTAGAGCTTAAACCTGCTCATTGAACCCCATGGAAACATTCCTATTGACTTCAATGAGCAGGGTGGCAAATGTGGTCTAGTGAACCAAACACAGGTCTGTGACACACAATATTTGGTTTCTATTCTCAGCTCAGTCATTGGCTCACTCTGTGATCTTGCCACATTCTCTGTGCCTCACTTTCCGGTCTCACTTTGTACAGCATCCTAATATCTTCAGATGAAAAGTTCTACATAGTATTTGTAATTATTTTTTTTATCATTACCTTAAACCATTGCCAAATGTCTGTTTAGACAAAAAGATTAAAAGCTAGGAGCTGCATTATAGTAGAAATATTTATATAGAAAATAATTACAATATACCACTCAACATTTCAGATTCCCCAGTATCATTTGTCACATACATCTTCATGTTTCAATGGCAGCTTGAAATACATGGTACTTACTGCCCTGTTGATTCCTGGAACTACAGACTAATACCCCATGAAATTAAGTGTTTATGCACCTAAATTCTGTCCTCACAATTTGCTTTGGATAAACACTGGCAAAGTGGTTTATATGCTAAGCTTGTTTTCCTACTGAAAGATGATCCTTAAAGTAACTTCAATCAACAGAAGTGCAACTTTAAAGACCAATGGTGATATTCTTTTTTTGAAGGGGTCTGTCAACAAATCAAGTTAAGAAGCCACTTTTGAAAGTCAAGCTGAAATGTTATAAAAGAATCATCAGCCTATTGCTATTTGTGGGTCAAGGATATTTCTTCAGTAAAGGCATTCAGATCCTGAGATCAGGCCCAAATCAGTTATTTTTCTTACCCAGATAAATGTAGTAATTCATTATTTTACAACATGGGGCTTAACTCCAGGACAGAGTGGCTTACTGGTAATAAAGTTCAAATGTTGGTGGCGAAATCAACTTGTCTTTGTGGGAACTTTACAACTGACAAAGAACTAAAAGTGGGTAGTGATAATCTCTAGTAGTATCCTGTAGACATCATGGCAATTAGAGACTTTTTTGTCACCCTAGGCAGATTCCAATCTCCATCCCTTTGCCTCCTGAAAACTAGCCAGGCAGGAAGGAAGCAGAGGGCAATGAGGCCAGACCCACATAGCTGTGACATTTCCCAATCAATCCACAGCAAGAGCTGTCTAGCAACTACTGTCTGACCAGGGAAGGACAGTAATAACTAAAGAACACTGGTGATCAAACCCCTGTGTCTGGCCCCATACTCGGTGGATCATACCCTCCTCTGATGGATACAAAAGTGATCTTTCTCTTTTCACACGTTGGCACACTTGTATAGTTTATGATGCCAACAAAGCTGCATTGCATTGAATTGAGAGGAATCCCCTTAAAAGGGCTGTAGCAGCTGGGGGCCCGAGCCATGTCAATGTGGCAGCTACTAGCCCAGCTGCTACTGTTGGCATGAGGAAGTGCCATTTGATCTGCATCCTCTCTCTCCCCCATCCCCCTCCCTGAAATCTGTTCATGCTGATGGAAAGGATGGTCAATTAGAAGCTGCATTGGTACAGTGGGTACCAGCCTAGTTGGTGGGTGGGCGGGCACAGCTAGTGGAGCTTCCCCTAGAAAATGCAGTGCTCTTGTCAGCTGCCTATGTAGTCTACTCCTAACACCAAGCCTGCCAAACACACACATAAGCATGAGTATTCCTCACTTTATCAAGGGGCGATGGACACTGTTCTCCTAGACACCTGATGCCTGGCTTCTCCCCTAGGCACAGAGGCACTGACCCTGATCCTATCAATGCCAATAATACTGATGAGTACTCCAGTGCCTCTTGAGATTACAGCAGTTATCTCCTGCCTTATGAATGAAAGTGTTGGGATGATCAATCATGAGAGATGGGGGCAACTTAGCAGGCCCACAACTCCTGGAAAGAAAAGAGCAAATGTAATGTACTAAATGCACATCTTAAAGCCTCTTCGGTGCCTGGAAAAATAAAACTTTGGTTGCCAAAACTGTTCCTTGTCCATGCTCCCATTTCAACCCCTGAGAAGTAAATCAAAGACACAGCAACAGGATTTCTTTCATACATGGAGTCCACACCCACCACAACAGCAGGTAGCTAAAGGCAATTCCTCTGGCAGCTCTCCATCGCCCAGAGGAAGTCCGTACAATAGTCTAGAAGAAATTATTAAGAAGCTAAGTGATACCCCACAGGCAACAGCACCTGGACACTAAGTTTTACTCATGAGCCTTAGGAATAAAAGCACAATGGAGACCTGAATTGGAAAAAAGAAAAATAAAAACAGATGATCTGATGGGAGCAACTTAACAGGAGTTGTAAGAGAAACAGAAGCAGCAGTTGGCTTTATCCAGCAGTATTGTCAAGGAAAGCCAGGTGTTGTCTGCTAAGATTGAACTGTGGGGCATCCTCAGAGCATGCACAAAAGCCGAGATTGGTGGGACTACCAATCGTGCATAGGAAGAAAGAGAGTTCATAGCTTTTCTTGAAGGATGGCTTCCTGGGGCTTTGATACTGGATGGGAATGCGGCTCATATTTCCCTGGAGAAACTTAACCAAATGCCTAAGAGAAGCCAAAAGAAAATACCAATTCCAGCCAGCCCTATCATATACCTAACCTTCATCCTCTATGTTAGGAATAGTAACTTTATTGGAGGAGAAAGGCATTTTGTATAAAGGAAATTGCTTTACCTGAATGCCAGGCCCTTGAAACAGACCAAAAGCAGATCTAGCGGTCCATTAAATAGCAGTACAAATAATAAGCACTTCTCCAAAAGAAAATGGAAGTGGCACAGCTTTCTTTATCAAAACTGAGAAGCTGACAGCAGAGAAAATGGTAGTTTTTATGGATCACTGACCAGGCAAAAGTGAAATTGAAATTTGAAATTGAAACAGACTGCGTATGAGGACAATGTAACCAATTGTCCCATGTAGAGCAAAAATACAGGTAATGTATACATGGGTTATATAAGTAGGATATATTTTACATATGGCATTTTTGTCAATCAGTATGATTTCTCTCATACATGAATAAATATGGAAGATTCCCATTGCATAAATTACAGTTCACACATGTTACATTGTGTATATATCATACGCTTTCTGATTATGAAACACATAGTCCTTTCCACACAGATTTTCTATAAGTATTCTAAGGGCTTGTCTACACTACAAATTAAGTCCACTTTATCTAATTCAACCTCGAGCCTCCAAATTAATTAAGTCGATAGTGAGTGGCCACACCATGCTCATTATCTCAGTGGAGTGCATCTTCACTAGCAGTGCCTGTATCAATGCATAAAGCAGTGCATCATGGGTAACTATTTCAAAGTGCAACTTGCCGCAGTGTGTTTTGGGAAGTTTGTGCAATGCCTCATGGGACTAAAGCATTGTTGCAGGGGAGAATGGGAACATTGCGTCGGCATCCCATGATGCACTGTGCTCCTTCCTTCATATCAACAGCAAACAACCTAATGGTTTTCGCACCTTAAAACCACCACATGTACGCCATAATCCCAGAAGCATGGAGCCTGCTCAGTTGTGCACTCTTGCTGTGAGCATCTCAAACACCTCGCACTTTTTTCTGCAGTATTTCCAGAGCCGAAGTAGGGTCTGCAATGTGGAACATAGCGATGTCCTGCAAGCAACCCTGTTGCAAGCCATTGAAAAAAAATAATTCACAGTTCCTGCTGGCAGTCACAGAGCAGCTGCACTCTGTTAAAGTGCTGTTTCTGATCCTGTGAAACAAGCACTGAGTGGTGGGACTGCATTGTTTTGCAGGTATGGGATGATGAGCAGTGGCTGCAGAACTTTCGAATGCAGAAGGCCACCTTCCAGGAACTTTGTGCAGAGCTTTCCCCTGCCCTGCAGTTCAGCAACACAAAAATGAGAGCTACTCTGACAGTGGAGAAGTGAGTGGCAAGTGCTATTTGGAAGCTTGCAACACCAGACAGTTACCAGTCAGTGGGGAATCAATTTGGAGTAGGTAAATCAACCGTGGGAGCTGCTGTGCTCCAAGTTTGCAGGGCCATTAATCGACTTCTGCTATGAAGGATAGAGAGTCTGGGAAATGTGCAGGACATAGTGGATGGTTTTGCCACAATGGGGTTCCCTAATTGTGGTGGAGCGATAGATGGCATGTATTTCCCCATCTTGACACCAGACCATGTTGCCAAAGAGTACATAAATCGAAAGGAATACTTTTCATGGTGTTGCAAGTGATGGTGGATCACAGGGGGCATTTCACCAACATCAACGTAAGATAGTTGGGAAAGGTTCTTGATATGCGCATCTTTAGGAACTTGGGTCTGTTCAAAAAGTTGCAATCCAGGACTTTCTTTCCATACCACAAAATGAACATTGACAATGCTGAGATGCCTATAGTTATCCTGGGGGATCCAGCCTACCCCTTGCTCCCATGGCTCATGAAGCCATACACCGGCCATCTGGACAGCAGTAAGGAACTGTTCAACTATAGGCTCAGCAAGTCCAGAATGGTGGTTGAATGTGCCTTTGGTCATTTGAAAGGGCACTGGAGAAGTCTACTAACAAGGTTTGACCTTAGTGAGGAGAACATCTCCATGGTTACAGCTGCCTTCTGTCTGTTCCATAATATCTGTGGAAAAAAAGGGGGGAAATTTTCCACAGAGGTGGGCAGTTGAGACAGATTGCATGGCAGCCATTTTTGAGCAGCCAGACACCAGGGCAATAAGAAGAGCACAGCAAAGGATGCTGTGTATCCGCGAGGTTTGAAAAGCCAGTTCAATAATGAGTCATAGTAATGTGAGCTGCTTGTCTGCATTGTGCTTTCCCAAAGCTTCACCTGGCTTGTATCACTGTCCCTGTAAAGCCAAGCCCGTGCCCAAGCCCACTGCTTCTACTCAATAAAGAACATTTATTTCTCAAATCCATTTACTTTATTTAACAAGCATAAGTTAAGTTAACAAGCATAAGTAAAGAGGGAGAACAGAAAAAAAGGTAACCTTTGGGATAAGGGGTTGTAAAGTTGGAACGGGAGAAATATTTTCAGCTGTGTAACATAACACCGCTTCCAGACCATCAAAGGTCTGTGAATAGGTGCCTTCTGTTCCTTGTACCATCCCCCTGAATTAAGTGAAAGGGATAATGGACTTTTCATCTATGCCTCATGGAACACTTGGGGGAGGGTGATTATGCACCAGGAGATGCTGGCTGTCTGTCCACCAGGGTCTGCAGAGGGACTCTACCCTCCTGCTTCTTCCTCCTGTTCAACCAGATGTCTCAATATGTCTGCTTGGTCCTTTATAATCCAAAGCATCTCATCGTGCACCACACACTCGTGCTCATTGGAAGCTTTCCTGCTCTCCATGTCCATGTCTAACTTCTCCAACAGTGAAATTCTCCATGCTTTCAGCTCCGTATCAGCTGTCCCGGAGGTGTTTATTATCTCTGCGTACATGTCCTCCCGCGTTCTCTTTCTCCTCCTTCTAATCAGTGAAAGTCTGCTTTCAGGTGTTGATGACACACTGAAGGACACATTTCCAGCTGTCAGTCATGGGAAAAAATAAAGGAGCCATTGTACATGAATAAAATGTTTCCATAGCAAGGCCATTTTCATAAAAAAACCCACAATTTTATTACACTAGGTGCAAGCCATAACATAATCAGAATCTGTAACCATTCACTGTGCTTTTTTGCTGCTCCAGCCATGGTGAATAGGCCCCCTGGGTCATGGGTGACTGCTTTTTTAATGAAGTTTATGGCAGGCTCATGTCGGGAGCAGAGGTAGCTAGTCGAACAATGGCCCTTTCCCATAGCACCACAGGAAGTTGTTTACAAATGTGGTGGGGAGGGGAATGTTTTCACTCCCAAATTGCAGAATCTCTCATGTGGGGCCCCAGTCCCTTATCAGCCACTTTAAACTACTTGCCGACCCAGGTCGAGCACAGTTAAGGCACATTAGCGGCCATGTGGTTT
Organism: Dermochelys coriacea; assembly: GCF_009764565.3. Lineage (NCBI taxonomy): Eukaryota > Metazoa > Chordata > Testudines > Dermochelyidae > Dermochelys > Dermochelys coriacea. The sequence goes on along the minus strand of NC_050071.1, from coordinate 91,882,934 downwards.
GGCAATTCGGAATGTAGGGAGGTGAGGTTGGTCTACATGCCCTTTTTTTTTCTTGTAAGAGCACTTTTAATGAGAACTTCCCCCGTTTCCCCTAGGCAACCCTATTTGATATCAGTCTCCTGAGGGTAACAGAGGCAGAAAAGAAGGAGATGCTGCAAATGTCTGGGTATAGACCTGGGATGACATTCCCCAGGTGTTATCTGGACCGGTGATCTGCTAGGTCACTCCAATCCTTGACTCTGGGAGCCAGCCTTACCTTGCTCTGCTGTGAGAACCCCCACTCCTAGGTTGTTCATGCATAGCCTCTGGAATGTAAGCTGCTCCTTGGATTGTGCAACAGAATGACACTAGCCAATACCTCTGGTCCTAGACACAATCCTAGGAACCACCATCTTGCAGTGTCCTGTTATGGACTGGATGCTGCAAGCTTATATGAGTTCATCAATTTAACAAAGAAATTGATATGTACCAGGTTTGTTATCCCAAGGGGAGTCTCTGACATGCTTCAAACCAAACACACTGCTTCAGGTAGAATAAACAAATAAATTTATTAACTACAAAATACAGATTTTAAGTGATTATAAATTGAAGCACAAGAAGTCAGATTTGGTCAAATGAAATAAAAGCAAAACGCATTCTAAGCTGATCTTAACACTTTAAGTGCCCTTACAAACTTAGATGCTTCTCGCCACAAGCTGGCTGGTTGCCCTTCAGCCAGGCTCTCCCCTTTGATCAGTGCTTCAGTCGCTTGGTGGTGATGTCTGTAGATGGAGGTGGGAGAGAGAGAGAGAGAGAGAGAAAGAGCATGGCAAACGTCTCTCCCTTTTATCATGTTCTTTCTTCCCTCTTGGCTTTACCCCCCCCTTCAGAGTCAGGTGAGCATTACCTCATCATATTCCCAAACTGACCAAAGGAAGAGGGGTGACTCACTCTAGAGTCTAACAGATTCTTTGTTGCTGTCTAGGCCAGTGTCCTTTGTTCCTGTGAGGCTGGGCTGGGTTTGACCCATACATGCCCTGATGAGGTGTGAACTGCCCCTCACAGTTGGAGAGTTTTGCCTGGGCTTGTTTTAAGCCATGAGGACACATTTTCAGCCTCATAACTATATACATGAAATTACAACATATAACATTACTATAATAACAATGCTCAGTGCATTATGAGCCTTCCAAAGACACCCAGCATGACAAACTTTGCATTGGATACCACACAATCATATTATAAGGATGAACATGGGGATGCAGGGTGTTTCCTCAAGGTACAGAACATCACACATGGTCCTTATGCTGCTATGCTCTGTCCTGCAATGATGCCAGCAGAATTAATTCAGGAGTTGCATGGGAAAGTGTTCTACCATGGTGGAAGAAATAAGACTGCCCTGCCCAGAAACATTTTGCAAAGGATTGCAAAAACCTCCATGAAAGTTTCCTGGAGATATCCATGGAGGATTCCCGAGCTATCCCAGTCCACATAAACAGTCGTTTCCAGAGGCCACCGTCTGCGCAGCTGGAGTGGCCTGTTGTAAGCAGAGAACCACAGCACCTCTCTTTTTCTTGTCAGTAAACATGCAATACCATCGAATGTGTGTGCCCACTGAAGTTTAACTGGACTTTCATTGTAATTGTATACTCACCAGAGGTGCCTTCCCTGGCATCACGGTCGCTCACCATGATGTCCTGCAACCCACAGGCCTCCAAGGTTAAAAATATTTCCTGGCTCTCGGCAAAAATGGATCCACCACTCGCCTGTCTCCCATTCTTCTCCTCTTCCTCATTGACCATATTGTCCTCCCTGTTGTCCCTAGACTCACACACCTGTGAGTTGTCCACGTTGCTTGTGGGGGTGCTGGTAGGGTCACTCCCAAGAATCGCATGCAGCTCATTGTAGAACCAGCATGTGTGGGATTCAGCACCAGAATGACTGTTCACCCCCCTTGCCTTCTGGTATGCTTGGCGAAGTTCTTTTATTTTCACAGAACACTGCTGTGCCCCCCTCGTGTAGCCCTTCTCCCCCATTCCACGAGAGATCTTTGCATAGATGTCAGCATTTCTTCTGCTGGATTGGAGCTCTGCCTGCACAGACTCTTCTCCCCAAACAGCAATGAGATCCACCACCTCCTGCGCAGACCAGGCTGGACTGCATTTGGGGCGTGTAGCCTCCATGATCAGCTGTGCTCAAGCTGGCATGCTGCCAATGCTGATCAAACAGGAAATGGGAAATCAAAAATTTCCAGGGCTTTAGCAGGGGAGGGACTGTTTCCTGTGTATCTGGCGGCAGTGCAGCAGAGTTGAGAATGATCTCCAGAGTGGTAATAGATGAGCACTATGGGACACCACCTGGAGGCCAATAAAGTCAAATTACACAATGCTGTGTCTGCATTACATCGCAGTTGACCAATGAAAATCAAATTAAGTGCCACACCTCTCGCAGAGGTGGATTACAGAAGTTGACATTAGAGGCCACTTAGGTCGGCGTAAAGGACCCAGTAGTGTAGACACATACATTAACAGGTCGACTTAAGGCAGCTTCCTTTGACCTAACTCTGTAGTGTAGACCAGGCCTAAATCAGTGGGTAAGTAGAGTATGCTACATTTTACACTAAGTGCGAGTTAAATTATTGTGGTTAGAAGATAGGAAGCATGATTGTGACTCCATTGAGTTTGCCAGAGAAGCCTCTTTGAAGGAATAGTGAAACTTCACACTTTTGAAAAGTAGTCCCCTTTTCTAGATTTCTGCCTGCCAAGTTGATCTTCCTATGTGAATATAGGTTTCAGAGTAGCAACCGTGTTAGTCTGTATTCGCAAAAAGAAAAGGAGTACTTGTGGCACCTTAGAGACTAACACATTTATTTGAGCCTAAGCATCCGATGAAGTGAGCTGTAGCTCTAAGGTTAATCTCTAAGGTGCCACAAGTACTCCTTTTCTTTATGTGGATATAGTAACAGATACCTATGCAGTGAGACCAGTGTCTCTCTCCCAGGGCCGTCCTTAGGATTTATGGGGCCCTGTGCAGTACTATTAAACTGGTTCCCCTATGCCCAACTTGCTCTTAGCAACACAAACATAAGTTTACAGTATGGGAAAACTTGCCATATGCACTTTATTATAACCAGTTTAAACAAATTAAGCACAAATTAAGTATTACATAAGACAGAGAATAATTAATAATAAAAGGAATAAATAATAAGTCAAAAGAATCCTTGGCAATTACTATAATACAGAGAATAATTAATAATAAAAGGAATAAATAATAAGTCAAAAGAATCCCCATTAGGGCAGACTTCCAGCTGCTTTGCACTGCCTCAGACTTAGGATCCTGATTCCTCACTGGCTTGAACTTTGTCTAGTCAGTTACACAAGTGCAAAGTGGATGTGAAATAATATTTTGATTTGGTAGCATTTTCTATCCAGGTTGGACAGGTGCAAACAAACCTTGCCACGTGTGGTGGTGGAGAGTCAGACCAAACTCCTTCTCAATAGACAGCTTTTAAGATATCAGAGAACTGTGCTAGCAGCACGACTGCTTGAAGAGCCACTCTTTTCCATCACGAGGGTTTATTCCGAAAAAAATATTCTTTGAGATATTTCTGTGTTGCACCCACACCTCTAAGCTCTGCCTGTTCATACGTCTGAACTTAAAATTGTCCAGTCCTTAAACTGTGCCTTCTCTTTGTTTGGAAAGATATTAGCAGCACATTTTGGGCACTGCCAGAAATACACGATAAATCACTGCCTCTAAAGCTCCATCAAAAACTGACATTTTCACAGCTCTAGCATGATTTGCTGCACAGATTCTTCACAAGACAGTGTCCCTGGCCTTTTTAACTCATGTTACCCATGTATTTACTTTATGAAGGTTGGACAAAACATTGTGAAAACTTAAGACATTGACTGCTCAACCTCTGGGCTGGCAAAAACTATACTGACTCACTGAAAAGCAAGAGAATCTTAGTACAACATATGATCATTCTATACACTAATAAGGAGATAAGCATAAGAGTTGTTGGAGGCTCTATTTAGCAGTAACAGGGCTATAGGAAAGCCTGTGAGCTGTAGCTCACAAAAGCTTATGCTCTAATAAATTTGTTAGTCTCTAAGGTGCCACAAGTACTCCTTTTCTTTTTGCTAATACAGACTAACACGGCTGCTACTCTGAAACCTAACATTTTTGGTGTCTCTGTGTCCCATTCCCTCCCCCAAACCAAACTTGTCACAAATAATTGTCAACAACTTAATTTTCTATTTTTGGCTAAGATTTTTATTTAAAAAAAATATTGAAATTGGATTGGGATTGTTAGCAAACATTTTTGGAAAACAAAGCTGTTAAATGACAATCTAACATGATTTTGATAAAGGTATTTAAAAAGTCTGGCAAAAAAGGAAAAACCAGTCCATTTTGAACCCTTTGCAAAACATAAGGTTGAAAAAAAAATGTAAAGAGAAAATAATCTGTAATAAAAGAATAGCTCTGATCTGATAATAATTTAATGCTCTATTGCTAACAACATCATGCTCAAAGCTTCATCAATAGTAACACTTACTGCTTTCATGCTTGGCTCATCTCCGGCCTGCTGATCCAACAGCTGCAGTAGGTAGATAGGTAGGAAAGCCACGGGTCTCCCAAATCCACCTCTTGGGGTGCAGAGTGGCAACAGCAGCACTGAAACCCTCAAGTCACACCACTGCTGCTGGTGAAGTGCCAAGTGCGGTATCTTGGGGATACGTGGTAGCTCCTGCCCCTCCTGGCTCCCCCGGATCAGATTGCTACCAGCCACTGGGCAAGATGCGCTCCCCAGCCAGCTGCACAGTCCAGTCCCAGGTGGTCAATTGGGTGGAGGTGCTCAGGTTGGCTGCTGAGAGGAAGTGAGTCACTGCCTTTATCAGTAGCCAGCCAGTCCGAGTACCTGCACCCCACCCAGCCCTGCCAGGGGGCCGGCCACTCCGCTGGGGGGCTGAGCTCAGCGCTGGGCGGGGGAACTCCAGGCATTGTTCAGTGGCGGCTGGGCTCCACTTTACGGGCACGGGGAGAAGAATGCAAAGAAAGGATACTTTATCCCTGAGGAACTGGCGAAGCCCAGCCCGCCTCACCTCATGGCAGCAGGGAGAGAGTCACACAGGTGAGTTCCCCTGCTCCTTCCCAGAGACCCCAGCAGTACCCTCCCTCAGAATGTGCGGCACTGGCACATTTGGCTCTACGACCCCTAAGGTAAGGAGACACCACACCATGCTCTTATCTGCTTGCTATCCCGACGGTGGTGCCCCAAATTTTCTAGTATGTTGTGTATACCTAAGGATGGCCCTGCTCTGTCCCTTTTATCCTCCAGTGGGGCAGACTAAATCCTGTTTGTGGTGCAATGGCTACTGATTTAAAAATATATACTTTATTTTTCCCAAAAAAACATTCTCGTTTTATGTCTCCTTTTTCTTCCAGGCACTTTTCAGATTCTACCTGTCTTCATCTTATTTTTCCTCCCTCTCTTTTTTTTCACAGTCTCTCCCTCCCTCTTGCTAATGTATTATTTTTGTCTGTATATTAGGGAGCTCTCACCCATAACAAATGAGTTGGCAATATATAATTTAAAATGAGCCAGGACAAAAAACTAGCTAACATACAACAGGGAACAATCATGCATTGACACTGAGATGGACTAGATGACCTATTAGATATTTTCTCTGTAAAATTCTTTGATTCTATGTGATGTGTCTCCATCAAAGCCCTAAGGAACTTAAGCTTCAGCAATTACTCAGATGCATCTCATGAACGTAGACTGGTTCTGCTGTGACATTTTTACCAGATGAGCACTATGATACCTCTTTAGAGCACTATCCACCTGGTCCTACTCTGATTAAATGGAAAAACTCCCATTGACTTAGCATCATAGAATAATAGGACCGGAAGGGACCTGGAGAGGTCATCTAGTCCAGTCCCCTGCACTCATGGCAGGGCTAAGTATTATCTAGACCATCCCTGACAGGTGTTTGTCTAACCTGCTCTTAAAAATCTCCAATGATGGAGATTCCACAACCTCCCTAGGCAACTTATTTCAGTGCTTAACCACCTGTCAGTTGGGAAGTTTTTCCTAATGTCCAACATAAACTTCCCTTGCTGCAATTTAAGCCTATTGCTTCTTGTCCTTTCCTCAGAGGTTGAGAAGAACAATTTTTCTCCCTCCTCCTTGTAACAACCTTTTATGTACTTTAAAACTGTTATCATGTCCCCTCTCAGTTGTCTCTTTTTCAGACTAAACAAACCCAATTTTTTTCAATCTTCCCTCATAGGTCATGTTTTCTAGACCTTTAATTATTTTTGTTGCTCTTCTCTGGACTTTCTCCAATTTGTCCACATCTTTCCTGAAATGTGGTGCCCAGAACTGGACACAATACTCCAGCTGAGGCCTAATCAGCGTGGAATAGAGCGGAAGAATTACTTCTCATGTCTTGCTTACAACACACCTGCTAATACATCCCAGAAGCATGTTTGCTTTTTTTGCAACAGTGTTACACTGTTTAGTTTGTGGTCCACTATGACTCCCAGATCCCTTTCCGCAGTACTCCTTTCTAGGCAGTTATTTCCCATTTTGTATGTGTGCAACAGATTGTTCCTTTCTAAGTAAAGTACTTTGCATTTGTCCTTATTGAATTTCATCCTATTTACTTCAGATCATTTCTCCAGTTTGTCCAGATCATTTTGAATGATAATCCTATCCTCCAAAGCACTTGCAATCCCTCCCAGTTTGGTATCATCTGCAAACTTTATAAGTATACTCTCTATGTCATTATCTAAATCATTGATGAAGATATTAAACAGAACCAGACCCAGAACTGATCCCTATGGGACCTCATTCATTATGCCCTTCCAGCATGATTGTGAACCACTGATAACTATTGTCCTGGAATGGTTTTCCAACCAGTTTTGCACCCACCTTATAGTAGCTCCATCTAGGTTGCATTTCCCTAGTTTGTTTATGAGAAGCATGCAAGACAGTATCAAAAGCTTTACTAAAGTCAAGATATACCTCATTTACCGCTTCCCCCAATCCACAAGGCTTGTTATCCTGGCAAAGGAAGCTATCAGGTTGGTTTGACATAATTTGTTCTTGATAAATCCCTGCTGACTCTTACCTTTCACTTTATTTTCTTCTAGATGTTTGCAAATTGATTTCTTAATTATTTGCTCCATTATCTTTCTGGGTACAGAAGTTAAGCTGACTGGTCTTTAATTCCCCAGATTGTCCTTATTTCCCTTTTTGATAGATTGACACTATATTTTCCCTTTTCTAGTCCTCTGGAATCTCTCTAGTCTTTCATGACTTTTCAAAGATAATCGCTAATGGCTCAGATATCTCCTCAGTCATCTCCTTGAATATTCTAGGATGCATTTCATCAGGCCCTGGTGACTTGAAGATATCTAACTTGTTCTTTCCCTAGTTTAGCCTCTGATTCTACCTCATTTTCACTGGCTTTCACTATGTTAGACGTCCAGTCACCACCAACCTTCTTGGTGAAAATCGAAACAAAGGAGTCATTAAGCACCTCTGCCATTTCCACATTTTCAGTTATTGTTTTCCCCCCCACATTGACTAAGGGCCCTATGCTGTCCTGGGTCTTCCTCTTGCTTCTAATGTATTTGTAGCATGTTTTCTTGTTACCCTTTATGTCCCTAGCTAGTTTGATCTCGTTTTGTGCCTTGGCCTTTCTAATTTTGTCCCTACATACTTGTCATTTGTTTATATTCATCCGTTGAGAGAGCAAGAGCAGGCCCTCTCTTTTCTCTCTCTCACTCCCTGTTTACCATGATGGTAAGGAAGCCACTTAATGGACTTAGACCGAAGGAGGTTATAGAAAGGTAACCAGTAGTAATAATGGGTGTAATAGTAGCAATCAGAAACCAATAAAACACGTCTGAAGCTGACCTCAATTAACACTGACATGCACACTCATATCAGGTAACTGCTACAACATAATTAAAGCCCAGAGCTCTGTTTTCTAGGGACATCAGTGACAGTTTTGTTTTTAAAGCAAACACTCAGAGGCCACGAATCAGGATAGCAAGTTGAAATTTAGTCTCTTGAGAATCTCACAATCTAGAGCTTGAGCCTTGCAAATAAACATACTGCTGTTGCAAAGAGGTTCATACATCTTTTCTTATTTCAGATAATAAACAGGTGTAACTAGCAATCTGAAAAATCCTGCTTAGAATGGAGTTTGTCCTTAGAGCTGGAATGACACCAGTAAGATAATGTAGATAGTTACTGAAAAGCAGGTTTAACCTCTGCTTAGAAAGTTCAAAGTAATTTGTGGGGGAAAACTAAGGGCTTATATTAACCAGGTTTAAGAAGGATTCTGAAATGGAAAGTGGTTGGCTAGTTTCTTGAGACCTGGTTTAGCAACTGTGTTATAGGTACTTGTGCAATCAAGAATAACCTATGTGCTGGGGGTAATTAATAAACAATTTGTATCAATCCACAAGCCCCCAAAAATATAATAACAATAAAAAATACTTTAACAAAATCTATGGATTAGAATTGAAGTATAAAAAAGTTAGGAAATTCTGTACATAATGGCCAAACACTTACCCGCCCTTTGACTCACCAAACTTTCATTTGCTCTCCTGCATGCATGCATGACCACCCTAAATTTATTTACATGATCTACCACACATTTAAATCAAAACAGCTTGAATGCCTACTCTAATTGTAACTATGGGAGCATTGCACAGGAAAAGAGGTGAGCTATCTGGTAACCTAGACCCAAACTGTTTAGGAATTTAAGGCCATGTCTACACTACAGCCACTACAGCAGCACAGCTACAGTGCTGCATTTGTGTCACTGTGGAATTGTAGAGTAGATGCTTCCTTCATCAAAGGAAAGGTTTTTTTACATTGATGTAATTAATCCACCTCTCTGAGAGATAGTAGCTAGGGTGACAGAACAATTCTTCCACCAACCTAGCTGCAGCTACCCTGGGAGTTGAGTTGACCTAACTGTGGTGCCCAGCGCATTAATTTTTTCATAGCCCTGGGGTAAGTAGCTTGGTCGCTCAAAGTTTTAAGTGTAGACCAGGCCTAAATGTCAAAACATGGGCCTTGAACTCTACCCAGAATCTGAAAGACAGCCATTACAGTTCATTTAGCACTGGTGTGATCGTCTGTTCGGTAGGCAGGTTACTGCATTCTGCACTAGCTTCAGTTTCTGAGAGGTCTAAAGATGCAGAACCATGTAGAGCACATTACAGTCTAACCTCGAGGTCACAAAGACATGGAAAATCATAGAAATGTAGGGCTAGAAAGGACCTTCAAGTCCAGCCCTCTGTACTGATATAGGACCAAGTAAACCTAAACCATCCCTGACAGGTGTTTGTCCAGCCTGTTCTCAAAAACCTCCAGTGATGGGGATTCCACAGTTCCCTTGGAAGCCTGTGCCGGAAATTAACTACCTGTATAGTTAGAAAGGTTTCCTGATATCTAACGTAAATCTCCCTTGCTACAGATTAGGACCATTACCACTTGTCCTGTGTGCAGTGGACATGGAGGACAATTGATGACTGTCCTCTTTATAACAGCCCTTAACATATTTGAAGACTGTTATCAGGTCTCCCCTTAGTCTTCTTTTATCAAAACTATAAAAGCCTAGTGTTTTTAACCTTTCTTCATAGATCTGATTTGCTAAACCTTTTATCATTCTTGTTGCTCTCCTCTGGACTAGCCCCAATTTGTCTACATCTTTCCTAAAGCGTGGTGCCCAGAATTAGACACAGTACTCCAGCTGAGTACCAGTGCCAAGTAGAATGGGACAGTTACCTCCCATGTCTTACACACAATATTCCTGTTAATACACCCCAGAATAATATTAGCCTTTTTTTCCAACTGCATCAAATTGTTGACTAGTATTCAATATGTGATCCACTATAATCCCCAGATCCTTTTCAGCAGTACTACACCTAGACAATTATTCCCCATTTTGTAGTTGTGTATTTGATTTTTCCTTCTTTGCACTTATCTTTATTGAATTTCATCTTGTTGAATTGAGACCAATTCACCAGCTTGTCAAGGTTATTTTGAATTCTAATCCTGTCCTCCAAAGTGCTTGCAACCCCTCTCAGATTGGTGTCATCCACAGATTTTATAAATTTACTCTCCACATGTTGTCCAAGTGAATGAAAATATTGAATAGTACCAGGTCCAGGACTGACCCCTCAGAGACCCCACTAGATATGCCCTCTCAGCAAACCCCTAAGAACTACTGTTTGAGGAAGGTCTTTCAACCAGTTGTAGATCCACCTTATAATAATTTCATCTACATCATATTTCCCTAGTTTGCTTATGAGAATATCATGTGTCAACACCCTTATTAAAATCAAGATCTAGCACATCTACTTCTTCCCCCTACCCACTAGCCAAGTAACCCTATCAAAGAAGGCATTAGGTTGGTCTGACATGATTTGTTCCTGACAAATCCATGCTTGCTTTTCCTTGTAACCCTGTATCCTCCAGGTGCTTACAGACTGTTTAATAATTTGTTCCATTGTCTTCCCAGGTATCTAAGTTAGGATGACTGGTCTTAAATTCCTTGAGTCCTCTTTGTTCCTCTTCTTAAAGATAGGTACTATGTTTGCCCTTCTCCCATCCTTTGGGACCTCACCTGCTGTCCTCCAGGAATTCTCAAAGATTATTCTAACAGTTCTGAGTTTGCTTCAGCTAGTTCCCTAAATACACTAGGCTGAATTTCATCAGGGCCTGCCAACTTAATATATCTAACTTATTTAAATATTTTAACCTGTTGTTTCCCTATTTTGGCTTATAGTCCTTCCCCCTTGTTGTTAATATTAATTATATTGAGTATCTGGTCACCATTAAGCTTTTTGGTGAAGATAGAAGCAAAACAGGCATTAAACACTTCAGCCTTCTTGAAGTCATCAGTCTTTAGCTCTCCTTCCCCACTAAGTAGAGGACCTACACTTTGCTTCATCTTTCTCTTGCTCCTAAAGTATTTAAAGAATCTCTTCTTATTGCCTTTTATGTCACTTGCTAAGTGTAACTCATTTTGTGCCTCAGTTTTCTTGATTTTTTTCTCTGCATGCTTGTTCTATTCTTCCACTTTTGTAGGGTTCCTTTTGGATTTTCAGGTCCTTAAAGAGCGGCTGTTGGAACCATATTAGCCTTTTACTATTCTTCCTATCTTTCCTTTGCATCAGGATGGTTTGCCATTGTGCCTTTAATATAATGGTAGCAAGGTTTTGTCTTTAAAAATGGCAGCAAGGTTGCATCCAAAAGAAACGATGGTAATCATTTCACTAGGCAGATAGGGGGAAAAAAGCACTTTTGTCCATTGCTGTCACCTGAGCCATCCAGTCTAACAGGAGCTCTAACTTGCAAACTCGCTGATGGAGTTACTGTTTATTTAAACCGGTGTGAGATCAATGGAGTGACCAAATTTAGATTCTGACAGTAATCACTTGCTAGTTGGTCTTGGCTCTAATGATCGGGTTTGGGATGCTACATGGAGTTTCACATAAATAGGTCCAAGGACATTCAGAGCTTTAGGTGGTAGCTAGTGCAAGGAAGTAGCTAAAAAACAATGCTACTACTAACAGCCTAGGTTGTATAAGTGATATTACTTCCCACCTTGTTCAGGATCAAATGGGCAAAATCATGAGAACAATTTTGATTATTAGGCATCAGCTAGGGAGCCAATATTAGGGGCCAATATTCAAAACATTCAGAAATTAAAATTACAGGATGATGCTCTTTGCTTTAGTTATGTTTTTGTGGCTGTTAGAATCAAGGATGTAATCATTTGTTGCCACAGAAAGTCTGTTTATATGTCTTTTGGCATTATGCCCCATATTCTTTATAGTAATAATTATGACAGAGTATGGCATAATTAAGATGTATTTTGTGTAAGATAAGGCATATAAGATATTGGAACAGTTATGATTTACTCAATATGATTATCCTACTTGTATGCAGGTATCATTTTGGTATCTGGCATTAGAAAAGGTTCAGAGAAGTGCAACTAAAATGATTAGAGGTTTGGAATGGGTCCCATGTGAGGAGAGATTAAACTAGGACTTTTCAGCTTGGAAAAGAGGACACTAAGGGGGGGATATGATAGAAGTATATAAAATCATGAGTAGTGTGGAGAAAGTGAATAAGGAAAAGTTATTTACTTGTTCCCATAATATAAGAACTAGGGGCCACCAAATGAAATTAATGGGTAGCAGATTTAAAACAAATAAAAGGAAGTTCTTCTTCAATCAGCGCACAGTCAACCTGTGGAACTCCTTGCCTGAGGAGGTTGTGAAGGCTAGGACTATAACAGGGTTTAAAAGAGAACTGGATAAATTCATGGAGGTTAAGTCCATTAATGGCTATTAGCCAGGATGGGTAAGGAATGGTGTCCCTAGCCTCTGTTTGTCAGAGAGTGGAGATGGATGGCAGGAGAGAGATCACTAGATCATTACCTGTTAGGTTCACTCTCTCTGGGGCACCTGACATTGGCCATTGTCAGTAGACAGGATACTGGGCTGGATGGACCTTTAGTCTGACCCAGTATGGCCATTCTTATGTTCTTATGTTATGTTCTTTCCCTTATAATCACTTAAAATCTATCCTTTGTTGTTAATAAACTTGTTGTATTTTATCTAAGACCAGTGTGTGTGTGTGCAAATCATAACTTGGGGCAGAAAGCTGTGTATATTCCTTTCCACATTGAGGGAGGGGGTGAATTTCATGAGCTTCTGCTATACAGATCTATGTGCAGCACAAGACAGTATAATTTTGGATTTACTCTCTACACGGGGGTGTGCACTTGAGTACTGAGCAGTTCCTTAGCCAAGCCTTCCCAGGAAGAGCTGATTTCAGCATCTGTGTGTTTCTGCAGTTGGGGTGTCCCCCTACTATATGTGTGCTGGTAAAGTGCAGTCTGAAGCCTGGGAGAGGGCTTGGCAGGCGGCACAGTAGTATAGGGTGTAAAGGGAACCCAGGCTTGTGGGTCAGGCGGGCTCAGTGATACCCCAGTTCCAGGTGGCACTCCGGGGGCAGGGGCGACCCATCTAAGTCTCATTTTAATTCTAGCATCCTTTCTGCCAATCTTTTAGCACTGTTATGGCCAAGAAACTCCAGGTTTCTAGTACTAACAATCAACAAAAACAACAGCAAACAAAACTACTCAAATATCTGCTTGATAAAATATGCTAATACCACAGGGAAGGTGACTAAATGAAGCCCAGGCAAAATGACCATTCAATTCAGTGGACTTTCAGGATTTGGCCCTTTGATTCTGTAAGTTTATTATCTATAAATATTGAGTACTACTAAATGACAATTTGAGGATTTCAACATTAAGAGTGATGAAACCAAGAGACATTCCAAAATTAAACAGGAACAAACCTGTATGTGCAAGGCAACAAGATGCTGTGCATCCTGAAATAGACTTGGGAGGAGCAGTGTTGTAATTAAATTTCCGTGTGAACCTCTTATTTTTATAAATACCAGAAATCCTTTCCTTTTGGATTCCAAGTTTACCTTCCTCATATGGCTTGTTGCTTCCTTTAGTTGGATAAGGAGTGTAGAGAGAAGCCTGGGTAATTGTCTAATTTGCATTGTTGTTTTTTCCACAGAGAATGTCCCATGGGTTTCAAATACTGTGAGACCAGTGAAAGGTGATTTTTCTCTGTGGAGTTTGTGAGATCCTGCAGAGAAATCAAAGCAACGATTGAAATCCTGGCTCCATTTAAGCAAACAGGAAATCTCCCATTGACTTAAATAGGGCCAGAATTTCATCTAATACAAGACATTTTTCTCTGCAGAGATAACATTTGTAGATGTTGCGAAAATCTGATGTGCTGAACAGAAAACACAAAACTTTTCATTGGTTATAAGACTCAACAGTGAAAATAATAAAATATAGAAGTATGAAATTGTCAAGTTATATATTGAAATACTGTTTGCTTTATGCACAATACTATTTTACTGCCCCATGCATCCCCATGACTGCTTTCCATTTGTCTGAGCTTATTTCACCTTGTTGCCTGGCATTACATTTTCAGAAGTATGCCTGACGTTTGTGTGAAGACAGCACAATGAGCTTGCAATTCAATAAGCAGATATGGCCACCGACCCATCTTTATTAATGAAGCTAATGACGATGATGCACAGTAAGGATAAGTAGCCACGGCTCCTGGGGGCAGTGCAGAGAGTGGTAAGGGGGCTGAGGCCAGTGCTGCAACTGGGGACAGGTCTGTGTCTGAAGACAGCACAATGAGCTTGCAATTCAATAAGCAGATATGGCCACCGACCCATCTTTATTAATGAAGCTAATGACGATGATGCACAGTAAGGATAAGTAGCCATGGCTCCTGGGGGCACTGCAGAGAGTGGTAAGGGGACTGAGGCCAGTGCTGCAACTGGGGACAGGTCTGGGGACAGGAGTGGGGCTGCGGCCGGGGGCTGAGGCTGGGGCCAGGATAGAGCTGTGGCTGATATGGGGGGCGAGGCCGAGCGCTCAGCCAGGAGTCGAGGCCCCGTCCGGGGACAGGGCCAGAGCACAGTTGGGGGCGGAACAGTACTGGGTGACACTCCGACCCCACCTCTTGTGGGGGCTGGCCAAGGCCCCACCATTCCTCCCTGAATGGTCCACTGTGCTCTCATAGCGGGGCACGCCCCAGTTTTGGGACAACTGCCCTAGAGAATGATCCTGCTTCCACTGAAAATTTGCAATCTCCTTTGGACAGGGACTTCGCTTTCTCTCAGTCTCTCTCCCCTGGAGATTTTTATATATGTTCTTTTTCTTACTATTTTCTTTCATCTAAAATTAAAATGTATGCAAAACATAATACTTGCGGCAGCAGTGAGCACTGATCAGAGCTGCAGAATGCAGAACAGGTGGCTTCTATGGCCCATTGCCACATAGAGAGTGGCTGAGTATCAGCAGGAGGCAGGCAGGAACTATCCTCAGGCTCTGGGTTGCAGGTGGCAATAGAGGATTGTTGCCCAGTTGTCTTAGAGCTGACTGAAAAATGGGGAAAATATAATTTGAAAATGTTGCTATTCTTCACTGAATATTTTACAATTTTCCAGCCAGCAGGGCATGCCATTTTTAATGGGAAACCATTTAGGAACAGTCATGTATTCATGGGGTCTAGTCTATGCTCTGGCCTTTAACTCGACTCTTGGGAGCACCCCATTAGTGTGCTGGTCTTCAAGGATCCCAATGGTTCTGCAGGGGCACACCCATGGCCTCCACGACTCCAAAACTGGGCCTTCGGGCACCAACAATCCCCTTCTTGCTCTATCACTCCTTGTAGTGAGTCCAGCCATGCCAGACTCCCGCAGGAGATTTTTTTCACCCTTTCAGGCTGCAGTGCTTCCAATAAGTAGCTTCAGTGACACCAGACAGCCTTTTCCAAAACAAAGTAACAATTTATTAGTCCCCTGGACTACAGAATCTGAAAGTCCTTGGGTTAGCATGAGAGAGGCAGAAGCTAGATGGAAGCCAGGAGTTTGCCTTGGCCTGCTTCTCTGAGCCCCATCTCTGTTCTCTCTATCCTCTTTATCTCTCAATCCCCAGAGAGCTCCCCTCACCCTCATATCTTTATAACCTGCTTTTCTTAACGCTGACTCTTGTTGTCCAGACACAGCCATGTTGTGGTCTCATGCTCAGCTGCCTCTTCAGCTGGGTGCTAATTTTCGGTCACTGGGGTTCCCATTGTTTCTGTAGGGTCTTCCAGTCAAATGTGTTGTTTCCAGACCAGACAATCCTGGTAGCTATATGTCTCAAATAACTAGCCTACTCACCCAGATCCCATGGAGAAAATAAATTCTTTCCCCCCATGAGGTAGCGATGTCAAGGTGATAAGTACAAAGTCACATAGACCATTCATAGAAAGATTACAAAAAATTCCCAAATTCATCACATGAGCTCGCAGGTTTTGAGACATATTTGAAATGAATGAGCTACCTGGGAGCCTTTGTATAGTGCATTGAAAATATACTTTATAAATGGTTTTAATAACACTAACAATAATAATTAACAATTTATTTGTATTGCAACAACACCTAAGGGCGCCATCAGGATTGGGACCCCATTGTTCCAAGCACCATATAGTAAAAACATTTATTTAAAAGACAGTCTCTGCCCTAATGAGCTTACAGTCTAGGCTACAATCTGTAGACAAAACAGACTGAAGGTGGAGAGGGAGGGAAGTGGAGGACTTGACTATCGACAAGTTTTAAACTGTTCAGACAACCCACTTCCTATCATTTTTCCATTTTGATTGCCTACACTCTTTAAGCTGTGCCCAGGGTCAGAAGCAGAAAGTTCCAGACACCTCAAGAAATATTGTTTTTGCCTCATTTCTAGCCGAGATTTGTGCAGTCAATAGGATCAGTTAGTTCCGGTATGCATCCAAGGTTTTGTGTGCTTCCTGGGAAAACTTGCAAACCACTTGATATTTGCCCATCACCCAGGTAAAACAGTTTTTAAATCGATTGGATGTCATTCCTGACAAGGGTCTATATCCGCTATTACTGAACTGATATTTGTGGATAGCTTCCTGAATCGGGTCCAGTATGGTACCGTCAGGCAGAATGACCATGATAAATACAAGGAAGGCAACAAGCAGAAATAGTGCTCTAAATCAAAGCAAAGAACTGTCCTCCATTGAGTAAAATTTAATAAGGAGATCTGGTCAGCTTCTTCAACATTATTAAAAAAATATGCAAGAGATCAGACAATGGCTACCTGCTGCCATATAACACTGTGGAAATCTACCACAAATGTGCACAGCACATGGATTATAAAATCATAGAGTCAAATTCTGTCCAGTTACACTCTTGCAGCTTCACTAAAGTTAACATATTTTGCATAGATGTCACTTAAGGTCACTGAGCCACATTCTGTTTTTATCTACGAGTGTCAAATCAACAAGTCCTCCTTTGAGATCAGATTCAGTGACTGGTTGATTTTCATGGAAGTTGAGGGTGCACAGATTTTGCAGAGAAGACTTTCTGCAACTCACAGGATTGAGCCTTTAGCCTTGCTTGTTTATTTATATATGGGCTTTTCGAGGACCATCATATCTGAGCATTTCTCAAATATCAATATGGTCGGGAGATTGTTACAGGCACAAAAGTGAATTAGGTACTCAACTCCCATTGCCTTTCAATGAGTGTTAGGCACTGACCAGCCCTTTTGTGCCTTCGGAAAATGTCCCTTATAAAGCCCATGCCAGTGTAAAATTCTTAGTGGCATCAGTAAGTTTTCCCAGAGGAGGCACTGCCTGGTTTTCCCTGATTTAGTATTTACTAAAGTCAACAGTTTGGAAATACAAGTGCAGAATGGAAAATGGAAAAATGCATGTTTATTTTTTCGCTTTTTGTATGAAAGGAATTTTCTTATTTTTCTCTCAGTAAAAAAAAAAAGAGTAAACAGGTTTCCTTGTCTTGTTTGGCAAGACAGTAGAAATTTGCAGGATATCTATATATAACACTCTCCAGTCTATTCAGAATGTGTAGGAAATACCTCAGTTCCTGATACTGTAGAAGATTTCCTGTGTATCACTTGTCGTAGGCATGATATAACTGGCGATGTTCTTACTGTACGCTTGAAATGTTAGGAATGCTGTTCACTTGCAGTCAAAAGACTGAAAATCGAGGCCTATATTCTCCTATCAGGTCTCTTGGGTGGCTCTCAAATAAGCACCTGAAATACTGTACAAGCAGTCCAAATACTGTCTTGTATGCAATATATTTATGGTGCTGAAGAGCTATTCACATCAGTGCATAATAGTGTTTTATGCAGTATCTGCACCTTCTCCACAGCGGGGCACAGTGATCTCTAAAAAGCTTTTGCCAAAATGGAGCAATTTTAGTAGATCTCACTATTAAGTTTCATGATGCAGTTCAGGT
Source organism: Dermochelys coriacea (assembly GCF_009764565.3). Lineage (NCBI taxonomy): Eukaryota > Metazoa > Chordata > Testudines > Dermochelyidae > Dermochelys > Dermochelys coriacea. Next base: position 91,865,026 of record NC_050071.1, on the reverse strand, counting down.
GAAAGTTATTTCCACTTTTAGCGCATGTTTTAAAATGCTGTCCCCTAGGCTTTTATCATTCTTCACTCTGAGACTCAGCTAGTAAATAACTACTTTGCTTAGACAATAATGTTAAAATTAACTTAGTGTTTTGCTTGTGTGAAGAATTAGCCAACTTCTCCCACCATTTTTCTTCCTTAACACTATGCAGTATAATGAATAAATCAAGCCTGATATCCCTTCCTGCAGAGAACCCCCCACTCTTGAGGTTTTCAGTATCTGCAAGGTATAGCTTGGAGTTTACAAAAAATCCTTCCCTGGGTTGCAGAGTGGAAAGGGGGGAATGCCTTTCTAGAATCAGCTTCCAAGCTTATGCAGGAAAAGGCAATGGACAGCCTTCCTTCTGTGCAACTGTACTGTCCACAACATCTATCTGCACAGATGTACTGTGCTTGTACATAGCTTGAGTCCTCTTGCAGCTGAGTTGCCCTGCCAGTAGTAGTCACAGAGTTAATGCTGGTTCAAGCAACGTTATTATCCATCTGGATTCACTCTTTAGCCCTATCCCTAAAACACTATAGAGGAAAGACTCTAACAGGGAGTCAGCGGGAGAGGAGTAGAAGCCATGTACAGTGGCAAAGTCATGAGTGAGTTATTCAGGTCATCCCAAACACATGCCAGTCTTTATTCCATGTATACCTTGTGGTCCATATATGTTAAAGCAACACGGTTAGGACTTGTCTACACTAAAACGTTAAGTCGACTTAAGTTATGTCAACGTACAGCCACTACTATAATTAAACCACTGCTGCATGTCCACACTATCCTCCTTGTGTCAGCAGAGCACATCCACAATAGCAGCTCTTGAGTCGACACAGAGAGCAGTGCACTGTGGGTAGCTATCCCACCATCCCACTGGCAGCTGGGTGTTTTGGGAAGGGTTTGCAATGGCTCATGTGGTCAAGTTCACTATCGCATGACGCAGTTTTCTCAATCCCATCATTCCATGGGTATCTATTATGTTTTGTGCAGCTTTTCAACTGCCCTGGTAAACCTGCATGTCAGCCATCTCTGCTAGAAAGCATGGATCCTGCACTGGTCTTCAGTATTGTGCTGTTATAAACTCAGTGCTCCAGAACCTGCAGTATTTCAGGAGATGTTCAGCTGAGGGAGGCCTGGAAGGAGCATTTTAACAATGAGCCACAGGAATTTGTTTTGCTCTAGTGTGCTGAGCCTGGCATTGTTTATTGGCAGATGCTATGAACCTTGTAATGACTGCTGTGTGTGCCCAACTCTAACAATGCACATGCACCTATTACTATTGTCTGTGAATGTTAGCAACAGCCACCATGTGATGGCAAATAATACAGATAATTTCAGTTTATCTTTCTTTTAGTTTATCTTTTCTTTTCAGTTTATCTAAAAATTCAGTAGATTTTTATTCTACACCCATTCAGTAGATTTTTATTCTACACCTATGTTTACCTACGTATATGCATTTTACTTCAATATGAAAAAGTGACTGCCAGTTGTACCTGTTTTTACCAGTGGTGCAAGTAGAATTCATTTCTTCCCAGTACGCTGCACCAGCTAAAGGGTGTGGGGGGGACACATGACCTCCCCATGTGACTCTTCACTTGATCCCTCATGTAACCCCACCCTGCCCCTCACCTGGGGCCGTGTGCTCTCCCCCTCCCTCCCTATGATCCATCTCACTTTACCTGACGGGGGTGGGGGTGGGGTGCTCCCAATGGGTGGACACAGCACAGCTGCAGTGTGGACTGCCAAGAGAAGAGGAGGGCTTGCTCTCCGGAACAATAGCCAGTTCACAGTCACACCTGCTTTGGAAATTGCCAGCAGAAGAGCTTCAAACCAGCTCCCTCTGACAGCAGAGAATACTTTTTTCAGACACGCAGGCAACCAAGCCCCATCCGGCACCTCCTCTGGTGCGGCTGTACCACCCGCAGCCCCGCCCCCAGCCCTTCCACGCAGCTGTGTGCCTGCATCTCATGTCCAGGGTCTATACAGCAGCCCCGCCAGAAGACAGGCTGGGGGCGGTATAGCTGCACTGAAGAAGCAGCCAGCGTGGGGTTCTGCTCCTTTCGCCGCTGCAGTTCCTGGGAGATCACTGAACCACAGGGCTCTCCTGGGAACCACAGTGGCAAAAGGAGCAGAACATGGGACCACCTGGCAACCCCACTCCAGCAGCTCCTCTGGTGCGGCAGCCCTGCCCCCAGCCCTGTCCTCCAATGGGGCTGCTGTACGGACCCCAGATAGGAGACGCAGGCAAGTAGTTGCATGGAAGGGTTGGGGGCAGTACAGCTATAAATAACTTACTGGTATGGCGTACCAAACTGTACCGCCCTATTTGCACCACTGGTTTTTATTGGTTACTGGTTCAGAGAAAGTTTTAATTATCTTTCTGTTCATTCTTCCTTAAAACCATCCTGGGGCCAGTTTTGTTCAACATCTTTATTAATGATCTGGATGATGGGAAAGATTTCACCCTCAGCAAGTTCGCAGATGACACTAAGCTCGGGGGAGAGGTAGACACGCTGGAGGGTGTTAGGGCCCGAGTGATCTAGACAAATTGGAGGATTGGGCCAAAAGAAATCTGATGAGGTTCAACAAGGACAAGTGCAGAGTTCTGCATTTAGGAAAGAAGAATCCCATGCACTGCTACAGGCTGGGGACCAACTGGCTAAGTGCAGTACTGCAGAAAAGAACCTAGGGGTTACAGTGGATGAGAAGCTGAATCTGAGTCAGCAGTGTGCTCTTGTTGCCAAGAAGGCCAATCGCATATTGGGCTGTATTGGTAGGAGAATTGCCAGAAGATCGAGGGAAGTGATTATTTCCCTCTATCTGGAACTGGGGAGGCCACACCTGGAGTATTGCATCCAGTTTTGGGCCCCCCACTACAGAACGGATGTGGACAAATTGGAGAGAATCCAGTGGAGGGCAACAAAAATGATTAGGGGGCTGGGGCACGTGACTTACGAGGAGAGGCGGAGGGAACTGGGGTTATTTAGTCTGCAGAAGAGAAGAGTGAGCGGGATTTGATAGCAACCTTCAATTACCTAAAGGGGGATTCCAAAGAGGATGGAGCTCGGCTATTCTCAGTGGTGATAAATGACAGAACAAGAAGCAATGGTCTCAAATCGCAGTGGGGGAGATCTAGGTTGGATATTAGGAAAAACTATTTCACTAGGAGGATGGTGAAGCACTGGAATGGGTTACCTAGGGAGGTGGTGGAATCTCCATCCTTAGAGGTTTTTAAGGCCCGGCTTGACAAAGCCCTGGCTGGGAAGATTTAGTTGGTCTTCATCCTGCTTTGAGCAGGGGGTTGGACTAGATGACCTCCTGAGGTCTCTTCCAGCCCTAATATTCTATCATTCTAAAACCATGCCCTCTTTTTCCTACAGCGCAAACACCGTGACCCCAACCCTTAGTGTTCCCTCCGCCAGCCCCTCACCCATACACCACCACCCTGACCCCAGCCCTCTCCTTGTAGAAGTGGCATGTCTACAGCTCTGCACCAGAGTGACTATTTGCCTCTCTTGCCTTCTGGTATGCCTGCTGCAGCTCTTTGATTTTTACACAACACTGCTGCATGTCCCTACTGTAGCCCTTCTGTCCATACCCCGAGCAATCTGGCCGAAGATACCAAAGTTCCTGCAGCTGGAGCAGAGCTGTGAAAGCACAGCCTCCTCTCCCCACAGACCCAGGAGATCCACCACCTTCCATGTACTCCAGGCAGGAGTGTGGTTGCTGCGTGGAGCGGACATGGTCAGCTGGGCAGCAAGCAAGAAGAGCACTTTCAAAACTTCCCAGGGCTTTATGAGGGAAGGGGCGCATACCTGTGTACCTGTCTACAGGGCAGTGGAGTTCAAAATGGTGACCAGAGCGGTAATGGTGGGCATTGTGGGAGACCTCTTGGAGGGCACGTAGATCAACACATGGGCGGCAGGTGACTTCAGGAAGACTAGCCCCCAGCTCCATCCCTTCCACCTAGGCCAGAGCCCCGACCCCCCCTGTCCCTCCCCAGCCAGAGCAACAAGTGCCCCCCACCTCAGCCGGAGGAGCCCCAGGCTAGAGAAAGCCCTGAGGCCCCCCCACCTGTCCAGAGGATCCCCAAGCCAGCCACAGCCATGCCTCCCCTTCCCAGCCCCCAAGCCACCTGGGAAAAGCCGCAGCATGACAACATTTCTTTCAGAAGAAGAACCTGAGCTTTTGCTATGCCCCATGCTGGTTCCGGGGTGGCTGAGAAGGCAGTATGTATTACTCAGCTTCCTGGGTTCATCAGTAATCTTGCTGGAGTCCAGGGAGATTACTGATGAGCTCAGGAAGCTGAATTGCACATACCAGCTCCTCAGAGGCCCCGGAACCTGCATGTGATATAATAAAGGAAAAACTTCCCCCGAAACCTGCAACCAGGTGTCCAGAGGCAGCGACAAGCACCAGGGGAGGCAGAGCTTCCCCTGGCTTATTATACCTGCCGCCCATGAGGCAAAATAAGCAACACAGTGTTTACACTGCCACTCTGTCAACCTAATTACATCAACCTAAGCGCTACGCCTCTCGCTGAGGTGGAGTTATAAAGTTGATGTAGCAGGTAAGTTACATCAATGGGAGGGGCCTTGTAGTGTAGATGCTGACCTTATTAGGTCAGTGTAAACTGCCTTATGTGGACCTAACTCTGCAGGGTAGACCAGTCCTCAGAAATGTTTTAAGAGAGGGTTTCAAATATTTGTATTGATACTATTTCTTATGTACCTCTGTCTGTAAAGCCAGGCTGCATTAGCTGCATGAGTCCAACTATACTGGCTTTGAAGAGAGATACTGTATACATAGAAGTGCTATAATATCCTACAATAACTAATACCATTATTGCCCAATGATACTTTACTATGGTCCCTCTGTATTTTCTTTACCTTATACCGATAGGCTGTTTGCTTCAATTCCCTCTTCCTCCCACGGACCTCCCAGTCTCTTCAATCTTTCTATGTGTCCTACTTGCTCCTCTTATTCTCCCTCCCTTCAGTGTCCCCACTCCCTCCTTTTGTCTGTATGTTTAGCTAATCCTCTCCCAGAACAATCCCATTCCCTCGAAACAAAAAGTTTAATGCAGAAACCGGAAACAACAAAAAATGGTGGAACTGAGATAACATTTGCAGAGCATCTCATTGTTCACTCTCCTTGTATGTTCTAGTCCTTCTCTACCTCCATCCCCTATCCTTAGTCCTGAAGAGCCTGCCATATAATAGACAAGACAGACTATTTTAGCCTATGTCTGTACAATGCCTAGCACAACAGATATGGGTAAATGTGCAAAATGAATGCAATTCATCACATCATTCTGCAGCCTATCATGTCATATACATCAAATTATTACAGTGAAATTGGGATGCAATGTTAGGGCCAGATTTTACAATCCCTCTCAAAATCTGAGGGGTTTGAATGATGTCGCCATTTCATGATGAACAGTTCTGGATAAATTGACTTTTAAACTGGCCTCATAAAACAGACCCAGCAAAATGTATAGTCATCACGAAAATTTCTCTAATATAATTATACTGAGGTGCAAATTGATAATAAAACTGAATTAGCCTCATAAACAAATAGCAGTATTAGTATGATAACATGTTTTGAAATGTCTAGACCAATTGTTTTTATAACATTACCAATCTGTATGTTTATAATTGTACTGCTTTATCTACACACTCCCTGCTGCTTAAGTACTTAGCTAAACTGTAATGCTAAATAGTTGTTGCCAGTTTAAGACTTTTATCAGAAAATATAAAGATGTCTTTGTGATTGAAAACGACACATAAGTGCACCCAGAAAGTTCCTATTGTGAAGTTATCTCCTGAGGGCTGTGTTCATAAGTAATACACAGAGTTTAAATAGATTTTGTTATACCCCTGAGTCTTAGCTCACTAAGTAACTGATAAGATAGGCTATGTTTTCACTCAGTTCTGCTGGTCTGCCCTAGTAAATGGTGCTGCTGTTTGTGCTGTATTCCAGCAATGTAGTTTCGCATCTTATCCCAGCAGCCATGCAGGAGCCACCTCAAACTGTCAGGAAACAGGGCTTTTATGAACACATAGGGGGCAACCTCAGCTCAAGCCTGGAAACATTTCCTCAACCAGAAGCATCAGTGCTGAGGTGAAACCAGCGAGTCAGTAAAAAGGCCACACTAACACTGACTAGTCTTTGAAAACTTTGTGGGTATATCTGGCTAGTGGGTTATTTTACCTACTCAACCAATGGCACAGTCCTGCTCCCACAAAGTCAATGGGAGTTTTGGCACTGACATGAATGGAAACAGAATCAAGCCCTGAGGGCTCAAATACATCCTGGCATGGTGGCCAAATAGAAGTGCTGACTGAGCTTCAACCCCCATTGAAGTCACCCGGAAGTGGGTACCTTTCCATCAACTTCAGTGGACTTTGGAGTAGGCTCTTAACGCTAAGGGGAGGAGTAAGGTAAGCCTTGTGTCAAGCAACAGCAAAATCTGCCGGCCAGTCAGAAACATTAGTGCCAGCCTGAAGCATATACTATTGCCAAGTGCACATGGTTCCAGCAACCTTAGGTATTTTTTTTAATTAGTCATATTTGTAATAGACACCTGATTAGACCGGAAGACAAAAAAAGAACATCTTCAGGCAGGCACAGATTTGACCTGGACTCCTTGTGGCCCATTCAGACCCCAGATGCTTCAGCCTTTGGTAATGCCAAAAAACTGCATCACAGAGGGCAGTGCTGGATAGCGACTGGGGAATGGTGGCTTCAGACAATCTCCTGGTGCAGAACGGTAACAGCCGTATAACCTTTGTTTAACGCTCTCATATTCTTTTGTTTTCTGGCTTCTGTCATATCAAACCTATTCAAAGGCATAACAGGAATACACTCTGTAAAACAACTGTTCTGGCAATAACAAAATTCAACAAGGACTTTATCCTGCTATCCACCATATGCAAAATTCCCATTGACTTCAGTACAAATTTCGCATGACTAAGAACTGAAGACCTGTTCTTCCCAAAACTCCCAAAAAATTCTAGGTTGTATCTAACAAAGAAATGAAATGTATACCAAACTATTACCAAGGGCAGTGAAGCAAGAATAAAACAATGCATTTCACTATGGTTTAACAGTCTGTCAACTATCTTCATAGACAAGATTATTTCTCAGAGGTATGTCAAGAGGCATGACTTAATATAGAAATTAGTGCATTTAAGATGGGTGGAGCTAAGTAAAATTGTTGAAAACTTGCCCATGAAATGTCTCAAGAAAACTTTCATCATTTTGCTTTGGGTGTGTCCCTGCTGCTTATGTTTCATTTTAAAAAGAAAATTGACAATACGGTTATTTTTGCATCAAAAATGTGAAAATTTGAGTTTCAATTTTGAAAACATTTTTCATTCTTGAAATGTGGTAAATTTTCTGGTGCAAGTGATTGACTTTTGAAGTTCATATCAAATTGTTCAAAACTCAGATTTTGAGTCGTTTCACCCAGGGTGAATTTGGCTTGTGAAGATTGTGATAATGTATTTGAAAACCTAGATGTAAATTGGAAGCTTTGGGTGGCTTCCTGGCCCCAGTGAAATCTATGAGAGTTTTGTCATGGACTTCAATAAAACCAGGATTTTACTCACTGAGTTTATTAGGTAGCTTAATTCACCAGCTCTTAATTGAAAATTACACAAGGAAGCTGGAAAGCATTAATTCCATTCCATCCCAACGTCATTCCTCAGCAGGATGTAGTGGCATATATTCAGCCAATGAAACACAATTCAGAAGCACTATATCATCAAAAGAAATCATCAGTGGTTCATTGGCGATCCTGAGAGCAGGACACTATTGCCTAGCACTTTTCTGTGATCACTGTTATGACACCAGAGCTTCTGTTCATTTTAGACAGTGAAAGGTACATATGTTTGATTTTTCAAGCTTAGTAAAACTGCTACCAAAGCAAACCTCATCATTCATCATAATATGTCATCCTAACAAGATGCAAGTCTGAGATACTTCACATTTTAACACACCAGAGGCAGTCAGTAAATAATTTATGGGCTACCAGAACACCTCTCGTCATGAATCTGATATGCTTAACAGCTAATTACATCTATGTAGGGATTATGGTTTACATTGTAGTTTTATAGTAACAAAACCCAAGCTTCCTAAGATTCCATTAAACAGCTCCTTTTCTCAGATGTTGTGATGCTTATCAGCACCATATGTTAAGAACTCCTGCTATGTTTCCAGATGACCCCAGGGAAGCCTTCTAGGATTTAATTAGGTTGAAATGTCAGGAGGGCAGGAGTTGAGAACATAGTTCGTGACTTACCACACATCATTCAGCCAAGCAGAATTTAAACCCAGGTCTGAAATCCAGAGAAAAGGTCTTCATAATCTATCTTTTATATCTAATAAATTTGTTAAATAGTTTCACAATTGTTAACTTTTTTTTTCTCTGTTATTGCTATACACAATGCTGTGATGTAATACAGTGCATGTAGTCATCCTTTATATTAATGATGGGTGAACCTCAAATGAATCATGATTTGGGTTTCAGTCATAGGAAAATGCCAAAGTCCATCTTCTTTTCAGGTTATCCACACTTTCTGAACACACTATACATAGAACCACTTAACTAAGACCTGGAAATGACCTGTTAGGTTTGCCAATCCATCCCCCTGCCATTGCAGGATTGTCCCAAGAGTACATTTCTAATGCTTTCTCCATACTCGTTTTAAATGACCCAAGTGATGGAGTTCTGCCACCTCCATAGGGAGACTTCCACAGCTTAAGCCCTCTGAATGCCAAAGCTTTTGGGTCTACGTTTGCTGGTTTTGCTCACTCAAAGCCCCCGTTGGAGCTTTTACACCACTGGGAGCTTTGTCTGAGTAAGTACTGTAGGATGATACCTCCAGTGACAAAACTCAACACCATGCACCTAAAGAAGGACCCAAATGCCATGGAAATGTTGTGTTTTTGAAGTATGGGAGGCAGACCAGTTGAGAGACTTGCATGTGGTAGCGCACAGTTGCACTCAGATAGGAGGAATTGTGGGAAGTCTGACAGCATGGACGTGTACTGCACAAAGCCATTGGGATGTAAGCCCAAACTAAGGAGACAACAGGCCATGCCTACCCTTTCCACCTCCAGCCCTGTGGTGGTGGGCGTGGCCCTTGCTTTCAGGCAGCATGGCCATTTCTCAGCTACCTGGGTTTTTCTCCAGGAACAGAGCCTTTTTGCACAGGCTTTTCTTTGTGCCTCTGCTTAGGTGACAGCTAGGTCACTGAAGTGTGACAGATCACATGTGAGTGTGGCTGTTTGGGAGCCTAGAAAGAAAACTGAGAATGTGCTTATCCTGCTTTATTACTGGTTTAGCCGTTATAAAGCATTCTGACAAATTCATTAATTAATTCTGAGAAATGAAGCAGCAAAGTTTTTCCCATTGTTAGACTGGTCTTACAGCAGGATGGAGATGGATTTAAGCCCCTGACGATAGCCTCCCACTGGAGCAGCGGCATCCATGCAAAAACTATCACTTGTAAGTACAGCTTCTTGCCTTTTTTGGCCGGGGAGAGGGGTGGACAAAGGAATAAATGACTATATGGTATTAGCTAAATCAGTGTCCTGCTATTTCCAGTATCCAAGCCCTGTAGGCCTCAACATGCTGCTGTACACTTGAGAAGAATGGAGCGGAGCGCATGATACAGGTGTCAGCCTTAATTGTCCAACTGAGCTGCCCATCACTGCATGAAGTGCAGTTGCTTTTGAGGGAGGGAAAGTTCATAGGCAAAACTTATGCATGGACTGTGTTTTATAGAGATGTCCCCAAAAATTAGAAGTCTTTTGACTAGAGCTGGACCCAGACCCTGTGTTTGAACATTCCTGACTTCTGGGAGCATTCAAAGCCTAAACCTTGCAACCTGCCCTGTATTTACAATGGGGCTGAACCAAAACTCCATAATGGAAACACTCCTGAACTTCACGGATCAGGATGCAGATCCAATTTTGAGGCTCCATCCCATGTCTCCTTTGGGGGCAGATGGGCATAGGGAGGGGTTGTGTCTCTGAGGTATCTTAGCTTTTCCAGGGCTGTTTGAGATGTGAGTCTCTTAAAAATTTGCATTTTAGAATGTAAAACATCTGCCAAGGCAGATGTGACCTCACTGTGTCTAGCCAAGTATGCTGCATTCAGAATATAATAAAAAGCCCAGGTGTCTTTAAGGATGTAATTGCTATGGCCGCAGAAAAGAATTATGGAACTAAGTGCCAAATATGTGAATACATTTATAGCAGCTTTTCTTGTTCCTGAAACTGAATATATGTAAAAATAAATAAAGAGGCTGATTTCCTGTCCTAAAGCAGGTGGGGGCTCATTCCTGCATTTCTTAGTCATTCATAAAAAAGCTTGGACCCATGGAACAATCTGATTGGCTGGCAAGGAGCTATGTTATTACCTGTCAAAAGTCATTAGCCAAAATATTTAAGCTGCCATTTTTAAAGGGTACTGATACATTTAATGCTTTATTTGTTATATGCGCACCTCAGATGCTGGAAGAGTACCACTGACACGCCACTATGGTTCACATATATTAGACCAGAACGGGGGATGGACCCAGGTTGCAACATTTAGATCCAGATCTCAAAACTCTCACTACCTAGAGCATTTTAAATCTGGAGGAGATTGTGCTGCAGTGATGGTACACCTTCATTTCCCCATGAGCATTAAGAGGCTTGTTTCGGCAGGGACTCCTCCATACACAGATCAGCAATGTACATTCCAGGCACCTGTCAGATACAATATTATACAACTGGGTATATAACACAACACTTGCTGTCTTCACTTGACTGTGTAAAAATTGTCATTCAGGAATGTGATGTTCTGTGTGTTGATAGATGAACATTTATGTCAGAATATGGCATGGAACATAGTCCAAATGAAATGCTACATTATATAAATCCTACATTATATAAAAATGAAATCCTCCATTATATAAAAAATAACAAATATACAGTACAACAATATAATTCAAAGGAAAGCCATCATAGGATTTAAGTGACAAACCACTTTGGCTCTATTGGCATGCTCTCAGGGGGGCTTATTTTCAACTGTATTTATCTATTATTCTCTCTAGTGTTGTTACTATTAACAAACATGTAGAGAACACGAGAAATATGTATGGTGCTTTCCTGAGATTAAAAGGACGATGATCCCTGCCCCAAAGAGTTTCATAGATACTAGATTCATAGATACTAAGGTCAGAAGGGACCATTCTGATCATCTAGTCCGACCTCCTGCACAGCGCAGGCCACAGAATCGCACCCACCCACTCCTATGAAAAACCTCACCCATGTCTGAGCTATTGAAGTCCTTAAATCATGGTTCAAAGACTTCAAGGAGCAGAGAAGCCTCCCTCAAGTCAACCATGCCCCATGCTACAGAGGAAGGCAAAAAACCTCCAGGGCCTCTCCAATCTGCCCTGGAGGAAAATTCCTTCCCGACCCCAAATATGGCAATCAGCTAAACCCTGAGCATATGAGCAAGATTCACCAGCCAGATACTCAGGAAAGAATTTTCTATAGTAACTCAGATCCCATCCATCTAATATCCCATCTCAGGGGATTTGGCCTATTTACCCTGAATATTTAAAGATCAATTACTTACCAAAATCCCATTATCCCATCATACCATCTCCTCCATAAACTTATCGAGTAGAATCTTAAAGCCAGATAGATCTTTTGCCCCCACTGCTTCCCTTGGAAGGCTATTCCAAAACTTCACTCCTCTGATGGTTAAAAACCTTCGTCTGATTTCAAGTCTAAACTTCCTGGTGGCCAGTTTATACCCATTTGTTCTTGTGTCCACATTGGTGCTGAGGTTAAATAATTCCTCTCCCTCTCCTGTATTTATCCCTCTGATATATTTATAGAGAGCAATCATATCTCCCCTCAACCTTCTTTTAGTTAGGCTAAACAAGCCAAGCTCCTTAAGTCTCCTTTCATAAGACAAGTTTTCCATTCCTCGGATCATCCTAGTAGCCCTTCTCTGTACCTGCTCCAGTTTGAATTCATCCTTTTTAAACATGGGAGACCAGAACTGCACACAGTATTCTAGGTGAGGTCTCACCAGTGCCTTGTATAACGGTACTAAAACCTCCTTATCCCTACTGGAAATGCCTCTCCTGATGCATCCCAAAACCGCATTAGCTTTTTTCACAGCCATATCACATTGGCAGCTCATAGTCATCCTATGATCAACCAATACTCCAAGGTCCTTCTCCTCTTCCGTTACTTCTAATTGATGCGTCCCCAACTTATAGCTAAAATTCTTGTTATTAATCCCTAAATGCATAACCTTACACTTCTCACTATTAAATTTCATCCTATTACTATTACTCCAGTTTACAAGGTCATCCAGATCCTCCTGTATAATATCCCGATCCTTCTCCGAATTGGCAATACCTCCCAGCTTTGTATCATCTGCAAACTTTATTAGCACACTCCCACTTTTTGTGCCAAGGTCAGTAATAAAAAGATTAAATAAGATTGGTCCCAAAACCGATCCCTGAGGAACTCCACTGGTAACCTCCCTCCAACCTGACAGTTTGCCTTTCAGTAGGACCCGTTGCAGTCTCCTCTTTAACCAATTCCTTATCCACCTTTTGATGTTCATATTGATCCCCATCTTCTCCAATTTAACTAATAATTCCCCATGTGGCACAGTATCAAATGCCTTACTGAAATCTAGGTAAATTAGATCCACTGCATTTCCTTTATCTAAAAAATCTGTTACTTTTTCAAAAAAGGAGATTAGGTTGGTTTGGCACGATCTACCTTTTGTAAAACCATGTTGTATTTTGTCCCATTTACAATTGACTTCAATGTCCTTAACTAATTTCTCCTTCAAAATTTTTTCCAGGACCTTGCATACTACAGATGTCAAACTAACTGGCCTGTAGTTACCCGGATCACTTTTTTTTCCTTTCTTAAAAATAGGAACTATATTAGCAATTCTCCAATCATTCGGTACTATTCCTGAGATTCATTAAAAATTCTTGCTAATGGGCTTGCAATTTCAGGTGCCAATTCCTTTAATATTCTTGGATGAAGATTATCTGGGCCCCCCGATTTAGTCCCATTAAGCTGTTTCAGTTTCGCTTCTACCTCTGATATGGTAATATCTACCTCTATATCCTCCTTCCCATTTGTCATGCTACCATTATCCCTAAGATCCTCTTTAGCCTTATTAAAGACTGAGGCAAAGTATTTGTTTAGATATTGGGCCATGCCTAGATTATCTTTAACCTCCACTCCATCCTCAGTGTTAAGCGGCCCCACTTCTTCCTTTTTAGTTTTCTTCTTATTTATATGGCTATAGAACCTTTTACTATTGGTTTTAATTCCCTTTGCAAGGTCCAACTCTACTCGACTTTTAGCCTGTCTCACTTGATCCCTACCTGTTCTGACCTCAATTAGGTAGCTTTCCTTGCTGATCCCTCCCATCTTCCACTCCCTGTATGCTTTCTGCTTCTTCTTAATCACCTCTCTAAGATGCTTGCTCATCCAGCTTGGTCTACAACTCCTTCCTATGAATTTTTCCCCTTTCTTCGGATACAGGCTTCCGATAGCTTCTGCAGTTTTGATTTAAAGTAATCCCAGGCCTCCTCTACCTTTAGATCCATAAATTCTTCAGTCCCTTCCACTTCCCTAACTAATTTCCTTGATTTTTGAAAGTCAGCCCTTTTGAAATCAAAAACCCTAGTTGCAGATTTATTTTTGTTAATCCTTCCATTTGGTTTGAACTGAATTAGCTCATGATCACTTGAGCCAAGATTGTCCCCTACAACCATTTCTTCTATGAGGTCCTCGCTACTCACCAAAATTAAATCTAAAATGGCATCCCCTCTAGTCGGTTCAGCAACTACTTGATGAAGGAATCCATCAGCTATCGCATCTAGGAAAATCTGAGCCCTATTATTATTACTAGCACTGGTCCTCCAGTCTATATCTGGAAAGTTAAAGTCTCTCATGATCATGCAGTTTCCATTAGTATTTACTTTAATAAAGACATTAAAAAGGGCTGTATCCATATCCAAATTAGATCCTGGAGGTCTATAGCACACCCCAAGCACTATTGTAGGAGAGGCTTTACTAGTTTTCTTCCCCAATGTAATTTTTGCCCAGACAGACTCTCTTATCCATTGCATCGCTTATTTCTTTACATTCTACCTCATCATTGATATACAATGCTACTCCACCCCCTTTACCTTTGTTTCTGTCTTTCCTAAAGAGCACATACCCTTCAATACCTGTAGTCCAGTCATGACTACTATTCCACCATGTTTCTGTTATCCCTATAATATCTGGTTTCACTTCCTGCACCAGTAGCTCTAGTTCCTCCATTTTGTTACCTAGACTCCTCGCATTGGTGTACAAACATCTTAATTTTTGCTGTTTGGCCTCGCTCACATTTTGTACCCTATTAGGCACAGTCATTCTACATCCAGTATAACCTATTAGACTAGTATCCACACCGCCCTCACTCCTTATATACATTCTCCTACCCACGGCTGTATCCATTCTTACTTCATCTTCTTCCCTCTCAATGCTAAAATCTGGCGTGGAGATTTTCTGGACATCTCCCATCCATCTCCCCTCAATTCCTAGTTTAAAGCTCTCTTAATCAGTTGTGCCAGCCTCCATCCTAGAAGTCTATTTCCTTCCCTACTCAGATGAAGTCCATCCCGAGAGAACTGACCTCTGTCCGTGAATGCCTCCCAGTGGCCATACATCCCAAAGCCCTCCTTATAGCACCACTGCCTAAGCCATCTGTTGACAGTCATAATCTTGTCTGACCTTTGTTGCCCTTCTCTAGGAACAGGAAGGATCCCGCTAAAGATCACCTGAGCCTCAATTTCCTTAAGCATCTTCCCCAGCCTAGCATAGTCTCCCTTAATACTTTCCAGCGAGAATCTAGCCGTATCATTTGTTCCCACATGAAGGATAATTAGGGGATTCTTTCCCACTCCCTTTAGGATCCTTTTCAACCTCAGGTCTACATCCCGTATCTTAGCACCCGGAAGACAGCACACCCTTCTATTCTCAGGATCAGCTCTCGTTACAGGCCTGTCTATTCTTCTCAATAAAGAGTCCCCGATCACATAGACCTGCCTTTTCCTGGTGACAGTGCTATTCTCCAGTCTCTCCCCTGTTCCCTCTGGCTGCAAGTTCTTTCCATTCCTATTTTCCCTTACAATCTTCTTCAACCCGTCCTGTATCCTCCTGGGGCTCATATTAAGTGTAGTCTCCCTTGACTCTTCCCCTTTTTCTATAGGACTAGCCTCTCTTCTCTTCTTCCTTAACCTTCCACCTTCAACAAGTACCTGCTGAGCCCCTTCTTCATTTTCCAACTCTGCAAACCTGTTCCTAAGCTCTATTTCTCCTTCACTAGCCCGTCTTTTTCTCTGCCTGGTTCTTTGAGTCACATGTTTCCACTGACCACTTTCCTCATCCAGTCTCTCCTCAAAATTCCCCAGCCCTGGTTCCATCTGTTAGTCTGAGCTTTTCCCTTCAGATACCTCATATCTTTGCTCCATCATCTGCTCAAACCCCTTCCTAAACTCAACCAGACTTTCCACCTGCATCTCCAAACCTCGGATCTTTTCCTCCATCAGCTCTATCAGACGGCATTTCATGCAGAAAAAACTCTTTCCGGTTCCCCCTTCCAGGATCATGTACTTACCACAGCTTCCACATCCAGTCATCCTCAATGTGTCTTTCACTACAGGAGTCACTCCCACAGCTGCCTCTGTATCTGTCATCTCCTTCCCACCTAAATCCTGTTAATCTGGGAAACACAAGCCACACCAAAAAGACCACAACCCCCCAGCAAAAGCAAACCCAAACAAACCCTTAGTTTGCAATCTAAGGTCCAGATTGCAATAGCCTTAAGTCAGACTGAATAATACCTTAAACCACAAGCAGTCCCACTGAATTTAATAAGACTTCTTGTGGTGTAAGGTTCTACTCTGCGTGCATAAAGGTATCAGGATCTGGTCTTAAATTAAGCAGTGATAGAACATGAAGAGAACAGATGAAAGAGCATGGATCTTAAAGACTAGTCTTAAAGCAAATAATGAGTCTTTTATGTTAAGGACTCCTATGGTTTGATATTTTTAAACAGATTTAAAATGGAACATAGGAATTGCCATTCTGGGTCAGACCTATGGTCCATCAATTCCAGGATCCGGTAGTGGCCAGCCCCAAATGCTTTGGAGGAAGGCATAAGAACCCATTGTAGGTAGAAGTGGGATAATTTGCTCCTAAACTATACTAATTAGTGATTGTCTTAAGACCTGAAGCATGAAGCTTTCTATCCCCTACACTTTTTTCAGCATTAACCACTAAAACTCTGGATATTCCTGATACCCCTATAAATGTCCAATCCTTCTTTGAATTTTGCTAATGAGCAAGAGAGGAGCAGCAGATGGAACAGAAGAGGTGGTCAGCAGTGGAAAGGAAGGTTAAAAAGAAGAGATTCTGAGGCTGGACTTGAAGGAAGAGCATGGAGATGCTTGGTGCACAAGAATGGGGACAACATTCTAGATGTAGAAAGCAACACGGAAAAAACAGGAATATGACACCATAGGAGAAGATGGACTACATTAAAGAACATATCCTCTCCCCAGCATAAAGCTAGAGTAAAATTATACCAACCATACAAGTTCTGTTTTGGTTTGAGTGGGTACAGCCCCCTCCACACCCAGTCCTTCCTCTGTGCATGCTTCTTCCGATTTGTGAGCACACAGGTAAAAGAAAATATGAGAACGCTACTGTACTCCATTTGTGGGAGAAATATGTGGCAAGCTGCAAAATGCTTTGCCTGAAAATGCAGTTTATTACAAACAGCATTTATATGGGACATTCATTTGTCTGCTTAAACTTCTATTTCCCCTCCCAAATGCAAGAAAACACTTTCTCAGAAGACGCTAATATTCTGTTCCACTGACAATTCCATTGAACGCTATTGTTTTTCTAGTTATTAGCATAGCCAATGTTTTACTAGCAGCAGTATGCACTCAAACATTAATACACAATAGTGGTGCACAGTATAAATGGTTAGACACAAAGATAAAGGTATATTTTATGTTTACTTGTAGTAAAACACAAGTAAGCTTACTGTTTTTGTTTCCCCATGATTTGCTCTTCAGTAGTAGAACTAACTAACAGCATTCAGCGAGTGTGGTGATGGGAAGAGTATAAGAACATGAGGAGAAAAGAGATCTAATCAAAGTCCCCTTGTCTTTTATATTTTCCAATCCCTTTTAATAAAGTGAGATACTTCCGGTATTATAAAAAACATTGTGACCCTTGTAACGCTACAAAACACTGATACAAAATGTGAATAGTACAATGTTCAGTATATATATAAAACATATTTATATTTTAATATATTATATTTATTTCTACATAAACAGGCTATAAATATTATATGTGCCATATTTGCCTTATACTCGTGGTTCCCAGCATTTGACATTATAGTACAAAAACCCTTAAAAAAAATAAAATAGATAAAGAAACTCAGTAGAAATAGCTGTACATTTTAAAAATCTTGTACATATACAGTGTTATCGTTACAGTTCTGGGCTACAAGAACACAGTTAAAAGCCAGTACAATAATTAATTAAGTTGAAAAATCACCACTCCTAGAAGTTTGAGCTGCCATGTAATAAGTCATTGATACTCAAGAGTTTATGGGGCAAATTCTCTACTGCTGTACATTGGAGCTGTGTCACTTTATACCAGCACAGAATTTGGCCTTCTATGGGAGGAAAAAGAGTTTAAAAATAAGTTATAGATCGCCTTAGGTAACTTCTACTTTCATTTCTACTTGTTCCAGGGCCTGATCCATTGTCTATTAAAGTCCATGAGAATTATTTGCATATACTTTAGGCGGTTGTTGGATCAGGCCCAAATTCACTGACTTCACTGGGAAACTCTTACCCAAAGAAATACAGCTCATCAGGTCTTACCAAGGCAAATGTGTTTTCTGTCAAGGAGAGCAACCATCAACCTTGTCTTTGTTTAATTCAGTCTACATTTAGTCAGAAACCTTCAATTAGACACAGAGCTTAAATCGGAATTTTTTTTGTTTTTGTTTTTTTTTTTGTAGGGGTCTCAGTAAAAAATAATTCTGAAACAAGAAACCAACACAGTGATATTTCCTTCCTGGAGCCCAGCCGCAAGGAGAAACAAAAGGCATGCATGGCTGGAGCTTTATTTTGTACAACTGGAAGCACAAAGCGCCCTGCTGAATGCTATACCATTGCCTGTAGTCTTTACACCATTGGACAGACACTTAGTGTCAACATGTGTTTCATTTGGGTCTCAAAATCCACAACCCGACTTTGTAATCAGAGAAACAAAATACATATGTTCACGGCAGTGACAGCACTCTGCAACTTATCATGAGCAACCGATGTCTCTTGAACAAGCATCTTGTGGCTCATCACTGCGCAATTTGCTACGTGATACTCATGTCCTTCTTGTGAAGGCGGGTGTCCTGTGTATAAGCCCTGAATACAAACAGCCTAAGAAATACAGGAACATTCCATATGATTTCCTGTTGTTTGTTTTGTTCTAAACCGTAGGTGAGCTGAGTGGAACACCAGTGTCGTAGGTAAGTGTCTGTGTGCAGCACCTTTGAGGTGTGTCCTCTCTGGTGCTCAATAGTTCTGTCTCTTCACTAGAGTAAACTGTGGTGTCCATGTCATCAGAATGATATCCTGACTGGTAGCCACTCGTCTGGTTTGATGCTTCAGACATCACAGATTCATTACTTTTACTGGGCACCAGCACACTGCAAGAGAAATAGAAACAACATTGAAATAACTTCTGAGAGTTTCCTTTGGAGGCCATCATTAGGCATATCAACTTGTACAAACCTCTCTTCTCCAAAACCAGCATGAAGCAAAGCAAAGTTGTCGTTAGCAAGGGTGGCTTGTACGCTGATATAAAAGCTTTTTTAAACATGCACCGGATTATAAGAGAGATGGTTTTTCCCTTCACTCCCCTATGACATGTAATATGCATCCTGTACAGGGAGCATTCTTATGGCAGTACAGGCTGACTGTGGGATATAAACTGGGCCTCAGAGTGAAGTGGAATGAAAGCTTGGAAATGTATCCATGCATTGCAGTGTGAGGTTGCAATTGTAATTACAGTGAACCTTTGCTTGGAATGAAGTTGTCCTAGAAAAATAAGACCTTCAGAGGGGTTTTCACAGGAGTAGGTGAGGCTTTAGCTGTGTGAATCCCACTGACTTTTAGCTGAGTCTCAGAACTAAAATCCCGTACAATGCCTGAAATTTACCCCTTACGTCCTTCCAGCTCTTTGAAAATCATGGGTCTGCTTTTAAATAGATTTTAATAGAGAAACCCTCAGTACTGTTATGAACAGGCTATAATCAGAACCACTCAAATGTATGCCATTGGCCCAGTATTCTCTAGTTGGTAGGGTAAAGGTGGAGAAAATAGCACAAGTTCTCTCTGTGCTGCTGCTGCTTAAAGTTCTGAATAGCCGTGGTGTACAGCACAGTGACAGCTACAACGTCCTAGGAGACCTGGGACTTGTTACAAGACACAGACAACCAGGCGGGCAGTGGGTTATTTTCTATGTTTTATATGACACACGAAGGCCATCCAGAGAAGAGTCTGTCTTTTACAACAACTCATAGCCTAAGCATCTTCTGTAAACTGGATAGTCTTATTCCATCATATTTGCTGGCTGACCCTTACCTAAAGGGAACTGTCACTTGCTGTGCTCTGTCTTCCAGTGTCTTCAGCTCTTCAGATGCAAGAACCATCCCACTGTCTGTCTGATTGTCCTTTAAAGAGCCAAAGAGAGGCCGGAAATTGATCAGATGGAAACACACACAAAAATGGAAAAGCAGCACAAGGAATATGAAGGGATTGAACAAAAGACAGACTTACATCTTGAACAACTTTTACAGCAGGTACTAAGGGCACATCTTCAAATGTTTTCACACTCACAGGTCGGCTTTTTCTTTTACTATCTTGTCGGTACGGACTGTAAAGAGAAGAATGGGTTTGTTTTCATGAGCCGTTGTTTGGGTGAAAATGACACAGATGATATCAGACTCCTTTATCTTTCAACAACAAAGTTAATCATTTGTCAAAACATATTATGCAAACCTTAACTGAAAAGGGGAAACTGGCTAGAAAGTGGCATGTTTCTGACCTGTGGCTGCTAAAACTCCAAGCAAATCCTAAGAAACACCTTTTAAAAAACAACCAACTCCTTTTCTGAGTGATGCTGCAAGTTTCGTTTCCTGCAAACTCCACATAAAAGTCTATCAAACAAAGAACCTTGGACCACAATTGTATGTCTCTTTTTTTGGGCTGTACTTCTGAGACTCCTAGCTGGACCTCAGTCATCTACAGCAAACAGAGCTGTCTACATGTTCAACATTTCCCCTTTCTTGAAGGCTCTTCTCCAAAAGAAGCCCTCCAAGCAGGAGGGAGTTCAGTAACCCAGTGACAAAAAAAAACAGCAGTGGCCTACCACGGAGGACACAGATGCCCAAATCAGCAGCAACCTCAGAGTTCCCTCTCTATCGAAGTGTAATGAAATGTACCTTGTTTCCAAGCTAGCCTACCTAAAACTAATTCAAGAGCTGCAGCAATACTGGCTGTGACCTAAGAAGGGACCACACCAACTTTACTTCTGGAAGAGGGGGAGTCAATGGGACAAAAGGCATCTCGGTATGCTACAGTGAGATTCTAGTCTGCTTTGTTGGTTGCAAAATGCTTCCAGCTCCAGGAACATAAAAATAAATCTATCCAAAGTCACATTTCATATTCCCTGCTCTCCGCCTCTTAGGGCAACACTCCCACTGCTGTTTCATCAGAACAGATTAAAAAAAATGTGGAAGGCCCCTTTAAAACATATATTACCAATGTTGGTTTTTTCCTTTTAATCATTACAGAATAACAGGAAGAGTGGGTTGGGAAAGCCATATAGGAAGTGTTACAAATGGAAAATGAGAGCAATGCTTTCAATTATATCAAATGTTTTCATCTTTTAAATGTAAATATTATCGACCATTACTCTATTAAAACATGGTATTTAGGTGTTTAGTTATAGTACCTTGATTTCAACGGAAGTCCTAAGTGCACTGTTCCTATCTATTATTTTCCCTAACCCTATACTAAAGGAGGATAGGGCTTGATCCTGCACCAACAAAGTCAATGGGAGCTTTGTCATTGACTTTCATGGATGCAGAATCAGTACCCCTGCAATAATTAAACTGGGGCAGAGTGGTCTGAAGAGACTTTCTGGTTCTTATATGAAATTCTTCAGTGGATTCTATCTCTGTTCTTGTCTCTTGCAACAAACCCCTCCAAGTCACCCCTGCTTCTTCTGAGGCAGCAGAAAGACACTGGCAACCATCCCTGGCATCCTGACCTCTTGAGGCTACAGTAGGAACAACAGATACGCCTAGGTGAGAAAATTCCTTCCTCCTCCACAACTTATGCAGATAAGCCCTTTCTTAAGTCCATATGCACAAGCTAGGTGCGGATTCTGGAGTTTGGTCTTAAGTAAGCCTTCACTGTACACTGTTGGATAAGATTGCAGGCTCTCTGCAACAGGGATCATCTCTTTGGTACATGTTTTTACAGTGCCTACCACAACAGAACCCTGATCCATGACTCGGGCCCCTAGGTGATGCCAGAACACAAGTAATACAGAATAAATAAGTATAATCAGTAACAGTGCCATTTAACTAAACTTCCATTAGCCATCAGTTCATGACCCACCTAACAATGTGCTCATTTTCTGGGTAGAAATATCAGGGGACTTGTGTAAAGATAAGCTTTTATTAATGAACCCATCACTAGGTCTATCATCCTTACCACACCAGAGTGTGTTACAAGAATATGAACAGACCAGAAAAGAATGACTAGACGTTTTCTAAGGGCTAGCTAACAATACTATCACAGCACTTTTGGACGAGAGATTGAACTCTTTAAAGGGTGGCAGGGGAAAATGGAGGTTACACAGGTGTTTCAGAAGCTAAGAAACTAGTTTCAGAGTAGCAGCCATGTTAGTCAGTATTTGCAAAGAGAAAGGAAGACTTGTGGCACCTTAGAGATTAACAAATTTATTTGAGCATAAGCTTTCATGAGCTACATGAATGCATCTGATGGAGCGGTAGCTCACGAAAGCTTATGCTCAAATAAATTTGTTAGTCTCTAAGGTGCCACAAGTCCTCCTTTTCTTTTTAAGAAACTAGTGTTTTGCAGATCCTCCTATAGAGACTCTATGGCTTTATTCTTATCCCTATGAACAAAAGTTAAATATGGCCCACAGCAGCTGAAATCTCTTCCTTTCATTTTTCCTCCCCCAACCTGAACACAACTGCCTAGAGGCCACAATGGGATGTTCACCATATAAAATACCTAATTCCTGCTGTGTTGTCATAATGGAATTTAGGATCGCAGGCTTCCTCTTCCGCCATACAGGAAACAGGTGAGGTTGGCAAAGAGAGTCCAGAATCCTCATCCATGTTCAGTGATACCATTAGAGGAAGGACAATGTAATCTTTACCATCCTGTAGAATACAGTGAAAAAAGTCAGAGTAAAATATATATAAGCATTGTAAATAACAATTCTTACAATAAAAGTTAAAGCTATGGTGGGCTACTTTATTTGACTATAAACAGTATATTATATTTGCTGGAGCATACATCAAAAGGTCTGAACTTACAGGGATATTGTCAAAGAGTTTTAGAACAAAATGTAGACTTTCTAATGGTTTTACATATCTGAGTAAGCAATCAAATGATTACTTTTTAATTTTTTATATCAGTTACAACTGTAAGCTTCCTATCGTGATCTGGCTTTCTGCCCAGGGCCCTAGCGAGTCTAACGCTGGCCATGCTTGGCGGATCCCCTGAAACCTGCCCGCAGCCCCCCAGGGGCCTTGGACCCCTGGTTGAGAAATACTGTTCTAGAGCAGTACTGGAAAGTGAAACTGACCAATCTATAAGAATTATCCAATCTGAGTGAAATGCAAAAGGTGAACAATAAGCAGAGATAACAAAAAGATAAAAATATTTCAGTGTTAAATAGTCTAAAATGATATAAGTAACAATAAGGATTTTTTAAAATGAATTTTATAGACAGTGTACCCGTCAGATAATAATATAGTCACAGATAATTTCTAGTTGCTGAATTTCTAGTTGCTGAAGTCTCCTCACTGATGTATGGTGACAAATTATTTTGACAAGGAATGTATAATTCATTAAAGTAGAGAAGATAAACCAATTATATGTAGTGTGTTACAAATGATTATATTCTTTAAAGTAAATTGGCCTAGATGATTATAATGATCTTTTCTTTCATGATTTCTCAGTTGAATTTATGAATATATAAATAAATACACACACACACACACACACACACACGGCAAGTGGCAGGAAATCCACAGAAATGAGTGTCTGTCTATCTATTATAGTTTCATAGATTCATAGCACCTGCCCAGAATAGCCAATAAAACTCTTAGGTTTCCAGGTGCATGCCCTAACCACTGAGCCATTGGTTATTGAGAAAGGGTGGTGGTGGTTCCTCTTTCTCTCTGATTTTGACCAGAAATTCCATCCTGGACCTCATAGACTCATAAATATTAAGGTCAGAAGGGACCATTATGATCATCTAGTCTGACCTCCTGCACAATGCAGGCCACAGAATCTCACCACCCATTCCTGCGAAAAACCTCTCACCTATGTCTGAGCTATTGAAGTCCTCAAATCATGGTTTAAAGACTTCAAGGTGCAGAGAATCCTCCAGCAAGTGACCCGTGCCCCGTGCTACAGAGGAAGGCGAAAAACCCCCAGGGCCTCTTCCAATCTGCCCTGGAGGAAAATTCCTTCCCAACCCCAAATATGGCGATCAGCTGAACCCTGAGCATATGGGCAAGATTCACCAGCCAGATACCCAGGAAAGAATTTTCTGTAGTAACTCAGATCCCACCCCATCTAACATCCCATCACAGACCATTGGGCCTATTTACCATGAATATTTAAAGATCAATTAGTTACTTATATGGTCCCATTATCACAGTATCTGAACACCTCATGGTCTTTAATATATTTCTCCTCCCAACACCTCTGAGAGGTAAGGAAGTGCTACTACCCCCATTTTACAAATGGGGAACTGAGTCACAGAAAAACTAACTGTCTTGCTTGGGGTCCCACAGGAAGTCTGTAGCAGAGGAGGACACTGAACCCAGGTGCCCTGAATTCTGGGCTAATGCCCTTACCACTGGCATTTGTGTAGTTACCAAACAGTCAGTGGGAAGTGGAACCTGAACAAATGAAGTGGTGTACAGGATACAGCTGGCTCCCTAGACTAATCCCAAAGCTATCCATATGGTCAATCTGAGGGGATAGTGGGAAGCCTTGCTGGGAGGGAGGGTTAGACATGGGCCAGGTTTTGTTATCACAAATCTCTGTGACCTGGGCCATCCTATTCAGCCATCTGCCTCAGGTGATGTGGTATAACAATGACCCAACAAGGCACCACTGCAGAATATTGTAGTATTGGTACAATATCTATATTTCACATACCTGACGAACATTGGCTTGCAGTAAGTTTCCCAGGTGCTCCACTAATTCAGAAAAAGTAGGTCTTTGCTTAGGTTCTCCATGCCAGCAGTCCAGCATCGTCTGATATCTAGTGGGATAAAACCACGACAATATCAGGGCAATGAGGAGAGCATATTCTACCTACACAGATGATTGCTATTACCATAAAGCATATTTGTAAGTTCCTACATTTCTGGTGTTGTATAGTCTGGTGCTCTCATCCTTGTTCCTTCTTTCAGTCTTCTACAAAACTCCTCATCAATTTTTACACCAGGATATGGCGAAGCTCCTAAAATGATAACCTTTTTTTAAGAAGACATTTAAAATTCTGAGCCTGATTTTCAACCAAATGATTTGTACATGAAATAACTGCTATTATATGAACAAGTCAGGCAATTAGAGATGTTTGCATGTGCAATTACCCAATTTGCATGCAAAGTCAAAACTTTCAAAAAAAATGTCACTTTTTTCAACCAGCTCTATTGTTAAAATTAGAGGTTCAGTAGCAAATAAAAGTGACTTACCTAATGAAAATATCTCCCATAGCAGAATGCCGAAGGACCATACGTCACTCTGAATGGTATATACTCTGTCAAAAATGGTTTCTGGTGCCATCCATTTTAGGGGTAATCTGGCCTGAATGCATTTTAAAAAAATAATTAAATTTTAGTAAGAGACAGGAAAAAGAGAACACTGTTTCCAAAAACAATCTGTTAAAAATAGAATAGTTAATTCGAATTAAAGGTCTCCAACATTTATTCTCCAAAACTTACATCTCCTTTCCTGACATAATCTGGGTCTTTGTAGATGTCTCGTGCCAAGCCAAAATCACAGATTTTGACCACGTTATTCTGTGATAAGAGGATATTACGAGCAGCCAAGTCCCTATGAATGCACTGCAAAGGGAACAAAACAAGTTTATAGGTTGGCTGTTGTTGAACTCTCTGCTCAAAGAATTGATCTATTTCACATCTGTTCTGACCTCACTCTCAGAGGCCAGATATTTCTTAAATCCTATTAAGTAAAATAAATCCCAACGTCAACAGAGTTACTGATTTTTAAGTGGCTTTTTTGATGATTGTAACTGACCTGAAAACAAAAGTCTTTCTGAGCCAAGTCCAAACACACATCTGTTTAACCAATAAGCAGCCATGGCCCTTGAGGTTAGCCAATTAATTATCCCAGGAAGCTGATGCAAAACAGGTTAGGATCGGATTACCACAGATTTACTGTGGTGTGTATACAAATCCACATTCCCCATCGCATCTATGACACTTCACCCTTTTTAATATACTTGAAATGGTGAAAAATGTCATATGACAGGCCCAATGTTGAGATTATTCTCTGCTGGAAATAATTAAAGATGGGAAAGTACATCTCTCTATCTCTGCCGGTATGACAGCTACCATCATGGCCAATGCACCAGGGACTTCCATAGCTAAACTCACAGGACTCTCTACAGCTTGACCTACAGGCTCTGGAGCTGGGGTCTGTAACCAACTCTCATGCTCTGTAGATCAGGCACAGAGGGGGACATAACACACACCCTACCTGACCGGTAGGTTACACATGCAGGATTGTTCTTATATATTTTTCATGCCTTGACAAATGCCCTTTTAAATGACTAAAACAAAGGAACTCTCCAATCTTTCCATGGGAGACTATTCTACATTCTAACAGATACCACCATTGGTCATATATCCAGATATCCAGCCTAATTTTGCCTTTGCATATTACCTAATATTCCTTGTTTTTATGCCCTGTGCCACCATTAAGAATTCCTCTTTTTGGTGTTTACAGCCTTCAGAATATTTGCGAATGATTAGCTATTGTTTGGCCCAGTTATACAAAGTTAGGATCAAATCCTGATGGGGAATCTGCTCAGGGCTGAAATGCAGGGGAAATGTGGTGTTTCTTTTGTGTTAGCAGGTCAGGCGGAAATCCATCAAGGGGAGATTCACAGTGCCCACAAACATGCATCTCTTAGTCTACAATGTCTCTGTGCAGTGTCATGAACAGACGCTTCCATCCTTCCCACTGCCCTACAGAGCAATTTCTTCAGAGCAAAGCCTTTTTATTCTAACATGGCTCTTCTTATCAGGAATTGGTCCCTCATTCCTTTTAATCTTTCCTCAGATGTCATTCCCTCGAGTTACTTTATTATTCTTTTATGAATCAGAGAACAATGAACCTTATACAAATTGCTAACCTTCATGTCAATCAAAGCACCTCATATGGGCTGTTTCACTTTGTAATATTAATGGCGCCGACATTTTTTGGAGCAATCAGAAAATGTTGTGAGTGGTTGCCAGTCCAATGACTAACCTATTGCTTCCTTCTATGAACCTGTAGCATCATTTTCTACAATGGTTAACCATATGAAAAATGCCATTTCCCTGAAAAAATTCTTACTTTGCGTGAAGCCAAGAACTCCATCCCCCTGGCCACCTGGAAGCTATAACAGATAAGGTCCTCCATGCTCAGAGGATTCTTGCAAAGGTCTTCAGAAGCTGCTGTAAGGAGCAAGATGACAACAATCAAACATGCTCTCTATTTCAGATTTCACCTACGGATGTTTCTTATTTAAAATACATTGTCAAATCCCGTGACCAGTAGTCAGCACTTTACATTACTGTACGAGAGACCCAGGTTCAAATCTAAGGCTTGATTATTTGTTTCCAGAGTTTACAAGACTTGGGAGAGCTGCAAAAATCAGCTCATGTAGTCCCTAGTAAAAGGAAAGTCTTGCAGCAATCCCAGTGGATGAGCTAAGAGTGGAACTGAAGGGAGTTCTCATTCCGCCCCCATTAGGGAAGAAAGTGCAAAAGTTTGTGAATCATAGAAAAATTGTTACTTGAAGGAGGAAGACATTTAATCTCACACTCTAGCAAACTGGAGGGGTAAGGTCCATAACCACACCTGCTAATGGCCCAGTCCTTGCTCAGTCATAACATCATTAGGATATTTGCTGAGTAAGAACTGCTATACTGGGTAGAATGATCTGATTATAACTCCAATCCCGCTACTGTATAGTTAGGCTTGGAAGGATCAGTAAACACTGATTTTACCATACACACAAAACCATATTTGTATCAATGATAATAGAAATGTACAGCTAGGCAAAGTAAGCAAATGCTACTTGAGAATTTATTAGGATTTGATTTAAAGATATTTACTTTGTATGTTTTGACAACTCGTGTTTTAAGGGTTATGCAGCTTAACTTTTTGAATCTCAATGTCTGTGCAATGTCATGTCCCATGTCTGTGCAAAACTTTTAAAAACTTTTAAAATAAACCCTAATTCCCTTGAAATTATACATCAAATAAAGTTGAATTCTGCCAAGTCTACATTTAGTTGAACTGTGGCCTCCCTCCAGATGAGCCTGATCAAAGTGCTGAGCCCTAAGGCAGCCCTACCAATGACAAATGGCCCAAAACTAAGGGAGCACAAATCCTACCTTCTTCTTCCTCTACATCACTGAGGGATCTCTCCTCCACAAATCCCGAGCTCGTCGAGCTCTGGCTGCTTGTGATGCTGTCTAAGCGTCGCTTCAAGTCCGCTGAGATTTCACCAACATAGTTTTCTTTCCCCTGCCTAAATCTGGTATTTTTAGTCTAGAAAGGAAAAATAATCCAAGGCAGAAGTGATATTGCACAGTGTATAAATCAGGGAAGTCACTGAGCATCAGAGGCGGAGAGAAGGCATGGAGGAGGCACTTAACCTGCTAGTGACCCCCTCCATGGGGGTGCAGCAGCCCACCACCTTCATATGTCAGTCAGCAGCACTTATAAGCAGGTGCTACTACATTCTGTAGCTTGCTGAACTAGCATGTTGTCAGGTCACTTCCCCCTCACTCTGTTACTGGATCCCTCCACTCTTCCACTCATGCCACTATTCATTCCTTTGCTTCTTCTCCCACTGCAAAGTCCATCCCACCCCCACAAACACACCCATCTCATTTACCTGCTTCTGCTCTTATGCCACCAAATGCCTCTGGGGATAGGCCTAACCCCACGCAGACTCCCACCTCTCCTGCTTCACTTTTGCTATATTCTTGCCAAACAAAACTGCTTTCCATCCTCACAGATTCCCATCCCCATAATCCCCATTGCTTATCTGGAGTAGCATTGTATATCAATGATGAGGTAGAATGTAAAGAAATAAGAAGTGATGGAACAGATAAGACAGAGTCTGGGCAAAAATTACATTGGGGAAGAAAACTATTAGAACCTCTCCTGGGATAGTGCTTGGGGTGTGCTATAGATCGCCAGGATCTAATTTGGATATGGATAGAGCCCTCGTTAATGTTTTTAATTAAGTAAATACTAATGGAAACTGCATTATCATGGGAGACTTTAACTTCCCAGATATAGACTGGAGGACCAGTGCTAGTAATAATAATAGGGCTCAGATTTTCCTAGATGCAATAGCTGATGGATTCCTTCATCAAATAGTTGCTGAACCGACTAGAGGGGATGCCATTTTAGATTTGGTTTTGGTGAGTGGTGAGGACCTCATAGAAAAAATGGTTGTAGGGGACAATCTTGGTTCAAGTGATCATGAGCTAATTCAGTTCAAACTGAATGGAAGGATTAACAAAAATAAATCTGCAACTAGGGTTTTTGATTTCAAAAGGGCTGACTTTCAAAAATTAAGGAAATTAGTTAGGGAAGTGGATTGGACTGAAGAACTTATGGATCTAAAGGTAGAGGAGGCCTGGGATTACTTTAAATCAAAACTGCAGAAGCTATCGGAAGCCTGTATTCCAAGAAAGGGGAAAAAATTCATAGGCAGGAGTTGTAGACCAAGCTGGATGAGCAAGCATATCAGAGAGGTGATTAAGAAAAAGCAGAAAGCATACAGGAAGTGGAAGATGGGATGGATCAGCAAGGAAAGCTACCTTATTGAGGTCAGAACATGTAGGGCTAAAGTGAGACAGGCTAAAAGTCAAGTATAGTTGGACCTTGCAAAGGGAATTAAAACAAATAGTAAAAGGTTCTATAGCCATATAAATAAGAAGAAAACAAAGAAAGAAGAAGTGGGACCGCTAAACAATGAGGATGGAGTGGAGGTTAAGGATAATCTAGGCATGGCCCAAAATCTAAACAAATACTTTGCCTCAATCTTTAATAAGGCTAAAGAGGATCTTAGGGATAATGGTAGCATGACAAATGGGAATGAGGATATGGAGGTAGATATTACCATATCTGAGGTAGAAGCAAAACTCGAACAGCTTAATGGGACTAAATTGGGGGGCCCAGATAATCTTCATCCAAGAACATAAAGGAATTGGCATGTGAAATTGCAAGCCCATTAGCAAGAATTTTTAATTAATCTGTAAAATCAGGGGTTGTACCGTATGATTGGAGAATTGCTAACATAGTTCCTATTTTTAAGAAAGGGAAAAAAAGTGATCCGGGTAACTACAGGCCTGTTACTTTGACATCTGTAGTATGCAAGGTCTTGGAAAAAATTTTGAAGGAGAAAGTAGTTAAGAAAATTGAGGTTAATGGTAAATGGGATAAAATACAACATGGTTTTACAAAAGGTAAATTGTGCCAAACCAACCTGATCTCCTTCTTTGAGAAAGTAACAGATTTTTTAGACAAAGGAAATGCAGTGGATCTAATTTACCTAGATTTCAGTAAGGCGTTTGATACCGTGCCACATGGGGAATTATTAGTTAAATTGGAAAAGATGGGGATCAATATGAAAATTGAAAGGTGGATAAGGAATTGGTTAACAGGGAGACTACAGAGGGTCCTACTGAAACGTGAACTGTCAGGCTGGAGGGAGGTTACCAGTGGAGTTCCTCAGGGATCAGTTTTGGGACCCATCTTATTTAATCTTTTTATTACTGACTTCGGCACAAAAAGTGGGAGTGTGCTAATAAAGTTTGCAGATGATATAAAGCTGGGAGGTATTGCCAATTTAGAGAGAGACCGGGATAACATACAGGAAGATTTGGATGACCTTGTAAACTGAAGTAATTGTAATAGGATGAAATTTAATAGTGAGAAGTGTAAGAATTTTAGTTATAAGCTGGGGACGCATCAATTAGAAGTAACGGAGGAGGAGAAGGACCTTAGAGTATTGGTTGATCATTGGATGACTATGAGCCGCCAATGTGATATGGCCGTGAAAAAAGCTAATGCGGTCTTGGGATGCATCAGGCGAGGTATTTCCAGTAGAGATACGGTGGTGTTAGTACCGTTATACAAGGCACTGGTGAGACCTCACCTGGAATACTGTGTGCAGTTCTGGTCTCCCATGTTTAAGAAGGATGAATTCAAACTGGAGAAGGGCTGCTAGGATGATCCGAGGAATGGAAAACCTGTCTTATGAAAGGAGACTCAAGGAGCTTGGCTTGCTTAGCCTAACCAAAAGACGTTTGAGGGGAGATATGCTTGCTCTCTATAAATATATCTGAGGGATAAATACCGGAGAGGGAGAGGAATTATTTAAGCTCAGTACCAGTGTGGACACAAGAACAAATGGATATAAACTGGTCATTGGGAAGTTTAGACTTGAAATTAGACGAAGGTTTCTAACCATCAGAGGAGTGAAGTTTTGGAATAGCCTTCCAAGGGAAGCAGTGGGGGCAAAAGACCTATCTGGCTTTAAGATTAAACTCGATAAGTTTATGGAGGAGATGGTATGATGGGATAACATGATTTTGGCAATTAATTGATCTTTAACTATTCATGGTAAAATAGGCCCAATGGCTTGTGATGGGATGTTAGATGGGCTGGGATCTGAGTTACTAAGAGAATTCTTTCCTGGGTATCTGGCTGGTGACTCTTGCCCATATGCTCAGGGCTTAGCTGATCGCCATATTTGGGGTCAGGAAGGAATTTTCCTCCAGGGCAGATTGGAAGAGGCCCTGGAGGTTTTTCGCCTTCCTCTGTAGCATGGTGCATGGGTCACTTGCTGGAGGATTCTGTGCTCCTTGAAGTCTTTAAAACATGATATAAGGACTTCAATAGCTCAGACATAGGTGAGAAGTTTTTCGCAGGAGTGGGTGGGTGAGATTCTGTGGCCTGTGTTGTGCAGGTCAGACTAGATGATCATAATGGTCCCTTCTGACCTTAATATCTATGAATCTATGACATTCAACACCCTCTTAAAACCCATCCCCTTTCTTCATCCTCCTCTCTCCCTGCTCTGTAACCAGACACAACAGATTCCTGTTGATCCTCTTTACTCTGCTAACTCCCAAGAGAGGAAGCAGTAGATTGTACTCACCAATATAAAACAGTAAAACTCTCCTTTCCCTGCCCCCAAGGATACAGGAAAAAAACCCTCAGGAAAGTGATACAGTTAAAGGAGGCTCTCATGTAGGAATAAAGACATATGACCTGCAGACTGCAGGGCACCTCTCCAGAGTTCCTAATCCCCTTAAAACTGGCTCCCCCTGCGGCTCTGGATAAGTCTCCTAGGCCAAAATGTTCTATGTAGAAAATCTAAAGCCATATATATTCATGTCCCCCAGAAGTGGCCTGATTCTCAAAGGTGATGAACAGCACCAACTCCTTCTGAAAAATCAGGCCACTGACATAGGGGCCCAGATTTAGACACTGGCCTTCATTTCTCTGCTCCATTTTCCCATCCTTAAAGCAAGGATCTCAAAAAGGCGCAGGGAGGATTAGTTAGATCTTTGGAGAAAGCTTTGAAGATGAAACGATAAATTGGCTGGAGAAATTGATTTACGAGGAAAGATTAAAAGTGCTCTATATGGATAGCCTGGCTAAACAATGAACAAGGGGGACGTGATAGCAGTTTACAGAAGGGTATAAACACAAGCAGGGAGTGAAGTGATTTAAAGTGGTACAAGCTAGTTTGACTAACAGTAATGAGCTGAAATTAAGGGAAAAAATTGGGCTGATTATCAGGAAAAATTCCCTGGCAGATACAGCAGACTGTAGAATAGTTTGCCAAGAAAAATGGTAGATGTCTCCTCTTTGTACATTTAAAGCTTAGAATAAGAAACTAACTATATTGTATGGGCATGGGGTTTGACTAGACGACCTGTAATGCCTTTTCTATATTGAATTTCTGTGGTAAATGCTAAAGATTATCATAATTAATATTAATACAAAGACACATCCCCAATAATCCTCAAGCTTTCCACTTAGAATATAAAAAGAGTTTTAAAAATAAAGGTACATCATTCCTTAGCCTCTGTTTTTAATTTTGACAATGACAGCAGACTGTACCTTGTACGGCACAAATTCACTTCTCTTGCTCCTTAAGTAAGTTGACAAATTTCCAAATTTGCAGTATTCCACAATCACCATAAGTGGGCCTGCATGAAACATGAACCAATTAATTAGAAAGGCTATTTAATTTTCCAGTTCAGCCCAGCTAAAAATATGTATTCTTCTAAAAATCATTCCACCACCTTTCCAAATAATTTTAAAGAGAATATCCACAATATAGACAGCAAAACTCTGTTCAAAGAAGGAAAGTGACACTGGGAGATGGGGGAAATAGCATTTCATGCCAAATTTTTCAAAAAGCAGAGGCCTCATTTTGCATGTGAAAATGTGTATGAATTGTGTGCTTATATTTACATGTGCAAACAGCTATGACAACAAATGCAAATTAGCTCACTGTGCATGCAAATATCCATATACACTGATATTTGCATGCACAGTCATGCAATTAACCACCCAATTGCAGTAAACTACTTTCATGTACACATAACTGTTCATGCATCTTTGTGCATGGAGCTGAGTCTCCATGTTTTAAAATATTTGGTTCTTAAAGCCCAATCTGCAAACACAGGTACCCTAATGAGCTGCCCAGATGTTGTATGCCGATGCTCAAATTGGGTTACTTGGACATTTGGAAATGCTGATCTAAAATCCAAGTATTGAATATAGGCTTCTTATTTTGGCATCTACAAGTAATAATTGGCCCTATGTCTATCTTTAGAAAGATTTATGGGATTCTTCTTCTTCTTCCCAGTAATGTACTATAGTTATGGAACTGCGTGAAGGAAATTCTTAGTCTAACTGTATTAATATTAAAATTACGACTGAGTCAGCTTCTTTGGCATGTTATTACAAAGTTACTTGTTCTAAATATCTTCCAAACTAGTGAACGATGCTGGGCTTGTTACACCAAAACTGTTGCAACTGTAAGTAAAATAGATTTAATCATCCAAATTTGGATCCAGACTCATAATCACCTTTTATCCCAGAGCTGAGAAGAGTGGTACAATTTGTGGTTTTGCTTTAGTCCATTAGAGACATAGGGGCTACCTGTGGCATTTTTGGATCTAGATTCTGATTCCAAACCCACAAATGTGTTTGCTTTCAGAATTCTGTTTCAGGCCTATCTCTAATTATAAACTATGTTTACTCCTCCTTTGGACAACTACATAGCATTTGAGTTTTTTGTGTGAGGCGTATGAATGGTGCACACCATAAAGAAAAATAATATTGTATCTGCACTTAGTATGCCTTTTATCCAAGGATTGAAAAGACTTTGCTAATGGTATGCAAGCATTATTACCCCATTTTACAGATGGGGGAGCTGAACTGAGGTACAAAAGGTAAAGTGACTTCCCCAAGGTGACACAGCACAACAGTGAAAGCTGACAGATTGAACTCCAGTCTTTCCATCCCCTAATCTAACCACTGGATCATGCTGACTCCTATAAAGAACAGCCCTGGAATAACTATAATGGAAAATCAGGGTCTTGCTAATGATGAAACTCAATTCTCCACTAATCAGAAATGGTCTTACTGAATTTGTGGTAGTGCCTCCAATCACTGAAAAGACATCCTATACCCAGAGAGCAATAAGGAGTCTCAATCGGTCACTCACCTCCTGGTTTTGTGCAGGCACCAAGTAAATTGACAACATTTAGATGATGACCAATATGAATGAGGATTTTGAGCTCTGACATAAGTGCGCGGTGTTCACTGTGTGTAGCACCCTCTGTAAAGATAAAAATTACATAACTGATCAGCATAACAGAAATAAAGGGTTTTCCCTTTGCTAGCCACATCCATTAGTATTTTGGCATATGAGTAAATATTCTTGTAGGTTAACCTAAGCTATGGTTCTTACATGAGGGTCAAAACATACATTCCTCCTAACTATGCTCTGGCACTGGTGAGCTGTAGAGTTACAGGTTACAGTTACAGTTACAGGGAGCGGGAAAGAATCCCCTAATTATCCTTCATGTGGGAACAAATGATACGGCTAGATTCTCGCTGGAAAGTATTAAGGGAGACTATGCTAGGCTGGGGAAGACGCTTAAGGAAATTGAGGCTCAGGTGATCTTTAGCGGGATCCTTCCTGTTCCTAGAGAAGGGCAACAAAGGTCTGACAAGATGATGACTGTCAACAGATAGCTTAGGCAGTGGTGCTGTAAGGAGGGCTTTGGGATGTATGGCCACTGGGAGGCATTCACGGACAGAGGTCAGTTCTCTCGGGATGGACTTCATCTGAGTAGGGAAGGAAATAGACTTCTAGGATGGAGGCTGGCACAACTGATTAAGAGAGCTTTAAACTAGGAATTGGGGGGAGATGGATGGGAGATGTCCAGAAAATCTCCACGCCAGATTTTAGCATTGAGAGGGAAGAAGATGAAGTAAGAATGGATACAGCAGTGGGTAGGAGAATGTATATAAGGAGTGAGGGCGGTGTGGATACTAGTCTAATAGGTTATACTGGATGTAGAATGACTGTGCCTAACAGGGTACAAAATGTGAGCGAGGCCAAACAGCAAAAATTAAGATGTTTGTACATCAATGCGAGGAGTCTAGGTAACAAAATGGAGGAACTAGAGCTACTGGTGCAGGAAGTGAAACCAGATATTATAGGGATAACAGAAACATGGTGGAATAGTAGTCATGACTGGACTACAGGTATTGAAGGGTATGTGCTCTTTAGGAAAGACAGAAACAAAGGTAAAGGGGGTGGAGTAGCATTGTATATCAATGATGAGGTAGAATGTAAAGAAATAAGAAGCGATGCAATGGATAAGACAGAGTCTGTCTGGGCAAAAATTACATTGGGGAAGAAAACTAGTAAAGCCTCTCCTACGATAGTGCTTGGGGTGTGCTATAGACC
Source organism: Dermochelys coriacea (assembly GCF_009764565.3). Lineage (NCBI taxonomy): Eukaryota > Metazoa > Chordata > Testudines > Dermochelyidae > Dermochelys > Dermochelys coriacea. The sequence goes on along the minus strand of NC_050071.1, from coordinate 91,829,275 downwards.
TCCGGGATCTAATTTGGATATGGATACAGCCCTTTTTAATGTCTTTAATAAAGTAAATACTAATGGAAACTGCGTGATCATGGGAGACTTTAACTTCCCAGATATAGACTGGAGGACCAGTGCTAGTAATAATAATAGGGCTCAGATTTTCCTAGATGCGATAGCTGATGGATTCCTTCATCAAGTAGTTGCTGAACCGACTAGAGGGGATGCCATTTTAGATTTAATTTTGGTGAGTAGCGAGGACCTCATAGAAGAAATGGTTGTAGGGGACAATCTTGGCTCAAGTGATCATGAGCTAATTCAGTTCAAACTAAATGGAAGGATTAACAAAAATAAATCTGCAACTAGGGTTTTTGATTTCAAAAGGGCTGACTTTCAAAAATCAAGGAAATTAGTTAGGGAAGTGGATTGGACTGAAGAACTTATGGATCTAAAGGTAGAGGAGGCCTGGGATTACTTTAAATCAAAACTGCAGAAGCTATCGGAAGCCTGTATCCCAAGAAAGGGGAAAAAATTCATAGGAAGGAGTTGTAGACCAAGCTGGATGAGCAAGCATCTTAGAGAGGTGATTAAGAAGAAGCAGAAAGCATACAGGGAGTGGAAGATGGGAGGGATCAGCAAGGAAAGCTACCTAATTGAGATCAAAACATGTAGGGATCAAGTGAGACAGGCTAAAAGTCGAGTAGAGTTGGACCTTGCAAAGGGAATTAAAATCAATAGTAAAAGGTTCTATAGCCATATAAATAAGAAGAAAACTAAAAAGGAAGAAGTGGGGCCGCTTAACACTGAGGATGGAGTGGAGGTTAAAGATAATCTAGGCATGGCCCAATATCTAAACAAATACTTTGCCTCAGTCTTTAATAAGGCTAAAGAGGATCTTGGGGATAATGGTAGCATGACAAATGGGAAGGAGGATATAGAGGTAGATATTACCATATCAGAGGTAGAAGCGAAACTGAAACAGCTTAATGGGACTAAATCAGGGGGCCCAGATAATCTTCATCCGAGAATATTAAAGGAATTGGCACCTGAAATTGCAAGCCCATTAGCAAGAATTTTTAATGTATCTGTAAACTCAGGAATAGTACCGAATGATTGGAGAATTGCTAATATAGTTCCTATTTTTAAGAAAAGAAAAAAAAGTGATCCGGGTAACTACAGGCCAGTTAGTTTGACATCTGTAGTATGCAAGGTCCTGGAAAAAATTTTGAAGGAGAAATTAGTTAAGGACATTGAAGTCAATGGTAAATGGGACAAAATACAACATGGTTTTACAAAAGGTAGATCGTGCCAAACCAACCTAATCTCCTTTTTTGAAAAAGTAACAGATTTTTTAGATAAAGGAAATGCAGTGGATCTAATTTACCTAGATTTCAGTAAGGCATTTGATACCGTGCCACATGGGGAATTATTAGTTAAATTGGAGAAGATGGGGATCAATATGAACATCAAAAGGTGGATAAGGAATTGGTTAAAGGGGAGATTGCAACGGGTCCTACTGAAAGGCGAACTGTCAGGTTGGAGGGAGGTTACCAGTGGAGTTCCTCAGGGATCGGTTTTGGGACCAATCTTATTTAATCTTTTTATTACTGACCTTGGCACAAAAAGTGGGAGTGTGCTAATAAAGTTTGCAGATGATACAAAGCTGGGAGGTATTGCCAATTCGGAGAAGGATCGGGATATTATACAGGAGGATCTGGATGACCTTGTAAACTGGAGTAATAGTAATAGGATGAAATTTAATAGTGAGAAGTGTAAGGTTATGCATTTAGGGATTAATAACAAGAATTTTAGCTATAAGTTGGGGACGCATCAATTAGAAGTAACGGAAGAGGAGAAGGACCTTGGAGTATTGGTTGATCATAGGATGACTATGAGCTGCCAATGTGATATGGCTGTGAAAAAAGCTAATGCGGTTTTGGGATGCATCAGGAGAGGCATTTCCAGTAGGGATAAGGAGGTTTTAGTACCGTTATACAAGGCACTGGTGAGACCTCACCTAGAATACTGTGTGCAGTTCTGGTCTCCCATGTTTAAAAAGGATGAATTCAAACTGGAGCAGGTACAGAGAAGGGCTACTAGGATGATCCGAGGAATGGAAAACTTGTCTTATGAAAGGAGACTTAAGGAGCTTGGCTTGTTTAGCCTAACTAAAAGAAGGTTGAGGGGAGATATGATTGCTCTCTATATATATATCAGAGGGATAAATACAGGAGAGGGAGAGGAATTATTTAACCTCAGCACCAATGTGGACACAAGAACAAATGGGTATAAACTGGCCACCAGGAAGTTTAGACTTGAAATCAGACGAAGGTTTTTAACCATCAGAGGAGTGAAGTTTTGGAATAGCCTTCCAAGGGAAGCAGTGGGGGCAAAAGATCTATCTGGCTTTAAGATTCTACTCAATAAGTTTATGGAGGAGATGGTATGATGGGATAATGGGATTTTGGTAAGTAATTGATCTTTAAATATTCAAGGTAAATAGGCCAAATCCCCTGAGATGGGATATTAGATGGATGGGATCTGAGTTACTATAGAAAATTCTTTCCTGGGTATCTGGCTGGTGAATTTTGCTCATATGCTATGGGTTAGCTGATTGCCATATTTGGGGTCGGGAAGGAATTTTCCTCCAGGGCAGATTGGAGAGGCCCTGGAGGTTTTTCGCCTTCCTCTGTAGCATGGGGCATGGTTGACTTGAGGGAGGCTTCTCTGCTCCTTGAAGTCTTTGAACCATGATTTAAGGACTTCAATAGCTCAGACATGGGTGAGGTTTTTCATAGGAGTGGGTGGGTGAGATTCTGTGGCCTGCGCTGTGCAGGAGGTCGGACTAGATGATCAGAATGGTCCCTTCTGACCTTAGTATCTATGAATCTAGGTTGGTTTTGCTTTATTTTTGAACAGTTCCTGAATGCTGCCAAAAGGTAATAGGGTGACCAGACAACAAGTGTGAAAAATCGGAATGGGGGTGGAGGGTAATAGGAGCCTATATAAGAAAAAGACCCAAAAATCGGGACTGTCCCTATAAAATCTGGACATCTGATCATCCTAAAAGGTAAAATGTCAGACTGGAGAGACAATCAGTGTATTACTGCATGGAATCTTCTTTGCTCTATGCAACATTTTAAGCAGAGACTGTTCAGTTTTCAGTTACCAGAGGTATAACCATTACCCCATTGGTGTCTGAGTGCCAGGGACTACCACTTGTCCTGTGGCACTAGGTTGGCCCGTGAAAGGGAGGATGCGAGGCAGGGTAGGGGGCTGCACCCAATCAATGAGAACAGCCACTGGATGATTTGCCAGCATTTTGAACATACAGAGGAAGCAGCAGCAGCCAATATATTAGTGGGAGGGGCACTGAGCAGCATTCGGCAGATTTGGTGAACGCCAGGAACTTATGTAGGGGGTTGGGGTCTTCTCTTAATGAGATGGGTCTCCAAGCAAATTATAAGTTATGTCCTTATACCAGGAGACTTGACAGCATGGCACATAAACAATTAGCTTTATTCGCAGTGTCTGTATTGTATGACTACTCATGCAGCACTGACAAAACTCCCAAAGTCCTTTCCCATTATTCATTGGTCTCAGTGTGAAACCTGGAATGGCTTCTCCGGGTTCCAGAGTCCTGGGAAGGAGGAATGATTCTGGGAGCTCAGCTTTGTATTTAATGTCAAAACATCCACATCACTGACAATAATATTGAAGAGCTCTTTAAAATCAGCCAAGGAGTAAGCTAGCTGAATAGTTTCTCCGCCCCAGATAACAGCTAAGTCATCGTTTAGGGTTTGACAGAAAGCTCATACTGTAGGTACAGTATGGAGGTAAACACTGCAGAAATCACACTTGTGTAGGATTACTTGTAGGAGCAAATTTAACTTCTGCACCTGGGTACATCTATAAAGTGATAGTAAAGAAGCTCTAATGAGCACCGTCTTTACAGTTAGACATAAATTACATTATTCTCACAGTAATTGTTAACTAAACCATTCTAGGACATCGGTACAGAAATTTTGATAGTTCAACATGCTTTGTTGGCTTCTGAATACAAGACTGGCAATACAAATACATTATGTCTTTTTAGGAGGCTTTTAGTCTTCATTTTTACCTTTCAGCATTTTTACTGCAACAGTTTTGCAGGTAGCAGTTTTGTCAATTCCAAATGCATCTGCTTCTATGACTTGGCCAAATGCTCCACGCCCCAGGGGTTTACCTGGTATGAGAAGATGAACAGATTTAGACTTATTGTCAAAGCAGTGGACAAAAGCTAGGCCAATCATTAACCAAATCAACCCCCATGTTGGGAATGATGGTTTGGCACACGGTGGGCTGCGCCTATGTAGGTGTGAAAGTGGGGTCAGGAAACACAATAACTGGACCAACTAGACCACAATAACTAGACTAGCTTTTCCTTCAGAGTGGGGTTAGGAGAAGCCATGGTCCAGCCATCTCCTGCACTGGCCCAAAGGACTGAGCCATCACAAAGGGAACACCCACTGCATCCTATCAGAGTGTGATGTAGTTCCAGGGGCAATTCTGTGTGTGCCAGCCAGAATTCCTCCATAGGCTCTCTGTGCAGTGTATTCTTTCCTCAGTCCCCATTCAAAATAGTGAAAGCACACCTAGCTTTAGCCTGTCTCTGGGAAACTCCCACTTGCTAGCATCATAGGGGAGACGTTCACACTGCTCATCCATAGGGACTTCATCAGGATCCATGATGATTGACAAGTAGCCAGTCTTTAGTTCCCCTCCACTGGCCTGGAAAACAATATCAGTTCTAGTCACAAAAATGGTACGTGCTGGCTGGAATGAGGCAGTCACATGTACTAACTTCTCCCTCCTCTGGGTTTGAAAATTTCACAGAAATGCAAGTCCACAGTTTCCTCCAACTACATCATTATGAATATGAACACAGATCCTTGCACTTTTAATAATCAAAAGCAGTTCAAGCATTTTTTCCTCCGAATGCCTGGTCAATTAAAACCAAATTTCTGCGCCCTCAATTCCAAGCAGGAATGTTATGGTACTGAGAGAAATAATGCGCCTGTTGGTTTAAGAACAATGGAAAGGAACAACACAAAAGAGCCATAGTCAGTTTTCATTTGTCATGCAAGACCAATGCTGGTGGGACAGTAAAAGAATAGTTTCATTACCCGTTTAACGGTCCGGAGAATGATTACAAGAAGCAACCAGAAGAACATGGCAATCACTGCAGTCCCAACCAGGATAATGAGCTCCAGGTTCATTTTCTCTTCGGCGCCTGGGGAGAAACAAATGAACGATAGCTGAAAGCACTGATAGATGAAAGCTTATTAGTTTAGGTTATCAGTTAAAGGACCGCATAGAGTTCCTTGTTCCAAAGGTTCATTTTAAAAGTGCCACATGTTGCAAGCCAACTAAGGCAATGCTTGTTTCTTATAGGTTGGAATATTGGGCCATGTTCCATACCGAATTACACATTGTGAAACCCCACTCAGGACAATGAGGAATGGCGTTTTGCATGAGATAGGTCAGCACAGGAATTGATCCATTGTTTTCTCGTAAGCTTTCTGATTCCTACAAATTAGTGCACAATGAAATGGAAGCAAGGATTAGTCAGACTCTTATGGCCAAATTTTGCCCTTAGTTACACACTTGCAAGGTTGAAGACAATCTTGTTTTGGTGAGGCTGAATGTGCATAATTGAGGGAAGTATTTGGCCCTTAGCAATTAAGAAATAAAAGGTGAAATCTTATATTTTAAAGGAAATTGCTATTTTTGAAAACACAAAATCTAGATGAATGTTGAGCACCCAAAAATGAATAACTTTTTCTCATGCACAGAAAAAAGTGATTACGCTATGTAGGAAATAAGATGTTGCAAGAATGATCCCCTGTATTATGAAACAACATCTCTATCATTTCTTTAACCTCCTAAACTGGGATATGAAAATATGGACTGTTTGCAATTCTTGTGGTCCTGAGACAGTATATCCATGAATCAGAATCCTTATTCCAGGTTTAAGCATGGTACCACTTGAACATTTGATAACAAGCATCAGAGGAATTACTTTCTGTCCCACCCCCATTTCTCAAAGTGTGTTCCTGTAAATTTCAGCCCTGGCATCATATAGGTTCTCCCACACAATAGCACACTGGGGTTTTTCCATTATATGGACCATGATGAGCTGCATCATAACTTCCTTAACATAAGACAATGTCATAAATATGTTTCCAGTTTTCACAAAACTTGCCTGATCATACCCTGAACAATCACATTTATTAGACCAGCTGAGAGCAAGTTTTGCACCCAACAAAAATATGTTGCCCAACAGATCAACTCCATAACCTAATGAGAACTCGAAAACAACAGGCGATAGCTTTCATAAGCTCAGGATAACAGAGTGGCTGATCGCCCTGATTTATGAGACAGAGATTCCTGAAGTATTTAGTGACTATTTTCATAAACATATAAAGGTAACATACTAATAATGAAAGCAAGGAGCTCCTGATCAATGCTTTTAATTGGCAGTGTCCTTACCGTTGGTGGAAGGCGAAGAGCAGTTTGGTTTTGTCACAAAACAGTTTGACCACTTGTTAGGGTTTAATTTTCACACCATGTAGTCAGATTTGGCCTGATGGTAATGGAACAAACACTAACTGCCAGGATGTAGTGTTTACCACGAGGAGTAGCTTCAATCTAGGCACTAAGCCCAACAGTTAGGCCCTGATTCAGCAAAGAACTCACATGCATGCTTATGTTTTAAGCACATTTTAGTCCATACCTATTTGGCAAAACATGTAAACATGTACGTAACTTTAAGCATATGGTTAAGTCCCATTGACTTCATTGCAACTTACATAAATGCCTAAAGGTAAGCACATGCTTAAGGGCTTTGCTGAGTCAAAGATTATGAACCAGGGTTCTAGACTGGGGAGGAGAGAAACAGTGGTCCTCTCCCAAGCTCCCTCCACATGCTTGACTCATGGGTGATTTCAGCCCTAATGGTTGCATAGATGAGTTGGAAAACATGACCCAAGTATAACCACTACAATGAGTCTGCAGACAACCTCTGGTAGAGAGAGGAGCAGCAGCCACTAGAGTCAGGGAGGAAGCTGCCTGGCCACATACCCACCATCAGAGTGGTGAATGCTGGATGGATGTGAAACTTGAATGCCCTCTGAACTCTAGACATTGAAACCCCATTGGTGAGGCTTGGAGGCCCTCAAGGCTATTCTCTTTCCTTCTGGCCTTTTATCTCCACAGGACAGGTAGGGGGAGGTAGGGTGACCAGATAGTAAGTGTCAAAAATCAGGATGGGGGTTGGGGGTAATATATGGCACCTATATAAGAAAAAGCCCCAAATATCAGGACTGTCCCTATAAAATTGGGACATCTGATCACCCATGGGGGAGGGGATGTGGGAGGGTACCAGCAAGTGCCATCCACTCATGCCACCAAAATGGGACACCATCCATTGGAGATTGTGCGTGATCCTTCTTCCTTTCCTCCCCTTTCTTAGATACCTTGACAGCAGTGATTGTTGAGCATTGTTAAGTATCCTCATCAATACTCACTGAGGTGTGCCAGGCTCTCTGCAGACTCAGATGCAGGTATTATTGTATTGATTTGCACTCTCTCTATGTTTTCAGGTTTTTTTCTGCCACCATAATGGCCAGCTATGATTTCATAATGAAAGCTGTGATTCTGGAGACCAAAATATCAGCCACAAAAACCAAAATCACTGGGTTGCCAGCGTGGTGTGACTTCACCCATCTCGAGCTTGATTAGGAGCCTTAATAAATAAATCTGATCCACTTTGGCATAAACTTTCAGCAAAGGCACTGCTAGTACATTTTCAAAACTGTGACCAAGACATGATGCTTAGGCTTTCTTCTTGTCAGTTATCATTTCAAGCACAAATAAATAAGAGAAGCAGATCTGTACTGACCTTCTACTGCAAAAAAGTTACTGCTTTTTTGCATCCGAGGACATTGCAGGCAAGGCAGGTGTAGAGACCTCCATCTTCTTTCCTTACCCTGCGTATGGTTAGAGTTTTGTTCCCATCTTTCAAAACAATACCTGAAAAAAGGATTTTTTCTTAATACTGCTATTTGCGTTGGCTTTGGCTGTTAAGAATTCAATAGTTGCAATTTTTTTTTTGGTATACACAACCCTCACACAAAGAAAAGGAGGACTTGTGGCACCTTAGAGACTAGCAAATTTATTTGAGCATAAGCTTTCGTGAGCTACAGCTCACTTCATTGGATGCTGTAGCTCACGAAAGCTTATGCTCAAATAAATTTTTTAGTCTCTAAAGTACTCCTTTTCTTTTTGCAAATACAGACTAACACGGCTGCTACTCTGAAACCCTCACACAGTGTATAAAATAACCAGGGCCACATTCTGCCCCCACTCCACATTTGAACTCTGCACTAAAGTCAATGGGGAGTCCTGCGTAAAACACACGACAGGTGAAATAAGTCATACTGAAGGAGCAGTTCCTCACCTGAGTCTTCAACAAGGGTTTCATTGCTTTTAAACCATGTGATGTGTGGAGGAGGAATTCCATTTGCTGGGCATGATACTTCTATGGTTTCACCAAGGTTTGCTGTTTGATTCTCCAGGCTCTCTACCAATGTGGGGGCCACAGGCTCTGTTTGCATGAAAATAAAGTTATTGAGAGTTTCCAAGTACAATCATTTTTGTGATGCGTTAGCACTCGCTGCTACTTTACAAGTTTGAGTCACTAATGTAGTCCCATGGCCTTACTGCAATAGCACCAATCATGGTGTTCATGGAGAGATGGTATTTAATCTTCCCTGATACACGAGACAGGGACAATAACTAAGAAAACATAAAGAGAAGTCCTTTGTCTTTTACATGAGTCCGGTCTCCATCTCCAACCCCACTACAAGAAGGGTGATATCGATGGTGCTTGCAGTTCAGATTCAGGAACGCATCTGTATTCAGGACTGCCCATAAGCATGTGTTTAAGTACTTTCCTGAATCAGGGCCTAAGTTGCCAAGCCAGGACTGCAAGACCTCTATGCATCCAAAGCCAGTCATCGGCATTGTTTGTGCTGAAATGCTGCCCTGCTTTTATAACAATTTTAAAGCATGACCACAGTTGCAAACCCAAAGGTTCAGTCACACCTTAAGTCACAAGTATAAATAGATCATAGATGTGGGTGTTTTGCAAGGCAAAACCACACAGCTATCAATTTGTGCCACTGTTTGTGTGCATCAATAAAGAGACTTCATTTGCTTGCACAGCACAATTCCCTGCTTTTTCACCCTTCCATTGCTGTTCCATAATAATGGAATACTAAGTGTGCCTGGCGAGTTCATCAGCACAGCAGATACATTCTGCCTGGACTTGACTTCATGCACTTGACACATTAAAGGCAGTCTCATTATTAGCAACTGCTTAAATCCCTTCTACAAGTGAGCACACCTTTAAATTGGTAACATGCTAGGTCCTACAGCACTTGAGGATTTCTGCAACTGCAGTATCTTTGTTTCCAGCTATACACAGCCTGTGCATATAACCATCTACTTTGGTATACGTAAGTGGGTTCATACCTTGAACAGTGAGGTGCTTGACAAGACAATGTTGCATTTTAGTCTTTTTGTCCTGGGCTATGCAAACGTAATCCCCTCGATCTCGAAGAGAAATGTTACGGAGGATGAGCTCTAAGGTAACATTTTCACCATTGCTATTAGAAACTGTGGCATTCAGCTTCAAAAGGTCATCTGGGTTCTTGCACACAGGCATTGGCAACCCCCCAAGTGGCCTCTGCGAGGTGCGAGGACTCAGTTTATACCAGGTCAGGTTTTCAAAGGTGAATTTGTCCGCAGTGCACTGCAAGGACATGTTATCCTTTTCTGTGGGTTGGTTTCTAGGTTGAAGATTAATTTCAAGACCCCCTGCAAATTAAAAACAGCTTATTAAATAATGAATTTGTTATATAATAAAGTTCTTTCCCTTTATATTGATTAGAAAAAGCCATTTTGAAAATCTGCATTCACAGACTTATTGGGCTTGACTCTCCAGTTCTTTGCACCTTGTTTTACACTCACTTTGCCCAGGCATAAATGACTTCACAAGGCACTAGAGAATCAGGCCCATCATTCACGTTAACAAACAAACAAACAAACAAACAAACATCACACACAAGCAAAGTCCAAGGAAGGTCTATGTAATTAATAGAATTATCCTACGCAACCTTACACTATCCTCAGCTTTAACTGTTAATTTTTGTGACTGGATTAAAAATATCATTTAGACCAAGATTTTCAAAAATGAATGCCTAAAGCTAGGTTCCTAAATCCATATTTAGGCACATAAATATGTCGTCTGATTTTCCAAGGTCCCGAGAAGCTAGATGCTCTCATGGAAGTCACCCAATTTTGAAAATTTTGATCTTAGTTTTTATAGAATCATAGAACTGGAAGGGACCTTGAGAGGTCATCTAGTCCAGTCCCCTGCACTCAAGGCAGAACTAAGTATTATCTAGACCATCCCTGACAGGTGTTTGTCCAATCTGCTCTTAAAAATCCCCAATGATGGAGATTCCACAACCTCCCTAGGCAATTTATTCCAGTGCTTAACCACTCTGACAGTTAGGAAGTTTTTCCTAATGTCCAACCTAAACCTAAACCTCCCTTGCTGCAATTTAAGCCCGTTGCTTCTTGTCCTATCCTCAGACGTTAAGAAGAACAATTTTTCTCCCTCCTCCTTGTAACAACCTTTTATGTACTTGAAAACTGTTATCATGTCCCCTCTCAGTTGTCTCTTTTCCAGACTAAACAAATCCAATTTTTTCAGTCTTCCCTCATAGGTCATGTTTTCTAGACCTTTAATTATTTTTGTTTCTCTTTTCTGGACTTTCTCCAATTTGTCCACATCTTTCCTGAAATGTGACACCTAGAATTGGACACAATACTCCAGTTGAGGCCTAATCAGCGTGGAGTAGAGCGGAAGAATTACTTCTCGTGTCTTGCTACAATACTCCTGCTAATACATTCCAGAATGATATTCGCTTTTTTTGCAACAGTGTTACACTGTTGACTCATATTTAGCTTGTGATCCACTATGACCCCCAGATCCCTTTCCGCAGCACTCCTTCCTAGGCTGTCATTTCCCATTTTGTATGTGTGCAACTGACTGTATGGATTCTGTTCATTTAATTTTTCTCTTGTTTATAGGTCTTTATAGCTGTAAATGCCTAACCAACATTGCAACCAAAGTTCCTGATTTGGATCTCACTTTATACCAGAGTCATCCTATTGTAACTCCATTGACTTTAAATGGAACTGCTCACATACTTACAGTTATTTGCAGTATTGTTGTAGCCGTGTTGGTCCCAGGATATTAGAGAGATGAGTTGGGTGAGGTAATATATTTTATTGGATCAACTTCTGTTGGTGAAAGAGACATGCTTTCGAGCTCTGTGTAAACTTGAAAGCTTATCTCTCTTACCAACAGAAGTTGAGCCAACAAAATATATTACCTCACACACCTTGTCATACTTAAAGTTAGATATTTGTTTCAATGCTGAGTAAGGACCATATTTAGAAGGCATCACAACAGAGATGGGTCATCATGAGGGGTCTGAATCAGACAAATGGTATCACCAGTGAAGCAGAGGGAATGAGACTAATTTAACGCAGCTATGCAATCAACAAGCTATACTTACTGGTAACATGAAAGGAGATAACCCTCTCACCCACTCCAGCTTTGTTAGTAGCCACGCATCTGTACAAAGCTGACACATTTGCTGCTTGAATCACAAGGGTGCTTACGGTCTACAAGAGAACAAACCAAGCAATTTCATACCACATTAGTGCTAAAGGGCTTAAATGAGTCAAACCATAAAAGAGCTGGGTGCATTGCCATGCAGCTATCCACACAACTGTACATTCCTTCACAATACAAATCAATGGTGTTTCTGGTACCCAGGTCATACTGGAGGTTTATGTGATATTAAAGTTTTTCCTAATGTCCAACCTAAACCTCCCTTGCTGCAATTTAAGCTCATTGCTTTTTGTCCTATCCTCAGAGGTTAAGGAGAACAATTTTTCCCCTCCCTCCTTTTAACAACCATCTATATGTAAATTTCTATATATGTATTTTTAAACTGTGTTATACTAAAATTAGCAATATGTTCCTGGATTTCTTCTGCTGCTTAATCTCCAGGCCTTTCTCTGTTACAGTTAAACACAGTTGATATAAAGTTCACAAATACATGAAATGCTGAACTGAACTCTCAAAAGCTGGCCATTCCTAACTAAGACAAATGAACATTAGCTCACCTTCATTTTCCCAGCAATAGCAACAAACTGATTTTTAATTCTTTCAATCCGATTTCCGCCCTTTCTGTCCGTGACGTCTTTCCATTTCTTACATGCATAAGGATTGATTCCCAAACCAACTTGACTGAGAGATAGACAGAGAGATACATTTTAGGTAAGGAAAATCTCGACCTTCAAGAGACCATTTTTGTTAAGTTTAGAAAAAATATCAGAGATTGAACAATGGCCATATTATAAAACTTGGGAATGTTCCTGAAACTTTTCTATGTAATTGTACTCTGCAGCCTTCCAAGACCTTTGTCCTTTATAAAAATAGGAATTCCCAGGCCTAGAGGTAAATAGCCTAATTAATCTGCCTAGGTCAGCCCAATCAGGATACGTGGAGGGAAGCAGCTATTTTGGGAACAAACCTCCAGTCATAAATTGACAATTCAAGTTAATTTCATTCAAAAGAAGACAGAGAGACATAGAAATCACTGGACTCCTTAAAAGAATTTCTTTAGGACAGTGGCCCTTGTGTAGGAAGTGACCAGGCACCAAAAGAAGTTAGTGGAAGTCATTTTATAAACAGGAAAGCAGAATGCTTTTTTTTTTTTTTTTTTTTTTAAAGGAAGTCTGGCCTTGTGCTCAGCCCAGATAAGGGAAGCTGCACGTATCTTGGTCAGGAGCTCTCTCTATCATTGGCTACCATCAATCAGTATAGTTCCTTTGAGATACGCTTTTACATAGATAACAAGCAGCATCGTATTCAGCAGCTGATTGGTGTAAGAAAAAACACAAAGAACTGCAAGTCGCATAAGCAACAAATTTCCTGTGTGTTGTATTGTGTTTTTGTACTTGCTGCTGCCCAACAAGGTTTGACTGATGGGGCCCACAGACGTGTTTGGAATCCAGCAAGGAGGCAAGATGCCAGCCAAAAAAGCATCAAACACAAGAAACAACAGTGGTAGAGTTTCACCAGTGAGTAGCCCTGGCCTGTAGAATTCACTCCGTGCAACAGCCCACCAGACCCCAAGTCTGGCAGTCTCTACATCTAGCTCATTTTGACTATTTTTGACAACCTAAGGGCAGTTTGGGCCTATTTGCTGTAATCAGTAGAAGCTTGACTTAAATGGAAGCAAAATGGGAATTTTGTCTGCAAACACTGTCCAGCAACAACAGTTACCGAGCGTGGTTCTCAAGTGCCTGACACCTCAATTAGTCATTTACACCTGACAAAAATCAGGGTAAAAAATGCCCCTCATTCGCCAGTGCAAGGAAAGGTGGCTTTACACCACATCTGTGGCTCGCCAATCCCAGAGATGACCCTAGCAGAAGTTAGAGCAGCCTTAGAGCTGCTCTAACCCATGCCCAGCTGCCAATGGCCCAAAGGGGCTGTTTCAGTGCAGCAGGAGCGGCAGAGATAATCAAAGCACTGAAATGGCTTCAGCCATTCTTCCTTTCCCTTGATCACACCATCTATGCAGGGCTGAAAGAGGGGTGGTATAAAGCCACTAATCTGACCTGACACCACCCAGGGAGTCCCCTTACATTGAGGAATCTCCAAGTTAAATTGGATTTATAACCCTTTTGCACTATCAAAGTGCTACCCAACGGGTTGGCAGCTTAGTGTTTGATTTGTGCATTTTTATTTTTTGGAAAGAGCCTACACCACTTTAAAAAAATCTGTGAATAGTTACAGAAATGAAGTGGTGCAGATTAACTGGCAAATCATGTTTTACTTACTTAGGGCGGAAAGTACACTGTTCCTCTAACTGCCAGTACCACTGGATATTGACTGGGGCCGGAATGGCGTAGACTGTGCAGGTTAGGACTTGAGTAGTCGCATACTTGTAGGAATCAACAGGAGCCAACAAAGCATTCTCCCCAATCTGAGGTGGAACTGTAGGAAAAACCTGCATGTTACGTGCAACATTCTTTGCCTTCGGCCATTGTCTCTTGTTAACAAGAACACAATTTGTTCTGAAATGTACAAAGTCTCTTTCACAGGGGCTTCTCTCACCATGATTCCCATATGCCTTCCAGGGTCTGAGCCTGTGTGATTCTGAGAGCCTCCTGCACGGTGCTGAGGGCTCACAACTCCCACTGACCTCAGCAGGGAGAAAAAGACTCAAGGAAGAAGTGCACCAGAGTAGCTTCAATACAAGCCGAATATTAAGCAATCCTTCCGTCGCTTACTTACAGCTACCCCTTACAAATTATCCTTCAGACAGCCCTTCCCTTCCATCACCACCCCAGCCAAGAAATTTATATTACTTCCAGCATTAGGTGACTGGCCTCCATTTCCCACTGTGCTCCCATCTCAACCCCACTGTACTTAGCAGAGTTGCTCTTTTGAAGACCTACTATTTTGGAAGCATCTAGACAAGTATGTTTCCTGCGGAGCAGTGTGGAGGAGGGGTGCCGGGGAGAGGGGAATGGTGGCAGTGAGGAGGAAGGGGAGGCCAGAACAGAGCTGACAGTAGCAGGAAGGATGGGTGAGGCAGATGAGAATGGCAAGGAAGACTCATGATACAAAAGCAGCAGGAGAGAGCACACAGGACAGGAAAAGAGCAAGACACAGAGGCAAAGAAATAATACACAGAAAATAAAAAACAAAAATCCTTTTATGCAACAACAAGGAAAACCTGAAACCTCCTGAATTGTAAAATACAGCACGAGGAGCCAGCTGGAGACAGATTCAGTGAATGGTTGAAGCAAAGTCCAGGCAAGGTTTGAGATGGAACTTCTTTTCTGCATGCCCCTGACTTGGTGGTTTTGAATCACCTCCTTAGTATTTTTTTGCCAATTTAAATCTGGATAGTACACAGATCAAGGGAAGCATAGGGCTCTAAAAGACAGGATGCCTACCAGCTCTTTCTGTCAGGGAATTTTAATTCAGGAAGGGTTAGTACTCTATTCACACACATATACACCAAAAAAGGAAAAGGCACTGTTTATATCTCACTTACCATTCACAACCAGGTTAAATGTGTGTCTCTGTTGCTCCTTGTTAATGGGGTTTGTAAGTACAATGGTATAATTCCCAGCATCCTTTTCACTTGCCTCAGTAATTGTTAATGTGTAACCAAGTTTAATGGTATGATTTGTGCTGATGGCTTTTCCATTTTTATACCTAAAGAAAATACATGGTAACTTGAATACTTTAGAGAGTCAGCTTGACATATAATGCCACAATCTGTTTTAAAGGCATCATATTCTGACTCTTACCATTTTGCTTCTGGTGGAGGATAGCCTGTAAATCTCACAGGGATTTTGACTTGGTCTCCTACCCTTGTCTCCACCACAGACCCCATTCTGTCCAAAAGGATAAAAGGTTTTTCTGCAAGAAATTAATTGATGGGCTTGAAACAAAACATTTCCTTTCCATATTGCCAGAAATGTAAACTGTCTCCCATTTGGTTTAGTGTTTAATTGGAGATGAAAGACAGCAGATGTAAATGACAAAGTGGTCCATGTAACAGCACAGGCACTTGCAGTATTACAATCCATGAGATAAATCCTCCGCCCAGGGCCCAGCATAACTACTGGGGTTGAGCACTAGGGAGATCCTTCCGGGCAAAGGGGAGAAGGGAGTCCTCCCAAGGTTTCAGAGGGGTTCTGAGGCAGTGAAGCAATGGAGCACTCCTTTGTGGGAAGAGCAGGACAGGACAACGTACACAGCAGTGGATCCTCCAGCCCCAACCTGCCTGTGAGCCACACAGGGGTATGCAGCCCCTCTCCCTAGGCCATGCCTTCTCCTTCACCCTTTGCACAGAAAAGTGGACTAATTCAGCTACCAGGGGACTGTCGAGCAACAGAGGGAAAAGTCTGCTCTCAGACTCACACAGCAACTCTCAGTCCAAATGCTCTGCCCTCCCTAGCCGCTGTTGCCGTGGAACAAAACAAGCAATGCAAACCAAGCCCTGTAATGTATGTGTTGGGTAACACAATATCACATTTAAACCTCTCCAAAGTTTTCACTTACACAATCAGACAAAAAGGGCTCAATTTTTCCATTTCAGCACACAACAGTATTCAAAACTGCACATGATACAGTTACATAATTGGGCAGAGATTGAAGCTATCTATCTGCAACCCAAAAAATCCCACAACTCTGAAAGGATTTATACTACTTTTCTGCAACCACAGAAAGCAAAATTGTAATCAGCCCAACAGCATGATTGGCCTTTTGGCTAAGATCAAAGAGAGAATCTGTTTAATATCTGATGCAGCTATGATAGAGAAGGGGGGGACTGTTTCTTGTCCTGGCGGAAGAATGGCCTATGGTCAGTTTGAATTGAAAAAATCAAAATGCTGAAGGTGCGAATCAGACTTAATCACAACTTCAAGTCAGCCTTACTGGTCCAGTGTAAGACATACAGTACATCCATAACTAGCAGTGCTGCTGCACGAGTTAATATTGAACCAAATCCTGCAGTTCTTTCTCACTCATTCCACAAACTCAGCTTTTTTCAGCCAATGGAGTTTTGCCTGATTGAGGACTGAGGAAGGATAGGATTTGGCCAGAGTCATTTCCTCTGAGTCATTTCCTTACGACCAAAAGTAAAGCTGAATCCAGTTTTCGGAATGCAAAAAGTCCAGGGCTGGATTCTGTCACCCTTACTCATGCAAGTAACACCTTTCTCTGCAGGTAGCCACAATGGACTCAGTGGAACTACCTGTGGCGTCAGGTACTTTCAGTATGAGGAAGACTGGCAGAATCTGACCTGAAATATACAGTTTCAACGTTACAGTACCACATAGGGAGAGACTAAATAGAGGGACCGCCAGCCATTTCTGAATTTTTTCTAGACTACATAACAGCTTTCAGTGATACTCACATATCAGGTACTAAGAGAAAATCCTTTAACATTAAGATAGAAAAACCTTGAGCTATAACAATGCTACTGAAAACAACTAGAAGCAATGGAAACACTGGGGCTGACAGTTCAGAGCAGAATGTTTATATGGCAAACGTTTTGATTGACATACTGTGCAGGTAATTGCTTTCAACTTATGCATTTTCCATCCCAACAATCCCTGCCTACAAATATCCAGAATTAAATCAGAGAATTCCATACCGTGGACAATGACATACGTGCTGTTTTTCTTAGTCATAAGGCCACTGAATGCTGTGCAGTTGTATCGGCCTCTATCATTTAAGGACACATGGTCTATGGTAAGAGTGCTTACGAACTTCTTCGGCTCATTCCCTGATGATGTTTTTAAATCTCTGACTGTAGCACGTTTTCCCTGTAACAGAATAAAAGCTCTAAGAAGCAGTTCATTCCAACTCTTCCCCCGACCCTCCACACCAGTGGCGGATTAGTCACTGGGCCAATGGGGTCCATGCCCAAGGGCTCTGGCCAATTGGGGGGCCCCGGAAAAATGGACACCCCTACACCCCAACCCGTTCTGCCTGGCACTTCTTCTGGGGAGTGGGAGAAGCTCCCACAGCTCAATCCTACTCCCCAGGCAGAGCGGGCAAGCCCCTGCACCCCAACCCTGCTCCCTGGCAGGAGCAGTGAGGGTTGGGGTGCAGGTGGAAGGGGTGTGGAGGGTCCCCTACTTGCTCTGGCCCAGGGCCCCACAAAACTGTAATCCATGCTATATACCGTATATACTCGTTCATAAGCTGAATTTTTTTAGTAAAAAAGGGAAGCACCAGAGAAGGGGGTCAGCTTATGAACGGGTATAAAGAGGGGGAGAGGTGGGACACAGCCTCTCCCCTCACCAGAGAGGGCAAGGAGAGGCAGCAGAGCCAGAAGGGAAGAGGCGGGACCAGAGTCTCTCCGCTTCTGGTCACGCTGCTTTCCCCTCCAGCCTCTGAAGCAGCTGCAGCTCCGGGGCTGGCAGGCTGCAGCTGTGCCACTTGGCACCACCCACCAGAGCATATATCATCAGCTGGTTTGTTAATATTTACAGAGGAACGGGTAAGTGGTTAACCCAAGCTTTTATTGTATCTCTGGAAGCTAAAATAACCATGGAAGCTAAAACACAGGCGCATCCTTTTGTGTTTCTAGCAAGAGATTGCTTCTTTCAGGGCTCTAGGGCACGGTATTAGGAAATGATTGTTTTACCTTAACAGAAGGGTAGTCCCATTTGAAATCAATTCCAACATTCGGCTCCGTCCTCACAGTACAATTTAGAACTAGTTTCTCCCCTGCTGCCAGCTCTATTTGGTGATGAGGATTCATAGTTAAGTCATAAATTCTGTATCCTGGAAGAAACAAAAGGAACAGAGTTTGAAAAAACATTCTGTGGAGTGACGTAAGGATGCCGCTTTCCCAATGGCATTTACTCTCTCCCTTAGGAGTTACACCCACACAGCAGAAATCCCAGAAGCTTAAGTGCACTGAGAAGATGGGTATACACCCAAATTCAAAAAGTGGAGATGAAAAGGATGAGGATGTCCAAAAGTTGTACTGACACACAATGGGTCTAGGGCACGTACAGTCTACTTTCAGATTTTAGCACATTCAGAGTGAGCGGGCTACTGTGAGGCCATTTGCCAGAAGCTTCCTTATGGTCAGACACAGTAAGATAAAAGAAGCTGACAGGGTGAGACATCAATATTTCTAAGATGGAGTCAGAGAGAGATGTTGGATCAGGTCCTGGGACCTGCTAAGCATCCTCAACTCTTATGAAAGGGTTTCTTGGTCCCTTACAATGTTAGAGAGCACACAGAGGAGAACCTCAATGGTGAACCACAAAATTAACAACAGCATGGAAACAAACCCCACTCTGCAAATATTATGATAGACCAAAAGTGGGCATCTGGTGATGTGCTTGGAACTTTACCACCAACAATTTGACATTAGCAAAACTGTCCAAGGCATAAAGCCTGTAATAAAAAATGTAAAATATGGAAAAACATATCCAAAAATCCCAAATGACTCAAAACCAGCAGAGGATGATGAATTGTGGGGAAACTGCTGCACCTAAAGGGAGATGGGATGGTGAGTTATCCCTATTTTTGCTCTTCCTCTCTTTGGGAATCTCTGAGTCTAGATGAGAATGTGCTGATCCTACCTCACCAAGGCCACAGTGTCACAATGAGGCTCAGGAGGTGTGGGATTGGCCTCTTTCAACCCTGGAGGTAGGAGTGTGCTCAACAGTCCAAGAGGAGGTCATTGCAGTCTCAGCATGGGTGGGGGCCTACGAGGAGTCCTCATGTTGCCTTTGGAGGAGCAGTAACTTCAATGTGTCAGAGCTGTATTCATCCCAGTTAGGCCCAGGGCATTAGCGTGCAGGGAAACAAGAATTTCTTGGGGGCAGGCCAGGTTTTGCATTTCTAGTGTGATGTGGACCCCTGTTTCTCCTCACAGCAAGCTGGAACCCTCTCTTCTTCCCTGAGCTGCTAGTGATACTTTGGGGTGCCTGTTCTCAAGATCCTTCACTCTATGCTGACATTCATTACAAAAGAGGGAATTTAGGAAAAATAAAACCCTGCATGGCTGAAAAAAGTAGCATCAAGGCAGAGCAGATAAAATCCCAAGCACATAGAATATCAGGGTTGGAAGGGACCTCAGGAGGTCACCTAGTCCAACTCCCTGCTTAAAGCAGGACCAATCCCCAATTTTTGCCCCAGATCCCTAAATGGCCCCCTCAAGGAGTGAACACACAACTCTGGGTTTAGAAGGCCAATGCTCAAACCACTGGACCATCCCTCCTTCCCCGCAGATGCTGGTGATCTACCCAAAACAGAACACAATAACATTTTCCCTTTAAATCCAGGTGGTGTTTTTTTTTTTCCCAAAGCAATACATATTAAAACACGCATTTTGTGTTAATTGCATTTTCAGTATTCCTTATCTACAGTCCAATCAAATGTAATTGCTCAATATGTTGCACTAAGCAAAATAGCACTGCCTAAAACAATGACCATGGAGAGTAATCTTTGGCTTACCTACAACCACAACTATGTACATCACAGACTGGTAACTTTCATCATCTATTTTAGCTTCGCAGAAGACCATGCCTGCATAGCTGATCAGGTTACTGGGAATAGTGAAGCCTTTTTTATTATCCCATGAGATTGATTTACCATCAGGAACAAATAACTTTTCTGGATACCTCTGTTAAAAGAGCAATAAAACATTCAGTAAAATTCCAAAACTAAACAAATTCATATTGTAAATCTAATATTTACTACAACATTATGGGTCCAGACTTGGCATCCTGTCTCAGGCCACATTCTCACTGAAGTCAACAGATCTTTACACAAGAAGTATAATTTGTTAGTATAGTTGCAGCATTCCCATTCTGTTTATAAATTTCGTAATTTCCAAAGATGAGAAACTCTTTTTAAGATATCTATTTTAATCCACTGTATTTATGTAAATTGACATTTAGCTAATTCTAGAGATAAGAAATGAAATATTTGGCTTTTTTCTTACCGCATAAAGTGATACATTGAGATTTGATATGGATCCAAGACATGGAATCACCACTGTTTTGTTCCCAGTAATGTATATAACATCAAGTTGGTCACTAACTGAAGTCACAAATGGAGATCTGTAATCTAAAAGAATATTCGATTTGCATTTGTTATAATCTCTTTGTTTGAAAGGACACAACATGCTATTTTCCCCCTCTTGTTTTTCTTTCCTTTCCTATCTATGTTGTCCTTTTCTAGTTGGCAAACATTTGTACTTTTCTTGTTTGTGAATGGAGATGAAATTGACATAACTATTAAGTTTAACTCCTCCTCTTTTTACAGTACCATCATGCCCAAATACACATTAATTGTGTCCACATCATTCTGGGAGCCTGACCCTGACATCTTTACTCAGTCAAAACTCCAATTTAAGTCAAGGTGACTTATGCCTGCGTAAGGATATAGGAATGGATCCCAATATTAGTTATAAGCAGCTAAGTGCTTCACAACCCCTAAAATAATGGCTATTCTTTTAAAAATTCTCAACAATAAATAAGTGGCTTTATAAACAAACCTATATATTAACAACCAACTTTTCAAAAATCTGACCATAAATTGTAGTAACAAACCTGTGCATGCAAGCGTGCACAGATAATTGATGCCAGATAATCAACAGTGAAAATAGTCAGGGGTTAGTCTAATGCCGTTCTGTGTGTGCAGCTATCTAAATGGGTGCAACTCAAAGCATGAGTTTTGAAAACTTAGTTCTTGAAGTCTATCTGGATTTCCCCATCAGAGTTCAACAGCTGTAAGGTAGACCAAATTTCAGACTTGATCTGAACATTGTCCTGTTAGATAATACAAATGTGAGTGCTATTTAAAAATACCCTGTAGTCCTCCCATGTGTGAAACTGCTACTGAAGTCTACAGTAGTTCTCCATGAAAAACATATCAGACCCCAGTACTGATATGAGGGCTAGGATCTGGGGAAGTAAATTAGGCTAATTGCTGCACATATAGATTTTATTAATTATGGGAACAGGGACTTTTCTATTTATGGTAACTAGCATATTGACATGTAGTAATTCCACACAAAAATTTGCATACAGAATGTCAATTTCACAAGGCCAAGAATTCCAATATCAGGAAATTGGTCCCAATTTTAATTGTAAAGCCAACCTGTTCAGCAGGACAGGAGGAAGTGCTGCAGGCATGTAAATCTTTGGAAGCTGAAAGACAGGAGGCCAAGCTCAGCATGAAGTAATCTTTTATGTGGTGCAAATGCCTCACTTACAACTTAAGGTGATCATTTGTACTGTACCTGAAAAATATCTCCAAAAGCTGTCACTGAGAAGAAAAGCTGTGATCAAAGATCTCATAGTTTACTATCGAAAAATGTTCCTATCATCACAGCTAAAATATATGCTAAGTTTCTGCTGCTGCATTGTTCTGTTTACTGTTCCACCCACACAAATGTATATGGTGTAGGCAAATGTATCTGTGTGATATGATCTGCATAGAACTAATAAGGATAATGTAAAGTACAAACTGAGCTGCACCTTCACTCAAAACCAAAAGAGTCAAATACGTTTTTTGAGAGTCAAATACGTTTGGCTGGCTTTTTGTATATATTTTTGTGCACATATTGTGTTTCCACATTTTGGCTGGAAATGGAAGTATTGAAAAACCATGAGATGCCATTGTGCTATGTAAAATTTGTAGCTTGATCAAATGGGAAATACTAGAAGTCTCATGAAAGAAGTCTGATCTCCCCCACTTCCTTGACTGTTATGATGAGAGGAAAGTTCCCTCTCATTTCAATCTACTTTAACCACTTATCAGTACTTTAAGGGACAATTTCCGCAGTTATTTACTAATATAGAATGGCCATAAACTTCAGTTGGAGTTCAATGAAAGGCGAGACTGCAGGATCTGGCACCTATAGAATGGATGTATATTTATATTCTTGTTTTCCTTAAAACCTTGGGGAAAAGTGGACTGGTAACTGCTTTCTTCTTAAGCTGACAGTCTCCAGCTTACAACTGTTGATCTTGAGGCATATGCTTTGTCAAATAGGTTTTTCTGTGAGCAATCCAATGAACATTACTTCAGAACAAAGCTTTTTGAAATGCCTGTTACACCATTGTTTCTTTTTAATCTTATTGATAGGTAGGAATCGCATATGAATCTTGTAACCACCTACCTTGAACATAGACATAAATGCTTGTAGTTGCCTGGGTGTCTCTGTAAAAGCACTTGTAGTCCCCAGTGTCATTCCCTATTACTTTTGTAAGAGTGAGCATCTTACAATAGGGGCCGTCCCTGCAGTCCGTCACTGCAACATGTTTCTCAGAACTGCTCTGATTGTTAGGCAAGAGCCACTCCAAAGCTCTTTGACCACTGGCAAAACAAAGGAGGGAGAGATATTAGAGCAAATGGGGCTTGCTATTGCCATGTCAGGAAAACTCAGTCCTACTCGTTCTCGAATGGTCCATTTTAACTTCAGGACAAATAGCTATTAGACAAATTATTTAACATTAAGAAACATGCGAAATCCGATACATGAGTGTGAGATGCTCAATTCCGCATGGCTACGAGAACGTTTCTTCATTTGAGTATTAAGAGGTGATGAATCTAAGCCACACAAAGACTCCAAAAAGGGGGCAATCGAGGTGACAAGGGCTCTGCTTTGCCCCCAGCAAACTCCACTGTGTTCCAGAGTACTCTCCCCAATCCCGGCTGCTTGCATCCCATCTTTCCCACAGAGGAGAGTGGCTAGGGCTACCCAGGGGCTAACTTAACACACTTGACACACTAGACTCTTGAGAACATCCCCTGATTAGCCAATAGCTTTTGTTTTGTTCTTTAATCTCCTCACAATGTAACCCTCTAATACTCAGCCCAAGGCCTGCAATGGAGAAGGGGATAGGGGGACAAGAAAAGAGGAAGTAGAAGGAAGGGTTCACCTCTCTATCAAAATTAAACTAATAAATCATTGTCATCATCATAACGCAGACCAAAGTTGCCCTTACCTGCAAGTAATATTTAGAGTATCATTTGCAGTTATTGTTAGGATATCTTTTTGGATGCTAAGACTTGGTTGATCCAGAGAAATAAACAAGCCTGCAAAAATAAAATTAATAAATTAATGTGCCAAAAACATATCAGATTCAATCAGAAAAGCACTGTTTAAATGTATATATAGCATCTTTTAAGTTGACCTATTTGCTTCATGTGTTAAACTGTTCTACTGCTTTCCACACATCCCAGAAGTTCAAGAGCTCTGTCATAACAGGAAGAATGGGCAGATGGTCATGAGCTAGCAGAATAGCTCTGCAATTCATAAAGCTCGGGTGGAGTTCCTGTTGTTTTGCATTACCAACTTCAAGGTCTAACAAGAGGATATGGGACATTGAAATAAAGTGAACCTTCATCTGATGATCTCACTCCCTTGGGAAAGGTCTTATAATAAATTGAATAATAAATTTGCCAAGGCTGCTGATTAACGAATTCTGCTAAGAGTTATTTTGCATAGTGCATCATAAATTCAAGGTCATCTGACCCAATCTTATTTTCCTTTATCATATTTTCTAATGTGGTTCCTTTGTTGCCTGAAACCCTAAGAAAACCTGTTCCTATCAAACCTTATTTGTGTGATTGGTTCCATTGCATTCAGTGAGAATACTCATGTCAGTTAAAGCTTGCAAGATCATTTCCAATATTTGTTCTGACGTAACTGTCCAGTAAGGCAGTCTGCGCAATCTTTCAAAGAACATAGAGGTGTTTTCGGCTTTTATTACTATACTCACTCCCTTTGGGAGTTCTGCGTCAGTAAAGGATGAGTACAGAGATCTGAGTAAGTTCTGAAACATTACCTTGGCCAGACAACACGGAGCACTTGTACAACAGAAGAATTGATGCAAATACGGATGTACAAGGAGTCAGTGAGTGAACTTACATAAGAAAATGAACAGCGATGGTACGAGCATACCGGTACACATCTCATTAATCTTTTAACTGCCTGGAAGAAACAGACTAGTCTTCATAACTAAATGTAGCTAATACAGTAATTGTAAAGTCTGAGGATGTGATGCTGAGTCTGATTCTCCATTGTTTTACACCAGTTTTATGCCAGTGTAAGTGCAATATCTTTAGTGAAGTTACATAGGTGTAATGCAGTAAAGAATTAGGCCCCTTTACGTTTGCCAGCCATCACAACAGCTATGAATAGTGCAATCTCTCAGTGCTAAAATTAAACAAATGTTTCTATACCTAGCAGACAGGCCCATCTAACAAGAGGAACATGTTTTAAAATGCAAGAATTATTTCTTCATTACAAACAGGAATTTCTTCTACACCCTTCTTTCCTGATTTCAATGCTTCTGATACCATTCGAGTCCATGATTATAAAGCAGCATGACGCCAGGTATGGGAAGGACCCAACTGAATTATATTGAGAGACAGCTCAGATGAATGGTAATAGAGCTGTTATCAATAACCCTAGAGCTAGGGGCTTCAATATTTTGTCAGAATTTCATTATATTTTTATCAAACCCTTCCTAGGGAGATTCTTTATTGACAGAAGGTTTCCGATAATTGATTTCTGTTGCACTTTATTCTAGAAAGCCATCACTAATGTAAAAACTTGAATTAGGACGGAAAATCAAATCAACGTCTACTATGCAGCTTACTCTCTATCACAGGCATTGCAAATCATGATTTATCTAATCTAACTATCAAGTAAACAGAATTAAATTATCCCTGGACCAAATTCTGCTCCCATCTGCATGCCTATAGCTCCCAGTGCCTTCAACGAGACTAGTGTACAGATAAATAAGAGCAGAATATGGTCTGCACTACAATTGAGATTTTTTTTCCTCAGTAAGTGTTTCTTAGTTAGACCTAAAAACTAAGCTAAAGATAAGTTCCATTTAGTCAAGGATGTTCAGCCTCAATCAAACTGTGACCAACCTCTGGCTAGATTATTTTCTTCAGTGTGTAACATTATGCTATTGAATACAATTGCTCTTATGCATATCTCTAAGGAGACTATTCCAAAAGAAAATGCATTGATAACTTATGAATGCATTTTAAAAGCCCATGATGTACAAACACTAGGATCAATAAAATAGCATTGTTTATTGTCTAAACATCCAAGTGTCTGATATGAAATCCATATCCATACAATAATAGTCAAAGTATGTATTTTTGCTCCAAACATAGGCATTATTATAATAACTGTTAAAGTCATCCCTACATATTTACGATGCAATTTCTGCTAATGTATTAACCTCAGTATGATTGTTTTTACTTGGCTAATTCTCAGTTTCTGTAACCTCCACTAACAGGACAGAGAATAGCACAAAGGTATCAGGCTGAATTTAAAGGATTTAGTACCACTTATTCCCCATCCAGTGGTACAGTGAACAGGTGATGTTTCCAGCCACTGGAGTTAGTCTTGTTGAGGCTGTAGAGGCAGGGGTAGGTTGCATTGTGTCTTGCACAGATTATCGTTAACTCTCTGCAGACCGAAGGAAACTCCTTTTTTTCCCCCCCTCTCTTGTTTCTTTCCTTTCATTAAGCTTTGCTTTGGGCTCGGGAAAGTTTGGCAGAACTGTCCCTCCCTTCGTGTATCTTCTAGAAAAGATTCCGGGGTCATATTATGGCTCCCACGCCGGACATGCTAATCAGACTCCGTGGTCTCTCCAAATTCTCCTTGTAAAGCCACAGCCTGTGCACCTGCTACTCTCTCGTGCGAGGAGGGACCCGACTGGTCTTTGCAGCACCTGAGCTGTGATAAGGAACAGCCTTCCTCTGGAGACCTCGGGGGAAGGCGGAGGGCATGGCCGAGGCTTACACCTTTAACAACAAAAATAGCTCTGGGGCAGATCCTCCCCTGGAGCTGGAAATGGTGACAGCTTCCTCGACTTCCCTGTCACAGTTCACCCCAGCTGAGGATCGTCCCCAGGTCACGGGCAAACACAGTCCATGGACACACGGTGAAATCTTTGCCTTGCTGAAGTCAGGGGCAAACCTCCCCCTGACTTCAACAAGGGCAGGATTTCGCCGTGGGTTTATTCTCCCCCGCCCCCGCCCCTACGGCCGGACAGTCAGGAGGATGGCTCGCCCAAGCCTGCTCGCCTTGGGGGCAGGGACAAACCTCCCATCGCATGCCGGGGGGCTCCGGGGCTGGCCCGCGCCCTGCCCCCATCACAGCAGCCGCCCCGGGGCTCAGGTATTCCCAGGCGCGGCTGCTCAGCCTCGTGTCCCGGCGTCCGCGCTCCACGGGCCCCAGCGGGAGGGGCCCCGGGAGCTCCCCGTGCGCACCGGCGGCTCCCGCCCAGCGCCCCTTACCTGGAGCCGGCCCGCTCCCCAGCCACAGCAGCAGCGCCAGCACCACCCTGCGCTCCATCGCAGCACCGGGGGGGGGGGGTCCCCGCGCCCGCACACGGGCTCCGGCTGCTGCCTTCTCCGCGGTAATCCTGGCCCCGCCGGCGGGGCTGCCGCCGGGACGAGCCTCCGCGGCGCCCTGGGTGCGGGATCGAGCGCTCCGTGCGAGCCGGGGGCTTTGCCGAGCATCGCCGCCCGCCCGCCGCGCCTCTACTTTGTGCCGGGGGAGGAGTCCCACTCCTGCGGGGCCACCCCTCCAGTTCCCTGGCTCCGCCTCCGCAGGGGTCCCACGTGTCCGCTCAGTCCCCGGGCAGCCCTTTCCCCTTGTGACGCGCCCCAGGCAGCACCCCCAGCCCTGCCCTTCGCTCCCCGCTTGTAACGCTCAGGTGCTCTTTCACCTCCGACTCTCACCTCCTCCGCCTTCAAACTGGGAGTGGTGCACTGGCCTCTTAGAGCACTCGGCTGACCCTGCAGATTCTTTAAAACAAAAACTTCACAAGGGAGATCCAGCACATTTAGCTGGTGGCCCCAATCTATGTATAGTTAGATGTATGTGTATTCTTATGCTTCAGGTGTCCCGCTAGTTCACTACCGACTGTATATGGCAGTGTATATGTTCTTGGATCTGGTATAATTTCAGTATTTCCTTGGTGTGTCTACTACATCCCTGATGAGTTAATTAACTGTACCAGGACTCAGAGTAGCAGCCGTGTTAGTCTGTATTCGCAAAAAGAAAAGGAGGACTTGTGGCACCTTAGAGACTAACAAATTTATTAGAGCATAAGCTTTCGTGATGCATCCGATGAAGTGAGCTGTAGCTCACGAAAGCTTATGCTCTAATAAATTTGTTAGTCTCTAAGGTGCCACAAGTACTCCTTTTCTTTGTACCAGGACTGTGATATTTCCAGCCAGACTAAACTATTCCCCATTCTCACTATTGACCAGATCAAGTTCTTTTTACTCAGACCGCCATACCATTGACACGAATGGGATGGTTGTCTTTAAGAAGCCTTGAAGGTTTTGGTCCACTCCTGACTATGGATATAGTGATATTCAGGTGATGAAAAGCATCTCCAAGCTGTTAAAATATGTTTTTTTGCACATATAAAATATAAAATGGGAGTGATAGCAAAAGCATTTTTTAGAGATTATTGATACACTTGCATTAAAGTAAGTGTTGGCAATTCTTATATGAAAGGTCCTCTTTTGGGGGAAAAAATGCATGATCATGAAAATTTTTAGCCATATGCCTTTTGCATTAGTCTATTTACCAACAAATCTGCATGTGATACTCAGAGCAAATGAATTAGTGAATGAGCCAGTAATTTTACTTTGAGCACCGTGCAATTCTAGCTGTTTTATTGTATTTGGAGAGCAATACAATTTCCATTGAGATTGCTCCCCTGCAGCTCACTGAAAGACAGAGTGAGAGCAGCTAAATTTCTATATTGATTTCTGCACACAGGTCCAATGAAACACATTACAAGTAAAAGAAGAAACATATCAATCAAAAAGAGTGAAGTGAGCAACACTCGAACAAAATGTACTGTTGTTATTCTCCTGACAGCACTTTATTATGTTAGGCTAGGAAATCTGCAGCCTTTTTAAAGACATCTTCATTATCCCATAGGTGGAGTTAGAGGCACTTCCAAAAGTGACTGTGAGAGCTCTGGGTGTGACTGCTAAATATCGGGCCACTGCTGTGGTTGGTTGTCAAATGAGATGTATATTTATATATTAGTGATGAATAAATACCTCAAGAGAACCACAGATATCTGTCAAATGAAGATTCAGCTGTGGTGACTTTGGGCTAGATTGTGACTTGTAGTACACACCTACACAGAAGACAAAGGAGGAGTAAAAAAACCACCCAACCCTTAACTCCTACCTGGGCTAAGACATGGACATTGAGGCCAGGCATAAACGAGTAAAAAGGCACATCCTTAGTCAAAGAAGACGGATGGGGAAGAGAACAGCCATGACTTCTTCTGAGCTGCACAGCTGAACCCACATAAGGAGGGGGGGGGGACATAATTTGCTACAGACCAGTGACAATTCCTACAAATCTCCCTCTGGAGCAAAGGGAAGCAAAAAACTGTGCCTGAGAGTTGTCTCTAAAAGCACAATGATTCCCACGTCTACACCTGGGATGTTGCAACTCACATACCACCCCTTGCTCAGGGCTGCCCCTTCAGGTGCAATCTAGCCTTTAAAGATTTGAATTCTGACACAAGTCACATGCAGAAGTTCATATTTATCCGAAATAATATTTTCTGCATAAATAATAGACCAATGATACAGTAGTGATGCTTAAATGCTTAAGTGACTTAGGTGCACATGTCTCATTAGCTTTCAATTCCATTTAAATTCTCAAGGAAACTGTAAATAGATCAGCCATGGCATATTGCTAATTGAGCTTCATCCAAATGACAATTCTGAAAGTGAACATTAATTTTAATTAGAACTAACCAATGCTGTAAGTAAGCATTGCATTTTCTTTCTTGTTTCTATTACTGAAGTGACACCTAAAATAAGATTGGCTTAGATTCTGATTGGAGATGATAACCTATAAAAAGTGTTTGTCCTAAAAACAGCTTAGCCAGTTAACAAAGAAAATCAAAATAAAGGGAGAAAATGAGAATCACTAACATGAAAATATTACAAGGTCCAATAGTTGTATTTTATTGTAATCACTTGTAACTAACTTTACTGCTCCTATATGCATGCAAATACATTAGAAGAAGCTTCCTAAAATATTGTTTGTACAAAATATACCACTACACTCAATTATTTAATTTAATGAGATGATGTGCAGTTATAATTGTTTGTGGCTGTCAGCCTGTGCAGAATATGACTTTTGAACCATAATATTGGTATTATGTCAAGGTGGGTTTAGGGTTGGTTGGTTGGTTGGTTGGTTGGTTGGTTGGTTGGTTTTTGAGGGATTTTGGTGCCTGAGAATGGTGGGGACCAAAAACCACTGTTTCGGCCTAAGAGTGTCTGAGAACACATTCTTGTAAGCTGCCCTACACTGCCATGCCCAAGCATCTCAACTCTGCCCTACAATACATGTATTATTTCAGTACTGGCATCTCTTAAGCAAAGACCGCAGATTGTGTGTTGCTTTTGTAAAGTGCACAAATGGGGACCAGGAGAAGATTCAAAAAGTTGCTCTAGACCATGGGCCAGTTCCTGCCATCCTTGCATGGAGTAGTATCTTACTCCTTAAATAGTCCCATTGACATCTCAGTGTAAGTAATGGTTTGGCTTTTGGTTTCTCAAGGTAAAAGGCTAGAGGAATCTAGCCTCGAGTCTACCACAAATGTATTTACCAGAGGCCCAATCCTGCAGTCCTTACTCAGGCAATTGAGCAACAATCAATGATGTTGATATAACCTTGTTAAACAGAATTATTCAATAGGAACTGACAAATCATCATATTGTTTATTATTATTGCTCCAGTGCTCCAGTGATGTTCATAGCACTAAAAGGTAAATAAGAAAAACTCCCTACTATGGAGTTTAGAATACAAGGCCCCAATTGTGCAAATACTTATGTACATGAGTAACTTTACTCATGTGGGTAGTTTCATTCGATAGGGCTATTTATGTGCACAAAGGTTTGCAGGATTGAGCCCTTAGTAAGACAGTCATTTTTCTTGTATTGTTTTTTACTCAATGGACCACAGTCATTGGTTTGGTGAAAAGGTACAGAAAAGGGCAACAAAAATTATTAGGGGTATGGAACAGCTTCCATATGAGGAGAGATTAATAAGACTGAGACTTTTCAGTTTGGAAAAGAGACGACTAAGGGGGGATATGATCGAGGTCTATAAAATCATGATGGGTGTAGAGAAAGTAAGTAAGTGTTTTTTACTCCTCATAACACAAGAACTAGGGGTCATGAAATGAAATTAATAGGCAGAAGGTTTAAAACAAACAAAAGGAAGTATTTCTTCACACAATGCACAGTCAACCTGTGGAACTCTTTGCCAGAGGATGTTATGAAGGTCAAGACTATAACAGGGTTCAAAAAAGAACTAGATAAGTTCATAGAAAATAGGTCCCTCAATGGCTATTAGCCAGGATGAGCAGGGATGTAAATTCATGCTCTGAAGTGGCCCTAGCTTCTGTTTGCCAGGAGCTGGGAGTGGACAACAGGGGATGGATCACTTGATGATTACCTGTTCTGTTCATTCCTTCTGAAGCACCTGGCATTGATCACTATTGGAAGACAGGATACTGGACTAGGTGGACCTTTGATCTGACCCAATATGGCCGTTCTTATGTTCCTATGAGTGTATGTGTGGTGACAACTCAAAATAATGTGAGACATGTAATTTTTTCACACAGAGCAGATTGTATCAATTTTGCTGTTTCAAATATTTCCTTTTAGCTAGCTTTTCTTATTTTACACTTTTCTTTAGTTTAACATGTCTTTACTTGGTGGGCTATCACTGTTAAATTATTGCTGCTGCTTTTGCCTGAATACACCAAATCTCTAGAGTGCCAGTAACATGCCAGATGTACCAGGACTCGGAGGCAAGCATTGTAGGGGTTTCAGCAGCAAGGCTTTGTATGCACTAGCCCTCATGAGTCCCAAAAACCACTCAGACACACAGTTAATGGAAAGGGTATTTTACTTGGGCTGGAAGGAAACGGAAAGCTTGCAAATATCCTAGGTACAGAGCCTAGGCTTAAAAAGTTACAATTCTAAGTGAGCAAATAATGTTAAGTGTTTGGACCCTGGAGGCAGTCAAGAGTCAGGGCTCTTCAGACCTATCCCCGGGGGTGCTCTCTCCAGTCCAGTTTCTATTCAAAGCAAATAGGATTTTGTGGGTTTCCAGGCCAGATTCAGTTAGTGTCTCTCATTGGGCCCCTCTGCACTGACTCCCTGCCCAGCCACTGTTGCTCCCCCACAAGTCCCACATAGACCTGTAATGTCTGGAAGTCACAGACTGTTCCACACATGGTTCTGCATATGGTTCCTTCTCACCTTCTCACCGGCTCCTTCTTGCCGGACAAGGTTGAGAGGCAATTGGAGACAGAGTACATGTCTGTGAAACAAAAAAAGCCAAGCAACTCAAGACAAGGCCAATCATCACCTTGGGCACTTTGCTTGTGTGTCGTGCCACTCTTTCTTAGCCTTTGTCTGTCTGGCTCTCTTTTTAGATTGTAAAATCTTTGTAGTGAGGGCAGCAACTGTGCCTTCCTTTATGTTTTTTACAGTGTCTAGCACACGGTGGCCATCACCAGAAGCAAATAATAACAATAAGCCAATGATAAGAATGTAGAAGTGAAGGGATCCAAGCAGGGTAGTGATGTGGGCTGAATAGCAGGAAAGGAAGGTGACTTTTGCCACAGCTTTTCAGATGTCCTGGAAGGGAACAAATTAAGGAGGTATTATCTACCCCTTCATATAACACAAGAACCAGGGGGTTACTTAATGAAATTAATAGGCAGTAAGTTTAAAACAAACATAAGGAAATACTTCTTCACACAGTGCACAGTCAATCTGTGGAACTTGTTGCCAGGGGATATTTTGAATGCCAAAAGTATAATGGGGTTCAAAAAAGAATTAGATACATTCATGGAGGACAGATCCCTCAATGGCTATTACCCAGTATGGTCAGGGACACAACCCCATGCTCTGGGTGTCCCTAAACCTCTGACTGACAGAAGCTGGGACTGGATCACAGGGGATGGATCATTCAATAAATTGCCCTGTTCATTCCCTCTGAAGCATCTGGCACCGGCCACTGTCAGAAGACAGGACACTAGACTAGATGGCCTTTGGTCTGACCTAGTATGGCCATTCTTATGTTCTTATGAGAAGTGAGGAGGAAGTTGCAGTAGTCATGGCCAAGGATGACGAAGTCCTGGATATGGTCTTAGCAGGAAGAATGGAGAGGAAAAGAATAATTTTAGAGATGTTGTAAAGGAAGAACTGAGATTTGACAGCAGCCTGACATATGGGGAAGAGAGGGGAGTTAAAATGAAATTAAAACAACATGCAGAATAAAATCCCAAATCTAAATTTGCATAGGTTTGGTTTATATGGCCAGGACACATTTTGGATTCACTTGCATAAAATTATACTGTCCATATTGCTCTAACCCCTAATGAAGCCACTCAAGTGATGCAAAGGGAGTGGGATTTCCCCCAGTTGGGGAATATTATTTCAACATGAGAAGAGTCCTAGAAATCATAGAGCCGGCATAGACAACTCCTAAAGCCCTCTCCCTTCATCCCCAACTGTGCTCAACTGGTGGACAGTCCCTTGGGGACTCAATTCTTAGCATGGACCAGAGCAGCCTGCCATGGCTTTGTCTCAGGCAAAACTGCCAGAGAATCCGGGGCTATAACTAGCTCCCTGAGTGACCTCCCCACTGCTATAGTGAATGGATCTTGGCCACAGCAGAGGATCTGGCCCTTCATGTGAGAGCTCATAACTGAGGGATTCTATAGACGCAGATTGCCTGATTTCTGATTCGCTTTCCCCTGAGCAGAGGAGTTAGAAATCCCTTTAGAGGGTGGCACAGATGAGATCTGAGCTTTAAACTCATTGTCCACACCTTGATGGGAACCATTGAGACTCCCAACAAATCACCTCTGTTTTGTTTTTATTCCCGGGAGAATCATCCTGTTTCCCTGCAGTAGTTTATCTAATAAAACTACTTCTCGCTCCCTCAGCCTCTGAACTAGGAAAATCCTGTTTTCTGAAATTAATCAGTGGGCAAGATCTTCATAAAGGGGGGGTGAACGTCTCCCCTTAGCTAAACAGGGGGCCAACACGCTTTTGTTTATACATCTGCTACTTTGGTGGCCAAAAGCTCATTAAATACAAGACACAAAGAAACAGCAAAGCCTCTTGGAAAGGGATCGGGCAAGAGGCTGTCAGCTCCCAGTCTCTCCCCCTTCCCTCTCCCCTCTAACTCAGTCACGACTTCTCTCCCCAGAGCTGCCATCAGCACCTCCCAGGCAGCCAGGACCCTGGCTTTAGGAGCCTGGCCAGGACAACCAGCAGCAGCAGGGCAGACAGGCAGCCTTTTGTTTCCTTAATTATTCCAAACAACATCCTGGGGGAGATATGGGCTGGCGCTGAGGTTCGTAGCCTTTGCTGCTTTAGCCCAGGAGCTTTATAAATGGCCTCTGTGTATGTCTTCCCAATGGGCCACTTCAATCCAGCAGCACCTTGCTCAGCACCTTGCTCACCAGGGAATGTAAGGCTAAAGCACTGTAGCACAAACACAGACTGTGCATGAACACAAGTATGGCTAAGCACTAGGGCCCAGATCCTAAGTGGTATTTAGACACCTAATGCCCAGATTTTGAGGATCTGGGCTTAGACCACCCCTTTTCAAATTGGGGTGCCAAAAGTTAGGCACGCACATTTTACCTAATTAAAACTGGTCTGATTTTCAGAGGTGCTGAGCATCAAAACTTCCCATTGACTTGACTGGCATGTGTGAATGCTCAATGCCTCGGCCAATCAGGTCACTTTCATTTAGTTGCCTAGTATGGATTTAGGCACTTCTAACTTTAGGCACCCAAATTTGAAAAGTTTGGCTTTTGGTCTTGAGCTGTTAAGCCCATTCTCTTCATGTCCTAAACACTTGCCTAGAGGCTGTGAGTCTTGGCAGTACATTTAGCCTTCGGTTTTTCAAAGCCCTATGCCAAGCAACGTATGCAGGGCTCCATCCAGTGTCCTTCCCTCCTGGGACAGTTGCTCCTGTCCCATTCTTTCCCCCTCCACCACTGCAGTTTTAACAGCAATACGCCCTTCGCTCAGCCAGATCCTGCAGTATGTGTCTGCAATCCTTTCAGGCTATGGCAAAAAAAACAACAACAACAAAAAGCCCTCACTTGTTTATCTAGTACTACTTGATGAGGCTGTGACCTCCGGTCATCTCCTTCCTGTTTGGAACAGGAAGTCAGAGGTGGAACTGAAGCACAACTTTCAGGGCAGTAAGCACAGGGAAGGCAATTAGGTAATTCAGTCTCTGTTTCAGAGTAGCAGCTGTGTTAGTCTGTATCCGCAAAAAGAAAAGGAGGACTTGTGGCACCTTAGAGACTAACAAATTTATCTGAGCATAAGCTTTTGTGAGCTACAGCTCACTTCATCGGATGCAGCTGTCTCTGTTGTGGCTCACTGGAACTGGAGTCAGACAGCAAGGTGGATGAGGAATCTGGGATAGCACTGTGGCTGCTGAGTCCTGTACATATGTATGGTGCCCCTAGCATAGTAGGGTGCCATGTGACTGCCTACATCCCATAGGCCTATGGCTTCCAGAGACTTGAAATGTGTTAAGCGCCCTGTTAGTACTACACTTCAAAATGATATAAAATGTCATTTGCAAACAACACAACTCTATTCTGTCAGCAAGTATCTCAGCCTGATGATTGGCTGTGAGTAGCACTTGTATTCTTTTCAGTCAACCTTTGCCAGTAGAGGAAAATATTCTATTTACATAACTCTTTGGGAAATGTTCAAACAATTTCCTTTGCAATGATTTCTACAGCCAAGTAATCAGTGATGCTAGGAGATCTTGACAGAACTCCTGTCCAGTCTTTCTGAACCACCAGGCTTATATGACATGACCCTAAAATGTGTAGAGCAAGAAGAAGTTGGGGAACTTTAAGGTCCAGAAATACCAATCATTCTTTTAAAGACTGAAACCTCTTGAATTTTCTTGGATACTAGACTAGATCTAACTGAATGTCACAGGTTGTCATAAACATACAGCTAAGGGTAGCATAAAATCCCCCCTTTACCTGTAAAGGGTTAATCAGTTCCATAGTTGGCACCTGACCAGAAGGACCAATGGGAAAAGAAGATACTTTCAAATCTCGGGGGAAGGGGAGAGGGGGAGGTTTTTGTTTGTGCTTTTGTTGTTCTTTCCAGAGACAAAGAGAGAGACCAAGCAAGTAATCCAGCTCCTACTGAATGATACATCTAAAATTACAGAAATAGTAAGTAATACCAAGGAAATGAGTATCTTTTGTTTTAGCTTGTGAATTTTCCCTATGCTAAAAGGAAGGTTCATTCCTGGTTTTGTTTTGTTTTTTTGTAACTTTAAAGTTTTGCCTAGAGGGGAATCCTCTGTGTTTTAAATCTTATTACCCTGTAAAATTATCTCCCATCCTGATTTTATACAGGTGTTTCTTTTACTTTTTTTCTTTATAATAAAAGTTCTGTTTTTAAGAATCTGATTTTAGTGTCCTAAAAATCCAAGGATCTGGTCTGTGCTCACCTTGTTTACTCTCAAGCCTCCCCAGGAAAGGGGGTAGAAGGACTTGGGGGATATTTTGGGGAAACAGGAACTCCAAGTGGTGCTTTTCCTAAATCTTTTTCTAACTCACTTGGTGGTGGCAGTGATACCATTCCAAGGACAAGAAAGAATTTGTGCCTTGGGGAAGTTTTTAACCTAAGCTGGTAGAAATAAGCTTAGGGGGTCTTTCATGTGAGTCCCCACATCTGTACCCTATTGTTCAGAGTGAGGAGGGAACCCTGGCACAGGTCATCCCAATGGTGAATATTGTTGGCATCCTTTCATCTGCGAGAGACGGTGGGAATTGCAGCCTATGATGTAGATGGTTTGCAATGTCTCATGTGACTGAATAGTCCAATCTGAGATTTGCATGATCTTTGGCAGTTATTGCAAATGTATGTATCTTGGCTGGGAGCTGAAGGCTTGCTACAAGTGTAGTGTACTCAAAATCCATTTACACTGCGAACACTGTAAGTATGATGGACCTCTTTTAACTTACAAACCTCAAATCCACTGAGAAGCAATACATTTCAAGGAGTTAAAAATTCTCTAAATGCATGATTTATAGCTATTGATCTGCCGAGCAAGAAGTCAACTGCTGCTGGCTAATGAAATCCTTTATTGAAAAACAAGAAGCCTTTTTCTTTATAAATGTACAAGTTTATCTTAAATAATGGC
Organism: Dermochelys coriacea; assembly: GCF_009764565.3. NCBI lineage: Eukaryota > Metazoa > Chordata > Testudines > Dermochelyidae > Dermochelys > Dermochelys coriacea. Next base: position 91,792,280 of record NC_050071.1, on the reverse strand, counting down.
TTATTTGCCTGTTAATTCTTTCCTCTTCCTTCACCCCTCACTTAACTAGGTGGTGACCACTTTTTCTTCCTAAAGAAAGAACTGTTCCACTAGAGACAGGTTCTGCTTCTGTTCAAATCCCATTCGGGATGGTAAATGGATGAGGTTTGGAAAAGAACAGAGCTGGATTTCAGGAAGGATGGATTATCTAATTAGTTTATCAGATTGAAGAGACAATCCTTGATTTACTGTGGTGTGTGGAGTCATTTTTCAGTCCATTAAAGTGGACTCACTGAGCTCTTGCAATCAGAAGCCTAACTAGAAAGAAATACTGAGTTTTCTACACATTTTTTCTTTTGTAAATCAATTAGTCAATCAGTTTATGACCACCTTTTTTCACATGTGACCATTCTCCATCCCCTAGCCAAGCAGGAACATTATTGCTAATAACATATTACCCCTTCACTGCTTCCTGCTATTGCCAGAGTTGAATTATCTCCTCTGGACACTCAGTAACTGACACAAGATAGTGATGCTGCCAGGGTTGCAGATTCAGCAGGAAAGGAAGTGACAGTACAGTTACTGAATTCCCCACTGGGTTTGTGTAGCTTGTGAGGCCATTCAAAGGTTAAAAATATGTTCCACTTTGTTTATTGGAGATGGACGAAGGTCTAAGAGCAAGCAGTACATGAGAGTCATAGATTTGTAGATTTTTAAAACCAGAAGGGCCCATTAGATCAGTCTGATCTCCTGTATAACATAAGCCATAGACAGCATGGGAATCCATCTGGGGAATTCCATTTGGAACACCAGTGATAATCTTTTGACTAGAAACTCTGTAAAAAAAAAAGGGGGGGGGGAGGTAAGATTGGAGGGGATGGTATATTTACTAGTGGCTTGATCCTGCTTTCAGGATACACATGCAGATCACCGAGAAATTGGATAATCTGTATATTTGAAGAGCTAACAGTCTTCACTGGAATCCTAGGGGTCTCCAAAATGATGACTATGCAATCTTAACATTGTGTTAAAATAGTTTTTTAAAATACCATTCCCTCTTCTCTCCCCACCCCTACACACACACACACACTCACACACACACACACACACACACACACACACACACACACACACACACACAAATGCATACTTTTTGGAGGCACAGGAATATTTCTTGTACCACATCAAAACTCCTGAAAAACATGCCCACTATTAACTATGCTATTGATATTACAGATACACATGTCAAAAAGTTCCACTTCACAGTAGCCTGGTGTAGTGTTTGCAAGAAATGCACCAGCCTCCCCATGATCTCAGTGGGAGACTAGACAAGATGACCCCTCCCTGTTGGGCTGGGAGGGGCCCGTCAGAAGAATGGACACTCCTTCCTACCCAGAGTCAGCAGAGACCGACTAGGAACCCAGCAAGGCAAGGAAGCAACTCCCCAGTCACAGGAGAGAGGGCCAAAGGGTTTCCTGGAAATCTACTGTATATCTTAGGGAGCAGCCTAGGAATGCACCTGCTGCCACCTTTCAATTCTATCATGTATCTCAAATTTTCCAGACTCTGAAGTCCCCATGGCATTCTGGGAGTAAAATCCAACAGACTGGGAAAACTGATATCCAGAAGGCTACCTGATCGAGTATTGCCAGATTAACCACTGGGGTGCTGTTTTTCTGCAATAATTGTGCTTCAGTAATGCTATTTTCAGTTCACATTTGCAAAGTAGCTTGGGGGCGGGGCGGGAAACAGGTGAAATAATGATTTCATATCCATATCTGAAGGGAAGACCAATACTGAATATGGAAACATGTAGTGTGTAAACTACATAGGTACAAAAGTGGATGGGAACACCAAACAAGTGGGCGTAAATGGGTAGGAAAGAAACCTTCCCAAAGCCATAGCCACATAAAAGTAAACAATGGAAGCCAAGATGTGTGAAGAAGCATCTTGCTTTCAAATTGTAGGATTCTTATACACTTCAATACTCTCTCTGCTCACCAAACAGAGTAAATGGAATGTGTGCTGTACACCTTCCAGGTTTGCCATCCTTTCTGATTTCCTCCATTTGTTCCCAGAATAATAGACAAAAAGCTTTCACTGGATATTCCGCATAAACCAAAAGTTTGCATCTTTATTGCAGAAAGTATTATGCCAACACTGAGGCACTGGCATCACAGGCCTCCTTACACTTTGAAATCTGTTGACTCTTACGTGCCAAAAAGACATGTGAACCATTCAAGGAAAGAAGACACTGAGTTCATGGTCATAGTACCTGCCAGCAAGCCATACTGTATTGCAGGAAGACTGATTTTGAGGGGAGAGGAGTCAAAGCATAGTAACAAGACACTGCACTTACTAAGTATTAAGTCTGTTGATGACCACAACATATTTTTTATCCAGAAAATATAACTGCAAAAAGTATGGTTTAAAAAAGTAATATTCTGTGCTCCAGTTCTAGGATTTATAATATCTGCTCATTCAGAGCCTAGATACTATGGTGACTGGCATTCTACAAACAGTGAATAGAAGGACAGACAAATGGACGGATGGGTGGATGGACTTCACTTAGGAAGTAAGAATTGCTCTCTTCATAGATTCATAGATTCCAAGGCCAGCAAGGACCATTGCGATCATCTAGTCTGACCTCCTTTATAAAACAGGCCATAGAACTCCCCCAAAATAATTCCTAGAGAATATATTTTAGAAAAACATCTGATCTTGATTTAAAAATTGTCAGTGATGGAAAATTCACTATGATCCTTGGTAAATTTCAATGGTTAATTACTCTTACTGTTAAAAATGCCTTATTTTCAGTCTGAATTTGTCTAGCTTCAACTTCCAGACATTGGATCATGTTATTCCTTTCCCTGCCAGATTGAAGAGCCTGTTATTAAATATTGGTACTTATAGACTGTAATCAAGTCACCCCTTAACCTTCTCTTTGTTAAACTAACTAGATTGAGATCTTTGAGTCTATCACTACAAGGCATGTTTTCTAATTCTTTAAGCACTCTTGTGGGTCTTCTCTGAACCCTCTCCAACTTATAAATATCCTTCTATAATTGTAGACACCAGAACTGGATACAGTATTCCAGCAGTGGTCACACCAGTGTGAAAACAAAGGTAAAATAACCTCTCTACTCTGACTCAAGGTTCCCTTCCCTTCCAAGGATTGCATTAGCTTTATTGGCCAAAGCACTGCCATGGGAGTTAATGTTCAGCTGATTATTCACCATGATCTCCAGATCTTTTTCAGAGTCACTGCTTCCCAGGACAGAGTCCCCCATCATATATCACTATGGACTACATTCTCTGTTTTACTTTTACAAAAGGTGACTATAACTATTGTTATGTCCCCGCTGTATATATGTTAATGCTGTGTGTCTTTTCTTTCTGTCTTTTTGCCTTACTTCTGTATTATTGCTACTCTGTTTTATACATAGCTTTGTTGCCTGCTAGTCATCTTTTTCTAAAGTAGCTTTAAAGCGCTAATAAGATTTTTTTTTCAGGAAAATCTGTGAAAATATTTTGACTGAAGCAGTGCAAAAATATTTCAAGCAACTCAAAGCATGGATGTCAAAATATGTTTGGGGATAAAATGCCTACTGATATTCAATGATAACATACAGTTAAAAAAGGAAACAAGTGAGCAAATATAGGTCTAGGGTTTCTAACTGGCAGCTGACAACTACTGATTAAAAGCAAGTATGTTGATGAAAAGGCTTTGCATTCCGTTTCCTTTCCTTAATCCATTTTGGACTTATTTGAACACAGATTCCTTGAACCAGTCCCAGACAGCCAGATGAACACCACATTCTTTCTTTGGAATATATAGATAAGTCTGGGAGGTTTACCACTCTCTGAGGATGCAGTCAGTGAAAGTCACTTTCTGTAGCCTCTAGCCTTCCCCTTGGCTCTGCATGTCATCAGGAAAAGTGAGTCTGGTCTCACTACTTTCTCTTCCGCCCCTTTAACTCCACATGTTTCCTGACCCTTGGCTCTTCTGCTGAGAGGGTTGCCACCTGCATGCCAGATCTGTTAACACAATGACATCCTGTACCTTCCATATGTCCAGAATTCATTATTTTCATTAAACTATCCTGTATGATAGTTACATGGCAAGGGCATGCTTGATGTTGTACCATCTTTGTAATGTAAGAACAAAACCAGATTATTGTTGTGCTTTCCCCTTTTTTCTAGCAGTGGAAGTAACTGAACTGTCATGTCTAAAACACCTTGCATTACATTATCCAACTCACTGTTCTTTTTAAATATAGTTATAACTAGAAATAAGCTACTTGAAAAGCAAAATTTACCTACCAATGTCTAGTGGGAAGGCTAGAAACAGCAACATAGCAAAATACAATGCAATGATCATACTACTTATGGAATAATGTCTGAGCACAGCTCTCCAACTAGCATTTCCAGTTTTTCATTTCATTTCCTGCTGCAGTGCTTCTAAGGGAGATATTGCTGTGTAGGATGCAGGGATCGGTGGTGGTGCCCTCTGTGTATACTGTGTGGGCAGCAAGATACCTACCCTAAAAATGGACAACACACCTGCCTTCAGACTTCTGGGAAGGAGATCAGCTCTACTTTGCACAACTGTTTATTTTCATTTACAGACACAAAAAGGAAGCTTTTGGATTAACTGGCTCATCCATTGCTGTTTATTGATATTGTGTCCAACCCTAAGGCCCTTACACGTATGTAGACCCACTGATTGCGACTGGAACTACTCACACACTAGTGGTGTTGTGAACTCCTCCCTGGCTATTTACAAGTTTTGGGGGTATTAATATTAACATTTTAGTGTATTTTCATTGAGGGGGAAAAAAGATAGCAGAGCAAACTTTGTTTTTCCTTTACCTCTGTATTCCCAGCCTGATCTGTTGATATAAACAGATTTCCTGCTTCGGGCAGATGCAGTATTACCAACCCCAAATGTTCAAAAATCATGAGATTGGCCTTAAAATCATGTGATTATTTAAAAATAATAGACTTTGTGTTCTTTTTATTTAACTTCTGTTCTTTGAGCCTTAGGATACCCAGGGGATTACATTTTGAAGCTTTCTCTACAGCCACAAGGGCTATAAACTTACTTTTTCTTTAAGAATGAAGGCTGCAGTCATCTCATATCTACTTGATTCCAGGAGCTGGGCTTTAAGGAAAACAATAATTATCATGAGACTCATGACAAAATCATGAGAGTAGGCAACACTGCAGATGAGTTGCGTTGCTTCTTTAAGACACTCTTGTTATGCTGGTAGAACAGAAGAGAGCAGCTGCAGCTGAGGAGGATGGTGGTAACTGTGGTCAAAGATGATGGCTCCACCATGGTTCTCTTACCGTTTTAGGGACTGACAGCTGGCAGACCTCAGCCTTTGTCTGCCTTTCTCACTGTGCTTGGACTGGGTTTGATGAAACTGCCTAGCAATTCAAACACGAATGTGTGTTTGTATTGTGAGGCTCTGTATCTCGGGGGGAACACCCTGCACTATCATGTTCATCCTTATAATATGATTGTGTGGTATTCAATGCAAGGTTTGTCACGTTGGGTGTCTTCAGAAGGCTCATGATGCACTGAGTGTTGTTATTATAGTAATGTTATAGGTTGTAATTTCATTATATAGTTATGAGTCTGAAAATGTGCCCTCATGACTTAAAACAAGCCCAGACAAAACTCTCCAGGGACAGAGGGGCAGTTCATACCTCATCAGGGCATGTATGGGACAAACCCAGCCCAGCTTCACCTGAACAAAGGACGCTGGCCTAGGCAGCAACAAAGGATCTGCTGGACTCTCGAGTGAATCACTCCCCTTCCCTTGGTCAGTTTGGGATTATGATAAGGTAATGCTCACTTGACCCTGAAGGGGAGGGCAAAGCCAAGAGGGAAGAAAGAACATGATAAAAGGGAGAGATGTTTGCCATGTTCTTCCTCTCTCTTCCACCTCCATTTACAGACACCACCACCAAGCAACTGAAGTGCTGATCAAAGGGGAGAACCTGGCTGAAGGGCAATCAGTCAGCCTGTGGTGAGAAGCATCTAAGTTTATAAGGGCACTGAAAGTGTTAAGATCAGTTTAGAATGCGTTTTGCTTTCATTTCATTTGACCAAATCCGACTTGTTGTGCTTTGACTTATAATCTCTTAAAATCTATCTTTTGTAGTTAATAGATTTTTGTTTATTCTACCTGAAGCAGTATGTTTGGTTTGAAGCACGTCAGAGACTCCCCTTGGGATAACAAGCCTGGTACATACCAATTTCTTTGTTAAATTGATGAATTCATATAAGCTTGCAGCATCCAGGTGGCATAAGTGGGCACTGCAAAATGGAGATTCCTAGGGTTGTGTCTGGGACGGGAGATATTAGCTAGTGTCATTCAGTTGCACAATCCAAGCAGCGGCTGGCCAAAAGTGCTCACTCACATAGCTGGGAGCTGCTTACATGCCAGAGGCTGTAAGTGAACAGCTCAGGTATGAGGGTTCTCACAGCAGAGCAGGGTAAGGCTGGCTCCCAGAATAAAGGATTGGAGTGATCTAGCAGATCACTGGTCAAAATAACATCAGGGGAACATCACATACATGCAAAGCTTTCAAGAATTTCTGTTAAGCTGTTGGTTTCTATAACCAGGTGGAGAAACAAATCAGCCTGAAATAAGCACAGAGCTAAGAGGAGAAAACATTTGTCCCAAAGTACTGTGGATTTCTATTTCAAAGAAAAATCTGTCCCTCAAATCTCCTTAGAGCTCACGATCACCTTTTCCCTCATCTACAGCCCAATCACAGTTGGTGGCTGCTATTCTGTTATCTAAAGTACAAGTGCAGAATTTCCTGATCTCTCATGTGCATGGATGTCTGTTACCTGAGGGCTTTTCCTATTTGGCAGAACTGACTCAATCACACGCACACCTCTCACCTGCTTGGACTTGGTTCCTGTACGCATTGTCTGTATGGCCTAAAATTATGTCCAAAACCAGAGTTGGTTTAGTACTGTATCCTACTACCGTTTGTTAGCTAATTATTATGACCCTTTGTAATTTACATGGGGACTGCTGCTGCTTTTCAGAGGATATTCCCTATTCAAGCCACTCCACTGACAGATAGATAATGGAGCTGTGTAAATTAGGGAGTATTCGCTCAGATGACAGCACAGACACCCCAGAAGTCTGAGAGTCACTGTGTTTTCTGAAGCACATAATTTCCAGGATGTCCCAATGCGGTGGTACACTTCCTCAGTGTCCCCAGAAGATGGGGTCTGACTTCAAGGCCAATTGACCCCAGAATGTTTAAATGAGGGGTTCATTGTCAAACCTAGGATTAGAATCTAGGAGTTGTAGGATCCCAGCCCTGTGATCAAACCAACAGACCCAACCTCTCTTTCTCAGCATAGTACAAATTGGAGTAGAGATTTGCATGGTTATGACTAGCTATGGACAAACTGATTTGTATATAATAAACATCAAACCTAAACATGAATCCAAATGTTTGTTAAGATCAAAAAAGTTGATCATTTTAAAAAATAATTCCATATTTCTGTACTTACTATGACTCTTACTTTTGGGCAAGACCAGAACTGGGAATTTCTGACCTGATACTGCAATCTTTACCCAAGCCCTATTCCTACTGATTCCTATTGGATTTCTGTTGTCACAGGAAATAAGTAGGACTAGAACTGTTAGGCCTACATAATGAAAGCTCTCTACACCTTATTTCAACCCTTGTTCAGACCAGAAAGCGCAGAAACACTCTTGAGAGAGTCCAGTCCAGTCCTGGGAGAAGTTTCCATGACTAAGGAGTCTTTAATATGTTCAGATACGCTGAGATTTTTGAGATTTACCCATCACAAATCACAACCTACTAAAAATCCAGTTCACCCCGGTAAAGAATTGCAACACTTCTGGAAGAATTACCCTGTGACCCTGATACTACTCTCCATTACACTGATGTAAATCGGGAGATTCTGCATTGCCTTCCCTGACTGATTTACATTGGTGTAACTCAGAGAAGAATCAAGCCCTATCTATAATCTTTGTTGTCCATGCTCCCTGCCAATACCAAAAGACCCATCAATAAAGTGGGATTTTTTTTTTCAGTTGCAGACTAAATTCAGATTTATCCCTGGTGTCATTTCATTGATGTCAATGATGACTTTGGATCACTGACATTAATAAAGACATATCAAATATCTCTTCAACAACATCATGGACTACTGGCTGCTGTGTCCATAGTCCATATTGAGGCTGCCATTAACCTCGGATTAGTAAAAATACTCTCACTCTTTAGCTGGCAACAGATACATCTTAAAATAAAAGCCTTTGTGAAGGGGAGCATTAACTTATAGCTGTCAGAAAGTGTGTGTGTGGCAGGCATGAGTCCAATGTGTTTATAAAGAGAGGGATCAGGAGTAAACAGCTGAGGTTTTAAGGTCGATGGGCTAGATTCCGATCTTGGTTACAGCAGCATAAATATATAAAAAGAAAAGGAGTACTTGTGGCACCTTAGAGACTAACAAATTTATTAGAGCATAAGCTTTCGTGAGCTACAGCTCACTTCATCGGATGCATTTGGTGGAAAAAACAGAGGAGAGATTTATATACATACACAGAGAACATGAAACAATGGGTTTATCATACACACTGTAAGGAGAGTGATCACTTAAGATAAGCCATCACCAGCAGCGGGGGGCGGGGGGGAGGAGGAAAACCTTTCATGGTGACAAGCAAGGTAGGCTAATTCCAGCAGTTAACAAGAATATCAGAGGAACAGTGGGGGGTGGGGTGGGGGAGAGAAATACCATGGGGAAATAGAAAAGGAGTACTTGTGGCACCTTAGAGACTAACAAATTTATTAGAGCATAAGTTTTCGTGAAGTGAGCTGTAGCTCACGAAAGCTTATGCTCTAATAAATTTGTTAGTCTCTAAGGTGCCACAAGTACTCCTTTTCTTTTTGCGAATACAGACTAACACGGCTGCTACTCTGAAACCATGGGGAAATAGTTTTACTTTGTGTAATGACTCATCCATTCCCAGTCTCTATTCAAGCCTAAGTTAATTGTATCCAGTTTGCAAATTAATTCCAATTCAGCAGTCTCTCATTGGAGTCTGTTTTTGAAGCTTTTTTGTTGAAGGATAGCCACTCTTAGGTCTGTAATCAAGTGACCAGAGAGATTGAAGTGTTCTCCAACTGGTTTTTGAATGTTATAATTCTTGACGTCTGATTTGTGTCCATTCATTCTTTTACGTAGAGACTGTCTAGTTTGGCCAATGTACATGGCAGAGGGGCATTGCTGGCACATGATGGCATATATCACATTGGTAGATGCGCAGGTGAACGAGCCTCTGATAGTGTGGCTGATGTGATTAGGAACTATGATGGTATCCCCTAAATAGATATGTGGACAGAGTTGGCAACGGGCTTTGTTGCAAGGATAGGTTCCTGGGTTAGTGGTTCTGTTGTGTGGTGTGTGGTTGCTGGTGAGTATTTGCTTCAGATTGGGGGGCTGTCTGTAAGCAAGGACTGGCCTGTCTCCCAAGATCTGTGAGAGTGATGGGTCGTCCTTCAGGATAGGTTGTAGATCCTTGATGATGCGTTGGAGAGGTTTTAGTTGGGGGCTGAAGGTGATGGCTAGTGGCGTTCTGTTCTTTTCTTTGTTAGGCCTGTCCTGTAGTAGGTGACTTCTGGGTACTATTCTGGCTCTGTCAATCTGTTTCTTCTCTTCAGCAGGTGGGTATTGTAGTAATAGGAATGCATGATAGAGATCTTGTAGGTGTTTGTCTCTGTCTGAGGGGTTGGAGCAAATGCGGTTATATCGTAGAGCTTGGCTGTAGACAATGGATCGAGTGGTATGATCTGGATGAAAGCTAGAGGCATGTAGGTAGGAATAGCGGTCAGTAGGTTTCCGATATAGAGTGGTGTTTATGTGACCATCGCTTATTAGCACCGTAGTGTCCAGGAAGTGGATCTCTTGTGTGGACTGGTCCAGGCTGAGGTTGATGGTGGGATGGAAATTGTTGAAATCATGGTGGAATTCCTCAAGAGCTTCTTTTCCATGGGTCCAGATGATGAAGATGTCATCAATGTAGCGCAAGTAGAGTAGGGGCATTAGGGGACGAGAGCTGAGGAAGCGTTGTTCTAAGTCAGCCATAAAAATGTTGGCATACTGTGGGGCCATGCAGGTACCCATCGCAGTGCCGCTGATTTGAAGGTATACATTGTCCCCAAATGTGAAATAGTTATGGGTAAGGACAAAGTCACAAAGTTCAGCCACCAGGTTAGCCGTGACAGTATCGGGGATACTGTTCCTGACGGCTTGTAGTCCATCTTTGTGTGGAATGTTGGTGTAGAGGGCTTCTACATCCATAGTGACTAGGATGGTGTTTTTAGGAAGATCACCAATGGACTGTAGTTTCCTCAGGAAGTCAGTGGTGTCTCGAAGATAGCTGGGAGTGCTGGTAACGAAGGGCCTGAGGAGGGAGTCTACATAGCCAGACAATCCTGCTGTCAGGGTGCCAATGCCTGAGATGATGGGGCGTCCAGGATTTCCAGGTTTATGGATCTTGGGTAGCAGATAGAATACCCCAGGTCGGGGTTCTAGGGGTGTATCTGTGCGGATTTGTTCTTGTGCTTTTTCAGGGAGTTTCTTGAGCAAATGCTGTAGTTTCTTTTGGTAACTCTCAGTGGGATCAGAGGGTAATGGCTTGTAGAAAGTGGTGTTGGAGAGCTGCCTAGTAGCCTCTTGTTCATACTCCGACCTATTCATGATGACGATAGCACCTCCTTTGTCAGCCTTTTTGATTATGATGTCAGAGTTGTTTCTGAGTTGTTTCATGCCCCTACTCTACTTGCGCTACATTGATGACATCTTCATCATCTGGACCCATGGAAAAGAAGCTCTTGAGGAATTCCACCATGATTTCAACAATTTCCATCCCACCATCAACCTCAGCCTGGACCAGTCCACACAAGAGATCCACTTCCTGGACACTACGGTGCTAATAAGCGATGGTCACATAAACACCACTCTATATCGGAAACCTACTGACCGCTATTCCTACCTACATGCCTCTAGCTTTCATCCAGATCATACCACTCGATCCATTGTCTACAGCCAAGCTCTACGATATAACTGCATTTGCTCCAACCCCTCAGACAGAGACAAACACCTACAAGATCTCTATCATGCATTCCTACTACTACAATACCCACCTGCTGAAGTGAAGAAACAGATTGACAGAGCCAGAAGAGTACCCAGAAGTCACCTACTACAGGACAGGCCCAACAAAGAAAAGAACAGAACGCCACTAGCCATCACCTTCAGCCCCCAACTAAAACCTCTCCAACGCATCATCAAGGATCTACAACCTATCCTGAAGGACGACCCATCACTCTCACAGATCTTGGGAGACAGGCCAGTCCTTGCTTACAGACAGCCCCCCAATCTGAAGCAAATTCTCACCAGCAACCACACACCACACAACAGAACCACTAACCCAGGAACCTATCCTTGCAACAAAGCCCGTTGCCAACTCTGTCCACATATCTATTCAGGGGATACCATCATAGGGCCTAATCGCATCAGCCACACTATCAGAGGCTCGTTCACCTGCGCATCTACCAATGTGATATATGCCATCATGTGCCAACAATGCCCCTCTGCTATGTACATTGGCCAAACTGGACAGTCTCTACGTAAAAGAATGAATGGACACAAATCAGACGTCAAGAATTATAACATTCAAAAACCAGTTGGAGAACACTTCAATCTCTCTGGTAACTCGATTACAGACCTAAGAGTGGCTATCCTTCAACAAAAAAGCTTCAAAAACAGACTCCAATGAGAGACTGCTGAATTGGAATTAATTTGCAAACTGGATACAATTAACTTAGGCTTGAATAGAGACTGGGAACAGATGAGTCATTACACAAAGTAAAACTATTTCCCCATTGTATTTCTCTCCCCCACCCCACCCCCCACTGTTCCTCTGATATTCTTGTTAACTGCTGGAATTAGCCTACCTTGCTTGTCACCATGAAAGGTTTTCCTCCTTTCCCCCCCTGCTGCTGGTGATGGCTTATCTTAAGTGATCACTCTCCTTACAGTGTGTATGATAAACCCATTGTTTCATGTTCTCTGTGTGTGTATATAAATCTCTCCTCTGTTTTTTCCACCAAATGCATCCGATGAAGTGAGCTGTAGCTCACGAAAGCTTATGCTCTAATAAATTTGTTAGTCTCTAAGGTGCCACAAGTACTCCTTTTCTTTTTGCAAATACAGACTAACACGGCTGCTACTCTGAAACCTGTCATAAATATATAATAACTCTATTTTCTGCAGTGGAGTTACTCCAAGTTTACAATGCTATTAAAATGCATCTGATGAAGTGAGCTGCAGCTCACGAAAGCTTATGCTCAAATAAATTTGTTAGTCTCTAAGGTGCCACAAGTACTCCTTTTCTTTTTGCGAATACAGACTAACACGGCTGCTACTCTGAATGCTATAATTGAGTGCCCCAGTATCTTCAAACCAGAGTTTGAACAGGTTAGATTTTGTTGGTAATGATAGCCTTGATCAAGGATCCATCTGAAGCAGTCATTTTTATCAGCTGTGATGGAGCAGGGTATTTTTAATACGCCACTTTAAGCTAGTTTTTTCCTTCATGCAGCAGAAATGGCTATTTATAGTGGGGAAAACTTTCTGCCATCCTAAATGAAAATGCAAGTATGCTCCCTCCATATGCCAATACCTTCCACCAACCCCTGTCTGATAAAGTCAAGTGAGTTTCTGACACTAAAAAAATCGTATTTGGTATTTAGGAGATTATCTTTTGACACAGTCTTAACTTGGGGTTTAGTCAACTTACTCCTTTCGACTTTAATGACAGTCACACAGTAGTTTGAAAATGCACCCTCTAGGTCCAAGACAGAATATCATGGAAGAGCTTTAATCTCAGTGGCAGGCCTGCAGGAATGGCCTTGCAAAAACTTTACTTTTCTGAAGTTTGGAAATACCTAGTCAGTTTAGATTTATTAGCAGTCTGTTCTTTAGGAATGCAATAAGGTTCTTTTATGTGGGAGAACATAATATGGTAGGCATTTAACAAAACAATTAGTTAAGCAGTTAAATCAGCTGCTGAATAATTTAGTTAGAAATTATTATGCATCCGATGAAGTGAGCTGTAACTCACGAAAGCTTATAGAGGAACAGTGGGGGGTGGGGTGGAGGGGACAGAGACTGGAATGGATGAGTCATTATACAAAGTAAAACTATTTCCCCATGTTATTTCTGCCCCCACCCCACTCCCCACTGTTCCTCAGATGTTCTTGTTAACTGCTGGAAATGGCCTACCTTGCTTGTCATCATGAAAGGTTTTCCTCCTTTCCCCCGCCCCGCTGCTGGTGATGGCTCATCTTAAGTGATCACTCTCCTTACAGTGTGTATGATAAAACCCATTGTTTCATGTTCTCTGTGTGTGTATATAAATCTCTCCACTGTATTTTCCACCAAATGCATCCGATGAAGTGAGCTGTAGCTCACGAAAGCTCAAATAAATTTGTTAGTCTCTAAGGTGCCACAAGTACTCCTTTTCTTTATATAGTACCAGGACACTTTATCAAGCAACTAACGTGCCTTCCAACAGAATAACCAACTCACGCATAAGTCTCTGGGTGACATTCCAAACAACAATTCCATATTTCAGATGTCTTGTCATACAACATACTTCATATCTTGCACTTCTGGTGTATGGAACTTTTAACAAAGGAAAGCTTCAAGTCCAAAACAACCCAAAGATTTATGGCTGAGTCAATGGCCAAGAACCTTAGACCAACCTCAGCAATTCAGCCATAGTTTAAGTTATCCCCGAGCTTGTAGGATACACCACAGCCATACATCTTAACACTGTGCTGTCACTAGACAACATATCAATAGACTTTGATGCGTAAAGGACAGCTGTGTATTTATTTTACATTGCATTCAGCATGTATACGTTTTAATGATAAGATGGTTTATCTGCAGTTTCTTAATCTTTTCCTGTCACTCCTGGAAATTAAGCACCATTTTAACTGTAAACATTCTCTTTTCTCCCCTTCTGATTTTTCCTTAGACCCACAAGTTCAGATATCCCGTCAAATAGTGAACAGGCAAGGCCTAATAAATATTTCACACATAAGAGGAATCTCATAACAAAGGGTTCTTACATCCTTCTGCTTATCTGGAGATATTTCTGTTTTACTTTGTTTCCTGAACTCTTCTTAAAAATCAGAAGATAATTCAACGGGATTGAATGTGAATTTCAGCAGAGGTTGACAAAGGTGCTGAGAGGAAGAAAGATTAAGATGATGAGGATGTAAAATATCAGGAAACAAAATGATTACTTTGCGCCAGAAGATCCATTTAACCACCCATATTATCATATCTCCTAAGACTCTGCTTTGCACCCCAACCTCATTGAAATGCATTATAAACATTTCCCATTATCTACCTACATTTTGCTCAACAAGAGCAGACTTGGCTTCCAAGATTAAAGATTAAACAAGCCAGATAGAAAACAAACAAAAACCTGTGGTAAATTTTTTGAAGCCACCAAAGTGCTACATGAAGTAAGAAGCATCTGTAGGAGCAAGGTTCTTATGTTTTTTATTTTCAATCCATTTTTCCCTGTCACCATTGGCCAGTTGGCAGTTAATTATTAATGTACAAAATAAGTGAAAATGTGTCACAGCTTTATTGCAGAACCAGATAGGTAAAGTATATAAGACGAGCAACCTATTCTATTCTTCACAGGCTGTACATGTCCACAGTATATCTGTTAAATGTCATCTACCAACTACTGATATTTGTGGCCTCATCTTGCTACTGTTGAAGCCAACGGCAATTTTGCCATGGAGTTCAATGGCTGTTAGCAAAGGTCCATGGTATTTTCTTAGGACTCAATTCTGCAAGGTGCTGAGCACTCTAGCTCTAATTTAGCAAAGCCCTGAAGCATGTGCTTTGGGAGCTTGTATGTGCTTGAAATAAAATGCTTTTGCTGACGTGGGACCAGAGTGCTCAGCACCTTGCAGGATTGGGTCCCTAGTCTATGGCAAATACAATCGTCAAGCTCTCTTTGTTGATATAGGGCACAAGTAATCAATTGGGCTCTAAAGAAGATGAATTGCTGTAAAACAAAATACATCTATTCTTCAATTCTGTATAAACATATAATTGCTTTCTTAGCACAAGTTGCTTCATAGACCTTTACCTCTGGGAAATCTCCTCCCCACCATACCCCACCCTCCAAAGGCCTAGGGTCTTGGTTTTAAAAGTAATGTGCAGAGTTAAAATAATAGAGATGTGGTAGCTTTGTTGTGAATCATTCTGACTTCATTTTAGTTATATAATTCTATTATACTTTAATATTTAATTATAATTCTATATATTTATTATATTATAATGTTAACTCCATCAACAATCATTTCACTGGAGATTTGTGATAAAGAACACAAAAGGGTAGGAAATAACTTAGTTTGTTAGATGCTGGGCTATAAACATCTTCCTCTTATGGAATTATTTTCATAACTCTTTTCTAGATCATAGGGGAGAACCATCTCCACACATAGGAGTGGATAAGAAGCTCCTCCTTCCACTGCACTACACAGTACTAATACCAGGTCAAATCCATCCAATCATTGCTTAAAACATCAGTCATTCCTAGCAAGGGCAAAAGACCCTATATATTGGTCAGAAAGGACAAACTGAATAGAGAGGATTGTGCTGTCCATCCAGCAACTTAAAGCTCATCTACACAGGGGTTTTAAACTGAATCAAATTGAGTTTATCCAGTTTGAAAATGTTTACATACGTACAATACAGTTCATTACTATGCACTACCTCCATGTTTATCGCAAACTCTGGAATCCTCTTGCAAAATGGACTAGGTGGGCTTCAGATTGAATTAGTTAGGTCTGTTGTCCATGTGGATTCAATTTCTGAGCACCACTTTTTGCATGCTTCCAATGGCTCTCCCACAGTGCTTTGCAGATCAACTGTTACTGACCTATCCATTCACTTCTGTGCCCTCCCTGCTCCAGTGTCACGTTCCTAGGACAACCCTTCCCCACTTTAAAAGCTGATGTGGAGCCAGATTTTGCCCATTTGGGCCTGTATCAGCATTCTTGCAATACAATCCTGTGGCACTCCAGAAGCCCCATAACGTGTCTTGCACATCTCTTGGAGCTGTGCTGAGACCCTGGGTCTCATCGCCATTTTGGGAGAAGCATCGGCCAGCCATTGAAATGAGAACTCTTTCTGGACAGAAAGCAAAGCAAATGTCCAAAAGGGACGATGACCTAGAGGTGGATAAAGAGCAAGCAGCTCAGGGGAAAGTACATTGAAATGAGGGACAAAAAGAGACAATTCAGCAGGGGACATCTGATCTGTCCATTTTTTGATGAACTGGACACAGTTCTACACATTTGTAGTGCAACCTGTCCTAGACACCAGATGGTGCCTGCTACCCATACTCTCCCCCACACCAAAAATGACAGCAAAACCCACTGGAGGATAAGCAGGAGGATACTGGAGAGGAGCTGTCCCCTGACAGCCAGGATCTTTTGGGGAATTGGGACCCTGACGACAGCCAGCTGGAAAGCCAGCCCTAGTCCTGCCCAGCTGCAATGAACCCCAATTCCTGTCCTTAATCAGCGAAGTCTGATTCTCAGCCAGAAACCCAGCCTGGGACCTAAGAGGCAGATTTCCTGGAGGGAACTTTGGGATGTAAACCTATCCTTATAGTTTATGATTTATTACTACTGTACTAATACTGTGGTTCTGGCTTCGATTCAGGGGTGCTCCATGGCCGCAGCCATTGTGGGTAAATGTGAGCCAGGAGTCCTTCCAAGTATCCAGCCCCTGCCTCCCTCCGTCTGTCGGCCCACACTGCCCGTCTGGCCCCCTGGTACATGTTTCCAAAATGGTGGCTGCTCTGCCCTGCAATTGGACTCTGCAACATGCTAAAGGCATGACTATTGGTCATTTAATGGACTACGGCACGGAGTGCATTTTCCCATCTGCCTATTTTCCTTTTCCCTTTCCCCTCCTTTTCCCTTTCCTGGCTGGCAAATCTTCCCCACTCCACTTTTTTGCCTTCTCAAAATGCCAGACACAGTCTCTACCCCTCCCACTCCTGCAGCAGATTCAAATAACGAAAGCATTTATTCATGAAAAATTCAGCAGTTTATTAAGACAGCAGTTACAGGAAAAGAAGTTTGGTTAGCATTAGTTTACATGAGGTATTAATTGACATTGCATGCCTGGTAAAAGGCACAAACAATACTGTTCTCTGCTGAGGTACAAATGCCTTGCAACACGCATTGTATTCAACAATCATTGCAAGACCCTATCTATTTTTCTCTTCACTTTCTCCATGTTGCAGGGGAGATACAGCACAGCTTAAGACTGAGAAGTTGCTTCATTTGGTTTCACACATTTTATGAAAAAAAGGCTGCATGCCCATCCCCCGGTATAGCTTGCAAACGCCTTCCACTCCTGCAGCCCTTCTGTGAAAAACTTCACAGCGTATCTCGCTGGTCTGCTCTTCCCTTTTTCAATAAGACCATTCTCCGCCTCCTAGTCACCTGTCTCAATGTGACATCATCAAGAGTCATGACGGGGCAAGGACATGCAGAAGGGATTGCTATCCGATGCCCCTATGTAACTCCCCTTAACCCTTCCAACACCATAGAAGCACAAGCACCTCCAGTGCAAAAACAAAACTGCAAAAAGAAAATAGGAACATAATTCCAATCCCCCCATTCCCTCAAACAGCACATGCTGCAGATAGAGATCCCAAAATGCACCTAGTGCCCTTCTCCCACATAGGCCACTTACCATCTCTGAGAATCCCCAAAAAATGGGATGAGTCTCGAGGAGGTAAAGTCACACAGACATATGAAAAAAATGCTATTGTGGCCTGTCTGGAATATGAATAACGAGTGACTGTTTTTTCTTTTTTTTTTTCCATATTCCCACTGCCAGAGCACCCGCACAGCCAGACCATCAAGGACAGGCCTTCTGCTACTGCTGAGGGGCTAGCCACCCTGAGAGGGCAAAAAAGGAAGACCGAGGATGAGATTTTTGTAGAACTCAGGGCAGAGTCCCAGAGGAAAACCAAACTAGCTGAGAGGTGGAGGCTGCACATGAGAACCCAGAGGGAGAAAGAAATTCAGTTGTCCTAGAGGATTGTGGCAATGGCCAAGGAAAGTGTCACAGTGGCCAGGGACAGCATGGTTCAGGCCAAGGATGGCATGGAAAAAGACAGGGAGATGCAGAGGCAACTCATGGATGCTATCCTAAGCCAGAACGCTCTCCTCCAAAACTTGTTCCTGTTTGGCCAGCAGTCCTGTAATCTGACACTCAGCCAAGTCCTTCAGCCCCTGAACAATACTGGGTACTGGCACCAGAAGCAATTCCTCCTTGCTGTATCCTCGCAGTAGTGCTTCCTGCAGCCATTCCCCTCTCGGAACCAACCTCTGGGCAACTCTTCTGAGCCCCGCAACACCCATGACAATTTTGAGCCAAGGCACTCCACCCCAGAACCCATGCAGACAAGAAGAGCCAGAGAGAAATCGTAAACATGCCTGTAACTTTAAGGCTCCCCTTGAAAAAAACATTGTTCTATTTGCAATGTTCTTACTGTTGCACTTTCGGGTCTTTTCTGCATTGTTGCAAAAAAAAAAAAAGATAGACAAATGGGTTCCATAGATTGTTCCCATATAGTTTGGGAACCCCAGGAATGCAACGCCATCAATAATCTCCTGAGCATTACCCAGGTTTATGACCAGGTTAGACAGCATCTTATCAATGGAGTAACAGACCTGCATAAGAATGGCCAACAGTTGAACTCCCCAACCAAATTGGTTGGCTACAGACTGATAACATTCTGGGGTGGCTAGCTTCCAGGTGGCAATGATGACCACTTTACCATGGGTATGGGGCACCCCATGTTGGTACGCTGTCGCTGCGGTTCTGGGGTCATCTGCACAGATCTCAGAAAAGGTAGCCCTTCCCAGTCTTGATTCAGAAACAGGTCCTCTGGTTCCAATTGCTCAGCATTGTCCCGTTCTTCCTCCTCCTCGTACTGCCACCGCTTGGGAGTGTCCTGCTGCTGGAGGAGTTGCTGCTGCTGACACACAATATTCTCCTTCTCCTACATCATCTGCTCAGTGGTACAATGGGAGAAGTCCAATTCTGAATTCATTCAGCTTTGAATGCTGTAAGATAGCCATTAGCAGCCGCTGCGTGTATGTGCTTGTCACCATAGTGGAGCAGAGCATTGTTGGGTCCATGCTGGCAGACAGCAATTCAAAAATGGTGTGAACCCACCCAGAAGGAAGTAAGGGGCAGAGACAGCAAAAACATGGGATTATTGTTTTAAAAATTGAACCCTTCTGGCTTCTCACATTTCACAGCGAAAACAATGCCAGGATGCACACTGCTCAGCAGAGGCGCATGGGATGTCCCCGAGAATGCTATGCCTTCAGTTCATAGCAAACCACTGCATGTTTGTATATACAATGCAAACTGAAAATGAAACAAGTGTTCCTCATGCATGTTATTGATGTGAGTTGAGTACTGCAAGTTACTGATGCACATCATAAAGCTTCTGATTAACCCTCCTGTATAAACACACCCTTACTCTGTTAGCTTCCCACCATTTAACAAAGATCACTACACTCTCTGCACTGAAAAATGAACAGAACCCCTCCAAGATGTTATGTATTTTAATAGCTAACTAAACTTTAGTTGTCACAGTAGCTGGTGGACTGTGACAGTTATTTGCTGTGGGACAAGGCTTTCAGACTCACAGGCCTGATTCACTACTGCTTTTTATCCAGTTTTATGCCTGTGTAACTCCATGGAAATTTAATGGAGCTACAGTGGTTTAAGATTGGAGTTTGACTTGTATTGATTAAATGATTTGTGCACACAAGTGATGAATTCTGGGCACACAAGATTGCATATGAAACTTGTTTGTGACCAAACTGAGGTCAGGTTAGTGCCCCTTGGACAATTTTGTCTGATACGTTTACAACCACATTTAATTTTTTTACGAAGGATGCTTTCATGTTTAATTATACTGAGGATCATGGACCTGATGGAAAAACAATTGAAGTCAATGGGAGTGTTTTCATTAACTGTAATGAGTTTGGATTCAGGCCCAGAGGCATCTGGTCTCTAAGGCTGTTGCCTATGTGAAATGAGTCTGGTGATCTCAATTCAAAGCATGGTGCACAAATGTCCACGGTGCAAAGACCACCACCAAAACTGGCACTAATTAACAGCTTTTTCATCAGATTTAGCAGTTATCAAGGACTGAGTTGTATTGTTCCTACCCATGTGGACCATTTTTGTGGATAAAGTCTGTCTCCAGGACTGTCTAGCGAGAAGCTTTCACCAGTATTAACTTCAGACATTTTTTTTCTTTTGAATTTCAAAATAAATGTACGTGGCTTTTAAAAAATTGTTTGTCTTCACTGTTATCAAGCTCAAGGAACATCTGTCAGATTTTAATTTAATTGTGACACCTAGTCCTTTCTCCCAATCAGAAATTCTGATAAATTTAGGATTTAAGGGGTGATATCAGATCCTATTCAAACCATACCATTTTTAATAGACAATTGGGAAGCTATCCAGGCAAAGCAAGAGCAGTATAGGAAAGAAACTGCATGGGTCTCCTGTCCTGTGAGATGAAAAATGAGGTGACATCAGCAACTTTATAAGAGCTGACTGAGACCTTTTTCAAAGAAACACCACAGCTGCAGGGCTGATTTTAAGGCTGTTATCCTGTGCTGTGTGGTGCACTTTGACCACAGTCATCTGAACAGTGAGTTCGGATTAAATACAAGCTACACAGGCACGTTGGTGAAAATAGCAGGCATACCAATATATGAGCACTTCAACCACACAAGAGCCCTAAATATACACAATAAAAATTAGCTACCTCCGTGCAATTATGTGGGGCGGAGCAGATCCAGAAGTGTCCACTGTCAAATACCTTTGATTTTCTTGTGTAACCAATAACCAGCTTACCCTCAAAATTACAGAATAAGGTTTTGATAGTAACTGTAGTCCCTATTATGATGCATGGTCTGTATCCATGCTGTGCTCCAGGGAAGAACTAATCATCAAGGCCCCAAACCTCAAAGGTATTTAGGTGCCAAACTTCCATTGGTTTGAAATCAATGGGAGTTAGGAACCTAAATACCATTGAGGATCAGGACCCAATAGCCTCTTTATGCTTTATCTTGCAAGGTGCTGAGCACTCTGGCCTTGATCCTGCAAAGCACTTAAACATATGCTTAAACTCAAGCATGTGTGGAGCCTCACTGATTTCCATCCAGGGTGGTATTGTGCACATGGTTAGAGCTGAATATATGCCCAACTGCTTTGAAGGATCAGGGCCAAAACACCTAGCACTTGGCAGGATCAAGCCTAGTGTGACCAAGAAGTTGTGACTTTAGCAACACTTTTGTCACTTATCATGCCAATATAAAGTCTCTTTGAACTGAAGTGAATTGACTTGACTAGTCCCTGGTATCATTTTGTGGGGAATTGAGCTCTGCACTTAAAGCAGGAATATCTATTGAGTAGTGATTAATGTAGCTCTGACCTTCACATATCCCTCCCCAGCACTTTGCATTAGTTCTATCATTGCTTCTTACCTTGGGGAATACTTTTCCACATCTCTAGATGCTTATAATAATGGAAAGACCACTCTTTATTTGGAAGGAGCAATGTGCACAGATAAGATAAAATTACTGTTGAGAAACTATGAACAGTCCTGTCTTTATATTACTGCTTCTTTGAGACCCAACTCTTCTGTTCAAGCTCTCCCCCCACCCACTTCAGTAGCAACAGCAGAACATAGCATGATGGACTCTGCTCAGTCAGTTCATTACTCCCCAGGAAATGAAGTTTTGACAAATTATCCAGCCGGAAGGTGACATAAAAGCAGCTGTGAGGACTTATTACTCAGATGGGCATAGCCAAGTTGCAGGCTGCTCGGGGGTGATTGGAGCTCAAGGGCTGTATTACTTGTATATATTTATTAGTGAAGCTAGCATTTGTTGAAGGTGATGACTGACAGCCTTGAAGTCTGAAGCCCTCTGATTATTCACAGAAAAGGTAAAAAGGCAACAGCAGGGCAGGCTTTCCCATACTGTACCACCAGCATCTTCAATTCTGGCTTAGAGGGACCACCTTTAGGCACGAGAAGAAATTTTGTTTCAGTGTCAACGCAGTCCTGAGCCTGAATATGCCAATAAGGTATTGGTTACTGCCAGTGGTGGTAATGGTGGGTTTTGTGGTGGGGATATCTGTCCACTCAGAACTGGAATGAGATCACCAAACAGCCATCAGACAGCAACAATTTTCAGACACTCTCAACAAGGGCTACATTTAAACCTGCAATCTAGAGATGATCGAATCATAGAAGTGTAGGGTGGAAAGGAACCTTGAGAGGTCACCTTGTCCATCTCCCCATGCTGAGGCAGGATCAGGTATACCTAATGAAAGTCCATGGGCCAGATCCTTTGCTCCAGCTAAAGAGCACTCAGTTTAGATCAGGTTGGGCTTTGTGAAGGTGATGTGAACCTCCTCCATACAGTCCCCCAATCCTGGGAAGGCTGTGTCTCAATACCCCATTGTAACAGGCTGTTCTAATCACACCTGTTGCCAATGGCAACTGGGGATCAGTGGGATGTAGGTAACCATTGACCACACCCCTTTGCTCTGAGCATGCTCCCTATGTCAGCAATAGGGAGGGAAGATGGTATAGGAGCACCTAGGCTGGCAATAAGGTTCAGATCCACAAAGGTACTTAGACACCTAAGTCCTAGTTTCAGGTGGCACTGTGATTCGCAAAACCCCCACTTGGCTGCTGCCTATCCCTGTAGACACCTAAACTCATTCAGTGCCTAAATGTTTGCAGTAAAAGTTTCCTAGATAAATAAGTTTCATTCTCTGGGCATAGGCCCTGCTGTCCCCTTCTAGGTTCCAGGACACCGTTCTCCTGCTTAAGCTCCAGCACAATCCACAACTGGGGGAAGAAAGGCAGAGCAGCCCCTATCTTCCCTGCAAGGCCTGATCCAGTAGGCGTGCTCATTATGGAAAGATAAATGCATTAAGAGGTCGTCTGATAAAACAAATCACAAATATGAAGCGTGTGTTGATTGTGACAGCTCCAAAATCCCAACCAATTTAATTTTATTTGCTATAATAGATGGATTCACACATTTCTGAGCATATACCTGAGAAATCAAATAAAATCCCTGTCTCGAAGCAGATGCAATGTAATAAAATGTATTATTTAACAGCATATTATGTACACATCATAAAATGCCTTCCAGAGCGAATCAATTATAACATATAGAAAAAGGAGGCTTTAAAGATGATATTGAAAGAGAAGTGACTGTGGTGCAGTCATGAGCTAGTGTAAATCGGTGTAGCTCCTGTAAAGTCAATGAAGCAACACTGATTTCTATCAGCTGAGGATCCGGCCCTCAGTGAGGAAGGGAGAGATTTCTAGACAGAATTGGAATAGCACAGTGATCAGGTGGCAGAGTTATAATAAAATATTTAGCAATTATTAAGTTATAGTGCCTTTTATTGATCTCATAGAACTTCACAGACATCAATTAGCAATGCTTCATAACACCCCAGGAGGTGGTGCAGGAATGTATTATTATAGCTGATTATACCATAATAGAAACAGTAAAAGTACAGGTGGATAAAATGTGTCACAGAGGAGTTGACCATATGATTTACTCTCACATCAAGTCATTTGAAGTGCTGGCACCAGAACTCAGGGGTTAGTCTCTGTTCCCTGTTTTAACCACTAGACAACACTCCTTTGGCATAGGTATATGGAAGCTCAGAGAAGTGTTCTGTAAACCAAGAGGCATTTCTGAAACCTATGTATGGTTGGTTCATTTCAGAAAACTAGATGCAAAGTCTGTAAATGAGTTCTAGAAATATTAGGCATTTGAACTTTGATAACCTTTAAGCACCCTGAAATTTAGATTCTATTCATTATATTATGGTCCCTAACAGAAAACCACAGCCCCCTTTAGAACAATTTTATGCTTTCACCATTTTCTTTTCCAAATGCAGGTGAATAAGGTTGCATTTGATTTCATGTGAAAAAATAGCTCCTGTGTGGTATGATGCTGTATTAAGGGAAGAAAATGCTGTTGGAGCAGCACTCTGAAGATGTTTATAATAAATAGAGGCTGTGTGTCTCCACTGTGTTATTGCAGGATTTTAAAATATTTTCTGCTTATATTTTAAAACTTTTGCATGATTTATTTTTATGGATTGTGGTTGTTTGTTTGTTGCATCTAAGTTCTCAAAGTTCTCAACCTTTTTTGGCTGCAACCCAAAATAACAACCACAAAATTGTTCCACAGGATGGGTTTTGCACATGGCAAGAAATCATGGGATGTGGGGAGGTTGGGGGTATTGGAATTGGGGGAGTGGCTTTGGCAGTGGAAGATATGTTGCTGGTGGAGTAGACACTGGCTGATGAAGTGAGGGGGATGGTTCTACTGTGGCGGGGGCTTGACTGATGGGGTGCGGGGTGTTGGTGATGGAGGAGCTTCTCTTCTCCCTTCTATCATTGCCTACTCAACTCCAGGCCAGGATTAAAGTAAGAAAAGATGAGGAAGACTGCAGGTCCCCCTCATTTGGGGTAGCAATGGTGCCCCCCCATTCTTCCACTTCCTGTTTCAATCTTCTTTAGCCAGAGGCTCCATGGACAGCACATCTTCAAGAGGCTCCTGAGCCTGGTCCACCACAGCCCCTTGAAATGCCACTCCTCCTACCCTGGAGCAGATGATAGTCATGGAACTGTAGGGCTGGAAGGAACCTCAAGAGATCATCTGGTCCAGACGCATGTGCTGAGGAAGGACCAAGTAAACCTAGACCATCCTTGACAGATGTTGGTCCATTTTGTACTTAAAAATCTCCAATGATGGGGATCCCACAACCTCCCTTGGTAACCTGTTCCAGAACTTTACCTACATAATTAGAAAGTTTTTCCTAATATCTAACCTAAATCTTCCTTGCTGCAGATTAAGCCCATTACTTCTTGTCCTATCTCCTGTGGACAGGGAGAACAACTGTTTGCGGTCCTCTTTATAATAGCCCAGAACATATTTGAAGACTGTGATCAGGTCCCCCTCAGTCTTCTTTTCTCAAAAGTCAACAT
The DNA here is from genome assembly GCF_009764565.3 of Dermochelys coriacea. Lineage (NCBI taxonomy): Eukaryota > Metazoa > Chordata > Testudines > Dermochelyidae > Dermochelys > Dermochelys coriacea. The sequence continues at coordinate 91,767,051 of NC_050071.1, read as the reverse complement.
GCTCAGTTTTTTTTAACCTTTCCTCATAGGTCTGGTTTTCTCACGCTTTTATTATTTTTGTTGCTCTCCTCTGGACTCTCTCAGTTTGTCCACATCTTTCTTAAAAGATACCCAAAACTGGACACAGTACTCCAGCTGAGGACTCACCAGTGATAAGTAGTGTGCAACAATTACCTCCTGTGTCTTACATCTGACACTACTGTAAAAACACCACAGAATTATATTAGCCTTTTTTGCATCTGTATCACATTGTTGATTCATGTTCAATTTGTGATCCTCTATAACCCACAGATCCTTTTCAGCAGTACTACTGCCTAACTAGTTATTCTCCATTTTGAATTTGTGCATTTGATTTTTAAGTCCCAGGTGAAGTGCTTTGTACTTGTCTTTACTGAATTTCATCTTGTTGAATTCAGACTAATTCTCTAGTTTGTCAAGCTCATTTTGAATTCTAATCCTATCCTCCAAAGTGATAGCAACCCCACCCCGTGTGGTGTTATCTGCATATTTTATAAGCACACTCTCCACTCTATTATCCAAGTCATTAATGAAAATGTTGAATACTACTAGACCCAGGATAGACCTCTGTGGGACCCCACTAGATATGTCCTCCCAGTTTGACAGTGAACCATTGATAACTACTCTTTGAGTGTGGTTTTTCAAGCAGTTATTCACTCACCTACCATAATTTCATCTAGTTTGATTATGGTAATGTCATGAGGGACTGTGTCAAAAACCCTACTAAAATCAAGATATATCACATCTACTGATGGTGCAAGCAAGGCAGAAGGATGATAGGATGAGATCTGCTTAGGGTGACCAGACAGCAACTGTGAAAAATCGGGATAGGGGTTGAGAGGTTTTAGGCGTCTATATAAGAAAATGCCCCAAATATTGGGACTGTCCCTATAAAATAGGGACATCTGGTCACTCTAGATCTGCTATGAAACTGAGGTAGGGTGCGAGGCAATGGAGCAACAGCAGAAAGAGGGAGGGAGCAAGCTGGGAGGATCCTGGAGACATCAGGATTGTTCTGCTTCATTCCCCTCACCCCACTGGTTTAAATTCTAAATACATGCTGAACTGTCACAACCAGGCCATGTATGGGGCTGCAGCACGAGGAGCTGTATTGGAACACATGAAGATCCATACTCGGAGCAAATTTTACTCTCAGATCCACATCAGCTCTTATTGAGCCAAATCCTTATCCAAATGAAGATAATTGGAATTTTGCCACTAATTTCACTGGGATCAGGAGTAGAAGCACTATTATTTACAAGCCAAGGGGAGGGGAAAGGCATATTTTGCAGACAAATGGAGGCAAGGTTCTGTTCTAATTCAAGAAGCTTACAGTCTAGTTCTAAAAGGAAAAGGAGTACTTGTGGCACCTTAGAGACTAACAAATTTATTAGAGCATAAGCTTTTGTGAGCTACAGCTCACTTGAAGTGAGCTGTAGCTCACAAAAGCTTATGCTCTAATAAATTTGTTAGTCTCTAAGGTGCCACAAGTACTCCTTTTCTTTTTGCGAATACAGACTAACACGGCTGCTACCCTGAAACCAGTCTAGTTCTAGTTACCAGGCAAACAATGCAGGAAAAAAGACTGTGAAACCATGGGAGACAAGGGCAATGTTGGCTGGAAAACAGAAGAAGGTGGAAATGATTATTGTAGAGAATTTGGAGGGCGGGCAGAGCTTCAGATTGGAGACAATCATTAAAATGGTCTTTTTTGCATTAATGGCTTGGATATTTTCATAATGTTTGTTTAGTTTATAAACCTATCATAAGCAGACGCTGCATTAGCAATGGGGAGTGACTGAGTGGAGACTTGAGGATGGATTCTGATCTCACATACATCATTGTAAATTAGGTGTAAAATCAATGTAACCAGAGGACAGAATCAGCCCACCCCATAGGAGTGGAATGCTACCTAAAAGAAATGGGTAAGGAGCTCTTGACTCTGATGTTCTGCTCACTCTACATACATGGTGAAAACGGCAGGACAGTATCTGAAAGGAGACTTTGTATTTTTATCTTTATTGGTTTTTCAGACTTTAAAAACAGAACAGTTCAGAAGACCATATGCTCCACCTCAATTAGTGGTCAGGCCTTAGCTCTTAGTTAAAATACTTGTCAAACCATTTGCAGATACTTCCTATGTAGTTTCACAGTCTAATGAAATGCAACCGATGAAGTGAGCTGTAGCTCACGAAAGCTTATGCTCTAATAAATTTGTTAGTCTCTAAGGTGCCACAAGTACTCCTTTTCTTTTTGCGAATACAGACTAACACGGCTGCTACTCTGAAACCAGTCTAATGACTATTATCCTTTGATAGGCTTGCTGCTGCTGTTCCCCTATTCAGATAGTCAGTGGGGAGGAGGTAAAGGGGGGGAATTCCCACTTATTTTAACACAGCACATTCCTCAGAAGTACTGAGTTCTCCCTCAGAGAATAGAATTTTGCCATTGATGTACATTCAAGACAGTAAGAAAAAAATGTTAACACTGTATGGCCAGGATGTCATTTTCAGTCACTTAAAATGCCAACATTTGTGAAGCTACTTTCTATAAACATAAAGCTACTTTCTATTTGCCCTCTTTGAGAGTTTGATCTATGGCAACTGTCAAGTTTAAAAAATGAACCCATTTATACATTATTCAAGGACAAAAAAGGGACACACTTATTTTTTCATGATCATATTACTCGAAAACTGCTCAAGTGATTTTACTGAATTGTTCTACATTAACTCAAATTACCTTTGGACTGACTTCAATAGGAGTATTACTTATGTTCTTAAAGTTAAGTACATAGAATCATAGAAATGTGTGGCTGGAAAAGAACACACGATGTCTCAAGTGCTTTTTTGCATCAGGGTCAGAATACTAATCACATTGCTGGATCAAGCCCTGTATTGAGGAATAATTGCAGAAAGTGAATGCTGATTTTATAAGCACAAGAATTCACAGAAGAACCAGGATTCTAAGAGTTACATTCATCCAGCCAGGGAACAGAAACATTTCATATGTCTATAGGTCCAATCTCTAATATTAAATACAACAAACTACTTGAAAATCACCTTCAGACAAAGAATTATTTGCAGAAATCATTAGCCTAATATTTTTTTTAAAAATCAGAATCTGTGAGCCAACAATTTATAAACAGAATAAAAAGCCAAATTCATTTTTTAAAAATCCCTTGTTATAAATTATTCATTCTGCTCTGGTTTTAAGTAACACTGGGCCCAGAAAAAGAACGTTGAATTTCATCTTTTTCAATACTATCAGAGAGTGAGAGAAGTGAGAAGAGAGACAGTAAAGAGAAGAGACCTGAACTGATTAAATATTCACAGAACAAATCACACAACCACAGAGACTTGAATCTTTATATGTAGAATACTGCAACTTTTGTGCCCCTGAAATAGCTTGTATTTGGTACTCATGTGACTTAAACTAAATTCACTTAATTAAATTAAATTAGCCTCACTGGCCTGGGAAAAGTTCTATTTAAAACCAAAACAACTACTTGTAAGCATGGGTTTACCCAAACTCATATCATATCATTTTTGAAAAATACCACCTGTACCAAAACACTGAGCTCCTGATTTCTTTTTATTGCTGAGACCTTTTTCCACAATACAAAATGCTCTCAAGTCCTTGAGTTTTTCTTTTCTCTGAAGAGACAGAATGGTGCTGCATTCACCCAATGGCAACAGTCCCTATCTGTTCCCGCCTGCTGAGAAAGAAACCTTCAAGGTTTAGTATACGCTAATTAGTCACTTAACAAGTTGATATTCTCCAGACATGCCCCACTGGAACCTCTCATTTATTCCAGGTTTCAGAGTAGCAGCCGTGTTAGTCTGTATTCGCAAAAGAAAAGGAGTACTTGTGGCACCTCTGATGAAGTGAGCTGTAGTTCACGAAAGCTTACTCTCATTTATTGTAACTGAGGGAATGCTAGTGATGCTTCTGCATTCAGAGCTAACTTCACCTGTAGTTCAGGGAGCCAGCACAAGGCCCTTCACACCACGTAAGCCTGTGAGGAGGAATGCAAGTGGAATGATGGGATGGAAGTGCCTGTGTACTTCCTGTACACTATGGAAAGCGTCTCTTTGCCAGTCCCTTGTAGGCTGGTGTGGAAGGTTCCACTGGGAGAGGGCCAACGCAGGCCAAGCGAGGGTCCATGGCATCTGTATTAACATGATCCAGTGGCCCCACCAGCTCACGCAGAAGGGCTGTGAGTGCTATTCCAGGCTTTAAGCTGAAATATAACTGTGAAGTAGCTGTGCAGTAGACCCTGGTTTAGGAGATAGATTTTATCACCACACCCAGTCCACACTCCACCCCTGTAGTTTCTCAGCATTGCTTGGAGTACAGCTGGATTGGGTTTTGCCTTTATGAAATATGGAAATACAAAGTAATAAAAATATATAATTTGACTGTCTTACTTACCTTCATTTCATGCCACTTGTAGTTTAACTTCACTTGCTCTCTAACTATTGGGAGTTTGAATGTTTAGTCATTCCCTTTACCGACACTTGCAGGAAAAGGCTATTGTTCCTGTGCTTCCTAGTCACTTACAGTAGTTCCTGAATTTCTAGTTGTTGTCCATTTAAAAAAAACATTGGCGAAGAAAGTGATTGGGCTTGATTCATTAAATTATGAGTCTTGTAACTTCAGTCAGGATGGATTTATTCAACTTTTGAACTTGTAGCCTTCTCAAAACGAACCTTTCTGTGGCTGGTATTTAACCCTACATATTTACAAAGGATTCCAATACATTTTGCCAGAAAAACTATCATTATTCTTTCAACTATCTGTCTTACCAATCAGGGTGTGGAGGGAGAGAACAATATATATGTTGTATTATATAATGGAGTTTTTGCATTTATCCAACAATATTCATCTAACAGTGTCACAGAAAAGAGCCATATTGGGCCAGAGGTCAAGCTAATAACTAGAACATTTTCCTGGATCAACGTAACTTTGGACCCAGAGAACACAGTCATCAATCATTGTCCATCAGCCACATAGTACCTGTTTGTAATGCTTTCTTATACTATAAGTGGGGGTGGGAAGGGAAACACAGTGTATCTTCTCAATATAAATGAGAGAGAGAGAATGGATGGATGGAAGGCTGTGAGTCTGGTGTTCAAAAAATTGTGGAGACACACAGGATTAGACAGGAGGGAGGGAAAGCCAGGTAAAACTTCAATGAAAACAAATAAAGACTCTCTCCCAGGACTAAAAAGCAACGCTTCATAAAAATACATTTCAGTCACACAGCTATTCAGTGGGGGAAAAAGAAAAGGAGTACTTGTGGCACCTTAGAGACTAACAAATTTATTAGAGCATAAGCTTTCGTGAGCTACAGCTCACTTCATCGGATGCATTAAACAATGCACATACCACAGAGATGTAGCTATTTCAGGGTGCGTCCATTAGGGCTGGGTCTCCCCTGCCTGAGAAGGTAGATGGCACAATTCTTCAAAAAAGGATAGGACACCAACATTTCTGCCTCCCCTACAATTGAAAGAATTGTAAATATTTGCTAGTTTGCTCCCCTCCAGTTTTAGGGCAGAGTAACATGTTTTGATGGGTGTTGCCTTGTCTGTTATGTCCTGTGTATACAGAAACCTTGTTTATCTGACTGAGATGGGAGATATGGAATTTATTCAGTTAAATGTGGGTTCAGATAACAATAAGAGTTTTGCATGTAAATGCTGCTCATTACGGGGCATGACCTCCATTTAGATAATGGGGGATTTTGGAAAAAAGTGGGTGGTGTACTGTGCAGACTCTTATAGATATTATCTTCATTATAAACAGTTTGAATCTGGAGCTTCTTCTTTTTTTAATACTGTACATTTCTAAGACCAGCTCAACAGATAAGTGAAACAGAAATCACTGAAAGCTGTTCACTTTTTTGGCAAACCATGTTCACATTAAAGAGTGGTGTGTATCAAATTACAGAGAGCAATTCATGCAGGCCAGAGCAAAAAGGAATAGATCATATTGTAAAGTGGCCAGTTGTTTATAAGAACTAGTTGCTAATAGCTTTCTATAGGAGTGACGATGTTGCTGTTGGCTGCCTGGGACTTGATCACTCAAAGTACTGACAGGTTTCAGAGTACCAGCTGTGTTAGTCTGTATTCGCAAAAAGAAAAGAAGTACTTGTGGCACCTTAGAGACTAACAAATTATTTGAGCGTAAGCTTTCGTGAGCTACAGCTCACTTCATCGGATGCATTGAGCACACCAGTCCTTAAGTCAGCAATTTACTTAAGCACACCTTTGACTTCAAGGAGACTGCTTGTGTGCTTAAAATTAAGCACATGCTTAGATGTATTTTGTTGGATCTGGGCCACAATTCTTAGCATCTTACAGGATCAAGCCTTTGATGCATGATCTTAACATTCATGTTTATGAAAGTTTTGTAAACATCCACACCCACACCCTCCCACTTATTTTGTATGCGAGCCCTAAGACCAAGGTCCTGACCACTTGTCATTAAAGAATGCATGCCACTTTGCACAAGAATAAGGGTGTTAATCTCAGCAACATGGTCAAATTCCAGTGCAAATAAATATTTTTCTACTGCCTAGAACTCCCCCTGCAATTTTAGCTGGATATAGTATTCTTCACTTCCTGTCCGATTGTTCCGGTGTCCTTTCAAACAGCTGGAATAAGCCACTTTTTCATCAAAACATACATCACATAGTCTGGTTTTAATAAATTTTTTAATACTTTATCTTAAAACAGTGTGTGAAAAATGTGGCTGCTGGGTGCTATTTTAGATTGCATGTTCTGTGTTTGTGTTGTAATAACACAGGCTGGACTAAGACATTATAACCCTGGAAGAAATACAAGGTGAACCTGTAATGAGGTTATCCCAGCAAGCAAATAGTTTAGTAGATAAATTCAATTAACATGGTTAATATTTCATATGGTAGAGGTTTTATTGTTATGAATTTGGGCCCACCATTCTTTAGAGTAAATCTAGATCATATTCAGAAAGAAAAGAAAAACAGGTTCCCAGCTTGATGGGACATCTACTGTACATTACAGCCCCATCTTCAACTCTTTCCAGTATGCAGAAGTACATGCTTGTTCGTTCTTATATGTGTCTGTCAGAAAACTGGTTCCTAACTGCTTTATAGAGTTAGCTAACATGAGACATTATATTGGTGTAAAACATGATCCAATTCATCAGCTTGTCTACACAGACTGTAGATTCACTGACAGGAACAACAATGGAGCTGTGACCAATGTAGATGAGTTGAGAATCTGGACTATTTTTAACAACTACATTAAAGCATTCAGTCATATGGAGAATAACAGAGTGTGTGAGAGAGGAAAGGTAAGTGGTATAGAGAGAAAAGCTATATTTTAAAATAAGAGTTATGGGCCAGATCCTAAGCAAAGTAAATTGAAGCCAATGGAGCTAAGGCAATTTACACCAACTAAGGATCTGGGCTGTAGAGTAGAAGTTATCAATTCATCCCACTACAGTAAATCTGTAAAAAAGAAAAGGAGTACTTGTGGCACCTTAGAGACTAACAAATTAGTTAAATTAGGTGCATCCGATTAAGTGAGCTGTAGCTCACAAAAGCTTATGCTCAAATAAATTTGTTAGTCTCTAAGGTGCCACAAGTACTCCTTTTCTTTTTTGCGAATACAGACTAACACGGTTGCTACTCTGAAACCAGTAAATCTGTAGTTATTCTTTTCTTTAAATAGAAGTCAGAGTGATTCTTCTCTTACTACCAGCATAACTCTGCTAATGTCAACAGAGTTACCCTCATTCACACTAGCTGAGAAGGAAATCTGGCCCAGAGAGTCAAACTGCTTAGTTATGAAAAGACTATAGCAGGTCCCCTTGTGACACTTTCTATTTAGAGACGATGTAATGGCATTTACAATGGGAAGTGCTGCACAGGTCAATCCCAAGACAGTGTTAGAAATAAGGCAGGCAGAATTAACAGTATAAAGCATGTTTCATTTCCTGGGTGTTTTATCTGTACCTTTCTTGGTCTTCTGATCTACGGTTGAGTGGGTCAGGAAGTGGTAGAAAGACACCCCTTTTGTTCCATGTGGAAATTTTCTAATTATAGGCCTGCATTGACAGTTTTCCACTCTTGTCATGACACTTCACACCGTTTATGTAACTTAACCAGCAAAAAGAAAAAAAAACACCTCTCAAAATCAGTTAAATAATGAGGAACAAAATGCATTCTTTTATCTTTCTGTCAAGTGAGGCACAGTCTATTATCTACTACAGTCTGCGGCTGGAATCACCGTCTCCCCGAGGCCAGAGTTTTACAGTCTGATTAGTCTATAACTTCCTGCAGTAAACCACCATCAGGAGCCAAACATTAAAGGGAAAAATAGATTCAAGGACAGGCTTTAAACTCCAGCATTAACATTTATAGCTTTTACTGTATCACACAGACCCTGGCTTTATATATAGATATAGATGCTGATTTTCAAAGGTGCTGAGCAATTCCACCTTCCATTGACTTTAACTGACTTTGTGGGTGCTCAGCAGCTCGGGCAATATGCATAGCAGAGAGAGTGACAGGAGTAGGAGAAAACCACTATAGATTATTGTGATGCTGTGAAACCTGTTTTACTTTTACTGAGAGCTTTAGTTAAAGAATCTTCAGTCTCAATGAAAAAAGGGGTTGCATAAATCCAGGGCTAGGTGGAAGCAGTGGACTAATTTAATACTCTAGCTGTTTGATTTAGGAGTGAACCTGGTCTCAAACCCTGGTTTTGCTCTCAGTGAGGCTGCAACTGGTGATCTCCTCTATGATCCTGACCATGAAAGTGCTCCCATGCTGCTGGGAAGGTTTATGAAAGAATATAAAGTAAATGTCCATGGTTTATATTGGTTTACATTTTCAAGGGTACCCTCAAAAGGAAACAGGCTAGAAATTTACAATGAAAGCTGATTCAATTTTGTCTCTAGTTCAATCAAATCAGGGATGGCCCAATGGCATTGGCTTTGCAGCTCCTGAACACAAGCTCTGCACTTACGCATTCACAAATTGGGATCCTTTGCACTGGGAAGGGAGGCACACTACCTGTACAAACCTTATTTACATTATTTTACTGATCAGGATTATAGATTTTTCTATATTAAAGCAAGAAGGAAGTAGGCTGGTTCCAGATGGGTCCTACCTTCAACAAACAGATGGCTCCAAAGCTCGTCTCCCTAGAGAAGCAGCATCACTCAACAAGAAATGAGCTTGCTACTGGAAACTCTTTTTATAAAGCTACTTTGGTTTCCCAATAAGATTAAAAGCTTTCTTCCATACAAAAATGTTTCTCATCAAATATGGGCTTGTTTTTAGAAATATATTATAAACTTTCTCACTTGGAGAAAATATAGCTGTGCTAGATGAGTGGTTTTCAACCTTTTTACATTTGTGGACCCCTAAAAAATTTTAAATGGAGGTGCGGATTTCCTTTGTAATTTTTAGACATAGTCTGCGGACCCCCAGTGATTTACAGACCACAGGTTGAAAACTACTGGGCTAGAAGCCTAGGTAACTGAATTCTATATTATACAAACCATATTTCGTTAAATCAAGTATTCATGAAAATGTTCTCATTGGAGTAATTTATTATATGAAGAGATTATATTAGCTAGATAGTAACTTACTGCATGTAGTACTGCTCTAAAATACTTTCCTTTGTGTGGCCACTAAGTGGCAGGCTATTATGATATGGTAGTATACAGTATTCTCTGGAATATTATGCTGCAATGGTAGCTCCAGCATAGTTAAGGTTGCATTAAGGAATTCACAAAAACAACAAGGAGTCTGGTGGCACATTAAAGACTAACAGATTTATTTGGGCATAAACTTTTGTGGGTAAAAAACCTTGGATTAAGGTGCCCCGGACTCCTTATTGTTTTTATGGATACAGACTAACATGGCTACCCCCTGATAATTAAGGAATTCAGTTTTAACAGCAGCTTGACACATTTATTTGGTCAAAATCTCACTGGAATAGCAAAAACCAAAATATAGAACATACTCTTTGAGCACTACTTGTCTTTTTCATGATGGCTTGATGAAAAACGGATTGATACAAAAAGAATAAAATAGTTCAAAAATCATTACTTCTGCCAAATTTTTCAGTGGACTACCTCATTTTATTTTGTACTTTTTGCAGGGAATCTCAGACACTCTGAGACCTGTTCTCTGGCTTTATTGTTGTTCTTCATCAGCTGATTCATAGATTCATAGATACTAAGGTCAGAAGGGACCATTCTGATCATCTAGTCCGACCTCCTGCACAACGCAGGCCACAATCTCACTCACCCACTCCTACAAAAAACCTCACCTATGTCTGAGCTATTGAAGTCCTCAAATCGTGGTTTAAAGACTTCAAGGAGCAAAGAATCCTCCCTCAAGTGACCCGTGCCCCATGCTACAGAGGAAGGCGAAAAACCTCCAGGGCCTCTTCCAATCTGCCCTGGAGGAAAATTCCTTCCCGACCCCAAATATGGCGATCAGCTAAACCCTGAGCATATGGGCAAGATTCACCAGCCACATACTACAGAAAATTCTTTCCTGGGTAACTCAGATCCCATCCATCTAATATCCCATCTCAGGGGATTAGGCCTATTTACCCTGAATATTTAAAGATCAATTAATTACCAAAATCACATTATCCCATCATACCATCTCCTCTATAAACTTATCGAGTAGAATCTTAAAGCCAGATAGATCTTTTGCCCCCACTGCTTCTCTTGGAAGGCTATTCCAAAACTTCACTCTTCTGATAATTAGAAACCTTCATCTAATTTCAAGTCTAAACTTCCTGGTGGCCAGTTTATACTCATTTGTTCTTGTGTCCACATTGGTGCTGATCTTAAATAATTCCTCTCCCTCTCCTGTATTTATCCCTCTGATATATTTATAGAGAGCAAGCATATCTCCCCTCAACCTTCTTTTAATTAGGCTAAACAAGCCAAGCTCCTTAAGTCTCCTTTCATAAGGCAAGTTTTCCATTCCTCGGATCATCCTAGTAGCCCTTCTCTGTACCTGCTCCAGTTTGAATTCATCCTTTTTAGTCATGGGAGACCAGAACTGCACACAATATTCCAGGTGAGGTCTCACTAGTGCCTTGTATAATGGTACTAAAACTTCCTTATCCCTACTGGAAATACCTCTCCTGATGCATCCCAAAACCGCATTAGCTTTTTTCACAGCCATATCACATTGGCAGGTCATAGTCATCCTATGATCAACCAATACTCCAAGGTCCTTCTCCTCTTCCGTTACTTCTAATTGATGCATCCCCAACTTATAACTAAAATTCTTGTTATTAATCCCTAAATGCATAACCTTACACTTCTCACTATTATCAGTGCTTCATGTAGAATAAAGTGTTTGTCTATGAGGCATTTTCCAACTCTTTAATCTATAACGGAAAATGTGTGTGCCAAGGTGAACCTGTCAAATTTTAAATTGGTAACAAATCTATTTTGAGAAACAAATTGTAACGATTTTGGGGTTCGTTAAATAACAAACCAGTGAATGAGAAAGGAATAAAACTTTAATAAAACAAACTGGAAAGCATCTCTGGTGAACTGCTGCACCCAACCATGTGGTGTTCCCAACCCCCACTTCCAAGGCCCTATGTTCATAATTCTATCACTTATGATGGAGCACCTCTAAATTATCATCTTCTACAAACATATCTCTACATCTTCCCTCTTAAAGAAAAACAAATTAACTCTTATACACACACACACACATATATACACACACACACACACACACACATACATATACATATATATATAAACAGCTAGCAAGTATCTAATAACACATGCATTAAATTCTCAACCCATGTAGTACATTTCTATAAACCCAGTATGTCAACTACCTAGAGAGGAGAGGTTACCTGTACATCACTCTTGAGTGAGTCTTTACCATTCACTTTCCTCAAATACTCCTTCTCCAGGCAGGTTAGCAAATCTCTATGAGGTCATCTTTCAGGATGTTTAATCTCCCACTCTGATCTTCCCATATCAGCCTTTCATTGGAGTCCGAGTTGTTCTCTTGTTCCTTGACAGTTTCTCCTGTGTGCGTTGTTGATAAAGGAGCAGTCAGATGGAAAATGCCAGAGTTCACATCTATTGTCAATGTGTTGGAACTTTCTGGGATTACTCATAGAACCCTTCAGTTACATCAAAATGTGTCCCCCTGGTCTGTCTGGACTACATAAAATCTTGGATGCAGCTGTTCTTTGGCCCCCACATATTAGAGGTGTGATTCCTCAGGCATACAGTATCACCAGAGTTCAGAGATGGGAGATCATGGACCCGTTTGTCAAAATAATATTTCTGCTCCTACTTTTTATTTTCTTTCATCTTCCATATGGTTTCATTATTATGAGATTTCAGTAGGTTATCAGTAACTGGTAAATTAGATCTGATCTTTCTTCCCATTAACAGCCAAGTTGGAGAAAAGCCATTGTTCAGGGGTGTACTTTGGTAAACCAGTAATGCTTTATACAAATCACCCTCACTGTCAGAAGTCTTTTTCATAAGGGTTTTTACTGTCCATAAAGACCTTTCCACAAGTCCATTTGATTGGGAATTTTCTTCACAAAACATCAAATCCAAATTACCCCTCAATCTATGGCAAGTTGCCTAAAATCTGCACTGGAAAATTGTGGCCAATTATCATTAAAGATTTCACCTGGAATTCCATGTCTGGAGAAGATTCCCTTTGTGCTGGTTATCACTGACTTACTATTAGTACTGTGCAGTGTGAACATTTCTAGATACAGAGAATAATAATCTGTGATTATTAAATAATCGTTTGATTGCCAGGTAAATAAGTCAGTGCCGACCTTCTCATAAGGCCTTTGTGGAACTGGATGCACTTGACTTTTCTGCATTTGGGACCTGCAGTATTCTGCAAAATGATTATTTTCCCCATATTGATGACAGTGTTTCCCAAAGACAACACACTGTTTGGGGCCATGCTGTGATCCACACCTTCCACATGACCATCTGTACCCAGTCTTCCCTCTAGCGGTGGTTTTCATAGTAAGTGGTTCAACTCTTTGATTTGACCTATTCTGGATATATTCTTTTGTACTCAGTACATGGATAACCCCTTCTGGTGAATTCAGCTCTTTGGCTTCTGCCTTCATAGTTTCTGCTACCCTAAATATTTGGAAAGCTTTTTCTAACGTTAAGTCTCCTTCATGGAGCAGTCTTTCTTTTAACACATTGTCTTTAATGCCACAAATTATTCTCTCTGATCAGAGATTCTGTCAGCTCATCAAAGTCACAGGTTTTAATGAGTTTCCTTAATTCTGTGACATATTGCTCTATGATGTCATCAGTTTTTTGCCTGCATGTAAAATACGTGTGTCTCTCAAAGGTTTCATTCCTTTTTGGCATGCAGTGTTCCTCAAATTTAGTGAGCATTTTACTTAACTTCATGCTTTCACCTACTTCAAACTTAAAAGGTTTTATAAATATCCAATGCTTCCTCCCCAACAACATGCAAAAAGATTGATGATTTCACTTTATCATTTTTCTCTTCTGCCCCTATGGCTGCGAAATACAATTCAAATTTCTATCTGAATTTTTTCCAGTTTTCTGCAACATTGCCTGACAATTGCAGACTGGATGGAGGTTGCAACACATCCATTTCTGGCTTTTTTCCCCTCCTTCTTAAGCTTGTCAAGATATTATTGTGCTCCCCAGATACATGCAAAAGCCCCTGTACCTGGTGCCATGGGTGGCAGGTGAGTCGCTGGCTCAGGGAGGCTAGCCCCCCATCTTTGCCCCTTCCACCCAAGGCCCCGCCCCTTCCATGCCCCCCGCCAGAGCCCAGCACATCCCCATTGCAGCCACTGGCCTCTACCCCAGCCCCAGAGTGCCCCTAGTTCCTCTCCAGCTCCGGAGCACCGGGAGGGCAGTCAGCATGGCCCCAGCCCCTGAGCACCAGGAAGCTGGGAAATGTGGCCCCAGCCCCCACAGCCCCGGAGTACCAGGAGAGCGGGCAGCGCAGCCCCAGCCTCCTCAGCCCCAGAGTCAGGAGACCGAGAAGCATGGCCCCAGCCCCAGAGTTCTGGGAGGGCGGGCAGCACAGCCCCAGCTGGGGCCATAGCACAGGGGAAGAGCTTCCTGCACAGCGGGAAACAGGAAGGGAACAAAAAGAAAAGGAGTACTTATGGCACCTTAGAGACTAACAAATTTATTTGAGCATAAGCTTTCGTGAGCTACAGCTCACTTCATCGGATGCATTTGGTGGAAAATACAGAGGGGAGATTTATATACACACACAGAGAACATGAAACAATGGGTTTTACCATACACACTGTAAGGAGAGTGAGGAGGAAAGGAGGAAAACCTTTCATGGTGACAAGCAAGGTAGGCTATTTCCAGCAGTTAACAAGAACATCTGAGGAACAGTGGGGGGTGAGGTGGGGGGGAGAAATAACATGGGGAAATAGTTTTACTTTGTGTAATGACTCATTCATTCCCAGTCTCTATTCAAGCCTAAGTTAATTGTATCCAATTTGCAAATTAATTCCAATTCAGCAGTCTCTCGTTGGAGTCTGGTTTTGAAGTTTTTTTGTTGAAGGATAGCCACCCTCAGGTCTGTAATCGAGTGACCGGAGAGATTGAAGTGTTCTCCAGCTGGTTTTTGAATGTTATAATTCTTGACGTCTAATTTGTGTCCATTTATTCTTTTACGTAGAGACTGTCCAGTTTGACCAATGTACATGGCAGAGGGGCATTGCTGGCATATGATGGCATATATCACATTTTAGAGGCGCAGGTGAACGAGCCTCTGATAGTGTGGCTGATGTGATTAGGCCCTATGATGGTATCCCCTGAATAGATATGTGGACAGAGTTGGCAACGGGCTTTGTTGCAAGGATAGGTTCCTGGGTTAGCGGTTCTGTTGTGTGGTGTGTGGTTGCTGGTGAGTATTTGCTTCAGACTGGGGGGCTGTCTGTAAGCAAGGACTGGCCTGTCTCCCAAGAACTGTGAGAGTGATGGGTCGTCCTTCAGGATAGGTTGTAGATCCTTGATGATGCGTTGGAGAGGTTTTAGTTGCGGGAACCTCAGCCTGGACCAGTCCACACAAGAGATCCACTTCCTGGACACTACAGTGCTAATACACAATGGTCACATAAACACCACCCTATATCGGAAACCTACTGACCACTATTCCTACCTACATGCCTCTAGCTTTCATCCAGATCATACCACACAATCCATTATCTACAGCCAAGCTCTTCGATATAACCGCATTTGCTCCAACCCCTCAGACAGAGACAAACACCTACAAGATCTCTATCATGCGTTCTTACAACTACAATACCCACCTGCTGAAGTGAAGAATCAGATTGACAGAGCCAGAAGAGTACCCAGAAGTCACCTACTACAGGACAGGCCCAACAAAGAAAATAACAGAACGCCACTAGTCATCACCTTCAGCCCCCAACTAAAACCTCTCCAACGTATCATCAAGGATCTACAACCTATCCTGAAGGACGACCTGTGTATGAGGGAGTGTCTCTAAATTATAATCTTCTACAAACATCTCTCTACAAAAATCATTTCTATCCATCTATCCAGGTTCTCATATTGATGTCTAGCAACATAATATTTGAGAATCTTTTACTCCACAGCACTTCCATTTTAATAAAATCCATTTATCTATCCACTATATTCAATTCAAACTAAAAACAGCAAACATTTTCTGGAGAGAAATCCCTGATTCCCCAGCCCCAGGATTTCATATCTTTTGCATTTTGTGTAAACTGATTTTGTGCATGCTTGGGTCTGACAATGGGAACTATGTTGAGTCTTTTTTTAAGATTATTTTTAAACCCGACCAGGAACAGCTTAACTACAGAGGATTCTATATTTAGAAAGTTTTCCTTTTGTATGCAGCTAAGTGCATTTCAACATCCCTTGGGTGTCAGTCATATACAAGACAAGTAAAAAAAAGCATATCCCTCTTGAAAATCATTCCAAAGTCAGAAGGAAGGTATTGTCTTATCCTTAGAGAAATTGGAAAATTACAGAGGTGCAAAAGTTGTATAATATCCACCATGTCTGTGTTTGGTTTGAGATGGCTCATTATCCAAGTCTGTAAAGGATACAGTGTGTTTTCCATATTCCTATTATCATGCTAGAAGGCATTAATAAGCATTTTTCAGCAGTGGCATGCTGTCATGTATACAGAAGGTTAAATTATTCAGATCAACCACTTGGAGCCTCGCCCAGTTTGGGGCATATGGCACAAAGTTGGTTGTAAATCCCTTTTATGTCACTGTGATCCACAGGTGCTGATCTAGTCCCAAGACACAAGTTGAAGCAACCAGAGAGACACATTTCCCAAAGGGCCATTATATCAGCCAAGGATCAGCCAGATGTGGTTGTGATGGAATCCCCGGGGTGCAACCTGGAACTGGGATATAGCTGGGCCTCCTTAACTCTCCAGCCTGGGCTGTCTCTCACAATGCTTTGCTAGTGGCAAGCAGCAAACCCCTCCAGGCACTGTTATCACTCAGCACAACAGCACGTGGAGCCCCACTCCCAGCTAGATTGCATGAATGCTACCTGAGCCCCTCATGAATCACACAGAGAAAAGCACCAGCCAATTCCCCCCAGCTCCTCAGCCTTGCACCCCGAGAACTGTACCGCCTTGCCCTGGTCAGAAGCCTGACCAGTATACGTTTATTAGCCAGTCCGCCTCTCCCTCAATCTGTAGAGGACATACACAAGCTTTTGTAACCTGAGCTGAGATTTCCCAAGCACTTCAACCAAACACACTGTTTTAGGTAAAACATAAAACAGATTTATTAACTAAAGAAAGCTTAAGTGATTATAAGTGAGAGGCATAAAAAGTCAGAGATAGTTACCAAAGAAAATAAAAGTTAAGCGCACAGCCTAAATCTTAAACCTTATTACACTAGGCAGAATTTAGATCAAGCAGTTTTCTCACCCCACTGGATAGTTCAGTTCTTAATACGCAGGATTCTCTCTCAAGCCTGGGACCAGTCTCCTCAGTTGACATCTTTGTCTTTCCAGCATTCTTGTTGCTTCCAGCATAGGTGGGGGAGGAGAAAGGCAAAAAGCATGATGCCACTGTCTCCTATTTTATCTCCTTAGTCCATGTGCCTGAAAGACACTAGTCCAGGCAAGCCTTGCTGAATCACAGGGTTGAGCAATGCCCCGGTGTGGTCTTGTGCAACTGAGTCATAGAGTTGAGCAGTCCCCATTGTGTGGTGCTTGTGCAATTGTCATTGTAAATCCCTTGTTTACTGTTCCCATGCTGGTCAATGACTGGTGATGAACATTCAATGCCCACCTGGATGTGGGTCACCTCATTTGTCGTTGCCACTGGAGAACTAGCATTAGAGACTCTCAAACTTACAACATATTTCAGTAACAACCATACAGCAAAATTTCATGACTTCATACACGCTAACAATATACATATTTTGACAAAACAATGGGTTTCAGCAATTATGATCTTTAATATGACATTTTACCTGGCATGCTTTGTATGAAATATATCATAATTATAGGATGTGTGTGAATATGGGGGTTCCAGGGTGCTGTTTTGAGGTAGAGAGTGTCTCCTCAGTCATGCCCATTATGCCAGGGAGCAGACCAGGGTGGTTAGAAGCAGCTATACCAGCCCTATGCCACTTGAGGATTAATCTAGGCAGAGGAAATCTCCAGCTGGTTGGTTACACCAACTTTAAGGCTACTTTGCACCAAAGGAGTAATGTATAGCCACCTTAACAAGGCCCAAGATCTGGCCCTTGGTTTGTAGAAATGTGTCTGAATGAAGATCCTTCTGCATGGGTTCAAGAGTTGCTCACTACTTCCTTGAAAATACAACAGACTGCCTTAAACATATATGCTGTGGTAAGATGGAAGATGTTACATTAGACAGCAGTATTAACTCGAAGGTTTTGCTCCCAGACGACCCATGTGGTCTTTCTGATGGATTAACAGCACAGATCCCTTTTGTGTCATTTTTGATCTCCTGTCCAGGGACTAAGTTTTCAAAAATATGTGCCCAAGTTGTATGCACAAAACACACAACTGCATGAGCCACGCTGATAATTGCATAAACTGTTTGCAAAGGGGAAATAGTAAGGTGCATGTAGTTATCCAAAATGTACAGGTGCATGTTTTGCACTTGCAACTTGGTGTATAACAGGTTTCAGAGTAGCAGCCGTGTTAGTCTGTATTCGCAAAAAGAAAAGGAGTACTTGTGGCACCTTAGAGACTAACAAATTTATTAGAGCATAAGCTTTCGTGAGCTACAGCTCACTTCATCGGATGCATTTGGTGGAAAAAGCAGAGGAGAGATTTATATACACACACACAGAGAACATGAAACAATGGGTTTATCATACACACTGACTACAGTATATTTGAATTCAGACAAAATATGAAATTGCAAAAATACTAGAGCACGATGTGTTCATACAGTGGGGAGCAACTAGGTATTTGTTACGGGATGGAGAAGAGAAACATTCTGTCTTAGAATTACTGCAATTAGGAACTGTACAAACAAAATATGGAATCCCTCTCCCTGTCCACCTTGAACAGCACGTTGCCATTAATAATAGCACTAATGGGAGAAAGTTGACTAGATTTTGCACAGCAGAGATAAATTTGCTCTGGACATTAAAAAACAAGTAGATTAACTTCAGCTGGAGTATGAGAGGATCCGGAAACTGACACTTAAGGGAACAGCATTGTCAAGTGCAATTTTTCATAACCTGACTCATGCTCAATGCCAGCATGCGTGCATGTGTGTGTATATGTATACATACATACACACACACAATCACACAATATGACTTATGAATACAAAGAAAAAGAGCATGCACCATAGAATAAAATATTGATTGGCACACATCACTGACCTAAGGTGATTGCCAAAACATTGTTCATAAATGAAGAGGGCTTTATAATATGGATTCAATTAATTTTTCTCAGGTTAAACTTTTACAACTTACTGCAGAACAGTATGAAAAGGAGGGAGTGAAAACGCAAAAGCTTTTAAAGGAATTGAGGAGGATGAACCTGTATTTAAGGGCTTCCTTGGAATGTAAAGTTGTCACAATGGAATGTATACCTCACCAAGGAGATGGGGAGTGTGAACATGAAGATCCTCCTGTATGGATTCCAGAGTTGTTTACTACTTCCTTGACAGTACATCCGATTCCCTGCTGTGGTAAGATGCTAATTCTGTAAGGAGCATATTGATTTCTATAATAATTATTAGGCATAGAGAGAGAGTGCTGAATGATCTGGACTTCCAGAAAGCCTGAGCAAGTTCTAATGATCAAACCAAGCCATGGCATCTTCATTTTATTATTGGTTAGCCCAGTGAAGAATGCTGTAATCTGACTGATTCTTTTTTAGAATTATGATGATCCCCCACCTGCTCTGCAGGGATACGGTTCATGACTGTAGTCCGTGCAAAGAATTTGTAGGCCAGATTTAGCCATGACGTAAAAGGAGGTGTAAGCTTCATGTTGGTAAGTAGGTGTGATGGAATGTAAGGTCATGTAAACTACCAGTGGGTTGCAGGAAAGGCATGTAACAGGTGGGTGCAAAAGGACAAGGATGAAGTAGGCCTTTATGCCATCCTGAGGTCAAGCTACCACTGAAGACAAAAAAGTTGTACTAGGAGCATGGGTGGGGAGTATCGCAGGCAAGGGGAGGCTGAGTCTCCCAAAACAGCCAGGTGTGGCCCCACCCACATTCCACTACGAGGCCCCTTCCTGCTTCCCGCTCTTTCCCCGTGGCCCTAGCCCAGTCTGCTCCTCTTCCCTGAAGTAGGCTGGAGCTGGGGCTGAGGCTAGGGTGGACCAGCTGGTGGGCCCGCTGTGGTGCGGGGCTCAAGGCTCCAGCGGGGTAGGGGGCGTAAGGGTTGAGGGAGGGGCAGGGCCTTGGGCAAAAGGGGCAGGGACTAGTTTCCCCAAATGAGTGGTTCACATGCCACCTGTGACTAGGAGAGAATTTGGCCCAAGATATAGAACTGATAAATGTTACTCATGGAATGGTTCAAGTAAAGTTACCAAAGGACAAGCTTCTGGCAGAGGTAACAGTGCTAGCAGTTATTCAGTTAGTATGTTCATAAATTTTACTTGCATTTTAAACAGGAAAATGGATATTGGTCTATGACTGCAATGCACATACATACTGTGACAAAGCTCTGTCCTTGCCTCCATGGGTCCCGCATTTCCTGGCAGATTTTGCTAGCCTCAGAGGCTCACTGTGACCCTCTACATAACCCTTCTTTCTCTAGAGACAAGGGTCACAGTCTACTGAGCCATTTTCATCATAAGCCAGCAACGGAGGTGAGGAGAAGTTATCCTTCCTTGCACCAGTCTCAGTGATTAAACAGGGGGCAAAGGTGCGGGGAGTCTGGGCCCACCCTCTACTCCGGGCTCCAGCCCAGGGACCCTAATAGTATCAGCTATGGTAGCTGACCTTTTAGAAACATGACACGTACAATTCCCTGGGCTACTTCCTCAAGCTCCACTTCACCCTTACCTCAGGGCCTCCTTCCTTGTGCCTGATATGGTGTGTACTACTGTTGCTGGCACAAAAGCCTGAGGCAAGCAACAGCTGGATTCGTTGCCCCGTGTGCATTGCCCAATAATCACAATGGGGTGGAGAAGTAGAAAAGTTTATTTGAAGCTTCAAGCGGTACAGGGAGACAATCTCAAATCCTGCACACCAGTGCAAGTAGTTACACATATTTTATACATTCATTCTTTAGCATACTTATCCAATAGCAAGCTGCCCTGAGTATCCATATAGCCAATCCGGTATACCAGCCAGTTCCCCTTTTTCCTCTTATCATCTATTCCCCCATATATGGAGTTGTTTGTTCAGCATTATCTAACATTGCTGTCCTGCTTTACCTAATCTTGCTCCAGCCAGTCTGCGCCTGCAATACACTGTTGCAAACTTCTCAGTGTGACTGCTGTGAGTGTCTCCGGGCAGAAAAGGGAAGGTGGGGGCCATCTGGGCCTAGAGCGAGGGGGCTTCATCGACACTCATGGTCTTCCATCCCTTTGAGTTACCTAGTGACCATGTCCAGTATCCCCAACAACTCCCTCCTTTGAGAATACTCAACAGCCTTGTCTCTGAGTTTTCTCACTTGGGCTCTTATCTTTTTATAAGGGGACTTTGCATAACCACTTTGTGGTAGCCCTGAAGGGAATGCATTACCATGTTTTTTACAAGGGCTCTGACACATGATACTGCACAACGTAACACCATCAGTATGATTAAGACAGGAACAAAACTTTTCAACAACAGACTAAATAAACCACCAAGCCAAGATGACAAACCCCAGCCTGAAAACAAGGTTTGCAACCAATCACTCTCGGGGGCAGTGTAGGCAGCCTGTGCTCCGGCTCGGGCATGGGCCTCAGCCTGTACTACCTTATCATAAATCTCATAACTGCTGTCATTTACATATCTACAACATCGGGACCCGACAAGGGCACAAACACCCCCTTGGGATGCCAAAAGGTAGTCCAAGGCCAGCCTGTTTTGGAGGAAATACGTTCTGAGCTGCTGTACCTCCTTATTTAATGTTACTATTGCTGACCCTAGATCACGAATCGAGTCCTCTAATTCTAAGGCTACTTTTTCAAGCACCATTTGAAGCCTTACAATATAGCGGCCTATGCATGCTATGGCTGGCCCGGTAATCAGTGGCACAATTCCCAGTATGGAGCACCCTGTAAGCTTTTCAGTTGTGAGAGGATTCTTAGCATTGCCCTCCAAGGCCGCATTGAGTCGCCGCAGGGTCTCTTCTCATGACTCAACAGAAGTATCTCGGATATTCCTAATCTTTCCTTTGGGCAGTGTGGTGGTTATTGAAAGATGAGGAACTCCATAAGCTATATAACAGCTACCTGTCAAATTGGCCAGCAATACCTTGTAAGCCTTTCAGCCACATACAAAATAGTGACCCTGTAGGGCCCATTAAGGACTGTTTCTTAGAGGGATTCCTGGGATATTTAAGGCCGCTTTTCCAAACAATTCATATGCCCCCAGGGGGGCTTCCCATCCTCCCAAGTGGGTACAAGGGGGGGTATTCCTAATTGTGGCGTTCAAATTGCACTCACCATAAGGACCGCTGCAAACCCACCATTGGCCTGCTATAGTGGAAATATTAACTGAATGGCAATTTATATTTCCTGACCCTCCTTTTGTGGAAGGATCATTTGCAAGAGTTTCCCCAAAAGGGGAGGAACCATTACATCCATACTGTTGACCTCCCCTCTCAGTTTTTATCCAATATCCATTGGCCCACTGTGTAATAACACAGGAGCTCCTTCCCACAGGATGCCTATAGTGATCAGATTGGTTTCGGGTAAAACAAAACACTCCCTCAGTGAGCACTGCAACTGAATACTCCTGATCCTGGTAGGTAGCTTGCTGCAAAGAGATCTTATCCCAGAACGGTGAGTCCATTTGATTTCTACTTTCCTGCTCTTTGGTGGCGGCTAATTCTGCTAGGCTTAAGGGCAGCATGACAAGAGGCACTCCTGTTCTGGGGGAAAGTGGAGTCGGAGCACACACCCAGCAACCAATTTGGTTTGTTAAAGTAGCAACATGGTGCGCAAGTAAAACAAAGGAATTATGTTCCCGATATGCACAATTTAGAAATAACAGCGTAGAAAATAACAGGGTTACACGATTAATTATTACCAGGGTCCTCCCGGTCCAGGGTTTCCAGTTTTTGAGTGGGCCCATTTTGGCGCTAACGTGCCCGCTGTTTGTGTCTCTTAAACAGTAACTTTAGCCCGAGATAGTCACTAGATGAGGAGTTAACGGAGTGGACGGTCCACTGCTCTGCTGATGAAGGGGTGGGTACTGCCTTCAGACGCGAATGATGAATCCAGTTCTTGTGTCCCTCGACCTTTGCCGCCGTATGGGAGATCAGCAGGACGATGTAGGGTCCTTTCCACTTTTCCTGGAGAGGCTCGTCTTTCCAGGTGCGAACAAGCACAGAGTCACCGGGCTGTAAGGAGCGGATGAGAGAGTCCAAGGGAAGAGGCTGGGAGTTTTTAGTATACCTGTGAAGAGACAAGAGAACAGCAGACAGGGAACACACATACTGAGACAAAAAACCGTTACCCAGCTCCCACTCCGCTGACAGAACCGGTGTGTCATTCATAGGCCATACCCTTCCAAACATGATTGCAAAGGGACTAAGCCCTAATCTACCCTTTGGGAGAGCGTGGATGCGGAGCAGGATGAGGGGTAAGGCATCAGGCCATCGCAGTGAGGCTTCTTGGCACACTTTTGAAAGATGTCGTTTAAGGGTCTGATTGGTACGCTCTACTACGCTGCTGGCTTGTGGTCTCCAGGGTGTATGGAGTTTCCAGGGGATCTGCAAAGCATTTGAGATGCTTTGGACGATCTTTGATGTGAAGTGTGTCCCGTTGTCAGATTCCATCCACTGGGGAAGTCCGAAGCGAGGAATGACCTCCTTAACAAACTTAAGAGCCACCGTCCTGGCAGTGCAATTGCGGCATGGGAAGGCTTCTGGCCATCCGCTGAATCTATCCACTAAGACAAGGAGATATTTGTACCCTTGGGTCCGAGGAAACTCAGTATATTTGCCACACCCGTCCGGGGCTCAGAGTGGGTTCCAGAGCAATGGGTGGCCTTGGATGTCCTGGTCGGGGGTTATTCTTTTGGCAGACTAAGCAGTCTGCCTGTACCTGGGTAGCCAGGGGTCGGAGTCCAGAAGTTATAAAGTATTTTCCCATCAGTTGGATAAGTGCTTCCTTGCCAGCATGAGTGGTTTGATGTAATTTCTGTAACACTGGCTGGATCAGGCCCTTCAGTAGAAGGACCTTCCCTTCCGGGGAATGGAGCCATCTCTCCTTTTCCTGGAGACCGAGTTTGTCAGTTAGCTGTCTCTCCTCTCCAGAGTACTGGGGGGTTGGAAGCTCCCCCACGGATGGGATAAGGGCATGCATATGGGCATTCTCAGTCTGAGGGGATATCAGGGTGGCAGCATGCTTAGCCTCTCTATCTGCCCGGGCGTTACCCCGGCCACATCTTGATCTTCCCTTTGATGGGCTTTACAGTGTACCACCGCCACTTCCGCGGGGAGTTGTACGGCTTCTAGGAGCCGGAGGATTTGGGGCCCGTACTTGACTGGGGAGCCTTGAGCTGTCAGCATTCCCCTTTGCTTCCATAAGCCAGCATGAGCATGTAGCACTCCAAAGGCATATTTTGAATCGGTAAAAACTTTGACCCGCTTTCCTTTTGACAGTTCAAGCGCATGGGTTAGGGCGACTAGTTCAGCCAGCTGGGCAGAGGTCCCAGTGGGCAAACCCTTGGCTTCCACAGTGTCATGGAGGGTTACGACATAGCCCGCCCTCCTTTGCCCATCTATCACAGTGCTGCTACCATCAGTATACCACTCATGATCTGCATTTAGGAGGGGTATATCTTTTAAATCCGGACGGCTAGAGTATTGGGTATCTATGATCTCTAAACAATCATGTTCCTGTTCCTCAGTCTCCAGTAAGAGGGTGGCGGGGTTAAGGGAGGGGCAAGACTGTAAGGTGACTTCAGAGTTCCCTAGAAGTTTAGCCTGGTACTTAGCCATCCGAGCCTGGGTGAGCCAAAGGCCTCCCTTTGTATCCAATAAGGCTTGGACCATATGAGGGGTATATATCTGTATTGTCCCTCCCAAAGTTAGTTTCTCAGCTTCAGCCAGCGTCAGAGCTGTGGCTGCAACTGCCTGCAGGCACGCTGGCCATCCCTTTGCCACTTGGTCCAGCTGCTTAGAGAAATAGGCCACGGGACGTTTCCATGCTCCCAACAATTGTGTGAACACTCCTAGGGCCACCCCCTTTCGTTCATGTACATACAACTGAAACGGCTTAGTGAGATCCGGGAGGCCCAGAGCTGGAGCTTCCATCAACTTCCTTTTCAAGATTTTAAATGCCCTGTCGGCCTCTGGGGTCCAATAGAAGGGGTTATGATCTCCTCCTTTTACACAATCATACAGGGGTCTAGCCCACAGTCCAAATTCCGGGATCCATATCCAACAGAACCCCGCCATGCCCAGGAAGGCTCTGAGACGTTTACAATTAATGGGAACGTTTACAATTAATGGGAGGCTGGCAGACAGCCTCCTTCCTCTCATTGGAAAGCTGACGCTCCCCCTGCCTTATGTGGAACCTCAGGAATTGTAACATCGGGAGGGCAATTTGAGCCTTGCTTCTCGATACCCGATATCCTTTGAGGCCAATAAAATTCAGGAGACCCACAGTGGCTTTGAGTCATGGGGTTAGGCCCACTGTAGCAATTAACAAGTCATCTACATATTGAAGAAGAAGAGCCCCCTCCTCATTGTTCCACTCTTCCAGATCCCTGGCCAAAGCCTGGCCAAAAAGGGTGGGGGAATTTTTAAATCCCTGAGCCAATACTGTCCAGCATAGTTGCTTTTTAACCCTTTTTGTGTCCTCCCACTTCAAAAAAAAGATTTCTTGTGACGAGCTATCTTTCAAATCAAGGACCGAAAAATGGGTATACTGGCCTCCTACAGAAGCCAGTAAGGTATACAGATTCGGAACCAGGGGGTGCAGAGTTTTAACCTGTTCATTAACTGCCCTCAGATCCTGTACCAAGCGATACGTGCCATCAGGTTTTCGTACGGGCAGGATGGGAGTGTTCCAGGCTGACTGGCATTCCCGGAGGATTCCATATGTTAGGAACCGATCTATAGTGTCCTGTAAACCTTCTCTGGCTTCCCTCGCAATTGGATACTGTTTAACTCGCACCGGGCCTTTTCCTGCCAGGAGCTTAACTGGGACTTGATGGGTAGCTTTTCCTGGGACCCCCGCTGCCCACACTAGAGGGTACACCCGGTCTTCCCACAGGCTCCATTCTGGGGCTTGCATAGCTGAGGACTCAACTGTAAGGGTCGTGATCCATGCGTTCTCAGGGGGTAGGGTAAGGGTTATTTCGTCTTGAGTAAACTGCAAGGTGGCATCTAGGCGACAAAGCAGATCTCGTCCCAGCAGAGGTGTCGGGCACTTGGGGAGATAGGACTATATCTCACAAGCTGGTCTATTTCCCAAAGCGCATCCGCTGGGGCATACACTGGGCACTTGGTGCCTCTGCCTGTGGCACCCACCATGGTAAGAGAGTCTGCTATCGGCAACTGAAGGGGTCGATTCACGGCAGTTTGTGCCGCTCCAGAGTCCACTAAAAAGTCTATTTCCGAACTTCTCACCAGCATCTTTACTCGGGGTTCCGGGGGCAGGGCGGTCTGTCCCCCCTGACACCCCTATTCCTGTTCCTCCATTGCCATCATAGGGACACCCTCCCTTTCCATTCCTCTCTGGACACTCATTCTTAACCAGTGTCCCTCTTGTCTACACAAGGCACACTGGTTGCGACCCAGTCGTCTCTCCTGCGGGCCTGGATGTCCACGGCCCCTTCCTCCCCGGCCACTTCTCATAGTGCCGGCCTGTACCACCGCTACCATCATTCTAACTTGCTTTTTCTCCTTTTCTGCCTCCCTTAGACTGTGAGCTCAGTTTGCAGTCTCTAAGATTTGTGCCATGGTCATGCCCATTAGATCCTCTTTTTTCTGCAACTTTCTCTTAATATCAGGGGCTGCTCTGCTTATGAAAATTCCCTTAATGATTGCCTCAGTTTCCTGATCATCGGGGTCTGCATTGGTGTTCTGTCAAATAGCGTCCTGAATACACTGTAGGAAGGCCCCTAGGCTTTCTTTTAGATCCTGCATTACCTCATACGGTTTTGCCCAATTATTATGTCGGACAGCCGAGTGACGGAGTTCATGCAAAAGCAACTGCTTATAGGTGGTAAGCCGGGTCATACCCGCAGGATCATTTGGGTTCCACCTGGGGTCTACTCGGGGGACCTGCTCATCCGGGTCAGGGACATTACTACGATCCTGGTCATACCGTCTCTGTGCCTCCCCCCTTGCCTTGGACAAGACCTGTTGTCGTTCGACCTCAGACAATAAGGTGCGCAGGAGTTGTTGGTGTTGCAATCGTCCCAGTCTGGCTTATAGCTGCTAAGGCAGCCCTCAAAAACTGAAATAAACCTACTCGGGTTGGTGGAAAACTCCCCTGCCTGTACTTTGAAAGCAGCCAAATCCATAGGGTTAAAGGGCACATGGGTATAGACCTGCATAGTCATGGCCGGACGCTCACCCGTGCCAGTATGGGAGATCTTAGTTTCAGTAATTAAAGGATATAAGCCCACTGTAGGAGCCCTATCAGGCGGAGGATGGGGGCCGAAGGGAACACCGGACCTGCCATCACAGTTGGGGTGGGGGTCTGGGGACTAACATTAGCCACTACCGAATCAGTCGGAGTTAAATTACATCGCTGTAAGACATCTGATCGATTACACAAAGCCAAAAACAAGTGCGCATACAGATGTTCATTCCATTTCCCCATTCGCTGACAGAACAAAAGTAACTGGAGGATCGTATTGTAATTAATTGACCCTCCTGGTGGCCACCGCTCCTGGTCCTCTAGTTGATATTGAGGCCAGTAAACTGTAGAGTATCGTTTTAATTTATTCTTAGTCATCGGATCCGATCCAAATACCTTCCAATTTGCTAGGATACACTCTAGGGGCGTACACTGTGCCCTCCCTCCCGAGCTCTGTCCCTGCCCCATGCCTACAGTGTAACTCTGGACGTCCCCAGGTTCAAAACAGAGCAGACAATCCGGATTTCAAAAGGTTCCTACCTTATCTGAAGGACCGGTTCCCCACCGTCGCCCGCGGCACTTCTCCACTTCTCAGGCGCGTTGCACCATTGTGCCTTACAGAGCCGGTTGGGCTATGTCCCTCCAAGGCCCCCAGGAATCACACCAGTGTGCACTGGGCGTCGGTCGGAGTCCTCACCCGCCGGTCCCCACAAGGGATCCGGGCAAGGCTTGTGTTGTAGCCTCTAGTCCACCCAGGGATGCCAAAAACTGTTGCTGGCACAAAAGCCCGAGGCAAGCAACAGCTGGATTCGTTGCCCGTGTGCATCGCCCAATAATCACAACGGGGTGGAGAAGTAGAAAAGTTTATTTGAACTTCAAGCGGTACAGGGAGACAACAATCTCAAATCCTGCGCACCAGTGCAAGCAGTTACCCATATTTTATACATTCATTCTTTAGCATACTTATTCAATAGCAAGCTGCCCTGAGTATCCATATAGTCAATCCGGTATACCAGCCAGTTCCCCTTTTTCCTTTTATCATCTATTCCCCCATATATGGAGTTGTTTGTTCAGCATTATCTAACATTGCTGTCCTGCTTGACCTAATCTTGCTCCAGCCAGTCTGCGCCTGCAATACACTGTTGCAAACTTCTCAGCGTGACCGCTGTGAGTGTCTCAGGGCAGAAAAGGGAAGGGGGGGGGCATCTGGGCCTAGAGCGAGAGGGCTTCATCGACACTCATGATCTTCCATCCTCTTGAGTTACCTAGTGGCCATGCCCAGTGTCCCCAACACTACTCAGCCTCTCCAACAGCGCAACTTCTTCCCGCAGCTCCTGACATGCACACCCACCTGACTAGCTGGGAGGCTTTTAACTAGTTTCAGCCAGCCCCTGATTGGCTTCAGGTGTCCCAATCAACATAGCATTCTCCCTGCCTTCTGGAAAGTTCTTAATTGGCCCCAGGTGTCTTAATTGACCTGGAGCAGCTTCCATTTCACTTAACCTGTTATCAGGGATTTGTTTAGCCTGGAGCCAATATATCTACTTTTCTATAGCCATCTGGCATTGCCTCATCACAATACACATTGTGGGAAGAGATCCTGAGTCGAAGCTGTTAACAAAAGGGAAACAGTTGCTTACAATGGGATCAGAGGCCTTCTTCACGAAGCCCCAGTTTGCCTTTGGCTCAATAAGAGCAGGACCAGATCCTGCATTTCCTGTTATACTGATTGTCCCTTTGTTGCCAAAAATGACTGGAAACTAAAGCAAACCATTTGTTTTGCAGCTCAGTTAGCCGCTGAACAGGCCCTTTTGGGATCTGCAGATTCTCAAGCTTTAGCTGCAAACACTAACTCTTGATAAATAATGTATCTAATAATGAACAATACAATTAGTCCTGCTTATGAGACCACCCATTTTTAAGCCACCTCCTTTCTTAAAAACTCCAACCTAGAGAGTACCCCTGAAAATACTGAACACAATTCTGCTCTCCCTCTAATAGAAGGTCACCTCAAGGAAGCCACTGAATTCTGATTTCAGAGTAGCAGCCGTGTTAGTCTGTATTCGCAAAAAGAAAAGGAGTACTTGTGGTACCTTAGAGACTAACAAATTTATTAGAGCATAAGCTTTCGTGAGCTACAGCTCACTTGTTGCATCCGATGAAATGAGCTGTAGCTCACGAAAGCTTATGCTCTAATAAATTTGTTAGTCGCTAAGGTGCCACAAGTACTCCTTTTCTTTTTACTGAATTCTGACAATCCCTTGGTTCCTAAATCAGATTTCACTCTACTTAGTCTTTATATTCAGATATCAACACATCATTATTCAAAAT
Organism: Dermochelys coriacea; assembly: GCF_009764565.3. Classification (NCBI taxonomy): domain Eukaryota; kingdom Metazoa; phylum Chordata; order Testudines; family Dermochelyidae; genus Dermochelys; species Dermochelys coriacea. The sequence continues at coordinate 91,737,445 of NC_050071.1, read as the reverse complement.
ACCATATGAACATATCCTAATTCATCCTCACATCACTCACTTGAGGCAGGAAAGTTCCCAGCTCTGTATCATTGTTAAAGCTTGAACAATTTGAAGTTTAGAAAAAAAAGCTGTGAAATTTCACAGAATATTTTCTATTTTTCCATCGACTCTAAACATTATCATCCCCACAACCTCTTGGCCCACGTATAGAGAGCAATCACATTAGTGATGGGGTTCCCAGACTTTGTGGAAGAGCCGTAAGTAAGCTGTTTTGTATGTAAAAGAGAAAATACTTTGCTTCTGTCACTCCTGTGACAGACTCATCATTCAAGCTGTCACCATTTCATATTTTTAAGAGTACTTTCTAGCATTGAAACATAAAAATGTTCTCATGGAATGCTACAGTGGAATGTGCCTTTGAAACACACAGCCTGATCTTCAGCTTGTGTGGATCGGCAGAGCTCCATTGACTTCAATAGAGCTACCCTGACTTACATAAATTGTGTGTTAAGACTGTGGGAAAAGCTGTGTGCCTCTAGGTGAGGGAGTGGAATGATATATTACAGCCGTAATCTGAGAAACAATTAAGCCCAGCTCAGGTGTCAGAAGTGGCCTGTGATTTGATGTCTACAGTTATCAAACTGATGACAAGTTAAGGCTGTAAGATCCAAAGCTAAAAATACATCTCTGGCTTTTGTGGTTCTACACAGTATGATTTGGAAATGTGCTGATGAAACCATGCTTGATTAAATCCTTCCGGTCTTCTAAGGTGGAATCAATTAGCATTAAAGTTGTGTACTTAACAGAAAAAAACCTTACCTTTCTTTTAGGGTGTTTTTTTGGTATCTCTTGGGTTGTTTGCTCATATGGAGTGTATTAGTTACACAAACACAGGGGAAAAGATAGTATTACAGGTGAAATCCTACCATTCTTCCAACGAAAGTGAATTTGTTTCCCGTCCTGTTTTTTCTACTTACTCTTAAATACTTGACTGTTGTTACACTTCAGCATGTATTCTGGTTGGACTCCAGTTTTCTCCCTCCCATTAGGCATAAGTACATTTTGTATCTTTGATACTGTTTTTAACTTTTAAAAAAATTGCTGCTGCAGACAGTACTTTGGCTTGTTCTGACAGCCACATCCATGGGAAGCCCTCTTTGACCCTGAAATCAAAGCTACTTCATGGGCCAGCCAGTGAAATTAAACTTTTAGAGATCAAGTCAAAAGTGCACTTTCTGAAAGAAAAACATGCTTTTTAAAAAGTTGTTTCTTCCAATGACCTTTGACCTTCCCATTTACACTTTTTCTAGTTTCTTTTTTGCAGGACCAAAAAAACAAAAGAAGCAAGTTGAGCCTAATAAGAGAGCAGTGGTACTAGATCTGAAAAAGTAAATCTGAGTTCAGTTCTGAGAATATGAATCTTCAGAGAGGGCAGATGTGCTTTACATAGAAAAGGGCACACCCTGTAGAGGGAGTATTCATGTTCTTGCGATAGCACAGCAAAGTAAGAAATTCTCCTCTCCCTGCAACCTGATCTTGTGATGAGCTGGTCTAACTGTGATCAAATAAAAAAATAGTGAATCTCTGTGCATCAGTTCCCTTTTCCTTCCCCAAAACACCAAAGTAAACCTTCTGTAGAGGTTGAGGCCCATGTATGGGGATGGAGACGGGGCAGCAATGGAATGAGGGGCATGGGTATGTTTCATGAACCATTTCTCCCCTGAGGGGTGCTGCACCAGAGTTGATACAGCTGAAGTTGGTGTTAACTCTAATGTGCTCCTCCTCTTCCAGCCCAGAATGGAGTCCAGGGGAAAGCGGAGGTGGCAGAGTCAAGAAATGGCCCTGGAGTTAGTACTGAGGAGTGCAGTCCATTCTCTTTAGCCTGAGTCGTGCCAACTTCCTAAAGGCCAAAAGGCCACAATCAATACTTTGGGGCAAACTTTGCCCTGTTCTGGTCCAGGCATACTGCTCAGATGGTGCAAATGGCTCAGAAACTACCTGCAAATTGCCATCAGATCAGAAACTCCCCTAGAGTAGGGGAGTTCCCAATCGGCAGGGGGTTGGCATACTCAGCTTCAGCATCTCCCTCCCTGCATCCCGGGTGCAGAGGGTTTATCTGAGCTGGGAAGGGGCATGCTTGGAGCACACTACCAGAGCCAGAACAGTTGAGTTGGCTTGGGGACAGTGTCATAATGTATTATCTGTTATTTATATTGCTGTAGCACCTGGGAGCTCCATTCATGGACCAGGACCCTGCTGTGCTCAGCACTGTACTAACACAGAACCAAAAGATAGCCCCAAATGGGTACAGTCTCTAAAGCAACGGGGAAGTGGGAAAGGAATTGTGCCTTGAGACACATACAATCCTGCTGACTGGCCAGCATTCCAGCTCCCAGGAGTTAGCCCAGCACAGGGGCCATGTGGAGCGTCTTTATGCAGGAATTGTGATATTAGGCAGCGTGGTTGGGTGGGGAGCGACCAAGCTAGTTGTTGGCACCGCCTTAGGCCAGTTTCCAGTGCAGTTAAGAGAATAAAATGAATGATCCCCAGATGTAAAAAGACCTGGGATTTTGGTGATGGGTCTTGGGCTCATGTGATAGGGTGAGATCTTGTGACCCTCATGGGCTGAGATCCCCATCCTGTTGGCTGTTGCATCCTTGTCGGGAGGAAGGTGCTAGGACTCAGAGAGAGTTGAGTCCCGGGGGGAAGTCTGACAAGCACATACTCCATGTTATGGGTTATATGTAAGGAGCTAAGTTCCCTCTAAGCTGCACAGCAGCCTATTAAGCACTGCGCAGGCACTCAGTACTGTGGCGGGGAGAGATACCTCTCCTCCAGCCCTGGACCTGCTGCGGTGGGAGAGGTGTCTTTCTCCCAACCCCAACCCAGCCCAGCCCATACCTGCTCCAGCCGGGGCAGAGGCACCCCTCCCCTGACCCCAAACCAGCTCCGGGAACACTGGCAAGGAGCCCTGTAACCCCCACACTGGAACAAATTAAATGCCTGGTATAGGAGAGTATGGCTGATGGGCAGATAGCATCCCTCCCTTTTGTTAAAGTTTAATAAAAGTTTCAGCCTGCTGCTTAATTCCAGGCATGTGTCTGTCCTGATTTTGCTGGCGTGTCCACATCAAAATGCCTCTGGAGGCTTCTCCTGGGTGGTACAACTTATGCAACATATCTTGCTCAGCGCTGTCACTAACGGCTCAGTTAAGCCTACTATGTCCCTGTGATTGTATGTACACAAAAAGCTATATTAAAAGAACAGTATTAAGGCTGCAAGCCTCCTTTTCCAACTAGCCCCAGCCTTCCTCCCCTCCCCGCCAGCTTCCAGCCCCAGTCTGCTTCCTCACCCAGTCTCAGCCTTCCCTGCCACCCCTGCCTAACAGTCCCAGTCTCCTTGCCCAACCAGTCCCAGCTTCCCTTCCCCCAGTCTTGTTTCCCAGTCTCAGTAATCCCTCCCATGACCTCTAGTCACAGCTCCTCCCTCTTCCCCTTTTTGCAGTCCTAGTTCTATCAGGTTTCTTTTCTGAATTTTCTCCCATACCTGTCTTCCACTCAGTTGGCTCTCTGTTGTCCCCTCTGCATTCACATCAGGGGACTTCCTCCTCCACACTGCTTGGGTGCCAGGAGGGGGTCACTGGGAGCACAGGAGCAACAGGCTTCCTACTCTTCGCTCCAGTGCCCAGCCCTGTAGAGATGGTATATGTGCAGCCCAGTCATATGTAGGAACTGTGAGGAGATGGCGCATATGCAGTCTGTTCAGCACAAGCCAGAGCATACTTAGCGAGGATAGAATCTTTAGCGATTTTGGCAGGGAAGCTCTAAGAACTCTCCACTAAGCAAAGATTTTCCAAAGGCTTTTAACTTGGCCAAATTTGGGTGGATTTTCTCAGGGATAGAAAAAGGCTTGTTCCTGACCAAAGGCCACCTCCCTGCCAAATTTCAAGATCCTGCTTCAAAGCATGGGGGCACTAGACCTTTTCAAATAAAAGTTTGCCGCAAACCATATATTTTCCCCTAGACTCATTCTTGCAAACAGCTGAACCATTTGGGCTGAAACTTTCCAAAAACATTTAGCCTAAGGCTAACAATCAATATGAATAATTCAGCCCAAATGATTAAAATATGGCAAAGTTATGAGCAACTGAATATAGGGTCTTCTAATGGGAAGTGTCAGGCAACCTTAATAATAAGGGTGTTACCAGTCCTGCCTATAAGAACAGATTTAAAAATTTTATTAAAGCTAATGTTAAAAAAATTATATAATACATAGGTTGGGAAAAGAGTGTCTGTACATCTGGGTATAGTGCTTAGATTATCCACAAATATAAAATTAGTTTTTAAAAGTCATATGATACATAGAGTACATAATCAGCAACAATCCAAATTTAGGTGACTAGATTTAACAATACAGTTTAGATATTAGAATCCAAATACTCGGGTACATCACTCATGAAAGGTTGTATTGAGATTTGGTTGTGGAAAGCAAAATATATCAATGAGTAGAGATTGTCCCTCAGTAATTGAGAATTAGGTAGGTTGTCCATTTAGAAAATACTAATCCATGAGGAAAGTATTTGTTACTTTGCTGACTGCGCTTCTCATTGGCACTCCAGCTCATCCCTCCTAGTATTGCCAATGTCCAGTGATGTGTTCTGTGTAGATGTCCCTCGACCACCTCATGGCATCCAACACGATGAGTTGCTGCATCAGCCGAGCGTAGCATTGACCGATTCAGCATTCTCTCAGCACTCACTCGTTACTGGGGTCCCATGCACCCAAGGCTCCAACAATCAGTGCGTGTGTCTAGACCTGGTAACCCTTAGCTCTCAAGGTTTCAGCCAGAGGGGCATATTTCTCTACCTTTCAAGCTCGGGCATCATGGAAGGCCGGGGTCCTGTTCTTGAATGGTCCTATGACGTCCACCATGATGATCTTCTTCTGATCCTTGTTGGTGCTGACAATGTCCGGTTGCAATTGGCTGTCGGTTCCAGGAATGGCGGAGTTTATGGCCACCTTCCTCATGGGTGGCAGGATGGCTCTGGCCAGGCAATCATGGATGGTGTCGCAGCTGCCAAGCTCTCGAATGGTACTATAGTGATTAAAGCTTCATTGCTCTAACTTGAAAAGGTGTAGGTTCAAGTACGACAGGGAGGCCTGGAATGCTTCTTGCCCTGTAGAAATCCAAAGCGTATGCGTTGTGTTCTCATTTATCCTGCAGTTATTACCACTTGTGTTTGAGCTTAAACTTTTTTTGGGGGGGGGAGGAGAGAAAAGTGGGGGAGGAAGAGAAATTCTCCTTTGAGCAAAGACCAAGCATGGAAAATTTCAGCCCAAAAGGTGAATGTTTGAGGAAGTTATGAGTATATAAAAATAAGAGGTTATAATATAAATTCTTTTGTCGTTTTAACTATAGCAGGCACTTTCTATAATATTGTTACACTGGAGGGCTGGGTAATACCTCATTGAAGCTGCTGGTGTAACAGCTGCCTTTCATTCAGGTTAAATGTAAGAAGCAACTAAGCTCCTTTATGGAATAGCTAGCTGAAACAGTAGGAGCAACCACCTAAAACACAGGCCACATGCAAAGCTAGAATAGGAACTGGGCCAGGCAGATTGAGTGTTTTGACTGGGGACTTGATGCCAATGTAGGGGGTTGAATATTGTTTGAGAGGCCTGTATGCGTGTCTGTGTGAGACTAAGACAGAGAAGGCAACAAAGAAAAGCACTTGTAATATGACCCTGAGAAAAAGCTATGTGAGAGAGCTTTTGGGCAGAGTGCTGTCTGAAAAAAGGATTGGAACTTTGCTAAAAGAAACTGTTTCCTGCTGTTTAATTCCTCCTGCATTCCTGGAAACAGTACTGTGTACATTCTTTGTAAATAAACAGGATTGTAGCAAAGAAATACCCAACTTCATCATCAGTTTTCTCCTCCTATTGGAAGCAACCTGCAAGATCCTAAATACTGGCTAACCACTTGGGCCGAAAGGGGTAAGAATATATTTCACACTCAACACTGATTACTGAAATAAGGAGCATTCCCTTTCAGTCTGAAACTTGCCCTTGCATTGTACCCATATCTGGTCCCCAAAATGCCATACAATTAAGATGAATTACTCCATTGTACCAAATGCTTGCCATTGCTGACAGGTTTATGTGGGTATAATAGATGGAAGAAAGAAAAACCCTACTGAGCTTTGAAGCAACTCCCTCAGCCTGGCCAAAATATGAAGGCTGGTCTTGGTATGACAATACAGGAGAAGAGAAAGGAAATGAAAAAATATTAACTCAGCACAATCATTTCAGTACATTTTTGACACATTTTATTGTTTCCTCTTAACCCCATCTTATCTCATTACAACTATGTCTATGGCAATGTTTTAAAGGAGAAGCCTTTTATTGAGCCAACTGTACCTTTCTTTAGGGAAGTCCTATTGAAATTCACGATAACACAAAACAATAGATTTTTTTTCGAAAGTATAATACTGCGTAATAAAAACAACATAAATTATACTTTCGAAATGTCATGCCTGTGGATACATTTTTCCTTAATTAATCACATCAGTTCTTCAAGAAAAACAAGTAAAGCCACTGTAAAGCCACTTTCTATAAAACTTCTTTATTAAAACAGAAATGGTATTGGAGTGTGGGGTCAGGAAACAAATAACATTAGCTATTTCTCTACAAAGAATGATTTTACAAAATCAAACTTAAGTATCCAGTCCCCAGGCTAACACGCTTAGTTACCATGCAGACTTTTTTTCTTTTTTAAAATTTAGATCCAACATGGTGTGGTCCCCTTTGGATATGTCACAAATAAGTCTTACTAAACTTAATGAAGAACAGACCTCACTGAATCTCAGTCTGCTAAAATAGGCATTCAGCTGGAAGACACTGTTCACAACAGTTCTTAGTCCCTCATTGCAGATTCTAGTGATGCCTTGAGGATCCCCAGGGGCATTCTGTTTACCAAAGGGGGCTGGGGGCATCTCTTCCTTCTTTTCTCTCTTCAACATCATAAAAAATTTACTTGAGCATAAGCTTTCGTGAGCTATAGTTCACTTCATCGGATGCATTCGTTTGGTTTCCTAGTATCAGAGTGTTTGGGAGGTACTAGACAAATCACGTACCAAGTTACAAAGAGCTAAATCCCTATGAACTAATATGAAGATATAAGCGAGAGGAATTAACTGTCAAAATAAATAAATATAAATCCCATTTTACACTGCAGGATTATGTTTAGGAGGTGAGGTTCTCTTTCTTTGTTACACATCTAAAGAAAATTCTCTGTGACATGCCACTTGTTCTCAACAGTGTTTCAGAAGATTCTCTTTTGCAGAACACATCATATTTTTCCATTATGTGTGGATAGGTTAATTTAAATGTTTGGAACCAAATTCTGCCCTCATTTACCCTATGAATAGGATTGCACAATGCAAATCAGGGCAGAATTTAGTTTTCAGTATGTAATAAATCATAGAACTATTGAGATCAGTGGAACTAATTGCATAAATAATGGAAGATTTGACCCAGTGTCATGAGCTCTGCAGATAGCATTGTCTTGTCAATTTTTGCTCCCCACAGTAAGGAAGCCAGATAAATGGCTTCCTACTATTGGCGTCACCTTCATGCCAAATGCTCACATCGACACTAATGCTGGCCTTTAGATGACTTCATAGAAAAAGCCATTTTTTAAAATCAAGGACAGAAGTATATTTACAAAGCAATTTCACATTTTTTGAAGACTTACCACACAACTGGCAATCACCAGATAGAATGATAATGCAATTAGAATAATATTATACGAGTGTCCATTAAAAAAATAATGCTCAGAAGACTCATTAAAGTACAGTTTGGGGGATTTAATACAAAATGGTATGACTCTCCAAGTATGGAAATATATCATATATCGGGATCCTGTGTAATAAGACTTGCTTGTGCTTCTTATAGGCTTAATACCTTCAGCTCTCGCTGACTTGCAGGACTGAGCCCTGCGTGTGATCAGACTGGGTTCTTATTTCATTGCATGTTGTTTTATATCTTTATTGTGCAAGGTCCCATACATATTAATAAACCAAGGCTCAGTCCAGCTCCTATTTACTTCAATGAGAACAGGATCAGGCCCTAATGTTGTAGCTCGTCTTTCATTTATAGGGTTTTCATGATCAGATGCTTCAAACATTCATTAATATTTTTGGATGAAGATGTTTCTTACTACATCCTAAATCACTGGATGCTTTGGCTCATGAAACTATTGACCATTGTCTGTCATCCCTTGACTATAAAATGTAACCAGCTGTGAAGCATTTTGTGACTCGGGCTTAAGAAGCTAAGAAAAAATAAATGGCATTGTCTTATTACATCTAACAATGTGCCAACTAGTATTCAAAATTTCAAAGTACTCAACAGCAAGGCACCTCTCTATGCACTTTCCAGATTCTATATGCTCCTACACTGAGTTTTAAAAGCTCTTTCCATGAATTTTTCAGGAGCAGTTATTCAGAAGGAACAAGTAAGTAGTGTTTTGGGGCCATAAGAGGGAGCCCCTTAGTCACACTGGTGACCAGTTACTCATGACAATAGGCCTTCTCATGTGAGTGACTGGTCACCAGTGTGACTAAGGGGCTCCCAATCTAGCCATTAGCAAATTGGGGTCCTCCAGTGTTAAGGTCTAGGCCATGCTTATACCATAAAGTTTACTGGATTGCACATGAGGGATAGTATGTCCAAAACAATAAGAGATGAAATGTAGATACAGATTAGGGTACAATAAGCAGGGAAAACACTCCATTAGGGCCTCCTCACTCACACTGATTAGTACCTTACTTTGCAATATGGAAGGTAAGATACTAATTAACATGAATAAAGGTGCCAAAATGAGACCCTTAATAAGCACAGTCCTATACTGGTCCTTAAAAATTCAGTCATTTCTAATTGCTTAGTACTTAGTTTTATTTCAAGTAAATATAACACACCAGTACACTGACTAACAGAAATGGCAAATCCTGCTTCTGCAACACAACTTCTTCTGTGTTACTACAGTATGAGATTATCCATTGGCCCTTATCCTTTTTTCACCTTCCTCAGAGATCTATAGGGCAAAATTTATAAATACACTTGGCAGCCACACATGTTACATTTTAACAGAGGTTAGGACAAGTCCCTGGCCCAAACTGCACTTACCCAATTGGAGAGATGCTCCCTCTTGATTTTAAGGCAGTTTATTTAAAGTATCTCCATGATGTGATGAAGGATTTTGCAATATACTTCAATGGGAACTTGGAAAGCTTACATTTTAAAATCTCCCTCTTTCTAACAGACAAGGCTTAACAGTCCTGAACCAAAACCTTTCCAAAGTTGCAGTTCCTCCAGCTGTGATCTACTAGCAACCAGTTCTGCATGTATATGTCTATGCACTACTTACTGTTACAATTGCCATGCACTGCACAGTAGTTTCTGCTTTCTTACTGATGCCTCAACTGATCATTTAAAAAGGCAAAAGCTAATCAGATATAAGAGCAGGGGGATTTAATGACAGATTGTGCTGTGAATTCCTAAGCCTGGAGTCATGTTTGTGATTTATCATTGCTAAGGCTTATCAGCCACTGATTGACTCTTTCCTCTCTAAACCATTGTGGATGGCAGCCTCCTGGTCTCCTGTGGTTCCCTCCCAGTTGTCTAGGTTCTCTAAATGCTAATCAGAAGATATGGAACTTTCTGTGATCTTGCGAAGTGTTTAGTCAGCAGTTTGGTAGAAACACCGCAATGTAAACGTTATTCTCTGTATGGCTTCCAGTGTCCATCAGCCAGGAAGTAGGAGGGAAATAAGCAACATCAAATGACTTCTGTACTCTCAGCTGCTACAGGTATTGCTGATGTGTTTGAGCTGTTAGCTGTTGTTACAACTGAGATGTGAAAAAGTGCTGATCTAATCTGACCTGCAGCAAAACTGGGGGGTGAATTATTTTGGAACGTTAGCAGATCCTTTCAGTTTTTGCTTCTCCAGAGTTTAGCTTGAAAATCTAAAACACATATAGAGGGGTAAATTCAGCCCAAAGCTATGTGGGCTTCAGCTAGTATAAGCCCAGGTTCAGAAGCATAAAGTTATCTATACAACAGTGGCAGAAAGCAGCACAACCTCCCCTTTGCCTGGGGCCTCTTTAGAGCCAGCACTGTCCCAAAAAGTGTGTGAGCAACGGGAATGTGGGATGCCCTCAGTGGCTGCCATCAATGGGCTTCCTGCAACCGAAACCTGCCTCCCCAGGGTGGAAAATCCTGAGGGAGGATGGCAGCAGCAATGCAGCCTGTTCTCCTCCAGAATCAATCCCTCCTGTGGCTCAGAGGACCACGCTGGTGCAGAGAGGTATGAATGTATACCTTCCTATGCTAGCTTCTGTCATACATCTCTCTCTCTAGCTATCTGGTCCTTAGGATACAGTCCTACCAAGTCCTGGGGCTGAGATTTTCCAAGCCACACTGGGGATTTGGACACCCAATTCCCATTCATTTTAATAGGAACTGGGCATCCAGACCCTGTAGGCAGCTTTGAAAATTCCACCCCAAAATATTAAAGAAGCTTTATCAAGTCAAGGCAAAGATTGGTCATGCTCTTCTGTCAAGGCCAGTTCCAGGCACCTGAGAAGGAAGCAGGTGCCTGGGATGGCCAATGGAAAGGGGCGGCACTCCATCCGTCATCAGGGCGGCACGTCCGGGTCTTCGGCGGCAATTCGACGGCAGGCCCTGCAGTCCCTCTCGTCCTCTTCAGCAGCACTTCGGTGGCAGCTCAACCAGGCTTGGTTTGGTTTTTTTTTTCCCTTCACCGCTTGGGGCTGCAAAAAAGCTGGAGCTGGCCCTGTCTGCTGAGCCTTTCAACCCTGGTTTAAAGCTGACCCTGACTGGTAGTGGCTAACGGTGGTCAGAATCCCACAGCTGTTCAGTGGTCTCTGCAAAATGTGGTCCAAATTTACAATTCCTAGTGCATAGAAAGGAAGGGTTGTGTAGTGGTTAGGGCACTAGCTGGGGGACCCAGGGTTCAGGGCCCAGTTCTGTCTCTTGTGTGACCTTGGACAAGTCACTTAGCTGCTCTATGCCACAGTCCCCAGGAGGTAATAGTACTTCCCTACCTCTGAGGGGTGTTGTGAAGCTAAATACATTAAAGACTGTGAGACATTCAGACACTATGGTAACTGCAGCCATAAAAGACTAGTCACTAAAGGGTCGCAATTTGGTTGCTTCTGTAGGCTGAGCTTATTGCATACACCAGGGGCTACTTATATTCCTCTATTCTACTCAACAAGTTTCGTTTGCCATCCTCTCATCACCCTCTATTTCAGGGTCTCCCTGAAGCCCATACATCGTTGTCTCCCATTCTCCCCACACATGCCAGGGGCTCTGTGTGCCCCTCATTCCTCCTCCCCTCCATACCAGGGTCCTTCCTTTCCCATCAATTCCAACCTTCCTCTTTACCATTCTTATTTATTTTCTTTCTGACTACAAAGTAAGTCATTCAGTGTGTCAACATGTTCAACTATATTGGTAGGTTGGGCATTTTTATACTGGAAGGTGTTAATGGCTGCCATCAAGGTTCTTTGATCTACAGACAATTACAAACCTGGTAGAAGCTGCTGGCTCTCCTACCAGATGCCAGGGACCAATGAGTCCCCCATGCCATTTCCCTTTATTAGTTTTTCTAGTTTTCCCAAAAATCAATAGGGCTCTGCCTATTGATGCCTAGAATAGTTCCTGAAATTTTGGAATTGATTGGATGTGGCATTCAAAAGTTATCATATTGTACCCAAATAGACAAATCTCTAAACAGCAAAATGCCATCGAGTGGAATGTTAAGACCTCACTTCCCTGGGCCAGTAAGGTAGATCAGAGTTTTGGTTATACAGGGCCAGATTCTTCAGTACCATTCATATCAGTGGAAGTCATAGTGGAATCCATAGTGAGGGCCACATTGAGGGACAGACAGGGATAGCTGACAAGTTGTCTATTGGTAACAATAATATTGATCAGATCCGCAGCTGCTGTAGTCAACTGAAGTCAATGGAGCTACACTTATTTATACCAACTGAGGATAAGAACATAAGAATGGCCACACTGGGTCAGACCAAAGGTCCATCTTGCCCAGTATCCTGTCTTCCAACAGTGGTCAATGTCAGGTGCCACAGAGGGAATGAACAGAACAGGTAATCATCAAGTGATCCATCCCGTTACCCATTCCCAGACTCTGGCAAACAGAGGCTATGGACACCATCTCTGCCCATCTGGCTAATAGCCATTGATAGACCTATCCTCCATGAACTTATCTAGTTCTTTTTTTAACACTGCTATAGTCTTGGCCTTCACAACATCCTCTGGCAAGGAGTGCCACTGGTTGACTGTGCATTGTACGAAAAAATACTTCCTTTTGTTTGTTTTAAACCTGCTGCCTATTAATTTCATTTGGTGACCCCTAGTTCTTGTGTTATGAGAAGGAGTAAATAACGCTTCCTTATTTATTTTCTCCACACCAGTCATGATATTATAGACCTCTATCATATCCCCCATCAGTCATCTCTTTCCCAAACTGAAAAATCCCAATCTTATTAATCACTGCTCATATGGAAGCTGTTCCATACCCCTAATCATTTTTGTTGCCCTTTTCTGAACCTTTTCCAACTCCAAGATATCTTTTTTGAGATGGGGCAACCACATCTGCTCGCAGTATTCAAGATGTGGACATACCATGGATTTATATAGAGGCAATATAATATTTTCTGTCTTATTATCTATCCCTTTCTTAATGATTCCCAACAGTCTGTTCGCTTTTTTGACTGCCACTGCATATTGAGTGGATGTTTTCAGAGAACTATCCACAATGACTTCAAGACCTCTTTCTTGAGTGGTAACAGCTAATTTAGACCCCATCATCTTATATGTACAGTTGGGATTATGTTTTCCAATGTGCATTACTTTGCCTTTATCAACACTAAACTTCATCTGCCATTTTGTTGCCCACTCACCCAGTTTTGTGAGAGCCATTTGTAGGTCTTCATAGTCTGCTTGAGACTTAACTATCTAGAGTAGTTTTGTATCATCTGCAAATTGTGCCACCTCACTGTTTACTCCTTTTTCCAGATCATTTATGAATATGTTGAATAGGACTAGTCCCAGTACAGACACCTGGAGGACACCACTATTTACCGTTCTCCATTCTGAAAGCTGACCATTTATTCCTACCCTTTGTTTCCTATCTTTTAACCATTTACCAATCCATTAGAGGACCTTCCCTCTTATGCCATGACAGCTAGCTTACTTTGCTTAAGAGCCTTTGGTGAAGGACCTTGTCAAAGGCTTTCTGAAAATCTAAGTACACTATAACCACTGGATCTCCCTTGTCTACATGATTGTTGACCCAGCTCAAAGAATTCTAGTAGATTGGTAAGGCATGATTTCCCTTTACAAAAACCATGCTGACTCTTCCCAAACAAATTATGTTTATCTATGTGTCTGACAATTTTGTTCTTTACTATAGTTTCCACCAGTTTGCCTGGTACTGAAGTCAGACTTACCGGCCTGTAATTGCCAGGATCACCTCTGGAGCCCTCTTTAAAAATTGGTGTCACATTAGCAATCTTCCAATCATTTGGTACAGAAGTTGATTTAAATGATAGGTTACATACTACAGTTAGTAGTTCTGCAATTTCATATTAGAGTTCCTTCAGAACTCTTGGGTGAATACCATCAGGTCCTGTTGACTTATTACTGTTTAGTTTATCAATTTGTTCCAAAAACCTCATCCAATGACACCTCAATCTGCGACAGGTCCTCAGATTTGTCACCTAAAAAGTCGTGAAGACAGATGCAAAGAATCTGGCCCAATAATATTGAGTAAGCAGATACACACACGTGCACACGCACGTGTGAGAGAGAGAATATTGTATATATTTTATTGCATCCCCTCCTCCTTTCCACACCTCCTATATCTGCTTTTCGTCTTAGACCCCAATCCTGTAACTAGCTCCATGTGGGTGAACTTCACACTGATATAAGTGTCCACCTGCAAAAATTCAATTCCAGGATCTTGGATTTACACTGTAAACTCTTAAGATTCAGGGAACATGTATTTGTACAACACCCAGCATAACAAGGTCCAGATCCTGACTGGAAACTCAGGGCATTTATTTAACATAAATATTGTGCAAACACCTATGCTGCTACTGTCCATGTATATCTAATTGTGGATAAACAAAGAGTAATGTGAAATAAGGTTCCAATCTGACCCCATAGAAGGCAATGAGGCTTTTTTCCATTAACTTCAATGGGAGTTGGATCAACCGTTAGGGCTTGATCCTGCTGATGTATGGATCTCAGCCACCTCTGAGCACACAGAAACCTGCAGCAATGCACTGAGCACTCTGCAAAGTGGTGTATGATGGAAAACCCACCCATGAGGCAGGGGACAGGCCCTGTTGAGAGGAGGTGCACACACCACAGATGAGCACATGGCTCAGCTCCACAACAGCACAAGGAGGGGATTCTGTCTAGGCTCACTTCTCCAGCTGACTGAGGTGGGGCCATCATGGGCTGAGCAGCCTTCAGGTACCCCCATTCTCCAGCAGGGCTTCCTGTGTCCAGTGCCAGAGTGCTCCTTGGTCCCTGTAGTTCTTTGCCTGGTCCCTGTCTGTCCAGATGGCCCATGCACTTGAAGTCAGTAGGTGCAGGAGAATCTGGAGGGTATGGAGAGCATCTTCCAGGCAACACCACCACCTTCTAGATAGCATGTTCACAGGAGATGTGGTACCTGGTCATGACTACACCCATCATCACGTCTCTTCTGCCCTCTGCACATTCCTGTGGAGTTGGGTGCGGGCAGACTGCCTCTGCTATATGGCAGCCTGTAGTGGGGAGGCTGCCCCCACTCCAGTAGGCAAGGGTTAAAAGCATCCCTGGAGAGGGCTGCGGCTGGGAAAAGCTAGGCGGATTGGGGGAAGCAGCCACAGTTGGGGCCACGCCTCAATCAGGCCACAGCTGGCCCTATAAGAGGGCTGAGGGCCAGGAGCTGTAAGAGTCTCTCCCCCACCTTAGAGGGAGAAGGGCTAGCTGCCTGGGAGTAAGGGGCCAGGCCAGGCCAGGCCAGGCGAGCTCGGGAGCTCCAGCCTGGTAAACCCCCAGGCTGCAGGCCTTGGTGAAAGCCTACAGAGGTATTGAGGCTGCAGAGATACAGCCTGGGAACAGGCAAAGGCAGCAGGTCCTAACTCCTTGCCAATGATGAGTGGTTTACAGACTGCAGTCTGCCCCAGTGAACGGGCTAGATGATGACTGGCAGTAGCCACTGAGGCAATGTGGGTTTAGAGGGTTGGGGGTTCCCCTGGGAGGGGAGACCCATAGCGAGGGGATACTGCAGTGGGCAGAACCCCTGGGCAAAGGGCACTGGGGTCCAGGAGGGACATGGGGCCTGAGTCAGGCAAGCCACTGGCCAGGAGGAGGCACTCTGTATGCTGAAAAGTTAATTCCCAAGATGACCAACAGGAGGCACCACACTGGTGAGTCATTGCTTTGCTATACAGCCATGTGCACTGGGCTCATCTGGGGATATGCATCTGCAGAGTCGCCATACTGTGTGCAGCACTTGCTAATCCCATCCACATGGTAACGCTATCCCATGAGCCACTGGCAGGATCAAGCCTTCAGAGAGAAAGAAAAGGAAGCCTGATTGGATTACATTATGCAGAATGGTTTCAGTTCATTCATATTGGTGGGAAACTCAATGCTTTTTTTGCCTCTGTTTTCACTAACAAGGTCAGCTCCCAGACTGCTGTGCTGGGCAACACAAAATGGGGAAGAGATGGCCAGCCCTCTGTAGAGATAGAGGTGGTTAGGGACTATTTAGAAAAGCTGGACGTGCACAAGTCCATGGGGCCGGACGAATTGCATCCGAGAGTGCTGAAGGAATTGGCGGCTGTGATTGCAGAGCCCTTGGCCATTATCTTTGAAAACTCGTGGCGAACGGGGGAAGTCCCGGATGACTGGAAAAAGGCTAATGTAGTGCCCATCTTTAAAAAAGGGAAGAAGGAGGATCCTGGGAACTACAGGCCGGTCAGCCTCACCTCAGTCCCTGGAAAAATCATGGAGCAGGTCCTCAAAGAATCAATCCTGAAGCACTTAGAGGAGAGGAAAGTGATCAGGAACAGTCAGCATGGATTCACCAAGGGAAGGTCATGCCTGACTAATCTAATCGCCTTTTATGATGAGATTACTGGTTCTGTGGATGAAGGGAAAGCAGTGGATGTATTGTTTCTTGACTTTAGCAAAGCTTTTGACACGGTCTCCCACTGCATTCTTGTCAGCAAGTTAAGGAAGTATGGGCTGGATGAATGCACTATAAGGTGGGTAGAAAGCTGGCTAGATTGTCGGGCTCAACGGGTAGTGATCAATGGCTCCATGTCTAGTTGGCAGCCGGTGTCAAGTGGAGTGCCCCAGGGGTCGGTCCTGGGGCCCGTTTTGTTCAATATCTTCATAAATGATCTGGAAGATGGTGTGGATTGCACTCTCAGCAAATTTGCGGATGATACTAAACTGGGAGGAGTGGTAGATACGCTGGAGGGGAGGGATAGGATACAGAAGGACCTAGACAAATTGGAGGATTGGGCCAAAAGAAATCTAATGAGGTTCAATAAGGATAAGTGCAGGGTCCTGCACTTAGGATGGAAGAATCCAATGCACCGCTACAGACTAGGGACCGAATGGCTCGGCAGCAGTTCCGTGGAAAAGGACCTAGGGGTGACAGTGGACGAGAAGCTGGATATGAGTCAGCAGTGTGCCCTTGTTGCCAAGAAGGCCAATGGCATTTTGGGATGTATAAGTAGGGGCATAGCGAGCAGATCGAGGGACGTGATCGTTCCCCTCTATTCGACACTGGTGAGGCCTCATCTGGAGTACTGTGTCCAGTTTTGGGCCCCACACTACAGGAAGGATGTGGATAAATTGGAAAGAGTACAACGAAGGGCAACGAAAATGATTAGGGGTCTAGAGCACATGACTTATGAGGAGAGGCTGAGGGAGCTGGGATTGTTTAGTCTGCAGAAGAGAAGAATGAGGGGGGATTTGATAGCTGCTTTCAACTACCTGAAAGGGGGTTTCAAAGAGGATGGCTCTAGACTGTTCTCAATGGTAGCAGATGACAGAACGAGGAGTAATGGTCTCAAGTTGCAATGGGGGAGGTTTAGATTGGATATTAGGAAAAACTTTTTCACTAAGAGGGTGGTGAAACACTGGAATGCGTTACCTAGGGAGGTGGTAGAATCTCCTTCCTTAGAGGTTTTTAAGGTCAGGCTTGACAAAGCCCTGGCTGGGATGATTTAACTGGGACTTGGTCCTGCTTTGAGCAGGGGGTTGGACTAGATGACCTTCTGGGGTCCCTTCCAACCCTGATATTCTATGATTCTATGATTCTATGAAACCATTTCCTAACAGCTATGTGTTCAAAATATCTGGCTCACTTTGGACTCTGGTGGGCAGTCGGTAAAGAAAAGGAATTAGCAAAAAGAAAAACTGTTGAAAAGCTAAAGCTTATGTCTTAGGGGGTTTGAATTGGGCTGATGCTTAGGGTTCTAGCATGAACCAAAACTTCAGAAACATAGGTGGCGGGTAGTATAGGCTGGGGGAGGCTGTGCCTCCCCAAACACCCAGCCATGGCCCCACCCACGCTTCACCACCAGACCCTCTCTGCGGCTCCCCCTGTGTAGTGGCCCCAGCTCAGGCCGGGGCCACACCGACCGCCCTCCTGGTGCTCCAGGACTGGAGAGGTTGGGTCTGTGCTGCCTGGTGCTCTGAGGCTGAGGCTGTACCACCCACCCTCCTGGCACTCCAGGACTGGGGTCATACAGCCCGTCCTCCTGGTGAGTTCCAGGGCACTAGCCTGGGGAAGGGGCTGGCAGCCGTGGGGGGATCTGGGCTTCGGGGGGGTGGGGCCTCCAGTGGAAGGGGCAGGCCTGGGGGCTAGCCTCCACCAGCTGGTGGTTCATGTGCCACCCATGTTCAGAGAGTTGGTGTAAGAGACCTGTACAAGCCATCATGACTGCAGGGAGTCCCAGCTATAAAAAAAAATTCAGCGTTTTAGTTAATTTAACATATTTGGGGAGAGGATAAAGCTTTTATTTTCCCTTTCTAATGTTCATGAATCTCCTGTATGCCAAGCAGTTTCCTGTCATTGGTACATCAAAAGAAACTTGAGTATTTGGGCTTGATCCCAAATCACAGTTTTACCATTGGCTGTAATGGCAGGGGTGTCACGCTCATTGACTTAGAGAGAGCTGGTAGCACTGAGCAGCTGACAGGATTGACCCTGCAGGCAGCAAGAAAATCATGAGTATTTTTTCAGGTTTTGTCCCTTCCACATTAAATTGCAGCAATAGGTTCTACTTTGCTCTACTGAAGACTATTTGGAAACATCAGCTCCCACGTGTGGTCTTGGTGCTTCCTATAAGAAGCACTCTACAACTGGGTTCTGGAATGAGGCCTGGTTTCCTTATATGTGGTTAGGGGCAATTCAAGCTATCCATTTTGATTTGTAAAGGCCAATGCTGAACACTTTCATAAATCCTAACTAGCTTAGACACTTTTCTCTCTAGGTGTGTCTACACTGCAATCAGGAGCAGCATATGTAGGCATACCGGAGCTAATGGGTACTTCAGTCCGGCAGAGAAAGGTGTAACATAATCCAACGGCTGGAAGTTGAAGCTAGACAAATTCAGACTGGAAATAAGGTATACATTATACAAGTCAGGGTAATCAACCATTGGAACAGTGTATCAAGGGTCATGGTGGTTTCTCTCTGGCAATTTTTAAATCATGATTGGATGTTTTTCTACAAGATCAGCTCTAGGAATTATTTTAGAGAAGCTCTGTACAGGAGGTCAGACTTGATGATCACCATGGTCCCTTCTGGCCTTGGGATCTAGGGATCTGTGAGCTAGCTCACTAAAAACAGCAGTGAAGCTGCAGCAGCATTGGTGGTGGCCCAGGATAGCTTCCTGAGTACAAGCCCACCCAGGACCTCTGGGTACATACTTGGGATGGTTTCACAGTTATGTTTAGTGAGCTAGCTCGGGTATGCCTATTCGTGCTGCAATCACACCTCCAGATTGCAGTGCAGACACACACCCTACATAAAACCAGCACAGATCAGCTGGGGCATTTGAGCTAATCATTTCCAGATTGAAATGGGATGGTGCTGGGGGCAAAGGATTTAAGTGAAGAGTTCTTGATCAAAATATGCCCCCCACCACCTTCCCCAGTGTTCCACAGGAACCAAACTTTACTGACCATCAGCGAATATTGCAAAGTTCATTTCTTTCCCAGGGTCCTCTGGTTGGGCTGGTGAGGGCAGGAGGGGGAGGTAAGTAGAAGTGAATTAGGTTTGTACATGTGCCTAAAACGATGGTAGTGAATTTTGTTTGTGCATATGTCCTGAACTGTGAATAGGCATATTTTAAATACTTTTATAATATATAAATAGAACTACATTTCCTTAGTCTGGATCAGTTGGCGTGAAGAGACAACAGTATCATTTTCTTTAGAAAATAAAACAATTGTCTGAGAGAATTTCATAAAGCCCCAATATAATGTGCTAGATTGAAGATATACAAATTGAAACTGTCCTCCAAAACAATCACCACAGCTTCTATTGACTCAGCAAGGGGGAGGTTCAGCTCAGCTCTCCTCACAGAGCAGCTGCTTCATACACCACAGGAGAATTCTATTTTTCAATCTCTGCTGCTATAATTTGAAGGCCACTGATACATTGTGAGCCCAGGAACTGGATGGGAGAGTTGGGTAGTTGATTAAGTCTGCTACTGTATCTAGTTAGCTGTTGCCAGGTCTGTCACTGACTGAATGAAGAATAAAGTTCAGATTCACAGCTCATTTCTGATCTCTGGGTATGGAGCCCCTGAAACATCTCATTGACCGAGACAGACTGAAGCTGATGCTAACTATACACATAAAATGAGAAGATCACCAGAAGGTTGAGTGCAGAGGAGTAGTAAGAAATCATGCCCAGTTACAAGAACATCAAGGAGACTATACCATTGGAGCCAGGTGATTTTGAATATGCACAACCACAGCCAAGTTTTGATTAGTGTAAAAAAAAATAAAAAAATTTGATATTAATTACTGCTGGAGCTACAGGGTCAAGTTCAGTCCCTAGTCCTTATCCAAAAGTGTAGGAAATCAAGTAGATACAACCTGATATGTTTATCTTTCCAAAGCATGCTTTCTGCAGCAGTCGTGTGCCAGATGTAACCACAGCTGCAGGAAGTTGTTTATCTGCCCTTTTGACCTTCAAGAAGTGTTGGGAGACAGTAAAATCATGTTTTTATTGCACGTTTCTTCTCTTTAACTAGAACCTTTTTACCATCAGTTAAAAATATATTTTACAAAACCATATAAGGAGGACAAGCAACAATTATTGTAGAGTTGGGTAATTAATGCATTACAGAGCACAATGTACTTGCTGTAATAATTTATGGTGTAGGTCTAACTTCAGTTTCAATATGAGCAGCCATGTAAATTACATTTGAGTTTGAACACCTGTAACAGTTACTGTCTCTCTCATATTTTCTTGTCTCTGTATTTTACTCTGAACACTTGAACTTTTTACACAAACCCATCTTGTCCTGCTAGATATGTGATGACATTATACTGCTGCATAAGAAAGATCAGAATTAGATCTCACTTATTTCCTTTGGCCAGGATTTCCAATGTGCCTAAGACTTAGGTACCCAACTCCCATTGGATTTCAATGAGTTGGGCACCTAACTCCCCTACACTCCTTTGAAAATTCCACATTTATCTATTGTCAAAGAAAAATTGATACTTTGAGTTTTATAGTTCACCTGCAATGAAGTCAAATATGATAATGAAAGAGCAAGAGGATGTTTGTTTATATTTTCATTTTTTAATGGCTATTAAATCGCATTGGTTGATCAATGCTATAGAGTAAGTGATGGACCCAGAGCATGGGAGAGAAAGGATTAAGCTAAATACAAATGGTATATATCCATCAACCTTATCACTCAGGAGAAATAATAACAGTGTCATTAGCTGTTTCCAAAATAACTCAGTTTCCTGCTTGAAAGTCAATCCTTCAGAAACAGGTTAAGCCTTTATTTTGTTATGACATTCTGGCAAAGTCACAAGGGTTTCTTTGGTCTTTTTCTGTCAACATCCGTGTGTTAATGGGAAATCATTGGTTAAGTGGGAAACACCTAAATGCTCCATAATAAATTGTAACTATCAATATTCCTATTTTCTAATATCATAGCTGCATCACATATGCATTGTTTATTAACAAATCAATAACAGTGTCTACTAATGTTTTATTTTCATTACATTTTTGACTTGTGCTTTTAAATCAATTAATTCCCTTTTCCTGAATGAAATATAAAATTTTATGAATTGTTTATTTTATACAGTCTTTTGTGTAACGAATGTAATTAATAGTTCTCTAGTAACTGGAATACTAAAATTGTCTGTGAAAACACATTTCTTAAGTCTAATTGTACTCTAGATAATGGCCTACTTCTTACATTGTGATATCTTAACTCATAACTTCTAGACTTTCACAGTAGCTATGTTTAGACATGTTTACTATGTGCTCATGACAAAATTACAGAGCCATAGATGTTTTAAGGCTTTAAATGGATCCCCATAAAGATGAAGCTGCTCTTGAAGGCTCGCATTGGCTAGAAGTGGAGTTTTAGAGTTGCATATTATTTCATGGCAATCTCATTTGTTAGGATTCAGGGATAATCTGTTTATAGATGTACTCAAATCTGAATTTCTTTTAAGTGAATTTAGTGTTCTTGAAAGGGACCAGACCCACAGTCTCGGAGACTAAAATCTTATTTGTCCGCAGAGCAGTTACTACACAGGCCATGACATTCTCCCACCGCCAGTCCCTAAATGCTTCAGTACTATCTTGGAGTGGAGAGACATCCTAATAGGGCTAAGAATACAAGTCAGTCTCCATGACATTAAATCCTTGGTCCATCTACCTCACCTGCAGTAAAAGTGCCTACTACTGACAGTTGTGATTGTGGTTTTTGTGATGTAGACACCATTTCACAAAGGACCCCAAATAACCATCACATGGTAAATAACTTCAGATTGACCTAGATAAAATCTACACCAGTGATCAAGTTGTGCAAAACTCCAAATCCTGTTCTTACTACGCTGAGCCTTTTAGTCCCGAAACCGATGCCAAATCCTGCTCACTTTATTCAGACATGCAGTCTCATTGACATCTGTGGGACTATATACATAAGGTAAGAGAGACATAGACTGAAACTTTTCAAAAATATTATTTTGAGACTCCGCCTTATGTAAATCTTCACTTCCTGCAATTCCAATTTCCAGCTGTAATCAAACAAAAGCACAAATCTTGGTGAAAAGATAAGGGCCAAATCTCAGAAGTGCATACAAGATCTGAGCCAAACCCTACTGAAGTCAATGGGAGTCCCTCCGTTGACTTTAATAGTCATTGAATCAGGCCCATACGTTTTTGGCAGGCATCTGTCTTAAATATGCAAAAACTCTTATGCAAGTTGGGGATTGTACACCCGTTATGAACATTCCAGCTGACAAGCATGCATTAGGAGCTGCACATAAAGCTGCATAGGAACCAGATTTTCCATTTCATGGGAAATTCCACAATTTTGAATTTTTCTTTATTCCAAAACTGAATGAAAACAAAAACATTTAAAATTTCCTGAGAGACGAAATTGGGGGGGGCGGGGCGGGAATGGTTCTAGGTCAATCAAAACATTTTGTTTTCATTAAAATCAAAATCTTCTATTCTGATTTTGACTATTAAATTATATATTACAAAATATATATTTTTTTTAAAAAAATTAAACAAAAAGCCATTCTGAACTGGAAAATCAATCTGTTCCAATTTTTTCCAGAATGAAATTTTGTTCTACATTTCGATGAAATGTTTTTAAATGACTTGACATTTTCCAATAGAAAAATATTCCATTGGAAAAATCTCTGACCTGCTCTAGTTGCACATGCTCAGTTTAGCCACAGTTTGTATAAACTTTTGAAGATTTCCCCCTAAAGCTATTGGGATGCTACATAAGGGCCAGATCCTGCATTCCTTCTGTATGCGAAATTCCCATTAAATTCAATGAGATTTTGATGGGGCAAGAAATGCAATAGTGGGATCTATATATACAATGTATATTCATGTATTAAAAAATGCAGCTTTTAAAATTGTATATGCAGCATCACTAAATATTCAACAACCTCCTTAAAGCTGAATGAGTAAATGTGGCTGTGTGTTTGCTTCTTTTTGTTAGGATTCGTTTCATTAGGAAACATTTAAAAGGTCATTCTTGAACTTAAATCCTTGTATGTTTCACTTTCTGTGATGTATCTTTGCATGTCTCCATGGTCTAGAATCTCTTTTCTTTACAGCACAAATCTAAGTTCCAAACCAGATATTTCTAAGATGTCTAGAAAGAAAACAGAAAAAGGTGTGGCAAGATTATTCCCTATCAGCTTGAACCACACATTGAGATGTCTGGTGTACATAAAAATTCCAGACTTAAGACACTTGCCTCTCCCTTCAAAAACATTTCCTGCATAGTGTGGTTGTTTTTTTTTGTTTTTTTTTTTTAAAAAACAGACTTTTTGGACATGAAAAGAGGGGGGACAAAAGTTCAACAAGAAAAATATATAGATGCAACAGCTTATTGGGTCAGATCCTCAGCTAGTATCTATTAGCTGTATCTGAAGTCAGTGGAGCTATGCTAATTTACAGCAGCTAAGGATCTGGCCCATAGTGGCCCCAGTCTCTCTCGGCTCCAAATGGTTCTTCTTCTATAGCAGGAAAAACTAAATTAAAAATGCAGGTAATAAAAATTACAAATAGTTGGGCCCGATTCTCTTTTACACCAAGGCCCCTTAACACTACCAGAGTGGTATACAGGCACATTAGTATGAATATCCAGTATCAGAGGGGTAGCTGTGTTAGTCTGTATCCACAAAAACAACGAGGAGTCCAGTAAGGCTAACAGATTTATTTGGGCATAAGCTTTCGTGGGTGGTAAACCCACTTTACCCACAAAAGCTTATGCCCAAATAAATCTGTTAGTCTTTAAGGTGCCACTGGACTCCTCGTTATTTTTATTAGTATGAAGGAGACTCGGGTCTATATATCTATATCACAATGGGCCAGATCCTGTTTCCACACTAGACAAGCTCTCAACAGGAGCAGTATTAACCCAATGTGTTATCATGGCACTATACTAATGTAAGAGTTACAAAGCTCCAGGGAAAACGGATTGCTATTCAAGATATCTTAATTCCTTCTGGCCCTTCAATAACCCTATAATATGATGGATTAGTACATGTGTTATGTGTAATGGCACAATACTCTTGGCCACAACAAGTCACTAAGCGGTTATAGAGAACAACTGAAGTGTCATTTTCATTTTTCTCCAAAGTAGCCTCTTTATTAAGACATTCTTCATATGGTCAACTTGCTTTGTCTTCAGATCCCATTGGGCAGATGAAAGGAAAGATGGGAACGCAGCAAAATGTCTGTTGATATGGTACTTTGAGAAGTGGTGAAAATAGATGAAGGGAGAGTTCCTTGTCTTATAACATGCAGCCCTAAAACTCTGCTAATCAGCTGACTATTTATAGTTGAAAAATGAACCCCAGTTTTCCTAATGGCCTTGGATGACTCAACTTCAAAGCATGCTGTTTATTCCATTATGAGGAATGATAGGTAGTATGAAAGGCCAAACCTATGAGCAAGAGGAAGCAATTAAGAAATGGAAAATTAGATCTGTGCATCACCTTTCATGCCAGATTTTCAAAAGGGCTAAGCGCTCAACTGCTCCCATGTAAGCTCCCAAAATGAGTGACCAGATTTTCAAATAGTTCATTGATCTCAACTGGGTCTAAGCAATTTTAAAAATCTAGCCCCAGAGCAGCTTCCAAGGTGCTGAAATTTTCATCCGCTTCTCTGATAGCGGAGCACCAACTAATAGAGGGGACACTTTTCTAACACTGTGTCTGATGCAGGAACTGAACAAAAGCCATTGTCCCAGAGACACTCAGATTGTCTAGGTGCGGATTAAATGAAATGTGGGAAACACATAAAACTTCTACAAGTCCATAGGTTGTTGAGTCAAAATTCAGGAACAGTAAGCAAAATGCTGGCTAAATGGGTTTCTCACAGACACCACCAATCACAATCATGCTTGTAACTATCATACCAACAAATACTGTGGAGGGCCCACTTCAGGAAAGCATTGATGAACAGGCTGAAATCCATCACTATTCAGCCAAGCATTTGAGTATGTGTTTAAATCCCTTGCTGAATGAGGATGGAGGGCTAAATTGGGGCCAAAACCAGTTGCAACATAACTGACCTTGATTGGAACAGGGCAAGTCCTTCCCTCCCTCTTAGGTCTATCACCCACAGTTCCTTATCCCACAGAACAGTCATATTATGGTGCCGTGACAGTGTATTGGCATGTGTGACAGAGAATCATGACATGAAGATGAAATCCAAGATTATGTCAGGACCTGTGAACATCCAGCACAGCCCAGATGGAGGATGGATTTTTCTGTTGAAATTGGAATGATCACAGATTAGACAAAGGGGTACATTGTGGCACTTAGCCAGTAGCCTATTTGGGAGTTGGTGAAGGGCTGCACTTCCACGAAAGGCACAACCCCAGCCTGATCTTACTAGCTTAAATGAGGATAGCTGCCATCTTGGCTGACACACCAGCAATTGAACTGGTGATCTCCAGAGCTATGAGCCTCTACAGCAGTTACTCTCAAACTGGGGGTCAGGTCCCCTCAGGGGGTCACGAGGTTATTACATGGGAGGTCACGAGCTGTCAGCCTCCACACCAAACCCCGCTTTTCCTCCAGCATTTATAATGGTGTTAAATATATAAAAAAGTGTTTTTAATGTATAATGGGGGCTTGCACGCAGAGGCTTGCTGTGTGAAAGGGGTCACCAGTACAAAAGTTTGAGAACAAGCCAGGCTTTCTAGCTAAGTGTTGTAACAGACTCACAACCTCCATCGATTGGGCACCGATGGAGACACACAACACACACTGATCAATGTATTACATTTACACACGACACTGTCCCTTTGTGTAGAGCTAAGTGCTTCTCTCTCTGATCAAAGAGCTCAACATGTCAGCGTAGAGGGGACAGGGCCATGGCCTCTTCATCCCACTGGGATGGTTTGAGCCCCTAAGAGTGCACAGAAGAGCAGCTCAGTCACTATCTTCCTTGTGCCATCCCCATCCTATGCACTGGCCTGGTCAGTCTGGCCCAGAATGATTAGCAATCCTACCTCCTACTTAATTGTATTGCTTGTTTCTGTCATTTGTGCGCTAAATGGTACAGCAAAAATTACACTTAAGCCTTTATTTTAAAAAATACTATGGTAGCCTATGGTAATGGTCGAAAACATCACTTCTTTCTTTCTTTTGCAATGGGCAATGTTTGGGGTTGATTACTGCAGAGTACTCTAGTATTTTGTGTATAAGGGAAAACAAGGTTGTGACATAAATTGACAAGAGCTAGGAAACCCTTGCTAGTTACTAAGGCTATGTCTACACTAGCACTTTTGTTGGTAAAACTTTTGGCAGTCAGGAGTGTGAAAAAACACCCTTGTAACCAACATAAGTTTCACTGACAGAAGCGCTGGTGTGGACAATGCTATGGCAGCAGGAGATGCTTTCCCTCCAACATAGCTACCGCTGCTCGTTGTGGGTGGTTTAATTATGCCAGTGGGAGAGCTCTCTCCCATTGGCATAGAGCGGCTACACGGAAGACCTGACAGTGTCACAGCTGCAGTGGTACAGCTGTACTGCTGTAAGATCTGTAGTGCACACATAGCATTAGGCTGATACTCTGTCCTCAGTTCATCCTGTTCTACCTTAGTGTTGTCACTCACACAAGGTACTGTACATACTGTTGTACGCTGCTAAGAGATTTCTGCCATGTCTAGGCACAATGGAGTGAGTCAAGGAACGTCAATCAGCCTCAGCTCTGAATTTTCTTATTTATGTTACTGTTCACTCCCTATACGGACGGAAGGAGACAGCATGTGCAAGGTACACAAAGAGAATATAAACCGCATCTAACATTTGAACATAACAGACTGCAAAGTCCATTCGCCCTTTACTTGTTGCATTCTTTCAAAATGTATTTTGAAACTAGACATCACATTATCACCATGGGTTGCACCGTAACTGCCTTTTGATTAGAGTGAAGAAATAACAATTTTGGAGAACATTGTCCACTGTTTTTTGGCAGGTAATTGTGCCAACCCTAAATGAATATAGCCTTTGTTTTGAATCAGGACAGAATGGATATTTGTTAAACGCTAGCCAGGACACTTTGGTTCCTGAACAGTGCATAGTGAGTTTGGCAAGTGAGTTGCAGTGTTAGCTGAAGCTTCTTTCAGTATCTGAGCACAAAGATCTAGATTATTTATTGTCAGAGACCTTGCATACCCCCACCAGATCTACTGCTTCATAATGATTTATTTTTCTAGCCTTTAGATTAGAGTAATACAATGGTGTATACAAACCTTTAGGTAAGGCCCTAAAAGTATTTAACTTACACATGAACTTTGATTTGTATCATCACTGCTAAATCATCTTTTATTTTTGTGCTAAACCATATTTATATATTTATGTATGTGTGTGTGTGTGTGTGTGTGTGTATGATTAATAATTATATCCATATCTAGCTATATAAAATAGATCATTCCTAACGTGTTTCACGTTTGCAACATTCAGTGCAACATTTTGTATCAGTGGAAGCTGTAACATTATTTTTTAAAAAGAAATCCCAAAGATGAGATTGAAGATGAATACTAAATTTTGTCGGCTGCTCATCTTCTTCAGCTGAGGTGCCTGTAGCTCTCATTAACTAATGTGAATTACATATGTGCATCCCGTGAAGAATACATTGTATGTGACTTTATAAAAGATTTTTGCAGAGTGGAAAATCAGTTGTTTATTTTTAAAGACAGAAACATGATGGCACTCTTGAAGTGTTCACCTGGGATCCATAATCCATCATGCCAAGGGTGATGCCAATAAGAATGCTAAACAAGGTATGTTTAGAAATTCATTTCCTCTGGGTGTCTTCTCGTCTGGTAAATAACCACTTACATACTGTGTTCTCAAACAGGAAAAACACTTTGGAGCAGATCCTCAGCCGATGTAAATTGTCATAGCCCCATTGACTTGAGCTATGACAAATTACACCATCTGAGAATCTGCCCCTTAATTCTGTAGCCTAAACCCAGGGCCCAATCCTGCATCCCTTAATCACAGGAGTATTCTAATCAGATTAATTAAGAATAGGTAAATATCAGGCCCTTAGCACATAACTACCAACTACAACTTACTTCAAAAGTAAGATTCTATCTCAATTTATCTGTGTCTTAACACATATGAAGTTTGCAGTGTATCTCTCAGACAGCATTTTCTGTTGCTTGTAGTCAATATTTACCATAAGCCTTCAGAGGTTAGCAGTGCTAAGCCTCTAATAAATATGTTAAAACATAATGCTTTGCTTATAAATATTTACCAAAGATTTTCTGACAGGAAGCACATTGACGTTTTTTCTTAAAAAAAAAAAAAAAAACTACTACTACAAAAACAAACAAACAAAAAAAGCAGCCTGAAACAAAAATGAACCAAAGAGTTGGCAGAAAGGAATAGAAAAAAATGAACCATATACCAACAAGAGAAGTACTACTTGGACTCTAAAACTCATTCTACAGCACATTAGGTGATCAGCTGCGCAAAATAACATTTAAAAGTGGGAGTAGGAAGAGTAACAAAGATTACAAAGTTTTGTGAAAGAAATGGACCCAGAGCATCCAGTAAAGAGAAAGCAAATGAGAAACAGAATAGATGTAAAAGCAAAGATGGGAATCTGCTGAAATAAATAGGTCTAATGGGTTGAAGGTATTAGCTTCTGCAGTGAGCCTGATTCTGTTTCCACTGACACCAGCGGCAAAGTTCCCACTGACTTCAATGGGAACAGGATTGGGACCCATAGTAAAACTACTGCCGATAAAGTCATGTTCATCGGGAGAGAGACTCCCTCATATAGGAATACTTTAAAGGCCGTTTTAAAAGTCTCTCACGTGAAACAGGATTGCCTAATTTCAAATCTACATTGTCAATCTAAAATCTTGACTTGAAATATCATCAGGATCATATTCTGCTATGGAGACTACACTGTAATTGCACGGACAGTAATTATATTATTTGTAACATACTTAGCACTGACTATTATGCGTTAACTACAGGGCATAGTACATATTCTGTCCTTTGTTTTATAAGTGGGTGAATGATGGTTAATAAGAAAACAAAAGTATTTAACAACATTCACCTTTAGTTAATTTCACTGGGTGAGTTAACCTTTAATTTTTAACAATTCATTTTCCAGTATATTTATAAATCAATAATACATTAAATTTAATGTTCAAACACCTCCATTTCCCACTGTGATAATCGAAGGTTATGAACTACAAAGATTTTTACAGCTCTTTTTGTAAGTGAAGGATAATGTGCTGCTAAACAGCAGTTAGTAATAAAAAAAATTGAGTTTCCTTTTAGTCACAGATATATGAACAATGTCCATGTATTAATGTAATCTGAACAACTTAAAAATATGATTATATATATATGGGGGATGGGGAGGAATAACTACATTATTGAATAATACTCCTGGGGGAATTCTATGCCAAAAAGTGATAATTCTGCACACAAAAAGAAAAGGAGTACTTGTGGCACCTTAGAGACTAGCAAATTTATTTGAGCATAAGCTTTCGTGAGCTACAGCTCACTTCATCGGATGCATTTTCTCGGAGACATCGAAAATAGGATTCTAGGTCACCACAGAACTGTATCATGTTCGTGGTGGTGGAGGGGCAAAAGGAGAGGCCCCGAGATAGGACAGATTCTTCTGCTGGGTTAAGAGTATAGTTGGATAGATTAACAATATTGCTGGGTGGGTTACGGGAACCACTGTTGTGGCCCCTTGTGGCATGTAGTAGTTTAGATAGTTTAGGGTCCTTTTTCTTTTGTAGAGAAGCAAAGTGTGTGTTGTAAATGGCTCATGAAAGCTTATGCTCAAATAAATTTGTTAGTCTCTAAGGTGCCACGAGTACTCCTTTTCTTTTTGCGAATACAGACTAACACGGCTACTACTCTGAAACCTGTAATTCTTCACACAATGTTTTAAAATTCTGCATATTTTATTTGTCAAAATAATACAATAGAATCACACTGGTTTCAATTATTTTGGTAATTTATTTAAACTACAATACCATGGATGGAGAATGGGAGTGGGGAGCATTGGAGAAAATCCCCAACTCCCCTGGCCTAATAGTAATGTAGCTAGGTTTGACCCTTTATTTCTAGGTATTAATCAACAAATGCGTGCAGCCATATATTCTGTCTTACATCATAGGCAATTGAAGAGCAAGTGAGGGCTGAGGAATCAAACACAATTTATATTAGCTACTGACCATCTTCAGATATGTCAGGAGCACATTTTGATAGGAAATTTTTTCAGTTCAAAAATTTAGTTCAGTTCTAATCACTAAAGCACCATAAGCATTTATAAGACCATGCTGTCCATTACCCCACTCTAGCAATGCAAAGGAGCCTTAAAACTTTTACACCTGTTTTATACTCCTGGGGGAATTCACAAAGACAATGGGAAAATTCACTAAGCAGGCAGGCTGCTACATTCTGCTCTGCCTGAGAGGACAGAGTCTGCCAGACGCCTGCGTCCTCAGAAACACCTTGACGCCCTGCCCCTCCATTCCGAGCATGCTGCAAATAGCAAGCAAAAGGGAAAAAGTGTCTCTCTCTCTCACACACGCATGACTGCCCAGCCCCTCCTCACCAGCAGTGATTTACGTCTCTACCGACTGCTCCAGGCACCTGAACCGACCTGCTTGCACTGCCAGGGAGGGGCGTGTGACCACTCTTGAGGCTTCCCTTTGCTTCCCCATCAAAATTCATTTTTCTGCCTGGAAACAAAGAAATCTGTGGGGGGACATGAATTCTGCGCACACGCAGTGGTGCAGAATTGCCCCAGGAGTAGCTGGAGAATAACATTTTAGGCACCTAAATATATATTTAAGCACTTTAATAGTGGTTTAATTTTCAGAGGCGTTAAGAAGCCACAACTGCTACTGACTTCAGTGGGAAGTACAACTGCTCATCATCTCTAGAAATCAGGCAATGTATCAAGATGTCTGGTGTAGGTGCCAAACTTTACGCACGCTGGTTTGAAAGTGTTGGCCCTAATATTTAGCAACAGCCTCCCAACTTATGTGCAAAAATAATTGTGCGTGAAATGAATATCATTTAGATCTCTGACTACAGGACTGTGTCTGTTGATCGGATAGCTTAGCTGTCTAAATTATGTAGGCTGCATACACAGTTATTTGTGCCCATAAAACTGGAGGTGCAAAATGGATTGTTGGTCCTAAGTACTACTTCTCTTTAGCTATTAAGCTCTCTTTCCTTGCTACAGGACCAGATTCATGCCTAGATACTATGATTGGTGACTTTTCAATATTTTAAAAGTAGCAGGATAACCCATCATCAGTAGGACTTCCCCTCTGCTGCATCACCGGGGTAACCATTACCAATGGGGTTTTCGTTCCCACCTAGCTCTTTGATAGGGAGTCTGAAGCCAGCAGGGCTGTCTCTTCCCAGCAGCCAAGATCTTCAGGGCTATGCACCCAAAGTGTCCAATCCTACAAGATAATGATCATCCTCAACTCCCAAGGTGTTCCTCCCTTGTTTCTTAGTAGAGATAGGCCAGAACAATAAGCCATGGACCGGATCCAAGTTCACATTTCAAATCTATCCCTATCGAAGCACCCCCTACTACGGGGCTTTATCTCTCTCCTTCTCCTTCATGGGAGAAACTCTTGAAACTAAGAAGTTTTAATTGTAGACTACATGAGACAGAGCCTTTTTGTAGTAAAGACTATTCTATGATAACACAGATAGGAAATTTCAGAAGCCCTCGATACTAGTGGCTGTGACTGGTTTTCTCCATAGGTTAATAGCTGGTTTTGATGTGTGTTTTGTGCCAGGACAATTCTTGAACTGCATATCAGAACTTTTAGACAATACCCTGCAAGAAAACAGTCTGTGTTCAATTTATATTAAAAACCCTCCACATCTCTACTACCCTTCCAGAACTGCTCCCACCATGACCTCTACCATACTGCAGTTGGGTTACACCCGGCATATCCAG
This sequence comes from Dermochelys coriacea, assembly GCF_009764565.3. Classification (NCBI taxonomy): domain Eukaryota; kingdom Metazoa; phylum Chordata; order Testudines; family Dermochelyidae; genus Dermochelys; species Dermochelys coriacea. Next base: position 91,705,120 of record NC_050071.1, on the reverse strand, counting down.
AATTACCCTTGAGTTACATAGATGAGCTCAAGGAAAGGATTGCCAGTACTACAGTACATATTTGATTTAGAAAGGCCTAGCATGGGCTGTTAAGGGCCACTGATCCCATCCCTATCCATGGAGTGTATGAAGGGATGTACAGAGGGCCTTTGTTTCCATGAAGAGTTTTTGAACCTTCTCCAGTTTAGGGTTGTAGCAGTTAATGTTATCTTTCTCCTTGCCTGCCAAGTTTACCTGTACCTTTTACCCTTCAGCTGACAGCCATGTTAAAAATAACCACCCTAAACTGCTTCCAATTCTATTGGCCTTTCTCTTTTGGGACACAGTTGCCCTCAATGCTTTAAACTTTTTTGTTAGAAACTGAAAGATGTAACAGTTTCTGAAAAAGCCTTTTCTTCCCAACCCAAATCTAAATACAAGCTGTCCCCCACCAACAAGAAACTAAGAACTTTGCTTGTAACATGCACTTCCATTATTCCAAGATTTGCTTTGTTGACCTGAATAAATCAGAAGTACTTAGCAATTTCATTTTCATCATTTCTTACCTTACACACTTATTGTATGCAAAAATTCTAAAGCCTGTAATTTCACTGAAAGGTGCCTGCTAAGAAAATCCTAAGCTTTCTGCATGCAAACTCTTTCCCTAAGTGTATTTAAAAGGTACTTAATATACACAAGCCAGAGAAGGAATAATATGTGTTCTCTTCCTTAAATCCTTACGTGTTATTTAACCTATAGATAGGCCAGTGTTTGGATATTTATTATTATTTATCTGTATTGCAGTAGTGCCCAGGAGCCCTAGTCCTGGACCAGGACCTCATTGTGCTAGGTGCTGTACAAACACAGAATGAAAGATGGCATTTGTGAAGTATCTGTAACTATTGAGGAACAGTACATCCTGCTAATTAATTAATCACAACAAATCACATAACTATAATTTTCATTAAAGTTCTTTCACATTAAGCCATTTTGTATGTCTTGCAGGGTTAAAACAGCTCTACTTTTGAGCCAAGAGAATTGTTAGATTTAGGGATTTTCTTCCCTTTCAAACTTTTTAAGATAAGGATAAATCTTTTTGCAGATCCAAAATAACAAGCTCCAAGTTGCGGTGTGATGCAGTGAGGAGTATTTTGCCTACGCAAGGCCTGAACAGTCCATGCTCACTACTACACCATCTAAATTCAGGCCAACTAATTTTGATTTGCATTCTTTTGCCTTGACTTTCCCCTCTCTCACCAGTCATAAAGCTGTTTTTATTCCTGGTGTGATAGCATCAGCTGTCCCAGATTCCAAATCTACCGGGTCAGCAAAGAGGTCAAGACTTCCAATCCTGTATAAATCTGATGTACACTGTCTTTTGCCATCTGCAGACCTTTCCACTGACAGTACAACAAATTATTTAACTTTCTGTATTTCAAAGCCACTTCCCTAAGAGATGTTGAAAGTGCCTCCATGAAGACTATATCTTTTTCTGTGTTACTACAGCTTGGTCCTAAATAAAAGACATTTTTGCCTTGCACATTGAGGAGTATTTCAAAATTTCTAAAACTGAGGTAATTTTGCCAACTGTAAGTGGTACTGAAGTGGCAAATTTTGGATCTCTTCCTGCTGCAGTTGAAGAACTAATCTAGCAACAGAAACTTCTTGTGAACAAAGTGATACATTTGCAGCTCCATGCATTTCACATGAGTACTACAGCCATCATATACAAGTAGGGAATTGATTCTAAAGATCTTACACCAATCTACATGAGCATTGCCTTTATCAGAGATCTCCTCATGCTCTCTGGAAGTTACACAAAACATTTAAACTTTCTGATATGAACCCCATGGATATTTAGCTATCCAGGAATTTTAAAAAGTGCATTTAAGCATATTCTTTAGCATACTCTTTTGTGCCAGTATGCCTCATGTTTTCATGGTCCAGAGCCTTCAGTATTATCCTCTACTAATTCAAACTAGTGAGGGCATGGAATGTTTAACCCAAAAAATCCAGTAGTGTGGCTTGATATGTTCCAGACATTTTTCAAGGTTTCTGCCCCCCCCCCCCATCAGCCAACACTGTGTTTTTATATAACTATGTTTAAAATAAAGTGTAAATCAAGGGTTGCTTTACCAATTACATTGCCCAATCTTGGCTGTAACAGCTAAGGCCCTGATTTTGCAAACACATGAGCATGTGCTTGGCTTTAAACATGTCCACAAGTGTTTTCAGGATTGGGGATTAAATTGGCAATTGCCAGGCTGTAATTAAGTATTAAAGAGAGGCTGCCTTTGTCCTAAAATCAAATGGAATTGTGTCTTGCAAAAAAATCAACAAGAAATGAATTTGCAGTTATTTTACTATTTCAAGCATGGTTGGCAAATTAAAATCCATCTGGCCAATATAACTCCCTTTGAACTATTTGACTGCAATCTATTCTCCATATTAAAATCAAATCAAACCGTATCTTGCCGCAGCAGCTGCTAAGTTTGTAAAACTCTAAAGATTGCAATTCAGCCTAATCTGGCGTGGCTGGTAAATTAAACTATTGCTTGCCTTTCTGGCAAAGATAGCTTGCTTTGAACTACATGACTGTAGCTGAAAAGCTCATATGCAAAACCTCCCCTCCCTAGTCACCACAGCCCTTTGATCAGAGCAACAGACAATACATCCAAACTGAAGCCCAGGATCAGGCATGCTCAGCAGCACCTCCTTCTCTATGGCATTTCTTGTGTGGCTCACATCGAATAGGCCCACGCAACCCTCCCTTCTAACATTCTCAGTTCTGTTGCTATGCTTGGCCACTTCTCCTCCCACCTGAATCTGAGGCAGCTCAGTATCCCTTTGGCCAACCCTCCCCTGTGACTGGCAAATCAACGCTATAGTACCTGATGTCACACAGCGATCCTTTAACCTCCACTGTACTTCATACCTAGCAGGTAGGAAACCACACATTTACTTACCCAGGTAGCATGCCTACCCATCACAGATTTCTGGGAAATAGAATTGTTTCCAATCTGTGAATGCCTCTTCTCATGAGACTCTCAGACCCAATTCTAGACCATGGGCTTTAGATACTCTTAGACAATCACACAAACTTTTATATGGACTCTTTTGAGATTCATCCATCATTAGTAGCAACCCTGTGAAATTAAGTACTTTTAAAGTGTGAACAATGCTATAGGATTGATAGTAAATACTAACTCTGAAACAATAATATTCAGTCATAAGCATTCATAATTTTAAAAAGCTTAAAAATGTTAACTGTAGATTCTACAACTTTATTCAAGAGATTTAATTTTGGGAATAGCTGTGAACGGACAGCTTTGGTTCAATTATGGTCAGTAGCATTTCAGACTTACTGACTATAAGCCACAAAAGTCTGAAATGCTACCTGTGACACCCACAAGCAATTCAGGAGAATGGGTTGTTTTTAGGATTCAAATAAAGAGTTTGTGTGCCATCTAGAGGCAGCTATTTATATAAAAAGTTTAAAAACCTTTATTGTGCAGTCACTGTACACGACTGTGGATAATAAGTGCAACACAGCAAACAAAATCCATGACTTGGAATGCTTCATATCTAAAAGGAAGTTCTAAAGGATTTATTTCCCAAAGATTCTTACTGCTGTACAAAACTGAAGAGATGACATAGTACAATTTAGTTGTTTAGATGTATAGAGGTGATAACAAGGTGCCCATCCTTATCCTTGCCATAATGTAAAAATTAAGCACAACAATTTAACAATCCACCACAAATTCCTCTCCCCCTTGAAGAATTCCCCACCCCTGCAATTGCAATTCCTCTTTCAAAAGCCTGTAGAGACTAAAATAAATATTGAGGTTCGGATCCTGGTCCCCTATTCTGCTCTGGCAGTGGGAAACAAGTGGAAAGTCAGATTAACTGGCTGGTTGGGGATTCCTCTGGCATACAGGGAATATTGAAAGCTTGGCCAGGGGAAAATGGCAGGGCTGGAGCACTACAGCACTCTAGTGATCCCTAGCTAACAGAATGTCCCCTTGGGGATTGTTACCAGCCAGTGCAACTTCAAGCAGCCCTTAGCTGCTCTAAGTTGTTCTGGGAGCTGAACTGATCCCACTACTAGTAGGGAGAGGGGCATAACGTTTGCAGGGTTACCTCCCTTCCCACCCTCATCAGCTATACTAACTGCGGCTGATGATTCAGCCCTCTGACTATGGGAGTATCGTGGTTTTTGTTTGTTTTGTCATTTATGTCAGTCTGTGGAATCTTAAGAGGATGTCACTAACCTTAAATTCAAAAGGCCAAGACCTTCCTCACTATGGAAAGCTCAAGAAAACAAATGTTGTGGAGGGGTTCTCCATGTGGTTTTGGAGTACAGAATCCTGCCCACCACCGTCATGTTTTTGCACCAAAACTGTGGGCCCTCCTGTGGGGGATGAGAGGGATTTCCACACTGGATCCACAGTCGCAGATCCATCAGACTTGCCTATGGCTATACCCCGGCTCAGAACAACTCATTGTGGCACCATGGGTCGATCCATCACAAAGCACAACTATAAACAAATATCCACTCCACCCCTTCTCCCACCATGCTGACTCCCTACTCTGTAACAGAACACTAGTTCCTCTCCTTTTCTATCCCTACATGCTGGTGGAGGTGGGAGAAGGATTTGGCCCCTATTTATTAAAATCCTTTTTTACATGGCTTTGCTAGCGGAAACCCCTTAGAGACTATGAGCTGGATTCTGATTCATGTGCACAGAATGGCAACAACATCATGCTTATGCACTGCAATGGAATGTGTGTGTGTACACTTTCCTTTCCACTCCGTAAAGGAAGCACATTTGATAGATTGGAACTAACCCTGTGGTAGTTCACTGACTTCAGTGAAAGCTGTGCATCTGCATCTGAGACACTTAATGACTATGGCAAAGTTAAAATGTGATACAAGTGAAACTCAAAAAGAAAAGGAGTACTTGTGGCACCTTAGAGACTAACAAATTTATTTGAGCATAAGCTTTCGTGAGCTACCGCTCACTTCATTCAGTTACTTAATTTTTCTTCAACAACAACCAGGCACTACCAGAGATTATAAAAAATCATCAAAACATCTTAAGTATGTTTTTTTTCCTTATATTTATGACAAACTTGATAAATCAGCTGATGATTTTCTTCTCAACCTTATTTATTATTTATATTAAGGTAGCACTACTTATATTAAGGCCCTGATTGCAATCTAAGTCCCACTATGCTGGACACTGTACAAACACAGGCCCTGATCCTGCAAAGTCAGTCCACAATTGGGGGAGGCATGGATCAGCATTCATGTCACACTCCCCGGCAGTACCAAGCCCGGGCTGGAAAAGCTAATGATCCAAACAGCGACATACAAAGAATGGGTACAGAGAGACAATCAGATACATACATTTGCTATATTTCAAAGGTCAGTAACTAAATATCAAAATACCTCAACTGCCCCTCAGTCTAGGTATTTAAATGTTGACTGAAATGGATAGCTTCAGGCAAGGAATGCTAATGTTAACCTTTTTGTTTAGAATAGAGAAGAAATGTGTATACCAGCAAGGTCAGAGTGAAAGAGGTGTCAGTAACAAAGACAAAAGATTATGACAGCCTGTTAAGAGGTTTAGCTATCTGGACAGAAATAAAAGTGCAGCTTTTAGAAATGTTATGGAAGAAGAAGAAGAAGTTGCAAGTTTTGGAGGCAGCCTGGCCATGCAGAATGAGACAGAGAGGAGTCAATGGGAAGAATGGTGGTATTGTCAACAGTGACAGAGAATTGGGGAAGTAGAAAGAGCTTGGGAGAGATCGGGGGAGGTTCCATTTTAGTCAAGTTCAAGGGAGGGAAGCAACAAACAAAACATCATAATGATTTAGATCTGCTGTGGAATTTAGCTCATCTATGGCACATGAAATGTGATGCTGGCAAAAATAAACAACACACTGGGCTCAATAACAATAAACAATTGTGGAAAATGAATGGAATTTCAACAGAAGTTGGAAATGGAATTCTTCAAAAACTTGAAACAAAGCATTGAGGAAAGCCCTATAAAGTTTAACCTCAACAGATGAAACACAGTAAAATAAACTGAAAGCAAGTACAATGATATCATGCAAGTCTGATAAGATACCTCTTAGCATACTGAGCATATGGACCCAATTATAAAATGATTTACATACACGCTTAACTTAATGCATGTGAATACCCCCAATGACTTCAACAAGGCTACTCAGAGGATAAAATTAAGCATATGCCTAAATCTTTGCAATACTGGTGCCTAAGAGCTCAATCTTGCTCCCCCTGCTGTCAACTGGAGTTTTGCCATTGACTTTAGTATGAACAGCATAAGGCCCTGCAGTATATTATTTTTAAAAAAAGAAGTTGCAACTACTACTATCTGTCTAGCTATCTTATGTTTTTATGTAACAGTTATCACAACAGTATCTAAGCACTTGGGAAAAAATATAAAAGGGGTTATACAAACCTTAACATGAATAAGGCCGCTGTTCTGGTACCATCTACTATGTATTTAATTTTATGCCCACGGGTAAAGTTAAGCATGTGCGTGTTTGCAGGATCAGTTCCTCAATTAGGAAAACAAGCTAAAAATCTCCTTTCTCTAGCCTCAGCAACATATCATAATAATAACAACTTAGAAAGGTAAATATCACCTGAATTATATTTTAATGAAGCACACATGATAGGACAAGGAAGTCAAACAGGTGTAATTTAGAATTCTGAGCTAAGACTCTAGTAGTTCAAGTTTAACAGTGAGTGTCATAGCAGGAATTAGCCCAAACAGAGCCAATCGTAGATCTCCCTGTATATTGTGCTTAATTTTTATGTTTTTAACTATGAAATTCCCACACTGGTGTATGACTCTTTCAACCTGCATTGCCAAGTAAACTGGATTGAGCCTCAGCAAATCCAGCAAATTGCCTTTTTGTCAGCAAAAAGTTCCATGTACACAAATATAGGCTCTGATGATTATTATAACACGTTATGCTGATATGCCCATGAAGGTTCTGGTATATAAATTATCAGAGATCGTTTTAACCGCTGTCTATACTAGCAAATGTTACCAAAATATTGTCAGTGGTGCTACAAATGGTTCAATTGCACATGTACTAGTGTCAGCCCTAGTATAGGCAAGGATCCAGTGGCTTCTGGCATTTTTACTACTGCATCAATTAAACCTGCAGCAAGTAACATTTGTGCAGCTGAACTAGTGGCACCACTGTTTCTTTGGTAAAATTCTTCAGTGTGGACATGGCCTAAAATGGTCTCCAGAAATTTTATGCTGCAAATTTGATACTATTATAAACGTGTGACTCTGGAAACCACCGGAGCATGACTTAGGCCCTAGTTCAGCAAAGTACTTACGCCCATTTGTAAAGCACAAGCCTTGTCTACACAAAAAAGGTACTATATTATACTGGTATAATTAAATGGTACAGCCCGCTTAGCATGCACGTCATTATACTGGTATAAAACTGCTTACAACTGTATAGCTTAATGGGAACAGGAATAAGCTATACCATTTTAACCATTTTTATACTGGATAACTAAGGGTTGTAGTGGCATAATTATATTAATGAACAATCACACCACTAACCAAAGTGGTATTATGGGAACAAAAAACTGTATGTAGATCAGGCCTTAAGTCCTAATGAACTGGCTGACCTTGAGGAAGCTGGTTCCTTTTTCTTCTGCAGCTCCTAATCAGAGGGTTCCTGATTTTATGAAGGTTTGGGTGGCTTTGGAGACATTTATAAAATCAGAGTTCCACTATATTACAAAACATTTTAAAAATATTTGAATGTTTCCCTGTGAATTCATTAACTAAACCATTAACTTCTGCATATGTGCCATGGCTGAAAGTTTGAAAATCCATTCAATATACCTTCAGTGGGACTGCTAAATTATCCTTTAAACTTAATACAGAATAATAAAATCATTGCTTCTACCTGAGCTGGATCCCCACTGGTATAAAAGAAAGGGGGAGGCTAGCAGGGCATTTTCCTCTGGACCTCATTTCTCTCTTGGTTGCTATCATCTTGACTTTGTTGTTCCAGGGAATGCTACAAAGACCACCTTTTATCCCTTACTGCAGTAGGTGACGGGAAGGGCTGCCACACTCTGTAGGAATCTGGGAGGAGACTTAGCTCATGAAAGCTTATGCTCTAATAAATTTGTTAGTCTCTAAGGTGCCACAAGTACTCCTTTTATTTTTGGGAGGAGACTAATTATTTTTGTTATGTTTATGGTGTTCCTGGGTTTTCTGATTTGATTTTGGGGTAACTGATGGGTCTATTTATATGTAAATTTTTAAATGATTGTTAAGGGGTCCAGAGTGTTGGATTGGCACTCTTTTATTGCACAAAAATAAAAAACTAAACGTACAAAAGGAACAATGTAGCTGACTACACATGAAGTGCAGCTACATACACAACATAAAACAAACTGTAAATAGAGGGAAATATTTCTTCTGTCATCTTTTTATTATAATAATCATAGGTGTTACTTGTAACAGCAGCAGGTAAAAGAAATCAGGTGAGTATGACACTTACAACTTAAAGAAAAGGAGGACTTGTGGCACCGTAGAGACTAACACATTTATTAGAGCATAAGCTTTCGTGAGCTACAGCTCACTTCATCGGATGCACGAAAGCTTATGCTCAAATAAATGTGTTAGTCTCTAAGGTGCCACAAGTCCTCCTTTTCTTTTTGCGAATACAGACTAACACGGCTGCTGCTCTGAAACTTGCAACTTAAGCGTCCCTTTAACAGTCCTCACAGAAGGACCCTTAACTCCCGGGGTGAGCGGTTTATTGCCGTTTCCATTTATTTGCTCCCCTTTTTTGTTCCGTATATTTAAAGGCAAGAATTGAGCTCTCTGCACAGTTTGCTCACCAATGCACAGGCAATGGCTTTGCTGTGCGGAGCCGACGCAAGCCGCGCCTGTGCTTGCCAGCCTACAGGATGCTGCATTATTTTAGCTTGTGTCCTTTTCAGCGCTCTTGGTTTGTAAGTGCCTTGGTACAAGGCAGCCTGGGGAAGAGGCGAGGCGAAGGGGGCAGCTTGGCGGGGGCTCAGGGGTGCCGGGGAGGGAAGACAGACGGTCTAAAGCTATCGCGGCTCAGGGCCCCCGAGCCACACGCGTACAGCTGACAACCCGGGGGGGGGGGGGGGGGAGTCTGGGCTCTCCTCGCGCCTCCCAGTGGGGCGGGGAAGCTGCCCGGGCCTCCCCCTCAGCTCCGCGGTGCCCGGCCCCGCCTTCCCTTTCCCCACAGCGGTAGCGCGGCTGCGGCGCTGCTCAGACCCGCCTGGCTCCGGTGCTTGGGCTGCGGCTGGAGGGGCCGGCTCCGTGCCGTGCCCGGGCGCAGGGAGGCTCCCGGGCCATGCCGGCCGCGCTCGGCGCCCTCTGGCTGCTGCTGGCCGCCGCCTTCCTCGGCGCGCTGCTGCTGGAGCTGCTGCAGGCCCCACGCGGGCGGCCCGGACCCGGCCTCTTCCGGGATCTGCTCCGCTACGGCAAGACCAAGAGCGGCTGCGGGCAGCGCCCAGCCTGGCTGCGGCTTCTGGATGTGCCCAAGAGGTGAAGAGAGGTTACCTCAGTGCGGCCGGCGGAGCGGCGCGTCTGCTCGCCCGTCCCCCGCCCAGGGACACCCGCCTGCCCGAGCCCGCCCTAGCCGGGGCTCTGCCCCCTTCCGCCACGGGCGGCGTGGCTCGGCTGGGGAGCCCCACGCTTGCCCTGCAGCCCTGTGAGTGGGGTGCGCTTGTGCAACAACCCCCCCTTCTTCAGCCGTGTAAAGGGCTGCAGGCGTGGTGCCAGCCCAGTCTGGCCTTGGAAAGTCGTGAGAGTGGTTTGAAAATCTTATGGGGGGGGGGAGGTGTTGGGTTTTTTTTAATGTTTTTCTTTTGATTAATGTTTGGGTTATGTCTTTTTGTGGCCATCTAGTGGTGTCGGGGCTTTGAGATACCCTCCTAACATTTTCCAGCTTTTCTCTGTAATCATGAGAGCTGGAAATGTAGGTGGTGGTGGTGGTGGTGGTGGTTGTTTGTTCGTTTTAAGGAAAACTGAGGTTACCATGTAATCCCATGACTCCAGAAACTGGAGCTTTAAGAACCTACTAGATATTGTGAGTCTCCCCTCAAAATCTGGAGGGCTAGCATCACTGATTTTAAGGTCTCGGAATGAAAGATGCTAAGATGGCAGGTATAGAGGAGACTGAACTGTTTGTTCAGTGCAAAAGCATATAATGGGCATCAGCAGTGCAAGCTGCCCTACCAGTGTGTCCTGACCTCTATCTGGAGAGGTGTATAGCCTTTTAGGGTTTATTCTTGTATTCACAATTCCCCTTAGGTACAGCACCAATAGACTATGCCATGGAGGCTGTAACGTTGCCAGGGCTCAGCTGTTTTCATCACAAGGTATGTCTGCACTGCAGTAAAACACCCATGGCTGGTCTGGGCCAGCTGACATGAGCTCACAGGGTTTGGGATGCAAGGCTATAGAACTGCAATGTAGACATTCAGGCTCTGAGATCGCACAATGGGTGAGGGTCCCAAAGCCCGGGCTTATGTCTGAATGTCTACACTGCAGTTTTATAGCCGCACAGTCCAAAGCCTGCTAGTCCGAGTCAGCTGACCCGAGCCAGCCGTGTAGACGTACCCATATTGTCTAATTCTGGATGACATGATAGACTCATAGAAGACTAGAAGAGATCTCAGGAGGTCATCCAGTCCAACCCCCGCTCAAAGCAGGACCAATGCCAACTAAATCATCCCAGCCAGCTTCCACCACCTCCCTAGGTAACCCATTCTAGTGCTTCAGCACCCTCCTAGTGAAATAGCATTTCCTAATATCCAACTTAGACTTCCCCCACTGCAACTTGAGACCATTGCTCCTTGTTCTATCATCTGGCACCACTGAGAACAGCTGAGCTCCATCCTTTTTGGAACCCCCCTTCAGGTAGTTGAAGGCTGCTATCAAATCCCCCCTCATTCTTCTCCATACTCCCTTGGCCTCTCCTCGTAAGTCAGGTGCCTCAGCCCCCTAATCATTTTTGTTGCTCTCTGCTGGACTCTCTCCAATTTGTCCACATCCTTTCTGTAGTGAGGGGCCCAAAACTGGACGCAATATTACAGATGTGGCCTCATCAGTGCTGAATAGAGGGGAATAATCACTTCCCTCGATCTGCTGGTAATGCTCCTACTAATGCAGCTCAATATGCTGTTAGCCTTCTTAGCAACAAGGGCACACTGCTGACTCATATCCAGTTTCTCATCCACTGTAACCCCCAGGTTCTTTTCTGAAAAACTGTTGCTTAGCCAGTCGGCCCCTGCCTGTAGCAGTGCATCGGATTCTTCCGACCTAAGTGCAGAATTCTGCATGTGACCTTGTTGAACCTTGTCGGATTTCTTTTGGCCCAATCATCCAATTTGTCTAGGTCACTCTGGACCCTATTCCTATCCTTAAGCATATCTACCTCTCCCTCCATCTTAATGTCATCTGCAAACTTGCTGAGGGTGCAATCCATCCCAACATCCAGATCATTAATGAAGATGTTGAACAAAACCGGCCCCAGGACCGACCCCTGGGGTACTCCACTTGATACCGGCTGCCAACTAGACGACAAGCCGTTGATCACTACTTGTTGAGCCTGACAATCTAGCCAGGTTTCTATTCACCTTATAGTCCATTCATCCAATCATACTTTTTTAACTTGCTGGCAAGAATACCGTGGGAGATTGTATCAAAAACTTCGCTAAAGTTATATCACGTCCACTGCTTTCCCCATATACACAGAGCCAGTTATCTCATAGAAGACAATCAGGTTGGTCAGGCATGACTTGCCTTTGGTGAATCCATGTTGACTGTTCCTGATCACCTTCCTCTCCTCCAAGTGCTTCAAAATGGTTTCCTTGAGGACCTGCTCCATGATTTTTCCAGGGACTGAGGTGAGGCTGTAGTTCCCTGGGTGGTTCTTCCCTTTTTTAAAGATGGGCACTAGATTTGCCTTTTTCCAATCGTCCGGGACCTCTCCCGATAATGGTCAATGGCTCTGCAGTCAAATCAGCCAATTCTCTCAGCACCCTCGAATGTGTTAGATCCGGACCCATGGACTTGTGCGTGTCCAGCTTTTCTAAATAGTCCTTAACCTGTTCTTTCACCACTGAGGGCTGCTCGCCTCCTCCCCATTCTGTGCTGCCCAGGATAGCAGTATGGGAGCTGATCTTGTCTGTGAAGACCGAGGCAAAAAAACCATTGAGTACTTCAGCTTTTTCCACATCATCTGTCACTAGGTTGCCTCCCCCATTCATTAAGGGTCCTACACTTTCCCTGACCTTTTTCTTGTTGCTAACATACCTGTAGAAACTCTTCTTTTTATCCTTCACGTACCTTGCTAGCTGCAACTCCAGTTGTGTTTTGACCTTCCTGATTACACCCCTGCGTGCTCGAGCAATATTTTTATACTCCTCCTTAGTCATCTGTCCAAGTTTCCACTTCCTGTAAGCTTTCTTTTTGTGTGTAAGCTTACTGAAGATTTCACTGTTAAGCCAAGCTGGTTGTCTGACGTATTTGCTATTCTTTGCTATTCACATTGGGATGGTTTGATCCTGTGCCCTCCATAAGGTTTCTTTAAAATAGAGCCAGCTCTCCTGGATTCCTTTCCTCCTCTTATTAGCCTCCTAGGGGATCCTGACCATCAGTCCCTAATGGAGTCAAAGTCTGCTTTTCTGAAGTCCAGAGTCTGTATTTTGCTACTCTCCTTTCTTCCTTTTGTCAGGATACTGAACTCAACCATCTCATGGTCACTGCTGCCTAGGTTACCACCCACTTCTACTTCCCATACCAATTCTTCCCTGTTTGTAAGTAGTAGGTCAAGAGGAGAACGGCCCCTGGTTGGTGCAATACTGGAGGAACCAGGAAGTTGTCCCCAGCACTCTCCAAAAACTTCCTGGATTTTCTGTGCATTGCTGTATTGCCCTCCCAGCAGATATGGGGGACTTCAATCACCCTGACTAGAACAAGGGCCTGTGTTCTGGAAACTTCAGTTAATTGTCCGAAGAAAGCTTTGTCTACCTCATCCTCCTGGTCCGGTGGTCTATAGCACATGCCCACCATGACATCACCCTTGTTGCTCTCACTTCTAAACTTAACCCATAGATTCTCAACAGGCTTTTCTCCAGTTTCATACGGAGCTCTGAGCAATCATACTGCTCTCTTGTATACAGTGCAACTCCTCCACCTTTTCCTCCCCCCGCCTGTCCTTCCTCAACAGTTTATGCCCATCCATGACAGTGCTCCAGTCATGTGAACTACCCCACCAAGTCTCTGTTCCAGTCACATCATAGTTTTTTGACTGTGCCAGGACTTCCAAATTTTCCTGCTTGTTTCCCAGGCTTCTTGCGTTTTTGTACATGCACCTAAGATAACTAGCCGATTGCTTTGCTTTCTCAGTGTGAATCAGGAGGCCCCCTCTGTTGCACCTAACTCCTTGTGTTTTCTTCCGGTATCCCACTTAGGCTTAGGTCACTGTCCCCCGGTGAACCTAGTTTAAAGCCCTCCTCACTAGGTTAGCAAGCCTGCCTGGTAAGATACTCTTCCCTCTCTCTGTTAGGTGGATCCCATCTCTTCCTAGCAATCCTTCTTTCCGGAACAATCCAAAGCCCTCTCTCGGACACCACCTGCGTAACCATGCATTTACCTCCACAATTTGATAGTTCCTACCTGGGCCTTTTCCTTCAACAGGGAGGATGGACGAGAACACTACTTGCACCGCAGACTTCTTCCCAGAGCCATGCACTCTGCAGTGACCCGCTCAAAGTCATTCTTGGTAGTATCACTGGCGCCCCCGTGGAGACGTAGGAAGGGATAGTGGTCTGAGAGCTTGATCAGTCTCGGCAGACACTCCATCACATCCTGAATTCTAGCTCTAGGCAAGCAGCACAATTCTCGAGTCTCTTTGGTCTGGTCGGCAGATGGATGACTCCGTCTCCCTTACGACGGAGTCCCTGACCACAACCACTTGTCTCCTCTGCTTGGGATTAGTGGTTGTGGAACCACCATCCCCTAGGACAATGCATCCCATGCCTTCTGGTCGATGGGATCTCCTTATGATACCTTCCTTCAGATGTGTCTACCAAATCATTCTCTGCAGTAGTACCTGTGCAGAGAGCCTGAAAATGGTGTCTTACCTCTATCTGCATACGGGGTATATAGGTTCTCCTCATGTTATAAGAAGCACATGGGATCTTTATAGGGGAAAAGGCCGCACGCCACATTTACTGAGAATATAACAGTTAGCATATGCTTTTCAAGCTCTCTTACACACACCATGCACATAGTTCTGCCAGTCAATGTTTATAATTACCAGTCCAAAGTCTGGATCAATCTAGTGGCCAGCCAGATTGGTCGCAGAGGGGAGCAGGGCTCTGTCGGTCGCGATCTGATGCTCCTGGAGATGGCAAGATGAATCCAATGTCCCATGGCCAAACACCCTGTTCTTATAGTCTTTTTTTTTTTTTTTTTTTTCTGTTGAAATCTATGGATTTTGCTGTGTCAGTTTGTGACAGGTTACTTCTTAATTGGTGTATCTTTTGATGTAAACATTCCAATACACCTCCGAGAGGGTCATCCTGTCCTGGTTCCAATTTAATCAATTATCCTGTCTTTAGGGGTGCCAGCCGTCACCACAAGGTCATCAGTCTGCCCTTCCTTCATTATGGATGCCCATTGATGGTTTTTTGGTGTCGTTAAGTCTCTTCACTCCTTCCTTGACCATCTGGCTATAACAATGGCTTTTACACTTTATCTTTTCCTGATGCATGCATTCCTCATTCACACAAATAGTCTTTTTACAGAGATCTTTGAGAATACAAATAGTGTCGGTTTATATTGAACAAAAGACATTGTAAATTAAGCCTTCCTCTAATCTCCTTAACATAGACACAATAGCAGATCCTGTCTCTTACTTACTAAACCTTAAAACAAAGAAATGTATATTTAACTAGAGTGCCTAATTTGTAATACATATAGGAAACCATAGTAGACATTATAACTTACCCTAAACAAAAGGGTGACCATAATCAAGATTTGTTCTGGTCTGTCCCTGTCTTAACATCAGTACAGACGACACTGGCAGTCTGTCAGATGCATTTCTACCAATGTCCCAGAGGGTCATTCCTTTCTGCTATTCAAAAAGGGTAGCTGGTAGGATGAAATCAAATCATTCATTAATTCTCATGGTACAATTATAAAATCCTGCTCCTACGCTCCTTCTTCTTCTGGCGGTCACATGCTGCCAGTTTTCTTCCCTGTTCTGCACTGCCCTCTCTGATTCTTCGGCATATTGTGTCTCCAGAACCAAACACTAACTTCTGTCCAGAAAGTCTTCATTTTCTCTGATGCAGTGCAAGGTTGATACTTGCGTCTCTAGTCCTTTAACCTTCTCTTCCAATATGGAGACCAGTTTGCACTTTGTACAGACAAAGTCACTTCTGCCCTCTGGGAGAAAGACAAACATGGCACATCCTGTGCAGGTCACAACAGCTGATCGCTCACTATCCATGTCTTCCTTCTAAGAGCGTCCTCAGGTGTTGCATTTACTTCTCACAGAAGCCTGAAAGGCAAAAACACTCTGCCTGGGAGTTCACCTTGGGGGAGTTCCCATAAACTCCCTCTATCTGCCTGTCCTCTGTTCGCAACTGGCTGCTTTCTTATAAGGCTGCTGGTTCTAGGCAGTTGGCCTGACTCAAAGCCTTCCCTCCAATCAACCACTCAAGGCCCACCTGGAACAAAGCACTCCCAATTCACACTTTTCAAACAAACACAGACACCATCAAACGGTCCCTGCAACTAGCTCCAGTCAAACACATGGTCACAGCACACAGACACTCGGATATTCACCCCACCAGCTCACAACACAGGCCCCCAATGCACTCACCTTAGCTCCTCCCGGACGATTCCCAGGCAAACTTCCTCTGTTTGCCTGATGATAAAAAGGTCTGAGCCCTGGCTAGGCTACAGCTTACTCTGGTGGAGATACACCAGTTGCAATTTCAGGGCCAAAAAATTCTAGTGTAGACAAAGTAATTTAGTCTCTTTACCCATTAAGATCATGGCCTTCGTGATGGTGAGTTTTTTGTTTTATACCAGATGAAAGAACTGAGGGCAAAGCTCATTTTGTACATGCTATCTTACTGCATTTGGATAGTAACAACAATTGGTTGCCATTGAGTATTTAGCTAGTTAAATATGTCTGTAAAGAAACACGTGCATATCTATTTGCATGATAGAAAATAACAGGGTACTACCTTTAATAGATGTCCTTTTAAGTATCTATCTATTTTCTTATCTAAAGGTTTCATGCTGCCACCCATAGAATCATAGAAATGTAGGACTGGAAGGGACCTCAGTAGGTCATCTCATCCAGTCCCCTGAACTGAGGCAGAACTACTGGTAAGTATTATGTACGACATCCCTGATAGGTGTCTGTCTAACCTATTCTTAAAAACCTCCAGTGACAGAGATTCCACAACCTCCCTAATTAATCTTTTCCAGTGCTTAACTACTTGTAGAAACTTTTCCTAATTTCTAACTTAAATCTCCCTTGCTGCAATTTAAACCCATTACTTTTTGTCCTCACTGGATAAGGAGAGCAGTTTATCACTCTCCTCTTTCTAACAGTCTTGTACGTACTTGGAAGACTGTTATCATGTCCTGCCTCAGTCTCCTCTTCTCCAGAATAAAAAAAACCCAGTTTTGTTTTGAATCTTTCCTCGTAGGTCTTGTTTTCTAGACCTTTAATCATTTTTGTTGCTCTCCTCTGGACTTTCTCCATTTTGTCCACATCTTTCCCAAAGTGGTGTGCCCAGAATGGGGAACAATACTTCAGCTGAGGCCTTATCAGTGCTGAGTGGAAGGAATTGTGTCTCACGTCTTGCTTACAGCACTCTGCTAATCTGTGATGAGGGAAGCTCACTTCTTGAGCGCCGCCTGCTGCTGCATGCAGGACTGCAGTCTCTTTCCTGCTCCTGACACCTCCTGTAGGTTGTTGACCTTGCTTGGCGGGTCTTCAGTGTCTCGGCCTTTTGGCTGGATCACACAATCAAAATCAAACCCTTCAAGATAGCAAAAGTCCAACAAAACTGTCCATCTTTCCTCACCAGGGTCTTCAGCCCTAGCTCTGGGCCATTTTAAATTCAGCCCTTCACTCAGGCTTCCAAAGGAGCTTTGCCCTCTTCTCAGAGTTTTATAGCACTTTGCTGGTGGTCAGTGGGGAAACCCGGGCCCGCCCACTACTCTGGGTTCGAACCCAGTGACCCTATAAACAGCCACATACCTCTCACTCAAGTCAGTTGCTGCTACTTCCCTGGGCCTCTTCCAACCTGGCCCTTTGTCTTTGTCCCTTACCTCACAGTTAAAGTTCTCCGGACAGGGTCGGCCCTAGACCAAATGGCAACCTGGTGAGGAGTGTCTTCGGTGCCCCCTCCCCCTTCCATTTGTTAAACTTATGAATACCTTATTTTTTATTGCATTTGTAGCCTGTTTCATGACTTTGATGTATGATTTGCATACATGATTTATCCCTGTCATATAAGATGATAAATTTGCACACTAGATTCTATAAATCTGTATTTATTCATGCCATATATAAGCAAATAAAAATTAATTTCCTCTAAGCTTATAGAAACTTTTTAATTTTAAGAATAATTGAAGTGTACTTGCATCAAGAAATTGAACTGTACACCAACATTGGGTGGACCAGTATTAAATAGTGTTACAGTAGGTGACAGCCTTAGAGTGTTAACCCTAGTCCTTTAGTTCAAAAGGTTGCTTTTCTTGCCTTTGCCCTCGCAAACTGAAGCACAGCGTCGGAGACATCCAAAGACTGACCAATGGCATTTTCAAGCGATAAAATAGCAAGCAATGCCAGTCTCTTGTCAATCATTGTTGATTAAAGATACGTTTTAATGAGCCTGAGCTTTGAAAAGTTGCACTCACCACTTTCGACTATGACTGGCAGTGTGAATCCTCAAAGCCTCAGATCCTACCCCATTTATCCTGATGTTCACCATATTAGTCATCTAATAACTGCTAACCTTTCTGGTGAAAACTGAAACAAAAAAGCCATTTAACACTTTGGCCATTGCTGTATTTTCTGTTATTAAGGTAGTAGTATGTGAGTATCTTCCATGTAAAATCAGTAGCATCCTCGTGGATTTAATGGCATCTCTGGCACTTCTTCCTTTTTGGGGTCAAAACTCTGCTTCGGTTAGGGTTTTTTTGGGAGGGAGGGGAATTAGAAGGGTTTAAAAATAAAGGGCTGTTTGAATTGCGAGCAAAGCTTTCCCAAAGATGAAGGCCTTGCAATGTTTCTTAAAGATGGTCAGACTCTGAATTCACCTGATATCGAAGTGCCAGAGTGGGGAATCTGCCTTGACAAGACCCATCTATATGCCGTGCCCTGGTCTGAATCCTGATTGTGAGGCATCCATAATGTTGGCTAATGTAACATGTTGTTAGAGCTTGATGGTTGCTATTTTCTCACTTGTTTTGCCCAGGAACAGAGGGTTAGAGATGAGACAGTAGTTGGAGAGAAATCTTCAGAATCAAGTAATGGCTTCTTGAGGATTGGGTAAACTGTAGAATTTTTTAGTTGTTTCTCTGAAGGTGGCCTTGCCAATGAAGAACAACTATGACCACGGCCAATGTAAATAGTCTTCTACCAACCACGAATGACATGGATCCATTTAATAGGTTGTAGCTATAATATTTTTCAGGGCTTCTTGAACTTCGGCATATGTGAGGAGGCCCAAACTTTGCTGGGGTGCTAGGACAGATAATAGTTGGGTGAGGGGGGGAATTTTTCTTTCCTGTTAATCCCTCTGTATTCAGTTGCTCAGTGACGTATGCTGACAGCTCTTTACAATGGTTGATGCTTGGGTCTGGTGTCTGGGCTGTGAAAACTGGGTTGATTAGCTGGTTTGCTGTGTGAAATGTCTATGCTGGCCGTGATTCTACCATACTGATTTGAGGAGTAAAAGGCTCATTTTGTCTCCTTTATTGCAGTGGCATAGTCCTGTAAGTGTTTGTGCTGCTGGCAGAGGGATTTAGAATGTTTTTTGGACCACTGATGTCCTGACTTTGCCTCTGCATGTTATCTGCTGTAGTTCACCTGTGAACCGTGGTGATCTTCTTACTTGCTGTGAGTGAGGGCAAGTGGACAGTTTGCTGCCAAAGCATCAACTCTTTTAAGCAGCCTTAGTAGTAGCTGCACTCCACTCTTTACATTAAAAAGAAAAATGTTTTTGAATCAGTACACCTGGCCAATTTTTAAAAATATTAGCAGTTGATAGACATGTTCGGTCTGTTAAATTGTGTACATAGAGATTTCACCCAACTTAATAAAATCACTAGAAAGGATACAGGTGGTGTTACCGTATTACAGAGTGAGCATCATTACACCTTGTTCAATAGAAAGTTCTGATGACTATATTCCCATATAAATGAAAGCTAACTATTGTACTGATTTTCTGATATTTGTAAACTTGTTAAAAACTTTCTAAACAAGTAGTTTAAAATACGTGTGTGCAGGTGCATGTGTATGTATGTGTTTTGGGCTGTTGTTTATGGGAATATAGTCATAAAACAGAATCAACCAACCAGCTATTAAAATAACTCTAGTAAAAAACCCTTGGGAGGGGTTTAGAGAGCAGAGGGAAGAGTACGTCCATTAGCTACCTCTTCAGCCTCTGTTCCATCCCTCTCCCCACACAAACTTTCCACTTCGGGAGGCCTCCCCAAGAGTCTAAGCTGCCCGTATCAAACAAGACTTGAGTTTGACTTGAATATGGGCTAAGTGGAGACCTGGTTTGCATAAAAACTCATAGCAGTTTGAGTTCTGTTTGTCTCTAAGCCCACTTTACTATAACAAACCCTATTGTTTCAGAGTAGCAGCCGTGTTAGTCTGTATGAGACTGGAGTACAAAGAGTATTTTCAAATAAATTACATCTCTACCTGCTTGGTCTGCCCGCTGTAAGCGGGCAAATGGTTTCTGTGTGCACAATGAAGCTCTTCATCTGTGTGAGTGACTTGCTATGTTTGAGAGAGAATGTTGTGGAATGCTGATCAGAAGCTGATACCCTGCTCCTAAATGATTGTGTCAGCACTGGATACAAGCCCAATACTCTTGTGGAGCACTCTTGTCTATCCAGAGAAATTTAAAGTTGCCAGCTGAGATATGTCAACACTGTAGGACATTCCCATTTTAACTGATTAGGAGAATTTGATCATGTTACCCTTAAAGTCAAATTTATTAAGCCCCTGGAAAGTTCTCAATGTGATACATACCTTTGTTTGCCATTGTGGAATGTCCAACTCCTCTGCATTCTATCTCCCATATGATTTTGAAAAATAAATAATCAACCTCAAATGCCAGGTCAGTTTGCCATATTCTGAAGCTAAATACAGTCTTATTTGATTACACAGTCAAAACTGTGTCAATATAGAATCATCCGAGGAAGTCCTGTGGTCAGGAAACTTTGAGCTTTCCCATTCTGAATGTTTATCTATTGGCAGATATTGCCAAATGTGCTGATTTTAGTCATAGACTTTATGAGCAGAAGAAGCCATGAGATCATCTAGAATTACCTCCTGTATTTCACGGGTTATTAAATTTAATCCAGTTACCCCTTTATTGAGTCAAATAACTTGTGTTTATCTAAAGCATACACTCAAGAAAGGCATCCAGTCTTGCCTTAAAGATATCGAGAGATGAATAATCCCTAGGTCTGGAAGACAATTTAAAGACTCCTGGATTTGTGTGGTGACAAAACATCACACGGTCCAGCTGTGTAATGACGCCTGGGTGATTTTGTACAAAAGATAAATGCAGAACAGTGGTAATTTCTCCATGGTCTGTTCAGAAGAGGTGAAGAAAATGAAAATACTGTTAGAGGCAACAGCACGGAAATGCCTAGAAAAGAATTCCAGGCAGGATGGCTGGGGTATTAAAACATGACATTGTCATACTTTTAACTGAAGCATTTTATGTTTTCAAAATTTCATTTTACATTCATGTATTGCTGTGTTGTTTGTATTATTTTTATTTATTTATTTGTTTGTTTATTTATTTAAAGCTTTAAAGTGAGTCTTGCACTTGTTTTGTGTGGTCTCCACTCACGCTTCTAGTTTTCCAGTCCATCCACTTGAAGGTTCTAAAAATATGGAAAAAGATACAGTGAGTGGGAGGTTTAGTATTCTGAGCAGCATACAACTAGGAAAGACTGTGTTGGAATGAGGCTATGGTAGACATCTGGTAGTTCCATAAAAGGCCCTCATCTCTTATTGTGGGAGGTTAGGCCAAATGAAAATGTGCCGTTCCCCTTAGACCTGGTCACTGAATTCCAACACTGAAGAAAGGAGTGATAAGAAAAAATTGATTGAAAAATCCAGAAAGTTAATACTGCTGCTTCTTTCTTCCACAGGTGGTTTTCTCACTTTTATATTCTTTCTATGGTCTGGAATGGCTTCTTGCTCCTATTGCTTATTCAAGCTTTGTTCCTAGCAAGACCTTTCCCGATATGGCTTCAGGATTTGCTCAGTGCTCTTGGTGGAGCTTTGCAGAACCAGGATGTGGGCAAGTACTCCACATGTTATGGACAGATGCACAGATAATGTAACACAGAACCGCTATACCATACTGACCTCCATTTGGGAATGCATCAGCTACTCATCCCTAATTTATTAATTTATACTAAGGCAGTCAATTAATCACAGTTAACTCATGTGATTAACTCAAAAAAATTAATCACAATTAAAAATTTTTTTGATTATTTGGAGTTTTAATAACACTGTTAATAGATCTGAAAGAAGCAAATTTGATCTCACCTTAGATTGATAAGGAAATATTTTATTTGAAAAATTCTAGATTAGGGTGTAATTATGTAAGGTTTTATAGATTTGGCAGGGCTGTAAACATAGAATCCCATGATACCCACACGTTAATTTTTGCAGGACCACCGTAAGAAGTACAGGTCGGGAAACCAAGGCACAAAGAGGGTCAGTGGCCTTGTTCAAGGCTTTAACCATTATTCAACACTCCTTTTCTAGAAGTAATCCTTCCTTTATTTAGACAGAAGAAACTAATGGAAAGGGTGTTCCAGAATAATCACTTGGTTTAATTGATTTAAAAGTGAATGGCAAAGCAAAACTATTTTTGCCCTGTAAAATTGTTTTTAGGATATATAAAAAGTATTTCATAAACTTTAAAAATATATTCCTTTGGGGTTTTTTTACACTGTAAATATCTGGCCTTTCTTTTATTTTACCCTAGCAAGAAAAATGGAGGACCTGTGCAGCTCTCCCTTCCCCCAACTGAGCGGGAAGGGGATGCTGATTCTCAGTCTTAATTTTAAAAAAAGGTTGATCTTAATACGTCATCAAAATGCAATAAAAGCAACAACAAAAAAAGTGTTTTGCTTTACAATTCATCTTTAGCACATTCAGACAACTGAAAAAAAAAAATACTTCTGCCTAAAAATTGTTACAGGTAACACTTGAAATGACTCAGTAAATCTTATAACAGCTCAGAGGTCATAGCCAAAACTTAGAAAAACCAAATTCCAGTTTTATTGTATGTTTTCACATTTTGGATAATCTGAGGTTTTTCTGTGCAACTGAAAGAAATTAAAAATCTCTCTTAAAAGTTTGTTTATATCATGCATTTGATTAATTCATGATATTATGCACATGATACATCAGTTTCACTATAGTCTTTTCTATTTGTTTGGTTCTTTCATACACTAACAGAGGAAAAGAGGAGCACTTTTGGGGGAAAAAAAAAATAGGGAAATTGACTGGGGAATTTGGAGGTAGTTTTTACACCCGCCCTCACTTTTAACTCGTTTTTAAAAAAAATTTTTTACCATCCTTCAAGTTGTCAGTGTTCCTTTAGAAAAACTAATAGTCAGACAGATGCTAAATGTGCTCATCGTCGTAATGTGCGGGTATCATATACGCAAATTAAAAAGCATCCTTTCTTACTCTCCATCTTTCAAGGCAGTCATCTTAAAAATACACACACTGATTTTTTTCTCTCTCATTCCTGCTGTTCAGGTTCCATAGCTGATGTCCCTCTAGGTAATTTTAAAATGAATGCAAATTAAATTATAGTGAAAACTGTTTTCCAGAGGGAATTTGGAGCTCGGTTTGTGAAGAGAAAGTTTGAGATTGTCACTTCTGTTTGACTTGTAGGTGACAAACACCTGTCTGCCCTCTTGGTTCTCATGCTCCTGTGGCTACACAGCTTTCGAAGGCTCATAGAGTGCCTCTGCATCAGTGTTTTCTCCAGTGGTTTCCTTCATATCGTACAATACTGCTTTGGGCTTGGGTACTATATTCTTATTGGCTTAACTGTCCTGTGTCAAGTGCCGGCTAATGTCAGCAATGGTGAGTGTCTATCTTTAGTGCTAACCATAGTTGCAGCTTCTTTTTAATTTGTTTCTAGTATCACAAGATGGTTTGGTGAGGGTGGGAGTGGGGGAAAGGGTGAGCGAGAGATTAGTAATATGCCCAATCTTTTCACCTTCTAAAGTTCTATCTACAGGGTGTTTTTGTGTGCAGGTGTATGTGAGAGAAGAGGTATTTGATGAGATCTATAAAAGTATTTACTGCAGTCACCTAGTCAGACTTATTAACCATCACGTGCATGCCCGTAGTATGTGTCCTAGTTCTGCTCTACATGCGGTTTCTCCTTATAGCTCAGTACCGTTGTTTGCTGTATGCCACCATGTCCCTTAGATTCCTAGGCCCAACACATCATGTCTTTGTCAATGAACTGCTTCCACTTTATGAAGGAACCTCCAGTCCAGCAGAGGTCAGGATTATCCTGGTTACACAGCTATTACAGTCTGAAGTTTCTCTTTGCTGTGGACCCTCCTTTAAATATGAGCCTACCCCATGCTGTCTTGGCCAGCACCTTTGTCTGTTTACTTAGGTCTTGGCCTCCAGTCACATGTCTAGTATCAGATAGTCTCCTTTCTCTTTGCTACTTGGGCCAATTAAGTATCCAAAGAGCTCTACAGGATTCATGAATGATGTGACCTGTTTCTGTGAACATGTTGACCTAAGTCCTACAGTTGTTTGCTCTGCTGCATGGGTAGACGATAAACCAAAATGCCCCTGGTGTGCATTTCAGATGACTAATTTTTCTTATGTGGTCAGCACTAGATATAGACTTAAATTCTATATCTAGTGCTATCTCAGAGATAGCTTTTGTCCTCCATGCTGATTTTACAGCCCTCTTAGAATGACTTTGGTGTAAACAAAGCCTTTTCTAGGTGGCACTGTCTGGGTGTATTTTCTACCTTTCTGATCATGGCATTCCACAGAGATGGTGCCTTGGCACAAGCACTGGGGTCCATCCATAGTGCAAATTTCCTGCAAATCAGTCATCTGTTCTAACCATTTTTTTTTTAATTGCTAGTGTAGATAAGGCAACACAATTCTGTCATGCTATCTTGACCTCAGCTATGGCACTGTCTTCTAGCATGGTGATAAAAATACACTTTTACAAACACTGTCACAGTCCAAAACATGTTAGAATATGGAAGCCTAACCCAAATGGTGACCCTTTCTGCTTGTAGCATGCACCCTCCCTTATTCCTACAGCTACTGATTTAAAAAGAAAACTGACTAATTTATAATTGGCAGTAGCAGGCAGTTAAGAATAAAGGCCTGCAGCAATTCATAACTAGGGTATGATTCACTGTCTGCACAAGTTGTGTTTTAAAAGCTTCCTTCACCATTATTCAAGAAGTGGGGCATACGCTGGGAAAAGCTGCAACATATATAGAATTTTTTTTGAGATGATGTTGGTGAGGGTTTAAGGCAGACTTTTTCCTAATCTTGTATTAATAGTCATACTATCTTCATTTTTAATTCAGAGAAGAACCTCTTTATGCAAATCTGCTGGTACCATGGCCTAGGAATTATTATGTACATTTGGGCCTCTGTTCACCAACATAGATGCCATGTGATTCTAGCTAATCTTAGAAAAAGTAAATCAGGTGAGATATTTCACTTCTTGGAGCTGTTTGTAATAATTTTTCCATTAAAAATTGTGTGTCACAATGAATTTCTGTTGAGCCCAACCCCTTAGAACACTGGTATTTTCCAAAAACTCAGTTAAATGAATGCTGATGTGAATATATATCTCTATAGATCACTTTCCAAGGGGTTAAATTAGTCCATCTGGAAGAGACTTGAGCAGGTGATATGTAGTTATTCACAATATGCAGGGTTTAAAAAGAAGGTTCACACTTGTATTATCCTGAATAGAAATATATCTAAAATGTGTTAGGAACATTTATTACCACTTAATTGGTTTAAGAGTGGTAGCTGTGTTAGTCTGTATCAGCAAAAAGAATGAGGAGTACTTGTGGCACCTTAGAGACTAACAAATTTATTTGAGCATAAGCTTTTGTGGGCTAAAACCCACTTCATCGGATGCATTCAGTGGAAAATACAGTAGGAAGATATATATACATACAGAGAACATGGAAAAAATGGGTGTTACCACACATACTATAATGAGAGTGATCAGATAAGGTGAGCTATTATCAGCAGGAGAAAAAAGCCTTTTGTAGTGATAATCAGGATGGCCTGTTGACACTAAGGTAAGAGTAAGGGGGGGGGAAATAAGCATGGGGAAATAGTTTTACTTTGTAATGACCCATCCTCTCCCAGCTTTATTCAAGCCTAATTTAATGGTGTCCAGTTTGCAAATTAATTCCAATTCAGCAGTCTCTTGTTGGAGTCTGGTTTTGAAGTTTTTATTAGTTAAGTGTTTATCATCTCTCTTTTTTTATAAATGGGGAGGCTGATACGCAGAGGCTATAGAAGGAATTACTTTCCTGAGCTATGATTAGAAATTCTCACTCTATTCTTAGACCCTACTTCTTAAAGTAACCATAACATTACACATTGTATTGGGAATGAGTTAAGGTCACTATTTTCAAACCTGAGTGGCTAAATCCTTAATCCATATGTAGGCATCTAATAAAAGTGGTGTGATTCTTTTTCAGAAGTGCTTAGCACCCACAAATCCTACTGAAGTCAGTGGGAACTGCAGGTGCTTAGCATTACTCCGTAATTATACATAAATATGGATTAAGAGTTAGAGCATGTATTTAAAATAAGCTTTATCAACTAACTGTTTTCTTTCTTTAAATTGCAGGAAAGGTAGTAAACTTGAGCCACAGCATTCCTTTTGGAGACTGGTTTGAGAGAGTATCTTGCCCACATTATTTTGCTGAACTCCTAATATATGTATCCATGGCCATCACATTTGGATTTCAAAACTTAACCTGGTGGCTTGTAGTGATGTATGTGCTGTTTAACCAGGCATTGGCTGCAGTTCTATGCCATGAGTTCTATGTGAACAACTTCAGCTGCTACCCAAAATGTCGAAAAGCATTTATACCATTTCTTTTTTAGAACCTTTATTTTTGTTAAATATGTCTTTAATGCAACCTGTGAAATGCTGTCTAAAAGGTAACGGAAGACTGAGGTTCTCAGGAGTATGTGTAATGAGACTGTCACAGAAGCTGTGGTGAAACAATACTTACTGTCTGATTCCAGCTCAAAGCTACACAGGATTTTAGTGAATACACAGACTTTATCACTAAATCAAAATGAAACTTTTAAAAAGTATCTGCAGTATATACAACCTGAACTGTACATAGTATTAAAGACCTCAGTTAAAATGCAAGAACTGCTTATGTTTGTGTATTGGACATTCATGTTTAATATTTAAACCACTTTCATTGCTACTATGCAGCAAGCTAAAATGTGTGCCTGTATTTTTTATGTAACCCACACATGTATGTAGGGAAGGGAAGTTGCTCAAAGTGAGGAGAAACCACTGTATTTCAATTGTAACTAATATTTTAAAAAAAGAAAAGGAGTACTTGTGGCACCTTAGAGACTAACAAATTTATTAGAGCATAAGCTTTCGTGAGCTACAGCTCACTTCATCGGATGCATTTGGTGGAAAAAACAGAGGAGAGATTTATATACACACACACACACACACACACAGAACATGAATGTTCTCTGTGTGTGTGTATATAAATCTCTCCTCTGTTTTTCCACCAAATGCATCCGATGAAGTGAGCTGTAGCTCACGAAAGCTTATGCTCTAATAAATTTGTTAGTCTCTAAGGTGCCACAAGTACTCCTTTTCTTTTTGCGAATACAGACTAACACGGCTGCTACTCTGAAACCTGTAATATTTTAAAAGAACAATATACTCTTCCCCCACACACCCTGACCGTTAAGTCTATTAAAAGAAGCTAACTGTTTAGGAAAATGGTGCATTGCCTCTAAATATTTTCCTAAAGGATGATTTTGTGAGCAGTTGGTATTCTTAGAGGAGAGTGAGTATGGGATTAAATTCTATAAAACTGTGGGGAGAGGAAACTAGGATATTTTGAATATAAGGATAAGGGATCCCCGCTTATGACTGTTTCATTTTTTGCTAATATATATTTATTTGTTTCAATTCACGTCTTTCAGAAATACCAAATACAAGAAAAGGTTGCGAAACCTCTTTAATGGGAAGGATGGGTATTCCACTGGCTGACTCTTCTTCTCAGTAGCAGAAATAAATCTACTTTTTAGGCAATAAAAGTCAGTGATCCTTAAAGAATGTCAGCTTTTGCTATGGACAGTTATGTGGCAGCCTTAGAAAACTGTATAGAACTCGGATGCCTTCACTACAGGGTGTATTGAGAATTGCGATAGCCCATTCTATTAAGTTTGTGCAAAACGGTAGAGTGGGAGAATTATATATGTTGGGTAATATATAGACTTCAAAAAAAAAAAAAAAAGTCACCTACCTTGTTCACTGTTGTTGCCATACGGAGAACAGAACTTAAAAGTATGATGCTACTCTGAAAATGGCCATCTGGTGTTTTATATTTTTGTCTCAAATATTTCCACTTCAATTTGCTTAGTTTTCAGAGAAGATGATACATTTTCCAACTACCCATCCTACAAACTCATACTGAGTTCTGACAGTCACAGCAGATTCTCTCTATCTCATCCATAAGGTTAACATTCCATCGCAGGTATTTTTAGTAAAAGTCAGGGACAGGTCACCGGCAATAAACAAAAATTAATGGGACGCCCACACCCTGTCCCTAACTTTTACTAAAAATACTCTGGGGAGAGGGGAGTGGTAAATAAAGCATTGTTGGGGGCTTGCAGCTGCTCCAGCCTGTATCTTGGAGAGTGAGAACATCCACAATTATATTGGGAGGTAAAAGGTGTTTGTTTTTAAGTGTTAGAATAGGTATAATAAACTGTCATGATACAGGACATCCATCTACCTCTAAATGAGAGGAATTAAGAAGAAACTTTGCTTATGAGTAAGTTATTCCTCACTGTCCAGTTCAGGGTTTCTTGCACCTTCCTCTGAAGCATCTGGTACTGGCAGGGACAACAGGATACTGAAGTAAATGATCAGCTGGTCTGATCTGGTAGTGGCATTGGCATTCTATTTGAATGTATCTTTCTCAAAATGTTTTGTAGTAATATCTGAATATGTAATAAATTCCTTGTATAAAGTATATTTTGTTGTAGGAAATTAGTTTTGTTTTTTTGTTTTTTTTTTTTTACTGAAGAAACATTACGGTATATGCTGTTGTTTTCTATAACTGACATTTTACAAAAGAGCGATACAAGAAGTTTAAGTACTTATAAAGTATTAGTTATAGAAAAGAGAAAGACGAACCTCTCCATGTATATAAACAATGTATATCACTTTGAATAAAATATTGGTCCTTTCACAGGATCAGTTGAAACAATATATAATTGCATTGGTAAGAGGTAACAAACTCCCTCTCACCTAGTATAACATTAATACCTACAGTGGTGCTTCCACAGTGAAATTTTTTTTAGGATACCTGAAGTGATCGTGAAGCTGTGAGGAAAAAACTGATGTATTGGTCAAATAAAATCAAATGCCAAAAAACACCAATGTCAAATATCAATGTAGCAGTTCAAGCAATACAAAGATATTTGGCTTGCCAGGATAAACTCATGCTATTGGAAACTCTAATTATTTCCCAGTTCTAAAGTGCGTCCCTTTTGACCAAATTACCACCATCTGCTCTTTCAACATGTGCTTTATAATCCTGCAAAATACCAGCCCATATTAATAAGTAGATGCATGGAAGGGAGGAAATGATGTGTGGTAACAGTTTATTGTGCTAAAGCTCTCAAAGTCTAACGCTAATGTTTTTGAGCTAAAGATGGTACATAAAATCTCTCAGCTGAATAATCATTAGTTTTGGAAAAGGGAAGAAATCTTGTGAAAAGATTCATTGGGACTCAATCGTTCCAATACTTCACAGAGATCAACTGTAAAGCATGTTACATTATAATACCATGTTTGTTAAATGAGTCAGGGATACCAACAACCCTACTATTTCATATATGTTGTTTTTCCTAAACTCTACCCTGCTTTTACAGTTTTATTCTCTCTTCATAAGTAAATAGTAGCCTAAGGTAGAGGGTGGTTTATCGTCTATACCTTGTCCTCCACAGCTGAAATCGTGGGAGTAATAATGTCAATATTTAGTCATAACTTCATTTTTTGGTGAAATAATCTCTGAAGATTCCTGTAGCTTGGGGAATCAGAGATACTGTCCCTTCCTAGTGCCATCTCTTTCTCATTAAAGTATTTTCTGTGACAGGTGCTGGGCTTGATTCCCAGGCGGCTACTTGGACTTGCTTCAAGGCATTTCCCACTTCAGCATTTGCAGTGCAATTAACAGTCTTGTAAACAGAAAAATCACTGATTCTGTCAAGTTGTTTGGCTAAAAAGTACTTTAGCAGCTATCCCTTGGGAGTGCTCAACAAACACATCTGCTCCTGAAACAGCACATCCATGACTCCCTGTATGTTTCCTTTTTGCAAGTGAAAACACATATGCCACATTTTTCTGAACATACACTATATGTTAAACCTACCAGGTGATTCTGGATTTAAGTGAAACCCAGAAAGAGTCTGTTGTTGCTCAGGAAAATGTTCCTTTAGAGCAAGCCCTAGGTAAAAAGGGTACAGGCAGAATTTCTGTGAAAGAGGGATTGTTGCTTAGAGAAGCTCCTAAGGAGAAAAATCCTCATGGCAGTTTTTCCAACCAGTTCGCTGTAAATGAGATGTGGTGAAAGTGATGTGATCAAGGGAGTTTCATTTCCTAACAGCCAGAATTTTTCTGTTTGAAAATGGATCCACTGACTTTGCTTTAGAAAGATCCAGTGTGGATAGCTCTGAGAAGGTTTCAGATGGAGTGAAAATTGTTAGGGAGGTTGAATAGCCCTATGATGACCAACTGGCTATGTTTGACCAGCTTGTTGGGGGACAATGTTGTTGGAACAGGAATGACTCCATGATGATTCTTTGATTAAGCAGTCTGTACCTCAGGCTCTGAGGAAAGATTGGGTTACTGGTTTTTGAGAGCAGAACAGCCTTATGACTAAACCCACAAGGATGCAGGGGAGAGCAGGCAAATGCTCATCCTTAGACATTTTGGATGTGTTTGATATCTCTTTAAAACAAAATCCAGTCTCTGAGCTGGTGGTGGTGGATCCACAAGCAAGCATGCAGGAGAGTGTCTGTAGATGTTCCAGCACAGAGGGGCTGCAGTTGATGAACACATGTAGCCAGCAAAGGGATTCCTGTAAGCAGGGAGGTTCAGTTTCCAACCTTCTAGGAGAAAGGTCCAGCGGTAAGGTGAAGGACCCAATACTGCTGAAGGGAAGAATGAGTGTCCAGCCTTGAAATTGTTAGCAGATGAGAATTTGAAAGCTAGTATCTGGTTGATACAATCTACCTGGCTGACAAGGGAGGGGGAAGATTTGCCCCATAGCTGGTAGCAATGAGGACACACCTGGTCAGCCCAGGAATTCAGTGAGACAAGAAGCATTGTATGACCAAGATACTTACAAACACTGACTTTTAACAAATTTGCTGTTACTGTTAAGGTTTAGCCTTCTAATGTATTTGATTTTGATGTGAACCCTGGTAAAAGGTACAATGTGTATGACTTTGATACAAAGCCTGTAAATATATTGGGAATAATACCTAAAAACACATGGTATGCTAGAGAGCTTTATGATAGTGAAATGTTACAACTGATACCTGTAAGCAATTGTGAAACTTGTCACAGCAGAAAAACCTTTACAAATGTAGTCTGCTGTATATAGGGGGAAACTGAGGCATACTACCACATTGCTGTCATGGCTAAATGCCAAGGTAATTATACCCTTGAGAGCATTAATGTCTACATTAATGTAACATCAGAGAGAGAATATTTTCAGAAAATGAAAGTAGCTGTATATAAAGGCCTCATTTAGTCAAATGTGATTTTGATAAACTATTTCTTTTGTACACTAATACTTGTGATGTAAACTGAAAGAGTAATAATATAGGACCTAGAATGGAAAATTCTTGTGATGCATTAAGCAGTGTCTAGGGACACCCTTTTCTGCATCAATTTTGCTTGGGGGTGTGACGCTGTATGGATTCTGGGGGACACTTGAGGATATTATGAATATTATAAAATTGCAATCAGTTGTGCCAGATATACCATGTAAGATATCTGCAAAAACGTTAGTTTCCCAAATATTATGATCTCATTTGTTTTTTGTATCACATTTGTATTTTGGGGTATAGATATGTATCCATGTTTGTATTACAACATTTGTACTGGTTTCAGAGTAGCAGCCGTGTTAGTCTGTATTCGCAAAAAGAAAAGGAGTACTTGTGGCACTTCGAAGTGAGCTGTAGCTCACGAAAGCTTATGCTCTAATAAATTTGTTAGTCTCTAAGGTGCCACAAGTACTCCTTTTCTTTTTGCGAACATTTGTACTGTGCTTCTGGGTGACACCCCCAGACGGTTTGGGCATCAGCTCTTCCTAGCCTGCTTGATGGCCCATTAAGGACCATCAGCTATACGACTGATCCATTGAGAGAAGTCAGAGGATACACCTAATGACTCAGCAAGGCATGCATGGGCACGCCTATGGACAGAAAAGGCTTCCAAGCCAGCTGCTGAGCAGTTTGTGTTTGAAACAAGGAAGCACAAGCCGCATGGCAAAAGACTATAAAAGGCAGCTGCATCTTCTCCATATTTTTTTTTTCTTCAATCCTGCTTCTTACCTTTGGAGGAACTTTGCTACAAACTTAAGCTCTGAACAAAGGACTGAATGACCTATCCAAGCTGTGGATGTACTCCAGATACTTGACTTAAGCCAGCAGTTTATTCCATCACTGCTACAAGCCTGAACCAAGAACTTTGCCATTACTGTACTTAATTGATTCCTTTAACCAATTTTAACTCTCACCTTTCTTTCTTTTTATGAATAAACCTTTAGTTTTGAGATACTAAAGATTGGCATCAGCGTGATTTTTGGGTAAGATCTAAGTTATATATTGACCTGGGTGTGTGGCTGGCCCTTTGGGATCAGAAGAACCTATTATTTGGTGAGACTGGTTGTAAAGAACCACTCATTTCTGAATCCAGTGTTTTTGGTGGTGTTCTAAGAAATGGAATGCCTGAGGAAACTGCATTTATGTTTTCTTGTCAGCCAATGTGGTGAAACAAAAGTTTACTTTTGTTGCTAGTTTGGTGTATCCTATGGGAGATTAGCCACCAGTTTTGGGATGTATCTGCCTTATTTCTCAGCAGTTCGTCCTGAATTTGGTATCCTCATTTGTGACCCAATGAGGCATGGTTACAACTGGGCCCAGGCTGGAAGGGCGTCTGGCCTGTGAAGAAGATTATTAGAGCCATATTTAGGGTGAGAACTTACATACAACCAGCACGTATTAAGTGTATTAAGCTTCGTTTGCATGCTCTGTTTTATTTTTAGTAATCTGCCTTATTCTGTCTGCTACCTCCTTAACTACTTTAAAATACACCTGTTATAGTTAATAAATATATTTCTGGTTTACAATATAACCCAGTTTATGTGATTTCTAACGGGGGTGGGGGGAGGGCAGAAGTTGTGTATACCCTCTTCCACATTGAGGGAAGAGGTGAATTCCATATAATTTTGGGTTTGTACTCCACAGGTGGGTAGACATCTGAGTGCTATGGTAAGCCCCTTAAGCTGAGCCTTCTCAGAGCGGATCTCTGACTCTCTCTCTGCAGCTGGGTGTGGCCCTGTCTGTGTGGTTGGCTGGAAAAGGCTGGAGAGCCTAGCCCAGCGAGACCAGCTAAAAGGGCGCCCAGGCTGTCAGAATAGTCTGACTCAGTGGTGTCCCACCACACCAGGTGACACCCCCGGGGGTCCAACCCGTCACACAATGTACTCCATTTATAAGAATCACATCTGTCCTGGATGATTTGATTCTTATAAGTGGTTGATTCTTACATGCAGAATTGCAAAGAATGGATGGAATTGACCGTTCTTTTTTTAAACTAGCTTTTTTTTTATTCAATTGAGAAACATCTCATTTACCATAATTAAGTTATTTAGACTTTAAACATACTCAACATGGAACAAAACCATACCAACATTCTAAGTGAGCAACAGGCTATTAATTATTTTTATTATTATCCAATTATTTAGCTGGTGTTTTTATTCAAGGCAATTATTAATACTGTACAGCATGTTACAATTTTACACAAAGTGTGAGTTAGTGGAACTATATAACCTCTTATGGTAAAGATACAAATTTTAAAATCTCTCATATAAACTGCAACAAACATATGAAAGTGCATTACACAGACTTTTGTAGCATAAATATAAATTAACAGTATTGACTCATTAATATTTATTTTAGTGTCACCATCTGTCACCAGAGTGGCACGTCTGGCAGTGAGAATGCACAATGAAGTGGCACGGTCACTGATTACAAACTTGTCCAGTGTTCCCTGGATCATTGCATAATCCACAACATTATTAACTTCCTTTTCAATGTGATGTAGGAGGTTAAAAGCATCGAAGCCCCTGTATAATAGGCCATTTGTCAAAGTTTTCATCGCATCCTTCATCTGGGTCAAGGTTGGACCGATTAGCTCATCACCATCAGAGTCTGCCTCTGCATCGTTTTCAGGTTTCACTTCAAACTGGTCTCTGACCTCAGTCACCGTGTCCTCATTAGAGACAGGTTGTATAACAAAAGCATTGTCATTGATGTCTATCCGCTCTTCTCTTGGTGGATCAACAACAATTGCTTCCTCTATGGGGGGTATGACCAGACTTCCTTTTTTTCAGCAATTGCAGATTGTTCAAGCATTGATGTCAGTCTAGGCATTTGCAAGCACTAGACTGGCATCTAAAACAGTGGTTTTCAAACTTTTTTTTTTTTTTTTGGCAACCCAGTTGAAGAAAAGTGTTGATGCCTCTGACCCAACGGAGCTGGGGATGAAAGGTTTGGAGTGTGGGAAAGGCTGGGGCAAAGGGTTGGGGCGTGGGCATACCTCAGGTGGCTCTCAGTCAGCGGCGCAGCAGGGGTGCTAAGGCAGGCTTCCTCCCTGTCCTGGCACTGTGGACCATGCTGTGCCCTGGAAGAAGCCAGCAGCAGGTCTGGGTCCTAGGCGGAGGCATGCAAGTGGTTCCATGTGGGTCTCACCTGCAGGCACCACCTCCCCAGTGCAGAATCAGTGCTCAGGGCAGGTGCTGAGCTATCTCGCCCCCGCCTAGGAGCCGGACCTGCTGTTGGCTGCTTCTGGGGCACAGCACAGTATCGTAACAAGTAAGGACTAACGTGCCTTAGCCGGGCAGCACTGCCGACGGGACTTTTAATGGCCTGGTCGGCGGTGCTGACCAGCGCTACTGCAACCCACTGCCTTACATTCCGCGACCCACACTTTGAAAACTACTGATCTAAAAGACTGATCTTCCTGGCAATTTCCACAGCAGTGGCTTTGCTGTTCTCATCATCAATGTGGTGCAACACCCAGTGCAGGGGTGGCAAGTTGCATGAGCCCATGGTGCCTGGACTCCATCAAATTCAGGGCCTGGGGGACCCAGCTCCACCAATGTTCGGGGCCAGGTCTCTCCCTCAGCCCCGCCTGCCACCTCTGCGCACCTCCTCCAAGTATCCCCTGGTCCCGCCTGCTACCCCTGAGCGTCTCTGCCTGACCTGGGCAGCAGGCGGCTGCCCCCTGCAGCTCCGTGCTGCACTCCCTCACTGGCCGCTGCCAGCTACAAGGGAGCAGCACCGGGGGTAGGCTGAGGCGGCTGCTGCACGTGTGGAGGGAGGAGGCGTATGGCAGCAACTCTGAGTGGTGGTGGTGGTGGTGGTGTGGGCTTATCCTGGCTGGACCTCCTGAGCAACAGCCCAGGGAGGGATTGGGTGAGGGTCGTGCCAGGGAGGGCTGGGGGAAGCCTCCCCTGTGGCCCCCTACCCCAACCCTAGGGCAGCCTGCCTGCTGCACACCAAACTCCTCATCCCTGGGGCAGCCCCACACCTGCACTCCCTCCCGCACCCTAACCTTCTGTCCCAGCTCAGAGCCTGCACCCAAACCCCCTTCCAGAGCCCGCACCCCTCCCACACCCAAACTCTCTCCCAGAGCCTGCACCCCATACCCCTCCTGCATCCCAATACCCTGCCCCAGCCCAGAGCCTGCACCCCAAACTCCCTCCCAGAGCCTTAGGCAGGGGTGTATGTGTGTGTGGGGGGCAGCAGGACTTGGACCTGTTCTGGACTCCACCAAAAATTATACAAACCTGCTGACCCTGAGAACCATTTGTTTGCGAAAGTACCACTTGGCAGTTCTGATAATTCCCTGATCACATGGCTGAAGGATAGAAGTTGTAGTCTTTAGGAGGAAATTCAGGTTGGATATTCCTCAGTGCTACATCTTTTGTCACGTGGGCTGTGCAGTTGTCCACAAGTAGCAAAACCTTTCTCCTTTCCTGGCCCAACTTTCAATCCCAGTCATTCAGCCACTCACTGTATAGATAGATACCTGTCATCCAAGCAGACAGGTTTTGGGAAGACTATTGTATGACTCCAGAAGGTGGCATTTTTCATCTGCAAAAAGCATCTTTCTTTTTCCTGCCATGTTGACTCACACATAAATGGCACATCTTATTTCTACACTGGGATTATACTTGAGACATGCTACAGGCCTAGTAACGCAAGATGTCATCAAATTCAAAACAGCTCTGTTGGCTTATTACGTGTCATTGCACTTGATTATTGTACTACAAGTAGTCAGTTTGCCCCAAAATGATCCTTATGAGTGGATTGCTTGATTCTTACACTCGGAATATTTTAGCATGGTTAGTATAGGTATGATTTTGTCCCTGTGGTTTTGATCACTGTATGTGGCTAATTCTTATATCAGCGATTCCTATAAACGGAGTGCATTTGGCCTTGGTTGTTTGGGATGCTGCTAACCCTAAGGCCTCCGGCAGGGCAGAGGAATAGCTCAGTGGTTTGAGCATTGGCCTGCTAAAGCCAGGGTTGTGAGTTCAATCCTTGAGGGGGCCATTTAGGGATCTGGGACAAAAATTGGAGATTGGTCCTGCTTTGAGCAGGGGTTGGACTAGATGACCTCCTGAGGTCCCTTCCAACCTTGATATTCTATGAAAGCTCCTGGCTGGTCCCTTGGTGGTACTGGCTGCAGCTGCCGGGCCATGGACACCCGTTGACTCCTCCCCGCCCCCTGCAAGTGTGGGGGGCAACCAGTGAGGAAAGAGGGAAGGGAGCGAGGGTCAGTCAGGGAGCCACTAAGAGCCCCAGCCAGAAAGCGCTGCTCAGGCAGCTTGGCCTTGTGAGCGCAATGTCCTAACCCCCGAGCTATGGAGCCAGCTCGCCCTAGCCACGTGGAGCGGCACCTGCAGCGGGGCCATGCGCTGCCTTGAGCGGGGGCGTCTCGCTCCCTACAAAGCCGGCTTCCTCCCCCGGCCGCTCTCCGCCCGCACGGCCCGCCCAGCGAGACGGAGACAGCGCCGCGGGCCCCGCGCCAGGCGCTGCAACGCGCCGCGCGGCGGCTGCCGGCGCTCAGGAGCCTCGCTCTTCCGCCCCTCCCCCTCCCTTGGCACGGGGCACAAGGGGCCGGGCAGCGCGTTGCTAGGGCCGCAGGCTCAGGGGAAGGACACGTGACGCTTCCCCAGGCGGGCACTGGAGGAAGGGGGCGGGACATCGGGGTGTCACAAGATCGCACGTCTCAGACAAGGCCGGGTCCTCCTTAGCCGGGGAGGGGAGCAGCGTGGCTCAGCCTAACCTGTCAGCTCCGCGCTCTCACGTCGGTGAGGGCGATCGCAGCCAATCCGGGGCGCAGCGGAGCGGTGGGCGCGGGTTCGGTTGCTCGGCGCGCTGGAGGCGGCGCTTCTGTGTGAGCGCTTCCTGCCCTCCCCCCCCCCCCCACCCACCCGCGCGCTGGGACGCGGTGGCGGGCGGCGGTTGAGGCGGCTGCGGGGATCGGCCCGTCCTCGCCCGGGAGCGGCCATGGCGCGGCGCCGCTAGGTTTCCGCTGCGGGGTCAGGTCGAGCCGGGGCCGCTCCGCGAGTCGCAGGCCGGGATGGAGCCGGGGGGCGGCCGGCGGGGCCCGGAGGCAGCGCGGGGCCGAGCGTCCTGCCGGGCCGCCGCGCTGCTCTTCCTGATGCTCCTGGCCGCGCCCGCCGGGCTGCGCGCCGCCCTGGAGGAAGAGACCGGCAGGAACAAGGAGCCGCCGGCGCCGCCCCAGCAGCAGCAGCCGCAGCCCGCGGTGCAGGGGCTCGATCCGGCCCGGGCCGAGGTGAGGCGGGGGCCGTGTGGGTGGGGTGAGGGTGCCCCCGGCTCCCTCTCCTCGGTGCCCGGAGACCGGAGCCCTACGGCAGCGTCCTGGGCGGGGCTGGCTGGGGAGACTTGGGGCCGCCTGTCGCACAGCACCGGGCCGGGGGTGGATGAGTTCGGGGTGGGCTGGGGGTGAGTGTCGGGTGTCTCCAGCCTGCCGTGGTTTGGCGTCGCCTCCCCCGCCTGCTGAGCGCTCTTGGGTATGTGACCTAGGGTGCTTCTGCAGCATCCAAGCTTTAACTTGAAGGAAAAGGCGTTTAGCCCCATATGGCTTCCAAGCTAGCCTTGATTTACAGAATACCTAACTAATAACACGTAATTAAACTTAATTGCAGCGTAAAGGGCTGTATTCCCTTGGCCTTTCTGAAAACCTGCCATCGGCGGCAGTGGGGAGTCCGGCAATGGATAGAGAGGATTGTGCAATTTTAAATTGATACCCTGTGCACAGAACTGAATTAAAAGTGGATTTTGTTCCTCTCTGAATAAAGAATGGCTCTGGCTCACCTGGCTGAAGGGAGGGGCTGGTTAACTAGATCCCAGCATGTGTGCTGAAGCAAAGCTCCAATGGCTACAAATGAACAACAAAGACGAAGTCATTCATGCAAACGTACCAGCGTCTTATGCTTTAACTATTGAAATGTGTCATGTTTATTCCAGGTGTTCTGCATCGCTTAATACCGATCATCAATTAATCAAGCACAGTACTCCTTAGTGAGTTCCCACGTTAGGGAATGCTGCTGTAACACTTTGACCATGTGATTTAGGAGGAACTATAGAAGCCACTTAGTATTTCCATACTTGACACTGTGAGGGCAGAAGAAAGAGGGAAGCAGAGAGAACATGAGCGGTGTAGGCTAAAATGCAGAGAGGAAGGGAAGGAGCAAGATCAAACTGCAAGAGGAAAACAGTTGAGGCAGCAAAGTGGATAGAGGTGAAGAGATTGGGAAGACAGGGATAAGTGCTAGTGAGGAATGAAACATGAATGGAAAAATACTGTCTTTATTGTATTCCTAGCCTAATAAAGTTTAAAGCCAGCCCCTTCCCCCAACTATTTAACTTTCCCCAAAGGCCTGCAAGAGCTAATGAAGATTTCATCTACAGCTTGTTGAGGAGTCACTTCAGACCCAGACCTTCAGTCGTGGCTTGTTATCACAATCATCTGTTCTCTTATTCTTTCCCAGACATATAAAGTCTCTCTGACTATACAGTAATGCTTTCAGAAATGGAAAGATAATAATTTCCATCTGGCTCAACAGCAGTGTTTTGTTTTGTGTTTTTTTAAAGCAGCTCTTACGGGAATCTTGGTGCCTAATAAGGAATAGGTTATCGAGGTAAAGCTAATCTGTCCTTAAGGAACACCTGAATCTGTACAGGGATATAAATTGTTAGGTTTGTCAACATTTACTGATGAAAGGGGAGACTTTCAATGGCACAAAGAGCAGTTAGGCGCCTAACTCCTATTTGTGCCTCTGAAAATCTCCCTAAATACCTTGAACTGGACTGTCTTGAGGGCAGTGTTTAGGAAGTGTCTAGTATATTTTGGACATTATAGCAATCTAAATAATGCTAAGTATGTTGCTGGTAAACGTTTTCTTTAACTCCAGAAAAATTTCACTTTGCTCCTTGTCTCCACCTCCAGTTGTTGACTTCATATTCATTGGTATGTGGGGCTGACAGGCGGAGGCACGTACAGTATGCAAAGAGCGAAACAGTATGCAAGAAACTTGAACCTTTAGCCAACAAAACTTGACTCCTTAATCTTGATCTTCAAGTTAAATTTGTTAATGCATCATTCTAAAGAATTAGGTACTTTATGTTCACCATAGTTCCCTTGAGTGTTGGGACTATTTCTGCTATAGCTCTTTCTGTAAGAATTGACAATGGATGGCTGAAACTCCAGAATGGGATGATCATGGGATGCAACAAAGGAGCCTGTAGGCTGGAACGGAGGGATAAATACAAGGTGGTATTTTATTTGCTAGAAATTGGTCTACCAAAAACATGGGACATTGAGCTGGGGATTTGGCATTTGATAAAATGAACAGCAAAACATGACCACAAAAAGTAAGATAACTTAGGCGTGGGCTACGCTGGAGGGAGGGGGGCATTTCAAACTAAGATGCGCAACTTCAGCTATGCTATTCACGTAGCTGAAGTATCTTAGTTCAACTTACCTGGCCGTCCTCACGGCGGTGAGTCGACTGCTGTGGCTCCCCCATTGACTCCACTTACTTCTCCTGCCGAGGTGGAGTACAGGCGTCAATTTGAGGATCGATTTATTGCATCTAGACGAGACGCGATAAATCAATCCCCGATCGATGCGGGTAGTGAAGTCGTACCCTCAGTCTGAAAGCATTAATCTGATGACAGCTTGTTTGCTTACATGCTAGTGAACGGGGAACTGACTTCTCCAGGTCGTCTTGACATAACTTGTCTTAAATTGAAACTCATTACTAGCTTTTAATCTTTCAGTTCTGAAAATTAGGATTAATGTCTTCAATGTTGTAACATTCAAACTTGTTTAGATAACTTCACTGTTCTTGGTTCGGTCGGCTGATTCTAGCTGCCAACCAGTTGGTGAAAGTATCAGTAATGTGTGCTTTTTAGTCCCTATAGTGTGAAGCATGAGCTTTAAATGTAAATGGCTGTGTGCAGGATTTTAAGGGAGATTAGAAAGACTTGGTTCTGGAAAAGATGATTAACCACTTTTATTTATTAAATGTAGTGTAGTCTGTCATGCTTTTTTTTTCAGCTTTTTGCTGAAATGTGAACAACTTTTTATTTACTTCACTGTATGTTTTAACTTTTATGTTCTGGCTCTATATCTTTCTTTTTGCAAAATTCAGATTTCTTTTATTAGAGATCTCAAATGATCTTCACAAGGGAGATAAATAGTGTGCATGAGCTCACTAGAAACCTCTTTATGCTTTTCAAAAATAGGGCAGTGCACTTATGATGGCAGTAAAATAACATTTGTATCAAACTTCACTATGGCGTAGATAATAGAATTTTGGAAGGAAGAGAAGAAAGCTATACCTGATTGTGCTTAAACGTTAAGAAGCTTTACCCTTAAGTGTCCAAAATTAAGTGTCCATAGTATTGTAGCACAAGTATTAGATGTAATACAGTAACCCGAAAACTGCTTGCTTCACTGATCTGCCAAAATATTAGGAAGAGCCATGTATTGTAAATTGCAGTATTGCAGTGACTTGAGTGTACCTTCCATTTACTGTGATAGTGATCGCTGTACCTAAGTAATATAATCTGTACAAAGGTATTTCATTATTAATGATAGCAGGATATCATAGGTTAATGACTGATCACTATAGTCCCAGATGGGTGGTAGTCAGTCGTAGTTAAAAGATTCTGATGGAAGGAAAACTTCAATAATCCTGCTTGAAAATATTCTAATAAAAGGTATTGGATCATAATGGTTTGCAGTAGGAGAAAACTAGAGTTGAATTCTTTTGGGAGTTAAATGTTCAATCTTAAGCAATCATTTTCTTCTTTTACAGAAATGGCCCACGCCAGTTCCTCCAGTTCATCTCATCAATGAAGAATCTGCTGATAAAACTAACTTGGGGTTTATTCATGCTTTTGTGGCTGCCATATCAGTCATCATTGTGTCAGAGCTGGGGGATAAGACCTTCTTTATTGCAGCCATCATGGCAATGCGTTATAATCGTTTGACTGTAATGGCTGGTGCCATGCTTGCCTTAGGACTGATGACATGCTTATCAGGTTAGAACTCTTTGCTGCCTTTCTCAGAATTTACTGATTAAATGTATGTATATAGTCTGTCATTCTTAAATCTTAATCAAAGTGAAAATGAATGCAGCAGGTATGCAGGATTTGTTAGTGATTCTTTTCTATATAGCTTTAAGAGCTACCAGCTTTTTTTTGTCGTCCCTTCTAGTATTAAATTTTATGCCTTTCAAAGTAAATGCAATGGGATCTTATAACTCCATTCTTTAGTTGAAGAAAGAGGGCCCAACATGTATATTGATATAAATTGGACTCTCTTGGACTTTTGCTTACATACTGCTCTGTAGGTGTAAATGAGATTAAGGGCCAGGTTCTGTGATGCTTTTTCTGTGCAGTACTCAGAAAAAGTAGCCAGGATCTGGGAGGGGAAGGTAACTTTAGACATCTCTGGGATTCTGGGCTGGTGCTGCCCTCAGTGTAAGTTAGAGCAGCTCCAAAGGCTGCTGTCATAGCAATTTACCATAGCCACCAACACGGTGCTCTGTAGTTCAGAATACAGGAAAACAAAGTGTTTTTAATGTTCTGTAATAGGTCTCTGAACAGTTAACTTTGCTAAGGAGCAGCACTTACAAATAGTAACAATATCAATGGTCATCTTGGTATTATTTAACATATAATATAACTTATTTTCTTTCAGTTTTATTTGGCTATGCCACCACAGTTATCCCCCGAGTGTACACATACTATGCATCAACTGCACTGTTTGCAA
Source organism: Dermochelys coriacea (assembly GCF_009764565.3). Taxonomy (NCBI): domain Eukaryota; kingdom Metazoa; phylum Chordata; order Testudines; family Dermochelyidae; genus Dermochelys; species Dermochelys coriacea. The sequence continues at coordinate 91,662,849 of NC_050071.1, read as the reverse complement.
TTTTTGGCATCAGAATGCTTCGGGAAGGCTTGAAGATGAGCCCAGATGAGGGTCAGGAGGAGCTGGAAGAAGTTCAAGCAGAAATCAAGAAAAAAGATGAAGAAGTAAGTCATAAAGTACCTAGAAGTGATGACTAATGAAACAGTTAGGCCAGTTAAAGTTGCACAATTAAGGAAGAGCGGGCATGCGGATTGCTCAGTGGAATACGTGTGTATTAAGAGTCTGATGCAACAAATGTGTGGTTAACGATAGCATGAAAACAGACAGAAATGTCCCTCTTCACCATGGGACCACATAACAGAATGCCCTCTCTGCTAATTTCCTGAAGACTGTTTTAACAGCTGGCTGTAATTCTCAGCTGTATGTCTGCATTTTGAGGTGGGAGAGAGAACTGAATTACCTCTTCATAGAATTCATGCTTGAAATATGTATCTCTTTCACCTTGGGCTTTGCCAGCCAGAGTGTTGACACCTACCATTGCTGCTGCTTTTTTTTTTTTATAACCGTTAGGTAGAGTAATACTGAAGCTAGTGTTGCTGCAGGTGTCCTTCTGAATGTAACTTAAGCAGAATACTGCAGCTGTAAGGAATACAGTTAATACAATTTATCTGGAGCGTTAGTTTTATTTCTTGTCACTAATTTTACTGTCTTCCCCTTTCCCACCACCGTTTATCACCATAATAATGCAATCAGTTTCTTCTCAATATAATTAAAAATAGCATAACTCATTATGTATCATTTTCTAAAATAAACTATTTTTCCTGCTTTAAAATGCTTGTCCTATGTTTCTGCCTACTTCGCACATTTGTAGTAGGAGCTAAATATTTGGATTGTCTAAATGTGCAGTTGCACAGCTTTGAGGCAGACAGTAACTTGGAGGAAAAGAGTAAGTGTAGATATATAAATTGTAGGTAACCTTGGGTGGTAGGCAGTATGTTATATTCAACAGCTAAGTGTATTGTTCAAAGTCTAACTGTCCTGGATATTAAATTATTGGGTTTACATTTGAGCAGTATTTGCATTGGGATATTTGGATAATATTTCAGTTCTTCTGATGGATTTCTTGTTTTCGTTTCCAGTTCCAGAGAACGAAACTGTTAAATGGGCCAGGAGATGTGGAAACAGGGACAGGCACAAATATACCTCAGAAGAAGTGGCTGCATTTTATTTCTCCAATTTTTGTTCAAGCTTTTACTTTAACGTTTGTAGCAGAATGGGGTGATCGGTCTCAATTGACAACAATAGTTCTGGCAGCAAGAGAGGTGAGTGTGATTGATGCAAAATGCCCACTGTTCTTTTGTCCTGTTTTTAATATTGGCAGCGGATGAGGTGGAGAGGCAGATGGTATATCCTTCATCAGCACATCAGATTCTTCCTTGTAGTTTATTAGATATATCCAATTAATGTTGGGAGCATATGGAGGCATGAATCTGAAGGCAGTGTGGTTATTTCTGTGCATCCTCAATACTTAAGGTGCTATTGCTGTTACAGACTCCCTCTAAAGATACAGTTATATTGTTTGCTGCATGGTTTAGGACTGCAAGTGTCATTTCAGAAAAAGCTGTTTCTCTCTTCAGCTGTACAGTATAAGAGATGGTTATTGCATGGAACAACGTGACAATCATTTAAGAAACCTTTTCAGAAATGGTTTCAGAGTAGCAGCCGTGTTAGTCTGTATTCGCAAAAAGAAAAGGAGTACTTGTGGCACCTTAGAGATTAACAAATTTATTAGAGCATAAGCTTTCGTGAGCTACAGCTCACTTCATCGGATGCATTTGGTGGAAAAACAGAGGAGAGATACACACACACACACACACACACACACACACACACACACACACACACACACACACACACACACACACACACACACACACACACACACACACACACACACAGAGAGAGAGAGAACATGAAACAATGGGTTTATCATACACACTGTAAGGAGAGTGATCACTTAAGATAAGCCATCACCAGCAGCAGGGGGGGGAAAGGAGGAAAACCTTCCATGGTGACAAGCAGGTAGGCTAATTCCAGCAGTTAACAAGAATATCAGAGGAACAGTGCGGGGTGGGGTGGGGGGGAGAAATACCATGGGGAAATAGGTTTCGGAGTAGCAGCCGTGTTAGTCTGTATTCGCAAAAAGAAAAGGAGTACTTGTGGCACCTTAGAGACTAACAAATTTATTAGAGCATAAGCTTTCGTGAGCTACAGTAGCTCACGAAAGCTTATGCTCTAATAAATTTGTTAGTCTCTAAGGTGCCACAAGTACTCCTTTTTCTTCATGGGGAAATAGTTTTACTTTGTGTAATGACTCATCCATTCCCAGTCTCTATTCAAGCCTAAGTTAATTGTATCCAGTTTGCAAATTAATTCCAATTCAGCAGTCTCTCGTTGGAGTCTGTTGTTGAAGCTTTTTTGTTGAAGGATAGCCACTCTTAGGTCTGTGATCGAGTGACTAGAGAGATTGAAGTGTTCTCCAACTGGTTTTTGAAAGTTATGATTCTTGACGTCTGATTTGTGTCCATTCATTCTTTTACGTAGAGACTGTCCAGTTTGGCCAATGTACATGGCAGAGGGGCATTGCTGGCACATGATGGCATATATCACATTGGTAGATACGCAGGTGAAGGAGCCTCTGATAGTGTGGCTGATGTGATTAGGCCCTATGATGGTGTCCCCTGAATAGATATGTGGAAAGAGTTGGCAACGGGCTTTGTTGCAAGGATAGGTTCCTGGGTTAGTGGTTCTGTTGTGTGGTGTGTGGTTGCTGGTGAGTATTTGCTTCAGGTTGGGGGGCTGTCTGTAAGCAAGGACTGGCCTGTCTCCCAAGATCTGTGAGAGTGATGGGTCGTCCTTCAGGATAGGTTGTAGATCCTTGATGATGCGTTGGAGAGGTTTTAGTTGGGGGCTGAAGGTGATGGCTAGTGGCGTTCTGTTCTTTTCTTTGTTGGGCCTGTCCTGTAGTAGGTGACTTCTGGGTACTCTTCTGGCTCTGTCAATCTGTTCCTTCACTTCAGCAGGTGGGTATTGTAGTTGTAGGAATGCATGATAGAGATTTTGTTGGTGTTTGCCTCTGTCTGAGGGGTTGGAGCAAATGCGGTTATATTGTAGCGCTTGGCTGTAGACAATGGATCGAGTGGTATGATCTGGATGAAAGCTAGAGGCATGTAGGTAGGAATAGCGGTCAGTAGGTTTCTGATATAGGGTGGTGTTTATGTGACCATTTTTATGGCTGAATTAGAACAACGCTTCCTCAGCTCTCGTCCCCTAATGCCCCTACTCTACTTGCGCTACATTGATGACATCTTCATCATCTGGACCCATGGAAAAGAAGCTCTTGAGGAATTCCACCATGATTTCAACAATTTCCATCCCACCATCAACCTCAGCCTGGACCAGTCCACACGAGATCCACTTCCTGGACACTACGGTGCTAATAAGTGATGGTCACATAAACACCACCCTATATCAGAAACCTACTGACCGCTATTCCTACCTACATGCCTCTAGCTTTCATCCAGATCATACCACTCGATCCTTTGTCTACAGCCAAGCTCTACGATATAACCGCATTTGCTCCAACCCCTCAGACAGAGACAAACACCTACAAGATCTCTATCATGCATTCCTACAACTACAATACCCACCTGCTGAAGTGAAGAAACAGATTGACAGAGCCAGAAGAGTACCCAGAAGTCACCTATTACAGGACAGGCCCAACAAAGAAAATAACAGAACGCCACTAGCCATCACCTTCAGCCCCCAACTAAAACCTCTCCAACGCATCATCAAGGATCTACAACCTATCCTGAAGGACGACCCATCACTCTCACCGATCTTGGGAGACAGGCCAGTCCTTGCTTACAGACAGCCCCCCAACCTGAAGCAAATACTCACCAGCAACCACACAACAGAACCACTAACCCAGGAACCTATCCTTGCAACAAAGCCCGTTGCCAACTCTGTCCACATATCTATTCAGGGGACACCATCATAGGGCCTAATCACATCAGCCACACTATCAGAGGCTCCTTCACCTGCGCATCTACCAATGTGATATATGCCATCATGTGCCAGCAATGCCCCTCTGCCATGTACATTGGCCAAACTGGACAGTCTCTACGTAAAAGAATGAATGGACACAAATCAGACGTCAAGAATTATAACATTCAAAAACCAGTTGGAGAACACTCCATTACAGACCTAAGAGTGGCTATCCTTCAACAAAAAAAACTTCAAACACAGACTCCAACGAGAGACTGCTGAATTGGAATTAATTTGCAAACTGGATACAATTAACTTAGACTTGAATAGAGACTGGGAATGGATGAGTCATTACACAAAGTAAAACTATTTCCCCATGTTATTTCTCCCCCCCACCCCACCCCCGACTGTTCCTCTGATATTCTTGTTAACTGCTGGAATTAGCCTACCTTGTTTGTCACCATGAAAGGTTTTCCTCCTTTTTCCCCCCCCTGCTGCTGGTGATGGCTTATCTTAAGTGATCACTCTCCTTACAGTGTGTATGATAAACCCATTGTTTCATGTTCTCTGTGTGCGTGTGTATATAAATCTCTTTTTTTTTTTTTTTTTCCACCAAATGCATCCGATGAAGTGAGCTGTAGCTCACGAAAGCTTATGCTCTAATAAATTCGTTAGTCTCTAAGGTGCCACAAGTACTCCTTTTCTTTTCAAAAACGTCAGGCTAAGCAGATATTGCTATTAAAACTATTTATAGCTTTAAAGAGGAACTTGTAATTTGATCAATCCTTAAAACTGTTAAAAGCTGATTGTTTCTTAGAATCCAAAATGCATTATCTTATTAGATGTACCACCATTAATTGTAAGCTGCTTTGAAAAATAAGCATTGAAATGCTATTTCTATCGATGGACATCAACAGTGCTGCTAAAGCAAGAAAGACAATGAGAAGGGGAATCCAGGTAAGCTTCTGGCCTGTTGGAAATGGAGAGGGAAAGATAATCTTTCTAGATAGGTTCATACATGCTGCGTTTCTCTTTTCTATTATATATTCTTATTACACACACACAAACATTATGCTTGCAAAATCAAGCACTCAGAAGGTGGTAGGAACTACCAGAACAAAGGTGGTGCGTGCAACCTTAATTTGGCCTCTTTGTGTATATGCATTAGGATAGTATTTAATTACATTATTACACACTATTTTTCCACAGGACCCTGGCCTTTCAGTGCACAGGATGGAACTGCCCTGGAGACGAGTATTTCACAAACCCTGACTATCTTTACAACATCCCTATGAGACAAAAAGTTTAAGATCAGAAGTAACCATGAATATTTGGTGTCCAATTTGAGACTCCCAAGATCTTCAAGCTTGTGTAGTGGAGGAAGCTGTTGTCTTGAGACCCTTGCTTCCTTTGTTGCAGAAGTTGGAAGATGTATAGTGAATGAGGCAGGGGACTGCCAGAAGAGAAAGGAAGGTCTTGTGGTTAAAGCAATTTGGTGATTTCCTGGAAGATTTGGTTCTATCCCTGCCTCTGCACAGAGTGCCTGTGTGATGCTGGACAAATTGCTTAAACAAAACTTTTCATAGGTGGTCACTAATTGTGTTTCTAACTTTCCAGGTACTCATCTTGAGACCCTGGATTCTGATTTGCAGAAGTGCTGAGTGCTCACAACTGCAACTAAAGTCCAATGGGAGCTATGGTTTGAACATGTAAAGTGCTATATAATGCTAAGTTTAATCAGGTGTTGGGAAGTATCAAGTTGGACACCCAAAATTAGTGGATGCTTTTGACCTTACACACACACGGCCTCATAGTTCCTCCCTCACAGGGGTGTTGCGGGGGTAAGTCAATTAATGTTTGTGAAGGACTCCAATACCATAGTGATGAGTGCCAGAGAGAAACACATGAGAAAATTAATAATTCTGTCATCAGACCAGGGTTTGAATAGTGTGGATTGTTCAAATATGTATTCAGATATGTTCAAATAGTATTTGAACAATGAGGAGAAAACAAAATATTGAGTAGCCCCTCCTTAAGTGAACCCTATCTATTCCGGGCACTGAAGGAGGCAGGCATCCTGTGATCATGTAACTAGATTAACTATGTATGAAGTGAGCTGTAGCTCATGAAAGCTTATGCTCAGATAAATTCGTTAGTCTCTAAGGTGCCACAAGTACTCCTTTTCTTTTTGCGAATACAGACTAACACGGCTGCTTCTCTGAAACCTGTCAAAATAATCATAATGGTGAATTAAGGTATCTCAGGCAACCTGAAGTTTGGCATTCCTAACTTTTGAATGCTCAACTCTGGAACTTAATGTATTGTAAAAGTAATTTTTATGTTCAGTTTCCTAGGTTTTAAAAACAAACTGGGAAAAAATAAATTCCATCATGTAGCATGACATTGACACCCTCGTGGGTCATCAGCAGGGTTGGAGCCTTTAGATCAACCACACAAACCTCTACCACTTGAGCTAGCAGAATAACTAACTGATAGCAGTAGTAGGTTGTCATCTTCTGTGTACCAGCACTAGCTGCATATGAAATACATTTTGCCAGAGGGTTTCACAGATTTGCTGACAGCAGAGGACTGGTGAGACTCAGGAATTTTGGGTTCCATTCCAGTCTGTGGAGGGGAATGTGTTCTTTTGCCCGTTCCCTCCCCCCAAATGTGACCCCTTTTTGCCTTGTCCCCTCCATCCTTTCCCTGTCTTGTCTCTTCTGCACCCATGGCTCCTCATCCCAATCCAGTTCTCCCTTGCCTAGCCTGTACATGTCTCCCCCTCTCTGGGCTCCTTGTCCCATCAGTTGCTTTCTACATCTCCATGGATCCTTGTTCTCGTCTCCTTGCCTAGCCAGTCGCAATCTACTCCCCTTCTGGGTCTGATGTTTCCCTGAATAGACTTTTTCTTCTCTTTGCTTTCTAGAGACTCTCTCCTCTTCCCCTCCCCAAGCATTCCTTGTAGGGAAGAAATACTGTCATTTCTTTTTCCTTCTGTTGAGAGATCTAACACCTTTCTTTCCTAGAGGAAGTACAAAAAGTTTCAAAAGTACAAATGACAATTAGGCACCCAGCTGCTACTTTTGCCTTTTGAAGATTTCCCCAAGTCATTTTTGGTGTTAAAACAGTCTAGGATTGTTAATTATATTCCCGACTACTGTAAGAAGGTAAGACAGAAGGGGAGAGTACCTTGAGAAGCTATGTAACAGTTACTGCCGTGTTTATTCTCTATAGCAGAGCAATTGTCATGTCTTTTTTTATTTTCCCTTCTAGTAATCTTTTTAACAAAAATAATAGCTCTAAAGCCTTCAACTTTGTAACGTGGTTTTATGCAGTCGAAAACTTCATCCGGTGATGTTATGGTTGTGACTATTCTGGTAAACCTAGAATAGAATAACAATTTCCATCTAGGCTAAAACTTGGTACCTGTATTTCCAGTCCTAGTCCCTCTGATATCATACTTCTTTGGGTGGCCTCTTTAGAGTAGGTGCACTGGCCTTGTGGACCTTGACAAAATACTTCTGGTAACTAGCATGCGCTCTGACTACCAAAAGTTCCTCTTTACAGTTTCAGTTTGACATTTCTTAACTTTTGAGTTAGTGTTCTTCTAATTGTGTAGTGTTGCTTTGCTTCTAGCCAGCTGTCAGCCTCCACCCTAGAGGTGGCTGCTTTTCAGTGGTGGGTAAACAAAGTGAATTCTGGTTGTGTGTGTTAAACCACTTAAAGATGGTCGAAAAGTGCCATAATAGGCTTCTCCTGATTTATCAGATTTTAAGTCTTTTTTTCTTTTGTGATTGTTCCTCAGTAGGAAACAACTGCTGTTGAGCCATGCAAAACCCCTCAGGAGGGTTGATGATATTCTCTGGGGGTAACCTTGCCTTGCAGCAAACTAGGAAAGCATAATTTTTTTTCCTGGTAGACTGCTGTTTGAGCCTTGTAGGGTTTCAACTGTGCTAATGTTGATCGTTTTTGTGTTTGCATAGGATCCCTATGGTGTGGCAGTGGGAGGAACAGTGGGACACTGTCTATGCACTGGGTTAGCAGTTATTGGAGGAAGGATGATAGCACAAAAAATTTCTGTTAGGACTGGTAAGTGAAATCTCATTCTAACTGAAAAAAGAAATACTGAACATAACTCTAGCTGGCTTCAGGGACCATCAGAATGAAAATGATGGTATGCACACTTGAGGTGCGGTTAAAGGCAGTGGTTTTTAATGCTAAAGAAGGTATGTGAAGGAGCTTAAATCAGTGTGTTTAACTTAAGTTTTGATTGTCACACTGTGAAACTCACCGGAGGCTTTTATAGCTGCCTTTAGGACTTCACTTCCACTTCGCCCTCTTCCTCTGAAGACTTGATCCTCTGATTTTCACATGACTGCACCTTCTGCACTGGAGAGCTCTCAAGGTATATCTACACCGCACACTTCTTCCAGCAGCAGATAGAATACATACATGGCTTGTTCCCCCAGCATGGGTATAAATAGCACTGTACATGGTGAAGCATGGCGTAGGGGAGTAAAGTGAAGACACACTTGAACCATGTGGTATGTACCCTACATGGTTCTCTACTCGCCCAAGCAGTGCCGCTCCCATTGCTGCTGTTTTCACACTGCCTCCCTGTTGCCAGAGTCTATCCACGACATGCGGAGCTACACACCACAGTGTGGACACAGCCTACTTTTCACTGCACACATAGCCTACGTGCCACCGCAAGTAGAACCAGCCAAGCTAAGATTGTGCATTCCTTGCAGCGTAGTGTTGTTGGCGCTATGGAGGAGCTCAGTCCAGGAGCTCAATCGTAATCATGTTTGGTAATATAACAAGTCTTTTCTTACTGTGATTTGAGTTTCAGGTAGGTACTGAATTCCAGTATCAGGGTTTAAAAGTAAATTAAGATGAGGCGCATAATTCACCTCCTGGGGTATGGAGGTGGAAGAAAACCTTAAGCATCTAAGAAACGCAAAGTATGCTGTCTGGCAAACAGCAGCAGGGATTCTACCCTCTAGGAGTTTAGACTGGGTCTAAGGAGGGGGATTAAGGAGGTTAGGCTATCAGAAAATCCCAGCTCTCTCTCAACCTTTTTTAGAGCTATTGTACATGTACTACTTTTTCAGAGTATCAGCTGTGCATAGAGGGTGTTTCTATAATATTTTTGACTAACAGGGATATGCCCATCTTGGAAGCAGGCCACAGCTTGTTCCAAATGTAATTAGTCTTATTTTCTTGCCCCCGGAAAAGGTACAAGACACCAAGAAAATTCATTTCTGCAGCAATAACGTGCACACATTTTAAAAGTAAACACTATATTTGTGAAACTGAGATAGTCCTCTGTTTACACTGGCCAAGGAAATGTTAGTATCTCATTAGCAAATAGTGACTTATGATGCTGCTGAGAAACATCATGATACAATTTCTCTGGTCACTGGAGTTGTAGTTGTAATGTTTCTGAAGTCAGATTTTTGGTGTTGGTATAATCTGGAGAACTGTGCTAGTGGTGCTCATCAACATTTGCTCTTTGTGACTGCACCTTTGCCTTAATGTAGAGTAAAGTAGGGTTGTGTTTGGTGTCTGTTTGTTTTGTTTTTTTTTTTTTTTTTTTTCTTGCTCCTCTCAGCCAAAACTTCTCAATTCTGGGGGAGCAGGCTACATTTTATTCTGGCTTATGTATATTAGAGTTAAAACCAAGTTTCATTTTAAGGATCAAAATTTATCCTTATTTACATCAGTGCAGCTGGACAGTAGGATGACAAAAGAGAGACCTTGGCAGGGTGCTGCATGAGCCAGAAATAACTTCTTGTTCAGGCAGTTTAAATAACCTCTGAACTGTGGAAGTCAAGTCCATGAAAATGGACCCCTCATGAGGCATGGTAGAAGTGAATTTAACTTGTTTTAAAACTATTTTTACCTGTACAACATCTAACTTTTTTCTTTTTTGTCTTTCAGTGACAATCATAGGAGGCATTGTTTTCTTGGCATTTGCATTCTCTGCACTATTTATAAGCCCGGAGTCTGGTTTTTAACAAGCTTTTTTTCATTGTCTTTAAAAAGCAAGGATCGGGAGCAACAAATCTGTCCTTGTGTGTTGCTGTATATAATGTACAGGTATTGTTGCTAAACACGCACTGAAAATGAGATACTGCACTTCTATAGCAATGCATTTGGCACATTCATGGACCCTATGCCATGAAGATCTGCTTCCTGTCTGGTTTGCAAGGTGTATTTAGGTGGTGGTTGGGTGCCCCACAGGATTTGAGTGGCTTTCTCACTTGCTGAACCTGATCAGATGGGTTTTGAGGATCTGCATCCACAAACATGAGGCTTCCTTCCTCTGTTCCACATGATCACTATTGCTGTCCTAGAGCTTATCCATCTGGCAAGATGAGCTGCCACCTTGCCAACTAGCATTATGCTGTTACAAATTTCCCAATATTAAGGAGAAAATCGTTGACTCTCACACTTCACTTCCAGGATGCCCTGGTAGCCTAAGAAACCTGAGGGCAGCTCCCATGCCATTAAGTGACTGAGCCACCTATTGAAATGTTCAGAATTAATTTAAAAAGGCAAATATCTTAATCAGGGTCTTTGGTATGAAGTCAACAAAAGTGCTGACTCACGACGTACTGTTTTCAACAACAGACAATCTGGCTAGATCTGATTTTCTTTATTAAACAATTCTTTTTTGTATTAATCATAGTAATAAAATAGTCAATATTTGACAATGCTGCATTCCCAAATTTGAACAATAATGCAGTTCTTGTAGATTAAGATATATTCATTTTCTTTAATAGTGTAATGGGGGGAATGGAAATAAACAGTGGTGTCTCCATTTTAGTTACTTTCAACTTTTTTTTTGATGGTGGTTCATTTAATTCCCTTAGCAGAGAGCAAGGTAATGGCTGCTTGCATGCACTGAGGGAGAGGTTCACTTCTTATTCAGGTACGGTTGAAAAAGGCAGCTATGTTGATTTTGTGTTTGGAGCGATAAGATGTTATGACAACTTTTGCACAGCTTCGTTACTGGAATATACCTGTAAGCACTCTGCTGTTTATACAGTGTGAAGCTGGCTTCTGAATTCACACCAGGTCCATGGCGTATAATGCAGTGTTTTAAGTTGAAATACGTGAAGTAGCAGACTTCTGTAAAGTGCAGTCCATGATGGCTGGCTTTGGCAGGTGCCCTAAGACACACACAAATACTGAGTCTGACATAGTTGTAGGCTTGAAGTGTAACTTTCACAAACACTTGAACTGGAAACTTCTTGGAGCAGGCAAACCTTGATCAAAAAAGCAATGGTCTAGATGCCCTCAGATTATAGCATGTATGTACCAAACTAACTGTACCTTTAACTGTAGTAATTGCCTTCCCCCCCAGCACTTACTCTAAGATGTTCCTCTATATAACCCCCAACAACAAAAACCTAAATGCACCCCTCTAAAGTGCCTCTTTGACTAATCTTTCTAACAATTAATTGCAAGCAGATTAACATTTACTTTAGTATACTTGCATTTGAAGTGGGTTATTTACACCAACATCAAACTTGCCAGAAAACTGAACCTCAGCATATTTTGTTTGGATTAATTTGCTTTTTTAAGGTTTCTGAAGATCTGTGGAAAGTTATAGAAATAAAGTGAATCAAACTATGGTCTTTTAGCCTCCCATCCTCAAACTCCTACTAACTGTACTAAAGTTTCCAGATCAAGATACCGCTTGCCACTTCGGAAGGGGTCTGAAGGTGGTGACTTCAGCATTGCAGATAGGGACTCTGACTAGTCTAAATAGCTGCTGCCTCTTTAAATTTAAAGTCCTGAGGCTGCCCAACAACTGAGTCCTAGTGTGACTTTGTTTCCTAGCCTACATGCCCATCTATTAACAATCCCAGAGATGTGACCTGACCACACCTGCATGCGAGCATCATCCAGGCTCAACTCCAGGTTGGAAAAACGGCTTTAAGGGGCTGGCTTGGTGCTTCTGGGAGAAGCACAGTACTTGCAAGACTGTAGTTGGAAAAGCCCCTGCTCCAGCCTGTGGTTTTATGACCCTAATGCCACAATCCTTGGCCTTCAGGAAGTGCACCTAACTCTGTTTTTAGAACTGGGGAAGGAGGTGGCACAGAACACACTTTGGGCTAGATTCACATTAAAGTTGTGTCAAAACACTTACAGCTTAAGTGCCTAGCAAATCGCTGGGATATAAGCCTTGGTTAGGTGCCTATACAATGACTGGGAAGAAATAGGATTCACAAACGCCTGCTAAGCAGGGAGCTACACCTGAGCTAGGCTGTGGTGTTCTGCCCCAGCGAGATCACTTAAGAGATTAAGGAGTCTGCTATAAATACCCATTTGGCTTTTAGCTCATGCACTAAGCGAGGGGGTCTCAAACTCAAATGCCCACGAGGGTCACACCACTGATCACCCCCCCACTCTATCTCTTCCATGAGGCCCCACCCCTTCCCCAAAATACCCACCCCCTCACTGCCCCCAGGGGCACAGGGTGCATCAGGAGGTTGGGGTGGGTCAGGGGGCTCAGGAGGTTGGGGTGTGGCATGCGTCAGAGGGTTGGGGTGCAGGGGGGTGTGGGTCCAGGCTGGTGTGCACCGGGGGCAGGGCAGGCTGCCTGCCCTGCCCCACGCTGCTCCAGGAAGCAGCCGGAACCTGGGGCAGGGGGCACAGGGGTCTATGCGTTGCCCTGGCTACTCCTCCAGGTACCTTCCCTCGAAGCTCCCATTGGCCAGGAACAGGGAACCGTGGCCAATGGGAGCTTCGGGGGAGGTACCTAGAGGAGCGGCCAGGGCAACACGCAGACCCCTGTGACCCACCACCCCCAGGTCCTGGCTGCTTCCTGGAACGGCGCAGGGGCAGGGAGCCTGCCCTGCCTGTGGTGCACGCTGGGCCAGAGCTGCTCTAGGTAAACGCTGGGGGAGGGGGGCCTGCGGGGAGCTGCAGAAAATAACCCCGCAGGCCGCTTGTTTGAGACACACCCACCCCCCCGCACTAAGCTCCAGAGTTCCCTGGTTCGAGCCTGCTCAGCGAGGACCGGGGGTCTGTGGGTGTTACAATGGCAGACGATGAGAGGCGTCTGTGTGTCCTACAACCAACCCCTCTTCCACAGTCGAGACTGGTGGGAGGCACCTAGCTCTGCTTGCAACCCTGAGCCAGGCACTTAAGAATCAGACCAGGCGGTGGTGGCTAGGTCTCATACCTTTTCTCACCCAGCCTGTTGGAGACCCACCTGCACTGTAGATTAAATAATTAGAAAGTCGCTGCATTAGGGAAAAGTGAGTGAATGGCTCACGTGGTACAGTACACAAGTGGGAGGCCCAGATCTAGGCCTACTGCTCCAGCTAGTATCTATTTATATACCCTGGGACTACTTTTTACTTCCATCCTAAAACCTCTGCTGAACATTCACATGGGATATCATCCATTAGCTCAGCAGTTCTCCAACTAGGTCATGAACGCAAAGTGGGTGACAACCACATTTTAATCAGGGCTGGCATTAGATTGGCTGGGGGACAAAGCCAAAGCCTGACCCTCATTGCCCTGGCCTTCGGCTTTAGTCCTGGGTTGTGGGCCTAAGGTAACAGGCCCCCTGCCCGGACAATGGAGTGCAGGCTTTGACCTCTCCCACCTGGGCTTGGGTGCGCTCAGGCTTCAGTCCCACTTCCTGGGGTTGTGTGTTGTCAGAAGGGTATTGCAGTGCAATGAAGCTTTAGCACCGAGTCTCGCTGTTCTCCATGCTTGACGGAGGCTACGCTGAAGACACTGGCACTTCATTAGGAAGCGTATGTAAAATCTGTATCGAGCAAAAGCTGGCTGGTGAAAGTGTCAGTTCAGAACACCTAAAGCATATTCATTGCTTCCCTCCCACCCCTTCCCTGGTTCTGAACACAATATTGTTTCTAATGGACACGTTTACTCCCTGAGCTGTATTCTTTTACAACTGTGGCTTTTAAACATCTCATAAGCTCTTCTTAAATTCCCAATTTTCATCTTTCTGCCTAACTGCTTCCTCCCACTAATTTTGCATATCATTTTCCTCAGCCCCCCTTTTGCAGCACCAAGGATATATATTACTGGTTGGGACTGTCCTCAGTGCTCCTAGGGCAGTGGTCACCAACCCGTCGATTAGGGACACCCCCGCCACTCCCGGAAGCAGCCAGCATGCCCTGTGGGAGGGATGGGAGATAGGGGTCTCCACCCTGCTCCTGCCTGCAAGCACTGACACCACAGCTCCCAGGAACAGGGAGCTGTGGCCAATAGGAGTTGCCGGGGCAATACCCCATGCCCCACCACCCCAGGTCCAGACTCAGTGTGGCCATTTAGTGCACTACTGGCTGGCAGGGGGAAGGTGGCATGGCCTAGCTCACGATGGGGTGGAGGTGCCGATGTGCCTGAGTGGGGCTAGGGCAGATCCTAGGATGCCCTTAAATTCAAAAAGTGATCTTGGATAGAATGGTTGGAGACCACTGCCCTAGGGAACACCACTTACAGTGATTAATTCATCTTTATCCACCATAATGAGGTCCAAAAGTTACCTCTCAGTGCCTACAGTATCTTGTGTTATAAACTTCTGTATAATTTTTAGAAACATATTTTACCTGTCTTCCCCCAAATTGAGGCCCCCATACCACAATTTTTCTTTCCATACAATTCAGCCAACTACTTAAAGAGCAGCTCCTCTGGTTCTCTGACCCTCTTGAGCATTGTCAGCACATTGGTCTCTGGGCATTTAAGACCCTGCAGTTCTGAGTGATTAATAACTGTAAACCAGCTAATGGTGTCTCCCTTCCCCATACCTGTCACCCTCTTTCTCCTTCCTAAGTGGCTAGAACTCCTGCTTTTAACATTCCACCCATACAAATCACCACGGCAGGTTTTAGTAATGGCAGTTGTATTCCTCCTTAGCCAAAAGGGTCCAGTTCCTCCTATTACCCAGGCTCCTAGCATTGGGAAATAAGCAATGAAATATCTTGCTGCATGGAAAACAAGAGCCTCCCAAGTCTGAGCTCTGAAGGTGACCTGTGCCTCCCATCTTCCCTTCCCTGGTAACTAACACCTCCCCCTCCCCCTCCTGCAATTAGCCAGTTTCCAGCTAACTCTTTGATCTACCTCCCTAATGATTAAGGCTATGATTTAATCACAGGTATTTTTAGTAACAAAAGAAATATCACAGCCTGAGACCTGTCCATGACTTTTACTAAAAATACCTGTGATTGAATCTTTTTTTTGGGGGGGGAGGGAGGGGAGGAGCACCAACTGCCAGGAGGTGGGGAGGGGAACCCCAGGGCCAGCTGCTCCTCCCGCCACCTGGCACTGCCGCCAGGAGCTGCGGCAGTTCCTGCCACCACCGGGACCACTGCTCAGACAGTCCCCGGGGGCCTGCCAGAGCAGCAGCTGGTGCATCTGGCTGCAGAGCTGCTCCAGCAGAAGCTGGTTTGGGTGTCCTCAGAGCTGTCTGAGCAGCTGGCCCCAGGGCCAGCCACACTGGCCTCCCGCAGAAGTCACGTAGGTCGCAAGAAGCCATGGAATCAGTGATTTCTGTGACCTTTGTGAGAAACACGGAGCCCTACGGCTGCTTAACGTGGAAAGGCTCAATGCAACCTTTCCAGTGACATTAAAGGCTCTTCTATAGAAGAAAGCCTGGGTAACACTGATGGTCCCCATAAGTGGCTGTAATATCCATTAAGCTATGTTCTGGCTTTGGCAACTGACATCTGAAACACTTTAGGAAAGAGCAAGCGACATGTTCATTTACTTGTTCTAGCCCTGGCCCACTGCTTGCCATATTTTTTCCTGGCTCCAGCCAGATGCTTGCAATATAGGAATATTGAGTCCTAAAGTCCTCTACCCTCATTGAATGGCTATTATAAGCAGTTATCTGGAGAAGGCCCATGGGTCTTGCAGATAAGTGCTACTTTAAGAATATAATCAATGACAGGGTTCTAAGTAACAAGGTTAATAGGATCTCCTCCTTGGTTCATGGGAAGGAAACAGATGTAGATGTAATATTACGGCCAAGTGAATAAAAACAAAGGTGAAGCTGTATCAGTGACTAAGCAGCTCACTTACTAGCCAATTTGTCCATAAAACTACAGTGCAGTACTGAGGTGGTGAACAACGTATTCAGGCTTCAGTGCAGGCAAAAACCAAGCTGAAATGTAAGTCACATGGAAAAACACATGAGGTAGGTTTTATTTCCAAGCTTTAATAATGGAAGCAAAAAAAGACAGCCAGAGGGGTAGCTGCTGCTTGGCTCTGTTGTGATGAAATGTAATCCGGGAGACATCAATTATAGTATTTCAAAGGGGGGGGGGAAGAACATAGTATTAGTACAAGCTTGCTTATCTTTTTAAAGCTGCACCAAGATCAGTATTATTAAAGATAACTTGGTAAAACAAAATACTTTGTCTCATTTAATTTCTCTATGTTAAAGAGCACTACAGGGAGATTAAGCTAGCACCAGACTTTTAAACGTCAGGTTTGATATGTTGCTAGTACAAAGTTTTCAATAGAAGCTGGGCAAAAGCAAAGTACAAATACAATCTTCACCACTAATAAAAACACAGTATCAGGAGAGCAATGTGAATGTGTTGGATACGTTCCAGAAAAAGCCTGGTAGTGGGCTTACAGTTCTGAAGCAGGACTACTTAATGGCATTTAGATGTAAATTTTGTGGTCGTGAGAGTCAGTGACTGACTGCACAGGTTAGAACAACGTATTGTACACACTGAACTGCCCTCCAATTATACTTGGAAACCAGCTGGTATCAACCTCGGAGTCCATTCCTGAATACAGCTCATGCTAGATTTTGCAGCAGTTTGAGGCCTGGATTCTGGATCCCTTACTCACGTCCATAATCAATCCAGCTGAAGCCCCTCCTGTATAGTCCCATTCTGCAGATCTTATTCACGAGTTGCCCCACTGACTTCACTTGAGTAAAGGTGCAAGATTGGCCCAAGTCACAAAAGGCCCATTCACCCTACACAGGTTAACATAGGGTCTCATCCTAACCAAAATCACTGTTCATGTTCTGGAGGATTAAATAATGAAATTAAATCTGTTCAGCGCTCTCATTCACACTCTTGGCATCTTTGGCCCCCAAGTCTCACAAGCTAAAGTCACTATTTGGCTTTGTCTTCACAAGGGGCAAGTCTACACTACGGGGTTAAGTTGCCCTAAGTTATACAACTCCAGCTACGTAAATAACGTAGCTGGAGTCGACGTAGCTTAGGTCAACTTATTGTGGTGTCTACACCGCACTGGGTCGATCGGAGAAATTCTCCCATCGACTTAGCTTAGGCTTCTCGTTCCGGTGGAGTACCGGAGTTGACAGGAGAGTAATCTATGGTCGATTTAGCAGGACTTCATTAGACCCGCTAAATCAACCTCCGGTGGATCAATCGCCACAGTATCGATCCCTGGTAAGTGTAGACATACCCTAATACCAGAATAGTTCTATCAGTGGTGAAATACAGCTATGAAGTTTGCTAATGTAGACAGCATTTGCAACACCAGCAGCATTCTTGGGGAAGGAAAAACAGCTTTTCATTCACTCCTGTGTCACCTATCTGTACTTAGCATGTAACAATTTTTTTTTAGTTTCCTCTAGTTGACTAGGATGATGATTTCCCCCCAAATTAACTACACTGATCCAATTCATTTCAAGAGCCAAGCAGTAGTGACAGTAATGGAAAGGACAGTGAATCCATAGCTCTGTACAGCACACTAGTAAGAGTGAAAAATTATTCATTCATGTTGTTTCAACTACTACTCCATGTCAACAATAGAAAATTTACAAAAATTTAACACTTCTATTTTCCAATAGCTCTTTGAGGCAAAAAAAAGTGCTGAGTTAACTAGACTTTCAATTTTTAATCTTTACAAATATTCAACAGTTATGGTCTTGTCTAAGTAAGGTGCTGGTTCCCAAACTTGCACAACTGTGAAATGTAGTTGAACAACACTGCTTCAGTTGTATCAGCAGTTTGAATTACAGCTCTTCTGGTTGATAAGTATAAGGAAATATCAATGTATTTTCCCAAAGTTCTGTTTTAAGAAAACTGATTGTCTTTTTATAACAAGACACCATCATCTGCTGCAGATTTGTTTTTTCAGCTAAAGAATTTGTATGGCTAATTCTACATTAACTTTGCACAAACAGTTTCAGTGCACTCATTGCCAGCAATGGGATTGCACCAGTACAATCTCACTCCCAACATGAAAATACCAACGTTCTGACAATGAAGTGATGTCATAGTTTGCCCAGAAATTAAAAACAAAAACAAACCTTTTAGCAAATTTTCCACATTCCCATCATCTTCAGTTACAGGGTACACTTTTAGATCCAATTTCACATTCCAGGGTAACTCCACCAAAGCCAACCAGAAGTCAGTGGAGTTATTTCAGTACGAGAGCAGGATCTGGCCCAGTCTATTTAGTTAAACCACCACATTGGGTTATACTCTGCCCCAGATCTGCATATAGAACTCCTATTTATGTCCTCATGCAGATATAAAGGCGGCATGAAATCTTTACACTTCATTATTAAAACATTTTAGTTGCAAAGAGTACATGTTCAAACAAGACTGCCTTGATCAGTTTCAAGATAGTAACGAAGACACAGAAATTAGGTCAAATTCTGCCTTCTGTTACACCTACACATCATGAAGAATACACAGATATATCCAAGGGCATAATCTGAACAGGTAATACTACTCTTTGAAAGCACTAGATTATTTTAACTAAAACAGAGACTGCCATCTGTCTTATATCCCTTACACAAAGGCTGAAAACACCACAAGATGCAAGAAACACGGACATCTCTGTAACCTTCAGGACAGGCCATCATTTTATGAAGTGATACAGAAAGTAGTCAAGAAAAGGTGCAATATACATTTTAAATATAGCCCCACCCCCATTTGCCTTATCACTGTTCTTTGTCAAGGTATGGAAAAAGAGATTAAAAAGGAAGTGCCTTTGGTATACTTGTTCAAATGTTAAGAGACCTTTAACTATAGAACCCTGTAGGATATGAAAGTGAAATTAGAAAAGTTACCAGAACCTTAGAAGCTACAAGAAGTAGAATTTCAAATGAGTTACATTTATTCAATTAAAAAACTGACAGTTAGTAATGGTCACATGAACACCAGGGAACTGCATCTACATTTCCTGACGTCAATATGGAGTGGCACTAGTTTTCTACATATACAAATCTAATGCCAGTTAGAAAGTACAAAACCAAATCAAAACCCAAGACACTGTGAAATCAACACTGCTTAAAAACTCAAAATTCAATCCACTTGATATATTTTAAAATAAATAGTTTTATCTCATTTAAAAAAAAAAACTCAGCTGCTTTCAAAGCAGTTACTACTTTAAGATCATTCCCAAAAGTCCTTCATAAATAGTCACCCATTTTGATTGTCTATTAGTGCAGCACCTCTCAGTCTTGGCTGGGATCTCCATATCAGGCAATACAGTATTGGTTCATACACAGTGTTTTGTTTTTCCTTTTTATTTATAGGTACAAATTTAGCATACCATGCTGGCAAAACCCATGCAGATGACAAAGCATGAAGCAAACAAAGCCTGTAAATTACTTGTTTATTAAAGAAAAAAAACAAGGAATGTAGTGTTAAAATCAGGATATTAAAAAAAGGTCTAATGGACAACCAGTTTTAATTTAAATATCTCTCTCAAAGTTTCTCTCATTTACTATGAGCCATTCAACATTCAACTTCAAATATACTGAATACAAAATTCTTTATCCCAATTAGTATCAAATAGTTTTTAACTTTTTCCACTGGGGATGATTAAAAAAAGATTCAGCACTATGTTAGTCTTTTTCTCCCTTTTAGCCAAAAATAATAATTTCCCCAGCCCTTCTCAATGTGTATCTTGTTTCAAGAATGATTTCAAAGAAAGATACTGTACTTACGAATCTAACATGCATGTGCTGACACTGCATGATGCCATGTCATTTAAAATGCACTCATAACTACATCTGGTTTTATCTCTAAGAATGCTAGTTATTCTAGAATTGGGGATTGCAACAGTCTACTAAAGGCCACATCTGTAAACCCGCTACACATATTTTAATGCAAATTATAATCCCAAGGGCCATTCAGAATTACTGAACAGGCTAATAAGCTTCCTGATCATTTCTTTCTCACAGGCAATTGTGCAACTTTAAAAGAAACCTCTAAAAGAAGATAGTATTTATGTAGATTTAGCCTTTCCCAAAGCCATATTAAAACAAAATCAACCAATTTTAGATGCCTTTTTAATCTCACACTTAGAGCCTCAAAGGATCACCACATTTAGAAACACTTTCCAGAAATGCCTCTTTTTGACAGGTTTTCTATATTTTGATTCCTTTGGACCTGTTTGAACCGTTCCATTGCCTAAAATAATTAACTGTTTTCCAAATGTTTTTTTTTCCAGTAAAGTGCTTATCATTATTCCAAACCCCTTTTTTAAACTGCACTACTTGAGTCTTGCGAGGGTTTCTCCTTTTCCCATGAAAAATTGCCAGCATGGGCACTGAGGAGAACTAAGGACGCTACTGAGCACAGTACATCAGCATTCACTTAAATTGGACTATCTTACATGCTTCAAATTAGGCATACTGCTGAATTGGGGCCTATTGTAAAGATATTAGAACATTAACTTAAATGTTGGTTGGCAGCAGGCATAATGCCTACAAAGATAGTGATACCCTGGAGCCATAGCACCAGGAGGTAAACGTCTAGATAAAATGGAAGGCATATGGAGAGTTCTTACTATAATCTTTTCATATTTATATACAAATATAACATATATTAAATATAATATAAAAATAGCTATATTTCTTTTCCCTCTGAAATTCTGAGGCTTTTCTTTGAGTTCTCACTCAACCCAGGCAAACTTACTAATTTTCTCATCAAAACTCTATTAAGAAAATACAGCATGATATTTTACTTAACTGTACGTCACCAAAGCATCCATAATACAAACACTTTCTCCTTCTTAGCCAACTTCCTCACTCCTGTCAGAGTCATTCTGTAACATTACACATCACAGCAGAGAATGCTATGATATCTCTTGGGATGTCACAAACAACAGGTTTGCCACACCTGTGAGTAAGCTGGGCAGAAGCAGCAGGCTGATTAGAAGAGAGAAAGACTGGACCCCAATTTTCTTCCCACTGAAGTCAATGGAGTTTTGCAATTGACTTTAATAGGACCAGAAGTGAGTGCCTTGTTTGAACACAAATCCTTTAACAGTCAGTGAAAGAGAAGCAGAACATCCACACCAATTAGAGTCAGTGAAATACTGTGTGCTTTTTCTGTTTTTTTTTTTTTTTTTAAACATTTGCCTGAATTGCGGCAGAAGCTTTTCAAAGGTATGTAATAATCTTCCAGTCTCTTAGAATTCCCCCTCTTCTCTTTATCAGCTAGCAGGTAAAGAGTAGCTTCATTTTTGGATGACTTTCCCCTCTGAGCTTATGGAAGGCTTCTTGATCAAAGCACAGAATTTTTCCTCTTAGTCCTCTGCCAATAGCTATGTTAATATAAAACCTATCACACCTAAGTTAGGCTGCCTTTTTATTGTCTGACCTACAACAGCATACCACAGTATTTTTTTGGTTGAGAGAGGGGGTTTGAATGAAGCTTATATATAAAACTCTCTCAGCTATCTGCTGGTTATGCTCTGTATTTTCTGTAGCTGCAAATGCTACATCTTATCAGTTGGTTTTATCACCACACTACATTTCTAAGAGTAATATTAAAGTTCTCCTAATTTCCTTCTTTAGTGCTATTTTATTATTGTAATTCGGTTAAAACCTTTATATAACAAGTCTATTTCCCACTAAAAGTCTTTATGGAATGGACCTCTGGTCAATGCAGCTTAAATTTTGGATACAGGCGGAATGCTATGGCAGGATTAGCAAGGCAATTTGAAAAAAATAAATAAAAGTCAATGCAGTTTTGCTTTTCTAAAACTTAAAAAAAATATATGTTTCTAACAATTATACTGGTTCAGGGAATGACAGAAATCCCTTTAAAGAGCATAGAGAGAGAAAGTTTCCTGGATATGTTTAATATTTGTATCTATTCCTACTCCTTGTTGCAAGAGGCTTCCTGGAGCAGAAACCAATCCAGTTCTCTTTGGTTCTTTACTTCTTATGCCTTCTTTCTTTTTTCACTGTGATTCTCCCAGGATCCACTGTTGACCTGTTGCTTTATTGTTTGGGGGAGAGGGGCTAATCCGATGAAGAGATGATAGTGGAGAGGCCAAGGCTAATTTTAAGAAGCTTCAAAAGGTAACTGCATCTAGTGTTCACTAACTTAGCACTACCTTTCAGTCAGCTCTGGTCACCCAATAATACAATCAAACTGTTCCTAATATTTAATATTCCACCACAATTTGGTTACATTCATACAGCTCCTCCCTAATACTCTGACTTAATTCAGCTTCTTGACTAAAAACTTTCCCTCCTCGTGTTAATTTTAATTAATTTTCTCTTTTAACTACCAGGTCTATCTTAGTATTAGCTCATTTTGCTTTGCAGATGTGATTTGTATGAAGTAGTACCATAGAAATCTACTGAACATTTAAAAATTGGAAATCATTTCTGTTGGAACTTTTTATTATCTTTATAAAGTGAGGTTGCCTTCTGAAGTCTTAGTTTAGTGGTATCCCTTTTAAGTCAATACTCGTGTGTTAAACATGCAGTCCCAATCAACTCTTTATTTTTCCATTAAATTCCAATCAATAAAGTAAAATTGGATCTGATCTAATTAAAAAGGTCAGATTAATTTCCCCCCCAAATGACTAATCTCTGTTTTGGAGCCACTAAAGAGTGCTTCTCCTTACTCTTTGAACACTTTACAGGTAAATCATTAGATATCTGTTTCCGTTTCCATTTTAGTGTCTGAGGGGAGAGGCCCTCCTTTAAAAAATGCTCATGATCTCAACTCAGACGATTGTTAAAATACTTGTATATATGAACACAAACAAGATATAGCTATGAAGTAGAAACACGTTTTGTTGAGATTATACTAAGACTTCAAAATTGTAAAATCGTAACAGATTCAAGACAACATAATTCAAGATGTTCAACTTTATCACCTGAATTAAAATCAAGGCACTATGGGTTTCTTGTTTTTTTGTTTTAAAATGACCCTGAATCAGTTTTGTCTGAAGAAAGATCTAATTTTTTAAGGAGAATAAAAAGATTCCAACATATTTTAACAAGTTACAATTCTCACCACAGAGAAGGTGGTTAAAAAGTGCCTAAAATGTTATTAAGTGTAAATATATTGTTGTGCAAATTACTCCTATAACTGACATTTTTAAAAATTACTTTCATGTAGTTTTTTTAAAACCCTTTACATAAATATTTCCAACTATGATCTATATCAAAAGATAGCTTTGGGGAGTAAAATTCCAAACCATCCACAATAAAGCAGTGCAAATTCCTATTTTTCAATCAAAAAACAATGAATAATTGTGAAATGATGGATAATACTTCTGAAATCTGAATGTCTTGAACCCTGATGCGTGACCATCAGTTCAAACAGTTTCATCAATAATTTAACCCCAAAAAATCCACTAACCAGCACACTATACCTCACTGAACAAACTGTGACATCGCAGACAGAGCACAAACAAGAGACTTGTGCCCACATTAAGGGTGAAAATTATGATGCATCATGTTGTAAACAAAAGGGTAGAACAGAGGAAAATATTAGTCGGAGCATGGTGTGAGAATTTAGGGAAACATTCAAACCTACAAACAACAAGATTACATTTTCATGCATCATATAAAATATTTTTGCTCTCTCTCCTTTTATCCAGACATATACACATTATTTTACATCTGTATAATACAGAATCTGATTCCACACAACATTTTGAAAATATTTACTTGTCCCATAATCAACTGAAGAAAAAATTTAAATGTCTTTTGGACTGTATTTGTAGCATTATTGTGAGCAACTGCACATCCATGGTCACATTTGATAAAAACTTACAGGACTGCTAAAGATACCAACATTTTTAGTGCCCTTTTCAATTCACTGACGGTTTGAGACTTGAACTGGACAAGTTATTATGTGGCAGCACATCCTTTAGAACACAGAAACTGGGACAACTACAAGATTGTCAAAGTTGGCCATGTCCCCATTATCTTTTTGCTCTTTGTACCTAAGGTACCTCCACAACATTTTGTAGTAGTTTCTTCTGCAAACAGATTCCCAGAAGTTAGAAGTAGACCTCAATACTGTACTTTATAAAGCCTTTGGACTTCTACCTCTACTATCATCAGTGCAAATGTTTATGGAGCAGCCCCTCCCTGCTGTTTGCTTCTAGAAGAAGTGAATCCCCATGCTACTGTGGCTGAACTTTGGAAGGATCAATCATGTTGTCAGTTCTATGTCGTGAGAGTTGCTGCTGCTGAGATTGATGCTGCTGGTGGTGTGATTGAGTAAAAGTGTTTTGTTGTAGTGGGAAAGCAGCAGAGAGAATAAGCTGAGTTGATTGATTTCCATGAAGTAGCCTGGATGTCTAAAAAGAAATAAATAAAAGAGGATTATTGCTCACACTATGAAAATGCAAGTCTGGTTACATTTTAAAACTCTCACATGAGGTTAAACATCAGTAGGACCACGACTACTTTCACTTATAATTGCACAAAGTGAAGATTCATTCAGAATAAAATAGCTAACTTCAGAGTATTAATATTTTCAGCATCTGACTAACTGTAAAGCAATTTATTGGATCTCGGTATGTGATGTCAATGCTAGGAGCACTATGGCAATAGTTAGAGGCAGAGATACACAGCAATTGTAATTAAAGGCTTTATAAGAACACATACCCCTAATGATCTGAGTATAGTTAAGGTTGACCCACCAACTTTAACTTTGACATTTCAAGAATCTAATTTGCAATTTTAGCATTCTTTTCAGAGAATGCCCATATACATATACACAAACTATTTAGGGATGCTGTAAGGGATTATCTTCCTTTAAAAGGAGGCAAAATTTCAGGTCCAAATAGGTTGACTGTGTGTCTAGTTCAGTGGTTCCCAAAGTTTTTGTTGTAGTAGATTGCCCCTTTAATGGACTGGCAACTGTCTCCTTTCCCCTCTTCCTGAGGCCATCCTGTGAGACGTATTCCAGTACGCTAGTTCTGCAAGGTCACTGCTGCCTCTCCTTTTACTAGTCCATTCTACCTCCTCTTTCTTCCTCTTCACTCTTTTTTGATTTCTCTTATTTTTAGTAAGTATTTTCTTTTTTGCTCTTTTGTTATTCTCAATCTGTTCCTCCGTCCCTCCTTTTCTTTCTGATCAAATCTCTTCTCTCCCCCATGGTGGCTTCTTCTCTCCTTACTCATGAGAAGGCTATTGCTGCTCAGGCATCCACTGGCATCTCCCTGAGGCCCAGACAGCATGTGCTCCTGCAGCTACACAGAAGCAGAGAAAAGACACTTAGGATGGCACGCTGCCTCCTGAGCCAGCTCACACCTTGTTGCATTGTGGGCCACCATGGCAACTGGAGGGAAAACGAGAGGTTCACAAAGAGATGCCTGCCCCTTTACTTAGAATCAGTATGTTTATGGGGAGATGAGGTGGACCCATGTGACAATTTTTCCTGTCCCCCTTGTTTTTCTCCTTTTCTCCATGTCCCACTCCTAGTGTACTCTAATGCCCACAGGCTGGGAAACAGGTTTTTAAGTGCAGTTCTTATGTGTGAACTTGACAATAAACATCGCAAGAGACTTTAAATAAGGTCTACGAAAGCATCTCCTCCAGTGCACATCGTTTGTCTGAGATTAACAAGGTTGCTTATTTAAATAACATTCTCAGTCACCAAACTTGCAGTATGGGCTGAACCTGCTTACACCACTATCGGAAAGTCTGTGCAATCTGACAGAGTTCTAGACACTGCTGCATTACCTGCAAGAACTGCTGCGGGTGCTGCGCCAGCTGAGCTTGAGCCGACTGCTGAACTGTACTGAGCTGCTGTTGTTGCTCTTGCTGACCCTGCTGCTGCTGCGTTATTGATAATGTCTGTGGCTGCTGCTGTTGTGCAGCAAAAGTGGGGTAGGCAGTCACCACCTGCCCCATAAACATAGTGCTTGGTACCATTACCGCTCCACACGCTACAGGGGCCGTGACCAATTTTGTGACAAGCTGCTGACCTTGAGAAAATCTGTTAAAGGAAAAAGACGTCAGAAGGTTTTATCAGCTTAGTTTGGGGAAAAAAAAAAATCTGCTTCAGGTACACTGGGTGAACTTTCCTGCATCAATTTGATTAGGTAAGTGCCAGTTTATCACTGACAGGATCATTCAAGACAAACCAATTTTTCCTTTGCTTACTACAAACTAAAGAAATTCAAATGCTATGGGCTACATGTCGCCTTCAAAGGCCCACCCCCTCCACCTGTGCCTCAACACCATGAGTTTTAATGGAATTACAGGAGTATCCCTTTGCAAGTTTGGTCCTCAGACTACACTAAGTAAAACTGCATGAAATTGTTGGTTTAACTTTTGTCTCCTTTTCCGTAAGATCCGGTGACCACTAAAGCACACAGAGCTCTAGCAAAATCATCTGAATCAACATTGCTCCTTTATATTTACCTGATCTGTCTGTCCTGGGTGAAAGTAGTTACTGCAGCACTCTGGTTATTGTTTTGTGGTAAACTAGATGGAATCTGGACCACATTTCCTGTCGTTGGCTGGGAAATCACCATAGTGTTATATAAGGGGGCTGAAAGCGTATTCTGTGACTGATTGGTAAGAGAAGTCTGTTGATTGTGCCCACTAAGTATATTCTGTTGAGTATGCTAAGAAAGAAAAATATATAAATTAATAACATAAATAATTAACAAATTAATTGAATACAGCTGTAAAAACAAATACCCCTTTCAAACACAGAAGGCACAGCTTGCTTTGCAGGCATAAATAAAAATGCTGTACATGAATAGTTAATTATTGCCAATTCTAAATGTTCTTATATACGCTTTATACTCTCAAAACACTGTACAAGATAAAAAATAATTAATCCATTCCTACAACATCTTTGTGAGTTACGTAAATATATATTATCCCAGTTTTTACAAATGAGCAAACAAAGGTTAAATGATTTGTCCCAGGCCATGCAGTGAGTAAGTGTTAGTGCCAGGATTAGGATCCAGGAGTTTCTCAGTCCCAGTCCCATGTTCCTATTCCAAAACTCTTATAACATTAGGAGAACTGCACAAAAAGGTGGAATAATGGGCCAGGCAGAACTGCAGGTGCAAGCATGCTCAGTCCCTGGAAGTGCTGGGGTGAGGGGAAGACAGAGAGCACGTTACTTTGCACTAGTCAAATCAGCTTTAGTGAGCTCTATGAAGGCACTTTATTGGGACTGAAGGCAACATAGGTCACCATGACAAAAGGCTTTCAAGGGCGGTAGGAATAAAAAAACTAGGGATATGTCAATGTGAGTAGGTAGGGGGTGGAAATCCTTAGGGCTCCAGAAACATGATTCTTGACTAAAATGTTACATTTCTTTATTCATTCAAAGCCAAATGTTCCAAAGATATATTCACATTTTAACTGATCAAATACTATTATTTTAAAGGGACACCATTAACTTTCAATCTGAGTTAAAAAAATGGAGTTTAAAGTATTTTCAGGTATTACACTTGCCCTTATTGTCCCCTACCCAATTCTATGGCTTTACAGTAACATTTTGCTACTTTTAAACATGTTCCTCTGCTGAATGAAAAGGCCACATGAAAAGGAAGAATGATTAGCTAAAGCCTGCTTTTGAGGATGGGTCCTTCCAAAAGAACTACTTGTTATTCACTGCTCATCATTTACACTTGATAATTCTTCTATCAAGAGAAGACTATAAAATCTAAGCCTTTTCCTGAAAGAGAAAACAAAATATTTCAACCCAAAACATTTAGGGTATGCCAATACCGTGTTTCTTGCACATTTAAAATTTCCATTGACTTCAATGGAAATTTTCTATATTGAATCACAGTAGGATCAGGCAGGCCCATAATGGGTTTCAGTTTTGGTTCCACGTGATTATACTGCCTAGCATAGGTACTTAATGACAAACTTTACCTGTGTTGTTGTACTCTGCAAAGGCTGTTGCTGTATCATGTGCTGAGTACTAATATGCCCAGTATTCATTCCGCCTTGAATTTGATTAGCCTGAACAACTTGACCTTGCATGTTTATTGGTGTAAGATGCTGAATGTTAGAAGAGTTTCCAGAAGTAAGCTGCACAGAACCAAAATTTAATCCAGGAGTTGACTGCTGCAAAAACATCTTTAAGAAAATCCACAAATTAGTTTTTTTAAAACAAACTATTGATGGTTTAAAGTATTACGAAAAATTCTTCATACAATACCTCTGAAAAACAATTAAAGACAGAAATATTGTTTAACTGTAGGTGCCAGAGGCTTTATGAGTGTACTATAAGCAATGGATAACGCACGATTAAAATCTCTTTCTTACACGAGTTTCGTTCTGCATTAAGTCATTCAATATTTAACAGAGAGATAGAGTAGTGTAACTCTGGTGTGAAGAGAATTAGATCCCTACATATTTAGTTTAAGATTTGCATTTAAAGAAGTACAAAGACAGCTTGTACAAAATTTTGAAACATGAATTAGAAACTGCATTTCTCTTTCCAATATCTCCAGTAGTTTACTGAAATGAAGGCAGTGATGGGAAAATAATTTTATAACTGACAGATCCGGAATACTATACATAATTTCTTCCCTGGAAATTGACAGTCTGTAGCAATGATCTGTAAGGCAGGGCTTTCCCAATATTATCCATTTTGACTAGATTGGTGGAGTTCAGCATGTAGAAAGTCATTTAAGTCCTTACCAAAAAGTCAGTGTTAATCCAACTGTAACTCACCTGAAGCCCTTGACCATGGACCATTTGAAGCTGTTCTTGAATCTTACGCAACTCTTCTTGCTGCCGATGAATATTTGCCTCTATCATTCGTGTTCTTTGCTCCAGCTGGTCCTTTAGGTGCTGCATGGCTCCCAATTGGGCTGAAAACTGAAACATAGGCTGCAGAGCCATGTATAGGTTAGAAGAGTTTGAATCAGAAACAGACAAACTTGACCTACAAAAGGTAAATCATCCCTTCATAGTAGCAATGGGAACCGAGCCCTATCTAGTAACTTGCTACACTTGTTGTCTATTACAATCTCTAGGCCAGTGGTGCCCAAACTTTTCCTCTCGTGATCCCCCTTACCAGTAATGGAATCTGTCTGTGCCCCCCTCCATTACTCCACAGTTGGCTCAGCAGAGGAGGCTGGCCTGAAGGTGGAGCTGGGGGCAGAACTGGGGATGGGGCGGAGCTGGGGCTTGAGGGGAGCTGGCACGGGGTGGAGATGGAATGAAGGCAGAGCTGAGCTGGGGGAAGAGCATGGGACGGAGTGGAACTGCATCTGGGGCTAGAGATGGGGGCGGAGTGGAGCTGTGGCTGAGGTTGAAGCTGGGCTATGGGCAGGGCAGGAGGCAGAGTGGAGTTGCAGCTGGGGCCAGAGTTGGGTTGGGGGTGAAGCAGGGGGAGGAGCGGAGCTGTGGCTGGGGCTGGAACTGGTCTGGGGGCAGAGTGGAGCTGTGGCTGGGATAGAAGCTGGTCTGGGGGCAGAGTAGGGCTGGTGGTGCTCCATCTCCAGCCCCCATGCAGGGCCCCACCATGCACCCCGCACCTCCTCCCCCACCCCAGGAAGGGACACATCCAACAGTTTGGGGAGCATTACTCTAGGCACAATTACTTAGTTGCGAAAAGTTCTGGGATTAAACATTAAATGTATGTGTCAGAGAACTCCTGAACAAAATAACCCAAACAAACAAAAAACACACACCAACACACAACTGCCCTGCACACAGGTCAACCTCTCAGCAAAAAGCCTGAGCAATTAGATGGGTTTACAATGTAACTTGAAGACATAAAAACTCAGCTGTATATTTCTAGGGACCGTCAGCCTCAGTTGACTTCAACTGTTCCGGACAGGGCATGGAGGATACGGTCTCTTAGATAACCAGGACAAAAGCCATGTAGACTATTATAGATCCCCATTGCCATGCCAATACATTGTGCATCTCCCCTCCTTCCCACCAGAGCACGAATTCAATATTAATCTGATTTTATACTTAGGGCTGGATTTTTAAAACAGATTTTAACTTCTAACATTGACAATTTGTGAAAGATTTGTGTCATTAGCAAATCAGTACAAGTTTGTACTAAATAAACTGCAACAACAATTTGCATCCAGCAAAATTGGCTAAAAATCAATTGTTACACTTATTTAGGGAGAAGTTTATCTTAATTAGGCAGAAGACAGAATGCAAGTAAAGATGACTGCATAAAATAAACTTCCATCACACAGTTCAGTTTATGAGAAAGTCCTTAATGCCCTATTCCTAAATGGGATTATTTGCTGAAAGAGCCTATCAGTAAATATACAAAACTAATCCATACCTGGGACATGCCTGGCTGGATTTGTAATGTTGCAGGTTGAGACATCATTGGCTGTGCTAATGGTTGTCCAACTGACTGGGCATTTAAGGACTAAGATTTAAAAGCATACCATAATTATCCAACAGAACTCGTCTCATGCTAGATATAATTAAATTATTTAAGAGAAACTGTCAATTCCAAGATGGCACAACAGTACATTTTGTTAAAACACACTTTTATATAAACACAAGATCAACAGAAATGTATCTACATTTATTTTTAATATTTCAAGGGGATAATAGTCTTTAAGCAAGTAAATGTCCCCTGCGATGTTTGAAACCGAAATATTGCAGCACTGTGAACATCCAGGTACAAGTGGTTACATGGGGTATCTTTGTTCAAGTTATGATATATGTCAGAAATAAATAAAGAATACGAATAGTGAAAGGGAAACAGGAATTTTAAACCTGTAATAATTGAAAGGTGGTGTTAGTAAGTAAAGATACTTGTTTTCAAACATTTTTAAGTTGACAGCATTCTTTTATTCCTCTTATAAATCATCTCAAACTAAACAATAAACCTGCCTCAAATCAGTCAATGAACAGCTCATAGCAGAGGGCATGTATGGGATTTTCTAATATTATCAGGATTTCAGGAACTATATGAAACTATTCCATAACTTTATTATTGGATGGGTTATACCTAGTTTATGAAAAATTGTATGAGAAAGAAAGCACAGATTTATGCATGTTGTAACATTGTAAAATGCATGACTTGGCCCTTTAAGGGCTAGAGGTCTGGAGACAGTCAACCCTAGTTAATAAGGAAGAACACCTGAGCAAGGACCAGCTCATTCACCTACAAAAATGGAGCAGGAAGCTGAAGAGCAAGAATTCTCAGGGAGACTAGAATGCACTACAGAGGCTGCTGGGAACAAGTAGGCTCCCCCAGAGAAACCTGGAACTTGGGGAGTGAGACTACAAGCAGGAAAGATCTGGAAGTGACCTGATAATGGGGTAAACCAATGAACTTAAGGAAGGACCTGAGAACTTTATTTTGAATGTTTATTAATTTAATAAACTAGACCCCGAGGAGGCGTATGAATAGACAAAAGTGTTTGAGAGTTACTCCAGAAGCCACTTGAAAGGCGACACTGAGATGGGGTCATGGGAGACGGTCACCCAATGACACACATGCTTAACTATATGTAGGGTCCTAACAAATTCACAGCCACGAAAAATGCATCATGAACCATGAAATCTGATTTCCCCAATGAAATCTGGCTACTGTAGGGAAGGGGGGCTCCTACTGTGCGCTGGGCTCCAGATGGTGGTCCTGGCTGGGCTGGGATTTCCTCTTCCCCTGCAGGGGCCACCCACACGGCTGGGTCAGACCCACCTCCAGGAACCTCCCCTGGCTTCAGGAAGCTCCACAGCTGCTGGCTAGTAGTCCAGCTCTGAAGGCAGTGCCAAAGTAAGGGTGGCACACTCCTGGAGGTGGGTCTGACCTGGCCTCAGGAAGAGGAAGAGGAAGTCCTGTCACTCCCCAGCTCCACTAGGACTAGCAGCTGGAGCCTGGTGCGTGGTAGGAGACCCCAGCAGTGGTGCCCCCAGTCCTGCCCCTCCCCAGCTCCAGGCGCAGTGCTTGGGGGCTAAAGGGACCTTGAGCTGGCTGTGTGTGTGTGGGAAGAACAGTGCCCCCCTGACCACAGGGCCCTGAGCAGTTGCTCTCCCATAAGGCCAGCCCTGCTC
Source organism: Dermochelys coriacea (assembly GCF_009764565.3). NCBI lineage: Eukaryota > Metazoa > Chordata > Testudines > Dermochelyidae > Dermochelys > Dermochelys coriacea. The sequence goes on along the minus strand of NC_050071.1, from coordinate 91,630,640 downwards.
CCTCCAAAAGTGACAGCCCCCTCCATACCCTGCGACTCTCAAATCTGTGCTGCTACTGACGGCAGCGCTGGCTTTAGAGCTGGGCTCCCAGTCGGCAGCTGCTTCTCTCTGGCTGCCCAGTTCTGAAGGCAGCGCCCCTGCCAGCAGCAGCATAGAAGTAAGGGTGACAATCCCACGATCCCCTCCCCATGACCCCCTTTTGGGTCAGGACCCCCACAGTTACAACACTGAAATTTCAGATGTAAACATCTGAAACCATTAAATTGACTATTTTAAAAATCCTATGACCATGAAATTGGCCTAAATGGACCATGAATTTGGTAGGGCCCTAACTATATGAGTAGTCACAGTTAGTTTAACATGTAAAATTAAACACACGCATAAGCATTTGTGTAAGTAACCTTGATCATGCAATCTTGGTTATCAAGTACCCAGACTGAAAATGTTTTCACTTCCAGTTCAAACTCTATGCTTTAAGGAAAAAAATGTAAAAAGTTTACTGCAGATTCAAACATTTTCATTTACAAGTGAAATAAATGGATTTTACACAGAAACCCTCCTCTGAAGAGTTACCTGACTACTAAGTGATGACCTCCTTGGTGCAGTCTTTTCATGCCCAGGTAAGTTTTGTCTTGGAGGAGTGCTAGTGTCCATTGTCATCTTTGTTGGCGTTGCTAATGATGATCAATGTAAAAGTGAAAACACATTTTGTTAATAATAAGCCAGATCCTATAACTCCATACACAAAAATATCAAAGGGAGTTTTGCGTGAGCAAAAGCTTCAGGCACATTTTTCAGAAGTACATTTCTATCAGTTGTAATGGTCTGATAGTATGAAATAAGATTTTATTTTAATATCAGATGTTTTAAATGGGTCTCTAGTGGGCAACATTTAAATGTAGAACTCTCTGGATAAACCTGGTACTATCAGGCTGCTGCACTACCATTAGTTAAGCCATTGAGGGGGACATTTTTAAATTCAGTGTTTCATTCAGCTATATTAATAAAGTATTTTAAAAGTTTTAAAATGCATTATTTCAATAAAAACACAGCAAAAAAGGACAGATAGAGTCTCCCCTAATAAGGCAATTATGTTTTCAATGGTTAGCACTTACATGAAGGATCTGAGACTGCCGTATGAGAAGACTTCCTCGAACTCCTGGAGGAAGCAGAAGGTGTACCGCTGTGATCAAATCTTTCCAATGCTTCTTTGAGGCTGACCGTGTTTATATGATTATCAGATCCGGAGTCCTGATTCTGAAAGGGTACGAATAAAAATGATTTTATTTGATGGTTCAGCACATAGACAATAAATATTTCAGTTGGCAAACACAGCTTAGCAAATTAAACAAACATCTGGGCCAATCAAACCTCTGACAGATAAAACTGCAGAAAAAAAATATGTCCTTTTATACTCTACAAGTTTATGGAGTTTCCATTTACGGGGTTTGTAAAGAAAGGAGAGACAAAGCCATGAAAACCCAGAGTCCAAAGATGTGCAGGCAAATCCTGCAACTCTGAGTTCTACACCCGTCCTGTGTTGCTGCACAGACTTCCTTCCCCCTCCAGCAACGTAACTCGCTTCCTGCTCCTGTGTGCTCTTCCTTTCTTGGAGGAGCGAGAAGCCATGCAGGCATAGTTAGTTGTGCCATAAGCAGCATATTTCCACTTGGAAATTTGCCAGACTACCAAGGGAGCACATCATGAGTGTCTGACCCTGACTTACCTTTCTGAGACCCAATATCCTGAACACCTTCAGAGTCTCAACAGGAGGGTATTCATCCAGAAAGTCTTCTGGATGCTCCTGAGAAGTGGGTGGAAGCCGTGTGATGGAGCTATGCTGTCCCCTTCTGCTGATTTCCCTCCCTCTTCCTCCCTTATCTGTTCCTTGTTTTTTCAGATGGAAGGGACTACATCAATCTTTGTGTTTGTATTTAACACTATGGTCCCCAATCCTAACTGGGGCCTCTGTATGCTACTGGAATACATATAATAAACCTAAAAATAATAAAGAAGAACTCCAAGATGGCATGTTGTGAAGCAGTCACCTTTCCTACATCTTCTTAGGCAGGAGATAATAATTCATAGCTAAAAAGCATTACATTAGCTGTAGCAGCAAAGGACAAAAACTTTCCTACCTTCTGATTAAAAAAATAAATAAATCAAACATACAGCAGTACAAAGGGACTATATAAATAAAAAAAAGTTAGGAAGCTCACTTTATTTGCTGCTATCTCTGGAAGAGACTCTTCAATACCAAGTTCTCGCCGTCTTTCTGCTCGAACTTCTGCATAACTATAAAAAGAACAAACCACATTTCTTATACCTCGTCTAAATTTTTTTTTTTACAATAATGTCTTAAAATGTGACCTCCTCAGACATGCTGTTTTGCTCATGGAATAAAGGGTATAAACACACAGGAGGCATTACAATGTCTTTGCAAATTACTATTAGTTAAAATCTTTCCAATGCTTTAAAAACATCAGCAATACAGTTGCCAATTCAGAGAGCTTCTCTAAAATAATAAAAAACAACTGTTACCTTACTACAGTGTGTGTACAGACAATAAACTCTGGCCTGGAATTCCACTGATGATAAGTAATATAGTAATGTGTTTGTAGCCAAATCCATTGCTGCCCCTTTGTCAGGAACCTGTAATAACATGACTTCCCTTTCCCGTATTGCATTACTAGAAGATAAAAAAGAATAAGACTTCTTTGCTTTCACATGTTATGTGAATTCTGTGATGCAATAGTAATTCAATTATTTATATTATTCAGTAAATCTAATCTAAAAGATCTTCACCTGAATTTGACTGACACTAGGACAATGACTAAAAAGAGGAACTACTATTTCAAGTACTACACACAATGGAAGAGAAGGCTTTTTAATAAGTTATATTACAAATTTTTTCAGCTACAGCAGCTATGAATTTGTAATTTCTTTATATTAGATGGCTGTGGTATGAGACCACGTCTCAGGCGCCTGTATATAAATGAACCACAAGCATTTTGCAGCACAAAACTGTGGTCTTGCCACAAAAAGTATCACTTGAGTAAAGCAGGATTTCTGTACCTATCCTGCCCTCTCCACACAATTCAGTATAATTAACAAGACTTTCATATAGCGTACAGATGTTTAATTGAATATGGTTTTTGTAGCACAGAGTTTTGACATTTACTTACAGTGTTCATGACATTTTGCCAGATTTTCTAGGTCATCTACATGATAGTAATCATAGCCCGATGTCCCCAGAACTTCAAATGGTAAATAGCCTATTATTGGAGGTGCCCTAGTTAATACAGAAGTTAATGTTACTTTACTTTTACATATAAAAACAATAAAATCAGTCTTATTCTAGTTCATTTTTACAATATGTTCTCCAAAATAAAACAAACATCCCAACTCAGATTATTAATAGTCAGTGCTGGTTAGAGTATTCTAAAGATTACAGCCAGAATGCTACTATGTACTACTTTATTATAAGGAATGGCACCTGTGATCCAAGAATAGGAACTTCCATTCTAAGCTATGTCTAGATGTGAACTCTTCATTGGGTTCTTCAACAGTGCACATTTCCTAAAAAAACAACAACAAAAAAATCTCTCAAATCTGCTCTATTCTAATTTAGAAGCTCCTATGAAATTCAGACTTACCCAAAGTAGGCAGATAAATCCACAAGAACGTGGCTTTAAAAGTTATTTTTTAGGCACTTTCATTGTTTTTATGTATTTAAAGCAGACTGAGCCAGAATTTGATCTCAATTGTACTAGCTGTAAACTGGCATAACAACTGACTTCAATGAGTAATGCTGGTGTGAGGTCAAAATCAAACCCAATATTAATGACATTGAAACATGCACTGAAATCAATGGCTTTTGAGGTTGCTTCAAACTGTAATGAACTGCAAAAAACTTCTCTGACAGTGTCATCAATATGGAGGACACTCCTAAGTGAAAGTAGTGTAGACCAGATGTCTGCATTGTTTTGGATCAAAAGTTTGTTTCTACTTTATTGGTAGGGTCCCATTATTGGTAATTGCAGAATACTGTATCTTGCTCCAATTTGTGTATAATGCGCATCTGTGCCCTCAACTGATCTTATGTTTCTTACAACAAACTCTGTATGCTGGACAAGTTAACCACTTATTTTCCAGTTTCCATTGTAATTCTTTAGTAAAGCTGCAGCCAAAGGCCTTGAACCATAGATTATATAAAATAAGTGTTTATTTTGGTTAACACTGGAATGGCACCAGGCTGCACTTGGCAAAGTCCCTATAATTAATATCTACTCTGCCCTTAAAAGCTAGTTTCCATCATGTATTAATAGCTATGCAAATGTTCCGTGTTTACACAAAAATTTTTTTTTTTTTGCTGTCAATCAGCATTAGAGCAAAATGCAAATTAATTTACTAACTAAAACATGGCTGTCAACTGGCTAATGTCAAATAAAAGGCCTACAGGATTTGGCCCAATGCCACATTGCAGCAAAACCATGAGCAGACATACACAAAATACCACATTTTATTAGAAACCTTAATTTTTAGACACTCAATTATACACTGTACAAAGGGAATCAAACTGTGACCCTCACACTATTTTGCTGAGTAAAATGGCTGTACTGCTCTTTTTAAACATCTGACACAGATTACTTTATTAGCCAAATAAAAAATAAATAGTAGAACAAGTCCCTCTACAACTCTGCTTAGGGAAAGAAAACTCCTGACAGACATACTGTACTGATCAAAAGTTTAATCATTTTAATTGTTAACTAGTAATTCAGTAAGTTCTGCAAAACATTTAATATTCATGGAAACTTCAAATGAAGTTGCTCAATACTTCACCTCATATGTTGTGTAAAATGTGTAGAGGCAAAAATATACGATTTCACATAAAAAGATTAATGACAGCTTTTAGTAGCAGTACATAAAGTGGTACAGTCACATTGAAAGTTTCATGATCTGAGCACACTTACGTGTTTACCAAGTGTCGTAAACACTTGTTTTCACTTGTGCAGAGGAAAATCCCAAACGTACCTTGATAAACTGAGGTGTAGCTAACCTAACTGTAGCTACAAAGCAAACTCTGTCTTCATATGAAGGCCGCTGGGGCCGCTGGATAGTTCCTTCATAACCGTTGTGCGCGGAGTTGGGGACTGAAGGAGATGGGGTGGGGGGAAGATGGAGAGGGAGAAGAGTTAGGTTATGGCTACACTAAAGAGCTTACAGCAGCACAGCTGTTCCGATGCAGTAAGTTCTCAAGTGTTGCTGCTCTAGGTCAAATGGGAGAGAGCTCTCCCGTTGACTTAACTAATCCACCCCCAATGTGCAGCGGTAACTATGTTGGCAGGAAAAACTCTCCCACAGACATAGCAGTGTCCACACCGGCACTTAGGTCACTGGTGGCTTATTCACACCCTTGAGTGACATACGTTACACCAACGTAAGTGGTAGTGTAGACATAGCCTTAGTTACAAAATATGCCTGGAGGCACAAAGTCGGCAAAACCCCCAACATTAACCTACTGTAAAATACTATAAATTTACTATGAATTATGAGCAAAGCTATATTTAAAAATACATACATGTGGCATATAATTTAATAGTACTAGTCATATCCATGTTATCAAAACCAGCAAGGGACTTCTCTAACAACTAAAATTAGAGTCCAGCTACTTAAATACAGTCATGGACAACAGATGGCTTTAGGAAACCAATAAAAAGCTACAGAATTGCTTCTTAATACCTATGTTAATTGGCTAGATTATTTTAGACTACTTGTTAACAAATGGTTTAAAATTTCTAAATTTTTCATCAGGTTTTGTCATTTTTGGCCCCAATGAAGTAACGAGAGAAAAGTATTACAGTAACTTTTTCCTCCTGAATCCAGAGGTAAGGTTTTCTTTTCTAGACTTTGCTCAGCTCAAGAGAACATCAATCAGTTTATTGATGGAACAATGCAGGGGTCCACTAATCCTCCTACATGATCAAGTATAAACAAGTAAATCGCTCCTATAGAATGTAATTGCTTAAAACCTTTTACCTACATAATACCAATCTGATATAACCTGGGTTACACAATATATCCTAATGGAATATTTTATGTTAAATTTCTTGTCAAAACTGATAAGTTCTACAGCATTTAGGACTTTTCCATCTCCTGCACTGTCTTCCAAATGCAGAATATTTATAACATTCTATTTGCTTACAAAACATATAACAATTTAGGCAGCCCCATCCACACATTTATCTTTTGAAAGCTCAATTTATCTCATACTCTGCAGGAAAAACAGTGCAGTTAAGAGATAAAATCCCCTGTCCTTCTGATACCATATAAAAAACCCAACCAGATGCTGTGGTTTTGTTCTAAGTGTTATATGAAGGATAATTGTTGATTAAAGCACAGGACTGAGTGTAAGGTAGAGATGTAGGTTCCAATTCTGAACCCACTGGAAGCCAACAACAGCTGCAGGTATTCAATAACTCTAAAAAAAAAATCAAGTTAATTAGTAATATACCTAGATATGGATTTAGGCACTTAAAAAACACTGGCATAAATATTTCTTTACCTCATGTCTGCTCTTGTGTAAAATGCTTATTAAAGTGTTTTACAAACATTAACACTCTTTAATGGAAGGACTTCTAGAGCTGCAAGGTACTATTTTTATTTTACTTTCACCGGCTCAGACATTACTGTCTATAATATAATACCAAATATAAAGAATTATTATTTTTCAGTAATGCTAAGGATAAACAACACAACCTGTAATATGGTCTAGTATCTTTCAAAATAAATACCAAAATATTTTAAATATTAGCACTAAGTTTTCACAAAACTTTCCTAATGTATAAACCTTTGGAAAGTGCCTTTAATTGTAGTCACATTACAGTGAAGCATTGCTTACCATTATTCAAAGACTTGAAATTTCCTATAAACTTTACATATTCATATGTAGGTGGTTCTTTTGGGTCTATTGTTCCTCGCAGCATATGGCAACAGAATTCTAGTTGATTTTTTGCTGAAAAAATGTAATGAAAAGGTAGCTTACATGATGAAACATACACCAATAGAGATTCATGTAAAAACAATAATAATTAGCATACATATTGCATAAGAGAGACAAGATAGGTGAGGTAATATCTTTTATTGGACCAACCTCTGTTAGTAGAAGGTACAAGCTTTTGAGATACAGAGCTCTTCTTCAAGTCTGGGGAAGGAAATCAAAGTCTCTGAACTAAATACGAGTTGGGATAGATTGTTACGCATAAGGGGTAAGCATGTTGAAGGAAGTCACTTGAAAAAGAATTGTGCAATTGAGGGTTAAATTGTGATGCATAAGGAGTGTGATGTGGGAGTGTTACAAATTGTTGTAATAAGCCATAAAAGCAGTGTCCCGTTGAGTCCATGATTTTGATGTCTAGTAGGGTTATGAATTTTAGTTCCCAGGCTCACTTTTGAAGGTGCTGTGCCAGTTTTCTTTGAGGATGCATGTTAAAAGATCTGATACTGAGTGATTGCATTGTGAAAAGTATCTGCCCATAGGTGACAGGGTGTTATCATCTTTTATCATTTTTCTGTGTGAGTTCATTTGAGAGCACAATTGTCCGTTTCACTCAAATAGCTGTTATTGGGGCTTTGGTGTGCTGAAAAATTGGAAAACGTCCAGCAGAGGGCAATAAAAATGATTAGGGGACTGGAACATATGACTTATGAAGAGAGGCTGAGGGAACTGGGATTGTTTAGTCTGCAGAAGAGAAAAATGAGGGGGGGATTTGATAGCTGCTTTCAACTACCTGAAAGGGGGTTCCAAGAGGATGGATCTAGACTGTTCTCAGTGGTAGCAGATGACAGAACAAGAAGTAATGGTCTCAAGTTTTCAATGGGGGAGGTTTAGGTTGGATATTAGGAAAAACTTTCACTAGGAGGGTGGTGAAGCACTGGAATGCGTTACTTAGGGAGGTGGTGGAATCTCCTTCCTTAGAAGTTTTTAAGGTCAGGCTTGACAAAGCCCTGGCTGAGATGATTTAGTTGGGGATTGGTCCTGCTTTGAGCAGGGGGTTGGACTAGATGACCTCCTGAGGTCCCTTCCAACCCTGATATTCTATGAATGAATATACCACGTGATAGGCATGTGTAGGACCTATGCATCTTGAAAGGTATGTTGTGGGAGGTATTGATTGTCGTAGAAATGGAGATACATCTGCAGGTTTTGCATCTATTGTTCCAACACGGTCTGGTGCTCCTTTGCGTTAGTGTGTCCTAGTCTGGAGGGGATGTGGGGGAAGGAGAGGGGAGGGGAGAGGGCTTGCTCCTGATGAGGTTGGAGTGTTGTTTTTGAAGGCCAGAAGAGGGGATTCAGGAAAGATTTCTTCCACCAGCTCCTCCTCAAGGAATTCTTTCACAACTAAGACACCACCACCAAAAACTACTACAATCCCACTGACAGGTATAAGAAAAAAGAATCATCTGACTGGATACCCCCACCTCCCAGTGGATAAAATGAAATCCTCCACAAACATTATAGCACCACAGTCTTCCTACTACCAAAAGGACAAATACGCTGCCCCTAAAATCCAACCATCAGATAGTGATCAAACCAAAAAAGGTGGAGTTGCTGTAGTCCTTAAACGTGATGTCAATGAGGCCAACTTCTCATTTAACAACAAACATTTTGTCCAAACCATGGGAACAGCCATGGGTACTAGCATGGCTCCCCAATATACCAACCTTCTCATGTGCCCATTTGAGAAAGAATATCTGGAAAAATGTACCACAAAACCATCAACATACCTGAGATACAGATATATTGATGATATTTTCATACTCTAGACAGAAGACCCAAACTCCCTCATAGATTTTCATCACAACTTCAACCAGAACCCCCATTGATCCAACTATCTCTAAAAAGCTTCCACATCAGCATCAACTTCCTGGACACCATGATCAGATTCAACAATGGACTCCTACAAACAGCTATTCACAAGAAACCCATGAATCACCACATTTATCTCCGAAGATCTAGAAACAGCCACAGACTCACCAAAAAATCTGTTATCTACTGCCAGCCACTCAGATACCACAGAACTTGCTCTGAAGAGAAAGTCCGGAATACACACCTAAATACACATAAAACTGCCTTCACTAAACAAGAGCACTCCATTAGAGAAGTAGATCGCATCATGGAAAGGGCCATCCAAATCCCCCAGAGAACCTGCTTCAATACAGCAAAATACCAACCAAACAAGAACACCCCACGGACCGCACACCTCTAGCTCTCACCTACCACCCCATACGGGAACCCATAAGGGGTACCATCAAACAATTACGCCTGTAGTTGATGGGGACCATATCCTGAAAGAAATCTTTCCTGAACCCCTCTTCTGATCTTCAATCAATTCCCCAGTCTCACCAAGCAAATCATGTGAAGCAAGCTCCCCACAAACCAGAACTCGCCAACTCAAAATGGCACCAGACTGCCAGAACAACAGATGCAAAACCTGCAGACATATCATCACTTCTATGATGATCAGCACCCCACACAACGTAACTTTCAAAATTCATGGGTCCTACACATGCTTATCATAACATGTGGTGTACCTCATCCAGTGCATCAAATGCCTCAATAACAACTTTGTGGGTAAAACCAGATATCACTATGGTCTTAAATAAACTCACACAGAAAAATGATAAAAAGACAAAAATACCATATCACCTGTGGGTGGACACTTTACACAGAGCAATCGCTTCCTCTCTGATCTTTCAATACTTATCCTCAAAGGAAACCTGCATAGCACCTTCAAAACTGAGCCTGGGAACTTAAATTCATAAATCTGCTAGACACCAAAAACTATAGGTGCAATAGGGACACTAGTTTTAGGGCTCATTACAATAATTTGTAACACACCCCACTGCTTGCTATCCCTAATCACCGTGAAACCCCCTATGAATAACAATATAACCCTCAATTGCAGATTTCCTTTCAAGTGGCTTCCAACAACATGCCTTATCCCTTTCCCCTTATGCTTAGCAATCTGTCCCAACTTGTATTTAGCTCAGACACTCTGATTTCGTTTCCTAGACCAGAAGAAGAGGTTGGTATAGCTCAAAAGCTTGAACTTTTCACTGACAGAAGTTGGTCCAATAAAAGATAATATTCACCTACTTTGTTCTCTCATATCCTGGGACCAACATGGCAACAACACTACTGCAAACATCATATTTAATAAAGAATTTACTATAAATGCTGCAATGGAAAAAAATGGCTGTGGCATTTTATTTTTTTCCAACATGGAATTACTCAATATAGTGGATAGGAAACTACGGGATTTGTAAAAAGAAAAGGAGTACTTGTGGCACCTTAGAGACTAACAAATTTATTAGAGCATAAGCTTTCGTGAGCTACAGCTCACTTCATCGGATGCATTTGGTGGAAAAAACAGAGGAGAGATTTATATACACACACACAGAGAACATGAAACAATGGGTTTATCATACACACTGTAAGGAGAGTGATCACTTAAGATAAGCCATCACCAACAGCAGGGGGGGGAAAGGAGGAAAACCTTTCATGGTGACAAGCAGGTAGGCTAATTCCAGCAGTTAACAAGAATATCAGCGGAACAGTGGGGGGTGGGGTGGGAGGGATTGTTTGGAAAGGCTCAGCAGCACTCACTCTCCATACTTCAGCTTTACAGAGAAGCCACAGAAGAGTGGAACTCCTACAAGGGAAATTTCCATGGACAGCGACCTAATGGGAAGTGCCTGGAAGTATGATTCCAATGGTGTATGACGTAATAGGTCTTCATCTTCTCCAGCTGCTATGATTATGTGACAATAAATTATAAATAGAAATACTTTCCCTGTGTTTTGGAAATATTTATGACATGCAATGTTATTTGGTCACTGGGAAATTTTAAAATAAAATATTGATTTACTTCAGAGAATAAAATGATTATGAATCATCTTTTTCCTTTAAGGCTGCAAGTTTCACCCTGAAATCCCATACACATTTACTTCCACTGAAACTGAGTTGCCCATATAAAGACTCTATGATAAGACTCCAACATCTAGCAGATTTTTTAGTAATACAACTTACATTTTAAATATTCTTGGGTCAATGAATCACTTTCCAGCAGATGAGTAGACAGTATTTTATAAACCTCTGAATGTTCCCCCTCTGGGATAAAATTAAATATACTCTGATCCACAAGATCAGACTGAAAAAGAAAAAAAAGATTTTAGAAACATTTTAATAATGCAAGGCATGACATCTTTGCAAAGCCCATTATTTTAATGTAAAACAATTAAAGAGGTCAAGGATGAGAAAACAAACGTACAAAAACATGATAGATTTAGCAAAACCATCTTCTGAGGCACAAAATACCACTTTGCAAGAAGTGATCAGCTCTTGATTGCACAGATTTTTGACACTGTTGGAGAAGTTACTTACCTTGTGCAGTAACTGGAGAACCTCGAAATGGTGTCCCCCTGTGGGTGCTCCACATGAGGTGTGCCTGCACCCTGAACCTTGATCAAGGTTTTTTTGGTAGTATTGTCCGTGCAGCCCATGCATGTGCCCCACAGATCCTCATGTCCTGTACCAAGGCTATATGGGGCTGTGCACGTGAACCACCCTCAGTTCCTCCGAACACCACCAAGTCCCACTGAAGCATAGGGGAAGAAGGGTGGGCAGTGGAGCTCCCACGGAGAGACACACCTTGAAGAACTGCAGTTACTGAACAAGGTGAGTAACCTCTTCTCCTTTGAGTAGTGTTCCTATGGATGCTTCACTTCAGGAGACTCCCAAGCAATATCCCCCCTAAGGAGGCAGGAGATTTGGAATAGAGTCCAATACAGAAAAGAACTGCATTGCCTACAGCAGCATCTGATCTAGCTGCAAACACCAAGACATGATGACTAGAAACCATGAACAGAGTACCAAGTTGCCACTGCAACTGGTGCATCCTTAAGTAAGGCTACAGAAGTACTTGATGCTCCTGTGTAACGTGCTATCACTCTCAAAGGGGTTGAATGTGAGTTCGGTTGTAACAAATTTTAATATATTCAGAGATCTACTTTGATAACCTCTGTTTTGAAATGACCAAACCCTTGTTTCTCTCTGCAGTGGCTACAAACAGTCTAGGATATCTTCTACATGGTTTGGTCCTCTCTCTAGATAAAAGAGTAATGCCCTCCTGACATCTAGAGTATGGAATATAGCTTCTTGACTAGTCCAATGTTGTTTGCAGGTCGAGAGTTGCAAGCCAATCCCCTAAATATAACAAGGGAATTATTACTGCAAGGGTCACCATCCTGAATATCTGCTGTTTTACTTATCTGTTGAGAGACATGGGATGTAAAATTGGCCTCCAGGTGCCATTCTTTTTGGACATCAGGAAGTACTTCGAATAGAATCTCCTTCCCCTGTGCTAGTACAGGACCTGGTTCTATTGCTCCTAAACACAGAAGAGGCGATCTCTTGCACCAGCAACTGATTGCAAGAAGGGTTCCTGAAAAAGGATGGGGAGGAGGAATGGGTACAAGGGATGGATTTGAAAGGGACAGTTTAATCAGATGTTATGGCTTCCAAAACCCATTTGTTGAATTTTATATTCTCCCATAAAGCCCCAAAAGGGGAGAGATGACATCTGAGAGAAAGGAGGGGTAGGAAGTTGCAGGTGTAAACCTCTGTCTGTTGGATGGTTGACCTCTTGACCACACCATCAAAACTGTTGCTTGGAGGACGTACATGGCTGAAAGAAAAGGAGTACTTGTGGCACCTTAGAGACTAACAAATTTCTAGAGTCTGAAGAGTCCTCTTCCATACAGTCCAACAGAGGAGAGAGCTGTTCAGCTTGAAATGTAGATGGGGGTGAGTATGTAGAGGGGTCAGTGACAGTCTTGACACTGACAACCTCCCCCTCCCCCCACTCATTAACAGAGGATACTCTGGCTCTGAAGATATTAGCAGGCCTTTAGGGTACCTAAATTGAAGTACTGACAATAACAAAAACAGCATCAAGCAAGAACGTATGGAGGATGGCTTCAGTATGGATTCAGCTAGTGCTGAATGTCTGGCATAGGTGTAAGTCTAATCTAATTCCATCAGTACTGTAGATGGCCAAGTGGTCTTTGGTACCATTGATTTTTGTGATATCAATACCGAGAGCTGTTCAGGTATGGGTTTAGAACTTGTCACCAGTGTCTGCTGCTCTGGGTACTGGTACCTGAACTGGGCAAAAAGTCTGTCAGACAACCGAGACACAAGGTGGGTGAGGTAATACTTTTTATTGGACCGACTTCTGTGGGTGAGAGAGGCCCACTTTCGAGCTTACACAGAGCTTTTCTTCAGGTCTGGGAAACTAACTCAAAGCGTCACTGCTAAACAGAAAATTTGAACAGATTGCTGCAATAAGCCATAAATCGGTATCTCTATTCAGTCCATGATTTTTAGTGAGTAGCTAGACACTGGATTTATGGCTTATTGCAACAATCTGTAACCCATTAACAACCCCCCACCTTTCCTGCTTATGATTGGAGGTGTGTTAACAGGCAACTTCACCTTGTCCCTTAAAATAAGTGTTAACTACTAATGCTAAACCATCTGTTTAAATCTTGTGTTTAGCAGTGACACTTTGAGTTAGTTTCCCAGACCTGAAGAAAAGCTCTATGTAAGCTCGAAAGCTTGTCTCTCTCACCAACAGAAGTCGGTCCAATAAAAGATATTACCTTACTCACCTTGTGTCTTTAAGATCCTGGGACCAATATGGCTACAACAACACTGCATTAGACAAAAGACTCCTCTTTGCTTTTGCAGTATTAGCATCACCTGGAGTTTGCATGCAACTCCCCTTAGAACCCAAAGTCTCTGTAGTCTTCTTATGGGTCAGTGACCTCCAAGAAAATCTTGATTTACTCCTTACATCCTTCTGGTTAGAGGCAGATGTCAAGGCTAACTCTACTGAGGATTTTGGTACCTTAGATGTATTTAGTGCTATGGTACTGCCTACATCTCTAGCAGTTTCCAATGACCAAGGTCTTGATGTGGATAGGGCACTGGTAGTACTGGAAGGTCTACGTAGAGGGTAGTCCTCCGCCCTAGGATCCAAAGGTGGTCACAAAGCTTGCATCATCATCATCAGGAGTTTAAACTTGATCTTGCACTTACTGGGGATATATATTATCTCCCAAACAGTGGAGACACGGGGAATGTCAGTCACTGTATGGTAATCACCGCACTGCAGGAGAAGCACCATTTGAACCCAGGAGAGTGTGGCATTCCTGAGTATTATAATAAAAAATGACCCCTAAAAAGGGAAAGCTATTAACTGCTATCTAACTACATAGTAATAAAATGGTTTTTTGAACTATTTAGTTAAAGGAAATGAAAATAAAAGGAACAGCTGTTCCAACAACTACAGAGACTACAAAGTAACTAACTAATTATAGAATACTAGAGTGAACAGGAGCACAGTAGACTCCATCTCTGGCCGAAGGCAGTTGAGAAGGGCTCGCAAAGCCACATGTAGCCTCGGCATGGGACAAGATGTGTGGGACTCATGCACTGGTCCAGCAGGTACTAGTATAAAAAAATCTCCAATCAAGGGTGTAGGTGCACCTAATGTGAATCACCAAGAGGGACACAACTTGAAAAAGAAATAAATGTTACTGTAAACGCAACACAGATACATATATGTAAAAGCATACTGGAACCTACTGTCTTTCCTGTGCTCTGATAATTTCAAATAGTGAAGCACTGGAGTCAAATTGTGTACTGTTGATTTAAAATATCAGTACACATTTTTGCCTCTTGGTGGCAACGAAGATTTAAAATCATCTTGAAAAACAAAAACAGAGGTGAGACAAGGTAGGTGAGGTATCTTTTCTTGGACCAACTTCTGTTGGTGGAAGGTACAAACTTTCAAGCTTCATAGAGCTCTTCTTAGATAACAACAAAGTATTATTTATACTGTTTATATGCACAAATACATGAACAAAATCTCCAAAGGAAACAACCACAGAAGATATGTCTTAAAAAGAAAAAATTGAACTTAAAAGTTGTCCCTCTGGAATCAACTTTTTGGAATTGAAGAAATGTTAATTTTGTTTATTTGGAAAACTGAGTCATTTATGTGTTTCTCATTTTAAGACAAGTTCTCATTCTAACACCGTTCACACCAAAGATTAATTTTTTGCCTTGCAGAACCATTGGTAAAAAATTTCAAGTCAATGTGGACACATTTATAAATCAGATTCAGTCTGACAACTATTTTTTTTGCCTCAGGTTTATAACTGATAAAGAATTTTATATAAAGCACTGTTCTCACTTTAAAATACAATTTGCTTTGGTTTCAGAAGAGTAACACTCCCAAGTGACACCTATACTAGCATGGACTAGAAAGGAAATATATCAATGAGATTAGCAGTACAAATAAAGATGAATGAGATGCAGTACAAATATGACATAAGAGTCAGCCCAGTCAAGCAGCAATAGCATATTTGTTCCTGGTGAGTCCCGAGTTTGGGAAGTGACCAGGGTAACTAAAGATCAGTGGACAGTAGTTTCAAGAGTACCAAGCATGCTTGTCTTTAGCAGACTCAGCTGATAAGTAATAGAATAACAGTAACAGTGGCCTCTGAGGATAGTGTGTATTCCTCTTTTCCAAATGAGGAGATTAAGATTGGGGACAGATCAATAACCGAGGGAGGCAGTGTTTTAGAGGAAAAACAGAGGTTTCGGGACAGAATATATATTGTCTATGCTCCAAGTGCTTTGAGAGGTGGAAGGTTAATAGTGCTTGCAGCAAAACCTAGTCCATAGACTAATGGTGATATCTTACTGGAAGCAGTTCATACTTACTGGCAAATGTTCAAGTAAGGAAGTTACACTTTCAGACACATATATTATACTTCCATCTGTCATGATTGCTAAAAAAAAACCATCAAGAGCCTGAAATTAAACATAATGGGCAGTTAAATGAAAAGGAACACATGACAAATCAAAAAATCTATATTTAACATAAGAATGAAGGCTAGATTGATTTCATTTTACTTACTCTAAAAACAATGAGAGCATGTGTTATCACTAATACCTTTGAACATCATTTGTACTATATTAGCTTTACCATTATAATTTTTCATACTGTTGTGTTCTCAAAAAGCCATCTATAATTTACAAAACTTCGGTTAGGAGATAGATCTAACTATTGGCAGGTTTGATTCCCTCTTCTTCCACCCCCTACCCTACTAGAATTCTAGTCTTTAAAAAAAGAACATGGAATGACAAGGAAGCAAGATAGTGCTAAACGGGAAAATGGAGATTGAAGAAAGAGAGAAAATAATAATAGGCATAAAAAAATCAGAGAGGGGGAAGAGGAAAAAGAATGAAGGGTAGAAAGAGGAGGAGGAAATGATAGATTTCAATTATTAAAATCTTTAAAGTTCCAATTCTTTCCTAAAAAAAAACTCCATAGGAAATAAATATTCACCACCTCAGTTTAAAATTAAGAAATGGGAAGGCCATGAGTTTTAATAAAACTTATCTGTGGCTGCTTTAATTAGTGGTTTAAAATTTGAGTAAGCTTTAACATTCCTAATTAAGAGCACAATTCTGGCATTCTTGTTACTTGGAGTAATACCTGATCACCCCAAAAAATAGTCGTAGTCCCACTGATTTCAGTGGAAATCCTTATCCTTGCATGGTAACATACCATACCACTTAAGGAGAACAGAAATGGAGGTAGTGAGGAAGTAAGTTTAGCAACACCCTCTCCACCAGTTGATAAATGAGAAGCCTTCTCCCCTTCCCTGGGTCAAGAGGGAGGTCCTGGGCCCATAACTTGCATTTGCTGAGCTAACCGCCTCGTTACCAGCACCCAAACATCATTGGTGTTGTTACTGAACAGGGGTAGGCTGCTCAGTCGGCAAGGGTAATAGAACAAGAGTTGGAGCAAGTGGGGACAGGACAACAGGGGAACGGGCGATCTCCCCCTGAGATGGGCCCTCTTCCTGGCTCCCTCACATAGCCTCAACCCCACACTCAAGCCCCACCCGGTGGGTTTCAGAGGCGGGGTCCACCCACTCAGCTGGGCACAACGGGGAGCCACTCTCTGCACCTGAACAGGTTTGCTGGATATTGCAGAGGAAGGAGGACGGAGAACAGGATGAGTAGGGTCACCGGTGACGGTGGGGCCGGTGCCCTCCTGGGATTCAGAGGCACTAACGCTTCTCTTTGCTGGGCCAAGGGAAGTCCCTTCAGATGTACCCTGCAGCCCAGCAAATGAATCACTGAGCCTGCCCCAACAAGTAATGTATGTGATAAAGGGAGTCCTGACAGGGCACCACAAAGGACCCCTCCAATCTCTAGCAGCAATTGGATGGTGACTTCAATGTCTATGGAATAAGAACATGTGACTGAGGAAGAGATACTTGCAGCCCAGAGAAAGAAGACTAAGAGGGGAGACCAGTTTCCAAAGGGATGAGAGGGCAAGCAGGAGGGTAGCACTGGGGAGAAAGGACGGGACAGAACTAAGCATCACTGTATTCTCAGGTCTTCCAAAAGCTTGAGGGGAACAAAGTGACCCCCACCAAAATGCCCTTCTGCACCGCCTTCTGGACAGCAACCTCTGCTGCCAGGAAGAAGACCTTCCTGTACATCTTAGAAGCCATCACAATGTCCAAGGGCCCCACCATCTGAGCCTACACCTGCACACAGGTTTCGATGTGGGATGAGGCGCTACTAGGAGACAACAAACACAGTGCCTCCTATTCAGGGAAGGGAGAGGGGGCCCTGAGTGCCACAGATGGAGAAGGAGGAGACGACAGCAGCAGCAGTAGTGGCAATGGTGGATGGAGGGGCCACTGCAGATGGTGATGGAGCAGTGGGTAGGGCTGTATGCCTGTGGAGCTGAAGGGCAGGCAATCCCAGAGCTGATGGAAGGGACAGCACAGGGAGGGTGAACCCTTGCCCGTAGCTGGGCCAAGGCAGTAGCAGCTGCTGCAATGGAAGAAGCCAACTGGGCAGGGGTCTTTCCCTTTTTTCTTGCCCTGGCCCTTCTTGCTGACTGAGTTGGCCATGTTGTTGTTGATGGGTTTAGCAGCCAAGTCCTTGCCTGTGCCTTTTGCTACCACCCAACTGGGGCAACGATGGTGCCGGCAGAAATATGGGTGGTAGCTACAGGAGTGGAAGGGGGAGAAAGCTGAGGTGAGAGGACCATGCGAGATGAAGGGGAGGCAACAGATATCCAGGGCAGAAACATGGAAGGGATACATTTATCAGATAAAATGGACTGGGAAAGGATTCAAAAGAAAGCATCCATTATGGGAATGGAGGAAGAGGGTTCGAGGCTCCTACATCTGGTATAGTGGGGGCCAACCCACCTGCTTTTATAGCTCTCTTAACGTTCAGACAAAGGGAGGATGGTGGGGGGGATCAGGGAGCAAGTTGGAAAGAGGGAGAAGTGACAACCGCCCCCCAAGAGATGATAATGTTTAAGGAAATGATGATGAACTATATTGTACAATTTATTGCCAAAGAGTTCCAGATATTTTAAGTGATTAAAGCTGTGGCTTTATTCCACATCCACTACCTACTGTCTTTCTTCCATGGAGCTGAACAAAGGATGGTCTCATGGTTAAGGCAGTCAAATAATGCCTGTGAGAACCTGATTCTATCCCTGCCTCTTCCACAAAGTTCCTAAGTGATACTGGGCAAGTTGCTTAAACCAGATTTTTCACAGGTAGTCACTGTTTCTAGGCACTCAACTTGAGATCCTGGGGTCTGATTTGCATAAGCGTTGAGCACTCAATCTCAACAGAAGTAAATGGAAGCTGTGCTTTGAACATATGAAGTGGTACACAATGCTCAGCATTCTGAAGAATCAGATCCTATGTGTAACAAACTGTAAACCCAGAATTAGTTTATACTTTTGTTGCCAGTATTGCCCCTCTTGGCCCAAGTGGTTAGCCCATATTCAGGGCCTCACATATTTGTTTCCCCTATAGGGAGAAATGAATGACGAGTCAAATTTCTTTGTATAAAAACAAAATTGCAGGGAAGTTCTGTTCCCCTGGACCACCATTGAAAAACAGCAGGCAGCTTCCTTGCTTACAATTTCCTAGTCTGCCTCTGCAACCAGCTCTGTGCCCCAAGAAGCTCTGTCTCTCTGCTCCCCCTCAGGGCCATGCTCACGAGTGCTTCTTTTGCTTTCTGCTGGCTTCCTCCCAGCTGTTTGAATTTCTATACAAGATAATTTTTAGCTCTTTAAGTGCTTGCTGTAGCTCATCTGTTAGCAAGTTCCAAGTTGGACAAAACTTTCCTGAAGGGGAGGAAGTGTTGCCTAGTGGATAGAGCACTGGACTGGGACTCAGGAGACACGGGTTCTATTCCCAGCTTTGCTACTTGCCTGCTTGGTGACCTTGGGCCAGTCACTTCCTAACTTTTTGTTTCAGTTTCCTCATCTGTAAAATAGGTGTAATTACACTTACCTTCTTTGTATGCGGTTTGAGATTTATTGATGAAAAGTACAATACAAGAGGTAGGTATTATTTTGACCGGCATCTCTCTGTGCCTCAGTTACCCATCTGTAAAATGGGGATTATACCACTCCCACCCTTTGCAGAAGTGTTGTCAAAATTGATGCTTATGAAGCAGTCTGACATTATAGTGGTAAGCACCACAGAAAAGCCCATGACGAAATTAATAATTCAATCTTCAGAGCAGAATTTGAATAGTGGGGGGGAAACAAAATATTGAATATCTGCTCATTAAGTGAGCCTTGTCCATTCTATGCACTAATTGAGAAAAAGTAGTATGTGATGATGTAATTAAAGACTGTCGCATAATGCATATGCGCAAGGGGTTGAATTAAAGTTGCACAAGCAACCTTAATGCATTTCCTAACTGCTGAGCACTTGACTTTGCAACCTCAATAATCTGCTTTTTAACATAGGTTTTTTTGTGGGTAATATGCAGATACACAACGTACATTTTTTATTATGCATACTCTTTTTACAAGCTACAGCCACACTTCCAATCAAGAAGAGAATATGTTGAATAGTTTTGGTAACTAGCATTTGGTTTAAAGCATAAAAAACTAAGTTAACACCACCATAAAGGTACCAGTCATCTTTGTGTATGCCTTTTTAAAAATTATTTCTAATTATAGTGATTAGAAATATTTTAATCCATTTTAAAGAACAGTTTTCATAAACTTAATAGTACGCTTTTGTACTTACAGTACATTATAGCCTATTTAGTTAAAAAGTACATTTGTAAAGATTCTTATTTGCAGATTTCTAGGTAGATAGTGTTGCAATTAAAATATGGATTTGGAAAGGAATACCATTAAGCTAAAAGATTCTATCATCACATAGTGGTGGTTTGCTAAGGAGAATCCTCTCTTTTCAAAAAGAAAGAAATAATAATGTACCTCCAACATTAACTGTGTGAACTCTTCATTACTAAGGAATGTAGGTTTCCAGTCCTGTCGAATTTCACTGGCATCTGACTGTGCAGTGATTTCTGTAATCAGAAACATATATATGAATATTCATTTATGATTCACACTCCTGGAAGCAATTACTTCACACAACTGAATTATATGAATTGAGGGAAAGCTCTTTAGTCTGCTGTAATTTGAAGAAGGAAAAAAAAAATAGTCAGTTTTTTCCATTCTCTTCTTCCGTCCACTCATCATACCAGAAAATTAGTTCCTGGAAGGGTGATTAAAAAATGGAAAAGTTATCCAACAGCATGACAACATTCTGTCTTAGAGAGTAGGTAGACAATGCTAGGAGAAACTTGTATTCACACAGCTGCAGTCAAATCACCTTGTGCTGTGATTCTGTCAGATCTCAAGTTAACATACTGTTACGCTGAATAAGAATTTGGACAAGAGGTCTCCAGGAGAAACCTGTATGCTTCAGAGGTGGATTTGGTCATATCACAGATAGCACTATTCCCTCCAAGACCTTATTGAACTAATGCCCCATCATATTGGGGGCACTGCACTGTTGGGGGTACCATCTTTTTTTTCAAGAGACATGTAAACCAAAGTTCTGATCAATTTTGGTGTTTAATAATCCCATGGCACTTTTCATAACAGACTATTATAACTCTTGCATCCTGGTCAACTCTAGTAATTCTATTCTGCCTACTAAAATTCTCTGAGTTTCAGTTGCATAAAGTAACTGTCACTTTCGGTCCTAAACTTGAGCATTATTGGTGGTGTGCTCTGGAAAATAGCTGTTGTATTTCAACTCCAGTGGTGGATGAAGTGGTTTTTTGGCGTGCAGCTATAAAGCACTCTAGGATGTTTGTATATTAGGTTATTTTGCGTATTTCCTCTTAATGCATTTTAGGATCTTTAGGATGTGTATAAAAGGGTATGTTTTTATTATAGAATAATGAAGTCAATTTGTTTCCTATAGTAAAATGGCTTTACAAACAGGAAAAAGGGAATGCATATACTGGAGTACAAATCCTTGTTGCACAAAAATAGATGCCATATTCAATTACGTAAAGAACCCTATGGATGCATATTGCCACAAATTATGAAATGGGCCCCAATTTTCCAATCACTGGAAGTATATTCAATGTGACACTGGAAAACAAAAGTGTTAATCTGCAAACAGTATAAACTTCAGAAACAACAACAAACAGTTTGTTTCACTTGGATAGCTTCAGAGGAACTTTAAAAAATGTGTCTGAATGTAGTGCTCTTAAAAATGAATGACTTCTAGGTAATGCTAAAGCCAAGAAGAGTATAGAGTAGCACTGTGCAGGCTTTCCTATGGAGGTTAGCCATCCGTCAGATCTGACCTAAACATTATAGTTCTAGGCCTCTATGGAATAGAAACTGCCAGTTGTATCAAGATCAGTGCGTGTGGCTCTGGGGTATGACCAAATGTGAACTTTGCCCAAATAACCGATAATAAGTAACACCCTCTAACAATTCACCATCTCCACAATACTTCTGTTTTCAGACCCCTGGGGATGGAGAGGTTGACATCCAGCATATCCAAAAGGTCATTAGTTTTAGACAATTTTAGACAGGGAGTGGAGGGAAGAAAGATCATGGCAAATACGGAACACTACACAGAACTTCCTATAAGCCATCCCATCTCATTTATACCAGTGGAGCTTTAGCTCCACTAATCACAACTAATGACATGAAAATAGAGGTGGTTTTTCAAGCAGGTAAATGAGACAAAGAGTTTAAAATTCACCTGGAAACCCTCAGGAAGCCAGTGCAGGTCAACAAGCATGGCCTGAATATGCTTGTGGCAAGACATTCTGTTTAATAAAAAGGCTGAGCGATTCTGCACTAGCTTCAGTTTCTGGTCGATTTTAAGGCCATGCAGAGTAAGTTGAAGTAGTCTAATCTTAAAGTGATAAAGACACAAATGACCACCAAAGCAGAGAAGAACAGTCACAACCTCCTGGTTTTACTTAAATGATAAATGGCTGTACTGGCTGTTGATGTACCTGATCTTCTAATTGCAGCTCAGAGTTTGACCAGATCCCTAGATTGTAAATTTGAACAAATGGTGGGCCCATATACTAATTTAGTGAGGCAGGTATTATTCTCACTATATTTATTAGTGGTCACATTTTTGAAATTGCATTTTAACACAAACTTCAATTTCCAATGTGTTTCTTCATTTGTGAAATGGTTAATTTTTAAAATAATTCTGATAAAGGAGGCAGTTTATTATTTACAGGGTGGTACTGATTCAGGTGCACCAATCTGGTATCATTTGTACTAATCCATTACTCTGGAAACTTACCTGTTTATTTCAATTTGAACAAAACAAGAAAAAATGCCTACCCCAGACTAAGTGCCTGACATATCTAACTTTATGGTTTTCTACCGTCACTCATTACCATAGTATCCGAGAGCCTTCCATGTAAAATCAATAGCAATAATCTCTAGTGAACTTCAGAGAAACCCTTGCACTTCTTTTTTGCGGCAAAGTCTCTGATGCATGCATTTTTTTTTGTTGGTTGACTGATTAATTTAATTTGTAAAAGAGGTGGTTTTTACTTTTTTTAAAATGTTCTGGGATGCCAATGTTGCAAACAACCATTAAAAATACAATCAATAAAATCATTATGAAACAAAACAGTACCATATTTCACCTATTTGTAATAACTAGTCAATAAGAAAACATTACAAAAACTCCAGAGTGTCCGACATGGACTAACTCTCCTTGGAGATAGGGGGTTTGAAACTAGGTTTATTTGTTTCCATGTTTTCAGAAGTATCAATGTTAAACATATGTCTTAGTAATATAACACAGAATGACTAAACATTTAATGTTATTAAATCTATTAATACAGGCGTGCATGTTTTCTCTTTTTTGTTCCATTTTAATTGTTTTAATGGTATTGTTCTAATAAGCATCTGGTACTATTAGGACAGTAACCATAATACTCAAATACAGGACATACAACAGGCATACAAGCATAACCATGATAAAAGTTGTACTGACAATCACCATATGAACATGTGGTTAAGTATATGTATAGGTTTCAGAGTAGCAGCCGTGTTAGTCTGTATTCGCAAAAAGAAAAGGAGTACTTGTGGCACCTTAGAGACTATAAGGTGCCACAAGTACTCCTTTTCTTTTTAAGTATATGTATGTATCATCTTCACAGCTTTGCTTGTTATATTATCCATCTTTTCATATGGGTTATATTATCCTTATCTGTTTCTTATTTCTCCACCTCCTCCTGGGAAAGAGAGAGTATATTCTGCTCAAAAGTTGCCGAGTGCAACTTCTCTTCATCATATCCCCTGGGTGTTACCTAGTAGACAGTGTTTTGTTTCAGTTTGCTTGTTTTTTGGCTAGCATGCAATAGCTCTGAGCTGCTGAGTCTGGAAGGCTGACTTTACAGTATATTAGTATAATGAGCATATATAATTAGGAGTACATTTGCAGTAAACAAATTTTTTTTTAATCTCACATCTACCAGCATGAACTGCAAGGTGCTATATTAATGTATAAAGAACAAGAGGAAAAACTAGGTGTGGGGGAAGCCATGGCTGTCTTAAAGAATAAGAGAAAATAAAATACTTTTGAATCAAACTCAGCCACCGTGGAGAGGAAGAACCATCCATCCTGTTAATATATTATTAAACTTCCTTAGTTTAGACACTGGAACGAATAAGGGCAATTTTCTCAAAACAGAAAATTCTCTTGTCATACTGAAGTTTCTTTAAACTGAGGATTTCAATGGAATTAGTAAAGTACACAGAAAATAACTTAGTGGATTGACAAGAAAATGCAAATCCTTCAGTTTATTCCCAGAGATCAGACACTAACAGTACTATAAAGCAGCTACTAAAAATCATTCCGAAAAGTGACACAAAAGTAAAAAAAAAAATCCTAATTTCCTTCAGAAGTCTGCCCAAGAAGTAGCTTTAGAATTATTATGTATGAAAGGGATCAAAAACATAATACTTGTGAATTAACTAACAAGACACAAAGAGACACAGGGCACGTCTACACAGCAAAATAAAATATAAATAAATAAATAAATAAATAAATAAAAACACACCAGGGCAGCAAGTCTCAGAGCCTGGATCAACTGATTCCAGCTCATGCTGCGGGGCTAAAAATAGCCGTGTCGACATTCGGCCCCAAACTCTGAGACTCACTGCCGTGAGCTGTGGGTTTGCATTGTTGTTTTTTGGGTGGTTTTTTTTTTTTTTTTTTTTTTTTTGCTGTGTAGATGTATTCATAGAATTAAATGGAGACTTCAGAAATTTTTAGGATTTGGAAAATTAACAATACAAATACAAATTATAACTAGTATTTTGGTGCACTTTGTACAGTGCTAATCTATTCATACAACATTTTCTTGTCTTGGTTACTTATTGAGTGACTAATACAACATACTCCATTTATGATGTCTGTATGAGGAAATCCTTCATCTGTAAAGATATCCCTTGTACAGCTTTGGTTTGGGGAGCCGTTTTGCACGTTACTGGGGAGAATTAAAGGCCTGAACCAAAACACAATTGAAAGACTTCTTTTCCAGCTGTATTGTTACACCACAGAATTACCTTTGTGCTTCCGTAAAAAGTCAATGCTTTTCTGCAGTACAGTGGATTTATCCATCTTCCGAGCATTACCCGGAAGCATGGAACCAAGCTCTTTGATGAGAACATTAAACTGATCTCTACGTTTCTTTTCAGACTTGTTTCTAGACACTCTGAAAAAGACAAAAATGGAAACCATGTTATAAAAACAGAAGCAAACTGTGTCAACAATATTTCACAGATGACAGGCTTTAATCAAATTTTCAATTTTGAATGAGGGTTAGAGGAGTCAGCTCTTACAAAGGTGTATATTACTGATTGTTATATTCACAGAATTTATACTATGAACATCTACTTACAGATTAACACCAAAATTAGATAAAATTTGACAATGGCAGCAAATATAACCATTGATTCAATATTCCTCTAATAGCCAAACATTTAACCATTCATTTGTGGTCATGATACAAGTGTTAAATATATGGAGGACTTGGGGACATGGACAAAAATTCCTCAGCTGTTTACTTTAAAATTAGGCTACTATGCTGTCCTCTTACCTGGGTGATCACTAGTCACTGTAGTGAACAAGGATGTTAAATAGAGATTTCAGAAACTAAGTCATTTCCAGCAATATACACTCTTTCCTTTGGTCTTGCAGTGGGTCAGCAGGAAAAAAAAGGGGAGAACAGATCTAATCTAGGCACTTGACTCTGTTGATTGAGAACTTCTCCAACTGTCCACAGCAGCAAGGGCCTATTTCAGTGATGGCCTGAACCACTAGAATGGGATGCTTGCCACGTATGCCTTTGTGCCTATTGGTGAAGATTGGGGGACCACCCATATCCTTCTGGGGAGCATCTGCAAGAGCAGAAATCCAGTGGGGTCTGAGGCACAACAGCCCGTTACTGACCAGCCATTCTCTAAATCAGCTATAGGCAGGAAGAAGTGGAGATTACTCATGTTCCAGCTGAAGTCAATTTGAGCCTTGAAACCCTTTTACCACCATAAAAGAAATCTGAGAGTCCAAACCTATTTGTGACTTGAGCTAGTAACCTGGGAAGAGGTTCTATTCTATACAGTACTGCTATTCAGAGATCATGCAACTTGGATTGGAGCTCAGGATTTCAAGCCTGGAGTGGGACTGGGGAGTCTGTGGATCCAGACTGGGAGACTCACTCCCAGATGTGGTATAGACATACCCTTGGAGTCATGACAGCGAAGGCTGTGTTTGGAAGGGATCCTCCATGCAAGAGTTTCTGAAAGAACTCAAATTTGAAATTGCGGAACTATTAACTATGGTTTGTAACCTGTCCTTTAAATCAGCTACTGTACCCAATGACTGGAAGATAGCTAATATTACGCCAATATTTAAGAAGGGCTCTAGAGGTGATCCTGGCAATTACAGACCAGTAAGTCTAACGTCAGTACCGGGCAAATTAATTGAAACAATAGTAAAGAATAAAATTGTCAAACACATAGAAGAACATAAATTGTTGCGCAAAAGTCAACATGATTTCTGTAAAGGAAGATCATGTCTTACTAATCTATTAGAGTTCTTTGAGGGGACAACAAACATGTGGACAAGGGGGTTCCAGTGGACATAGTGTACTTAGATTTCCAGAAAGCCTTTGGCAAGGTCCCTCACCAAAGGCTCTTATGAAAATTAAGTGGTCATGGGATAAGAGGGAAGATCCTTTCATGGACTGAGAACTGGTTAAAAGACAGGGAACAAAGGGTAGGAATAAATGGTAAATTTTCAGAATGGAGAGGACTAACTAGTTTTCCCCAAGGGTCAGTCCTAGGACCAGTCCTATTCAATCTATTCATAAATGATCTGGAGAAAGGGATAAACAGCGAGGTGGCAAAGTTTGCAGATGATACTATACTGCTCAAGACAGTTAAGACCAAAGCCGACTGTGAAGAACTTCAAAAAGATCTCACAAAACTAAGTGATTGGGCAACAAAATGGCAAATGCAGTTTAATGTGGATAAATGTAAAGTAATGCACATTGGAAAAAATAATCCCAATTATACCTACAATATGATGGGGGCTAATTTAGCTACAACTAATCAGGAGAAAGATTTTGGAGTCATCGTGGATAGTTCTCTGAAGTCGTCCACGCAGTGTGCAGCGGCAGTAAAAAAGCAAACAGGATGTTAGGAATCATTAAAAAGAGAATAAAACGGAGAATATCTTATTGGCTTTATATAAATCCATGGTACGCCCACATCCTGAATACGGCGTATAGATGTGGTCCCATCATCTCAAAAAAGATATACTGGCATTAGAAAAGATTCAGAAAAGGGCAACTAAAATGATTAGGGGTTTGGAATGGGTCCCATATGAGGAGAGATTAAAGAGGTTAAGACTTTTCAGCTTGGAAAAGACGAAACTAAGGGGGATATGATAGAAGTATATAATCATGCGTGGTGTGGAGAAAGTGAAGAAGGAAAAAAGTTATTTACTTGTTCCCATAAGAACTAGGTGCTACCAAACAAAATTAATGGGTAGCAGGTTTAAAACAAATAAAAGGAAGTTCTTCTTCACTCAGCACAGAGTCAACCCGTGGAACTCCTTGCCTGAGGAGGTTGTGAAGGCTAGGACTATAAAAGGGTTTAAAAGAGAACTGGATAAATTCATGAAGGATAAGTCCATTAATGACTATTAGCCAGGATGGGTAAGGAATGGTGTCCCTAACCTGTGTTTGTCAGAGGGTGGAGACGGATGGCAGGAGAGAGATCACTAGATCATTACCTGTTAGGTTCAGTCCCTCTGGGGCACCTGGTATTGGCCACTGTCGGTAGACAGGATACTGGGCTCGATGGACCTTTAGTCTGACCCAGTATGGCCATTCTTATGTTCTTAAGACATCCATTGTCACAGGGAAGGAATAAGCTGCCCATTACTCGAAATAAGGGTCTTCATATACAGGGACAGCCATATTTGAACTTGAGGCACAAAGACTCCTTTAACCAACACTTCAAAGTAAATAACCCATATGTGGAAAAATATGACATAACCTGACATTCAAACACTACAGGGAAGTCCTGTTTTATTGTATTGTTTCAAACACAGTCACATTTTTATTCTGTTAATATACTTGGATTTACCAAAGCAGTCAAATAAAGGACATTTTAGCATAAGCTATCTTAAAAAGACTACCTTTTTGCTTTATCCTTGTCATCTTCTTCCACCAGACCATCAAAAATACTACCATCATCTCTACAAGAGAAAAAACAGACCAACATTAGAGCACAATAGTCTCTCACAGACTGCTAACATTATGAGAAGGAATATGCAAAATGGCAAGCAAAGGAAGCTTATTCAATAGTTCAACTAACCCAAGATATGGGAGCACTGTTTTATTGTGATCTAAGTTTTATAAAGCCAAACAGCTTCCATGAATCCACCTACTTTATAAGTTGTTGCCTATAGATAGTTTACTAAAACCCTGTATTTTGAAAGGGCTGACATTTCTAAGATATACCTCAAGTTATTTTCAGAATATTTAAGTTTTTAATGAGATACCTCACAAAAAATCCTCTCTGCATACTTAGCTTACACCACCCTGTGTTAGTTTTAAATCTTTTTGAACAGTACCTTTGCTATGTCCTCCCAACAAAGGAGAGGACGGAATCACTTTGCTATAAGATCTTTGTTGTTTGTTTGCAAGCCCTTAATTTTAATTATAGGGTTATTTATAGTAAAAAAAAAAATGCATCCTTCGTATATGGTAATAAATTATTAAGCTTAGAAGGAAAAGGAATGTGCTACATTTCATCCCATTATGTTATATTACAAATATACAATTTAAAATGAGCTATAAATAATATTCCAAATATCACTCAAACATTACACAATGCCTCATTTCGACTATAGCAATTCTTTTCACAGTGTTCCTAAATCAGTCTCTAAACATCAGAATATACTCTTTCACTTAAATAGGACCATTTTTCACTTTATTCCCTACATCACTTCTTTTGTATTTATTTTGAAGGGAGAATCAATCCACTCCTGGTTTTCAGAACCACTGCATATTAGACTTTCTCCATCTAACCTAGTCTACTAATTTCCATGTCTACTTAGTACAGTCTTCCAATTTTTGCCTCCCCATAACTTTTCAAAGTTGGGAAAGTTAATCTGTGACTCTTTCTTCTTTCCTTCGAGATATGAAAACACTTTCTCTCTAAATCTTACCTTGCACTCATCTCTCTCTCTAATTTGTGACTCTCATACTATAAAGTGATTTGTGATACTGTGAATAGTAGATGCTAGTAAACAAACTGTTACTCACCTTCTCATAACTGTTGTTCTTCGAGATGTGTTGCAGATGTCCATTACACTAGAAGGTGTGCGCATATCCTGTGCACCCAATACTGGTGAATTTTCCTTGAAGTACCCATAGAGGCGGCCCTGCCCATACCTCAGCTCCTCGTGTTCAGAGGAGAGGGTATACGAGCAGAACTACCCTGAACTCCTTCAGTATTTTTGCACTGGAAACGAATGGTAGACTACGATCCATTGGGACAGGCGGGTGGGTTGTGTAATAGACATATGCAACACATCTCAAAGAAGAACAGTTATGAGAAGGTGAATAATTTTTTTTTCTTTTTTGAGTTCTTGCATATATCCATTACGCAACAGGTGACTCCCACGCTGTGAATCCAAAGTGGTAGGGTTCCGAGTCTCTCTGGAAGAGGGACTGTAGTATTATCCTCTTACATTGGCATCTTCCCTTGATGTCTCAGTCAGCACGGAATGTCTGGTGAATGTATGTATGGAAGATCACATCGCTGATCTTCAGAGAGTCATAACATGGACATATGCCACAAAAGCTGCAGAGGCTGAATGTGCTCTGGTTGAGTGTGCTGTCACTTCCTCAGAGGCTTTACGCATTTGGCAGCATAACAGAGTGATGCTCCTAGTGATCCACTTTGAAAGTCATTGTAATTGGTTAACCTCTCTATGCTCCACAGAACAAACAGTGGGAAGAAACCCAAGAGAGCTTTGTCCTACTCAGGTAAAAAGCCAAAGCTCGATGCACACCAGAGCAAACAGTCTTTGTTCATCCTTGTGGCTTTGGAAAGAAAACTGCTAAGTATAGTCTGATTCAGGTGAAATGTGATACTACCTTTGAGAGAAATTTAGGGTGCAGTCTAAGGTGAACCTTGTCTTCATAGAAAATGGAGTAAGATAGATCAGTGCCAAATCCATTTACCTCTTGCACTCTATCAGTCGAGGTGATGGTCATAAGAAGGCTACCTTAGCTGAGATGCAGAAGCGGGCAGGGAGCTAAGGATTCAAAAGGAGGATCCATAAAAGAGCAGATAACACTAAATTCAAATCCCAAATTGGCGCTGCATCCCAGATAGGTGGGAACAATTAATCTAGACATTTTAGGAACCTGGTCATGATAGGATTAATAAAAACAGCTGTACCATTAATTAGAGAGTGAAACACTGAGACAGTGGCTATATGCACCTTAATGGAGCTAACAGCTAGACCCAACTGCTTAAGATGCAAGAAGTAAACAGAATTGTTTGAATGTTAGACTGAGTCAGGAACACATCATAGGAGGTTGCCCAGATGGAGAAGCACTTCCCACTGACCCAGGTAAGCAGTTATTGTAGAAGGTTTTCTGCTATTAAGGAGGACATTCTAGACTGTCACTGAGTAGTGTACTCCTCTGCATTTGACCACTGATGAACCAATGTTGGGAGACACAACACTCAAGGATTTGGGTGCAACACCTACCCACAGTTCTACTTAGTGGCAACAACAAGTGTCCTCGAGTACACAGCTTGCATAAATCACAATACCATGGCTGCCTTGGCCAGGCTGGAGCTATAATGATCATTCTGCCTCGACTTGTTTCAGCTTGAGAATGAACCTGGGAGTCAGGGGCTCTGGTATATACACACACCAGGTCCTTATCCTTTGGAAACAGAAAAACAGAGACTGACCCAGCTCTGTGACCCTCTCTGGAACAAAACCAGGGACACTTCCTGTTTTGCCGAGTCACAAAAAGATCTACCATCAGAAAATCCCCTATGCCAAACACCAAAGCTAGAATGGCTGTGTTGCGAGACCATTCATTGTCTAAATTGAAGGATCTGCTCAGGTGATCCACCAGGCCATTTTGAATACCTGGCAAGTGAGAGATCCTGAGAGTGACTCAACTCCATATGTATAAATTCCACAGCTCAACCACCTCCAGGTAGAAGTGGTCTGACTTGGCACCCCATTGTTTGTCCACATAAAACACTGCTGTGGTGTTCTCGGTGACCACTTGGATTGCTTCGTGGCCTGTGGATGTCTGGATAAGGAGACCGAGGAAGTAAGAGGCAGAGGTCTCCCTCTCTGAAAACTTTGCTTTCTTTTGGAATGGTCAGCATGATGGAAGGAATATTGCTGTCTAGGCTGGAATTGAAGATGATATTTTGTTCTCTTCATAGCTGGAGCGTAGAGGCCCAAGGGCTTTAAAACCGCCCTACAGTTCTTAGAGTGCATAAAGCCTCATCTGATATGGATGAGAACAAAGCACAGCCCTGAAAGAGAAGGGCCTCATTTGTCTGTTGTATGTCTGCAGGAACCCCTGAGGTCTGGAGCCAGGTACAAGGGCGCACAGTCATTCCCATAGCCCTGGCAGCAGAATCCACCACATCCAAGGAACCCTGCAGAGCTGATTGAGAGACCAGACGACCCACCACAAAATTGCTCAAACCTCTAGGATGAAACTTGGCATTTACATTCCATTAATTTTGCCACAGGTGAAATGAAGGAAGGAGTTTTCCACAGCATCTTAAATAGCCTGCATAATTTCATCATTTATAGGCAGGGCTACCTTTCCTGTCATAGCCAGATGCACAGGGTCAATCAGTTGGTGAGTATTCTCCTTCACAAGCTCCACTTGTATACCAAGAGCTGGCATTCTCCTTTAAGGTATACCTTAACGGTAATCTGGGACCAGGGAGGACACCTCCATTATCAGGGCTTCATCAGGTGATGAAGATGATGCATGAAGGGGAGGCAAGAGAACATGCTCCCGAGGATGGTCCTACAGTACTGGATTAGGCTATGGGTCTGAAGCGGGTTGAGGTAAATCCTGTAATTGCGAGTCCTGGCTGCAGGCTGATGA
Source organism: Dermochelys coriacea (assembly GCF_009764565.3). Taxonomy (NCBI): domain Eukaryota; kingdom Metazoa; phylum Chordata; order Testudines; family Dermochelyidae; genus Dermochelys; species Dermochelys coriacea. The sequence continues at coordinate 91,598,458 of NC_050071.1, read as the reverse complement.
GTACCAACCGTCACAGGCCTCTTAGTACCATCAGATGAAGATTCTTCCCTAAGGGATCTGCTTCTGCAAGATAGTTACAATGTTGATCTAGATACTGGGAAGCATCCAATAAGGTCAACTAGGAGGCTGGTACAATAACGGGTTCCAGCTGTGTCTGGCCCAACCATTTCAATTCCTGGCTCTACTCTTCTCAAAACTGTTAAGAGAAAAGGACCAGGACACCACTCTGGACATTTGGTAGTATGAGACTCAAAAGCCCACCTTGAAGTCTGATGAAGAATCAGAGTATTCCAAGAGCCATGGTGGTGCTGTACGGGGTCTGATCCTCAGCAACCGTTATCTGGACTTATGCCAGGAATGTGACACCGAAGGAAACATAGAGGGCTTCCTAGTTGATGGTACCACGTCACAGGGTGAAGCTGGTACCAGAATGGATGAGGCCAAAGACAGTGGTACTGGACCTTAAGTGATGGACCAACAACAGAGTGCCCCAGAGCTGACAGTCTCAGAACCTGCACCAGTACTGGCTGAGGATCTCTGCCCTGAACCAATGGCGACAGTGGCACTGATAGGCATAGCACATCTCTCACCACCAAACAGGCCTCTGGCGTTGTCTGCACTAGCATGGGCTGTTGCCCCATCATGATCAGAGATGTCACTCTACCTTTGGTACTGGAGTGACCTTCTGTGAAGCAAGCCTGTATTGTGGATTCCGAGGAGTCCAATGCCTCTTTCTTATGTTTCTTTCACCACAATTGCGCCATTGTCTTCGGCCTCAAAGACAAGAGTCCCAGTGACAGGAATCTCCTGTGGCTCCTATTCCCAGGTAAACCTAAAGGAGCACTCCAAGAAGGAGTTGTTAAAAAGCTTCCCTTGGACAACCAAGGGGGTTCAGACACTGGCCTAAGGGCAGCCTCCATAAGGCTATAACAAAGGTGTCCTTCTCTCAGCTTCTTTGCCCTGGTCTTTAAACTACTGCAAATGGAGCACCCATCTCTCTTTTGTGGCCCTCACCCAAGCACTTGAGGCAGCACGAATAAGGTTCACTGACAGACATGGGTTTTTGGCAACCAAACAAGACTTGAAACCAAGGGATCTTGGCAAGACCTTGAGGCCCACCTGACTGGAAAAAATATATTTTTTTACACTAAAACCAGAAATTTTAAAATTAAAAAAGAAAACAAAAACGGAGTGATGAAAAAGTACTACTAGATAAGAAGAAAAAGTACCACTAGGTAAGCAGCAAAAAGTTTGTTCATGAGGAACACAGAACCCTCTGACCACCAATAGTAAGAAGGAACTGAAGGAGGAATGGGGCTGCTCTACCTTTTATATACCCTTTGTTCAAAGCACAAGGAGCTGGGATGCCCCTACAGGTACCACTAAGGAAAACTCTCTGGCACTGGTGCATGTGATGCACACACACCTACAATGTAATGGCTATATGCAAGCACTAGAACTGTATTGTTTGTTACTACTGTATTTTACAGTACCCATAGTTGACAAAAAGAGGAGGAAGGATGTAATGTTATGAAAAGTGTTCAATTACTCTTTTTTTTTCCTTAATAAGCCAGTGCAGGAGAGTCCTGTGGTAGAATTTTCAAAACTGCCTAAGTCCCATTTTCAAAAGTGACTTTTAAAAGTCCAAGTTTCATTGAAAGTCAATGAAACCTAGTTTCCTAAGGGCCCAAGTCACTTTTGAGACCTGGGAAGCTGTCATTTTGGAAATTCTACCCCTAGTTTCTGAATAGATGAATTGATTATAAAAATTGTGTTCTATATACTAGTGGCAAACTTTTTTGATTTTCTAAAAACTTCAAAATTTTAATGTAAAGCATTTTATAACAAAAAGGCGACCACAGATTGCTATGAAAGCACTTTGACCCCAGCTCTTGGATTCAAGTAATTCTGAAACAAGTCCCGAGATCAGTTCTTTCAAGAGAAAAATCCTAAGAACACAACAAATTTCAAAATGCAATTCCAATTAGGCAGCTGCTGTTCCAAATATAAAATGTATTTAAATAACGTAATTTTAAACAAAAACACATACTGCATCATGTGATGGCTACATAGCTATGTATTCATAATAAAGTGTAGTTAACAGATCTTAACTTTGCCAAAAATCAAAATCTCATTACGCTTAAGTCTGACGAATCCTTCTACTCTTAAATAAGAATACATCATCAAAATGTTTTCCTACAAATCACTTAAAATAAAATCATCTAATAACGTACCTGTCTGTAATGGAGCTCATTTTATGGGTCCTTATGGTAAAGAACATAACATGTCACACTTTAGTCTTGTGGTAGACATTTGTACGTCTGCCTGGGTGAGAACAGAAACAAATGGAAACGTAACTTTTGTAGAACATGTTTTTCCCCTCATAGAAAGTATGAAACTCCTGTTTGCCCCAAAAGGAGTAAGTGCTTCTAACCTTTACTTTCCCTCCGCCTCTTCTCTTTATGTCAGTTTTGTATCCCAGATAGCAGAACCTAACCATCTTATTTCATCAGACACAGAGGTTAAGAGAAAAGGAGTACTTGTGGCACCTTAGAGACTAACAAATTTATTAGAGCATAAGCTTTCGTGAGCTACAGCTCACTTCATCGGATGCATTTGGTGGAAAAAACAGAGGAGAGATTTATATACACACACACAGAGAACATGAAACAATGGGTTTATCATACACACTGTAAGGAGAGTGATCACTTAAGATAAGTCATCACCAACAGCAGGTGGGGGAAGGAGGAAAACCTTTCATGGTGACAAGCAGGTAGGCTAATTCCAGCAGTTAACAAGAATATCAGAGGAACAGTGGGGGGTGGGGTGGGAGGGAGAAATACCATGGGGAAATAGTTTTACTTTGTGTAATGACTCATCCATTCCCAGTCTCTATTCAAGCCTAAGTTAATTGTATCCAGTTTGCAAATTAATTCCAATTCAACAGTCTCTCGTTGGAGTCTGTTTTTGAAGCTTTTTTGTTGAAGGATAGCCACTCTTAGGTCTGTGATCGAGTGACCAGAGAGATTGAAGTGTTCTCCAACTGGTTTTTGAATGTTATAATTCTTGACGTCTGATTTGTGTCCATTCATTCTTTTACGTAGAGACTGTCCAGTTTGGCCAATGTACATGGCAGAGGGGCATTGCTGGCACATGATGGCATATATCACATTGGTAGATGCGCAGGTGAACGAGCCTCTGATAGTGTGGCTGATGTGATTAGGCCCTATGATGGTATCCCCTGAATAGATATGTGGACAGAGTTGGCAACGGGCTTTGTTGCAAGGATAGGTTCCTGGGTTAGTGGTTCTGTTGTGTGGTGTGTGGTTGCTGGTGAGTATTTGCTTCAGATTGGGGGGCTGTCTGTAAGCAAGGACTGGTCTGTCTCCCAAGATCTGAGAGAGCGATGGCTCGTCCTTCAGGATAGGTTGTAGATCCTTGATGATGCGTTGGAGAGGTTTTAGTTGGGGGCTGAAGGTGATGGCTAGTGGCGTTCTGTTGTTTTCTTTGTTGGGCCTGTCCTGTAGTAGGTGACTTCTGGGTACTCTTCTGGCTCTGTCAATCTGTTTCTTCACTTCAGCAGGTGGGTATTGTAGTTGTAGGAATGCATGATAGAGATCTTGTAGGTGTTTGTCTCTGTCTGAGGGGCCATCACTTCTCTATATGCCATGATGAATCAATTTGGGTTAAGCCAGTTTCAACTTTCATTTACCTCTGTATTCAGCAACAGCTTTTTATTCTTTATATAGCCCCATATTTCAAAGAATGTGAATAAATTTGAGGGCATGTGACAAAGTGAACTGTCACAAGGGGAGAAGAAAAAAATAATCCCAAGCAACTGACTCCAATCCTTTCAGAAGCTGCTGGGAGTGGGAGTGGTCTGGGAGCCATATAAGCCAAATCCCGTTCATTCCAGAAAAAGGAGGAGGGGAGAGACCACCCAAGAGGAAAGGGATGCTGAAGGACTGACAAGGGGAAAACAGTTCCCGAAAGGGGCAGGAGAAAAACTGAAACTGTTTTAGTGGCACTGATGGATGATCTCATCCTACCAAAAGGCATTCATTCTCATCCTCCTGGACCTTTCTGCAGTGTTTGACAGTGTTGACCATGAGATACTGCTGTCTTGCCTGAGAAGTGTAGTAGGAGTCCAGGGTAATGTGCTAAAATGGTCTGAGTTCTTCCTGGAAGGATGCACCCAAAGAGTAGTGATGGGAAACCACCTCCACCACTAGTCCCTTCACTTGGATCAATCCCCCACAAGGATCAATTCTCTATACAGTCCTTTTCAATATTCATATGCAACCATTAGGAGAACTGGTCAGGCAACATGGACTCAGATCCCATCAATACAAAACTGACACACATCTCTACCTATCCTTCACCACATACAAACACACCAAGATGGCCCAGTGCTTGGAGGTGATCAGCTCATCGATGAAAAACAGCTGGCTGAGCAAAACAGAGATGATGCTGGTAGGTAAAGCAAAGTACTTTGAAGAGTTTGCAGCCACGGTGCAGTCTCCCCTTTGGTTGAGGGTTCCCATCTACAATTGGTCAATTCAGTCCGTATTCTAGGATTACTCTTTGATTCCTCGCTGACACTGAGCTGTCACTTCGCAACAGACACGTGTAATACTTTCTGCCATCTGGTTTGCTAGAAGACTGTGTCCCATCCTGGTGGATGAAGACCTGGCCTTAGTTATTTATGCCTTCATCACTATCAGCTGGACTACAACAATGCAATATAACAGGGCACAAAATCTTCAACACTTAGGAAACTCCAAAGCACAAAAGGCTGCAGTGCGTCTCCTCAGCAAGACAGGTTACATGAGCACATCACACCTGTCCTCCACTCTCTACACGGGTGTCCTAATTTCAGATCAAGTTCAAGGTCTCACTCCTTAACTTCACAGCATCCACGCTTCAGCCCAAGATATCTAAAAGACAGTCTCTAAAGCTCCAAGGCGATGACCATGGTTGATAAACATCCCTTCTCTGGCACAAGGGAACTCTCCACAGTAAGAGTACACTTCATCTGTGCATGAGAAAGAACCTTCTCTGGGGGTGGTTCAAGACTGTGGAATGAACTCCTCCAGGAACTAACAAAATCTCACCAATTTTCTTTCCACATGTAATGCCAATTTCTTTGACCTTGCTTTCTCTAAAATAAACACATAGCAACAGATATATTTATTTAACAAATTAAAAAAATCCTACCAAAATAATACACTCCATTACACACGCTTCTCCCTCTCGGGAGAGGATGAGAGAAAAAAATGTGAGAGATGCGTAGTCCCATTGCTTAATGCACTACTGGAAAGTGCTCAGATACTACAGTGATCAGCATGGCATAAAAACCTATACAGAACAGACACACAATACCTTTGGAAAAATGGTGCTGAATTTGGGGAGAGTTGGGCACCAACTGGTGCCTGCCCCAGCTGAAAACCTTGGACTTGCCTGAGAGGTAAGAGAACTTATGGGGAAATGGGTCTAAAGCAGTGGTTCTTAACCTGGGGTGCATGCACCCTGGGGGTACGAGATGCCCTTTCTGGGGATGCGAGACGTGCCAGATTTTTTTTGAAGGTAAATCATCGAAAACACAAATTAAGCACAGGCACATAAGTACAACTACTTTGTTTCATCAAACCTATGCATTTATTAACATTATACATTTAATGATTACTGTAATATACCAACAAAAATATATATCTAGATTTAAAGAACTGACCTACTTCAACAATTTTTGAAGGGGTGTGAGAACATATTTTGAGAACCAAAGGGGTGCAGACTGCAGTAAAGGTTAAGAACCACTGGTCTAAATACTTTGGGTGCAGCTGATTAAGGCTACAATTTTGTCACACAAATTTTTAGTCCATTTTGTGTCAGAGATGTGGGGAGGTGGGGGGGAACATAGCTACAGAAAGCTCATGATCCACAGAAGGGGGTGAAGAGCAAGCCCGCCTCAATGAGGAAGGGAGGTGCTGGGAGGCTGGAAAGTGAGTCTACCCCCAGCAAGGAGGGGAGGCATGGGTGTTGGGGGGAAAACTGGAAAGTGAGCCCATTCTTCACTGGCGGCTCCAGTCCTGCATTGTGACCCCATGCACTAGGGAACGGGGCCACTCAGGTTTGATGCATTCTCCCTTCCATCTCAATCTACAGAGGGACAGACATGCCAAAACTGAGTGGCATTGCGACCCTGTATACTAGGTTGCAACACCAAATAAATTTGGCTCATCTGCCCTTCCATCATGCTACAGAGAGGCTGATGCACCAAACCTAAGTGGTGCTGCAATCATATGGGCCAGGTTCCAAAGCCAATCAAATCTGGCCTCTCTGCCCCTCCATCACGCCACAGAGGGTAAATGCACCAAAACTTAAGTGGCAATGCAACCCCATGCTCTAGCTGGCCACACCAGTCAAATTTGGCCTGTCTGCTCCTCTGTCATGCCATAGATGAGTGGACATGCCAAACCTGAATGCTACTCTGACCATGTGGGCCAGCTCACTATGCCAATTGAATTTGGTCCATCTGCCCCTCCATCTCCATCTATGGAGAAGCAGATGCACTAAACCTGAGTGATGGTGCAAACATGTGACCAGAGCAGGGATCCTGACCCACAAGAACCAGCACTGATGGATCTCACAGACTTAAATAAAATTCACAATTTACCTTGAAAACTGTGGCCTCCACAGGCTAAAATCATAGCCTTAATGATTCATAGTTTCTCAGGTCAGAAAGGACCGTTGTAATCATCTAGTTTGACCTCCTGTATAACACAAGCCACAGAACTTCCCCAAAATAATCCCTGGAGCAGATCTTTTAGAAAAACATCCAATCTTTATTTAAAAATAGTCAGTGATGGACCCTTGGTAAATTGCCCAAATGGTTAACTACTCTCACTGTTAAAACGAATGCCTTATGAATTTGTCTAGCTTCAACTTGCAGCCATCACATCGTGTTATATCTTTCTCTTGCTCCCCATACATGTACTTATAAACAAGTCATCCCTTAACATTCTTTTCATTAAACTAAATAGATTGAACTCCTTGAGTCTATCATGATCAGGCAGGAGTGATCAAACTTACGGACAATCTTCAGAAGTTTGAAAGCCACGCCCCGGCAGCTGTACCCCACAGGGCTGAAGCTCCAAGACCTGCACCCCACCCCCCACCGGGCAGAAACCAGAGGCAATGCATGGGGGACACATGAGGTCACATCCTCCCCCCCCGATTTTTACATTATTATTATAAACTGGTTGATATTATTCTGTCTCACTACATGTTGTTCACTTCTGATGCAAGCTACTTCCAGTGTTTAATGACATGAGATAAATGTAGTGTTCAAAGAGACAGAACTAATATCCTTAGGCTTTCACCTGACAAAAGCTGGAAAATTGTAAATATATTTTCCTTTAGCTTGTCCACTGCATGTGCTAGTAACAATCGCAAAATTAGTCTTCAAAACAAATCTGGTATTCAACATTTACTATATGCATCAAAGATCTATGAATTTTTAGAATATCAAATTACATAACATTCCATTAATTTTCAAAAGAAACAAATGTGAGAATAGCAAAGCACAAAAGGACTTCACCTGGCACAAGACTGACCTTTTCAATATTACAGAATCAGACGTCAGAATCACTATTTCCATAACAGCAAAGTACATTCAATATTGTTAGACTACCAATTTCACCTTACTGAGTGTGCCTAGATTTTATGTCAAAATTAGCAGCACAAGTACGGTACCGAAATTCCAAGTACCCAAAAGCCACAGAAAAAACAATAGACATTTGCTTCTCTCTTTAAGGCCTGCTCCTGCTCCCTCTGAGTCCAATTTTGCAAGGTGCTGAGCACCCTCAATTCTTATTTAATTGTATAGGCCTGAACCAAAGCCCATTGAAATCAATGGAGAGACTCCCATTGCCTTTAATGGGCTTTAGATCAAGCCCTAGGGGGACTGAGGGCTCTATACCTTTTTGAAACCAAGTCCATTAACTTCCTTGACAACAGGAACAGATCCCTAATGTAGTTAATAAGAAAATCACAGGAGCCAAATTACAACACTGTAGCTCATAATTACAGCAACACTTTCTTTACCTCTTATACTTTTTGGGACGTTAAACTGTGATATTTAGGATAAACACTGATCCTTCAGATGAATGTGGGTTTAAATATATCCTCTTCTACAGAGGGGCATCAAACTCTGCACTGTAAAGAATCAAAAATGAAAAGTTAGAATAACTGGAAATGACTGGAATTCTGCAGGTCACTAGTATTCAAATGCAATATTTACAGCCATCATTTATTCCAATTACTAGTAAAGTATAATTGTGATATATCATTTATAAATGTAACATTCTGCCTGATGAATTACAGAAATATCACAAAAAGAAAAGGAGTACTTCTCAATGTGTCAAAAACAGAAGTGCTTCTCTTCAGCAAGAGGATTACTCTGAAACTTTGTCTGGCTTGACTAAGACCTCCTATTTACCTCTATCTGTAATCGTGGTGTCATCCTTGACTCAAACTTTCCATCTCCCACATCGCCTAAGTCTCTAAATCTCCCTATTGTTAATCCTGAAGCAGCATTTGTCTATACCACTCCCTCAACTCCTTCTCTGCTGTTTTTTATTCATGTCTACATCCCTTTTCTTACCGATTACCTCAGTTTGTCTCTGGTTTCATCAAATCACTGTTCTCTGGACTCCAGAATGTTCAGAATGCTGCTCACTCACTCACAGAGAAACCCAGCTACATCACTCCTGCTACCACAAACACAGCCACTGGCTCCCCCTTTTCTTTTCAAAATAAAGTCCAATATTACTTTCTTTTTAAGTACTTATTCCAAACCTACCTCCTAGATCTAGTCTCTACTCCCTTTCATGCTCCCCTTTGCTAATCTAGCAATCACCACCTTTTGGTTTTAATGCATTCTCTTCTACAGTGCCCATTGTCTAAAACAGCACTCCATGCCACTTTGCATCCCTTTTCAAAGTTATCTAAACACATATCTCTCCTCCCTTGTCATATCTCATTTCTCCCCACCTCAACTATTGGCCACACTGACAGCATGTTTTGATTTCTTCACTATACAATGAATGGTTTACCACTGTTTTCTGTCATTTTCACTCCTGTGCCTTATATTTAATGTTATAATGTATTCTGGTTATAAGAAAAAAAGTTCATTTTCTCTAAAGCGAGAAGTACTGAACTTGTGTTTTTTGCTAAAGGTTTAAGAGTTATTATGCTTCGGAAAGTAAAATGTACAGGTAGTATGTTTTAGTTTAATTAAAAAGGTAATGATCACTCCTCTCCCTGTTTCTACTGGAAGTATTTAACTGGTTAAAACACACTGGTAAAAAAATATGAAATTAAAGCAGAGCAGAGCGTTCTGCCAAAAGAAGAAAAACAACTACACAGCATGACTCAGTGAACCCGCTCATTCTTCTCTGGCCTAATAACCTGCTGGCCCATTGACCTACTTTTTTTTTTTGTAAGGTGGTTAAACCCTCATCTCACATTTAAACAGTTTTGTTCAGTTTGACAAGTATAAACATTAACAGTTACAAAGAGACTTGTTGAAATCTAGATTACAGAGACTGTAATATGAAGCCTATGTTTTTAAACTGTTCAGAGCAGGCGGGCTTTGCCAACCCTTCCACAAGTTCTGACAGCTCTAATGAGGAAAATTTTACAGCTCTACAAGCTGCACATGCAGGACATCTACTGCAGAGAATACACGGAGGGTAAACAGTACAGAGCCACATTTCACAATATCTAAAAAGAGTATAATAAAAAGGAAGTTAAAGGAACATTGAAGAGGGAATTTGGAGAAAGGAGGAAAAAAACTTTTGACTATTTCATAACTGGTAACTGAACATATGCAAGTTTAAATGAAAGTAAGAAAAAAGCTCAACACAGTGGAAAAGCTTTTTGAAAATAAAACCACATAGCTCTCGTAAGTAGAAAACAGCATGCACGTAAAAGCTTGCAGAAAGGTCTGGATGCCTACACATAAGTATTGCCAGGTCAAAATGTTCACAAGTCATGAGGGTCTCCAAAAACCATCAAATTTTAAAAATATATTAGGTTATTGTATTTGCCTTCTAGATTCTAAGCCTTTAGAGTATATTCAAGCAACATTTTCAAACTTTTCTCTGCAATCGTAAGGGATAGAAACTTATTTTTTAATTAAAGCTGAGATTCTCATGCAATCTCCTGATTCCAGCAGCTGGGTCTTTAAGAAAAACAACACTGAAACTTACAGTAAAATCATGAGAGTTGGCAACACTATAACATTTCTACCTCATGGTGACCTGCAGACCAGAAGTAGACAGTGAGTGACATCTACATGGCTGTTGGAAGCATGCCTCCCAGCCTGGGCAGACAGACATATGTCAACTCTGCTTGAGCTAACACGTTTAAAATAGCAGTGTCAACATTGTGGCATGGATGGTGGCACAGGCTAGCCACCAGAGTATGGACCAGAGTGTTGGATGGTTTGTACTTTGGCAACTAGCCTAAGCTGCCACCTGTGTCACAATGTTGACGCTGCTATTTTTAGCGAGCTAATATGTGTCTGTTTATCCGGGCTCAGAGGCATGCTCCCAACTGCAGAGCAGACATACCTGGGTGGCCAAAGGAAATGAGATATTGAGTCTTTAAAGCACTTACAGAGTCACCAGCTGGAATACTGCCCAAGATAATAATGAAAGTTTATACGACATGAGTGTGGGGCAGATATCTATATGGAAAGTATTAGCAATCACAGTAAAGTTCTACCTCCACAACTGGTACTAACATTAGTACCACTAATTCACAGAAGTGAGTTCAAAGATGGAACAAGGCCTGCAGGTTGAGCAATCGTCTCACTCCTAGCACCAGTCCCTTCAGGACGGAACTGAGAAACTGCTGAAGCAGTGTAGGGAAGCTTGCATTGCCTCTACCTGTCCTATATATCTGTTGTGTGGACAAAGAACTTAAGTCTCCAGGGCAGTCAATTCAGTATTTTTCCTATATCACTAAATTCACTAAATATTTTAAAGAGGCAGTGAATTTTTAATCTTATTTTGTAAACAATATTATATACATAGACTGATTTTACAAACAACTTCTTCATAAAATCCATAGATTTTAAGACCAGAAGGGAAAACAATTATAATCATCTAGTCTTATATAACATTGGGCCAAAGAATTTCACCAGGAAAGATCACAGAAAACAGAATTCAGTTTTCTGACAGAATCTGCACTTCTCCCAGTTTTTCAATTTGTTAGGCTTAGTAAGTATTTCTGAAAACAGGGGAAGATCATTAACATTTTAGTACTTAACGGTCTCTGTGCCACAATCCTAATATGATCAAGGAATTGACTAATGATCTAATCGGACTTTTTTTACCGCTAATCCTCCATGATTTTTAAAAAATCAAAACTGTTCTCAAGAACAATATTCTGCAGTTATACAATACCTCCTGATCTAACCATTACACCACAAATACTATTTACAATAGGAACGCTCAGGATGGTTATGTATTTTTGGGTACTACTGGTGAGCAAAAAGCTGCTTTTTAATTTGCATCAGTGGCTCCCAGCTTTAATTTGTATCAGTGGCATAGCTGCGCTACTGCTGTGCATCTCATGAAGATGCTCTATGCTGACAGGGCAGAGGTCTCCTGTTGGCATAATAAAACTACCTCCGTGAGCAGCGGTATCTATATCGGCTCCCTCTGACATAGTACTGTCCATGCTGGTGCTTACGTCGGTGTAACTTATGTCGCTCAGGAGGGTGGTTTATTCATGCCCTGAGCAACATAAATTATGCTGACATAAGCTATAGTATAGACATAGCTACAGCCTTCTAGTCCTGAATCCCCTCATTCACCCCTCCCTTACAAATATTCAACCTGAGTTTTACTTAGCTCAATTTCACCCTGTTATTCCTTGCTGCATCTTAAACATTTCCTCTCCCCCTTTGGTGCTTACACATTTAGAATACCTGAAAATGTTTACATCATTTTGTTAATTGCTTTTGCTAAGCTAAACACAAATTTCTTGCAAGTCCTTTATCCCAGGTCAGTCTCTGCAACCCATTTATCACTATGTTTCATCATCCCTGCATTGCCTCCAATTTGTCACTCTCTCTCTGGTTTTGAGGTGCCCAGAAATAAAACCAATATAGACACTATCTATCTCTCATGTCTGTAACATGATTTCATGGTGACTTAGGCAGTTACATAATAACCTCTATGTTAAAAGAATGTAAAGATTGCAAAGTCAAGCACACAATTTTCTTAACCCTCTATCCCTGCTCCGCCACTCAAGAGTTCCTATGTGATGCTGAATAAGCAATTTTTTACAAACACAGTAACTCATTTAATACCACAACTCATATAGTGCTAGTAGCCACATAACACCATCTTTGCTTATTAGAAGCACACTAAAAGAAAAGAAGTACTTGTGGCACCTTAGCGACTAACAAATTTATTTGAGCATAAGCTTTCGTGAGCTACAGCTCACTTCATCGGATGTATTTGGTGGACCACCAAATGCATCCGATGAAGTGAGCTGTAGCTCACGAAAGCTTATGCTCAAATAAATTTGTTAGTTGCTAAGGTGTAACAAGTACTCCTTTTCTTTTTGCGAATACAGACTAACACGGCTGCTACTCTGAAACGTGTCATAGAAGCACACTATAAGAGAGCCTTCTAAGTATTCTAAATTAGAGATCTGTATCTCCCACTTTCTTCCTTCCCACATGTAGAGAATTAGCTTGGGGTGTGTGTGTGTGTGTGTGTGTGTGTGTGTGTGTGTGTGCGCGCGCACACACACACAACAACTTACTGAGGGAAAGCTAAATAGATTTAAATGAGTTCTGTATTTAGTTCTGAAAGTAAATCAGTTTCACATTCATTCTTCCCTGTTTAATAATTTCATCATTTCAGTGGAACACATCAATCAGGGAACTCATATTTGTGGAGGGAGAGATCCTCTCTCAGAAAGCTAGGGCCAGTCTCAGAAGGCTTTGAATATAAGGACATAAACCTGGAACTGAACTCTATAATTAATGCAGAACCTATGCAGAAAGCAAAGCATTAATGCAATGTGTACACGCTGACATGAGCTGCTCTCTCTACTCAGTAACAGGTCAGCCTGAGTTTTGCATTTTTTAATATGGTCAATATATATTTTTATATGGTATTCATCTACATAAAGGACACCACTACTGGGCTATGTACCTGCAACGAAAGGATGCATTAATCCTAAGGCTAGTGGAGGACTCTGGCAATGTAACTTGTAAGGTTCCTGAAATGTAGCTAACAGATTCTACAAGAACAGAATAGTAGATGCACCCTGCATCACTCAAGTACAGTATTAAACTCTGCTATTGAAGGACTTAAGACTTAATCTGAAGCTTGATTATTCCATTTGTGGAAATGCAAACATATGTAAATAAGGGCCTGTTAATGGGATTCTTTTACAGTGGCTGAGGTTTTTAAATCTCTAGGATTGTACATTGTTATAACTGCTTTTGATGCTTAACTCTTTGCATGCAGGTGAATCACACACAACTGAATGGCTACCTAAGTGCTTGTGGAGAGTGGACAGTTTGCACTGCCTCCTCAGCTCTTCTGTCAGTGAGAGCCTGAAAGAATCTGGGTAGGGAACTGAATTGAGACTCCACTTTTATGACAATCTGCCCATCCAAATCATCACTGTAGAACCTCAGTTTTTTAGAATCAGCTGTCATCTTATTACGAGGCTGGGAGGGGTAGGGAAGTAAGGGTGTCTTTCAGCAATTCAGCCCTTTCCCTGCAAGGGATAACTTACTCTGTGCCTTTCTCGAGCAGCGGCTACACTGTGTAATTCTGTGTCGCAAACATTTTTTCTTACCACTGAGCCAGAGGCAATGCATTTGGCATACAAAATATGACAAAATGAAAAACTTACTTTTCTAAAACTCTTGTGGCTGTTACAGGACTTTTCCACTTCCCTCCCACTACAGCTACCTGTTATAAGAACAGGAAGTCATAATTAAACAAAAACTTCAATAGCTGAAAATTTGACTCCCTAGCACCTGCAACTGGATAGAGCAAGGGAGAACTCCCCTTTTTGCCTTCACAAAACAAAAATGAAAATTGTTGCATTCAGGCTAGCAAAGTTTAAGGTTATATTCTGAATTCCATCGTAATCCCTCATAACTTGCTCTGATGCAGGTTTCCATGTCAGGAATTTGCTCCCATGGGAATTGTATTTAAAGCAAAACCTTAGCCAGTCTCTTTCACCAGGCATTACACAGATGGCAAGCTATGAAACCCAGGGCCCTTAGCTGACTGATCAGTTCTTTACGTTTTCTGGTTTTAAGTTAAACTGAGGAAGATTGGGTGTATTACTCCAGTACTTTTTATTGGGAAATCTTAATAACTTGACTTGAAGCCATGCATCATGTGCCCCGATACCACAGTAATGGGTGCCTTTAAAATGCATGTAATCAATAAAGTAGCAATTTCTCAAATTTTAATTCAAGCATGGAAAGTTTCAGTCTTGATTTTAAACCAGAAGAAAATGTTTCTTGATTTTAGACCAGAAGACAATATAACAAAATTAAAAGTAAAATTACTAATGAGCTCTCATAGTTAGTCACATAGGGACTATCACCCCCTTATTCCTTCAAGCTGAAGCCTCAAGCATGTAATGCCCAATCATGTTGACCAGTTGAGGGGCTGCAATGTCTACATTTAGTTTGCTATTCAGTCCCTCTTAAGTCTTTCAGCAGTACCACTTTCCAGGTTTCTCACAGAATGACTATTATTTCTAACACCATCACCCCAAAACTCACATACTATTTTCATATTTCCAATCTAAATATCCAGTTTAAAGATTCTTCTCCATATTTTTAACTTCCCTAGGCTTCTCTGTGTTACCTCTATCCTCTCAAGTTCTCAACGTCTCCCAATTTAGCATCAGCAACTTTCAGTAGCATGCTGCTATCCTCTCTTTCCAGATCACTATTGAAGATATCTTTAGTGTTTGGCTTCGCTAATTTTAATAACTAGCGACTAACATGTTTGGATTTAAAACAAAATTGTATTAGACTATTTTACAGTTCATACTTTTTATTTTGGTAAATAATAGGTTTGAATCCATTCCCTATTCTGCTTCCCAGTTTGCCAGTTGAATCAAATAATCCAGCACTATGGAGGGTCCGGAAAATGCCTGGATCTCACATGATGTGTCAGTGGTCATTGCTATTTAAAAAATTAGAGGGACATAAGCATCCCACAAACAGGCATCCATACAGACAATATTTGGAGTTCGACTCTCTAACAAGGGTCAGTTGTATAGAAGGAAAAGTAGAAAAAAGTTTTCTTTTTGAAAAAGTATGTATTTCGGCTCAGTAGAATATACCTTATCTTAAAACACTGTGAACGAGGTTTCAGTGATGCCACCAATAAAGTGCAGAGCCTGCTGTTACTCTACTTAACACTGGCAACAAAATAAAAAAAAAAATCAGGACTCCAACCACTAGAGGATTTATTAGACAACCATGAAAAAATTGTGTAAATTAGCTGTTGAGTCTATGTGCTAATTGATTAATACTTACTTAGGCCTTGTCTACACTACACAATTTTGTCAACAAATATCAAGTTTCATCGACAAAAATATGAAGGTGTATACACTGCAATCAATGCTCCTTCTGCCAACAAAACTCTTTTGCCTTGCTGACAAAATAAAATCACCTTGACGAGAAGTGTTGAGCTTTTTGCAGCAAAGTTATATCGACAATGTGTCAGTGTAAACATGTGCATGAGTAGTCTTATTTAAGCACAAGCATTTCCAGCAGCACAGGCTAAAGGTTTATTAAAAACTACTTTGTGGCATAACATTTTACCACTTCAAAATAAAATTACTTCAGTGCAAACAATGAAAAGCTTGGACTTTCAGAATACTAACAAAGTTACTATGAACTCTCTCTATATATACACACACACACACACACACACACACACACACACACACACAGGCCAGAGTTTAAAAACAAGGAGCTTAACATGATGCTCATATTTAGGCATTTGAGACAGAGTTTCAAAGGCACCTAATTGACCTTTGGAGTACAAGTCCCACTGACTTCAACCTGCAAACCCTGGTGGAGGACTAAAGCCCAGTTGAAGAATTTCAACTTTATTGACACATGAAAGTTCAATGTGTTCGCTCAAATACAGTAGGGGCTGTTTGTATTGTTCTCACAGTAAAGATGGCAGTGAGGCCCTAGACTTGTCTTTTTTAGCACAGATGAGCATTTTAGATGTGAAATTAAGAAGAAAAAATATAAAATATAAAGTCTGACTAAAAATTAGGAAACTGAAGAAACAAGTGTAAAATATCTATTTTAGCAACTTAAGACCATAAAATGGAAAGAAGCATACTATGTAAAATACTATGTAAATTACAATTACTTCAATTTTTAAAATTTAAATTAAAATCCATTATGTACATTTAAAAACTGTTTTACATTTTTAAATCATTTTTATTCACCCTACTTTATACATTCATAAATTTCAAGGCCAGAAGGGAACATGATCATCTTGTTTTACTTCCTACATAACAAAGGGCCAAAGAACTTCTCAGAAATAATTATTGCCAGTGATGGAGAATCCTCCACAACCACTGGAAAGTTGTTCCAATGGTTAGCTACTCTCACTGTTAATTTATGCCTTATAATATTCTTCCACCTCCTTGAGGCTGGCAACAGGAGAGAATTGTAGGGAACATGCATATTTTGAGTGAAGCATGTTAATGCTGAGATTTAAAATACGTTAAAAGTATTCAAATAAGAAAAGATTTCTAAAAAGCAAACAAAGACTTCATAGCACCAATGATGAACCTAGCAATGGTGAAATACGCAAATAGATTCTGAATGTTCACCTCAGTACCTTCATTCACAACTTTGAAAAGTAAACAACCATACAGTATGTCTTTCCAAAGGAGGAGATTTAATTAAAACAGGTGCCTGATACATTGGAAATACTATGAGAGCATAAATGATTCAATGTGGCTTTTAAAACATGTATTTCAAAGAAAATTAGGTGTTGTAGATGGCAGAGGTAACATTTCTTTAGTATATTGTACTCTAGTGGCTATCACAAAATAGATATACCCCCACTCTGAGCTAGGCTTCTTTCAGAATTCAGTGGCAGGAAAAAAAAAATCATGAGACAAGAACATTAGGATACCCACTACTACTACTATAGCTGTTTCTTTATCTTCACCCTCACCCCCTCCCATGTCTCCCTTCCTCAGTCTTTTCACATTTTTCTATCCTTGTTTCTTCACTAAATATTATGACTCTTCTTACTTCCCCTGCAGCAAAGGTGACCAGACGTCCCAATATT
The DNA here is from genome assembly GCF_009764565.3 of Dermochelys coriacea. Lineage (NCBI taxonomy): Eukaryota > Metazoa > Chordata > Testudines > Dermochelyidae > Dermochelys > Dermochelys coriacea. The sequence continues at coordinate 91,581,065 of NC_050071.1, read as the reverse complement.
ATTGGGACAGTCCCGATTTTAACCCATTTGTCCTGTGTCCCGACCGCACATCAGTCAGGACACCCTTTGTCCCGCTATTGGGGACGGACCGCTCACCATCACCGCCAAAGTCCTGGGGCTGGCGTGGTGGCGCTTCCTGGGGCTCACGTGGTGCCGCTTCTGGGGCAGCTCCCAGCAGTGCGCATGCCCGGCCACCAGCAGGAGCCTGCAGTGCGGGTGGTCCGTGGGCACAGAGGCAGAGGAGGTCTCCGAGTGCTGCACCAGCTCCCTCCCTCAGAGCTGCGGGCTGGGGCTTGCACGCACTGGCAGAGAGCCCTCCCCCTCACCCCACCATCCAACCCTGGGAGCCAGAGGGACCTGCCGGATGCTTCCTGGGAGCCACCCCAGGTAAGCACTGCTGGGATTCCCCATCTCACCCCCCGGCAGGTCCCTCTGGCTCTTAGGGTCGTGGCAGGGGGCTCTCTGCATGCTGCCGGTGCCTGCAAGCTCCGCTCCACAGCTCCAGCAGCTCCCATTGGCGCTTTTCCCAGCCAATGGGAGCCACGGAGCTCGTGCTTGTGGTGGACACAGCATGTAGACAGTCTGGAGACCCCCCTCGCCGCTCTGACCTTAGGAGCCAGAGACCTCCCAGCAGGGCTGGTGAGTGCGGCCAGGGAAGGGGGCAGGGTGTGATGGAGTGAGTGTCTGGGAGGGATGTGTGGGGTGCTCGGCTGTGAGGGTGTGGAGGACGCTGGGCAGTGGGGGAGGTTTGTGAGTTTTGGGTGCTAGGCAATGGGGGAGATCTGTGTGCGTCAGGGCACTGTGGATCTGTGTGGGGTATTGTTGAGTTGTGGTGGTGGGGCTGTGGGGAAAGGCACTGGGAGGGAGGAGAAACCTGTGCCCCTGGCCCAGTGGCTTCTTCTGGGGGCTGGAGCTGGGGCCATGAGTCCTTGCCCTGTGGCTTGTGGTGAGGGCTGCAGCAGGGGCTGTACACCCCTCTTGCAGCTTCCTAGGGCTGTGCACCCCCTCTCATGGCTCCGGTCAGGGTTGTGCACCTGTAGATCTCTTTCTCCCCGCCCCCATCTCACCCAGTGTGTCCTGATATTTCACTCTTGCGATCTGCTCATCCTACCTGCAGCCCATTTCCTTTCCCCCTCCCACAATTTCTTTCCCCTTCTTACAGCTCTGCTACACATGCAAGCAGTAAAGTGAAACTGTCAAGATTTCAGATACCTTCAGCTAAGGCATCAGAGATCTTGGCAATTTTACTTTGTAATTCATAGATTGGAGCAACAAAAAGTGTCTGGTATTCTTTTTAGTCCATACCAGTGCACACTGAGTCAAATCTTTAGTCCTGGTAAATTCAGTCCCTTAAACTGGTCTCAAAATCCAGTGCTAAACCCATTCAAAATAAATAAAAAAATGAGATCAAGGATGCAGGGGTTTCAGTTTAGCATAGGACTGAGGGTACCCCATATTTTATGAGGCACCTGGAGCACTTCCCCAGTGGTACTACCATTAGCAGCAGAACTAGAGTGAAACCCATATGGAAATTTTATTCTATGCTCCTGCTAAACTATGGAGGAAGTACTCTATTCAAACCTAGTACAGAAGGTATTGAATTAAATCCCTATAGGGCATACAAACTATTTAACCCAAGAGTAATGGCAGGAATACATTTATAAAATTGCTTAAAATAAACTAACATCTATGGGAAAAAATAATGTTTATATAAAAACCTATCAATTAGATCACAAGATTTTGGGGCTAAATGATAGAGTCTTGTCTCAATGTTGTAAACTACAAGACTAAATCCCAATGCCTGAGTATCTCTTTATACTCCTTATATGGTCAGGATAACCATATCCATAGACACTCACCGAACTTAACTGAGATTCTGATTTACAGCGTTACAATAATTTTCCGAAAGCTCCACGCAAAATTAAAGTACTGGCTCCACGACTCCATTCAGTTTCAGCAACTGCAAAAAAGAAACCCAGCATTTAATGAAGCAGTTCCCAAAACAAAGACTAGACATACACTTAACATGAAAGACAAATATAATAAATTCTTATTCTTTCAGAACTTTCCTTTTCTACTTGATGGATTTAAATGCAAAAATCAGCCACACAACTTGGCGGCAATTCTGTCTTAATGCTGGAAAGGAATTCAAATATATCTGAAGTTTTTATTTGCATTAAATAAAATATGTTGCCTTTAAATTTTATGCCACTATGAAATAACTAGCCACAAAGTTTTAGCATGACTTCTTTATTCATTTTTAATCTCTACATTTGTTGAGAAGTGATAAGTTATCAATAAAACTATCCAATTTTACAATTTCAAAACATTTGTTTCTGCCCTTTAACTTCTGCACAACACACACTACTGGGGTAACTGACACAGCCAGAATCTGAGCATTGGGAAAGTGCACAGGAGCCCTTGGTTAAACAAATAACCCACCACATACAGGGATCTTGTTCAACAAGAACAACACGAGTCTCTGCCCACATTCTTTTCACGTATTTTAGGTCATGTCCACACTACGGTGCTGAGCACTATACTGTAGATGCTTCCAACAGTTATGGAAGAAGTTCTTCCATCACTGTAAGTAATCCGCTCCCTGAGCGGAGATTCATAGGTCAACAGAAGAATTCTTCTGTCAGTCTAGCTAGGTCTACACCAGGGCTTAGGTTGGCACAGATACGTCCATTAAAATTTGTAAGTGTAGACAACCAGAGACAGGACAAACCTTTGCCTCCAGTACTTCCTATCTTGGTTTCCAGTCTGCAAATCTCTAACAGCAGTATGTCAAAGAGCACTATGGACCTTTTACTGCAGGGTCCACACAGACAGCACACAGCAGGCTGGTATATTGTACATTCACAACCCAGCTTGCTGTGCATTAAGTCTTTGTGTAGACAAGCCCTCTGTTTCTCCCTCTCATGAGAATAGCTCATCTGTGTTTCTCTCACCTCCTTTAATAATCCATTAGGGCAAGTATTAACCCTGGAATGGATTATTTGGAACCAGTTTCTTCTTTTGTTCTTTAAATCCTGATTAGGAATTAGGAGACTATTTTCTCAGGTCATTAGTTCTCTACACCCTAGTACACAAATTTTGAACTAATTGTATTTCCTCCTCACTGTGATAGGCACAGCAGCCCCAGTAATTATGACCAAGGCATTTAACTGCAGGGAAATACAACATTTCCCCATGCCTGTGGGAAGACAGTGATTGTACTGCTGTATATCCTGTTCATTGTGCTTCCACAGCAGAAACATCAAAATGTATCTAAAAAAGATCTGTTTCATTTTGCTGCTCCTACTGGGAAAATGGTTTTGTGCATGAGCAGCAGCACAGGTGCACTCCTAAAGTAGCATGACACAAACAAGCGTACATACAAAGCGATGAGGAAGAGGCAAGAACAACTGAAACAGCTTTCCTTCGCTTTTACCTCTTCAAATCTCGTCTGAAATCATCCCTTGTCTATGCAGCTTAATTAATTTGCCTGCTCTCTTTTAAACTTTTAGCTTTTGTAATTACTTACCTTATAAAACAGTAAGATAGCATCTTTCATAAAATCTATTATAAAATCAAGCTATTGTGACATACCAGGGCACAATTCAGACTAGTGGGGAGCTGTGTCATCACTGCCCTACAACCTTGGGTGCCTTGCAATGCTTTGCTGTAGCATCTCCAACCTGGATCACTTACAAACAGCCTTGCAGCATGCAGGCCGCACTCTGAGCGTCTGTGTGTAACTGCAATCTGCCAGCTACACACTGGAACTCACTAGCCATGGTTATACTGCAGAGTGCTCCCAACACATGCTTGGTCCCAGATCTTCCCCCAGAAATGTACGTCCTATACTGCCCAGCCCTCTCCTGGACAATACCAGTATATTAAGTCCATTATTCCTTTAAGGGAATCTACATGGACATCCAACATCTTGACAGATGAAAGAAAACACGATGAAAACAGCTAGTGCTTGACAGTAGTGTGGGAGAAGAGCCCAAAGTACGAGCAGATGATCTTCCCCTACTTGAACATCTGAGCTTCTGTCAAACGTCTGGGTCCTTCCCCACCAAGAGGAGCGACCATCGAGCACAGACCTTCAGTGAGTAAGCCTAAGCAAAACAAAGAAGGAAGGGATTGCCATAGGCCCTCTATCTTCTCTCTTGGCAGGGACTATAGAATTTAAATGGCAAGACAAAGGTCAAGACAATTTGAAAGCTCCAAGCTGAAAGAAGCACCCGCATTATCGCAACCGCAACCACACCTTTTCTAAATGGATCTGGTCCCAGTAGTGTTGGTACCATTGACCAACAGAATTCTGGCTCATCCACTTTTCTGGGGACATTTCTTTCACCCAGGATGTTCCATTACCCCACACTTGGGCGCCATTAGGAATTCCCAAGGGGAGACAGGTTTATTGACCAGCACCAGTCACTTGCCATTGCGTCACTGGCTGCACCATCTACACATCAAGTGGCGAATCCTGGAGGGACAAACCAGACATTAAAGGAATCATTATGCTAGTTTATTAACTTAAATAGTTGCCCAGACACTTCCATTTAAACATGCTGGATTAGATTAAAAAGCAGTAACACAAGCTTAAGAAAGAGATTTTAAGTGAGTATAAGTAATGAGGCATAAAAACCAGAAATGGTTACAAGAAAAATAAAGATAAAATGCTTACTAATATCTACTTTAAAAAAAAAAACCTATCACATGCTCCACCAGATTACTGACTAAACTTTTCAGGTCAGGACCCCTCCCCCAAAGTCCAACAGCAATTTCCTTTGCCTTCCCAGGTGCAGAGAATGTGATGGGCAGGGAGAGAAAGAAAGGGGTGTTTGTTTCTCCTTTTTATAGTTCCAGTCTCCCTTGTGAAATTTCTAGCTGAAACCCAGGAGACGGGAGTCTACATAAAAGGATAGTGCCTGCTGGGTTTTTCCCCCACCTGTTTGAATTTCCTTGGTTTTCCCTCCCTGCCTGATGACTCGGTTTACTGCTTAAATGCAAATTAAGGCAAGAACCTTCCTTTGTTTAGGACAGACCTAACTTCCGCCTGGGCACAGCTGTGAGGTTTGGAACATGTGTTATCCTTATCATACAGGAGACTCTTACAGCTTCACATAAAATATTGCCAGACATATTTTATCAGGACAATCCTGAGAAGCAAATTATAAATTTTCAACAGATACCTTACAAGGCATTCTTTGTACCAAGATTATTACAATAGCGTGGAGGACGTGAATACAGAGGTGTATTCTGTCACAGGAATATTATTAGTTTATATCAGGGGCAGGCAAACTTTTTGGCCGGAGGGCCACATCTGGTTTCCGAAATTGTACAGAGGGCCGGTTAGGGGAGGCTGTGCCCCGCCCAGAGCACCAGGACAGGCAGCTATGCTGCCCGGCTAGAGCCAGCCACACCACGGCACAGCACAGAACACCGGGTCAGGCCGCAGCTCTGCAGCTGTGCTGCCCGGCAAGAGCTTGCAGCCCTGCTGCCCAGAGCATTGCGCTGGCAGCACAGTGAGTTGAGGCTGTGGGATAGGGGGAACAGCAGGGGAGGTGCTGGGGGCTAGCCTATTGGGCCAGAAGCTCAGAGGCCGGGCAAGAGGGTCCCGTAGGCCGAATGTGGCCTGCGAGCTGTAGTTTGCCCACCTCTGGTTTATATGATCAAGAACAACTTCAGATTCAGGATTTACAGCCCAAGTAAAACAATTTTTCTTGGGAAGGAGAGAGAATAAAGGAATTAATCAATGGTACAAAGAAATAATACAGAGAGACCTAGAGAGGTTAGGAATGTCGGCAGGAAATAAAGTGAGATGCAACCTGGATATTGCAAGTTAATAATCCAAAATTGGTATTCAGTATAAGAAAGGCAATGTGCCTTTGGAAGAAAATAATGCCAAAAAGAGATTTACTCTACATATAAGCTCACAGCATGGTAACACAAAAAGCATTTGTAATTTTGGACTGCACACAGTATGCATATGGCAATGGTGAAAACATACCTACTTTACAATGATCTGGTCCGAACACTACAGCATAAATCAACACGTAAATATTTCAGAGACTTGCAACAAATGCTGAACAGGCAAGAGGGTTGACTTAGGAGGAAAGCTTAGAAAAAACTTAGTATAGTTTGACCCAAAACCCCCACCACACTAAGAAACACATTGCTTTAAAGTGTGTAAAGAATGGAACAAGAAAAAATGGAGAGGACTGGATTAGGGAGAGGTTAAAAGGTGTATACCTAGAACTAACTGCACAACTAATTAGCAAAGGAACATTTAAACTGATCATCCTTCAACATTTTTTAAACTTTTTTTTCCATTAACTCTTAATGAGCATCTGAAGGAAGTGATGGAAGTCCAATTGCTGCAAATTTTAACAGTTATTGGTTTAAGTTTATTTATCTTATGCTCAGATCCTCCAAAATCCTATTTCATCGATATTGAAGTACTTTGCTCACCTACAGAAAGTGAGCTTTGTAAACTGCTTTTTCTTTTATAATCCTAGTAATTTTGGAAGAGTTGGTCTTTAAATATTCTGGAACGGGGATTTTGATCAGAGTTGTAGAATGCTCTTAATATTCAGATAGCAAAAACTCTTTTAGCCTTTAAACAGATATTGAAAAGGTATGTGTTTAATGTGTAACGCAACTGGGAATGTGTTTGTGAAAGCGGATGCATACATATCATTTTAAGTCTACACAACTCAGTCCAAGATAGTGAAGGGCATTGGACATTTAGTTTATCTTGCTAAGTAAGTAATTTTTTCATCCCAGTTCCTATGATTCATTGATTATCATGAAGGAAAATGCATAATATTTATAGGTGACCTTTGTCCAAAAATCTCTAAATGCTTTACAAACAAGTCTCAACATCATTGTATGTAAGTTATTATAGGCAGTTTACAGAGACGCTGATATAAAAAAAAGAGTTAACTGATCTGTGTAGAATCACACAGGAAATAAGCTGAGCAGACAAGCACAGAACCCTGCAACCCTGGCTCACAGTTTTATTATTAATGATTTATGAAATGGTAGCACCTAGAGGTATTATTTTTATTAGAGTAGCATGCAGAAGCCCCGTTTGGGATCAAGGTCTTATTGTCCTAGATAACCTATGTGTATGTAAGACAACACGGAGGTTCTATTCCCAGTTCTGCCTCTGACCTAATGCCCTGAACAAGTCACTTCCCTATAAGTGCCCATTTCCCATCCTACCATTTGTCTTGTCTACTTAGGGTAAAAACTCTTCAGGGGAGGAACGGTCTCTTATTATGTATGTGTGTGTACACAGTGTCTGGCACAGTGGGCTCTGATCCTGACTGGAGCTTCTAGGCATTACTGTAATATGAACAACAGGAAAAAAAGAAAAGCATGCCCCTGCTTACAATCTAATTTAAAACACACAGAAGCAAAGGAAGAGGGAAAACAGTAGTAACTATACTAAGATCACATAGGTACATGTGTACAATGCCTAGCACAATGACACGACCGCTATACAAACAAACAAGTAGTGGTTACAGAAGTTAGCTTTTGAAACAATGATTCCAAATAATAACTCTTTAAAAAAAATAGGAAATGGCATTCCTATACATACATTAAATATGGAGTATATATGAAGTATTATACACCAAAAGCTACATTAAATGAACATTGTTAAGGTTGCAAAGTCATGCACTGTGCAACCTTAATTCAGTCCCCTTGCACAGATGCTTTGTAATAATCTTTAATTACATGACCACATTTTCTTTCCCAGGACCTTTGCCTCATTCAGTGCATAGGAGGGATGGTGCACAACTAACAAGCAACTATTCAATATTTTGTTTTCTGGCACATGATGGCATCTAGCAATGCCCCTCTGCCATGTACGCTGGCCAAATCGGACAGTCTCTACGCAAAAGAATAAATGGACATAAGTCAGACGTCAAGAATTATAACATTCAAAAACCAGTTGGAGAACACTTCAACCTCCCTGGACACTCAATTACAGACCTAAAAGTGGCAATTCTTCAACAAAAAAAAACCCGTCAAAAACAGACTCCAACGAGAAACTGCAGAACTGGAATTAATTTGCAAACTGGACACCATCAAATTAGACTTGAATAAAGACTGGGAACGGATGGGTCATTACACAAACTAAAAACTACTTCCCCATGCTAAATTTCCCCCCCTACTGTTACTGACACCTTGTCAACTCTTTGAAATGGGCCATCCCGATTATCACTACGAAGTTTTTTTTTTCCTCCTGCTGATAATAGTTCACCGTAATTGTCTCGTTAGAGTTGATATGGCAACACCCACCTTTTCATGTTCTCTGTATATATATATATATATATATATATATATCTTCCTACTGTATTTTCCACTCCATATATCTGATGAAGTGGGTTTTAGCCCACGAAAGCTTCTGCCCAAATAAATGTGTTAGTCTCTAAGGTGCCACAAGTACTCCTCGTTCTTTTTATTGTAATTACTGGCACTTCCCCCCCACTCCCCAGACAATGAATGTTGTCTCTCTCACTCCTGAGGGACACAAAAGCACAGAGAACTCAGCTGCTACTGGCATCCTGAAGCCACATGACCTGTATGCTGCTAGCCTGTTTCCTGCGATGGTGCCAGCCAAATACATTGCAAAGTGGCATGGGAAAGTGTCCTCCTAAGGAGGAAGAAATAAGACTGCCATCCTTTGCAATCCTCTCCCAAAGGTTTCTGAGTATCTCCATGAAACTGTCATCGAGAACTCTCAGGAAGATAAAAATGTACATCCCTATTCACCTAAACAACGTGCACCACATGGCCCCTAACCTAGCCCAACAGAAGCAGATGCCGACTCTACCTCTACCTGAGCACAGGACACTTAATTGATGTGGATCGTGAAATTGGCCTGCCATAGTACTGTTCAAAAATTTGTTTCAAATTTACTTCCTAAATTTTTAATTTCTCACAGTATACCAGTAAAACAATGAAAAAAGTCAATACTTTTGACTCACACACTTTTGGATGGGTCAGGGGCCAACTGTAAATGGCAGAGGGGGAGGAGGAGAGGAAGGAAAAGCAAAAAAAAAAAAAACATTGCAAGGAAAAATGCTGCACACGCTTATCCGATCTCCCTTCCCCTTCATCAATGGGCTGATCCACACTTGTCTGGCAGAACAGGCTAGACTCCTGTGGAGGTGCTGGCTCACAGTATGGTTAGAGTCCCCCATCTCATCTCCTCTCCCCCTTCTTGCTGTTCAGAGCAGGGTCTCCATCAAGTATGGCATGCAGTTCATTGTAAAAGCAGCAGGTCTGTGATTCAGCACTAGATTTCTAATTGCCCTTCCTTGCATGTGGTGTCCCTAGCAAAGTATCTTCACTTTCATGTAGCACTGCTGCTGATCCCGGTCGTACACTTATGCCTGTGCCCTCCATGCAATCTGCTCATAGATGTCCACATTTCTACAGCTGTTCCATACTTGTCCTTGCACAGCCTCTTCTCACAGGCCCAGGGGATCTAATCCTTCTTGGCTGCTCCCAGCAGAAATGTATCTAGTACCTCTCTGCATGCATGGACCCATGGTTGGTTGGATGCAAACAAAAGTCAGCTGCTAGGTGTGCTCACCACAGAGGGCAACTAGGAAATGGCATTTCAAAAAACACACAGTGGTTTTTAAAGGGGGGAAGGTGGGCTTCTGGTCTTTGTGAACCCTGGGCAGTGGAGTTTATAGTTGTGAGCAGAATGGTCACTGTCACAGGGACTGGACATTGTGAGACAGCAGCTGGAGGACTGTCAGGATTGACAAGACACCTTCCCTTATTTTCAAGAAACTTTAAATGAGAAATGCTTATTGATACTTCAGCTTTGGAGGGCACTGGCATAACACCATTCTCCAACTCCAATCACAGTGACCACAGCTTGACAGGCAGGGCTGTGTCTACATTCCCACTGCATCTACCAAAACAGGTCGACCATGGTTCTACACTGTTGGGGGAGGTGGTTTTACTGCACCTCAGTAATGGGATGCTTATGTCATCCGGAGAAAAATCTGAGTGTAGACACATGCATAAGTAAATTGATGCAAGGTAACTTAAATTAATCCAAGTTTGTAGCGTAGCCTGGGCTGTAGTAAATTAGCACTCTACTTCTATCAGAATTATCAACTAGAGAAGTCTGATAACCCTGACTTGCTTTTATCTACTTTATTGGAACATTTTGTTATATTTACACATATTTTAGCTCTAATACAATTTGATTTAGCAAATTAGTTTAATCAACATTTCAATCTTACCTTATTATTCTACAGTATTCAACCTATGGCCAAAAAATACCTGAAACAAACTCTAAAAGAGAAGCAATCTTTAAAACTGAAGCTAGTACAAGTGATGTAGTGAGGCCAACAAGATTTTCTGAAACCCCTGATGGAAGTCATAAGCTCCTCTGGTTTGTTGCAAGTGCTTAACAAAGAGCAGCAGAAAGACCAGTGAAGCATTTTTTTTTAAATTAATCCACTTCATTTAATGAGAATCTTATTGAAGAATGCAATTAATCAAGTTATGTTGCTGGTTCTGAGCACTCAAAGCCTCAAAAGCTTAGTGAATATTTAATTACCACCACCTTCTGGTTACTTGCTTATTTCTTACTGTTTATTATTGGTAATACTGTAGCTCAAGTTTATTAATTGTATTTACACCTACACATAATTCAGACCTTTAAAAAGGTCTTGTACAAACCTACGGCAATTTATTCATTGCTTTAAAAATGCTAATCTCTACAGATCATGACTATTGAAGTCCTTTGAGTTTGCCTAGCATACACTTTATTTTTAAAATGAACAACCCAATAAGTGAAACCTCTTCTCCTCCTGCCCCATCACAACTATTCAAGCACAGATGCTTAGCCTCTCTTAGCAGCGACCCAGAAGATGTTTTCACATATTCCACAAGTCTCCATTCTGGAGCTATTCTATGATACATCTCCTAACCCTTTCTACCTCCCATTACACGGCTGCTCCAAGAGCATCAATTCTCTGACTCAAAAAGGCTCCTAATGGCACTCCAAGACTGAGCTAGCAAATGGGGACAATACACACATCAATTACTGTCCTTTGAGAGTTTGAACACCTCACTTACATGCTTGAGTAAAACTGATCCAGGAAACACAAGTCTTAAGACTGTTCTTGAGCTAGTGCATCTCATGTAGCAGCTCTGTCACCAAATCACCAAGTTGTCTCTCTCTTCTTTAAGTCTTATACGCTGCTTATGGGCCTTATGCTCTGCTCTCAAAACTCCAACAGAAGTCAAAAGGAGGTATAGATGGCTTGATTCTGAAATCAAGCCCCTAGCATTGACAGCAGTGGGGAAAACATACAAATCAAAAGCGATTCCTGCTTCAACTGCTTCTATTTAAGTAAAGGGACAGTGTAAACTTTTTTTTTTTAAAAGTCCTTTAACAGTATCACTGGTATGCTCATGTGTTTTTAAAAAGCATTTCCAGGGTCCAAGACAATGGTTTCTGGGGCAAATGGCAGGACCTCAGAATTTACTGAGGACTATGACACCAATCCTGCAATAAGAACTATGCAGGCAAACCTTTGCAGTTGAGAGATGCCCCAGTAAAGAATCAGGACCGAGGTCCTTGGCAAATGAGTAGAAATTTGATTCTCAAATGAAAGCAATTGAAAGTGACATACAAGTGTTTGCATCAGTTGAAATCAACTGAAAATCCGATTTTAGTTAAACCTGTACAAGACCAGCTCTTAAGCCTATGACATGAGATAAGCTGGCAGTGATTCAATCATTATTTTACATAAAATATGAATCACTTTGATGTTTAAGTGAGTAAATGTGGATTATTACATAACAATATTAAAATATAGATAAGGCAGGACAAATTAGTAAAAAGGTCTAAGGCTTATGGAGGTGATTAGCTGGATATGAAGGCAGAGTTAATGTTGGCATTTGAAGCTCAAATGAATTTTCTGTTATAGGAGTCATTGTCCTTGAGTTCATTTTATGACTGCCTTAACATATGAATTTCCTAGTATTTTTTAAAAAAGAAATAGTATTGAAACAATACTAATGCTTTATAATTTGTATCCTCTCTCTCCTACCACACTGACCATATCAACATGTCCTCAGATCCCTTTACTGCAGTGGTCTCCAGCCTTTTTATGCCCAAGATCACTTTCTGAATGCAAGGACAACCCAGGATCTACCCCACCCCTACACCTAGGCCCCGCCACTTCCCCAAAGCCTCGTCCCACTCACTCGATCCCCCCATGTCTGCGTCACTCACCTCACCCCCACCCTCACTCACTTTCACCGGGCTGGGGTAGGAGTTTGTGGGGGAGGGCTCTGGGTGGGAGCCGAGGGGTTCTCAAGTGTGTGGGGCGGCCTCTGGGCTGAGCCTGGGGCAGGGGGTTGGGGTGCAGGAGGTGGTGACGGGTGCAAGCTCTGGGAGGGGGCTCAGGGATGAGGCTTGGGGTGCAGGAGGGGGTTTGGTGTGCCGGCTCCAGGAGGGGGCTCAGAACTGGGGTGGGGCCTCCCGCCGGGCAGCATTTACCTCCGATACTGCAGCCTGGCTGCCTAACCTGGCCTCATGCCTGTCCTGGAAGGGGCCAACACAACCCTGTGGCCCGTGGGGAGGGGAGGCGGACAGCAAGTGCTCTGCATGCTGCCCCTCTCTGCAAGCAGCACCACCGCAGCTCCCATTGGCCACAGCTCCCTGTTCCCAGCCAATGGGAGCTGTGGGGGTAGTGCTTGCAGGCATGAGCAGCGTCCGGAAGGAGACCCCTACCCTCCCACCCCCAGGGCTCCGCTGGCCGCTTCCAGGAGTGGCGTGGGGCCGGGACAGGCAGGGAGCCTGTCTTAGCGGCAGCCCTGCTGTGCTGCCGGAGATGGTGATTGACTGGGAGATCCTCTAGGATCGACCGGTTGATCGCGATCGACCAGTTGGTGACCACTGCTTTACTGTCTTCCTGTCTCTTTCTGAATGAAGGCCAAACTCTTCAACCCATTTCCAAGGGCTTGTCTACATGGTGCATTAATACACCCCAGCGGGGGGTGTAAGTTCTAGTGTACACCAACGTGTCACATACTAACTGGTCCATGTGGACCCTGTTGGCATGCACAAAAAGTTCCCTAATGTATGTTAATGTAGTCCTGTTTTAAACAGTACTACATTAACATGCATAAGGAAACTTTTAGTGCCTGCCAGCAGGATCCAACAGGCCAATTAGTGTGCAACATGCTGATGCACACTCGAATTTACACCTCAGCTGGTTTGCACTAGCACAATCTACCCAAGCCCTAAATCTCCACACAGTTCTTTTTCTGCCAATATTTTCACCATTTCTCAATTTTTCACCTTGTAGCTTCTTCCCTTCGTCAAATTTTTCCAGTGATGTTTCCTACATCTTAAATGACATCCCTCTTCCTATCATTGATCATTTTGCCTTTTCTGGCATCTTAAGCAACAAGAGTAGAAAATAGTCTGTTTAAAAGAAGTGTTTTGAACTACAGTATTCTGAACTGGGAAGGGAGGAGGGAAATATGCACAAGGAACTTAGAAAGAAGAGAAAAGATGACAAAGAAAAAAGAAGAAAAAAGAAACAAATATAGAACAATATGACACTTGTACATGTAAGTGAGATTGGGAATATGCATGGGCAGGGCGTAGATGTGATCAGACAAATGCATGAGAACCAAGGAAGGGAAAAGTTTTCATAGTAGCAGCCGTGTTAGTCTGTATTCGCAAAAAGAAAAGGAGTACTTGTGGCACCTTAGAGACTAACAAATTTATTAGAGCATAAGCCTTCGTGAGCTACAGCTCAAAAAGAGGAATGAATAGCTCAGCACGAGGACAAAAATGTTCAAGTTTTTAGGCAAATTGGATAGGTAACCAAAAAAATTAATTTCCCTACAAAAATTTCCCACCATTTCTCCTCCAAAATAGAAATAAAACCCTTATTTTTACAACATTCCAATCATCCATTTTAATCTACCTGAAACTCAAATCTTTCTCACAATACCCTAGAGTATTAGCAACAGTAACATTTTTGACACCCTACATGAATCAACAGCAGTTCTCAATCTGCAAATTACAACTGCCAAAAATATCACAAGGTAAATCATGCTGATTGCAACCAGTCCCACTCAGATCCTAGAAGCATCCCATGAACTGCTGAGTTGATTGATATTCTCAGAGACCCAGCACTTCCTTTGAAACACTAAGAATAAGATACACAAGAGTCATGAATACGTATTATAGAATGACCTGCAACATGTGACCTGTGTCTGTCACATCTGACTACAGAAAGAAAAAGTTTATGAGAATTCCCTGAATTTTTTTTTGAAAGATCACAGATGGCAAAGATAAATATACACACACGCATTATATAGAGATCTTAAATATGTACACACATTCTTTCAGATTTCAACCTCCCTGGTCACTCAGTTTCATAACTAAAAGTTACAATTCTCCAACAAAAAAACGTAAAAAACAGACTCCAACGAAAAACTGCAGAATTGGAATAAATTTGCAAACTGGACACAATTAAATTAGGTTTTAATAAAGACTGGGAGTGGATGGGTCATTACACAAAGTAAAAACTATTTCCCCATGCTATTCCCCCCCCCGTTACTCACACCTTCTCGTCAACTATTTGAAAAGGGCCATCCTGTTTATCACTACAAAAGGTTTGATTTTTTTCTCTCCTGCTGATAATAGCCCACCTTAATTGATTGGTCTCGTTACAGTTGGTATGGCAACATCCATTTTTTCATGTTCTCTGTGTGTATACATCTCCCCACTGTATTTTCCACTGCATGCATCCGATGAAGTGGGTTTTAGCCCACGAAAGCTTATGCCCAAATAAATTTGTTAGTCTGTAAGGTGCCACAAGTACTCCTCGTTTTTTTTTTTAAAACAAAATTAATGTCAGTAATGGAGAAAGTATAAATTGAGAGTAACTTCCTATATTAATGTAACTAACCACAAGCTTCCTATTCCCGATTTTATTTTTGAATTGCTACCATTATAAATGCAATACTGGATCAAAGATATGACTTGTATCATTTTCATACATTGTGGATTGCATTATGGTGATCTAATGTTAATCATCTATTAAAAGTTAATTTCTTGCATTTTTGTTTTTTTTTTTTATTGGAGATGTGGTTTTCCATTTAATTGAAGTCACAGGTGGCTGACTTTTGCCATGTGATTTAAGTTACACATTTTACTGGTTTTAACCTTTGGTTTACTAGTCTTTATTTGATCCATTGCTTCCATTCCAATACACTCAGCCAATCTAATATATTAGTGCCACTATTTACTGCATTTTGTCTTATTCTGCCAAAATCAACTTACTGTTGCCATTTTTACTAACTCTGCCAACTTTAAATTTACTTTTTCTTTATACCACAGTACTTCCTCACTTTCATTTTCTGTGAGCTACAAATCCACTATCACTATGCATACTGCTCTTCTATGCACTGTTGACCTATGCACTGTTCCTCACCACTTTTCTTCCCACCCTTCCTCACTATTTCTTTCTTCTTACCTCTTCACTCCTGTCCCATTCTTCCTCTTTCCCTTGTTTGTAACAACAAATAGGTACAATTAAATATTTCAATAATTGTAATTGAAATATAATAAGACCCAAGATGATGTTCATGATAAGAGCAACCCCAATCAAATTGTTATAGCCTTTGTCCTGTCCTTACAGGTTCTAAAAATGATATTTAGAACAATTACATAAACATAGCTACCTTTTTTCAGACATGTAGAGTGTGCTCACTGTATATACAAACCCACAAGCTTGATCTTTCCTTTCCTTTCGAACAAAAACCTCTTATTAATAGAATCTCATATTGCAAGATCTATGTACTTTAACAAATAATAATGAAATTGATTTTCTAATTTCACTTTTGTTCATCAGAATATTGACACTGGATAGGGAAACTAACACAAAAGATCTGAATTCTAAATACGTGGGTGGGAACGGAAAGAGTACAAAACATGTAATGCTGAAGTTGTTGAAGGACTCAAAGAGCCAAAATAATTTTGTTGCTGCTACATAATACTAAATACATAGGAACTATACAGTACTCAGGACTTCATATTTATGGAAGCAGCTCTTTTCAATACTACTATTATCAACCGTTTACATAATTATACTGCAGTTTTGTAAAATCTGTTATCTGCCTCAAACATCAAGTAGATTATATGGCTCTGGTGCAGGAAAAAAGGGAGAGTTCACAAAAATAAGGAACAAATAGTTACCTTTCCAAAATTTTTATATAGAGAGACACATATAGATATATAAACCTGACCCCATTAAAAGATGGTGAAGTTATGAGAGAGGGGCAACAGTTGCTTGAAAACAAAAGTGTTTCAAACTCCAAGGAAAACAATACCCTGAAGAAGAAAAACAAATTAATTCATATGCAAGATTAGAGGTTTTAACCCCCAAAAGTCTTCCAGTTATTATCTACAGTCAAATGATGGTAATAATATTATAGGCATAATATAAATTGTGAAGACAAGCATTAGAATTTAGAAGTAGATTTGCTGGCACAAAAAACACTTGCATCTGCCAATTAACTAAAGTAGTTGGGAATTTAAAAATTTAAACATTTGTTCCTACGACTAACTGTGGGCACAAGATTTCAGGTGCAAATTTAAAAGCTGAACAGAAGACCCTTTGAAAATTCAGACCTTAATATTACAAATGTAATCCATATACGAGATGTAAGTCCACTTGTAGAATATAAAACTCCGTACATCTGTATCACATGTTCAGAAAACATAGTTTTACTCCATACAGACTATTTTTAAACTTCTGGAGAACACTGAGCAGATTAAAAAAAAATTATGTTCACAATGTGAATCTGATCTAAGATTAGATTACTTACTTTTGTTTAAATTATACTGTACAACCCCAAGCAACTGCAATTAGGCTGAATTAGTGTTTAAAATCTTTAACACATACTTTCTGAACAATGTAATGGTCATGTGGATTACATACTAGTAAGATGAATTTGTCTTTTTGCAGCTGCAAAACTTGAATACGAAAAATCAAATATTAATTTTTCATATCTAGTTAAAAAAATACCACACAGACTGAAACACTACAGATCTTCAGAGTGAAAATTAAGGAGCATAATTTTTTATTACCCAACCAATCTGACCGACTATGGAAATAAAATAATAGAAAGCAAATAAACTTTGCTTCACCAAAGGAAATATGAATCACCAACCAACAATGAAACTATAAACCGTTCAGTAAAACCTAGAAATCATAACTATTGAACTAACATCAGTGAAAAAGACACCTTTTATACTTTTCTGCGGCAAAAGATTTTTAAACACAAAGCAAAAGATAAGAGTGCTATATTACTCTGAAATACGGTACTGTATCAGCACAAGGTTAGGGATAGTTGAATGGCTTGGGTACTAACTTTTACAGTCTCCAAGCTCTCTAAATGTCCATTTGGGTATTAAACTTTACATTTTAAAGATACTGAAGCAATAACCCGATTTATTTTTTTAATCCCTCTTCTAAGCTCTTCCAGGTATTTTTATCATGGAAAAGTCATAACAGACACTATTTGATGCAAATGAAACAATTATGCAATTCTGCTTCTGCCCAGAAATATCATAGTATGGTTTTATCTTAAATGTCCTATTAACACCAAGTTTTCAACTCAAGGCAGACCACCACCACGACCCTCGAAGCAAGACAGATTCACCCTTGACACAAGATGACTAATGGTATAACATGGGCATAGCTCTCCCAAAATAAGAGGGCTTTCAGTGCCACAGTGGTGAAAAGCTCATTGGCAGCATGTAGCTACTGTGGCACTGGCAGGCCAGATGCCAGCTCTTGCCAAGGCTGCAGGCATTAGCTAAAAACCGACAAACTCATAACTGGAACCAATACCAGTTCACTTATGTGTTAGTTAGGCCATGTCTACACTACCACTTATGTCAGCAAAACTTACGTCGCTCAGGGATGTGAAAAACCATACCCGTCGAGTGACATAAGTTTCACCAGCATAAGTGGTAGTGTGCACAGTGCTATGTTGGCAGGAGAGCTTCTCCTGCAGACATAGCTACTGCTGCTCATTGGGGTGGTTTTATTATGTCAACAGAAGAGCTCTCTCCTGTCAACATACAGTGGCTACACAAGTGATCTTACAGGGGTGCAGCTCCATCGGTACAGCTGTGCTGCTGTAAGGTAACTAGTGTAGACATGGCCTTAGTGTTGCTCAAACTATACATTAATCTTATAAGAATGTATTTAGTGTTTAGACTCTATCGAATGTTTATAAGTTGCTGTATGCATTAATCCTATTTGTAATGTCTGTAGTCCATGCTATGGAAATAATTTTGCTTTATAATTTTGAAAATGTTTGCTCTAAACTTGTAAACCCAGGTAGGAAGAGTGTTGTCAGAAGAACTATCAAAATGAGATGGGTCATCAAGGAACACTGCGGTACAAAGATTCCCAGGGTCTACCTCATAGTTCCACCCTGAAAGCAGTGGCGGATTAGCCACTGGGCCAACAGGGCCCATGCCCAGAGGCCCCAGGAAAATGGGCACCCCTACAAGCTGGCCCACTCCACCCGCCCAGCGCTCCTGCTGGGGAACAGGGTTGGGGCATAGGGGCTTGCCGTGCTCCACCCATCCAGTGCTCCTGCTGGGAGCGGGGGAAGCCCCCACACTCCAAACCCACTTTCAGCAGGAGTGCCGGGTGAGCAGAGCGACACAAGCCCCACGCCCCAACCCTGCTCCCTGGCAGGAGCAGCAGGGGAAGAGTGCAGGGACTGCAGATGGAAAGGGGCCCCCACTTGCTCTTGCCCAGGGCCCCCCAAAAATATCATCCACCTCTGCCTGAAAGAGGCTTTGAATTGACAGATCACTATAACTCATCACTTTTAGGATTTAGATCGCAACTCATTTGTGCATATGGTTGCATGCTTCAGCCTGTAAATAATTCATTTCTTTTTCCTAGTTAATAAACCTTTAGATAGTTCATTACAGGATTGGCTACAGACATTGTTTTTGTTCTAAAATCTAGGGTACTCAATCTGGTGAAAGTGACTGGAAGCAACCTGAATATTGTGTGATTTTTGGTGTAAGTGACAATTTATCATTAAGCCCAGTTTGTATGGTGGCAAGAGAAACTTGAGAGCCTAAGGGGACTGTCTGTGTCTCCATGATAGTGATGCAGGAGTTCACATTTGTTACGACCTTAGTAAAATTTAAGTATAGAACGTACTACCAGATTGGGGTATCTACCCTGTTTTTTAAATTCTGCCCTGAGGTAGGAACTCGGTGTCACGGGCCACTCCAGATTGTGTGACAGCTACATTTCAATCTAAAAAGTTCATTTTAAAAATCTTAAGTGTTCAGTGCTCATTATTTATTTTACTGTGCAAAGGCTTTTTTAAAAAGTGTATTTTGTGAATATTCAGATGCAGGATATGGACTCACGAGTCAAAAATGTGTCACTTTTTGATTAGGAAAGCAAGACATTTATAAATTTTTCCAAATACAATAAATATACCAAAATATCAGATTCATCACAATACATAAAGTAAATAGAGAGGGTTATGATAAAGGCAGGGGAGGGGAAGTGACATAGCTATCTTAATCGTAGGCCTCTAAAAAGTCAGCCCAAATTGCTTTGAATTTTTTGGGCATTCCCTTTCACTACATGTAAGGTCAGCCATACCACTGAGCTGGACAGCAATATTTGGTAGGGATCAATTTTTTCATTTTTCAGGATTAATTTTTTAGCAACCAAAGCTGCAAGTTGGAACCACGCTGCCTTGTTACAAGGTAATCTCTAAATATCAGGAATATATACAAGAATGAAACTTGGGCTCCAATTTGGCATCCAATATCAAACTGGACCTTTGACTGACCTCATACCAGACATTCTTGACACAGGTGCACTTAACATAGCACCAACTGAGTTACATTTCCAGCAGCATTTGTGAGGCCCATTACCATTAGCTTATGCAGGGACCAGTACATTTGAGAGCGTGTCTTCTGGCAAATAAGCCATAGTGTCAGCTCTATAGTTTCTTTTTTTTAACAATAGACAGAATTGTTATTCCATTGGGTCAGAGATAGATGTGTATCCAAATGTGTATCGTAAGAGGATACCACTGGCTAAGTAAATCCAGGAAGTTTCCTCCAAAATAATATATGATTTGGAGCTCCCAATGCATCTGGTCTAAATACACTAGTAAGTAAACGCTTTAACTGGAGATACTTCCATGCTCCAGAGCAGAGTAAACCAAACTGTTATCGAATATCTACACAAATGGTTTAAATTTATCATTGTCAATTATCTGTTACACAGTCAATACTCCTCTGTCCATCCAATCCCTCCAGATCCAGGTTTTGCTACTGATTTTAAGAACAGGATTGTTCCATATGACCACTTCTACAAGGAAGAATGGAGGGAAGCAGAACTTTTTAGCCCAGTTTGACCAAGCTTATATGACAGCCATCACTGACAGGTTTCAGAGTAGCAGCCATGTCAGTCTGTATTCGCAAAAAGAAAAGGAGTTCTTGTGGCACCTTAGAGACTAACATATTTATTTGAGCATAAGCTTTCGTGAGCTACAGCTCACTTCATCGGATGCATTCCAATGAAGTGAGCTGTAGCTCACGAAAGCTTATGCTCAAATAAATGTGTTAGTCTCTAAGGTGCCACAAGTACTCCTTTCCTTTTAGCCATCACTGAGAGAGCTCTGGAGCCATCAAATCTATAATAATCTGACAATGTCTGAAAGGGGTAGAGGATATACCAATTCTCATTCAATCTGAGCCCACGGTGGAGTCTGTGTGGTCATATGTAACATCCACAAAGATGCCTGGTTTAACAAAAAGGAGATATGATAATTTTCCAAATTGGGAATATTGGGGGAACTGTAATTTGTTCAGAGCTGGTCTAGATTTCTTACCTGTACCCAAAGGAATGCTGAGAAAATATTATTGAATTTCTTAAAATGAATTTGAGGACTAGAAATAGACTGCTCAGGACATAGAAAATTCTGGGAAGAACATACATTTTCAGTATACTAATTTTACCTGACAAACTGAGCATTAAACTCCATCTCCCCAAATCATTAGATACTTGGGCAATAACTAGTTCTATATTTATTTTAGGGATGCCCTGAATATTTTTGGGAAGCAGTATTCCTAAATATTTCAGATAAAAGGATTGCCACTGAAAGTCCCAATTTGAGAACAAGCCTTTGTGGGTATACTGTTGTGTCTAAGATTTCTGATTTACCCCAATTAATTTTATATCCTGAGAGGTGTCCAAACTTATTAGCAGTACTTAGAAGGTTAGGAATGGTAACCTGGAACACGCATACAAATACAAGTTCATCTGCATAAAACATAATTTTGTTCTTCATTTGGGCCACCCTGGTACCATGAATATGTTTATTTGCTCAGATGGCAAAGGCTAAAGGTTCTAGAGCTAAATCAAACAGAAGAGGAGAAAGCGGGCAGCCCTGTCTCATATATCTCTGTCATGGAAATGGGGTGTAAATACCACCATTGATAAGAACCCTGGAAGTATAAAAGCTTAAACCAAGCGATATATTGGTTTACCAAATCCAAATTTTGTGCGCACACAAAAAATTGCCCACATAGCCTGGAACTAAGATCTTTACAGCATCTAAAGAAATGACAGCTAAGAGTTCTTTAGGATTTTTTGAAGTGGCAATAATATCATTTGACACAAGTTATTTGAGCCATGTCTATTAGGAAGGAAATCTACCGGATTTGTGTGTCGAATGTGAGACAGAACTTTGCCCAATCACACAGCAAGAGCTTTAGCTAAAATCTTAGCAACACAATTGCTTTAAAAAATTGTCTTGTAATTACTGCATAGTTCAAGGTCTTTCCCAGGTTTAGGAATAACTGAAATTACAGCTTCTCAGAGTCGGCAGAAGAGTTTGCTCATTCTTGGTCTCATTAAGCATATTCAATAACCTAGGTGTTAACGTTTCAGAGAAGTTTTTGTAAAATTCAGCTGGAAATCCGTCTGCACAAAGAGTCTTTCTGACCATCATATTTTTATAGCCTGAGTCAGTAGTGTGATTTCTAAACGGGCGTCTAAAAGTTCCATAAGAGTCAGAGATTTGTGGCAGACACAATCCACTACAAAAGTTATCTGGGGCATCTTTAGTGATTCCCTCTTCAGCTAAATATAGTTTTGAATAAAATTGTTGAAATTCTTTATTAATATCTGACTGTTGTATATAATTTATTGCTACTATCATGAATAGCAGCTCTCTCTCTCGTCAGATTCCCAGTGGTTTTGCTTCAAAAAGAATAAAGTAAACTCTGCCTTTTGGGACAGAAGTTTACTGATTTCATAGTTTAGATTGATGAGAATTCAGAGTTTCTCTAGGGAGGAATTAGAAACACAGTCGACATCCAAGGCCTTAATTTCCTTCACAAGGGTATCAATTTTATGTTCTCGCCATTTCTTTTTAAATGTGGCATAAAAGATGATATGGCCTTTGATGAAGGTTTTAAAGGCTTCCCAAAGCGTGACAACTGATGAAACTCTGGAGGTATTTGTTTTAAAGAAAAAGTTCCAACTCTTGCTGGACAGAGTTAACAAATGATGTATCAAACAGCAGAGAGGTATTTAATCTTCACATTTTAGTTGAGGGTGCATACCCTGGGGACCTAAAAGATATATGTATAGGAGCATGGTCAGATATAACAATAGTACCAACGGCATAATGAGTGACAGAATTGATCAAGTCTTGACACACTAAGAAACAGTCCAATTTTGAATGCATTGAATGAGCAGCAGAAAAAAAAAAAAGATATAGTCTCTGGTCATAAGATTACCCCATCTCCACACATTTTTTAAGCCTAAATCTGCTAGGTATGTACATATGAAATACATGAGTATACATGTTTTTATATGGAGAGGGGGAAGATTTATCAAGAGCTTGGTCTAGAGTTATGTTAAAGTCTCCAGCTATGATAATAGGATGGTGACCCATGTCATTTATACTCATAAAAAAATTACAACAAAATTGGGTCATCCTGGTTTGATTTTAGAATTGTCAATTTCAGCCTTGAGGATAGTAAATCTGCCCTCACTGTCAGATGCTGTGCTCAGAATATTAAAATTCAACTTTTTATGTATTAGTATACCAATGTCCCTTGCTTAAGAATTAAAGCAACTAGAAATTGAGAGGCATATGCAACCTTTATTCTGTTTACAAGCTTCAGATTCTGGCAAAGGTGTTTCCTGGAGCATGGCAATGTCAACATTCTTCTTCTTTTTTTTTTTTTTTTTTTTTTTTTTTAAAAAAGCACTGAGTATACTTTTTTCTTTGTGTTATTAAAACCTTTTATATTGCAGGAGACATATTTAAATTATCAGAACCATCCTTGTTAAAATATACCAGATAAAATATAAAGTCACTTTACAAATAAATGAGAAATTGCAAATTTTCCTGAGCAGCATATAGTTCTAGAATATCGAAGCAGCAAAAGTTATATAAACCAGGGGCAGAGTGTTGCTTCCCAGTACATATCCTAAAGAAGTGGGAAGGAAATTTCCAGCATGGGAGACAACAGGAGGGGGCAAAAAGGGGACTTAAGTATGTGAAAAAACAAAATGGAAAAGATTGTGGAGAGAAAAAAATATACATTAGTGTCATACAAGAAGAATCTGTTTAAACAATCCAAAAACAAACACTTGACATCGAGAGAAGGCAGCCAGATCAGGTGAAACTTGAAGATCCTCACAGCCCCTGGATCCTCAATTATTACAGCTACAGTAATCACCTATTACCAACAGAACCTTCCCATTGAGTTCTACCTGTAACTGGTCATTCACAGGTGGACCCTGGTATGGAGCCCCACTGACCTCACTGAGGCGCTTCACAGGGAGATCAGCCTACAACTACATGAGCAAATAACCACTCTTTGACAGTCTTAAATTATTAGACTATATGTTAAATTAGCCACCAGAGAGAGTTTAAGTAGTCCTAAAAATGTAAACAAAATTTACAAAAAGTAAAACACAAATATACATAAAATGACAGAGCTCCAAGAAAACATTCATCCTTCTTTACGTGAACATGTAAAGAAATTGAAACAAGTACTAAGTGAGAATCAGCTGTTTAATGTTTGAGCCTGGCTGTTAAACACGGGCCTGAAAATTAAATTTTTTTGTTCATGCTATTCTGTAATAGTGCAAAGCAATTTTTTCAGGAAAATATTGTACTACTAGGCTGCATGATTGTTTTTCTTTTAATAAGTTTTCTCAACAGTTTAAGACCAACTCCAAGATGCGCAATTGTCACACTTTAACAAGAACACCTGATGTCATAAAAATAAATATATTTGAGACATACATGTTATTTTTTTTGGAATCTCCATAATGCTAAGAGACCTCAGAAAAACAAAATGTTTCAACTGTTAAAAAAAAAAAAACCTCCAATCAAAATAGCTTTTAAACAAACAAACATTCTCCTGGCTGTATTTAAAACTCCAATAAGGGAACAATGAGAACCTGAAAATTAAACTGACTATAAACTTCACTGAGTTTCAATTTCCAAAGTTGAGAGAAACACAAAAAGAATGCCAAGTAAATTAGGATCCCAATCCTACAATGCACATGCTTAATTATGTGTGTGCCATTTACTAAAATCAGAGAGGCTACTTACATGCTTGAAGTTAAGCATGTACAAAAGTGCTAGCAGGACTGGGGAATATATTTGTAAAATCTTGACTTTTAATAATTTAAGGTGTTATTAATACATACTGCTTAGACACCAGGCTGAAACAAAGTAAAATTTATTCATTCAACAAAATTTAATGTTTCACTGTACCCTTAACTTCAGTCTCTCTGCTATCATAGGATTTAAGCAACTATTTTTATACTGAAATCGCTGTACAAACATTAACTATTATAATGACTAATGATGTGAATCGTTTTGGGATTTAGAGACAGATCCTGCAAGCTGATCCAGGCAAGTGGACGCCTTGGGGCCCCATGAAAGGGACGTGTCTACGTTTATAAACCTTCTCTCAGGCCAGCAGCTCTTCATTCTACGGGACTAGTGGTTTCCAGGATTGGATTCACGAGTTGCAAACGTCAGTTGTCCGGTAACTTCGCACGCCACTGAATTTCATTGCAATGTAACAGTAACACTAAGAACACCCCGCCCTGCCAACGACAGGCCACGGGCTATCACTCCACCAGCAGCCCGCCGCCCGCTTTTATTGTCCATCCTGTGCCGCAGACTAGACTGCTCCTGGCGCTACGGCTGCGGCGGGCAGGTCGGCTCCCGGCCGGCGGGGTGCTGCGAGGATAACCGGGCTGAGCGGCGCAGACCAGGCTGTACCCGACCAGCTCGGGCAGCAGGGAGAGCCCCTCTGACAGCGGGGGCAGTGCGGGCGGGGAGCGCCGCTCCCGGCTGCACAGACCGGACGAGACGCCGCCTACGGCTCCAGGCGCGAGAAAGAAAACAAACAAGGTCCCCGCTCCAGCGCCAGCTCCAGCCCGCGCCCCGGGCAGGTGGGGAGCTGGCGGCTCGGAGGGTCCCGCCCCCGCCCTGGGGGCGGCGAGAGCAGGCGGAGCCCGGCCGGGCGCCGGGCCAGCCGGGCAGGGCTCCAAACGTGCTGGGAGTTGTGACAGGAGTAAAGTGGGTCACAAGGCCTAGCGGGTCCCCTTAGGAAACAGCCGCTGCCCTGCCCCGCCGGGGAGCCCCAGCCCGCGCCCGGCCCGACGGGCAGCCCCCGCCGTGCCCTGGAGACGGGAGCCCCGCCACGACTGTCAAACTTTCATGGCTCCCCGGCCGGGATCCGGGGGACCCCACCCGGCCACAGCCGCCCCGCCTGCCCTTGCAGCGCGCACCTTACCCGGCTCCCCACGCCGCCTGACCACCCTGGGCTCCTTGCAGTGTGCGAAGCCGCTTCCTGCGCTTAGTCCCAAACCCACCGACAGATCCTCCTCCAGCAGCAGCCAGGCCTGCGATTCCCTCAGCGCCTCCACTGCGCGTGCGCCGCCAGAGCCTACCGGCAGCAGCAGCTACCAGACTGACTAAGCCCCGCGCCAGTGCGCGTGCGCCAGGCTGCCGCGGCGGGGCCTGCGATTTACCTTCTCCGCTAAGGAGCATGCGCAGCCTCCCACCGCGGCTTGTGACTCCTCTCCAGTAGTGCCGCCCAGCTGTGGTGCGGGGAGCAGCTCAGTACGCGCTCGCAGCCTGTGTAGCGGGACCCAGGCTCCCTGACCTCAGATCACCCCGGTAGAGACGCGGGTGGCTCTGTGAGGAGAAAATGGCGCCTTTTCGCTGGGCTGAGCGGGCCGGCGCGGCTACAGAGGCAGGGGCTGCGGGCGCTCCCTTGTGCCTCCGCGGGTGGGGACCGCCCGAGCGGGTGCCAAGGCCGTTACATCAACCTGCCCAGCACTATCAGCTCCTTTAGGGGCGGGTCCCCCAGCCGCCCCACAGCTACGGCTCGTGCGGGAGACCCTGGGGCTGGGGAGGGGGGGTCTGGCCGTATTGTTAACCCTGCCTCAGGCACTGCCCCGCTCTGCACCCCAGCAGGCTTGGTGAAATCCCCGCGGCCCCTGCCGCCTCAGCAGCGGCGTGGGTCTCGGTGGGAGGAGGAAAGGCACGGCGCGTGCTGCCTGGGGACGGCGTAGAGCCGCTTGAAAGCCCTGAGCCGGTCACTGCAGCCCTGTCTCATACGCCGCCCTCCCTGGGGTAGCTGGGCGCTTCGCTACCTTTAATGAACCTCCCGTCGCATCACCCCTGGGAAACGAGCCTCATGTTATACAGAAGTACAGACGAAAGCCGGAGTCCCGCTGCGCAGGCCGCGAGCTCGCAGCACCACTGCAGGGAGCAGTAGTTGGTTGAAGAAAAAAAATCACAATCTGCGCCGGGTAGGAGGCTGCGCATGCTCAGGAAGGAGAGGCGTTTTTTAGTGAGTTGATCGCAGTCACTGCAGACTTCTAACTCACATAAAAAGAAAAGGAGTGATTATTTATACGGCAGGTGATTATTTCCCCCCCACAGAATTGGCTACATCAATATAAAGTACCTTTAGACAGGTATAACTAAGTGCACAGTGGGAAGCGGCAGGGAGTTGTACTGCTTTCAGTGTATCAAAACAATTTATGGAGGTAGCCCTGTTGCAGCCGAAGAAGTGGTTTTTTACCCATGAAAGCTTATGTCCAAATAAATCTGTTAGTCTTTAAGGTGCCACCTTGTTTTGGGGAATACAATTTATGTGTCTAGACTGAGGCCTAAGTGACTTGCTCAGCCACAATCAGGAAGTCTATGGAAGAGTAGAGAATTGAACTCCAAGCACCTAACTCCTGGAATCTTCACCATCGAAATGAAGGCTACTCACCTGGAACTAATCCATTACAATCTACATACCACACAGACTATGCTGACAGCTTGTGCCACACACTCTCAAAGAAACTGCGGAACCACCTGATCAACATCCTCTACAGCAAACGGAAAGATTAAGAATGAGCTCTCAAAACTGGATACTCTCATAAGGAACCAACCTTCCACACAAACTTCCTCTGGCTGGACTTTACAAAAACTAGACAAGCCATCTACAACACACACTTTGCTTCTCTACAAAAGAAAAAGGACACTAAACTCTCAAAACTACTACATGCCACAAGGGGCCACAACAGTGGTTCCCTTAACCCACCCAGCAATATTGTTAATCTATCCAACTATACTCTTAGCCCAGCAGAAGAATCTGTCTTATCTCGGGGCCTCTCCTTTTGCCCCTCCACCCCCACGAACATGATACAGTTCTGTGGTGCCCTAGAATCCTATTTTCGACATCCCCGACTCAAGGAATATTTCCAACACACCTCTAACCAACGTATTAACCCACAGGGACCTTCCTACCAACACTACAAAAAGAAGGATTCTGGTTGGACTCCTCCTGAAGGTCGAAATAAAAGACTGGACATCTACATAGAGTGCTTCCGCCGACATGCACGGGCTGAAATTGTGGAAAAGCAGCATCACTTGCCCCATAACCTCAGCCGTACAGAACACAATGCCATCCACAGCCTCAGAAACAACTCTGACATCATAATCAAAAAGGCTGACAAAGGAGGTGCTGTTGTCATCATGAATAGGTTGGAGTATGAACAAGAGGCTACTAAGCAGCAGTCCAACACCACTTTCTACAAGCCATTACCCTCTGATGCCACTGAGGGTTACCAAAAGAAACTATAGCATTTGCTGAAGAAACTCCCTGAAAAAGCACAAGAACAAATCCGCCCCTGGAACCCTGACCTGGGGTATTCTATCTGCTACCCAAGATCCATAAACCTGGAAATCCTGGATGCCCCATCATCTCAGGCATTGGCACCCTGACAGTAGGATTGTCTGGCTATGTAGACTCCCTCCTCAGGCCCTACATTACCAGCACTCACAGCTATCTTCGAGACACCACTGACTTCCTGAGGAAACTACAATCCAACAGTAATCTTCCTAAAAACACCATCCTAGCCACTATGGATGTAGAAGCCCTCTACACCAACATTCCACACAAAGATGGACTACAAGCCATCAGGAACAGTATCCCCGATAATGTCACAGCTAACCTGGTGGCTGAACTTTGTGACTTTGTCCTCACCCATAACTATTTCACATTTGGGGACAACGTATACCTTCAAATCAGCGGCACTGCGATGGGTACCCGCATGGCCCCACAGTATGCCAACGTTTTTATGACAACGCTTCCTCAGCTCTTGTCCCCTAATGCCCCTACTCGACTTGCGCTACATTGATGACATCTTCATCATCTGGACCCATGAAAAAGAAGCCCTTGAGGAATTCCACCATGATTTCAACAATTTCCATCCCACCATCAACCTCAGCCTGGACCAGTCCACACAAGAGATCCACTTCCTGGACACTACAGTGCTAATAAGCGATGGTCACATAAACACCACCCTATATTGGAAACCTACGGACTGCTATTCCTACCTACATGCCTCTAGCTTTCATCCAGATCATACCACATGATCCATTATCTACAGCCAAGCTCTACGATATAATCACATTTGCTCCAACCCCTCAGACAGAGACAAACACCTACAAGATCTCTATCATGCATTCTTACAACTACAATACCTACCTGCTGAAGTGAAGAAACAGATTGACAGAGCCAGAAGAGTACCCAGAAGTCACCTACTACAGGACAGGCCCAACAAAGAAAACAACAGAACGCCACTAGCCATCACCTTCAGCCCCCAACTAAAACCTCTCCAACGCATCATCAAGGATCTACAACCTATCCTGAAGGACGAGCCATCACTCTCACAGATCTTGGGAGACAGGCCAGTCCTTGCTTACAGACAGCCCCCCAACCTGAAGCAAATACTCACCAGCAACCACACACCACACAACAGAACCACTAACCCAGGAACCTGTCTTCGCAACAAAGCCCGTTGCCAACTCTGTCCACATATCTATTCAGGGGACATCATCAGAGGGCCTAATCACATCAGCCACACTATCAGAGGCTCTTTCAGCTGCGCATCTACCAATGTGATATATGCCATCATGTGCCAGCAATGCCCCTCTGCCATGTACATTGGTCAAACTGGACAGTCTCTACGTAAAAGAATAAATGGACACAAATCAGACATCAAGAATTATAACATTCAAAAACCAGTCGGAGAACACTTCAATCTCTCCGGTCACACAATTACAGACCTGAGAGTGACTATCCTTCAAAAAAAAAAAAAACTTCAAAACCAGACTCCAACGAGAGACTGCTGAATTGGAATTAATTTGCAAAGTGGATACAATTAACTTAGGCTTGAATAGAGACTGGGAGTGGATGGGTCATTACATAAAGCAAAACTATTTCCCCATGTTATTTCTCCCCCCACCCCACCTCCTACTTTTCCTCAGATGTTGTTGTTAACTGCTGGAAATGGCCCACCTTGATCATCATCACAAAAGGTTTTCCTCCTTCCCCCCCTCCGTCGTGCTGGTAATAGCTCATCTTAAGTGATCACTCTCCTTACAGTGTGTATGATAAAACCCATTGTTTCGTGTTCTCTGTGTGTGTATATAAATCTCCCCACTGTATTTTCCACCGAATGCATCCAATGAAGTGAGCTGTAGCTCACGAAAGCTTATGCTCAAATAAATTTGTTAGTCTCTAAGGTGCCACAAGTACTCCTTTTCTTTTTTGTGAATACAGACTAACACGGCTGCTACTCTGTTACCTGGAACTGGAGTTCTTCGAGATATACTCTATTTAACTCCTGCTCTGTCATGTTTGCCTCTCTGTTTTTAATTAACTTTACACCCGAGAGTTAGAAATAAAACAAACAAAAAACTTGACTTGTCAAAATATATAGGTTGTGCTGTAACCGGATACCTATGTTCTCTGATAGGGAGGACATTCATTCTTTTTATGGCTTTAACAGCACAATACATATGCTAACAAACTTAAACAAAGGCTTTGTTTAAGATTGTTAGCGTATGTATTGTGCTGTTACATTGGTCAGGAGTCCTCAAGGGGGTATGGACGGAAGGTGTTTAAGCAGTGTTTTTTATTCTGTTTCTCCCCACTGGTCTGAATTATCCATGACATCCATACTGCATCACATTAAGTCCAAATCACTGGAGAAATGCCTCTGCTTGCACTGACCAGAGGATGTTTGGATTTTGATGGCAGCCTAGTTCTGCAGCCTGAATGGAATCAGATATGGTCCCAGTGTACCTAGAATTTTTCTTTACAGACAAACTAGTCTAATATGCATTTTGTTAACTGGAACTGGAGCAGCAAAACAAAGAAAACAAATGCCTCATTTCCAGCTTTGTGGGTGAGAGAACTATAAGTGAAGATTATAATGCCGGACAGTGACAGCCTTAAACCAGCCAGCTGCCTCAGGAATCTGCCAAGAACTTTGCTGAAAATATTATATGTAAATATATATAAAATGTTCCTCATTTTAGCAATGGAGCTAAGACTTATCACACATCTGCCCACCTTTATTCGAATGAAGCTCCTTATCTGACAACTCAGGCATTGTCAGTTTCATCCCGAACAATTTACAAACTTGGAACCTAATACTGTAAACCCTTAATCATTTGATCAATCCCATTGAAGACAATGGGATTATTTGCATGACTATGGACCACTTTTGTAGACTGGTAGGAGTTTCAGGAGTCTGTTCCTATAAAGGAAGTTGAATCCGCCATTGAAATGCAATGTTTGTGTACAACACCATAAAGCAGTTTAGGATACAGTTCTACTTAAAATTTGTCTTTTAGTAAGTCATACATATACTGAAATGGCTCTTCACCCAACTCCCATATTCCCTATAAACAGATTGAATATTACATGTTTGCGGGGAAAGTGAGTAGTTAAGCATGTTGATGTTTGTATATACAAAGGGGGGTGTCAGAGGAGACGGGGAGAGCGTGGGGGCCCCGGGATGGGGGCAGGGTGCAGACGAGTCACATGGAGGGTCACACGTGCCTCCTCTCTTGTGTCCCTCCTATGAGTGCAGTACCTGCAAGAAATGGTTTCTACTTGCACCACTGGGCACAACCTCATGAAAAAGTATGAATATTCAGTATGAGTATAAATATGCAGAATCCATCTAAAAGGACTTCAGTTGCAGGTAAGTAACCTTCAGTTCTTTGAATATCCTCTGCATATTCCCACTCATGGAATAATCTGGCAAACAGTATCCCATCAATGGAAGGTGGGACTCAGGATCCTAATTAAACAGGGATGGAAGTTCTGCCCTATCAAACTGAGTGTTTGCCTTAGATGCTTTGACTAAAGAGTAATGTTTAATAAATGTATTTACTGAGCTTCAAGTAGCAGCTCTCAGTGATTGGGACATGTGTAATGGATGTTATGGAAATAGCCATTGTTTTAGTAGAACGGGCTCATGCAGCGCTAACAAGAGGAGAAATAGATGCCAATGTATAGCTTTCCTCTATAAAATGTCTACCCAAATTGATACAGTTTGTGAAGAGACTGCTTGACCTTAGATGGCCTGCACAAGATATAAAGAGATTTTTGGACATGCAAAATTCCTTAGTCCTACTCAGATAGTAGGTGAGAATCCTCTTAGCATCTAAAGAAAGCAACCTTGATTCACTCTTGTGACTGAGGTCTGGGGAATAAAACTGGTAGCTTTAGAGTTTGATTAATGCGGAATTCAGACTCCACTTTGGGGTAAGGACAAAGCAGCAGCTTATCTTTTTTGAAATACAGTAAAAGATGGATCAGCAGTGAGGGCATGTAGTTCACTAACTAGCCTAGTAGGTGCTATGGCTATTATAAGAAGTTTTAATGGACAACTAGAACAGAGAGCTGTGTTAGTACTAAACTGAGATCCCTTGATGGGAGTAATTATTATACCTGTGGTTACATGTCAGCAAGCCCCTTTATAAATTTCTTATGTGCAATGGGAGATTTATTATCTATGAAAATATCAAGGGTGAATCTAAGAGGATAAAGAAAGTCTCAAAACTTTTAATTAGAGCAAATATTCCAGAATATATTCAAGTGGTGGTAACAGTGTTGATCCAGGTATTTCATGTATCCACTTCACAAATCTAGTCCATTTGAAATTATAGCACTTATTAGTCAACTGTTTTTTGGGGGGGCTGAGGGGTGGGGCAGGGTTATTTGTTTAAGTTAAGTATAACTTGCTGCACTTCTAATGGGAAAGATTTTTCCATTACAGTCATATAGCCCATGCAGTCAGTTGCAGTGATAGAGGTCTGGGTGGTAAACCTTTTGTTGAGGCAACATATTTGGTAACACTAGAAGTCTGTAAACTCCCTTTGAAAGTTGCAGGAGGTTTGTGTACCATTGCTGACTTGACCATGCTGGATCAATAAAGACACCCATCTGGCTTTATCTTCCTTACTACCTTCTGAATGTAATGGGAAGCTTATAGTAGTCCATTCTCCCAATTCTGGAGAAAAGTGTCTGATATCAAGAGACTGCCCATACCTTCTCATGAGCAGAAATGGAAATGGTATTGTATCTGGTGGTAAATAGATCTATGTCCAGAAATCTTCTTGGTTTGAAGATGTCATCAGTTTCTTTATTGACCATTCATGCAGATGTGTCATATCTCCGCTTAGTTGATCTGTCAAGTTGTTCTTTTCAGCACAATGAAGGGCCATGGGATAAGCTCTATGCTGGATACATCAGTTCCATAACTCAACTACTACTTTACACAGTTGGAAAGTGTGCTCCCCCTTGTTAAAGATAATATATTGCTATCATATTACCTGTGGCAATCTGTTCTACTCTTCCCTAGATGTGAGGTAGAAAAGACTTGAGAGCTAAATGGATTATTCTAAACTCTATAATTTTCATATGCAGTTTCTTTTCTTCAAAGCTCCAGTGTGTTCAAACTGTTAGACTGTCAAAATGTGTTCCCTACCCCTTGTTGGAAGTATCTGATGCGATTGTTATGGCTGGAGACCGAGGATCAAAAAACATTCCTTTTAGAACATTTGCGCTCTGAGTCCACCATGTGAAGGATAACACAATCCCCTCCAGAATTTCTTTCTTAGCATACTGTCCATACTTGGTCTGTAAATTTCCTGCCAGCCAGTGTTGTAGAGTTCTCATCCTGAGGCAAGCATATGGTGTGACATAAGCGGCTGAAGCCATTATGCCCATCAGCACTAGAGAAAATGTTAACATTTCCTTATAGCAAGTTGAAGCTTGAGAAGTCTCTTTTGTGAGACAAGGTGGGTGAGGTAATATCTTTTATTGGACCAACTTTTGTTGGTGAGAGAGAAAACCCTGCCTGCCTGAGTATCTGGAACTGTTCCTATGAAGTGAATTATTTGAGTAGGACGAAGCAAGAACTCTTTCATACATATGAAGAGGCCTAACCTCTCAAAGAGGGAACATGTGTAACTAATGTCTTCAAGAAGAGCATCCTGTGATGTTGCACTGAGAAATCAGTGATCTCATTATGGTTCAGTGAAAATACCCTCAGATAAGTGAGAATACTATGTAAAAAAAAAAATAAAAAAAAAATCCATGGGTGCTGGAAGTGCTGTTGTCCCACCATAAAATACTTGTGACTTGGTCTGTTAGAAATATGAAAATAAACATCCTTTAGATAGAGAGCTGCAAACCAGTCCTGGATGAAAAAGAAAGATCCAATGGATGCTGGCATCAGCATATGGAAACAGAATTTCCTGATGGTGGTGAGCTTCCTTAGATCCAGTATCAGATGAAATCCTCCACATTTCTTTGGAATGAGGAAATATCTGGAATAGAAGGCCTGAATTCTGAGCTGTTTTGAAACCTCCTCTATTGCTCCCACCTTTTACTGGGATGGAATATGATTTTAACATGCTCTTTTAAGAGGGATTCCCTAAATAGGGAAGGGATGGGGGTTGGGTGGAGGTAGGGTTTCAAATGGAATTATACGAATAGAGAAACTATAGGACCCAGAAAATGTAGAATTCTCTGGAGAAAAGCAAGAAAGTTCATCTGATATCTTTCTTATTTCAAAAGTGGAGATCCAAGAAGCATAATTTGAGGGAGTTTTCTCTTTCCCCTTTTAGATAACAACTCCTGTGGATCCAGTATGTAATCCAATTGCAGAGCTATATGGTGTAGTTTAGCTGCTACAGTAATTGTTGTAATAGAGTGAATTGGTGATGAAGAAACTGCTGTGTGTTCCAGAATTATCTTCAGTTCCGATGCAGTCTTTGGATCAATTAGATGAGATTTACACAGGGATTTGCATTCTTATTTTTACTTTAGGATGTGAAGTTGATGTATCCAAATCTGATTAATTTTTTGAGACTGACTTGGTCCTGCTAAGAGGAGCCTTTTTGTCTTCTGCTGTGCTTTTCAAAACCAAAGTGGATGGATCCGATGGCTTTTCTTACAGTTTGGTTCTTTGCTCAGAGGCCATTGCCAAAGAAGCCTTAGGAATTTTCATGGTCAGAAATGATGGTTTCCAGATCAACTGTGCAGCAGTCATAGAACTCAACCTCAGAACAGAAAACGGAGGTGTCATCAAGATATTCTTCTTCTTGGAGCTAGCGGTACTCTGAGCTAACAGTGGTCTTTTTATCTTATGATCTGATTGTGAGATAAGCCTTCAACTAGAGCCTGCAATGATTCATCCTTCAGGCATGCTGCAGCAGCCAATCCATAAGTGAGGACGAGGTCTGCTGACTCCCAGAGACAGCAATTTAATCCCACAGAAAGAGCAGCAATCCAGTCTATCCAACCTCACTACTTGGGCTGGGAACTCTCCCTCCACCTTGTGGTGTTTCCAGCCTGCTCCTGCCTCAAGTACCCAACCTGCTTCTGTTACTGCCACAGGCTTCCAGCCTGCTATCACCAGTTGGCCCAATGCTGCTATCCACCTGTACTTCCATGGGCTACTCCGCCCCTACTTCAGTGAACCATCCAGAGACCCCATGATGCAGATCCTTTAGAAGCTGCTAATATGAGCAACATCCCTGTCAAAGCTTCTTGGAGCAAGAGAACTTGCAGTCTGTTATAGTCTGTTCAGATGCTTTGTACATGGTCTTGGAGTGAAGATGCTGCAGATAAAATACCTTGAAGTACTGTGGCCCTCACTGAGATGTGCCAAACATCAAACATGAGCATCCAAGGTCGAGAACACTGCCTGACACAATGTACACCTCTGAAAACTGGGTCTTTTGGTCTTCAGATCTGTCATTAAGCCAATCAACAGAACCAACTCTAAGCTATAACTAAATAATAACAAGAACTGACTTAATTATATCTATCCAAATTAAACTAATAGTAAAATACTATCTGAGCCACTAAAATTCTTGAGAAGGTTGTGGTTCTCAAGGATCCAGAGAAATTTACATGCATCTGCTTCTGCGGTTGGAAGGAACTGAGGCAGCTGAGTGCGCCACAGCCCCTTTTATAGCCTCACCCTCAGAACATTTGGGAATGCTGAGGGACAGGGTAGGAGGGGTGCATGAGCATTCCCAGATGGTTCCACCATCTGAGCTGCCCAGGTGGCACACCCCATGAATTAGAATAGGCCAATGACACTCAAAGAGTTACCATCCTTAATTCCAATTCCAGCTAAGTCTTAAAGCTTCCTGTGTACAATAACAAATGTAGAAAAAAATGCAAAAAGAAACTGTGTCAGCCTGACAGACTGATGTGTTCTGTGCTAAAGGTGTGCTAGTTTGAAGTGCTTTTGTTTGGTATTTTGGTTATACTTTGGGATAGAGAACAGATACTTTGCAAAAAATCTGTTGTTCCATGCAGAAGGATAACACTTTAAAGATAGGATCACAGTAAATAAAGGACTCATTTTGTGGCTAAAGTTGAGAGATGGTGCCCTTTATTTTGCTGAGTATTGGGATAATTTGAAAGTTAAAGGTCCAAGATGTGCCTTTTTCTCTTATTCAAAAAGGCTACATTTGTATTTGAAGTTGTTGAGCAGCTTCCTGTTGAGTTTAGCTGTTGGTTGTTTTTGTTTCACAAATAGCAGAGCTGAATATCAGGAATAAAGTATTTGTTGATTAAAAGAAATATCCAACAGCTTTAAAATATAAACATGACAGATGTTAGTCACGTTGCTTATTGCACTTAAAATACTCTGATACTACGGTTATAAGCATAGCATAAGAATCTATGTAGAACAGCCATTTGTTCTTTAGAAAAAACATTAATTTTTAGAGTATGTTGGTTTATACAAAAATTTAAAATAGGGTTATAGGGATTGTCAGAACCTGCCCTTTCCTGAGCACACACCTTGTTCAACACTGGTGTCTCTGGGACACTAATAAAGCCTTTTATCCCTCTAAGCTTCTTTTTAGGATACTTGCCTTTAAATATCAGGCAAGCCTGGCTGCTTTTCCTAACTTTTTTCCCCAAGGACCCTGCAGATCTCTTCAAAACCTCTCTGAGTGGGAGGGGTCTCTGACCTGTGGGTTTGAAAAAAAACACTAAACTCTTATTTAATTAAATTAAACAAAGATAACAATAGCATCCAGTAACCCTTCTACTTTTTACTCTGCTAGGGAACACTAATCTTGTAAATGCTTCCCTTCCTAATCACAGTCTAGCTGTCCACCTTCTACGCTCTCCCCCCTCAGGAGTCCTTCAAATCGAAGACCTCCGAAGTTCAAAATGGGTAGAACAACATCTCCTCATATCAAATAATTTTAGGTTAAGATAATCGCTTCTCCACAGGGATCTCTCTCTTATTTGGTCCTTTTGGCTGCAGTACATCTAGGGTTTACTATCGGGGGACAGAAGTGGAAGAATCTAAAGTAGCATTAGGAATTCTGCATTCTGCTACAATACCAGAAGCTTGATTTTACTAACTATAATATTTTGCACTTCTGGCTTCCAGCTGAGGAAGTGCTTTACAAACATTAATTAAACATCTCCTCCCCCTATGAAGTAGATAGGAGATACTGTAAATAAAGATCACTGAATCTTGGTGGTTAAATAGCAGAGCAAATACTACACTGCAGGAGGTGAAAAACATCCAGGACAAACTGGTGGAGCAACTTAGACATAAATATGTATTATCTAAATGGGAATGTGTTCAGGAAACAAGGTTGAAACCAGCCCAGACACATGAAATTTGCCATAAGATCTCTAATAATCAAGAATGGTCTGAAAAGATGGCACCCCAAGTAGCAAAGTGCACCTTCACATGAGGCGGATGTATTATTGTAGTTCTGACACGAAGCGAACAGCAACACCTACTGAACCACCAATGTTTCTTGCAGTACCTGCTATTTTTGAAGGTCTTCACATCTTGATCCAATTTGGGTTTTGATATCTGACAAGATCAAAATACAGGATAATATTGCTGCACAAATGTGCTATTGCATTTCCTCCAATGGCTCTTGTCTAGTGTTTTCTACTGTGCCTTGAAAGTGTACTGTAAAGCAGTAAGAGCTTATTAAGTATTTATTAGTGGGAAATGTTCTGATAGTTTTTTTTAAAAACTTATGCATTTGCTAAACATGTATGTTAACTGGTAAAACAAGGTACAGTATTAAAAGAGAAAGAAAACTAACTGATTTTTGTAAATGATTTAAAAAACATTTTCAGGCCTTGTATATACATTGGTTCATGGGATTTTAATAAAATCATTGATTTACAGCTGTGTTGCTCTGGGACAACATTGGGGTGGAGCAGCAGTAAGGTGTGCTGTGGGGGATGAGGTACATAGCAGAGCAACAGGGATATTCTCAGGGAATGTGGAGGTCCATTGTATAAAAAAAAAGCACTTACCAGCATTGGATTGTTTTTCCTGTAGTGCCTAGGGATTTGTCATCTGGGTAGAGGTGCAGAAACGCATGCTCATTCTCCATCTCTCCTAGGGCTTTCTCCAGGACTTTTTCCAAGGTTCCTGCTACCTCTTTGTCCTTTGTCATCATATGATGAGGCCGGCGGTATTGAGGAGGAGGTAGTTAGTGACTTCAGGCTCCTAACTTGCAGCCCTGGAAGAGCTCCCAATCCATTCACTGAAGCATGGTCATGTGCTAGGTCCCTGCCCAGAGCAATTGTTAGAGTCCTTTGCCCTCCAGTACAGGAGTGGGAGGTGCTTCATGCACTCCCAGCACTGGAATGGAATCAGGGAATGCCCGCCTCTGGGAATATCCCCTGGGACAGGTGAATATTTTTGCCAAGTCAGGCGAAATCATGGAGGATGGTGTATTCTTACCAAACAATGACCAGCACCTGTGTGTGCTCCAGAGACCAGGAAGCTACCCTCAGACCATGATCACCTGTATTGATCAATAGATTTCAGCAGAAACCCCCCTGAAATGCTCAGTGCAGGTTGCTACTACCACTGGCAAAGAGGTGGGGAGGTCAGGGAGCTTTGTACTCTTGGGTAAGGTTCAGACAGCAAAGGGATCAATGCATTATGGGAATGGCCCTAGAGGACTATTGATACCCATAAGCTGGTACATACCCCTTGTCCCCATCCATACTGCACTGTAGAATGGGTACAGGGCAATGCCACAGTGGATAAATGTACGTATCTACCCCCCTCATGTGTGCTAGCTTTCACTCATTAGATTGTCCTTCAGAAACACGCTTCAGAGCTTCAGATATTGACAACAGGAAGGCTATGGTACCAGAACACACATGTAACCTTGTACAGTCGCAAGATACACCCTAAAAAAAAAGGTTGCTAGCAGGAAGCATCATGAGAATGAAGAAGTCAAATGAATGACTTGTATAAGTGTGAGGAGACAACTAAATCACTAACTTACATATCTTGGAACACTTTGATCCTCATTACCAATGAAGTGGAGGCTTCTGTAGTCAAATAGCATTTGACAAGCTCAGTATGATACTCATTAGCCTGAGAATGCAGTCTCAGACCGATCTAGTAACAGTGTCTTAAACCAAGTCATTGCTCTTGTTGCAGCCCTCAAAACAGACATCTCTGACTTTCTAAAGGCTTGAGAATGAGAGGAATTAAATTTGACAATATAATTAACATCTAATAAAAGCAGTTTCTTGCCATGAGGTATGAGGCACCTGCTTTGGCCAGAAAGGAAGAAAAATGGTTTAGTTCAGGAGGAATACCGTAGTCATCGTGAAGACCAATTCCAAAGAAATTGAAAAACACTCTTCTGGAAAGAACTGAAGGTAGAGTTGATGAAAGGCAGTTCAGCTCAGTCAGTCATCATCTAGATCAGTGGTTTTCAAACTTTTTTTCTGGGGACCCAGCTGAAGAAAATTGTTGATGCCCATGACCCAACGGAGCTGGGGATGAGCGGTTTGGGGTGTGGGAGGGGCTCAGGACTGGGGCAGAGGGTTGGGGTGTGGGAGTGAGGGCTGCATGGTGGGGCTGGGAATGAGGGTGTTAACCAGTGACATTAGTTAGTATTACCCCTATGCATCCCAACTTGCACTGATGCCAGGCAGCCCTGAATCAGAAAGCAACAGTTAGCTCCCTCTGACCCCACCTCTCCATTCCAGTTGAGTGGAACTTAGATGAAGTGGAGATTCAAGGCCCTTCCACTTCAATATGAGCCATGTGTATATATTCAAGGGTAGAATTTGGCCCTTAGACAGTATATTAATTATATATAATAATTAACATAATAATTATATAATAATTATTTTCTAGAAGTTTAAACTGCAAGTATAAATATAAAACAAATCTCTGTATTTTTTTTAGATTTATGAAACCCATAATAAACATACATATGTTGACCAAACATTAAAACATCAATGCAAAGTACTAGTATTAAAAAATCCTATGTGAGTAACATTTGGTCTCATCATTGTCCCTACTAGCACTGTTGGTGTCATGAATAGAAGCACTTCTAACTGAAGACATCATCATATCCGTAATGTTTTGTTTGGGGTTTTCTTCTAAGTCAGTTTTTATTGCTCCAACTTGTGCTAAGTTCCATTCAAGCTCTGTAACAACAAATAATGACAAAACAAAGAACTGAAAAAAAATCAGATACAGTAATAAAATGAATTTATACATACAATTTGCAAATTGTTAAAAGCTTTTTAACAGGTACCAATGGACCAGATTGGTAATTGAATTTTCAGATCAGACAATCAAAAAGAGATTAGATGAATTATGACAAGCGAAACATACAGGTAACACCATGTCACAGGTAGCTCTTATATGGAGTTGGGTACCTACAAGCCTTTTGAGTCTTTTTGTTTCCTCTTAAAATAGAAGCTCTACTGTGCAAAAGGCATTATACCACCTAAATATCCTTTTCTAACACAGTGATTATTGTAATAGGATGTGTGGGCTTGATTCTTGTCCCTAAATCTTTTTGCAGATGCTTATCGCAGCTTCGGTCTTTCTCTCAACATTGGGAAAACCAAAGGTACTCTACCAGCCCTCACCTGCACAAACTACTCTTCGAACTCCACAAATCACCGTCAGCAGAGGACCCCTGGAAAACGTGGACTATTTTCCATACCTTGGCAGCCAACGCTCCCAAACAGCCAGCATTGACACAGAAATTGAATACAGGATCCGCTGTGCCAGCACATCTTTTGGAAGACTACTCAAACGAGTCTTCAATGATAGGGATCTACAAACAGGTACCAAGATCTTGGTTTACAAGGCAGTTGTCATCCCCACCCTTCTCTATGGGTGTGAGACCTGGGTAACCTACAGATGACATCTCAAGCGGCTGGAGTGGTTCCAGCCGCGCTGCCTCAGGAGGATTCTCAGGATCATCTGGGAAGACTGACACACTAACATCAGCCTTCTCTCTGCAGCCAACATCAGCAATATAGAAGCACAGATCATGAAATACCAACTCCACTGAGCTGGCCACTGTGTACATATGCCTGACTTTCGCCTCCCGAAGCAAGTACTCTTCTCTCAGTTAAGTCAGGGAAGAAGGGCTTGCGGAGGGCAGCGGAAGAGTTTCAAAGACGTACTGAAAGTACATCTTAAAAAGGGAGGCATCAACCCAACAAATTGGGAGGACTTGGCGCAGAACAGAACACAGTGGCGCCACACCATACACCAAGCCACAGCTCACTTTGAGGAGAACTGATGTGCTCATGAGACAGAGAAGTGACCGAGGAGAAAAGAGAGGGCACAACATTTCAGCCAACAACTATGCCTCTCCAAGATGACACCTGTCACTTCTGTGGGAAAAAAAGAATTGGTCTCCTCAGCCACCTAAAAACTCACCAATGAACCCCCTTGGCAGACATCATCCTCACATCAAGGGATAGCCGAAGAAGATCCTTTTCAAAACACAGTTACTATTGTAACAGGATTTGTGGGCTTGATTCTTGTCTTCAACCAACTTTACCAACTTTGCATTTATAGTTCCATTGAATTATTCCTTGTTTAGAGCACAGAGAGAGTTGGTGTGCGTCTACATCCAACTATTAAAAGCCATGTTAAACTACGATAGAACCTTGCTGGAGTGACAATCTATATTAGTACAGTTGTTTAGAAAACAGCCCTTGTCCAAACTGGATTACTCCAGGACATCATTTAACCCTTCCATTCAATGGAAGGTCGATCAAGGATTGGCCAAGAAACTAAATATTTTCCTATTTTGTCATTTCTTACAAACCAACAATTCTACTGAGCAAAAATCTGAAATGTAGAGTCAGGCACAGAACCACAGAACGTCCAGTATTTAAAATGTTATTAGTGCAGCAAACAAATTTCATAGAAGATTTTAGTACTGGCAGTCCAGTATAGCTTCTCAATACCTCTATCCACATTGCGATTTATTTGAATTGTGGATAAACTGTTAATACATATTTTTAGAAAAACTGAAATATTTCCACCAATAGTTTTTGCACAAGTATAGGATAAAATCTTGAGAGCTACAGAGAACACACAATACAACAGAACCACCACAATTATGCTGCACAGTGGGGCTTGGATACATAGGGGCATATAGGATGATTTCAGAGGCCTCCACAAGCCACAAAGCCAAGCTCTACAATAGCTCATTTTCTGGAAGTGAAGGGTGTTAGGATAGCAGTGGTGGGTCAGGGGCATGGCCTATGGATTCATGAACTGTGCAAAATCGCTACAAATGTGTATAAAGGGAAAACAGTAGCATACAGCCACTACTCCAGTCTATGTGTTACAGTAGCAGGCATGCAGCAAACTGAATATGGCTATTGTGAACAAAGAATCAGTTTTTTAGCCCCATTCATGTGTGCCTGAGTAGCTGAAGTGTCCACCTTAACATACTTGTTCATATGCGACTCAAACTGACAGTATCCTTCTAAAGAGCTGCAGTGAACATAATTGCTTGTTGCATATAAACCAAGTTATTTTCTCATAAGCATCCTTGATGGAAATATGGATGTGCATTCTTTAAAACAAGAAGCCCAAATGAGCTTTGAACACATAAGGTAGAGATAGAGGCTACTCTTGCTACCTGGACCATAAATCTTTTGATAGATTTTAGTCTTCTCAAGCCCAATATGGGACACAGACCACCGTTTCTTTTTGGAATAAGAAAATAGTGGGAGTAGAAGTCCTTGCCTTGAAATTAACAAAGTGCCACTACTGTGGTTCCTAGCCACAAAGAGAATCTCTTCTTTAAGCATCCTGTCATGAACAAGAGACATGATCTTCTACAGTGACAAATGATTCTGCATGCCTCACTTTAGGTGCCTAACATGACACTTTAAATAGGCTCAATTTTCAGCACTTTTGGAAAATCAGGCCCACATAGAATGTCCCAAGTTGTGTACCCAAAAATCGAGGAACACAAAAAACACTTGTCGCTTTAGAATATCTTGGCTCATGACCCTAAAATTGGATGGAGAAATGGAAGTTGGTACTCAATACAAAGAGGAAGTGAATCACATTATCCAGGTTGGTTCTCTCTAAAACCCAGCGATCCATGGTAATTCCACTCCATTTTGAAAATAAATGACTGATGTAGTCTTCCTACTGGGAAGGGAAAGGTTTAGAAAATAAGCCTGGGACTGGAGTATCAGGCATCATATCAAATCTATTGACTAGAAGATAATGAAGTTTACTCCTGGGGGAATTCTGCGCCACTGAGCATGTGCAGAATTTATGTCCACCACAGATTTCTTTGCTTCTCTGCAAAAAAATAACTTTGTGATGGGGAAGCAAAGGGAAGCCACAAGAGCAGTTATGTGACCCTCCCCAGCAACATGTTTCAGGTGCCCAAGGCAGCCGTCAGAGTGGTAAATCACTGTGGGGCAGGAGGTGGGACTGGGGAAAACCCGACTGGTGGCTCCTACCCTGTGCCAGGCTCAGCCACTAGCCACAGCTGGGCTGAGGAGGACAGGACTTCCTCTTTCCCTTCAGGGCATCCAGGGCTGGGTTAAACACACCCCCAGATTTCTCCCCAGGCTGCAGGAAGCTTTGAAAACTCCCCCCAACCCTGTTTCCTGCACCCATCACTCGTCAGCTGCAAGGAAACGGTTCCCTATACATTGAACTGCTCCCCCATTCTCCCAACTGCCATGCATCCAGACCCCCTCATACCCAGATTCCCGTGCCAAGTCTCAACTCCCTTCACTCAGAATCCCCTCCCCCCCGGATGAGCCCTGCACCTGGACCATCCTGACAAGCCACCCACACCTGGATCCCCAACCCACTCCCCCAGCATCTGGACCCCCACTGAGCCCCCCACACCCAGACTCCACTGCTGAGCTCTATACCCCCCACACCCAGACGCCACACGCTGAGCCCAACCACCTTCACCTGGACCCCCCTGCAGAGTTCCATTACCGTTGCACCCAGAACTCCGCAATAGGCCCCTGTGCATCCAGATCCCCC
This sequence comes from Dermochelys coriacea, assembly GCF_009764565.3. Taxonomy (NCBI): domain Eukaryota; kingdom Metazoa; phylum Chordata; order Testudines; family Dermochelyidae; genus Dermochelys; species Dermochelys coriacea. The sequence goes on along the minus strand of NC_050071.1, from coordinate 91,536,747 downwards.
ACCCCCACCCCAAGCCACCCATACCCAGTTTGCCCCAAACAGAACCCTCTCAAGCCACACCTGGATCACCCACACTAAGCCCTCTACACTTGGATCCTGTCTTACTGAGCCTGCCTGCCCAAATGGAGCATCAGGACCTTGGAGTATTTCTGGGGTAGGCACAGGCCTTGTGCTATGTCAGGGTTGGGTGCAGCCTCATGGCTGAGTGTGTCCCAGGCAGGAGCTGCACAGTGATCTCTCACCTCTGTGGAGCCAGTGGCCTGTGCTTCCCAATGCCATGCTGGAGCCTCCACATTTATATGACAAATAAAATTTGCAGAATTTTGCAAAATTTTTAATTTTTTGGTGCAGAATGACCTCAGGAATAGAAGTTGTAGGGGCAGAAGATGATGAGGAAGTATTTTAAACTGCTTCCCTTTGTGCTGCTGACATTAAAGACTGTGGTGTGGAAGTTGCTGGGTGAGGAATAAGGACTTCAAGGCTCCATCCACCCAAAAAGCTTAATGTAACTTCTTCCTCTGCTGAAAAGCAGGAAGTTAGAGATGCATCCCCTCCCAGGTTCCAAAAGCCTCAACTGCTTCTTCAAAACCAAAACTAGTTCCCATGCCTTCTGGGGAGCTAAGAACTGTAACTGTAACTGTGTAACCTCCAGGTTTCACCTGACATGTTCTACAATGGAGATCTTTGTCAGTTCAAAAATGTGCAGCAAATGTATAGTTTAACAGTTTGGGCAGTATAAATAAAATTCAATTTAACATAAAAAAGTTAAACAAAACACTACACTGATTTAACTGCATGAAAGAGAGAATCCATGCTGCTTAATTCCAGGATCTCTGCTGCATAACCAAGGTCTAGTGTGCTCCATAGGATATGAGCCTGGGTTCAAGTAAACAGAGTTTCTCGTAAGGATCTGTCATGGAGTCCCCGGGCGATGCTCTGAAACTGCTCCCTACAAAGCCAGTCAGGACTCTGGTGAAGTCTCCTGTCTGTGAGCAGACTGTCTGCAGGGCAAAAAGCTCACACAGCTTCCACCTTCCTGGGTCTGATCTCGGAGCATTCAGCATCCTCTGCCCCTCCATGCGCTTCCCACAGCGAGTCCACGCAGGCGGGGCTCCTGGGGAAGCCAGAGGGGCCTGCACCCCAACTTCACAGTTAGACGCGACTCTCAGCCAGCCAGTAAAACAGAGGCTTATTAGATGACAGGAATGTGGTCTAAAACAGAGTTTGTAGGTACAGAGAACAGGACCCCTCGGCTGGGTCCATTCTGGGGGGCAGTGAGCCAGACAACCACGTCTGCACTCCACTCCTCGTCCCCAGCCTGCCGCAACTGAAACTCCAGCCCGTCCTCCTCTGGGCTTTGTCCCTTTCCTGGGCCAGGAGGTCACCTGATCTCTTTGTCTTCAACCCTTTAGCTCTCACCTTGCAGAGGGGAAGGGCCAGGCCATCAGTTGCCAGGAAACAGGGTGTTGGCCATTCTCTGTGTCCAGATCCCTGCACACACCTGCCCTCTAGGGCTCTGCAACGATCATACACCCTTATCCCACCACCTAGATACTTAAGAACCGCATAGGGGAAACTGAGGCACCCCCACAATATTCAGAGAAAACATTAAGAACAGTCCCACTTCATCACAGGGTCTCAAAGAGAGGTGCTATTAGAACACCAAGAACTATATTTAAGGACGGGAACAAAAAAATCAAAACAATAGGTTCAGTTTTTCCCACTGCTTTTAGGAACGTGGACTTATCCCCACAAAAGTGATCCACTGCACACATAACACAATCCTTCTCTCCCACAGACTTCCTTTGTGACCTTGGGCAAGTCATTTAGTCTTTCTGTGCCTCCGTCTCCTCCCTCCAAAATGGAGATGATAATATTTCCTTACCTCAAATGGGTGTTGTGAGAATAAATACATTAAAAAGATTGTGATTTGCTCAGATATTATGGTAATGGGGACCATGTAAGCACCTACAATATAGAGACAGATAGAATAGTGTTGCAATAGCTGCAGAATATATATTAATGGAACTGGAACTTGGATAGTTCAGGAACAGACAAAAATGCTTGTCGAGGGATCATCAGATAGTCAATGAAGTTTTCTCCTCGTAGGGGTCATGCAGCCAAGTGTGGAATGGTGGGTATATGCGAAAGGCTCCTACGTAGCCTGGTCCCGTGGAACTGGGTTGAGGACTCACACTTAACTCACACTTAAGAGTGAATGTATACCCTTTTTTAGATCAAATCCTCCTCCATAGGAAAGATCAGATGTTACATCGGTGCCATCCCCACCATACCTACCTTATGTATAGCAGTTCAAGCTATCAACACATACAAATATTTGTGCTACAGTAGAAATGCAGAAGCTTCTATTAACAGTTAATTCCTAATTTTTCCTGTTTAAGGTACAAAAACACTATCAAAGACTGTTCTATCCCAAAAAGTGATCTTAAGAATTGATGATTATTAGCTACATTAGATTACTATAAAATTATTTTGAACATATTTGTTATATTACCTTCTAGTTTAAGATTTGTCCCTCCACATTCAGTAACTCCAATGAATCTGCCTTTTATCTGACCATTTCTGTACACAAAAATTGTGGGTAAACATCTGTCATGGTAGTTTTGAATACAGCTATTCACAATGGCTTTGATAAACTTGATTTCTGGAAACTTTCTGGCTAGCAGGCTGAGATGCTGGTTAACTAGCAAGCACATTGGGATGCTAGAAAAGAATGGATAGGTTTGATGAAAGTTCTGACACAACAGTTTGAAACATGCAAGAAAATACTAGAATCCATACAAATAACCTTTCAATAATAGAGTTTTTACATGTAGTCAGTATGCTTCTACTTTGCTCTATAATGGGACTTCCACTACAGATTTCCTGTCTGGTTTCTCCTACAAGGAGGTCTTATGGAAAAAGGCTGTTGAAATAAAAACTGAAAATATTTACATGAATGGAACAGGTACAGAGAAGGGCTATTAGGATGATCCGAGGAATGGAAAACTTGTCTTATGAAAGGAGACTCAAGGAGCTTGGCTTGTTTACCCTAACTAAAAGAAGGTTATGGGGAGATATGATTGCTCTCTATAAATATATCAGAGGGATAAATACAGGAGAGGGAGAGGAATTATTTAAGCTCAGCACCAATGTGGACACAAGAACAAATGGGTATAAACTGGCCACCAGGAAGTTTAGACTTGAAATCAGACAAAGGTTTCTAACCATCAGAGGAGTGAAGTTTTGGAATAGCCTTCCAAGGGAAGCAGTGGGAGCAAAAGAAATGAATTTAATCTCGCTTTACGATTAAACTCGTAAAAAAGGCAAGGCAAGGCAAGGCAAGCCAATAGCTCCTGTTTCACCTTAGCACGGTCCTTAGACTTACTATCAGGGGCTGAGGTAGTCAGTCTAGGAGCAGCCTTGTGGTTCTCGTCAGAAGCAGTTAGCACCACAGTTCTAGCTGGGGACGGCATTCCTGCGGTTTGCACCTCAGGAGCTGTGGGAGGGACCGCTCTCAGTGTCATCCCGGTCAGAGGATGATCTTCTCTTACTCGGGCGAGGGGAGTGAGGCTATGTCTACGCTACCGTGGTAAGTTGACCTATGCTACGCAACTCCAGCTATGTGAATAACGTAGCTGGAGTCGATGTACCTTCAGGAAAGAACCTCACGCTACCACACTGCTGATCTGCTGGAGTGAGAGAATGAAAGAAAAAAAAAGGCAGCAAAATCCTTAGAGTGGAACCCTGAAGGAGGGCTGCAGAGGAACTTTTGCCCTCCAGCACAATTCATGTCTGCCAAGTGCCAACAGTAGCTAGCAAGAAAGATCTTTTGCATTACCTCTATGTGAGTCAAAGGTGAAGAAATCCTATGTAGTGCACTGATGGAGCAAGGAGGACCAACACAGAAGAAATCCTATTTTCTAAGATTTCTTTTCCCCGAAGTGGGGATACAGTAAACAATGACATTATAATCTATTTTGCATGTATTGTCTTTCTTATCATCTCATCATCTTGAATCTTTTTTGCTAAGTATTTTAGAATCTTAAATAGTTTTGAAAAAATGTAATTATAGCATTACCTTGATCTATATAGATGAATTACAACCCACACATCCTTCTGAGCATTTGTGACTTCTTTCACATATTGCTCACCAGAAATTTCTCTCAGCTCCCCATATTTTTGTCTTTTCTGAAGACTTTTCCATTCTTGCAACCGTTGTTGCCTATTTCAGAAATAAAAATTATTTGGTACAATTTTTTAAAATTTATTTTACAGTAATATCAATTTTGTATCTCTTAGTTCCTTTGAATAAACCCATCATCATTTATGTTTGAAATATTACAACCATGATTTTCAACTTTTAGTTCTTCATCCTGCTTTTACATAAATACTGCTGTACATTTTGGAAAAGTGGCAACTGTTTTTGAAATATAGTGCCAATTTTTTTAATAATCTATATCTGAATGCCTTTAAATTTTAATGGAATAATTTTGTGTTAGAAGGCTTCAGTGCTAGCATTTAGTTAGTGAGACAACACTTGAAGATAGGAAAGAAACTATATGTACTTACATCACTCTAAGGAACATTAAGGATATAAAATATTAAGGAAAAGAAAGTTATAGCAACAGATTACATGTCTGTATTGATACTGCAGTGAAGATAAACACCACAAATTCAAAAAAGGCCAAAAATGTTTTTATGAATTTGAAAACAAAATTATGTATTGTGTAAAGTAACCCAGAGTTTAATACCTTACTGGTGCACAATTTTGTAATGAAAATTTGAATGCAAAAGCACTAGGTGGCAGTCTTCATCTATAAAAATAATGACAATGTAGAATGTGAGAAAAATTCACACCCAAGGGCCAATTTTTATTAAAATTTATTGAAATAAACCATGTCATTGTTTTAAGTCAGCAGCTGACTTTCTTTTAAAAAGTATTAAACAAAATATGTTTAATATATTCTTACCATGATGTGTGAGGATTTAGGTGCACAACTCTGTGATTTCATGAGAACATTCTTTTAAAATTCTTTCTCTCGCTCATAAAATAGCAGTAGAAACTTGGAATCAAGACCAGTCTAATATTTCTAAATTGCTACTATTTTAGCAGTCTAACGATACAGGAGTATACTATAATGGGCATGGTTCAAATCCCGTTCTGTTTTTTAGTTCAAGCGGATAGCTTTATCACATTGGTACATTTATTTTGTTTTCATCTGTTGCAAGGCATGTCTCCTACTGAACTAATGTCATGTTGCTGGTAATCCCTGCCTCAATTTCTCTTCTCTCAGGCCCCTTTAAGAATTCCACACAGTTCAAATGAATGTAAGACAAAATTCCCCTGCTTTGGTTCTACTTTGTTAAACCCAAAATAAATGTGAATTGTATCTCTTACTTTGGGCTCAGGGGTTACACAGTCCTCCCCCTTGTGGCTGGTGGTCTCTGGGAGATTTTTTCTCATGGTCTTGAGAGAGCTTCTCTCTCTGTAAGCACCTCCCTGTAACGGAGCTGAGTACTCATTATACAATACTATCCAGAAGGCAAAGTAATATTTTTCTAACTAATAGTATTAATTTTTAGCTGAATATTTAATTTTCAAATATATAACTATGTAGGTAGATTTTCTTCCTTTCAGTTTGTGGATGGGATTTTTCTTTATCCCATATGTGTGAAACATCCTAAATAACAATATGTACTGTGAATATGGCAAGAAACATCTTACTGTACCTATACATTTCAAGAGCTTTCATATCATCCTCATCAAAGTCATCTTCAGTTTCATTTAGTTCTTTAAGAGTCATTCTTTCATATAGTTTCACTAAAAAGAACAAGCCAAATAGTCAGCTTTTGTCCACTAAAAACTATGCATATTTCAGTATTGTTATGTGCAGAATCTTTAGATTCTGGCAAGAGAGCCATATCAGTGTGAAAAACATCTCTGTCTCACCTATGAATTTGGCCAACACTGGAGCAACCTTGTGCAAGAAAGAGAAAAATAACTGAAGTTTGAGTAACTATAAGTTACTTTATATGCTTTGTCATTTTCATATTATGTTGCTCTCAGACAGCATGATACAATATAATATGGTAATTCGTGGATTTAACTGTGTCTGTATTGGGTTACATTTTCATAGGAGCTTCAGATTTCCCATTTTGTTCAAGCCATTTTGCATCTTTCAGGTAACGCAAAGTCTTTGGATTTTGGCCAGAAGCGGCCAACAGAGAATTCCCCCTACAACAGGGGAAACTCCCAGTATCGTAAAGCAACTTGAGCTAGCTCCTATACTAGCTGCATCCCCACCACCAATGTAAAGGGCATGCTGGGAGTCGGAGGAGGCAGAGTGGGAACAAGGCAGGGGCATGACATAATTCTGCTCCACTCCACGAATCCTCCACTGAGATAAGATCCCTAGACTGCTCTAACTCATGCTAGGGATGGCTGGCACAGAATCAGGGAACTGTAAATAGCTTCCTGACAACCTCCCAAAACCTACATCAAACAGGGCTGAGGAAGAGGGCAGAATTGAGCCTGCAGTCTCTACATTGGCACTAGCAGTTGGCACATGGATGTTTTGAGGCACTATAAATCTTTGCTTTGGGTTCACATATTGACTAGATAAGCATAACTACCTAGGCCCCAATCCTGCAAATTCTAAAATGTGTTTAACTCTGCACAGTGAGTAGTCTTATTGAACCTCCTGGCACAGAATTAAACACACGTGTAAGCATATGCACGATAGATGTGGGCATGCAAACTAGGCCCCTGAGGTAATAGGGAATGAAAATATTTGTTGTGCCAAGCAGTGGACACAAATTCAGATGTCTCTTGAAAATTTTGCCCTTATTATTTTGGGTCACATACACTGTGTAAAAATTTGTTTTGCAATGCTAGATACACAAAACACATGGGGAGTTTGCAGTACTGGAAATCAGTGACAAGAAGATAATTTTCTGAGACATATTTTCCTCCTGAAGACTGATTTTCTGATTGGATCCCCTTTGTTCTTATCAGCCTGTGTGGGTGGATAACTGATCAATAGTTTGTCTGAACGTCAATATTGCTTATGACATGTTTCAGAGTAGCAGGCGTGTTAGTCTGTATTCGCAAAAAGAAAAGGAGTACTTGTGGCACCTTAGAGACTAACAAATTTATTAGAGCATAAGCTTTCGTGAGCTACAGCTCACTTCATCGGATGCATCATCGGATAGCTCACGAAAGCTTATGCTCTAATAAATTTGTTAGTCTCTAAGGTGCCACAAGTACTCCTTTTCTTTTTGCGAATGTTGCTTATGTTAACCACCCTGTGTGGTAAAATCCGAAAGTGGGTTTTCCTTTCCAAAGGTGAATTATTGATTTGTTATTTTACATACCATGTACAGTAATATTTGTTATTAGCACATCTATATGTTTTATTGTTCTGTTATTCTGTTATTTTACAAGCATATTGTACTGAATAAAATAACTATCTCAAACACAAATAAATGAAAATTAAAAATAAAAAAACACTACCAAATAAAATAACCAAAGTATTCTATTTTTCAGAGTGGAATTATGTTAGAACTTTTGTGTCACGATAAACGTTTCTGAAGAATCCTCAGATCTTCATTTTGCTATATTAAGAGCATACATTTTAAACTTTACTTGCCCTCTGCTTCTTTCTGTAAATGTAAAACCATTTCTTCAGTTTCATCCTTTGGCTCATCTTTTGGAGGTAGAATTCCAAAATCTCTTAATATGTCATTCCATTCCGTATCTTCATTTGGATCCTATTTTGAAATTATGAAACAAAACAAAAATCAACAGGTTAATCTATTCCCATATTTTTGTTTAAACAAGAACGTTCTCTTTTGCACTTTGACATATAATAAAGGGCATGACATTACAATAAAATAGGTCAAAATTATAACTAAGCCTGGAAAAAGAAAAGACAGCAGTACATTCATGGACTATTCTGTTCAGGAGAGAACCTGATATCACAACTTCTGTATTGATTGCTAAGGAGGAAAAATTTAATTTATGAATATGAAATGTAAAATCAAGCTTAGAAAATTGAAAATAAAAATAAACTCTCTCAAATCAGTATTCACATTAAGAAGCCACCATAAATACTATGACAAATGGTTCCTTTTTATAATATAGAACACATGAATGTGGAATTCTAAAATATATGGCTACATCAACGGGACACTCAACAGAAAGAAACCGCTTGCAATTTGACAAAATTATGTTTTTATTTCATTGAGATTATCTATGCTATCAGAAGCATCTGTTTATTATAATGATTTATTTTGGAATGATGGAACATCAGAGTAGGACAATTGATGTATATCTTCAGATATGGACAACAAGAAAATATTCACTTATTGTCATAAAAGATTTCTAAATTAGGTAGTTAATCAAACCATGTACAGTTAACTCTGATATACTACCTTATTTGTAAATGCCACAAAGTTTTATGGTGGAAATAAATAGCACTGTTTTAACATACAAGACAAAAGGTTATACAAAAAAAGTGCTTTATAAACACTGTTCACTTGAACCAACATGCAATCCCTGGGAAGGTATATGATACCTATGAACAAGAACACTACATGAGAGCTTTCACATAATGAATGCTATTTACTTTTTTTGCTTGTTGGGTAAATGCTCATAAACCATTCCACAAACGTGTCACAGTCTAAAATCCCACAGCTCAAATGCTAAAATATATGCAGGACTTGTGGCACCTTAGAGACTAACAAATTTATTTGAGCATAAGCTTTCGTGAGCTACAGCTCACTTCATCGGATGCATTCAGTGGAAAATACAGTGGGGAGATTTATATACACAGAGAACATGAAACAATGGGTGTTACCATACGCACTGTAACGAGAGTGATCAGGTAAGGTGAGCTATTACCAGCAGGAGAGCGGGGGGGCATGTTCTCTGTGTATATAAATCTCCCCACTGTATTTTCCACTGAATGCATCTGATGAAGTGAGCTGTAGCTCATTAAAGCTTATGCTCAAATAAATTTGTTACAGGTTTCAGAGTAGCAGCCGTGTTAGTCTGTATTCGCAAAAAGAAAAGGAGTACTTGTGGCACCTTAGAGACTAACAAGTTAGTCTCTAAGGTGCCACAAGTACTCCTTTTCTTTTTATAAATTTGTTAGTCTCTAAGGTGCCACAAGTTCTCCTTTTCTTTTTGCAGATACAGACCAACATGGCTGCTAGTCTGAAACCTGCTAAAAATATATATATCTCAAAGTTTGCTAAGGGTGAAATCATTCCTTTAGCGCTTAGGGGAATATATACCTAAGAAAGCCCCAAAAGACAGAAAATGCAACAGTACCACCAGGCAAGAAGAAGAAAGTGGAGAGGCTGTACAGGGAGATTTCACAGAACCTTGAGTACCATTTCACGTCATCTCTACATGAACACAGAAGAGGAGTGTTGAAGATTTAGGAGTGGCAGGTGTGTAATAGTGGTCCATGCAATTCTCATAGAACCTTCATTGATAAATTGGAGAGCGTCCATAGAAGAGCCATGAGAATGATTGCAGGATAAGAAAACATGCCTTATAGTGAGCAATTCAAATAACTCAATCTGTTTAGTTTAACAAACAGTAAGTTAAGTGATAACTTGATTACAGTCTGTAAGTATCTACATGAGGAACAAACATTTAATAATGGGCTCTTCAGTCTAGCAGAGAAAGGTATAATATGATCCAATGGGTAGAAGTTGAAGCTAGACAAATTCAGACCAGAAATAAGGTGTACATTTTAATGGTGAAATTCCATAATCATTGGAACAATGACAATGTTTAAATTAAGATTTGATGTTTTTCTAAAAGATATGTTCTAAGAATTATTTTGGGGAAGTTCTATGGTATGTTATAGAGGAGGTCAAACTAGATGATCACAATGGTCCCTTTTGGCCTTGGAATCTATGAACTGTGACGTCTCAGGGGGCTGCAGCCACTACTATAATCTAGCTTTTGCAAGTACCCAGTGCCCAGCCACTAAGATGAGGGAAAGAATCCATCCCTAAAAAGCCCCTGCACTGGTTCCAGTTACAAAGTCCTTGTATTCAGATTTTGTATTAAGAACTACAGTTTAACTCTAATGATTAGCTGTACCACTTGAAAGATCAATTTTTGTATTTTTCTTCCCTTCTTTGAATTTAGTCATTTTGTCATGAAGTCTTCCAGCTATGCTAGCAACTTCTATTAGCTCTTCATATGCTGCTGAACTGTAAGTGAGGATTGAAGAATAAATGACATTTCATCTTTCTGATCTGCATAAAAATTAGTCCGATTCATGATTTCTCAAGTGGGGTCTAAAAGCTCACAACTAAAATTGAAGTAAATGGGAAAGTAAATGACAATTTTGACTGTTACTATATATTCTAAACAAATTTAAATCCACTTTCTACCTTTAAATACTGACCAACAATGAAGCAATGAAAATATCTTTAGTGTTTCATTTCTATTCTATAATCACATTTTCTCCACAAACTTTCTAGTATTGTAGGAAAATTACACTAATATTTCAGAACAGAACAAAATGTTTTGGCTTATTTAAGTTATAACCTACATAGACATAATAAAAAGCTGCTCAGATTTCAGCAACTGATAAGGAGCCAAATATTTGCAGCTTTACCTGTAGAGGGCAGGAAAACAACAAGCCTAGAAGAATGAGCCAAAATTTGTAAGCGGGCAATGGCTAAGCTTGAGTGGCATCATCCCCTTCTCTCCTTCCAACTCCACAGAGGCACATATGTAAACTTGGAAAAATTAGATTTTTATCAGTAAACATAGATTTTACTGCACACACACAAATCAATAAAAAAATGTTTCCATCAATAATAGAAATGTACAGATAAACAAAGTAAAAAAAGTGCTGCTTGAGAACTTATTAGAGTTTGCTTTAAGGACATTTACTTTGTATATTCTGACATGATGTTGACAATTGGTGTTTTAATGTTTATCAAGCTTTAACTTTTTGAATCTCAATGTCTACGTCAATAAATATTTATTGTCTGACGCAACCCATAATGTCCCACAACTGTGAAAATTTAAATTGCTAAAAATAGAAAAGAGTGCTTAAAATTAAAAATGTATATTATCCTTCAAAATTATATTAAAAAAACCCACAAAATCAAAATGTCACACCTAACATGTATAATCTATTCACATCCGGATGGTCACAGATGGGTTCAAAGAATCATAGAATATAAGGGTTGAAAGGGATCTCAGGAGGTCATTAGTCCAACCCCCTGCTCAAAGCAGGACCAATCCCCAACTAAATCATCCCAGCCAGGGCTTTGTCAAGCCTGATCTTAAAAAATTCTAAGGAAGGAGATTCCACCACCTCCCTAGGTAACGCATTCCAGTGTTTCACCACCCTCTTAGTGAAAAAGTTTTTCCTAATATCCAATCTAAACCTCCCCCACTGCAATTTGAGACCATTACTCCTTGTTCTGTCATCTGCTACCACTGAGAACAGTCTAGATCCATCCTCTTTGCAACCCTCTTTCAGGTAGTTGAAAGCAGCTATCAAATCCCCCCTCATTTTTCTCTTCCGCAGACTAAACAATTCCAGTTCTCTCAACGTTTCCTCATAAATAATGTGTTCCAGTCCCCTAATCATTTTTGTTGCTCTCCACTGGACGTTTTCAATTTTTCCACATCCTTCTTGTAGTGTGGGGCCCAAAACTAGACACAGTACTCCAGATGAGGCCTCACCAATGTTGAATAGAGGGGAATGATCATGTCCCTTGATCTGCTGGCAATGCCCCTACTTATACATCCCAAAATGCCATTGGCCTTCTTGGCAACAACGGCATACTGGTGACTCATAACCAGCTTCTCATCCACTGTAACCCCTAGGTCCTTTTCTGCAGAACTGCTGCCTAGCCATTCGGTCCCTAGTCTGTAGCGGTGTGTGGGATTCTTCCGTCTTAAGTGCAGGACTCTGCACTTGTCCTTGTTGAACCTCATCAGATTTCTTTTGGCCCAATCCTCTAATTTGTCTAGGGTATCCTATCCCTACCCTCCAGCGTATCTACCTCTCCTCCCAGTTTAGTGTCATCTGCAAACTTGCTGAGGGTGCAATCCACACCATCCTCCAGATCATTTATGAAGATATTGAACAAAACCGGCCCCAGGACCGACCCTTGGGGCACTCCACTTGATACCGGCTGCCAACTAGACATGGAGCCATTGATCACTACCCATTGAGGCCGACAATTTAGACAACTTTTTATCCACCTTATAGTCCATTCATCCAGCCCATACTTCTTTAACTTACTGAGAAGAATACTGTGGGAGACCGTGTCAAAAGCTTTGCTAAAGTCAAGGAATAACATGTCCACTGCTTTCCCCTCATCCACAGAGCCCTTTATCTCGTCGTGGAAGGCAATTAGATTGTCAGGCATGACTTGCCCTTGGTGAATCCATGCTGACTATTCCTGATCACTTTCCTCTCCTCTAAGTGCTCCAGAATTGATTCCTTGAGGACCTGCTCCATGATTTTTCCAGGGACTGAGGTTCAGTGTGGGGCCTGAGGAGAGTTGTTCTCTGTACCTTCACTCCCCACCAAACCCATGGACATTTCTTCATATAGGATAATGCTGACCCTATCAATATGATCTTAGACTCAGAGATTTTAAGGACAGAAGGGACCATCATGATCATCTAGTCTGACCTGCACATCGCAGGCCCCAGAATCCCATTCACTCACTCCTGCAATAACCCCATATAAATTGTGACTGAGTTAGTGAAGTCCTCAAATCTTGATTTAATGTAGTGGTGGGCAATCCGCACGTAGCTCATCAGGGTAATCCTCTGGGAGGCCACCAGACAGTTTCTTTATATTTGCAAGGCTGCCCACAGCTCTTAGTGCCATGGTTTGCTGTTCCCCGCCAATGGGAGCTGTGGAAAGCGGCGTGGGCTGCAGGGACGTGCTGGCCGCTACTTCCTGCAGCTCCCATTGGCCGGGAACAGCAAACCGCAGCCACTGGGAGCTGCAGGCGGCCGTGCAAACATAAACAAACTGTCTGAAGAGGAGGAAGTGTTAGTTGCAGGAGTGGCCTCCTGGTCTAGAGCCTGCTCTGCTTCCTCAAAAGTCCCTCAGGGGGTTCACAGAGTCCTGTCTCTGACGCCAATGGGGAGCTTTTCTGTCTTTCCCTGGAGATACTGGGACGCTTGAAATCATGTTGCCTATATACTGCCCACAGGTCCCGATATGGCCACTGTGGTGGGAATGGCATTGGTGGTGGCATCCATGAATGCCCATACCATCCTGAGTGCCAGCTCTGGAACGGTGTCCTGGCTGTTCCTTTAGATCTGGTCTGATGATTCCCTGGATGAGTAAAGAGCGGTGTGAAGAATAAACATCTCCTTCCTCATCGTCGCCCTTCTCCCTAGAAAAAGGAGGGGCAAATCTGTTTGTTGGTGTGTGTGTGTAACAGTGCTGAATGTACCGACACTATATTGGTACTGCGAAGAGGTGATACTGGTGCCGCAGCAACTACTAGATCCTTACGTCAAAGAAACTGCTGCATTCCAAGAGATCTCAGTACTGAAAATGGCATTGACAGTAATTGTTGTGGAATCATGAGTTGTTGCGGCACTGGGAAGATCAATGCCATGGATGTCTGTACCAAAGGAGGTAAAATAGACTTTGGCACCACTGTCTCTGCGCAATGCGCCAGAGAGCCAGAAGATGGTGCCGTAAGCTGAGGCACTGCCAGAGGTGCTTGGTACTAAGTGTTTAGCTGCTGCAGTCAGTGCTGTAGTAGAAGAGGCAGTCTTGTCTCTGCTGTCCTTCTGAGAGCCTGCCCACTTAGGGTCTTTGGCTTTAGTGGTATCGGCTGTACCAGAAGACCTTGCCGACCCGTAGGTACTTAGCTGCAGCACGGTCAATACCGAGGATGTGAAGAAAGTTGAAGAATGCTTCTTTTCTGAGGCTCCCTTTGTAGGAGAATTGGAAGCTCTTTTCTTTGCCCTTTTTCTGGGAGACAGGTCCCTCCCATGCAGAGTCAGTGGGGGAGGTCTGTCAGAAACTGAAGTAGGCAACTGATGACCAGGAGAAGTTTGTGGTCCCAGATCAGAGGCTAGGCAGAGAGATTTCTCCATAAGAATTCATTTAAGTTTAAGGTCCCTCACTTTCCTGGCATGGGCCTTAAGATTGTGCCAATGGGAACACTTCTGATGTATGTGCATTACCCCCCAAGCAGTTGACACACTGGGAATGTCTGTCTGAGACTGGAATTGCCTCTCAGCAGGAGAGGCAACATTTAAAGCCAGGAGACCTGGGCATTCTCAGGTAAAATTGTCCCCAAGAGGGTGAATGAAATGTAAAAATAAAAATAAGATATATGTATTTTTAATGGGGAGAAAAAAGGAAAAAAGGGAACAAATGCTAACTAATTATTCTATCTACTGCACTATACTGCTAATCCTATATTTAAAGGTAAGTTATGCAGAGGCACTGTTGAAGCTCTAAGTCAGACCAAGGGTGTTAAAGAAGGAACTGACGGGGCATTGGCCGCACAGTGCTAGTTAACCGCCGCTACAGGCGTGTTGAGCCAAAGGGAGGGGGCTCGGATACACTCAACGAAGCCATATCAGGTGCATAAGTATAACTGGTTTTATTGCCAAAGTATAATAAGCTTCCCAGCCTTCACATGTTACTAAATACGTGCTTTCCAGCAAGCAAGCAACCAACCAACCAACCAACCAATACTTATGCCCCTTCTGCTACGGACAGTCCCGGACCCTCCAGCCTTGTCCTTGAGGGCTCATAGAAGGTGTTGCTTCAGCGTGTGGAATTCCTGAGCACCCACAAGGCCAGGGTCTGCAGGTGAGACTGTTCATCTAAAGCAATTCCCATAGCCATTTTTAATCATCGCCTTCTAAGGGGGGTGTGGCAGGCTCTGGCAGGAAACACTACAAGCAGGTTCTGGCAGGAAACACTACTGTTTTCTATTCCCACACATAAACTTCCTTATCTTATTTCTTGTTTATTCAGTCGAGTGGCTGAAAACCAGCCCAGCCAATCAAAGCCAGTTCACTACCAGCTCCCCCTGAACTATGCTGTAACAACAGCCCAAGGTAACCTGCGGTCAGCACCAACAAGGCGCAAAATGGGGCAAGCGCATATGTGGCCCAACCAGGTACTGCTGTCGAAATTCTCTGACTAGAGGCACAGGGGAGTACTCACCAGGACATCACTCAAAGGGGAAACTTTATTTCTCTACAGCATTTGAAAAGGAGATTTGAAAAAGCTGTCCTGAAGTACTACAAATGGAAAGCCAAAGGTCAGTGCACTACAATATGACATTTCCTCATGCTCACGGAAATTGTTTTTTAATACCTCAAGTAACGTCCAGATATACATGCAGATTTCTCTACATGCTGCACCTACAGAAGCTGCTGGAAGTGGAAAGCAAAATCTATAATGAAGACACCAATATGTGGTACAGAGGAGGCAAACTTTGACTAATCCTTATTTTGGCATATTTCCACTAAGTTCACTGGGAATTTTGCTTGAGAAAAGACTGCAGGATCAAACCTCACATTTGTTTTGTCACTCACTCATTGACCAGAGCTTCTGACAGGTCCTGTCATTTTTTTCCCCCTTAGGCCCTGTATATACACAAACTTGCACTCTTAACTTGATTGGTTGAAAAACCACACTGTTACAGACCTAGCTGAGTCCCCCTCATGGACTGTCAATTGGTCTGTCGTATCCCACATACTTCCAAGCCAGATGCATCTGGGCACCATTCAGTCACCATTTCTAACTCTGGGCCTTTGAGGCACTCTCTTGGGTGAAGACTTCCTGTCTAGCCCCTCTTCTTGGGATACAGGACTCAACCGTGCAAATGCCTTAGGCCCTGAGACCCGTTCTCTGATTCCTGGCCATTCATGAATGCTCCCCCAAAGTCCACCTCCATATGAGCTCTGGATTATATTTTAAAGCCTTGAGGGACACTGTGATGATTCGGATAATCTGTCCATACAATTTATAAATTCTGGGTGAGATTATGAACTCTTGATATGTATCTTTACCAAGCTGTGGGGACAGTGGGGCGGAGGTAACTGTCATCTCTGTTTTGCCTCCATGCTGGACTGACATTCCAAAGGTGACTGGCAAAGGGTTAATAAAGATGGTGGTTGACTTAAGGGCCCAACCATTGAAATACAATTGCTTTAGACAAATGGCTGATCCCTGTCAGAGGAACTGGTTTAGCAGGGGAAAAATCTCTTAGCACTGAAGTCATCTGTTGGGACTGACCAGGAAGTCACCTGACAGAAAATCTGAAAGGCTATAAAAGGCTAGGAGCTTATCTCCTCACATTCTTTGGCCATTTTCACCTGCTCAAACTGAAAGGAGCCACAGGTAGGACCCTGATTAGGCAGAGGGAACCCTGCCTTTCTTACACAGATGGACCCCCAAAAACTCCCAAGGGAAGAGCAACATAGTGAGGAGCATTGTGTTTAGGATGTTTCTTGTTTCATAGGTGAGCTGTACTCGCGC
Source organism: Dermochelys coriacea (assembly GCF_009764565.3). NCBI lineage: Eukaryota > Metazoa > Chordata > Testudines > Dermochelyidae > Dermochelys > Dermochelys coriacea. The sequence continues at coordinate 91,520,215 of NC_050071.1, read as the reverse complement.
TTGTGCTTTATTTCTTAAGAAAAAGGCAAAGATGTTAGCATTCTGTGCAAAGTGTCTGGGTGTGTTGTGTGTCAAACTTTGTTGCATGTCTCTTGAAGGAATTACACTGTAAACTAGAAAGCGCACACCTTTGGGTGGACTTCTTAGAAACGGTGAGTCTGAGGAGCCAGCACTGGGTCTAGGGACTGGGTAGAGAAGCCACATGGGGTCAGCTCTCAGGATGGGTGCTAGATACATGGATCTGTCTCCTGGACCACCTTCCCTCCTAATCACAATTGCATTGACAAGCCCCTCTGCCAATCTCCCAATTAAGATATTATTCATGATTGTTTAACATTTCAATGTCAACTAGCAATTGACTATGAGCATGAAGGTTGGCTCCTCCTTATTTCCAGCTGCTTCTACAGCATCCAATCAGAAACAAAGTAGCTAGTATCATTTGACCTGCTAGCTCTCCAGCAACCAGCAAGTGCTCCATGGACTATATTTTAGGAACCAGTGGCTATGGTAAACAGCAGGTCTAGACTTGATCATTTCCTGTAATGATCAGGTGTGGTAAATTAAAAAGAAACCAATTGCAATCAATGAAAAATTAATTTTTTTTTTACAACTAAAGGAATTACACTTTCAAAAAAATGTATTACAATGACATCTACACTGCTGCAATTTTATTAGACAAACTTCTGTATTAACTTTAATTATTATGAACTGAGTGGAATGTGATTCCCTCCAGCTCTCAGCCCTCTCCATTTTTTTCACTTGATAAGGTATTACTTCAAAACAAATCTTGCCCAATTTCATTACCATTGTCACAGAGGATTTTCAATGCCAAAGAGAAAAACCATCTACAACTAGAGACAAGTCCTAATCAGCTATTTCTAATCTTTTAATATCATGGGACTCCTGCTTCAGAGTCAACATTAACACCAAGTAAGGAGTCGTAGATATTCAACAGTCAGGGATGGTTTTAGACCGGATTCCACCTTTTTGCAATGTTGCCAACACTCACAGTATTTGGTACTACTTATAAGGCCACAGCTTCCAAAGTCAGGTGATTAAATGAGACTCTCAGTTTTCACTTAAGTATGAGCCCTAATGACTCAAGTTTTATTTATTAATTTATTTTTAAGATCTTGAGTCATGATTTTTGAGCATTTGGAGTCGATAATATGGCTTTTATGCCAAGACAAGGCAAATATTGGTAAATTATTGAATATGTGTTTTCCTTCACTGGATGTAACATCAGCAGGGTGGATAAAAATCAATGATTTTTTAAAAAAAAATCAAAAATAAGATTTTTTTTATTTAAATTGGATTTTTTTGATAAAATGTTTTTTGAGGAAAAAACCTTTTCTAAAGATAGTTTTAATTAAGATACATTATAGCTCAAAGATATCTCGTCATGGAATAGGGATTATAAATTCTAATTCTATAGTATGAGACAATATATTCATGTAATGTTTAAGAAAAGTTTTGTAAATGAGTTCCAATAGTTCATGGATTAGGGACCCAATCTTATGGGGTGCAAGGGGCTTCTGTATAGATTATTTAGGTTAATCTTTCTATCTACCCAATGGGACTCAGTGCTCAGTCTAGAAGATACCATCAGAGATGCTCCGTTTTGCAGTTCTCAGACTGTGGATTTGTGTCTCCAGAGGTAACGTGCTTGTTAACAGCAAAAATGTTTTTAAATAAATAATATATAGAGGTGAGAAATAACAGACCTCAACCCTATTGTCCCTCTGCAAATTTGTGTACATAGAGTCAATCCCTTACCTCTCTCTGAAAGTGCAAAGTTTCAAAAAGTTCAATGAATAGAAGATTGTTGAGGGCGGAATAGATCCGGACAAGTAGAAGAAGTCTGGAGATAAATGTGAGAAGGGAGGGACAGGCAGTAAAAACAAAAGTGAAACTGTCTGAAACATATTCCAGAAGTCTAGAGGTCTTTCTGATTGTAGCCTTCATTGATTTGAGATCTACCATACCATTGTCTCATTAGAAGGGAAAACCTATAATGGCAGCAGGCCGTAAAAGAGACCCAGTTATGGGAATATTTTAATGAAGTTCCTCTACCTTAGTGGGTAAGACAGGCATGCGTGCAAAATGCAAACAGTGCAACAAAGAAATGCAAGGCCTAGTTGCCCGAATGAAACAACATCATGATTAGTGTTCCTGCTCAGGAGGAAGCTGCATTGAAGATGATGAAAGGAACATGTCTGAACACGCAGGATCTTCAGGTTGGTAACAACCAACAAGAATGCACTTTTATGTAGAAATCCATGAGTCTTAAATCGAGTCTTCCTGACTAGTGATTTAAATCACGATTTAAATCAAATCCACCCTGAACATCAGCATCTAAAACTCCTGAGATATTTCATTATACTTTTTTTTAACAAAATTCATTATAACTAGATTCCCTTTTACCAGTGTGCCCAACCTCATTACAGAGGAGGGCCACATAAAGCTAAGCACAACCTTATGTGGACCAAACAGATTCTGCATACTTTAATAAGATTTAAAGTCAGCTGTATTGATTTATATTTTAAGTTCCTCTTGTTTCCTGTGTATTTAGATAGAAACAGTATGTACAGCGTTGTCTAGTTACACACTTGATTAAACTAAAATGATGTAAACATGATGACAAAACACTAATGAATCGGCCGTTAGTATATTGTGTTGAAGCAGCTGCGGGCCTTATGAAATGCTCTGGTGGGCCATGTACTGCCCACCGATCATAGGTTAGACAACCTTGCCTTATACAGATGTATATCACTTTGGGATGCATAATTATTCAGAACCCTTTATGATTCCAGAGAATAAACAGATAGATGAATTTCAGAATATGACCTCTAGCTCCCTGAGGTGTCTGATGATTAAATCAAAGGCAATAGCCTGTTTTCTCTCTCTTCAAATAAGGATTTATTTACCTTCTCTTGAAAGTTAAAATTGGATTACACCAATATAAAATAGATGCTTCTTATAAATCAGGCAAAAGCACGTTTTGAAAATCAGCACAAAACGGAAGTGTTTAGAGGATTTGTTAACTGACAGAAGAAACATTAGTTAAAAAGGCACTGGATCGCTTACAAGAGAGTACAGCGCTCATACAAAGACTTGACTATTGAAATTAATGAGTGAATAATTTAAAGATATCTAGTTAATTTAATGAATTAATTTCAAATCTAAAAAACGTAAAGCCAACTGACACTTCAAGAGCAATTTAAATACTACTTTACAACAATCCATTCTTACATAGTTTAAGCAACTTTAAAATATTAACCACTCTAATGACTGTAAATTCTTTGGGCCAGGGAATAAGTAACATTGCATAGCATTGTATGCATTTAATAATAATATATGTGTAGTGTATAGTATGCAAATATAATGGATCAATTTTTTTAAAGCATTAAATCCTAAATGGAGAATATTGAGTAAAACAAATCAAGTGACATTTTTACAGTGTGACATATCTGATCTTCAATAATAATTTGAGTTCATTTCTGTTGTAAGAAAGGTGCCAACACACACACACACAAAAAAAAACCTCCCTAGTAACAGAAGCATAGTCTTTGGTTGTTCTGGTGCATATTCACAGGTTTCAGAGTAGCAGCCGTGTTAGTCTGTATTCGCAAAAAGAAAAGGAGTACTTGTGGCACCTTAGAGACTAACAAATTTATTAGAGCATAAGCTTTCGTGAGCTGCAGCTCACTTCATCGGATGCATTTGGTGGAAAAAACAGAGGAGAGATTTATATACACACACACAAAGAGAACTTGAAACAATGGGTTTATCATACACATTGTAAGGAGAGTGATCACTTAAGATAAGCCATCACCAACAGCAGGGGGGGGGGAAAGGAGGAAAACCTTCCATGGTGACAAGCAGGTAGGCTAATTCCAGCAGTTAACAAGAATATCAGAGGAACAGTGGGGGGTGGGGTGGGGGGGGAGAAATACCATGGGGAAATAGTTTTACTTTGTGTAATGACTCATCCATTCCCAGTCTCTATTCAAGCCTAAGTTAATTGTATCCAGTTTGCAAATTAATTCCAATTCAGCAGTCTCTCGTTGGAGTCTGTTTTTGAAGCTTTTTTGTTGAAGGATAGCCACTCTTAGGTCTGTGATCGAGTGACCAGAGAGATTGAAGTGTTCTCCAACTGGTTTTTGAATGTTATAATTCTTGACGTCTGATTTGTGTCCATTCATTCTTTTACGTAGAGACTGTCCAGTTTGGCCAATGTACATGGCAGAGGGGCATTGCTGGCACATGATGGCATATATCACATTGGTAGATGCGCAGGTGAACGAGCCTCTGATAGTGTGGCTGATGTGATTAGGCCCTATGATGGTATCCCCTGAATAGATATGTGGACAGAGTTGGCAACGGGCTTTGTTGCAAGGATAGGTTCCTGGGTTAGTGGTTCTGTTGTGTGGTGTGTGGTTGCTGGTGAGTATTTGCTTCAGATTGGGGGGCTGTCTGTAAGCAAGGACTGGTCTATCTCCCAAGATCTGAGAGAGCGATGGCTCGTCCTTCAGGATAGGTTGTAGATCCTTGATGATGCGTTGGAGAGGTTTTAGTTGGGGGCTGAAGGTGATGGCTAGTGGCGTTCTGTTCTTTTCTTTGTTGGGCCTGTCCTGTAGTAGGTGACTTCTGGGTACTCTTCTGGCTCTGTCAATCTGTTTCTTCACTTCAGCAGGTGGGTATTGTAGTTGTAGGAATGCATGATAGAGATCTTGTAGGTGTTTGTCTCTGTCTGAGGGGTTGGAGCAAATGCGGTTATACCGTAGCGCTTGGCTGTAGACAATGGATCGAGTGGTATGATCTGGATGAAAGCTAGAGGCATGTAGGTAGGAATAGCGGTCAGTAGGTTTCCGATATAGGGTGGTGTTTATGTGACCATCGCTTATTAGCACCGTAGTGTCCAGGAAGTGGATCTCTTGTGTGGACTGGTACAGGCTGAGGTTGATGGTGGGATGGAAATTGTTGAAATCATGGTGGAATTCCTCAAGGGCTTCTTTTCCATGGGTCCAGATGATGAAGATGTCATCAATGTAGCGCAAGTAGAGTAGGGGCATTAGGGGACGAGAGCTGAGGAAGCGTTGTTCTAAGTCAGCCATAAAAATGTTGGCATACTGTGGGGCCATGCGGGTACCCATCGCAGTGCCGCTGATTTGAAGGTATACATTGTCACAAGAGATCCACTTCCAACAGAACGCCACTAGCCATCACCTTCAGCCCCCAACTAAAACCTCTCCAACGCATCATCAAGGATCTACAACCTATCCTGAAGGACGACCCATCGCTCTCTCAGATCTTGGGAGACAGACCAGTCCTTGCTTACAGACAGCCCCCCAATCTGAAGCAAATACTCACCAGCAACCACACACCACACAACAGAACCACTAACCCAGGAACCTATCCTTGCAACAAAGCCCGTTGCCAACTCTGTCCACATATCTATTCAGGGGATACCATCATAGGGCCTAATCACATCAGCCACACTATCAGAGGCTCGTTCACCTGCGCATCTACCAATGTGATATATGCCATCATGTGCCAGCAATGCCCCTCTGCCATGTACATTGGCCAAACTGGACAGTCTCTACGTAAAAGAATGAATGGACACAAATCAGACGTCAAGAATTATAACATTCAAAAACCAGTTGGAGAACACTTCAATCTCTCTGGTCACTCGATCACAGACCTAAGAGTGGCTATCCTTCAACAAAAAAGCTTCAAAAACAGACTCCAACGAGAGACTGCTGAATTGGAATTAATTTGCAAACTGGATACAATTAACTTAGGCTTGAATAGAGACTGGGAATGGATGAGTCATTACACAAAGTAAAACTATTTCCCCATGGTATTTCTCCCCCCCACCCCACCCCCCACTGTTCCTCTGATATTCTTGTTAACTGCTGGAATTAGCCTACCTGCTTGTCACCATGGAAGGTTTTCCTCCTTTCCCCCCCCTGCTGTTGGTGATGGCTTATCTTAAGTGATCACTCTCCTTACAATGTGTATGATAAACCCATTGTTTCATGTTCTCTTTGTGTGTGTATATAAATCTCTCCTCTGTTTTTTCCACCAAATGCATCCGATGAAGTGAGCTGTAGCTCACGAAAGCTTATGCTCTAATAAATTTGTTAGTCTCTAAGGTGCCACAAGTACTCCTTTTCTGGTGCATATTAACTGTCAAGTTAACTCTTAGAAATTCAAGTTTCCATTTTCATTCTTGATGATCTATTTGTAAAGGGAAACCCAGAAAAATTGTCCCTCTAAACAAATTGTTATCTAAATATTTATACCACATTGCTTTCCATGATACCTGAGCACCCTGATTGACTCTCAGTCTTCAAAAATCCCCAGTCATCATTTTTATGTATAGTTTGCACTAAAATTCCCAAACCTACTGAGTCAGAGTCTCAGTCCTCCTAAGGCTTCTTTTCACCCCTCTCATGAGATAATGAGACATAAAGTCTGCTTACATGGCCTTCTGCAGAATAAGAGGGCATGGCCAGGTATCTAGCCCCAGCAATTCCTGATATTGTAATAGCCTTTTGGCCAGGACACAGTTTAGAGCAGTGCTGAGGATACTTTAAGTTGTGCTGGTCATAATATCAGAGGAACACAAAAGTAGCGTAACACCATCTTTGTCCCTGCCTAGTTCTGGGCTTCATGCAGCTTGGTCAGAGCAAAGGATCCTGCCCATTATGACAACCTAAATTAGCTCCTTCTCTCCTTGAAGTGCAAGAAATCCCATTGATTTGGCCCAATACTGAATTTGGAAGATTTCAAATAGCTCCTCTCTTGTGCCACCGCTTTGGAATCTGCACAGAGCTCTCCATTGCACTCACTTCACAATTTACAGACCAAATCTCCTCACATCTCCTCTCTTTGTATACATCATCCAGTGCCCAGTTGTGACAGCTTGTCGTAGCCCACAGTCCTCAGCTCTGGCATCTTCATGCAGTGACCTTCCTTCCCTAGCAGCACTGAAATCTTCACACGCTGTTTTATTTGCAAAGAGTGAAGCTGAATGCACCTTAAGTTGAATATAATTAAACGCTGTGGATTGTTCTGCCCATGTGACTGAGTTGCTTCCCCCTATCTCCACCAGTTCTCAGTTCCCCTGGTGTCTCATTCATAACAGTCCCTCCTGGTAACATAGGCTCTTTGACTCCAGTTCCACTGATCATGATCCATCTTCCCTATTTTTACAAACATTTTAATATAAACATTAAATAAAAATAATTGATGCCCACACTCCATGTCCCTTCGGCCACAGGTTGCTAACATGGAGCTGAGTTGGAGTCTTGTCTTTACTACAGATTCAGCTTGTTACATAGTCTTTGAGATAGTTTGGTCTCATCAACAAGTGACCATGCCAAGAGTGATCTCTTTCTGTCTCTGAGTCTAGCAAACTGTCTTCTGTGAAGTCTTCTTGTGGGACTGGCCTCTGGATGGTTCTCTGTCTCACCATTCTATGATGATCTCTGTAGGCTCTCTGAGTGTTGTGTTTGCTGACTTATAAGTACCATCTTCCTTTAGATTACTTGTCCCTCTTGCGTAGTCAACTCGTATGACGTGGGTGCCATTGCATCCCTCACAACTCCTTGAATCCATGCCTTCTCAGTGTCTTTCTGACAGCTGTATCCTTACAGGAATGTCTATATCCAGGGTCAGTAGGTCCTTGGCTGACCAGCGGTATTGTAGTGCCTGCTTTCTCTGATAGTTGGTCATCTCCTCTTGGTGGTGTCCCCAGCCTTCTGGCTGCAACTGGTCTCCTCTCATTGGTAACAGGATTTTTGGTCCCTTGCCCCATAAGTGCCTGTGCTGGACTATTGGCACCTGCGTGATGAGGTATTCCTGTGTGCCAAAAATGCTAACAGAAGGGCCTGAACCAGAAGAACCAGCCTTGTGTAGCAGTTTTAGGTGTTTTCACAGCTGATTTCACCTTGCCCATTACTCTGTGAGTATGCTGGGGAGGAGGTGCAATGGTCAAACTCTCATCTAGATGCAAATTCCTTGAATTCTTCCCAGGCGAACTGGTATCCATTGTTGGTGAATACAGTGTCCAGAATGCCCTATCTTGCAAATCTTCAATTTACCAGTCACTGAGTTGCTTCTTGTATCAAGCGGGTCATCAACCTCCCAAAAATTTCAATAGTAGTCCACTGTAATCAAGTGATGCTTTTCCTTGAAGGTAAATAAGTCCACTCCCACTTTTTCCTATGGTTGGGTGGGCAGCTAACATGGGAACAGTTGTCTGTTATCACACAACTGGCAGATATCACACTCTTCTATCAAGGAGCAGAGTCGTATAATAATTCCCAACCAATAAACACTCTTGAACCTAAGACACCTGCCAATGTCAAGGTGTGAGGAATTATTTTTTGCATAACATCCTTACATAACGAGGCAGGGATAATAGCTCTGTGTTCTTCAAACATGATTCTATCCTGCACACATAGCTAATGTTTCATTTGAAAATATGGTTCTGCTCCTATTGGTACTTGACTTTTGTCTTCTGGTCACCCTGAAAATATCACTCTCTTGATGACCTGTAGTTGAATGTTCTTTTCCATAGCCTCTTTGATTTCCATCAGCTTCATTGTTGAAACTGGGCGATAGTGTAGCATGATGATAGATTCAATGTCCTGATCTCCTTTCCCCACCTTATTGATGCTGGGTTGATTGTCCTGCTAAGGGTGTCAGATAACAACCCTTAACATCTTGGAAAATATCTGATCTCTACCTGGTAGTGCTGGAGGTGCATCACTGTGCACTGCAATCTCTTTGGAGCACGACGAAGAGGTTTTGCCATAATTGTCTTGATTATGCAACTGGAATTTTCCTTCATGGTAAGCACTGTGGTTCCGCTGTGGGGTCTACTTCCAGTCACAGCTTTCCTTTGAGGTACCTATCACCTTTGAAAACATCCTATTTACTTTTAAAACTGTTTCCATTGTCTATGGGTCTTCCAATAGACTATAAAATTCTGACACTGCGCCATGATCATATTTATGGCTTTTACCGCTGTATGCCCCAAGGGTCTGTGGTGCTTATGATCCACCGCTACAAACTTCAGCTGGTACCACCTGTTATTTTTCAGGTTAGTCACCATGAGATCACATTTTCCTATGGCTGCAATGTGTCCTCACTGTACATTACTAGATTGTGCCTGCTTTTTGTAAAGGGTGTGTTCAAGGCCAATTCACCCCAATGAATCATACTGCAGGAAGCTGCGCTATCCAGCTGCCATCACATAGAGCGTTTCCCTGTCAACATTGTTGCATACATAGTGGTTGGTATTGTCCCTTGTTGCTTTCCTGTCCCAACAGACTGAACCTGATATGTTCTTGGACTCAAGGAAAGAGTCATGATGTGATCACCACTGTGATGAGCTATTCCCCTCTTGTGCAAGTCTGACTGAAGCTTTCTGAGACCTTTGTCTGCTCTTGCACACACCGCTAAAATGGTTCAACCTGCCATATTCCTTGCAGTGGTGTCCTAATGCTGGGCCTTTCTCCTTTACCAACTCATACTGCCTCTCATAGTAAATACATCTCACCGTTGATATACAATCCTGGCCACCTGCTCTCCTTTTCTATTGTCTCACTGTACATATTTCTGGGAGTGCTGCCCCTCCTAGGATTTTCATCCTTTCTCCTGAGGCTTCAACTGCATACCCATGTGTAGGAATATATAGGTTTAATTTCCTGTGCTAAAAATAAAAAAATGAAACCTTGAAAGAATGCTTTGTTAGGTAAAAGAAGAAATTAAACTTGGAGCCTTTATTAGCAAGGACTAATTAAATGGAATGAATAATGGAGGAAAAGTTCCTAGGACAACTGCAGATATGATAAAGATAAGTAAACTATTGTGAAGGGAATCTTTGCAGTGCCTGGACACTTGCCAGCTAAATAGTCAGGGATGGTTCAGACTGGTTTTGACAAAAGTGGAGACCTAAAACTGATTGATATCAGATACATAGATATATTATAAAGGTATAAAAGGGGAAAGAATAGTTGGGGTCATTTGCTAGTGTCTGCCTGCCTGTCCAAGTTAGAGCCAATCAAAATAGGTTTGAGGATTCAAAGACTAGTCTTGTTGTAAGTACTTGCTCAATACTAATAACTGCATGTTATTGTATGGGTCCGATGATTGCTTAGGTAATTAAGGCACATTTGGAGCAGCTGTATGAATATCATTTGGCCTTTGAATTTAATAAATGAATTTACGGTTATACTGGTGTCAGAGATAACCTGTATCACTGATGATAATAATTCCAACACCATATTTATTGTATAGGCATTTGTCCAATGTGCGATCCCCTTCCCAGTGCAGCCATTCCCACACATGGTGATCCCTTCTGGCCTTAAATTTTATTACTTGGAACCATTAGATCATCTTGTCTGACCTGTACATCACTGGCCTCCAAAACAACCCAGCACCGACACACTAAACCCTACAACCAAAAAGAGACCAAAAAAGTATCATAACCCACTATCACATTCCAAATTGGGAGTCTGTCAAGCCCCCGAAACTGCATGCAGCAGTCAGTGTGCATAAGGCTGTACATAAAGGCCTATCCCCACCCCTTCAGATTGGTCTCTAGTGAAAAACTTGTGTCACTCCACAGTTTTCTTCTGCTTTGTGGAGCAATAGGTTCCCAGGGTTCATAGGACTGCTGTGAAGCTTGAGGCATGGTGAGCTTCAGAGTGCTGCAGATCTTTTTGCCCAATAAGGTAACATATTAGTTATACTTTTCCTGCTGTTGTAGTCCTCCCACATGACTAGCTCTGTGTACATCTGGAACTCCTCCTTCCACTGGGCTTATCGCTGGGCTAGGTTTGTATCTTCAAAATCCAGAGGGCTTCAGACCAACCGTGGCAGACATGGACAGCTGCTGCACTTCAGAGTACTCACTGGTCAAACGCTGCCGCCACGTTTCATTTGCAAAGACTGAAGCTGAATGCAGGTTAAGTGCAATTTTATTAAAAACTCTGTGGATTGCTCTGTCCACGTGGCTGTGTTGCTTCCAGCCTAACTCCACCAGTTCCCCTGGTGTCCCATCAACATTTGGCCCCAGGGAACATTGACCTTCTGACTCCAGTTCTATTTATCAAGATTAAGGATACAATTCTGTCACAGAGATCACAGATTCTGTGACTTTCCAGGAACTCCATGACTACTTTTGGGGCAGGGCGGAAGCAGCTGTCAGCCCCAGAGTCGCTGAAGCAGTGACCCCAGGGCTGAAGCAGTGGTTGGGTTTAGTCAGCACCCTTGGGGCTGTAGCAGCAGTAGTCAGCCCCTGCCGCAGGAGCAGTGGCAGAGCTGGAGCAGCTGCCAGCGGTCAGCCCCACTGCCATTAGAGCTGGAGCAACTAGCTGGCCGCCTGACAGAGCAGCTGGCTGTGGTTGGGACAACCCCCCTGGGGCTGGAGCAGAGGTGATCAGCCCCTGCCGCAGGAGAAACAGCAGCTGGGCTGGAGCGGCTGCAAGCCCCCAGCAGTGCTCTATTTGTCTCCCCCCATAGGGTATTTTTAGTAAAAGTCAGGGAGAGGTCATGCACTTCTATGAATTTTTGTTTATTGCCCACAATCTGTTCCTTACTTTTACTAAAAACACCTAGGATAGAATCTTAACCTTAATCATGATACAGGCAGCTCCCTCTATTCCCCCACCCCACAAAACAATCTGAAGGTTTGATTCATTTGTATGGATTCCCACACTCCACAGTGCTGACACTTTCACCCAATGTGACACAGAGGCCCCACAGGCAAACTATTCTTTACAAGCAACTCCTATCTCAGACCTGACAAACACACTACACCTAATACACTATTTTCACAGTATTTATCCATGAAGGCTAGCATGTGAAATCTCTGCTGAAAGCTTAAAACTTATCAATATTCATAATCATTGCAAGATGTGCACATGGGTAATATTTGAGGAATAATGTAACCATATGGTAAACTATGCCTTATGATACTGAAGTACAGCTTGGTCATCATGGAATCATATGTTTCGCTGATGGCCCACTCAAGTGGGAGGGAGTTGTCACCCCTCCCTGATCAGACAAGCTTCAATTGTCTGTCCTTGCTCTATCCCAGAGCTGTCAATGGAAAACCATGATAACTACAAACAATCAAATCCACTTGGAGGAAAAAAGGAATGTTAGACAGAGGATCATCCTGTCTGTGAATAAAGAAAAAAGACTTATTCAGTATATCAGAGTGTGGAGAAAGACACTCTGTATCCCTTCACTAAGGAGCCATCTTGTTGAGTACAGGGGTGTTTTGAGAATGGCTAACCAGAATCCAGTCTATTATCTCTGCCACAGACTGTCTTTTGAGGGAAAAACCTACTTATTACAGAGGTTCTCAACCTTTTTCTTCCTGAGCTGTCCTTCCCACTCTGCCCCCCTCCCCCACCATGCTATAAAAACTCCTGGCCCAACTTGTTCCATAACATGGTTTTTCTCCATATAAAAGTCAGGGTCGACGTTAAGGGATAGCAAGCAGGGCTATTGGCCAGGGCTCTATGCCCAAGGAGGCTCCGCAAAGCTAAGTTGTTCAGGCTTTGGCTTCACCCCCGGTGGCAGGGTTGGGGCTTGAGCTTTCTGTTCTGGGCCCCAGTGAGTCTAATGCTGGCCCTGCTTGGCAGACTCCTTGAAACCTGCTCACAAACTCCCAGGGAGCCCCAGACTCCTGGTTGAGAATTGCTGCTTTATTAGATAGGAAAGTTAACTAACTATAAATGTACATCCTTGTTCTTGTTTTATTGTTTTGTTTTGTATTGCAACCATTTGTTTCCATCAGACTCATGTTTCCAATAGGACTTCTGTTCTTTCTTAAATAAACCCTCTTTGATTTTATTGTAAGTGCTCATAAGTGCAGTGTGTTATACAGGAATGATGATTTAACATAAAACTCATAAACTAAGAGTACAATGCTCCTTTGGGAGCAGAGAATCTGGGATTTCTGAGAGAAGCCAGTACCAGGCGTTGGAAACCACAGGGGAAGGTTTCAGACAGACAAAAGGACCTCTTGTTAACCTGCAAGGCAAAGACATGGCTGGCAGAGCCTGCAGGAGAGTGATTGAGTGGCTTTAAGGCTGGTGGTGCCAGGGAGCTAACCTCCAGTCATCATAGGCAAGAAACCCTACAACTAGAGTTAGTGGGTAACAAGCTGACTCATAGTCCTGGGTATCCTGAAAAACATCCACCAACTCCTCCATCCAGTCCAGGCTTCAGCACCTTCTTGCAGCTTCCCCACTACCCCGCCATGTCCACATCTTTGTGCCACTCCCTTCCCCAGCTTCCCCCACCTCTGGCTGCAGCGTCCACACCTTCGCACATCTGCTCATACAAATCCAACCACACCGCTGTACAGCTTCACATCTTGCTGAGCAGCCCCCAGCGTGACCCTTTTCATCCAGCTTCCCCAACAGCATCTTCACAGGACTGCTCTGTGCCTGACACCCGCTTGCCTGAAATTACACACCTGCCCCCCAGCCCTGCCTGTAGGTGCACAAGGCCTGCACTCCCCCCCAGCTCCCTCACCTTCATGAAGCTCCCACTCTCACTTCTGCATACAGGTGGGTCCCACCCCCACCCCTTAGCTCACCCCTCTCCTCCCCCACTCCCTCCTCCCCTTCCCCCCCCACTCCCTCACCCCCCCAGCTCAGCTCTCGCACTCCAACACTTCCTCCCCCCAGCTGGGCTCATCCCCACACTCCCACCCAGCCACAGCCCACTTCACCCCCACCCCCAGTTCTGCAGTGCCGGCGGCTTGCCCTCTCCGAGTCAGGCTGCGCTTTCACCTGCATGGCCCACACGGGGGTGGGATGGGGGTGTCACTCGCTCTCCCCACCGAGGCAGCTGGGTCTACTCGCGGGTGCGGGGAGGGCTGTGTCAGGGCTGGGCCCTGCGGGCGGACGGAGGGGCGGGGGTCGCGTGGCACTGTCCTTGCCGCAGGGCAGATCCCGCCTTGGCTGACGCTGTAGCACCTTGGCGTGAAGCAGGCGCGAGGCCAAACAGCTATTTGGCGGCTTAGAACGGCCCCCGCTTAGACACAGAGGAGTGGGCGGGGCCATGAGAACGGTTATTTGCGTATTCAAATCAGCGTCCTCGGCGGCCGGTAGAACCTGGCCGGGCTACAGCGCGGACGGGCGGCCCCGCCCAGGTTTAACGGCGGCTGCGCGAGCTCCCGAAGCTCTGCTCTCGGTCGGGTGGTGGCGGGGGGCGCTGGGCTGCCTCGCGCCTGTCGCTGGCTCACGGGCAAATCCATCTGCCGTGAAACGCGCTGCATCCAGCGCTCCCCCAAGCTTTCAGGGCTCGAAGGGCCTCGAGGGTGCGCCTCAGAAGTGCGTGTTTGCAGTGGACGTGGAAATACATAGCGAGAGTCCATGTGTAAATAGTGTGACCCCTTACCCCAGATGCACCCAAAACTGGCACGTTCGCTGTGCTGAGTTCCCACCTCAGTGGCTACATTCCCTGGGTAATGTCAGAAGAAGGCGATTCATGGACCAGTGTAGCTGGCTCCTTCCCTCACCAACGCTAAATTGCCACAAAGGGGCGTGGGGAAGGGTGTGCGACAGTGGCGCTCAGTAAAAACAGCTGCACGTGGTAGACTGCATGGTCATTACGCTTGATGGTGGCATCAGTCCTTTAGAACCTTTTCTCTGTACCATATTAATTAACCTATCTGGGTGGTTATTTGGAATCTCCAGCATATTTCATCACAAACCAAAGGGTGGTTAATATTTAGCAACTTTTACTGTAACTTCTGTATGTATTGTATATCACTAGGACTGATTGTAAATGGTGGATTCACAGGGCATTCAGATAACGTCCTTACAGCTTAGGATCTCCAGTCCGTACCCTCTGATTCTCAGCTGACCTGATCCAAGAGATTCACCATTCTCTTCAAGAAGCAATATAGGTAAGGCTAAGTATGGCAGCCACTCAATTTCAAACAGATTTTGGCCTATTTTTAGTGGGTTTTCAGCTGTTTTTATTCCTCTGTAGCTAAAGATGGAATGAATATGGCCTACAATATTTGTGTCTGAAATATTTATCAAATTTATACAAAAACTGAAACTAGACCACTCCTCTTTTGCTGAATTGCCATTTCAAGAATTCAGAGCAGATTAAAAATATAACTAAAGACAAAACAAGAGGGTGAAAATAACATGGTATTTTGGTTTATGCTGTTTGATACAAATAGCTTATTGGATCCATTCACAACAACTTGGTCTAGCAATGTATTCCAAACATTTGTTTTATGACTGTTTTGTTAAAAAAAAAAAGTGTATCTTTTCTGATACCATGCTGGCTTTTGATAAATAGTGATTTGAACTGATTATGTTCATCTAAGGAATCTCTAATGACACCAGCCCATATCAGGAAGTAATTCAAAATTCCAGCTAAGAAGAGCATGGATTTTCCATTTGGGGAGACTGAAGAGAGCACTATGCTCTGCTGGTGGAAATCACTCTGAGGTATCTCTTTGCTAGCAAATTAGATTGTGTTACAGCATGACTTTGAGGAGTCATGGTGACTAATACAATGTTAAGCACTCTGGTCTTGGCTACACTGGGAACTTGCATCCTGTTAGATTATGATGCTGAAGAGTTGCGATAACTCCCTTAATGTCTTGTGCCAGCTATACATACCACTACTCAAAATGCAGGAGGGGAAGAAGGCTCCGCAAACCAGCTACATCTCTGCTGGCCAGTGAGTAGTGTAGCAGTGCTGGTGTGCTGGCAGATACTGCACCACACATAGACGCAGGATAGTTTACTTCCTCCTGGAAGCAATGGTGAGGCCAGAAGATCATTAGCAAAATCACAATCTCCTTCCTGGGCTGCTCAGCAACATGCTGACCTTTGCTCAGGGTGGATCATTACCTCATGATCTATTGTAGCCCCCAGAGTTAACACAAACTAGTACTCAGTGGAGACAGGAACTGTTGTGTGTATTATTGTGTCAGCAGGTAGTGAGTGTTGAGGGAAAAGCTAATATGTGCAGAGCTGGCACCTTTTGGCGCCAGCCACTGTCTGTGCAGCACAGACCGCAGCACATTTGGAGAATCGTTTCGGGCCTTGAAACTGTTCAGCACAGACCGCAGCACATTTGGGGAATCGTTTCGGGCCTTGAAACTGTTGTCTTTCCTGTCTTTGTGGTATGCGAGGCACGTTGTGTAACTGCATGTTCCGTTTTAATGATAAAGTTGTTGACATTCTCAGAACACGAGAAAGCACTCCCCAGAGAGTGGCTGAGGATGGGGTGAGGATGGAATTCATTGGTTAAGGGTGCCGATGCACGAGGGCAGCACGCGATGTCAGATGGTATATAAGCTTTGCATAAACTGTATACGGGGTCCCCTCCTGACTAGTGGGGGGGCACCACGCTCGAGCGTAATGCATTAAACACAGACTGGAAACTCTGCAGATGTGGACCTGGTTTTTGGTGCCTCAGCCTAAAACTCGAACCGTGCGTGACCGATCAGGTATAATTCGCAACAGTTTTGGCACCCCAGATGGGACCTTAGGCTCGTCACAAGAGGCATATTGAGGTCGCGTTCCTCCTCGCGGACAGCTCTAGCCGGCAAAAGGTGAATTTACCTTGGAGAATTCCGACGGGGGGGAGCGCGAGCAGTCGCTCGGACGATAAGGTGGCACATTAGGTGTCCCCTCGGTTGCCCAATTATGGGCTCTGGACAGAGTATCAAGAAGGGGACCCCTTTGGCGGAAATTCTAGAGAACTGGAAGAATATTTCAGGCACCCATGGGTTAAATAAGAAGAAAACTACTGTTTTATGTAAAGTAGAATGGCCAGTAATTCAGGCCCTTCCTCAGGTATCTATGCAATGGCCACCTGACGGGTCATTTGCAGGGGAAATATTGACTGCGTTGAGAAAGAGGCTGGAAGATAAGGCTCCAGCCCAGATGGATTACTGGTATGTATGGGACAATTGGGCTTATGCGCGTGCGAAAGGACGTCCTCTTACCTCTTCTTTTTCTTATCTGTCCCAGGGGTCTTCGGCCCCACCCTATCCTCTGCCTACTTCCTCTCCCTTTCCTCCGGCTTATTCTCAGCCTTCTGATTCATGCCCGCAACCCTCCCGGTCGCAGCCTCCCTGCTCATGCGGACCCATTCTGGATCCACCGATTGCTTTGCAAGCCCCTCTTATTCAGCAACCTCTTGTCTCCCATACGGTGGACGGAGGTGAACAAGTTGTTTTCCCCTATGTGCACCGCCCCTTTGGCCCAGGCGACTTGATAACATGGCAACAGCAGATGCCTCGCCTGCGTGATGATCCGGAACTGGTATTACAAACAATTCGATCTGTGTTTACTGCTTTTAATCCTGCCTGGGGGGATGTTCAGGTAATCTTGGACACACTTTTTACTCCCGATGAGAAGTATTCCATCTTGGATGCCAATAGGCGCTGGGCAGGAGAGGATGGTGTCCATACTGCCTGGCCCCTTGTTGATCCTGGTTTGAACCCTAATGTTTCTGCCCAAATGGACCTCCTTAAAGCAGGCAGGGACGGTCTCTTAAAGGCGGTGCGTAAAGCAGGTAGTAAGTCAGCTAATTGGTCTAAAATTCGTGAATGTCAGCAGGAGGTCACTGAGCATCCCTCTGCCTTCCTAGCCCGCTTGTCGAAACGAGTCCGCATATACGGCAGCGGCGTCGACCCAGAAGCAGAGACAAACCGTCCAATGATGGTTTCCTTTTATGTCGATCAAGCAGCCCCAGACATTAGAAAATATTTCTCTAAACATGTGCCTGATTGGCCAGGGAAACCTCTCCAGGAAGTAGTCCGCTTGGCCACTTTCGTGTTTAATGGCAGGGACGAGGAGAAAGCTAAGGAAAAGCGTAAACAAAAGAAGGAAGAAGTAAGTATGTTGGCAGCCGCGTTGCAGGTCCCAGTTGGGAGTCAGAATTGGCGGGAGCATGGCGGGGCGAGAGGCAGGGGGCGGGGACGAACAAAGCCAAGAGGAAACTGGGTAAATACGAAATTTGGCACTTGTAACTACTGCAATCAACCAGGACACTGGAAAAGGGAATGTCCCCTCCGCCCAAAGGGGGCCCCTTGGCAGGAGCCAGTGCACAATGGCCTGTCCGGTTTTTCCCAGACTTCTCAAGAGTATCCTCCCACCAACCCTTTGAATCAAGTTGACCCCCAGTGACTGGAGGCAGAGATTTTGGGAACTTTGGGAGAGTTGGAGTGAGACCTGGGAATGCAGTCACAAATTTACCTGCAAATTGGGGAACGTTTAGTGCCTTTCTTGGTAGATACAGGAGCCACCCTTTCCACTATAACGTTTGTGCCAGAGCCAGTGTCTAATACTAAGGTGTGGGTGCAAGGTATAGAAGGAAACCCCTGCCCGGCTCGGTTATCTTACCCTATCCCCATTAAGCTTGGTTCTCTAAAGCTATCCCATAGGTTTGTTATAATGCTGGAGGGCCCAGCAAACCTTCTGGGACGAGATGTGCTGGGCAAATTAGGAGCACATATATATTGTGCCCCTGAGGGGCTTCGTCTGATTGTTCCAGATTCGACAGTTGCCTCTCTTATGACATTGACTATGTCTGTTCCCAGTGTACCCTTTGAATTGTCTAGTGTTCCCCATTTTTTATGGAGTACAAATTCCACTCATGTGCGTCTCCTTAAATCTGCGGTTCCGGTGAGTCTAACAACTAAAGATGGGCCGCCCCCTTCCGTGAAGCAGTATCCCTTGCCAAGGGAAGCGGAGGAGAGTATCTCACGTGTTATTGACAGCTACTTGGCACAAGGAATTCTGGTTCCTTGTAGTTCACCCTGTAATACGCCCATCCTTCCGGTAAGAAAACCTAAACCAGGAACTGACGGGCACCCGGTTTATCGGTTTGTTCAGGATTTACGCGCTATTAATGACTACGTTATAGCCCCGCATCCAGTTGTTCCTGACCCGAGTACTATTTTGACATTAATTCCTCACTCGGCCACTTGTTTTACTGTAGTCGATTTGTGTGCCGCGTTTTTTAGTATCCCTTTGCACCCGGATTCCCAATATCTATTTGCCTTTACCTGGAAAGGTCAGCAATTAACATGGACGCGGCTCCCCCAGAGATTCTCTGGATCCCCTACTATCTTTTCTCGCATTCTCACAGCAAATTTGAAGGACATTGTTTTGCCCGGTTCTTCGGTTTTGGTTCAGTATGTAGATGATTTGTTGATTGCCTCTTTGGACTATAGCACATGTTTAACTGATTCTGTCGTTTTACTTACTGCATTAGCGAATAAAGGTCATCATGCGTCCCCATCCAAGTTACAGCTGTGCCTAAATCAGGTAATTTATCTGGGTTTTGTAATTCGGCCTGGGGAGCATTTATTATCTCCCGATAGAGTGCGGGCAATCCAGGATTACCCGCGCCCGACAACAAAAAGACAGTTACGGGCTTTCTTAGGGGCTGCCGGCTTTTGTCGACCTTGGATCGTGGGGTTTGGAGAACTAGTAGAACCCCTGGTCCAAGCTACCACGTCATCAACCCTCGACCCGATTTCCTGGACTATGGAGAGGGAGACTGCCTTTACAGCGGTTAAAAAGGCTTTGGTTACGGCGCCCGCCTTGGGATTCCTGGACTACGGTAAACCATTTTTTCTTTTTAGTCATGAACAACAGGGAGTGGCTAGTGGAGTCCTCCTACAATATCTTGGAGACCGCCCACGATCCATAGCTTATTATTCAGTACAACTGGATCCTGTTGTCCGGGGCTCTGTTTCCTGTGTGCGGTCGATTGCCGCAGCGGCCATCATGGTTGAGCGTTCGCGACCCATAGTTCTGGGACATCCCCTGACTGTTTGGGTCCCCCACGAGGTTGAAATTCTTTTAAAACAGCATTCTACCCAGGCGTTGTCTCCACAACGAGCTCATAAATATGAACTAATTTTGTTGGCCGCTGATAACATCACTCTACGCCGCTGCAACACTCTTAATCCAGCGACTTTGTTACCCCTCCCAGAGGATGGCATCCCTCATCATGTGTGTATGGACGTCGTCACCCAGAATGGTAAGCCCCGCCCGGATCTAACAGATTCTCCTTTAATGGAGTCCGATCTGCTTCTCTTCACAGATGGGTCCTCATATTATTTAGATGGCTATCGGGTTTCGGGGTATTCAGTGACTTCCCAGACCGATGTTATAGAAGCCGCTCCTTTACCACCATCATTTAGTGCCCAGGGTGCAGAGTTGTATGCGCTCACGAGAGCTTGCTTATTGTCTGCGGGAAAAACTGCTACCATTTACACAGACTCGAGATATGCTTTCGGAGTTTGTCATGCTACAGGCCAGCTTTGGAAACAGCGTGGATTTCTAACTTCATCAGGTGCAAAAATAGCTAATGGTCCCTTGATTGCTGCGTTGCTAGAAGCTATTTTAGTTCCACGCCAGGTGGCAGTGGTACATTGCTATGCACACAAGCACTCCGATAGTGCTGTTTATCAAGGTAACGCGTTAGCTGATTCAGCCGCAAAAGTGGCAGCTCTACAACCTCTTTCTGTGTCGGTTACCCTCCCCTTGGATGGGTCTTTCCCACCTGCGGATTGGACATTAATGTACACTGATGTATCCTTGGAGGAATTGGGCGAGTGGAAACGTTGGGAGAGTGTGGAGGGCGCGGACAAAATTTGGCGAATGGGGGGCAAACCTATCCTTCCCCGTCGTTATTTACTGGCAGCTGCTCATTATTTTCATTCCCTGGGCCATGCTGGTATTCAAGGCACAGTGGCTGCCATACTCCAATCCTGGGCGGCACCACACATTTATTCTGCGGTGAAGCGTATTCTTGGATCCTGTTCAACTTGTTTGGCATTCTATGCTATGACTCAGTCTGATGCCAGTTCGCGGGGGGGGAGACCTTGGGCGAATTTTCCGTTTCAGCGTCTGCAAATGGATTATGCAGACATGCCCAGGCGTTCAGGATTCCATCACCTTCTCGTTATAGTGGACCAGCTATCTGGGTGGCCTGAAGCGGTACCAACGAGGAAAGCAGATGCGAGGTCTGTAGTTAAGTTTCTAATGAAGGATATTGTACCTAGGTTTGGTGTTCCTGAAGTTATAGATACAGATCGAGGCTCGCACTTTACTGCGAAAATTTTGGAGGAACTGTATAAATGTTTGGGAATCACTCGACAATTACATACTCCGTATCACCCTCAGTCTGCTGGTCAGGTGGAACGCATGAACCGAACAGTAAAGACAATGATAGCAAAGTTCTGTAAGGAAACTGGACTTAAATGGCCGGAAATCCTGCCAATCGTCTTATGGCATATAAGGTGGACACCGCGCATGCCCCTTGGCCTGTCCCCATTTGAGGTGTTATTTGGTAGACCCGCTTTAATTCCAGGAACCTACGTTCCAGCACATGCTAGTCTCTTGGATGGTGACGAAACTCTGGCCAAATATGTTGCTAGGTTACAAAAGGAGCTGATTGATAATCAATTTAAAGCTCAATTGTGTCAAACTGCACCGTTGGGATTGCAAATTCACTCATTTAAGCCAGGGGATTGGGTTATGGTAAAAAGGATTCCCCGCACAGACCCCTTGGAACCTAGGTGGGAGGGGCCGTATCAAGTTCTGTTATGTACTTATTCTGCTTTAAAGGTTGCAGGAAAGAGCTCGTGGATCCACCACAACTACGTTAAAGCAGCGACAGCACCTCCCCAGGACCCGAGTGATCCAGCGTACGAGCCATTCAATGGATGAATATTACAACCAACCCGTGGACCGAACCCTCCAATTACTGGAATCTTCACAGCCCACCAGGACTTCTTGTATTTCTCTTTTGGACTTGTATATTGGGAATAGGGGTTTTTGTATGGTACCGGGGCGGATGTTACTATTGGTATGGTTAGCCCGGGGGTTTTTCCCCCTACTCCCAAGTCCAGTACAAGGGTGGGCAGGTAATAGGTTTTTGAATTTGACTCGGGCTATTACGCAGAATATAAATCAAACACAATGTTGGATATGTATCCATACCCCCACATATATTAGTCAGGGAATTCCATTGGTGGGGGTCCCTATCCCTACTAA
The DNA here is from genome assembly GCF_009764565.3 of Dermochelys coriacea. Classification (NCBI taxonomy): domain Eukaryota; kingdom Metazoa; phylum Chordata; order Testudines; family Dermochelyidae; genus Dermochelys; species Dermochelys coriacea. The sequence continues at coordinate 91,498,124 of NC_050071.1, read as the reverse complement.
TGAAACGCGTTTGTCTACATTATGGGCTAATACTACCTTTCATTGGAATATCACTATTCAAACATGGTCTATTGACATGGTGGCCCAGGGCAATTATGCAATCTGTGTTAGAAGAAATTGGAATCCTGAAAATGGGAATTTTGTAGGAACTTTTATGGGGTGCAATCGTACTATCAAAATTAGTTCGGGGATGGCAACCGTTTCAAATTATTCAAGGGCCCCTTGGCCCATCCCTGAAGGATCAGGGTGGTATTGGTTGTGTAACCACACAGCCTATAAAGTTCTTCCAGTAGGATGGTATGGTACCTGCACCCTAGGAGCAATAATCCCTGCTGTAACAGTTTATCAGAGTCTAACACGAAAAGAAATTCGCAATATAGTATGGAGGGATTGGCGAAGTATCCCTTTTAATTCCCTTTTCGAGCGGCCCACGGGTTTTCATTCCTTTGCGCGCTGGTTTCTGCCATGGTTAGGAGTAAGTGAGCTAGAAAAAGCTATAGTTAATATTTCTGCTGCCTTAGAGCAGATGGCCAATGCCACTGCAGATGCTTTATTTGCCCTCCAAACTGAAGTCACACAATTATCTCAAACAACCCTGCAAAATCGCTTAGCATTAGATTACCTCCTCGCTAATCAGGGTGGGGTATGCGCTTTAGTTAACTCCAGCTGTTGTGTTTTTATAAATCAACACCATAGGGTAGAGACTGATATCTATATCCTCAAGCAACAGGCGACTTTATTTCATCACATCAGTCTCGATAATATCAGTACTGGATTGCAGGAAGTATGGAATTGGCTCACATCATGGATGCCGGATCTCGCGGTCTGGGGAAGACGTGCTCTGTACATGTTCATATTGATTGCTGTTTTCTTTGCCGTGTTATTTGTATGCCTTCAATGTTGTAAAATGTGTTATTCGCAGTTATTAGTCCTTCATCGTGGTTACTATATAGTGTTAACTGACGTACAAAAAAAAAAGAGGGAGGACTGTTGAGGGAAAAGCTAATATGTGCAGAGCTGGCACCTTTTGGCGCCAGCCACTGTCTGTGCAGCGCAGACCGCAGCACATTTGGGGAATCGTTTCGGGCCTTGAAACTGTTCAGCACAGACCGCAGCACATTTGGGGAATCGTTTCGGGCCTTGAAACTGTTGTCCTTCCTGTCTTTGTGGTATGCGAGGCACGTTGTGTAACTGCATGTTCCGTTTTAATGATAAAGTTGTTGACATTCTCAGAACACGAGAAAGCACTCACCAGAGAGTGGCTGAGGATGGGGTGAGAATGGAATTCATTGGTTAAGGGTGCCGATGCACGAGGGCAGCACGCGATGTCAGATGGTATATAAGCTTTGCATAAACTGTATACGGGGTCCCCTCCTGACTAGCGGGGGGGCACCACACTCGAGCGTAATGCATTAAACACAGACTGGAAACTGCAGATGTGGACCTGGTTTTTGGTGCCTCAGCCTAAAACTTGAACCGTGCGTGACCGATCAGGTATAATTCGCAACATGGGTAACTAGAGGAAGAACTCTAACCATGACCAGTCGACACAATGTTAAACACAACAATACCTGTCACCACTGAATGATATGTTTACTATTATGTTAATTACCATTACCCCTCAAAATCATGCTCTGACACAACTTAATTTGTTAATGAAAACAAACTGAGACATGTGAATTCAAGCAATGAAGACTGAGAGGCCAGCTCTGCTCTTGTGGGAAGAATTTGTTATCTCCACATAGGAGAGAGATTCCACATCGATGTGCTTAAGTGTTTTTCTAAATCAGGGCCATAATGCATTTGTGTTATGCCAGCTAATACAATTAATTTATGATTATATTTTAAGTTAAATAAATTAGAGCTATTTTTCTTCTAAAATAGTATAAATTGTTTCATTTTGCCAATCTAAATTAAACAAGGGTTGAGAAAACACTCTTTGAAAAGGGCACCACTTTTTTTTAATTCATCCTTCCTAAAAAATGATTTAAATGATTACTTGGAACGTTTTCTTAACCGACATATTTGCATTCTTTCCAACTGCATATAGTCTAATGGTTCTTCAGGTACTGTTTTGTAATAATGCAGTTTTATATACAATGGCATTGCAACAAAAAAATCATACTGGAAGAGTGAGATTTCATGCACTATTTTAGAAAAATCAACATATGGGGAAAGTTTGGCTGGCTTTTATGTATATGTGTGCGTGCATGCATGTATAGGGTCTGATTTTCCTCCTTCACGTTTTACAAGGATGTAAGTCTCTTGACTTAAATGGAGTTTCTTACTTTATCTAGGCACGAGAGCATACTCTGTGCTTTAGTGTACAGAGATAAGCCTATTTGACTCTGAATCTGCATAGAAATATTATATATACACACACGCACACACTATGCTGTTAGTTTAACTTAAAAATGCCTACTTTCAAAATGCATTACATAAAAATTGAAAATTCCTCAATAAAACATTCCATTTAAAACAACTCTACTGACTGCTTTGTGTGTGTGTGTGTGTGTGTGTGTGTGTGTGTGTGTGTGTGTAAATAAAAAGCGTATAGCAATACTGGTAGGGACAATATTTTTTGCATGCAAGGATCTAACACTGATTTTTTTGTTTACATTTTTATTACACACAACTGTATACATCATGACACTAGAAATCAATTGAATAATTTTAAGATGCTTTTAATATACTCAAGAAATGAAAGAAACATTGGCAATTTTAACAAAATCTGATTTAGGAACATTTACATTCTAGCGATTTTTTAAGAATTGTACAAGTGTTAAGGAATAATTTTTGTGAGCAAAACATTATGTCCATGTATTCTGCATTCCCACAGCATAAGTTCTAGGTAAGGAATAAAAATCCTGAAAAAAAAAAAAACCAGTAGTTGTTAATACAGTTATATGGATATGATTCTACATATCTAAAATACAATAAAGGGAATAAAAAGGATACTCAAATACTGAATCATAGTATTGGTAAAGGAAATCTTTCATGCACCTCTCTGAAGTTTTTCAATTAGCTAACTCATTTGGGGTCCAATCCTGAAGTCCTTACATGGTTTCAATGGGAGTTGTATCTTTGTAAGGACCTCTGGATTTGGGCAAAGCTCTGTTCTCATCTCATTATACACATGCAACTCTCCTTGATGCTAATGGGATTTGTAGTGAAGTTCTACTCAGAAAAATTATAAAAATGAGATTGTGGGGTTTCCTGTTCATTCTTTAACGATTTCTGGATGAAATTTTCACAGATTACAAGTTTGTTTTTTCCTCCCAAACAGTCACTGGCACTAGCTCCACAAACTTGACTTTCAGGTTCCAGGTTAAGTTGGATTCTGTCTGGTTCATATATTGTCACTGGTAAGTAGCAACTTTCCAAACTGTCTGTAGATTTTGGGTTCCTCAGATTTTTTTTACTGAGACACCTATGGCCTGATTCTTAGGCCATGGTACACTTTGAGCAGGGGATATGATTCCTAGGTCAAGTACACATACTCAGCACTAGCTCTCATTAGCTAGTGTGCTAAAAATAGTAGTGTAGTTGTGGTAGCATGGGCTACTCACCCCAAGTATGTACCCATCATGTCCAGGTGGGTTTATATTTGGGGCAGCCAGCCTGTGTCAGTCACTGCCCATGCTACCACAGCTACCCTATTTTTAGGGTGCTAGCCTGATGACAGCTAGCACCAAGTATGTCTGCTTGAGCTAGGAATCACACCTGGAGCACCAAGTGTAGACATACCCTTAGCCATGGTCTACACTAGGCGGGGAGGTTGAATTTAGCAGCGTTAAATCGATGTAACCCTGCACCCATCCACATGACAAAGCCCATTTTTTCCCAACTTAAAGGGCTCTTAAAAATCTATTTCCTTAATCCACCCCCAACAAGGGGATTAGCGCTGAAATCGGTTTTGCCGAGTCGAATTTGGGATACTGTGGACACAATTAGATGGTATTGGCCTCCGGGAGCTATCCCACAGTGCTCCATTGTGACCACTTTGGACAGCACTCTCAACTCAGATGCACTGACCAGGTAGACAGGAAAAGGCCCGCGAACTTTTGAATTTCAATTTCCTGTTTGGCCAGAGTGGCAAGCTGCAGGTGACCATGCAGAGATCATCAGCAGAGGTGACCATGATGGAGTCCCAGAATCGCAAAAGAGCTCCAGCATGGACCGAACGGGAGGTATGGGATCTGATCGCTGTATGGGGAGAGGAATCCGTGCTATCAGAACTACGTTCCAGTTTTCGAAATGCCAAAGCATGCCATAACAGGGACCCAAAGCAGTGCCGCGTGAAACTTAAAGAGCTGAGGCAAGCCTACCAGAAAAGCAAACTGCCCCTCTGGGTCAGAGCCCCAAACATGCCGCTTCTATGATAAGCTGCATGACATTTTAGGGGGTTCAGCCACCACTATCCCAGCCGTGTTGTTTGACTCCTTCAGTGGAGATGGAGGAAACACGGAAGCAGGTTTTGGGGACGAGGAAGACGATGAGGAGGCTGTAGATAGCTCACAGCAAACAAGCGGAGAAACCGGTTTTCCCCCGACAGCCAGGAACTGTTTCTCATCCTGGACCTGGAGCCAGGTACCCCCCGAACCCACCCAAGGCTGCCTCCTGGACCCACCAGGCAGAGAAGGGACCTCTAGTGAGTGTACCTTTTAAAATACTATACAAGGTTTAAAAACCAGCATGTTTCATGATTAATTTGCCCTGGCATTTGTGGCTCTCCTGGATATACTCCCAAAGCCTTTGCAAAAGGTTTCTAGGGAGGGCAGCCTTATTCCATCCACCATGGTAGGACACTTTACCACTCCAGGCCAGTAGCACGTACTCGGGAATCATTGTAGAACAAAGCATTGCAGTGTGTGTTTGCTGGCGTTCAAACAACATCCGTTCTTTATCTCTCTGTGTTATCCTCAGGAGAGTGATATCATTCATGGTCACCCGGTTAAAATAGGGTGCTTTTCTTAAGGGGACATTCAGAGGTGCCTGTTCCTGCTGGGCTGTTTGCCTGTGGCGGAACAGAAATGTTCCCCGCTGTTAGCCACGGGGGGGGGGGGGAGGCAAAATGCAACCTTGTAACAAAAGCACATGTACTATGTATGTAATGTTAACAGCCAGGTTTACTGTGAAAGAGCGTACCCATTGTTCTATAAAATGTGTCTTTTCAAACACCACAGTCCCTTTTTTTTCCCCCCCTCCACCAGCTGCAGGTGTTTCAAGGATCACAGGATCTTCTCCTTCCCAGAGGCTAGCGAAGATTAGAAGGCCAAAAAAACCACACAAAACACCGCACTCACGATGAAACGTACAGACCACCGCTAGAGGCCTTGTGTAACCAACTGCCCTCCTCCCCAGGTTCCATAGCCTCCTCACCCAGACGCCCAAAAACGCGGTGGGGGGTCCTCCAGCCACTCCACCCCAGAGGATTGTCCAAGTAACAGAAGGCTGGCATTCAATAAGTTTTAAACTTTTAAAGTACTGTGTGGCCTTGTCCTTCCCTCCTCCACCACCCCTCCTGGGCTACCTTGGTAATTATCCCCCTATTTGTGTGATGAATTAATAAAGAATGCATGAACGTGAAGTAACAATGACTTTATTGCCTCTGCAAGCGGTGATCGAAGGGAGGTGGGGAGGGTGGTTAGCTTACAGGGAAGTAGAGTGAACCAAGGAGCGGGAGATTTAAAAGAGAAACAAACAGAACTTTCATACCATAGCCTGGCCAGTCATGAAACTGCTTTTCAAAGCTTCTCTGATGCACACCGCACCCTCCTGTGCTCTTCTAACTGCCCTGGTGTCTGGCTGTACATAACCAGCAGCCAGGCGATTTGTCTCAACCTCCCACCCTGCCATAAACGTCTCCCCCTTACTCTCACAGATACTGTGGAGCACCAGCAAGCAGTAATAACAGTGGGAATACTGGTTTTGCTGAGGTCTAACCGAGTCAGTAAACTGCGCCAGCATGCTTTTAAATGTCCAAATGCACATTCTACCACCATTCTGCACTTGCTCAGCCTGTAGTTGAACATCTCCTGATTACTCTCCAGGCTGCCTATGTATGGCTTCATGAGCCATGGCATTAAGGGGTAGGCTGGGTCCCCAAGGAAAACTATAGGCATTTCAACATCCCCAACCGTTATTTTCTGGTCTGGGAAGAAAGTCCCTTCCTGCAGCTTTTGAAACAGACCAGAGTTTCTGAAGATGTGAGCGTCATGTACCTTTCCCGGCCATCCCATGTTGATGTTGGTGAAACGTCCCTTGTGATCCACCAGTGCTTGTAGCACTATTGAAAAGTACTCCTTGCAGTTTATGTACTTGCTGGCTTGGTCCTCCTGCCAAGATAGGGATATGGGTTCCGTCTATGGCCCCACCACAGTTAGGGAATCCCATTGCAGCAGAGCCGTCCACTATGACCTGCACATTTCCCAGGGTCACTACCCTTGATATCAGCAGATCTTTGATTGCGTTGGCTACTTGCATCACAGCAGCCCCCACAGTAGATTTTCCCACTCCAAATTGATTCCCGACTGACCGGTAGCTGTCTGGCGTTGCAAGCTTCCAGAGGGCTATTGCCACTCGCTTCTCAACTGTGAGGGCTGCTCTCAGCTTGGTATTCTTGCGCCTCAGGGCAGGGGAAAGCAAGTCACAAAGTTCCATGAAAGTGCCCTTACACACGCAAAAGTTTCACAGCCACTGGGAATCGTCCCAGACCTGCAACATTATGCAGTCCCACCAGTCCTGCCCCGTTAGCACCATGATGCCCACATTGGCAGGGCCCATGCTTTGAGAGAAGTCTGTGTCCATGTACTCATCACTCTCATCACCGTGCTGATGTTGCCTATTTGCCCAGTTTCGCTTTGCCAGGTTCTGGTGCTGCATATACTGCTGGATAATGCGTGTGGTGTTTAATGTGCTCCTAATTGCCAAAGTGATCTGAGCGGGCTCCATGCTTGCCGTGGTATGGCGTCTGCACAGAAAAAAAGGCGCAGAACGATTGTCTGCTGTTGCCCTGACGGAGGGAGGGACGACTGATGACATGGCTTACAGGTTTGGCTTACAGGGAATTAAAATCAACAAAGGGGGTGGCTTTGCGAGAAACTGAATGGCCGCCTGAAGGATAGAACTCAAAACTGGGTTTATCAGGCTGTTGATTTCAGAGGGAGGAAGGAGAAAATGAATACAAAACAAATCTGGTCTATTTCTTGTTTTGAGCCACTTCATCTATCTTTATACATCATGCTGGCAGCAGACTGTGCAGTACAATCGCTAGCCATCGTCACCTCCTGGGTGCTTGGCAGAAGACGGTGCAGTATGACTACTGGCCATCTTCTTCTGCCAGCTGCAGATTAAAAGACAGTGCACTGCCGGTAGGACTCAATCGCCATGACACGAAACAAGGGAAATGACCTGGCTGAGTCACTCCCATGTTTGCCCAGGTGCCTGGTTAAAAGAGCACCCAGGACTACGTCGACGACGGCTACCAGTCATACTGCACTGTCTGCTGCCAAAAGGCAATAAACTGCTGCTGTGTAGCGATGCAGTACCATGTCCGCCAGCCCCCAGGAGACATATGGTGACGGTTAGCTGAGCAGGCTCCATGCTTGCTGTGGTATGGCATCTGCACAGGTAACTCAAGAAAAAAAGGCGCAAAAAGATTGTCTGCCCTTGCTTTTACGGAGGGAGGGAGGGAACGGGGGCCTGACAATATGTACCCAGAACCACCTGCGATAATGGTTTAGCCCCATCAGGCACTGGGATTTCTACCCAGAATTCAAATGGGTGGTGGAGACTGCAGGAACTGTGGGATAGCTACCCACAGTGCAAAGCTCCGGAAGTTGACTGTTGCCTCAGTACTGTGGACACAGTCTGCCGACTACATGCACTTAGAGCATTTGTGTGGGGACACACACACTCGACTGTATAAAAATGCTTTCTACAAAATCAGCTTCTATAAATTCGATCTAATTTCGTAGTGTAGACATACCCTTAGAGATACTCAGCATCTAAAGCTCCCATTGACTTCAATTTGAGATGTGGATGCTCAGCAATTCTGAAAATCAGGCCATAGGGATCTCAAGTTGGCTATCCTAAAGTCATGGCACCCAAATTAGTGAACATTTTTTGAAGATGCGGACCTTGGTTTAATTGTATAAAGGAAGCAGGATTTGGATGTGCTTCTTGATTAAAAATATGAAATAAATACCTTTTCAGTGGAAACCTGCTGATCTCCTTCCATTGCGTGGCTAAAAAACAAATATTTCATAAGAAATTAACACTGTAAAACCATCCAAGGTTTAAAGAAGAAGGTCCCAGAGTATTGACTGCATTTTGCAAATCTCTTGAGTTATACCATATCTTTTACAGGATAATTTCTCAGTTAAAGAGACTGAAATGAGCACTGTTGTCTATGCTTTTCATCTTCTGAAAATTGTTTATACAGCAAATTTACACACATTAAAAACAGAGGGCCAGACTGGGCCAAGTTCTGTTTGAGTTTGCAAAGGGGGAGGAGAAGAAGGCAGAAGGAGCTCCTTTCCATTTTTTCCTCCCCTTTCCATTTTCACCTAGCTCATCATGGTTATCCAGACCTTTGTTACCTCATGGCTAGATTATTGCCATGCACTGCAAACTGGACTAAACTTTTGCTATTGTCTAGTGCTGCCAGTGCAGAATACACAAATCCACAACATATAGTACTTTACACCTGTGTTCTCTGGATCAGTGATTGATCTGGGTTAACTGTAAGGTATTGTTTTTGACCATTAAACCTTGAATGGTTTGGGTTTTATCTATTGGAGAACCTACCAGCTCTTCCTCCTCATATATTACAGGTACAGTTCAGGTCCTATGAGGCACTTGAGTTGAAAGTCCCCTATAAATGGAAAGGAGCTTGCAGCAGGGAATCATCACTGAGGCATCATTGGCTTTGGAATTCGCTTCTCTACTTAGTCCTCTAGAATTTGAATTTGGGGACTTTAGGACACACTGCAAGAACATACTGGTAAACTGTGAGTATACTGGTGAAACAGGCCCCTTGTTGCTAAATTCTGCTATATTTCATTAAAAGCATTTTGGGTTACTATAATTTCAGGTAAATCATCCAAAAATGGAGATCTTTCCTATGTTTGACTATTATTCTTCATTCTATTCATAGTAGATAGAAATGTGATTTTAAATTATTATTGTGATGTCATAGGTGTTCATGGTAATTTACAGACTAATATAAAAAAAGTCACTCTAAGAGATCATAATTTAAGTCCTAGTGGTACCACTTGGCCCATGCCGCTTCCAGAAGCTCCCATTGGCCTGGAGCAGTGAACGGCGGCCACTGGGAGGCGAGATTGGCTGAACCTGCGGACGCGGCAGGTAAACAAACCAGCCTGGCCCGCCAGGGACTTTCCCCACACAAGCAGTGGTACAAGTTTGGGAACCACTGCCCTAAACCAAAGTCATGTGTTATATATCAGAGTTGGCAAGGTCTCATTTACTTTACACCACCCTGTTAATTGCTTTCTTGCTAAATCCTTTCCACCATCCCACTGGTGTACATTTCACTAATTTTGCACACTCAATGAAGGGCTGATTCAGCTTCCATTAAAGTCAATGGAACAACTGCCATTGACTGTAATGGGAGCTGGTTCAGGCCCAGAATAGCCACCTTTTATCTGACATGTAAAATACACCACTGTTTATGTCCCCCTTGAATTTTATTTGGCCTTTCAGTTAATCATAACTGTTTAACTCCAAGTTTCATACTAGAGAAATGTAATATACAAAATGTGTACTGTTTGCCAGCCAGCTTTGTATTTAAATAGAAAAAAAAAAAGTTGAGACTTTAGCCAACAAAAACAAGGAAAGTCAATATTAAGGATGAATTGTCACCCTTAACTTAATCCATTATGGTAAGAAATAGCAAAAAAGGCTTAACTGCTTAAGTTTAGGATGGACTAAGTATATTTTGATGAGGTATGTTTTATACCCACTTTGCTGAAATGCAAATGACAAGACAAAATACAAGCAAAGGGGAAAATCAGGCCTAGTGTGTATCTTGTTGCAATATAAACTACTGGTGTCTGTATATATCATAGCACTATATGTAGCATGTAGAAATACTGTTTTGAACAAAGCTTTTATTTACTGGGTAGACAAGGATGATTTATGTCTGTCTGCATGCGTTCTAAATCCTTATTAGTTCAAGGCTTATACATGTGATAATAATTGATCATTTATTAAGAAACAGCATGCGAACATGTCCATACAGCACACACTAAGACAGCATGCCAAAACTTCTTACAGTATTTTTGGTGGAAAAGCTTTAGAAAATCAGTTTTAGACATGATCTCAGAATATTCATTTAGTAGATAAAAAGCATTTTTCAATTGGTATGTAGGAGAAAATGTTCCCATGTCAAGACACTGACACTTCCATCAAGGATAAATATTTACAATCCAATTACTATCTAATCCTGAAAAGTGCCTAGTACTGACACCTATTGATTTTTATTTAATATTTCTTTTGCAGTAGCACCCAAAGGGTCTAGTCAGGCCCTGTTTTGCTAGTTACTGTACTAACACACATTCCCTGCCCTGTAGAATTTATCTATAGAGCTCAATAGAAGTACCAGGTGCTAAGCACCTCTAAAAATGCTAGGTGTTTATAATGGGAATGCAGATAGATCCTTAACTATAATAAGTGCTACAATGGAAACAAAGTCCCTGGCTCACATTGATGTTGAGTACCGTACTTTTTGAAATCGAACCATCAGTTTGAAAAAAGAAAAAAAAAAAAACAACAAAAAACAACCATACCCTGAACAAAAAGTAGCCCCTGCTTTGAATCCCTCCAGGTCCTTGAAGTTCCTCCTGAAAATGCATTTCAAAACACACAAACTTGAATAACCCAACTAATAAAGAAAATTGTCCAAATACAATAATACCCGGAACTAACCAAGGAACAAAATTTACGCTATTTGTATTAATTTCATTTCAACATTGAGATGGAGAGAGGTTTCTAGCAGTTTCCCTTTAATACATATATGAGGCTGTCTATATACATAATAGAACCATTATACAGTACCACTGTATCCCTCTGATCCTCTAATAGCTATGCTTTATGCATAGGTCTCACCTTAAACAATACAAGAGAACTCCTCTTCAGAAATAATTTTGACAAGGAATAACCATTTAACAGTTAAGGGCAAAATTTTGTTTACACTTTTGACTCAGTTGAGTCAGAATTGTTCTAGAAATGCACCAACACAGTGAGCAGAATTCAGCTTTGACTTTCCAAGTTGCATCACTCATATTTGTGATGACTGCTTGGGGACAGTTTGAGAATTCTCAGAATTCATGGGCTTAAGGACTCCCCTCCTTCCCACATCTAGCTGCAAAAAAAAGGAGAGTTGTTGTGACCTCTGAACCTGTTCATGACCCACAAGTTTATTAGATCATTGGTTCTCCTCAACTATATAGTAAGAGATTGATGAATAAACAAATTTTATTTTGTCATATAAAGCCCACTCCTGAAAACCCTCCTGCATGGAATTCCCTTTGGCTTCAATGAAAGTTCCATGTATAGAGAACTTGTAGGTGTCATGACGCACTGGTCTGAAAATCAGGTTCGATTTATGCAAGTGACCCTGCGCTCCAACCCTCCACCTGGTAGCCTTCTGACATCTGCTTACCTAGGACCACAAATCCCAGCCCCATTTTGAGACTCTGCCTGAGGTCCTATTGGCAGAGTCCTAGAACAGCTGATTGCCCCACTGGCTCTTTTTAATCCAGCACAGGAACAGGAAGCTGTCTGAACAATGGGGCTCTAGCTCCCCTGGATTGACTTCCTGGCATTCTGACCTGGCTTGACTCCTGGCATTCGATTTATGGTTCCTGACCTCCAGTTGTCTCCTGCCTCTGTTTCCTTGGCATCCTGATGTGGCCTGACTGACTCCCGGTTCTGATCTCCAGTTTATCTCCTGCTTCTGATCTCCTGACCAAGCTGACTCTTGACTTTGTCTTGTGACTGTGGAATCCTACTCTGACCACTAGATCTGGCTAACTACTTCCTGGCTGTGACAGGAAGCCTGTATCCCAAGAATCGGAAGCCTGTATCCCAAGAAAGGGGAAAAAATTCATAGGAAGGAGTTGTAGACCAAGCATCTTAGAGAGGTGATTAAGAAGAAGCAGAAAGCATACAGGGAGTGGAAGATGGGAGGGATCAGCAAGGAAAGCTACCTAATTGAGGTCAGAACAGGTAGGGATCAAGTGAGACAGGCTAAAAGTCGAGTAGAGTTGGACCTTGCAAAGGGAATTAAAACCAATAGTAAAAGGTTCTATAGCCATATAAATAAGAAGAAAACTAAAAAGGAAGAAGTGGGGCCGCTTAACACTGAGGATGGAGTGGAGGTTAAAGATAATCTAGGCATGGCCCAATATCTAAACAAATACTTTGCCTCAGTCTTTAATAAGGCTAAAGAGGATCTTAGGGATAATGGTAGCATGACAAATGGGAAGGAGGATATAGAGGTAGATATTACCATATCAGAGGTAGAAGCGAAACTGAAACAGCTTAATGGGACTAAATCGGGGGGCCCAGATAATCTTCATCCAAGAATATTAAAGGAATTGGCACCTGAAATTGCAAGCCCATTAGCAAGAATTTTTAATGAATCTCAGGAATAGTACCGAATGATTGGAGAATTGCTAATATAGTTCCTATTTTTAAGAAAGGAAAAAAAAGTGATCCGGGTAACTACAGGCCAGTTAGTTTGACATCTGTAGTATGCAAGGTCCTGGAAAAAATTTTGAAGGAGAAATTAGTTAAGGACATTGAAGTCAATGGTAAATGGGACAAAATACAACATGGTTTTACAAAAGGTAGATCGTGCCAAACCAACCTAATCTCCTTTTTTGAAAAAGTAACAGATTTTTTAGATAAAGGAAATGCAGTGGATCTAATTTACCTAGATTTCAGTAAGGCATTTGATACCGTGCCACATGGGGAATTATTAGTTAAATTGGAGAAGATGGGGATCAATATGAACATCAAAAGGTGGATAAGGAATTGGTTAAAGAGGAGACTGCAACGGGTCCTACTGAAAGGCAAACTGTCAGGTTGGAGGGAGGTTACCAGTGGAGTTCCTCAGGGATCGGTTTTGGGACCAATCTTATTTAATCTTTTTATTACTGACCTTGGCCCAAAAAGTGGGAGTGTGCTAATAAAGTTTGCAGATGATACAAAGCTGGGAGGTATTGCCAATTCGGAGAAGGATCGGGATATTATACAGGAGGATCTGGATGACCTTGTAAACTGGAGTAATAGTAATAGGATGAAATTTAATAGTGAGAAGTGTAAGGTTATGCATTTAGGGATTAATAACAAGAATTTTAGCTATAAGTTGGGGACGCATCAATTAGAAGTAACGGAAGAGGAGAAGGACCTTGGAGTATTGGTTGATCATAGGATGACTATGAGCTGCCAATGTGATATGGCTGTGAAAAAAGCTAATGCGGTTTTGGGATGCATCAGGAGAGGCATTTCCAGTAGGGATAAGGAGGTTTTAGTACCGTTATACAAGGCACTGGTGAGACCTCACCTAGAATACTGTGTGCAGTTCTGGTCTCCCATGTTTAAAAAGGATGAATTCAAACTGGAGCAGGTACAGAGAAGGGCTACTAGGATGATCCGAGGAATGGAAAACTTGTCTTATGAAAGGAGACTTAAGGAGCTTGCTTGTTTAGCCTAACTAAAAGAAGGTTGAGGGGAGATATGATTGCTCTCTATAAATATATCAGAGGGATAAATACAGGAGAGGGAGAGGAATTATTTAACCTCAGCACCAATGTGGACACAAGAACAAATGGGTATAAACTGGCCACCAGGAAGTTTAGACTTGAAATCAGACGAAGGTTTTTAACCATCAGAGGAGTGAAGTTTTGGAATAGCCTTCCAAGGGAAGCAGTGGGGGCAAAAGATTTATCTGGCTTTAAGATTCTACTCGATACGTTTATGGAGGAGATGGTATGATGGGATAATGGGATTTTGGTAAGTAATTGATCTTTAAATATTCAGGGTAAATAGGCTAAATCCCCTGAGATGGGATATTAGATGGATGGGATCTGAGTTACTATAGAAAATTCTTTCCTGGGTATCTGGCTGGTGAATCTTGCCCATATGCTCAGGGTTTAGCTGATTGCCATATTTGGGGTCGGGAAGGAATTTTCCTCCAGGGCAGATTGGAGAGGCCCTGGAGGTTTTTCGCCTTCCTCTGTAGCATGGGGCATGGTTGACTTGAGGGAGGCTTCTCTGCTCCTTGAAGTCTTTGAACCATGATTTAAGGACTTCAATAGCTCAGAAATGGGTGAGGTTTTTCATAGGAGTGGGTGGGTGAGATTCTGTGGCCTGTGCTGTGCAGGAGGTCGGACTAGATGATCAGAATGGTCCCTTCTGACCTTAGTATCTATGAATCTAGGAGAACTGAGCCCAATATTTGTAGAATCCATTTTGAAAGCAGATATTTCATGAAGTTGTTTGTTGTGAACATGAATCCAATCAAAGTTTAAGACAAAATGGTTCAAACCATATGCTTCCTTAGATCTAGATTCATCCATTTATCATAAACTCTCTCAACCATCACTGGTATCTCCTCATGAACTACTGTCCTCTTCATCAGGGTATCACTGAGATTACAATCATAGTCAGAATTCTCCAATAGAAAACCATGTTTTGTTAGCTCCTAATGTTATTAGTAGTCTATAAGAGCGCTTAGAGGTCCCCTTTGATCAGGATGGCCCCAGGCACCTCCAACCATAGGACTCCCCAAATCCCAGGAACCTCGCCAAGGAAGAAAATTGTACATAATTTTCAAGTCTTGTAAAGCATGGTAGGACCTTGTTTTACTTGTCACAGGGTACACCGTTATCACCATGGATGATATATACTTTTATATTGATTTATACTTTGCCTTATAGGGATTGCCTATATGATTTTCTTTACATCATATGCTTTTCTAGAATTACATACATTTATACCAACTATACTAGGTTTTTATTTGAAAAGACTAAAAGAAGAGTGTTTTAAGTGGTTTCTTGGGTTTGCTTATATATTATGTGAGGTGTGCTACAGGAATGCAAGTTACACTAGATTTAGAGGAAACAAGAAGGAAAGAAATACGGAAAGATGGAAAGCTGTAAAATAATTAAATACACAGAAATACAACAGATACCAATATCAAGCCACCTCTATTTCCCTCCTCCATCTTGTTTGAGAGGTATATTCTTTAAAGGGAGCAGCAGTTTATAAGTTGCTAGTAAATGGGGTGGAAAGAGAAAGGTGCAAGGGGGTAAATACAGTAGAGGAAATCCTGGCCCTATTGAAGTAAATGGCAAAACTCCCATTTACTCAACAGGGCTTTGATTTCACCTTGTATTTTCCTTCCACAATGGTAAAAGATTGGGTGTTTCACACAAAAATTTCTAGCTCTTTGTTGAGTAATTATTTGCATTGTTTCACAAAAACGTGTGGGCCAATGAATGAAAGTGTTGTCACAGAACTTAACAGTATAAATAAGCTTGCAGTACTTATAGGTTCAGCAAGAAACACTAAGTTCTCAGGAGGACATGATACTTTTTATGTACATACTATCAAACAGAAATAATTAAAATCATAACTTGCAGAGAACAGATAAAATAACAATGATAAAATAATTAACAAAAAAGATAAAATATAGTTGTTAAAGTGATGCGTACATTACCAGATAGTGCAGCCTGCATGAGTGTAGCCCGCATGAGTGCATCGGCTCTTAGCTTGAATATACAGAGTGGTTCTCTATAGGATTTTCAGGAGTTTCTGCTTGACAGCTCCCATTTAAAAATCAATGTTCACTGAGTCGCAGATGCATGGACATTCAACAGCATGGCTGTTTTTCTCATCAACTGATTATAGTTAATCAGATACATCCATTCAAAATAGGTATCCCAAGGCATCAGTACACAACAGAGGAATGCAGTAAACAGGCCCATCCCATCTCTAACAACTCTGACTCCTGATCATAAATACAATAATTCCAAGCAACACTTCACTGTCACTTAACTCCTGGATCCTGCTGTAGGATACATCTCTTTGCTATATGGTCCTTATTCAGAAGTTGATTGGGTTGTCCAGTGTTCAAGTGTATTCTGCAGAATAGATCCTTTCACAGATTAGAACAATGTCTGTGTTTCCTGCCAGCCTAAGAGAGGATAACTTCTTAAAACGTAGTATCCTCCATGGGTAATCTTTTGTTCTTGAATATTAATGAGTGTCCTTGAATAGAACAGTTGTGCTCAGATAAATATTGAGGGACAAGGCCAAAAGAGGACTCAGTAGTATACCTCAGCTATACTTCCCCAAGATGGTATCCACAATGTCATGATTTTCCTGAGCTTTTCATAAAGCTTCCTGGAGACAATGCTGTTGCTACATCATCTTCCTTAATAGCATAACATTCTACTAGACCTCAGGGCTATAATTTATATAATAATTTCATACTATGCCTATTAGAGAAATCCAAAGTAACTGTACCTACAAATACAGATTCATCAGAGGCCCTTCTACAAATAGAAATTGCACTAATTAAACTTCAATAGATTTCAACACGATTTCATGTAACTGGTGCAAACTCTTGTGTGGACACTTTTTCAGTTTATGAGTGGCTTATTTCAGTGTAGCTTAAACCTGTTTCAGATTGACTTAAGCTAAAGTAAAATAATGCCCTCTTAAACCAAACTAAGTGTGTGCAAACAGGGTTTTGCACTAGTTTATCTAAATCAGTTTAAAAAAAAAAAGCACACTTTAGGGGCTTGTCTGTATAGAGCAGCAATACACACTGCGTGTTGTGATTTTAAAAGTGCACTAACATGTTAATGCATTAATTAGTCCATGTAGACCATGCTGGTGTTCACTAAAAGTTCTTTATTGCACTTTAAAATAGTACTGTTGCAAAGGTCTCAAAAGACCAGTATAATATAAAATAATATTATATTATAATTATATTATATTTATATTTAAATGCTACAGTTCATCCCTCAACAAAAAAACTGTGCTGATATTTAATATAACCCAAGTATTAGACATCCTTTTCTGAAACTATTTTGGTGATGGCACCTTCTGGTTTTTGTTTCCTCTATGACCACATTCTTAGTCTTCTTTCCTAGAAATATCTAGTGTCCATAGTCCTCTGATTTTTTCTTAGAAATGGTGGCAACATAGATTGTAATAAGTGGAGATCTGTTCAGAAGCTCCCAGTGAACTGAGAGCTGATGTAGTGTTCCAGACTGCAAAATGAGTTGGATAAAATTTCCCCAACACCTCCTTTCTGCAGCATTTCTGTTTCAGAAAATGGACTGTACTGTAAGTACAACACCTTCGCTACACAAGGTTTCCAATTCCACTCTTGTTCTGATTTCTGAATTGAACTAGGCAGAATTGGAATTGCTCCATATCCTAAAATGCCCATTGGAGGCAGGACCTTTTCCAGTGAGCACTGAGAAGTTAAAATAATTACTGCAAAGCAGAGTGTACATAAAGAAGACTCAGATGTATAGAAGGCATAAGGAGCAGTTCTGGGCCCAGCTGACTGTCCTCCTGAACACTCCAGCTGGAGGAAAGAGCTTAAAAAAGGAGCCAAACTGAGATGGGGGAATAGGACAGATCTACCCTGAGAGCTCCTGACTTATGCTGCCACAGAAGTCTCTGCCTGGGAGGAAGAGACTACCAGCTGAGACCCACCAGGCTGAAGGTTCAATTACCTTATTTTTTTCCCTTTGATATTTTAAAATGGACTGTGAGGCTGGAGATGGTAGGAAGTGGCCCAGACATTTCCTGGTTTCTGACATTGTTTGCCTCTCATAGGGCTCTGGGTCAGAGCCTAGTGGAGTGGGAGGGCCCAGCTCCCCTACCAAACATCCTTGCCATAAAGGGACATAGATCTTATTTCCACCCCTCCCAGGAGTAAAAAGATAGAGATACTGAAATCCTTGTGGCAAAGTTGAGCTACCTACAGCTACTAAGAGATAGACTGAGGGTCCTTCCCTGTCATCAGTAGGGTGACCATACATCCCATTCTGGCTGGGACAGTCCCTTTTTAAAGCTTTTGAAAAAAAACTTTGGGGGGGAAAAAAGTGGGCATTTGTCACAATTGTTCTTTCTGACTTGATCAGTTGACAAAAGCAAACAGGACAAATGCCAACTAGGCAATGCCACTGGTAATCCTGGCCCTATCCCATTACCAATACATAGTTAAATCAAAAATCATTAAATGATGTATCACTTTTCATTTTTTGCCTTACAAATAATGTCTGTTTCAGAAAAATGCATGGCAAATGATAACATTCAATGTCCCCCTTTCTAAGAGAACACCACAATGAGACCAAGTTAGAAAAGGACATCTGAATTGAAGGAGCAATGGCCTGTTAATGATCACACTTAAGCCAATGTTAAGTAGTGTAAGTAAGACAAGCCCCAAGATTGACACACCATCCTTTCCCAAAGATTTGGGCTTCAAAAAGCTCCTTCTCTCAGTGTCTGAAGATGATATTTAGACAATAACTATTGTGACAAAGCTCTGTCCCTGTCTCCATGCATCCCACATTTCCTGGCAGATTTCCCTAGCCTCAGAGGCTCACTGTGACCCTCCATGTTGCCCTTCTCTCTCTCTAGAGGCAAGGGTCACAGCTTACTGAGCCATTTTCATCATAAGCCAGCAAGGGAGGTGAGGAGAAGCAACCCTCCCTCACACAGTCTTTTTCCCAGTCTCAGTGATTAATTGGGGATGGGGAGGGAGGAGCCCAGGCCTGCCCTCTACTCCAGGCTCCACCCCAGAGACCCTAATAGTAGCAGCTATAGTAGCTGACTTTTTGGAAATAGGACATGTACAATTCCCTAGGCCACTTCCCCACAGCAGCCCTCACTCAATATCTCCTTCACCGTTACCTCAGGGCCTCCTTCCTTACACCTGATATGGATTTGTACTGCTTAATTCCTCCAACAGTATGGCTTCCTCCTACAGCTCTATATATACATATACATATACATATACATATACATATACATATACATATACATATACATATACATATATATATATATATATACACACACACACACACACACACCTCACTGACTAGCTGGGAGGCTTTTAACTAGTTCCAGCCAGCCCTTGATTGGCTTCAGGTGTCCCAATCAACCTAGCTATCTCCACTGCTTTCTAGAAGGATCTTAATTGGCCCCAGGTGTCTTGATTAACCTGGAGCAACTGCCATTTGGTTACCATGGTACCAGGGATTTGTTTAGCCTGGGGCTAACATACCTGTTCCTCACTACTTTACTATAGCCATTTAGCCTTGCCCCATCACACTATAGACAGAGCCTTAAAATGTAAAAGTCCTCTGCTACAGGAAACCTAGAGTAGACAACCTGAGATTTACAGAGCTGTATCTGTAATTCCCAGGAAATAGTTACTGTAGAAGATCAAGTACAGAACTCTTGAAAGAGATATATACACAACATAGTTCACTGGTTTAAAATGTTAATATTGTAGTCCTGCCAAGAAGAGAAATGCAATAATCTTTTTCCAATTTATGAAGATCTATTAGGAAAGGTATGGGGTTTGTATAGCAGAGTTAGCATTTTAAGATACTTTTATAGCATTTTGAAGAAGTTAGGGAATTTTACAAAACATGAAATCTTCTGCAGTTTTCTAGGAAGTACAGACTAAGTTATTTCTTGTTACATTTTTAAAAATCTAACTTTATTTCCTAATATTAATTCTTGTTTTGGTTCTAGTTGTTAGCCCAGATTTGAATTTCATTATGCCACCTGAGTCAGACATAGGATGTCTCTTTACTCCATTTTTCTGCTTCCCCCATCAATCTGATGATTTTACAACATTTTTTCTTTTCTGTTTTGATACATTTCCAAAAATTTTCATTTGTAGTTCATGTTTCCAAACAACTGATGAAAATACATTTAAAATAATCAAAATTCTCTTAGATTAGGTGATTTATAACATATTGATAGCTTTCTCTTCCCTGCTTCTTAAAAATTGTTCACTCTGATGAGAATCTTCCATATACTTTAAAAGGTCACTGCATTAGAATGATATCATACAAATTGTTTATCTTTTTCTTCTTAGAAGGCAACTGACTATTAAAGTAGTTTTTATACATCTTCAGTGTATCATCTCTAGATCTCTTGGGAGAAAAGCAAATGGAGCCAATATTCTCAGAACCAAAATATCAAAGGGGCAAGGATATAAATACAAACATTTTATTAAGACAGCAACCATTTCATAATGGGCAGTGTGTGCTTCCCTATTATCTGAATTCTTTGTCATGACATATTTGTGAGTAGCAAAACTTTGCAAAAACTGAAATGCATGATCCACAAACCGACAGCTTTATAAAGGAGAAACAGAAATCTTCATAGACAATTCTGTATAAAGAATGAATATAAATGAATAACATATTTCTCCCCAAAATGTAAGGCACTCATGCTTAATTCTGCTATGAGTGTTTTGATGCATTAAGATACTTTGAGATGCTTCTTTAAAAAAGGGGAAAAAAAAAAATCTGTTTTTAAGCTCACTGTTCCCCAATCACTTCCTCCTCATTTTCAAGCCTCTGATGCAGAATCTATATCAGATGCTGAGAACAGTTGTCTCTTTAGTAAGTTAGAAAGCTAGCCAGCAACAAGTTAATCAAAGGCATTTTTTAAGTTCCCCCTGGATGAAATATATTGTCTTTCAAAAGACCTAAAAACTCTGAAGAGGAATGTGCCCTCCAGGATGCAAATGACTGTTCTCAGTGGAGTCTATACAATTTTGACAAGGCCTCCAATTTTTGAATTTGTACTAAACTTAAAGGGAAAGTGACAACTATGCATAGTTACAGTCCAGTGTTCCAATTAGTCCACAGAAGAAGAAAATATGCTGACAAAAGTGGTTGAGATTTTATTTCCTGTCTGAAGTGCATTTTTAACTATGATGGTGTTTTCTAAGGTGTGTATGTTTATGCTTCAAGCTGGGGGTATGATCTGATTGAGCTAGTCTGCTAAATATAGAGAGTGTAGCCATGGAGGTGTGAATGGCAGGAGGGGCTAGCCATTAATGGTGAAATCTTAGCGGATCTTAAACATAAAAAAGAAGCTTACAAGAAGTGGAAGGTTGGACATATGACCAGGGAAGAGTATAAAAATATTGCTCGGGCATGTAGGAAAGATATCAGGAGGGCCAAATCGCACCTGGAGCTGCAGCTAGCAAGAGATGTCAAGAGTAACAAGAAGGGTTTCTTCAGGTATGTTGGCAACAAGAAGAAAGCCAAGGAAAGTGTGGGCCCCTTACTGAATGAGGGAGGCAAGCTAGTGACAGAGGATGTGGAAAAAGCTAATGTACTCAATGCTTTTTTTGCCTCTGTTTTCACTAACAAGGTCAGCTCCCAGACTGCTGTGCTGGGCATCACAAAATGGGGAAGAGATGGCCAGCCCTCTGTAGAGATAGAGGTGGTTAGGGACTATTTAGAAAAGCTGGACGTGCACAAGTCCATGGGGCCGGACGAATTGCATCCGAGAGTGCTGAGGGAATTGGCGGCTGTGATTGCAGAGCCCTTGGCCATTATCTTTGAAAACTCGTGGCGAACGGGGGAAGTCCCGGATGACTGGAAAAAGGCTAATGTAGTGCCCATCTTTAAAAAAGGGAAGAAGGAGGATCCTGGGAACTACAGGCCGGTCAGCCTCACCTCAGTCCCTGGAAAAATCATGGAGCAGGTCCTCAAAGAATCAATCCTGAAGCACTTAGAGGAGAGGAAAGTGATCAGGAACAGTCAGCATGGATTCACCAAGGGAAGGTCATGCCTGACTAATCTAATCGCCTTTTATGATGAGATTACTGGTTCTGTGGATGAAGGGAAAACAGTGGATGTATTGTTTCTTGACGTTAGCAAAGCTTTTGACACGGTCTCCCACAGCATTCTTGTCAGCAAGTTAAGGAAGTATGGGCTGGATGAATGCACTATAAGGTGGGTAGAAAGCTGGCTAGATTGTCGGGCTCAACGGGTAGTGATCAATGGCTCCATGTCTAGTTGGCAGCCGGTGTCAAGTGGAGTGCCCCAGGGGTCGGTCCTGGGGCCCGTTTTGTTCAATATCTTCATAAATGATCTGGAGGATGGTGTGGATTGCACTCTCAGCAAATTTGCGGATGATACTAAACTGGGAGGAGTGGTAGATACGCTGGAGGGGAGGGATAGGATACAGAAGGACCTAGACAAATTGGAAGATTGGGCCAAAAGAAATCTAATGAGGTTCAATAAGGATAAGTGCAGGGTCCTGCACTTAGGATGGAAGAATCCAATGCACCGCTACAGACTAGGGACCGAATGGCTCGGCAGCAGTTCTGCGGAAAAGGACCTAGGGGTGACAGTGGACGAGAAGCTGGATATGAGTCAGCAGTGTGCCCTTGTTGCCAAGAAGGCCAATGGCATTTTGGGATGTATAAGTAGGGGCATAGCGAGCAGATCGAGGGATGTGATCATTCCCCTCTATTCGACACTGGTGAGGCCTCATCTGGAGTACTGTGTCCAGTTTTGGGCCCCACACTACAAGAAGGATGTGGATAAATTGGAAAGAGTACAGCGAAGGGCAACAAAAATGATTAGGGGTCTAGAGCACATGACTTACGAGGAGAGGCTGAGGGAGCTGGGATTGTTTAGTCTGCAGAAGAGAAGAATGAGGGGGGATTTGATAGCTGCTTTCAACTACCTGAAAGGGGGTTTCAAAGAGGATGGCTCTAGACTGTTCTCAATGGTAGCAGATGACAGAACGAGGAGTAATGGTCTCAAGTTGCAATGGGGGAGGTTTAGATTGGATATTAGGAAAAACTTTTTCACTAAGAGGGTGGTGAAACACTGGAATGCGTTACCTAGGGAGGTGGTAGAATCTCCTTCCTTAGAGGTTTTTAAGGTCAGGCTTGACAAAGCCCTGGCTGGGATGATTTAACTGGGACTTGGTCCTGCTTTGAGCAGGGGGTTGGACTAGATGACCTTCTGGGGTCCCTTCCAACCCTGATATTCTATGATTCTATGATTCTAGTGCCTTTGATGTAATCAAGCAGTTTGCCCCTCCCAGGGGAAGCACACTCCCATGTATAGACATATCCTAAGTTACGCATAGCCTTCTGGGTCTCAGAAACTCTGAAAATGCCACAAATGCTGTCTGTGCATCAGGGATACATTCTGGGAAAAGGCCAGCTTGCTTCATAAGGCCATAAAGAAAAAACTCCATCCAAGACAGTCCTGAAGATGGGGAACTTGTGTGAATACATGCACTTTATCACATCAGTATATAGCACCATCCAAATAGGGTCAGCTCCACCTCCAGCACCAATAGCTGGGATAGCATAGTAATCCAAAGGCTGGAGTAAACAGTACTGCCAACCCAAAGCATTCCAAATTCATGAGATTGGCATAAAAATGAGATTTAAAAATTAGTAAATTTGGAGTTTTTATTTTCCTTCTGCTTTTTGAGCCTCTATTGTCCAGGTTTTCAAGTTTTTCTCCATAACCATGAGGGTTAGTAAAGAAAGAAAGAAAGAATCTGAGAGCCTAACAGGATTCCAGAAGCTGGGGCTTTAAGAAGATCACATATTCCCTTACATAGCTTCAATATAGGAACAGGGACAGTCCTATCTAGAGATGGGTCTGTATGATGAACCTGCTAAGCAGGAGACTACCGTTCTCATCAACCCTTTCCCCACTGTACTTCTCTTTCCCCTGGACAGGTAGGAGGAAGGACCCTGACCCAGGAAGTGACCAGCAGAGAAGGCAGATATAGAAAAAAAAACACTCAGGAACCACCCTTTCTCCACATCATCCCCCAAGGTCACACTCCTATCACTCGCTCCTCTACCCCTCCTCCCCATGTCTTTGACTTGTCTCAAGGAGCCTGCCTGCACATTGAAGTCTGCCCCGATGAGCAGGGGCTGGTGCGAGTTAGTAATCTGGTGCCTCCCCATGCCTCATCGTAACCGGTCTTTTGGTTGGGGTGCCATTTAGAATTGCCAGGTCCCCAAAAACTGGGCACCTGGAAACCCTAAATGGCATACAGACACAGAAGCCAAAACCCAGACTGTTCAAGTAAAAAACAGACAGGTAGCAACCATACTCCCTTCTGCTGCGCAGAGCAAGGGGTGGGAGCTGATGTCCGGGTGTCTGCTGCCCATGTAGCCATTCACCACTGAGCTGGGGTTGGGAAAAAGGGGGAGCTTGTCTGCTGCTGCTGGCCTCTCTGGTGAGCCAGACGTCACCAGGAAGGCTGTGGGATGGCCGTGAGCCCCTGTGCAACAACATGGAGTCCACCTTGAGCCGCAGACTGAGTGCTAGGCACCATGAGCTGCAGCAGCAGTGCAGAAGTAAGTAACATCCAAAAATATTTAAATAAATGGTATTCTATTATTAACAGTGTAATTAAAACTACAATTAATCACTATTAATTTTTTAAAATCATTTGACAGCCATATTTTGAATAGAAGACTGGGCTGGGGAGGGCAACGCAGACACTAGGCAAGAAGATACCTAAACCTTGGTGCCCTCCACCACCACCATGAGGGGCCAAATAGGAACTGCTATTGTCCCACTAAGTTATAACTGCTTAAAACACTGTACCTAACGTATCTGCAACCTTTCTCTTTCTTGCCAGCCCTAGAAAAATATGCCTTCACTTTAGCCATGGGCAGTGTGTGAACCTCCAGCTGGGGGAGACTAGCTCCCAGCCCTGCCTCTTCTGCCCAAGACCCTGCCCATTCCATGCCCCCGCCAGAACCAATAGCCCCCATCACCGTAGCCGCTGGCCCCTGCCCCAGGCTAGTTCCCCAGAGTGCCAGGAAGGTGGGCAGCGCAGCCCAAACCAGGGCCAACCCACTGGGAGACTGGAGCCATGGCGAGCAGGAAGCTGGGGGGCGGTAGGGGGGACAGAACTTGGGGGCGGAGCACGGTTTGGGGAGATACAGTCTCCCTCAGCCTAGGATATCCGCCACCCATGACTTTAGCCATGTTTTTGAGTGGACATTGGGACCCACCAGGGCAACAGCCTAAATGGCCTAGCAGATGATGCACCTATAATGTTCGTCTCTGAGTTACGGTTCCACAGGCATGCTACTATTACTTCAGAGGTTCAGTGTATCACCACACTGAGCAACTATACTAATTACACCCTGAATCTGACCTTCATGTACCTGATTCATCTTTCACATCAACAAAAATAAGGAATAGCTCAACTGAAATAGAAGTAAAACAAGTGTTAGATGAAAGTTAGGTCTCATCTCTCTGTAATGGGGAAAATCAAAATCCCAGGTCCAAACACCCCAGAATGCAGGGGTTTGAAATCAAGATCTCAATTTAAACTTCCTTGAGCTTCAGTGTGTTGGGGAATCAGTATTTAACCCATTTATAGAGTTTTTAGCCCATAACAAAGATAAGCTTCAAGTGTGAACTCAAATCTAAACTCACTATATTCAGAGTTCAACTCTGGAGTACTGTTATTGAACCATCTCTAGTTCATATTTACCACAAAAATGTCCAATTTGATTATACTTTATGCCGTAGAAGAAGCGGTGTTATTCCTCTTTTGGCAGATGTTTCTTTCTTTGAACTGAACATATTGTGGAATGTGTAAAAGAGATAGCATCTTATATTTAGGGAAGATTAGAAGAACGGATTCTGGTCAAATTTATGACACTTTTACGCTGTGGAATTACTCCTATTTAACACTAGCCTAAGTAAAATCAGAATCAGGCTCAAAGACTTCAGAACTATGGTCCTATTGATTTAATCTGATTAGAATCCAAAAGTGGTAAAGGACTTCTGGCACTCACTATCTTGATACATGGTTCCATTATGAATAATGTTAGTGAAATAAAAATGAACAGAACATTTTTTTCTACTTTCACTGTGAAGACAGTTTTTAACCAATTATTAGCTTTATTCAAGAAAGTAGCATAGTGCAATTTTTCCAAGAACAGCATCTGAAAATGCTTCATAAATAATGCATGAAGGAAAGGGACAAGTCCCACTGTAGTCAATGGGGCTACTCAAATCTCTAAAGTTAAGTACATGAGTATGTGTTTATAGATTTGGAATCTAAATTGGTAACAAAAATAATATAACAATGTGCCCAACAGAAACATTAATTTTACAACATTCCCAGAGTATATATACAGAGTTAAGAGATATGCAAGAATTAAAGGACCTGATTCAGCAAGGTGCTGACTGTTGATGTGCTCAAATGGCTTCATTAGGATTTGAGATTTCCCAGTAACTTTCAGGATAGAACCCATCTACATATTTGTGACAGAATGATCTGCTCCCCTTAAGGACAGTGGCCCCGTTAAAAGCCACCACCCCTTTAAGATTTTGAGACATCTCATAGGCAAAGACCAAGGAGGCTTTGGGAGAGAGGAAATGGTCCCAGAAATATGTAGTGTTTAGAAAGAATCCCATTACTGTCTCTTTAAGGTCCCAGGAGCCTTGCAGAGTGGATAGGGCAAAGTGCCTCACTCTCCCAGCCAATTGGGATGAGCTCTAGGAAAGGGACCAGCATATACTGCCTCCTGCCTCTTAGCAAGGCAAGGACTGGCAGGAGAAGGTTGACCTGCTAAATTGGAGGGCTAATCAGGAAAAAGGATCTGGCTGAAGGAGAAGCTGACTAGGCTCTACAGCTGGCCTAAGCTGCAGCTTGGAGGAAGAGAGTTGCAAGAACTCCTGTTTAAAGGAAAGAGATCTTGACAGCCACAAGGCAAGAGTCAAAGACTGCCTGAAACACAACCCCAGACCCTGAAGGAGGGAGATACCAATTGCCTTAAGGTAAGAGACCAGGGAACTGTTTGAAATACAGTACATCCCAGCTGCTGGGAGAGAAAGCACCTCTGTAGCTGGCTAAGAAGAAGCCATGAGGAGCCACAAGTCCAAGATGGGGACCTTGTAAAGACCTGGTAAAGGGCAAAGATAGGAGTGGCAAAGGGACTGAAGTGTATAGTTGTAAAACAAGATCCCTGGGCTGGATCCCAGAGGAAAGGGTGGGCCTGGGTTCCCTTACCTCTTCCCTAGACCAAGAAGGGAAGTACAGGCATCAAGAGTGAAAGAGGCCAAGAACTATGAGTCCCAGACAGAGGCCAAGGACTGAGCTTAGAGACCACTAGACTGAGTTTTCTTATTTGGATGCTTCTGTTAACCCTAGAAGGGGAATGGATTGACAGGTGACCTGGCTGGAGGCTAAACCTTGGAAGCAACACAAAACTGTGGAACCAGGACAGACAAATCCTAGACTGAATGAAAGAAACCCTTCAATAGAGTACCTTGAGATGGGGCAGGGTGAAAATGTGCACATACATGCTCTGACTGTGAGTATGCCATAATAATAATATCAGGAATATTTTTTAAATGATTCTGTTATTTCTATTAGATTCCTATAAAAAATATTTTAGTCTGCAAAACATCTAATGGATTAATTGTACTTCAAGTCTAAAAATAAGATGTGGAATTAAGAGTTTTATTTGGGAGAAAAATGTCCATAGCTTGATTCTCCTCTCACTTGTACTTGTTTTACTCCAGTGTTTACACCTTTGAATTCAAAGACATTACTCCCAATTTACACTAATGTAAGCAAGAGGAGATTTAGACTAAACTTTGTACTATTTTGCTCTTACCTATTTATCTTGGATCAGTTTACAATAGCTAATTTTTTTTAACAAGCTTATTAAAAATAGAGGCACAAAGCAAGAGAATCTATTCTCAAAGGCCATGTTTCTATAGCTCAGAAAAATAAGACTTGAGGCTCTAAGAAAAAATTAAGAGGGAATTTTCTGTGCCTTAAATTAAGCAATATTTCTGTCTGTAATTACTAGGACAATTCTTGATGTTACAAGTGTTTAAGTTATAAATACATTTTAATAAGCAGACATTGTTCAGTCTTGTAAAAGAAAAAGAGCCCTTAGGCAAAATTAAGCTACATGATAGCACAACACTTGTCTGAGATTTTAAAAACTGTATAAAACGTCTAGATTCATTATACCGGATATGGCATCTGTCATTGTTCCTTTTTTTGGGCACTACTTATTAAACTTGTTTTAGTTCTTTTAAAAATGTTAAGCATCGAAGGTGCATGAGTATTTTCCAGTAAATAGAACATATAAAACCTCACTTAAATAGCATACTGATGTGGAGGTGCACCTTGAAAAAAATGCTATGATCAGAAACACTTAAATAGGATGTTTTCAGAAAGAAGTAATGAAACCACACAACATAGGAGTGCAAGTGTGACACTGAGCAAGAAAGGATTACACAACGAGCAGGCTAAATGACCCAAATGATACCTTTAAAGACATATTAGAAAAGTATTATAAATGGTAATTAGGTCCATTCCTTATAAATAGCTAACGAAGCCATGTTAGACTGGAGCTTTGAAATGCAGTCTTGTATTGTTAGTGATCTTATTTGTCTGGTTACCTATATCTTGTTAGAGGTTAACATTGTAACAGATAAAGAAAAGGAGTACTTGTGGCACCTTAGGGACTAACAAATTTATTTGGCATAAGCTTTGCGTGAGCTACAGCTCACTTAATCTGATGAATTCTGTGGAAAATACAGTGGGGAGGTTTATACACACAGAGAACATGAAACAATGGGTGTTACAATACACACTGTAAGGAGAGTGATCACTTAAGATGAGCTATTACCAGCAGGAGAGCAGAGGGGGAAAGAAAACCTTTTGTAGTGATAATCAAGGTGGGCCATTTCCAAGACAAGACATTTGAGGACAAGAACGTCTGAGGAATGGTGGGGGGGGGGGAATAAACATGGAGAAATAGTTTTACTTTGTGTCCTTCCCCCCCTGCTGCTGGTGATGGCTTATCTTAAGTGATCACTCTTCTTACAGTGTGTATGATAAACCCATTGTTTCATGTTCTCTGTGTGTGTATATAAATCTCTCCTCTGTTTTTTCCACCAAATGCATCCGATGAAGTGAGCTGTAGCTCACGAAAGCTTATGCTCTAATAAATTTTAGTCTCTAAGGTGCCACAAGTACTCCTTTTCTTTTTGCGAATACAGACTAACACGGCTGCTACTCTGAAACCTTACTTTGTGTAATGACCCATCCACTCCCAGTCTCTATTCAAGCCTAAGTTAATTAATTCCAATTCAGCAGTCTCTCCTTGGAGTCAACGATACAATTAACTTAGGCTTGAATAGAGACTGGGAGTGGATGGGTCATTACACAAAGTAAAGCTATTTCCCCCATGTTTATTCCCCCCCCCCCGCACTGTTCCTCAGATGTTGTTGTCAACTGCTGAAATGGCCCACCTTGATTATCACTACAAAAGATTGTCTTCCCCCCCCACCCCCGCTCTCCTGCTGGTAATAGCTCATCTTAAGTGATCACTCTCCTTACAGTGTGTATGGTAACACCCATTGTTTCATGTTCTCTGTGCATATAAATCTCCCCACTGTATTTTCCACTGAATGCATCCGATTAAATGAGCTGTAGCTCACAAAATCTTAAACTCAAATAAATTTTAGTCTCTAAGGTGCCACAAGTACTCCTTTTCTTTTTGCGAATACAGACTAATACAGCTGCTACTCTGAAACCTGTCATTGTAACAGATGGTTCCTGTTTGTTACTGTATTCTATTGATTCAGAGATTAAAAGGGAATATTATCATTTAGAAGAAACTTGGGTGTAATCTATTTCTCTTTGAAATTTGTAGTGAACTGCTTATGGATGCTTATGCTGATGAATGCAATTATCTCTGTGTACATCAGAAATAGGAGGCTTTACTTCAAAGCCACAATGCTTCACCCAAGGAATGCCTGCTGGCAAGAGGCTATCAATAGCCTGCCAGATTTAGATTTCATGTTTCCATTCTGAGTAGAATCATAGAATATCAGGGTTGGAAGGGACCTCAGGAGATCATCTAGTCCAACCCCCTGCTCAAAGCAGGACCAATCCCCAATTTTTGCCCCAAATGGCCCCCTCAGGGATTGAACTCACAACCCTGGGTTTAGCAAGCTAATGCTCAAACCACTGTATCTATAAGAATTCTAAGGCCTCAATCCTATATCTCAGATCTGCTTAAGCTTGGTCAGGAGAAGTCTGAGTCGCAAGACTGAGGTCTCCAGCTCCAGTCTAGATTACCCTGCCAATTCTCATGGAAGAACTTGAACTCTATATATGGACCGCCTATTTGGACTATAACCTGATGAACTGATTCTGGAAAAAGAAAAGGAGTACTTGTGGCACCTTAGAGACTAACAAATTTATTAGAGCATAAGCTTTCGTGAGCTACACCTCACTTCATTGGAATACAGACTAACACGGCTGCTACTCTGAAACCTGTGATTCTGGAAAGAACCTCTTGCAACTCAGCAGCTCACCATCCTTATTATGAAACTGACATAACTTTATTCATATCTGTATGTATAATCTTTTAATCACAATACTCTTTTCTTTTTAATCTTAGTTTAGTTAATAAGAATTGGCTGTAAGCATGTATATGGATAAGATCTGAAACATTCATTGACCTAGTGGGTAATGTGTCCAATCCCTTGGGATTGGTAGAACTTTTTATATATGATGGACAAGATTTTCAGTAATCCTCATCATATTTGACTTGGCTTTGTGGGTGGGAGCCCAAGGCTGGATTGCTTTAAAGGGAACTGTATTTCTGGCTTTGGGGTAACCAGAGATGTATTGTAGAAGCTGTTTTGTTGCTGCCTTAATGAATCTAATTATTAGAATAACTATCAGTTTTGGGCATCGTCTGCCCCATTCTTTGCAGTTTGACTTGACTGAGCATTCTCAGTGTGGGGCCCCCACCCCAGGCACCAGCAGTCACAGCAAACATACATAGTTTAAAGTTACATACGTCTGCTTTGTATCTCTTCAATCTTCTCTCATGAAGTTGGGGAACAAGTTGCAGCAAAGGATGCAGGACAGACGACTGAGAGGACATGAACACAGACACATGAGCAACAATGAAATCCTGGTCTTGTGATGCAAAGAATGTCTCTTACTATACTACTGGATTATGGACAAAACATGCAAAACAAAGGACTGAAGATGTTAACTGATAACTTTGTGGGTACTCTGAATTTATACCTGAAAGATACAGTATGGAATACATACCCCTCCTAGAGCACTGAAGTGAATCTCCTCTACTGTGTTCGTTATAGGTTACTCTGTATATTGTTTTGTTAGGGGCAAGTCCCAATTCTGACTTCAATCAGCCTTTGTGAGTGCACTGCTAGCTCTGATTTTAATATAGTGAACTGTGCAGAGAACATTTTTGGGAAGCTTTCATTCTCCGTTTCTGATTACTACTGTTTCTAATCTGCTATTGTAATAGCTTCAAATTTCCTGGCACTCAAGGTTAATTTTTGCTTTAAAATAGTTTGAATTACAGAAATAAAAGTGGTGTTCTATTAAAGTAATTTCTAGTAGTGTTTCTGCCAGGATAGATATGTATTTGAAGTAAAATCGGCAGGTCGTCCTATTAGTTTCAGGAAAGACAAACTAAGGCCCAGAGTCTGCAAGTCACGTGCTCAGGCACACTGATGTGCTTGCACTGAACCCTGTCTAACTCAGTGGGGCCCCATGCAGGGAATCAAAGGATCAAGGCTTGAGAGATCAAAGCCTCAATATGAATTATTACATAAGGAGTAACATGTTCCGAGAAATAAATCTAAGACCAAACTGATCCCCTTGTTTAAACAAGGGGAACAGGGTTCCACAACATAGAAAAACAGTGCATATCTGATTACTTTTATACAAAGTGCAAAAGAGGTCATTTGTTACAATAGTAACTTAATCAGTTACAGCAGAGTTAATAAGCAAAACGACAGTCATTTTCCTACATTTGTAGGGTACAGAAACAGAGCAGGTGCTTAAAGAAAATAGCATTTCATGCAGTAGAAAAAGTGTCAAACCTAAACATGAGCAAATAAAGTCCCAAAGCAGCTAGCAAAGTGCTATCACTAAACTAAGCTGTATTGGGTCTATGGATGATAAACCAGGAAACGTATTGCCTATAGCTTTAACACTTTCACTGGAGGGTTAGAAAATAACTTGTACTGTGTTCTAGCAGTATAATCTAGATGATGCAGCGTATTCCCAGTGGAAACATATAGAGCAAGACAACAGTGACTATAAACATGACAGAATGATTACCAAAAAGTGAAAAGTCTGAATATTACACTCAAAATGCAGTGGTGCACAATGAAAGAGCATGGTTGCACATAGAAAACAAATATCTTATGTCTGCACTTTAAAAGCAAGAGCTGATCAAAATGTAGTCTGAGTGATGAGAAATTTTTAAACATCAAACATTAGGATATTTGATTCTATTTTTTTGTTTACTGTGAAATCCAAAAATCTTAGTCAAAATAAAAGATTCTAAAATGCTTCGATATATTTAACAGTTTTCAACATTTAAGATCACCCCCTCAATTAGTATAAATCAGCATAGCTCCATTGACTTTGGTGGAACACCACCAGTCAATGCTAGCTGAGGATCAGGCACATGAGATCTTAATTTCAACATCTAATTATATTAGATATGCTGTTTATAAAATACCAGAAATGAACATGGTTTTATTTTTTCTAGGATAAACAAGTGTCTTGTGGCCCCCTTCCTAGATTTTGAAGTTACAATGTTCAGACAGGCACCATTCCCTGGATATTCCTTTATTTTGTTTAAATGTACAGTATTAAGGATATTATGTCTTAAAAAAAACCTCCAAATTATTAACTTGATCTCCAGCTGGAGAGACTACCAAGACTACTGCTAAAGGAATACTGCCTTGTTTTTAAGTACAAGCACACATGTACTCACAAAGAGGGGTGGCAAAACTTACCATGCTGTCTGAATTGCCCGAGTCATGAGTCTTAGAATAATGAAATAAGAACTGTTCAGAAAAAATTAAAAGTGGGATTTTACTACAAGACAGGTTAATGGTTATGGTTTTCTTGACAATATAAGTGTGACCAAAAATATGTACAACCATCTTACCCTTTTGGTGTTGTCT
Organism: Dermochelys coriacea; assembly: GCF_009764565.3. Taxonomy (NCBI): domain Eukaryota; kingdom Metazoa; phylum Chordata; order Testudines; family Dermochelyidae; genus Dermochelys; species Dermochelys coriacea. The sequence continues at coordinate 91,465,020 of NC_050071.1, read as the reverse complement.
TTTTCCTCTAAACCCTGTGGGAACAATAATTGGTATATATGCTTTAATTTCTAAAACAAGCCAAGGTCAGTTTTAGTAACATTAAATATCTTGGTTCTTTCTTGGAACATTTTACTCTTCTGATAATTTGACAATCCAAGAAATATAATGTGGTTAACTGCTGCTTTCAAAAACTGTATTGTATACTGATTGCTTTCCACCAGAAAACTTGACTAAATAAATCCTTTTTTAGTCATTAAATACATTTCTTTACAATCATTAACATGCTACTACTGGGTCACTTTCTTCTTTCCACTATTCAGAATAGGAGAACTTTATTGCTTTAACACTAATAGACTTAAAGGAGTTCATGTTTTAATGATTCAGCAAGGTATGAGGCCCCATTCTCCAGTAAAAGTAAAGTACCAATGTGGGGAGGACAGGAGACTCCCCTCCCAGGTAACTTAAGGAAACTAGTTAATTCCTAAACAACAAGCTACAAAAACGCCATAGACTGTATATTCCAAATGGAGAGAGATTGTTTTCCAAACATAGGGCTTGGTCCAAAGCTAATCAAATGGTCCAAAGCTAATCAGTCTTTCAGATGGATTCAGTGGACTTTGGATGAGGTCCATAAGGCATTGCAGAGTGAAGGAGATATGGATTTATACTATTGCTCCAGGACCTGAGCACCATCATAACTACACAACATGGAGCTGGAGGCTGTGGCAAGCTAGTATCCACGGTTATCCAAGGACTGCCCCGCTCAGAAAGCTGGGGATAATTACTGTTTGCATAGATCCTCAATTTATTCTAAAGTTTCTAGCAGCTAGTATACTGAAAATCATGCTTCAGAAATGTAAAATAGTTTTAAATTTGCACTACCTGAGGTTTCTGTAGAAATCCCATGACCATAAAGCAAAGTTCTTCCAGTGCACTAGATGCCTATTGAAAAGAAAACGTGAACTCAGACACCAGATTGCTTATTTAATGGCACTTGAAAAACAATAAATTAAAATAATATTGCTCTAACTAGTCTCACCTCAGGGTGAGGGTCTATGATGGACAGATAAGCAGAACATGCACCATTGATCTGTAAAAATTGAGATGTTACATCTTAGAAAGTCAGACAGAACAGTGAACAGACAAAATATATACATTTTCAAATAACGGTCGGTGCAGCAAAAGGTATGACAGGATTATCAAAATAGGTGGTTTGTATATGCTTTGCGTGCACTCTGAGGCACAAAGCTGGATTATTTTCTCTCTTTCACCCATGTTCCCTGCATGTAAATATATTTTTATTCAAGTAAAAACCTTGACTGAACAACTAAGATTTGCACATGCCCAATGTCAGTAACCACATGGTCATATTTCTGTACCCTTCATCCTTCCTCACTTCCTCCCACTTCCTACCGTCTGTCACCTTCACTGACGGTTTTATCTTAAAAGCTAATTGTAAACTCTTTGGGCAGGGGTTGTGAGATCTCTTCTGAAGCAGCTGGAACATTTTGGGATTCCAGACTCTAAATAAAATAATGCCATGCAGGAGGTACATAGGCCATGGGTCCCCAAAGAGTGCGCTTGAGACTGAATTTCAGCTTTCCTACAGATTTACAGGGCTGGCCTTACAATGAAGCAAACTGAGGTGGCCGCCTCAGGTGCCAGACTGTGAGGGGGCACCACTAGGGCCCAGAGTGTAGAAAATTGTGTCTGTTGCTGGTGCATATGTATTCTCTCCGCTCTAGATGCGCAGAGATGGTGGAATGCTGTGCTGGAGGAAGGAGGGTACAAGAGACATAACAGGCAGGCAGGAGAAAGGGTAAGAGGGAATAACAAAAAGTAGCAGGAGCTGCAGGGAGAGATAGGAGGAGCCTCTTATGTACCTCTCTAGCACCCCCAGGAGCCTGGACTGATTAATCCCAGCTTCTCAGGCAGCTTCCTGTTTCCTGCTGCTTCCCTGAACCTACTTGAGGAGATCAGGTAGTCAACTGAAGTAGTAGGAGCCAGTTAGGCCCTTAAGATGCTTCCCTCACTCAGGCCCTGCTACCAGCCTGCTTATTTGTCCCCTTCAATTGAGTGTTGAGAGCCACTATAGCTGGCACAGAACAGGAGTCATGAGTGAAAGAAGAAAGCCCCTCTGAGGCAGCATTCAGAAAAAGAAAGCAAAGGAAGCTTTTCTATCTAAGCAGGAAGGAGCTCTCCTGAGATACTCAGACAAAAATGCTCACGGTGAGCCTTCCGGCCCCAGTGAGGATGTGAGTGGTGAGGAGATGCCTGATCTTCCAGTTAATCAGGGTGGAGGTGACCTGACAACTCCTGCAACATCCATATCTCCATCTGAAATGGATGTAACCATGCACATTCCTGAAAAAAAGCGTAGATCAGAGAAGAGTGTGGTGGAGGCGCAAGAAACAGCTGCTGCTGAGGTTAGTTCCTTAAGTCTAGATGATCCAGGACTGAGGACCCACTTGAACAGTAGCCAAAGGGACTTCCTTGTATTGCCTGGGCCACAACAAGTGAAAAACTTCATGTTCCCCAAAGACAATGAAAATAGAAGTTTCCATCCAACACATTACTGGCGTGAAATCCCCAATGGCGACAAAATGGAGAGGCCATGGCTTGTGTACTCAAAAACCCAGAATGCTGCATACTGTTTTTGTTGCAAAGTCTGCCAGTCTAATGTTCCAGCCACATTGGGTTCTACAGGAACAAAGGACTGGAAAAATCTGGCTAGAAATCTGGCATGCCATGAGAAAGCAGCAAATCACCAGAGAGCATTCCACAGGTGGAAAGAGCTTGAGATGAGACTAAGGTTAAAGGCCACCAGAGATGATCAGCATCAAGAGAAGATTGCATCAGAGTCTCTTTACTGGCAAAGTGTTCTGAAAAGGCTCATTGCCATTGTGAGAATGCTTTCTACCCAAAACCTAGCATTGTGAGGCACTTCAGATCAGCTGTATGTGCCAAACAATGGAAACTTCCTTAAAATTGTGGAGCTGATGGCTGAGTTTGATGCTGTACTCCAGGAGCATCTAAGAAGAGTCACCACCCAAGACATGTACACACATGACTACCTTGGAAAAACAATTCAAAATGAGATCATACTGTTACTGGCAACAAAAGTCAAAGAAGAAAAGGAGTACTTGTGGCACCTTAGAGACTAACAAAGCTTATGCTCAAATAAATTTGTTAGTCTCTAAGGTGCCACAAGTACTCCTTTTCTTTTTGCGAATACAGACTAACACAGCTGCTACTCTGAAAAAAGTCAAAGAGAAGATTGTCGCAGATCTGAAGTCAGCAAGATATTACTCTGTTATTCTGGAATGCACACCTGACATCAGCCATATGGAACAAATTACTTTAATGGCGCATTTTGTAACAACCACAGAACCTAGTGAAAATGTCCCTGCAATGGTGACTGTCAAAGCATTTTCTACAATTTATTGGCATTGATACTACTGCTTCTTAAAAAGCTGGAAGATATGGGAATTGAGATAGCTGACATGAGAGGTCAGGGCTACAATAATGATGCCAACATGAGAGGAAAGAAGAGAGGAGTGCAGACACAGATTCGAGAGTTAAACCCTCGAGCTTTTTTTGTCCCATGCAGTTCTCTTTCATTGAACTTGGTGGTCAGTGATGCAGCATCAGCTTCTAGTGAGGCTGCGGAATTTTTTAATGTAATTCAAAGCATCTATGTATTTTTCTCATCAGTGGCAAATTTTGAAGCAACATCTGGGAACATCCTCTCTGACACTGAAATCACTGAGTGCCACATGATGGGAAAGTTGAGTGGAGGCGATAAAGCCTATCAAACACCAAATTGGGAAGATAGATGATGCCATAGTTGCCATTATGGAAGATAATGCTATGACAGAAACTGTTCATGGGAGAACAGTGGCAGAGGGAAATGGAATACCCAGAAATATACATCACTTCAAATTTCTGTGTGGCTTAGTGTTGTGGCATGACATACTGTTTGAAATAAATGTTGTAAGCAAGAGACTCCAAGTTTTTGACCTTGATATATCTAGAGGAATGGAACAACTGGACAAAGCAAAGTCATAGCTACAGTCTTACCAGTCAGATGAGGGATTTCAAAATGTTCTGAAGAGTGCACAAAAGTTGGCAGAGGAACTTCACACTGAAGCTATTTTCCCACCCATTCAAGAATACAAGAGTCATCGAAGAAGATGACATTTTGATTACGAGACCTGGGATAACCCCATAAGAGACCCCAAACAACAATTCAAAGTTGAATTCTTTAACCAGATGCTAGATTGTGCAATAAAGTCAGCTGAAGAACGTTTCATGCAGCTTAAGGAACACAGCGGTGTATCTGGGATGTTGTATGATATTCCAAAACTCCTCACTATACCTGAAGAAGACCTACACCAGCCGTGCAGGGCACTAGAGACAGTGTTGACAAATGATGACATGCATGATATTGATGAGAGTGATTTAGGTGGTGAACTGAAAGCCCTTTCAAGATATATTCCAGAACAGCCTTTGGAATTGATCCTGCTGAAATGTATGTGCACAAATAAGATGACCACCCTCTTTCCAAATGCTTTTATTGCTCTGCGCATACTTCTAACACTTTCTGTAACATTTGCCAGTGGAGAATGCAGCTTCTCAAAGCTGAAGTTAATAAAAACACTTCTACGCTCCACAATGACACAGGAGAGGCTGGTCGGCCTTGCAACCATCTCAATAGAGCATGAGATGGCCCAGACTGTGGACCTTCAACAGGAAGCAGTTCAAATCTTTGCAACCAAGAAGGCACGGAAAGCCTTTGATTATTCAAACAGATAGAAATGTCAGTATTTACTATGCAGACAAGAAAAGTTATATTTGCTGTTCAGGCATTTGAAAGTTAGGTGTTACTTAAAATTTCGGAACAAGGCATTTTAAGTTGTTAGTTCTCCTTCATTGGGGTAGGTAGCAGAGCAGTACCATGAGAGGAGTAGAACAGGAAGAAGGCATAATTGAGACCTTTCAAAGTTTTGGCCCAAGCAAGGGGACATGGGGCGTCATTTGAGCTCTCCAACTCAGATGCCAAAATGTTGTGGGCCGGCCCTGGGGATTTATAATATGTATATCTCACTGGACCTGTGGGGTGTATATGCCACCTGTTCTGTGAGACACTAAGGACCCTCAACACCTCACAGGGTTGGTTTAAAGGGGATGCTATATATATTAAAAATTTCATTGCCAATGAGAGATATATTCCAAGAAAGTTGAACTCAGACCCAAGGACACTGCTGGAGGTGTGACTGATTGTGGACTGTGGACCACCTACATAACATACAACACCAGTGACAGGAATAGACACTTATTGATCAGTTCTCTAGTAATCCAGGAGAGAGTGAAGAAAGGGAAATAGGGGACTCAAAGGCATATGAATTCAAGTAATTAATATTTTCAGTGAAGAAAGTTCAAGAGTACAGTATACTCCTATTTATCCAAATGGCCTAGGGCACATCCAAAACTTTCAGATAACCAGTGTGACAAAGTTCCTGCTCTACCTTGGTGGGTCTTGCGCTTATTGGCGCATTTGTTCGCCTTGGAGCTTCAACGCAGCCGCCAGCTTGGCCGTTTTTCTGAATTCACAGTCCAGGTCGACTCCTCCTGTGTCTGACCAGGAGTTGGGAGGTTTGAGGGGAACCCGGACCCACCCTCTACTCCGGGTTCCAGCCCAGGACCCTGTGGAATACAGCTGTCTAGACTGCCTCCTGGAACAGCTGTGCAACAGCTACAACTCCCTGGGCTACTTCCCCATGGCCTCCTCCCAACACCTTCTTTATCCTCACCATAGGACCTTCCTCCTGGTACACCTCAGTCCTCCAATAGTCTGCGTTCTCACTCTAAGCTCCTAGTGCCTCTTGCTTCCAGTTCCTCACACACACACCACAAACTGAAGTGAGCTCCTTTTTAAAACCCAGGTGCCCTGATTAGCCTGCCTTAATTGATTCTAGCAGCTTCTTGATTGGCTGCAGGTGTTCTAATCAGCCTGTCTTAATTGTCTCCAGAATGTTCCTGATTGTTCTGGAACCTTCCCTGTTACCTTACCCAGGGAAAAGGGACCTACTTAGCCTGGAGCTAATATATCTACCTTCGATTACTCTCCTATAGCCATCTGGCCCAATCCTGTCACACCAGGTACTTGGATAAATTATGGAAGTGCTATTCTGAGCTGCAGTTTTGCTGATATAATCATATGGGGAATGAAGGGAGTAATGCTGCTGTTTGCTTAATACTTCTGCTTTAGATCCAGCACAAATCTTTTTCTTTTTGACATGGTCCTGCCAATATGCTGTTGCTGGTGAAATAGGATTACATTTCAGTAACTGCAGGTAACTGCTCAGAACCACTATACAAATATAAAGCTGTTGATTAGCACTAAGTGATTAGATAAAGCAGGTGATTAATATAGGGCAACATGGGGGACAGAATGTGGCTTCAGATAACTAGGATTTTCAGATAAAAGGAATTCAGATAACTGGAATTATACTGTATTTTATAATGAAAAAGGAAGGGTTACCAAAGCCCAGAATGAAGGACCAGAATATACTACTATAGGGAAATTTAAAAAAAAGAAAAGAAAAAAAAAGAGGAGGTTTAACTTCCCATTACAGTGTAAAATTTGTGTAACTTGCAATGTACAGTAGCATGTCATACATATTTTCCATAAAATATCCCGTATTTTTAGTCAAGATGACAAATACCTTTTGCAATCACTCTCTCAATCATGCATTATGTTCCAGGGAAGTGGTTTTCAAAAAAGACTGGACAATACAATAAATCCTATAATAAATATCAGAGATAAAGAACTCCAAACACTACTACTTGGCAAGCACAAGTTACAAAAGAAGATACAAATAATGTTGGTTCAGGTGTCTTAAGAGCTTTTCTGCTCAGAAATTAATCATATGAAAAAAACATTAGGAGAGATTGAGGGAAGACTAGTAGCTCACCAGACTCCCTCTCCAAATAGCCTTTAATGTTAAAATGTCTCCCCGACCCCTCTTTTGCTGAATCTCCGTGTCTCTGGGAATACTAACAGATTATTAAATTTTACTATTGTGGGCCTAGTGTTGAAAATGTATAGGTGTAAAGCAGAAGTGGATAAAATAGACTAATTCAAAAATCATATTTTGGGATCCCAGGCTTGAGCCTGATTCCCACCCAGGACAATACCTTCCTGCTGCTGGAGGTCTCTGTTAGAGGGTTATTGTAATTCATGAACACTAAGCAAGATAAGAGGTAGGCCATCTTGGCCTCAGTGGAGAGCAACACTGAGAATCTGTCAGCCAAAATCTACTTTTAAATGGTTGAGTTGAGAAGAATCTCTAGACTCAGAGACTGCTAAAAATCAAGAACTCACATTAAAAAAACACCCATAATTTTTATTTTTACAGATTTATCTCCTCAATACCTTTCTCCTCTTTTCTACATCAGAGGGGTGTTATGATGATTAAAAATTGTGAAGTACTTAGATACTGTAGTAATGTAGAATATATAGGTGTGTGTGTGAGAGAGAGAGAAAGAGACAGACAGTACAAGTGCATTAAATTCCCCAGCAACTATGGTGTGAGATTCTGGCTCATGTAGACATACTAAGCTAACTTTAAACTAGCTATCTTGGGTTCTGGAGTAGCAAAACTTCAGCAGCACATGCTTCAGCATAGGCTAACCATGCAAGTAATTACCTAGGATTCAGGGTGGGCGTATATAGACCATACTGAGGTATGTGCTGCCCCAGCTTCGCTGCTTGGTACTAAAGCGATCTAGATTAAAGCTGGTTTGAATACATCTCTATGAGCTTCACTCACACCCCATTACTGCAGTTAAGACCAGGAACGGCTCTAGCAATTTTGCCACCACAAGCAGTCGCTGCCGAATTGCCGCCGCGGGACACGGACTGCCGCCCCATTCTAATTGCCGCCCCAAGCACCTGCTTGGAAAGCTGGTGCTTGGAGCTGGTCCTGGTTAAGACATAGCCTAAGAGTAAGACCTGACAAGTATTCTGTTATTCTGGGGATGCTATCTCTCAAGTGATCTGTTAGTAAGAATTAAAAGGAACCAAATGGAATTGCTCATTCTCATAATCTAGACAACTACCGTGATTTGGAGGATCCTACTACCAGGAGATGGCTTCAGAGTAGCAGCCGTGTTAGTCTGTATTCGCAAAAAGAAAAGGAGTACCGGTGGCACCTTAGAGACTAACAAATTTATTAGAGCATAAGCTTTCGTGAGCTACCGTTCACTTCATCGGATGCATCCGATGAAGTGAGCTGTAGCTCACGAAAGCTTATGCTCTAATAAATTTGTTAGTCTCTAAGGTGCCACCGGTACTCCTTTTCTTTTTTCAGGAGATGGCTGTATCTCTTTTATTAGTTTGCAGTCTTGCCATATATAATCCAATCCCACATTAATTTTGCTGTAAAACACAAAGTTTTTGTAATTGATTGTTATATCATTTTATACAAATTTAATTGTATTATGGACTGATCCTGCATCCACTGAGATCAATGGGAATTTTGCCTTTGTCTTCAATGAGAGCAGAAGCAAGCCTTTTGTTATAACATGTCTAATTGCAGGTATGTATAAAACAATGTCTTCTAAGTTTCTGATTTTTCATCTAAACACCTAAGTGGTTTGGGGCCCATTTTCCTGAAAGATTGTCCATCAATTCATATGATCAATATCACAATGGGTGTAATTGGTGCGGGTGTTTGCACTAATACTCCTAAGTTTAAAAGGGAGCAGAGGCTAGCAGCAAGGCATTCCCTGGGAGGGGTCTTTGACTTAGGAACTTTCTCTATCCCTACGCCCTTGGTCCGCCAGAGCCCAGATTTGTTAACTTTCTAAGAAAAATTGTGCATTACTTTTTAGGTTTAAGCTTGCAAGAAAGTATATGGCTGCTGTTGTTTTATTAGTACTGTGTGCACATCCTTTTAGAAGAAATGTCTTGAACTTTTAATAGTAAGTTTACTGCGCATATATAAGGATTTTATAAAATATGCATATATATATATATATATATTTTATATATAATATAAAATGCATCCTCTTCCTATGATCAGTCTCCTGATTTCTAACTGCATAAGGATGTGACAGATGTGAGTGTATGCACAACCTGAGATAAAGCCCTTCTAAGTGTTATATGTCAATGCTTTGGCCATATCATAAGGCAGAGAACAATGCTCTCAGGCCACCTAACACACATGTAATATTGTAATCAAAATACTTGTACATAAATCAAAAAACTCAGAACTGAGAATACAAGATGCTATAACATCAGTCAGCACCCAAAATGTTAAAATATATAATTGAAGCAGTACATAATCCAATATCAAGTGAACCAAAATGTTAGGATGTGATTCAGTGTTTTAGTACTGTATACTGTACCTCTGAAGTAATAGCTTTTGCTGTAACAATCACTACATTGTATGTATTCTACATTATTATACATATTTTCTCTGTGGCCCATAAATATGCCTAATCATTGCCAGTTAAATGAAAGGTTTCAGAGTAGCAGCTGTGTTAGTCTGTATTCGCAAAAAGAAAAGGAGTACTTGTGGCACCTTAGAGACTAACAAATTTATTTGAGCATAAACTTTCGTGAGCTTATGCTCAAATAAATTTGTTAGTCTCTAAGGTGCCACAAGTACTCCTTTTCTTTTAGTTAAATGAAAGCTTGCCTTCCACTGCCAAGTCTAGCTCTGCTCGAGCCAACACAATTTCCTCCTTGCTCTAACAACTTCCCAACTCCCAGCCTAATGATCATTTGGGTTAAGACAAAATATTTAGTATTCAGCAATCTGAAAAAAGTGGTTGCCTCCCATCCCCAAAATCAATATAGAAGGGTACAATCTATATAGGAGAGGTATAAAGAGACGGGGAAAGGACTCCACCAGTATGTCAGAAATATTTTCAGCGTAAGATGGGTACATGTGTGAGCAGTAGGAAGAACCTTTTCAATGCACTCCAATCTGAATCTACTTTGCTTATGATCAGAGATGACTTGATTAGTTCTTGTACTTCAGTGTTTCCTTCTTTGGGGGGAAGCCTGTGCAAAGGATGTGGAATGCCAAAAAATAAGTCTCTATGATTGAGGATGTGAGGAAACGACCGCAGCTCTCAAACTCCAGCCATGTAGCAGGGATCATATGGAGTATATGGCCCCGTATGAGGATGGGCTCTATGATAACGCATCAGTGGTGTTCTGATCTTTTATACCCGCCCCTTATACAATAAATTAGCAAGAATCATCCACAACTGTCAAACTGTAGCAGATTATTAAAACACATGGTTGATCCAACACTTGAAGATATTGCTACTTACTTCATTCCACAGCTGCAAATCTTGTTCTGCCTGTAGTTCTTGAGATGGCACTGGTACACCTGGAAACAGAAAGAGTGGATATCATAGAACAAAGACTATAATTATTCTATTTGTAATGATTTTTCTCATATATATATATATATATATATAGTATCTCATATATATATATATAGTTTTATATAGTATGCCAAGTAGTCTGATGAAGTTGCTTTCTTCATTGGAGCAGAGAGTTTATTTTGCCATTCACAATACAGCTTCAGAATAACTTCCTTGAAGAAAATGGAGTTACACAAAGGTGGAAGGTGGCCCAATACATTTTAGCTATTCTAGGTCAGATTTCACATTATTTACACTGCTTATACTATACTTATACTATACTTATACTTAACTAACAGCAGATTTTGACCCTCCATATGTAAAAGTTGTGGAAGTTACTCTATTTCCGTCAACATTCATGCTGATGTAACTCTGTGTTCAGCTGTAAGCAGGCTGGAAACATTGTCTCGCAGTCCCAGACAACTAAAATCCCAGTCTAAAAAAACCATTCCAGTTCCTCCAAATCTATCGAGTCCCATAGCTCTCCAAGAGCTTATCTCACTCTCACTATTTTCATTCTTTGATGAATGTACTAACTATAGCTCTGACTTGTTAATTTATTGTATATTAGACTAAACATATGTAATATTTTACACGTGAAATATTTTATGTGTATTTTGTTGAGTGGTACAGATAGCATTTGATTTTTTTACTTTTTGAAGGTGGCATTTTTGACAAGATAAAAAATGTCGTGTATCAGCTTTGTATTCTCTCTCTTTTGGGTCTATGCTATGTGGAAATGCTAAGATTGTTGTAAGATAATAAATGTCTGTTAATTATTAATTTATGTGACACTGGAAAGCTGGAGCCAAGTTTGTGTTTTGCCTTACAATTTACAGTTTGTTGGTGTATGCATTGAGGGTAATATTGTTGAATTGAAAAGGAGTTTCTCAAAGACCATATTAGTGTGTTGGGATGAGGGAGTATTATGATGGTGATGGGCAAATGCCTGGAGTTTAGTTTTGAGTTGGGTGTGAATGTTGCCTTATGACTAGAGCTGGTTGGAAATTTCCATCAAAATGGTTTTTCATTGGAAAATGGAAATTTGTCAAAAGAAAAACATCACGCAGGAAAGGGTCAGTTCAGCTGAAACTTTTGTTGGGAAGGTTTCTCAGGTCCAGGATGAAATTTTTGATCTTAACTGCAAGAGGAGAGGAGAATGAGCAACAGCCTAGTGGTTGCGGCACTGACCTGGGTAAGTTCAATTCCCTGCACCAAATCAGACAGAACTTAATTGAACCTTGGCTTCCCAGGCAAGTGTCTCAACTACCTGGCTAGTCTGGGGTGGGTCTCTCTCAGTTTCTCCTGTTGAAGCTGTTCCATTTTGTACAACTAGTTAAATATTAATTCAGCATGACTGACGCACTCCCCTCCAAATCAAGCAGCACAGAGATCTGAATATGCGTACCCCCACATCCCAGGTGAGTGCTCTAAATCACTCAGCTATTGGTTATTCGTCTCTCACACATGCCGTTTTCATAAAAACTTCAAAAGGGTCTCAGTTTCATCCCAATATGGAACAGGAAAATTTTTGAAATCTCAAACATTTTGGCAGGATAGGAAGCCATGTCCTGCCAGCCCTATTTACACCTTCCTTGCCGCTCAGTGTTTATGTTAGTGGCAGGAAATACACTGTAGCAACCTTAACTACAAATTAATGAATATTTTTGTGTTAAAATTCCCTAGTTTTCTTTTATGTTTTTAATTAATGTATCCAAACTTGGGTGATAGCTGGGACTGGAGAAAGGACCTATTTGGAAAGTAAAGCTGGGGAGCAGATAATAATCTTTGCCGATGAGCAAGAGAAAACTTTCACTGACGCTCCAGCTGCTTCTGTATAGTTCTCAAAGCTTTTAACATTAAGCAACAGGAGCCTGGTAGCATGAAAAGCTTTGCGCACCAGACAGGAAAGCTTGAGTATTGGTTAGAGTTTTCTCTGCCAGCAGTATAAACTTTTGAACAGAGAAAGTAATATTGTTTCACCAGCTCTGCAGTTTCCTTCTCCCTCCCCCTGGCCAGCTCTTTTCCCAAGACTTTACGATATATCTACACTATAAGCGCTACAGTGACACAGCTGCAGTTATGCCACTATAGCATAGACACTTACCAGGGCAACAGAAGGATTTTTTCCAATTGCTATAGTAAATCCATCCCCTCGAGAGGCAGTAGCTATGTTGACAGAAGAATTCTTCCATTAATCTAGCAGTTTCTACAACCAGGGCTCAGCTTGACTTAATTACATCTCTCAGGGTGTGCATTTTTTCACTCCCTTGAGTGACATAGCTAAGCTGACCTTCCTCCGACTCTATCCCCTGCTTTAAGATCTAGACAGGCACTGTCTGCCCTACAGCCACCATCACTGCCCCCTCCACTGCCTCATCCAGTGTTCATCTTGTAACCTAGATGGACTTCATTGATATAAATTGTATACAATTTTGCCATATAGGGATGAAATATCCATGTATAGAAACAACATGTCGAAAAATTAAGCACTTAAACCCTGATTCAGGAAGGCATTCCTATTGAATTGCCTCATAAAGGCCACTTATGAGGCAATCCAATGACCAGGCTAACTTCGTCCACTACATATTCAGTCTCTCTTCTTTCTGTTCTGCCATTTTCCTTGCTAAACTTTACTTCTCCAACTTAAGTCAATCTCACACCCAATCTCAGCTACCTTTTTGCCATCTTTGACTCACTCCTCAAACCCTCCCCTTTTCCTGACTCCACTTTTCTCTCTGCACAAGATCTCACTGATTTCTCTCAAGAGTAATTTGACAAAATAACACATGACTTCCCCTTCCACTCTTACAACTTGTCTTCTTCTCCCATGTCACAGGAGCAGAAGTTTCCCATCTGCCCTCTTTCAGTAACCCATCTGTTTGTCCCAGTGCTTCCATCCTATCCCATTTCCTGATCTCCCTTGTGCCCTCTCTCATATCCTCCCTTACTCTTCTGCTTAATTTCTCACTCTCCTCTGGCTTGCTCCCCACAAAAATATATGCTTTAATCTCCCCCTTCCTAAAAAAACCTCACCCTTGACCCCATTTGCCTCTTCAACTACCACCCCATCATCCTTTCACGTCTAAGCTCATTGATGGCACTGTATACAACTGCTTTCTGGAGTTCCTCTCCTTCAGTTCCATCCTAGACCCTGAAACCGCTCTTCCAAAAGTCACTAATGACCTTTTCGTAGCCAAAGCTCAGAATCGATACTCCATCCTCATCCTCCGTGACCTCTCAGCTTTCAATATTTCTCTTCTTGAAATCTTTTCCCCCGTTGGCTACTCTGATTCTGCCTTCTGCAAGTTCTCTTGTTACCTCTCTAATCACTCCTTCAGCATGTCCTACAGAGGAGCCTCCTCATCTTCCCTCAAACTTTCTGTGAGAGTTCCACAGGACACAGTTCTTGCCCCCTTTTCTTCTTCTTCTACACCTTATCTCTAGGTAATCTCATCTGCAAACACAAATTCAACTTCCATCCCTATGCTGATGACTTACATATCTACTTCTGTACTCCAGACCTGTCTTCTTCTGTCCAGCAGAGGCACTGGAACAATTTGTATAGTGGGGGTGCTGAGAGCCACTGAACCAAACTGTTATCCATGTATATGATGGAAACCAGTTCAAACCAAGGGTTGCGGCTGCCCCCCTAGTTCCAGCACTTATGCTATCCAAACCAAAATCTTGACTGTCTCTCTGACATCTCCTCATGGATGTCAAGTTGTCAGGTCAAGCTCCGACATGGATAAAACATAACCCTTAGTCTTCCCCCAAGCCCCACCTGCTACCTCTTTTCTTGATCACTGTGGACAACACCAGCATCCTGCATGTCATTCTGATCCATAACCCAAGCGTCATGTTTGATTTGGACTTCTTTCTAAGTCCTCATATCCAGGTTATGTCTAAGTTTTGCAAACTTTCTGCATAACATCTCTTTCCTAACCATCCACACAGCTAAAACTCTCATCTAGGTTTTCAGTCTCTAGTTTCAATTACTTCTATCTGGCGTTGTCAGTCTTGCCCTGCTCATATTTGTTGAGAAAGCTGCTGCAAAGATCATTTTCCTAGCCTGTGTCACTTTGACCATCTCAACCCTTTCTTTGCATTCCTTCTTTATCACATCAAACATAAGCTACTCATCTTCACTTTAAAGGCACTATCCCCACTCTACCTATCATCTCTCATTCATTACTGAGCTGTCATTTCCAACTGAAATTGGCCCATCAACCACTTGTTACATTTTCAAACAAGTACCTTTGAACTTTCTCTGATGCTGCCCCTCGTGCTTGGAAGGTGCTCCACATAAATATCACACAACTATTATTCTCCTTCATAACCCTTTTTAAAACTCTCCTTTGCCATGATGCCTACAAAAACTTAACAGGCCACTGATGTGCTGAGACAACTGCCTGTCATGTTGAGCAATATGGTCTCATTGTTTCCTTGTATTCCCCTATTAGTCTGCATCCATCTGTTGTCTCTTATCCTATACTAAGATTGTAAACCCTTTTGCGCAGAAACAGCCTTTTTGTTCTCTGTTTGTACAGTGCCTAGAACATGGGCTCCTGGTCCATGACTGAGATCCTGGGCGCTATGGTAATACAAACAAATAATAAACAATAACAACAACAATAATAATAATAATAATAATTTTAACCATGAGTTTAAAGTAACAGCATTGCCAGCTCCCATAATTTTATTGTGGGTCTCCTGATATTTGGAGTTTTTCATAAAGGCACAGCTTCTGGAGGCATGTAATTAGGTAGGACATTCATTTTTTTGTTAAACGAAAGCTAAAATTAAATTTCTAGCCCTCATACTTGCTGAGAAAAGCTTGAAAAAATGACCCACGTGCACACTAAAGACTTAAAAACCAGAAAACCCCAATTCTGTTTTTTTTTAAAATCACATTTTTTTAAACTAATCTACTGATTTTGGGAGTCCTGATACACAATTTTTAAAAGCTTGGGATTTGAAATACTGAGTTAAGCACATGCTTAAATGCTTTCCCAAACTGGGGCCTTAGTTTACAACCATAAATATGTAGGTATATAGGTACAGTGGAGGATACTGAAGGGGTGGGAGTGTTTGGGATTAGAGAGCACTGGATGAGGGAGCAGCTTGCAAGAGGGTTTCTCAAAGCGTGCAGGAAGTCCAGGAGAGAACCTAGTGGTGCACAGATGGCAGGATGGCGGAATATCTTCTGCAGCCATTAGGAAGTTGGCAGAAGAGCAACATCATCCTGCAGACTCTCTAAAGTACAGGAGATCGAGAAGATATGCTCAGCCAGTGAAACAGTAAATTATTTAACAGGCTGAACTGTGAGAAAGTCCTTATCCTGTAAGAAATGCTTTCTCCATTAGCTACATCTCTAGCTCAGCTCCATTACTGCAGAGTAATGTCAAACAATATAGTTAACACTTTCGGTTTTTAGAGGACTGATTTTTAAAATAAGTCTATTTGGGAGATCTAATGACAAATGATGAATAAGAAGTATGAAATCCGAGTGTTATAAGCATCTTGTTATTATAAAGCTTAGAACTATGCTAAATTTTAAAAAGGAGAGATTTGTAAAGGTTCAGAATAACTAATTTAATATAATAATTGTATAGTAAATGTAATTAGGATCTGCTGAGCAGATACTGTAAGCCTGGGGATGATTAGTTTTTACAAAAAAACACCTAAGGATTTAAATCTTGCTTTAACTGAAAATACAACACAGCCTTAGCAATGGGAGGGGTCAGTGATACCTCCATAATACCACAAGTCAGATTTTACATCCATAAATGTAAAATAAGTAGTTAAAAGCAGCCAGCTCTAAATACTTTTCCTCTGCTCGGTATGTAGTGTATTTACCAGTCTCTTGAGACTTTCATTTGATTCTTGTCTACAATTATCCCGACCCTGGATCTAGTAATCCTGGTTAGCCTGAACCTGAACACTGCAGATAACCAGCCCCTTTGCCCGAGCCCCATGAGCCCAAGTTAGCTGGAATGGGCCAGCCATAGGTGTCTAATTGCTGTGTAGACAAATCCTTGGACTGTTCACATGAACAAGGATGGCAGGATTACAACATTGGCCCCTACAGTTACCAATCCTCGATTCAGGAATTAAGTCTGTGGTGGTTTGTTTGGTTTTTTAAGTAAATAATTTGTTGCTTACTAATATAAAGTCCAAACATATAAGGTTCTAAGCCTCTCCAGTGAGGAGTACAGAAACACCCAAAAAATCTAACTCTATTCCACTCCAATCTGAAATCATTGGGTTTTTAGGGTACTCGGTACTTTCCAGGGTGGGCCCGTCATTTCCAAAATAATAATAAATATATTTTAAATATGTTATTCAAAATCTCAATATATTAAGTAAAAGGATTCACATTTCAGTGTGTTAAGTTCTTCAAGTTGACATATACTGACTTTACAGTGTAAAAAAGATTAACTCTTTCAGCTATTTCACTAGTTTAGTAATATCAAATCAAGTCTATCAATATGAATAGAAATTGATTAACTTTATGGTTTAAATTTACTCAGACTCCAGAATTAAAATGTTATAGAACCTTTAGTTAAGAGAAAATGAAATGTTGCCTTCTTGAGTGTCTTGTGAAAATAACTACTGTAGTGACAAAATTGTATTGTATCGAATAATTAAAGGAATTTGATTTGGGGTGCACAAAAGATATTCTACAATTTGACTCATGATGTTTGTTGAGAATGTCTTTGTATAATTATCACATGTATAACACTTGCCTTCTTACAGTAGAGTAATATGGAGACAAAAAAGATGAAACACTAACAATATTGACAAGAAAAGGTACTTAAAGCCTTGCTTATTTTTATATTGGTATATTTAAAATGACTCCACATGCTGTACAAGACTATTTAAGAGTACTGTAGAATTTCATTTCACACACAGGATTCACAGAAATTTAAACATCTCTCTACACCATCTTAACAAGTTTATGTCTAATCAATGTCTAATGGCCCTAATGGCCACTGCATTATATATTTTGGTAATATGACTTATATTCATTTAAGGTCAAGGGGAATTTTGGCTGCACAAAGAACATAAGACTGTATCCTTTTTAGATTTAGAACATGATCCAACTGCCACTAAAATCAGTGGTGGTTTCCTTTGATTTTAATAGGAGCTGAATCTGATCTTTATTCATTAATCCAATATCTGATGATGTGTAACAATCAGTATGAATATATTTATTTTCACAAGTATGTTCTCTTAAATTAAAAGTAGGTACTATAGTTTTAAATCTGCACACAGTCTTCTTTAAGCAAAGGTTATTGGTTACCTCACTCTGTAATCATTATGGGCCTGATCCTGCGAGGTGCTGAATGCATGCAACTCCCATGAGCTGAAATCATTGGGCACACACCAAGACGGGTCCCATAATCCTTTAGAGGGCAAGTAAAT
Source organism: Dermochelys coriacea (assembly GCF_009764565.3). NCBI lineage: Eukaryota > Metazoa > Chordata > Testudines > Dermochelyidae > Dermochelys > Dermochelys coriacea. The sequence continues at coordinate 91,447,164 of NC_050071.1, read as the reverse complement.
ATCACTTTATTTCAAGTGAATCCTTTGAAAGGAAATAGTAGCAACAAAAACTTCAAAAGAAGTTTGAACACTCAAAAAATTCAGAGGTATGCCCAATATCTGTGTAGCTATGCAGTTTCAAAAAGAATTTACTTTTTCAGAAAAAGGGCCACACCAGAGTACTTAGTATGATACAATATTTAAACCTCCCTCCTTCCTGGTGCATTTAAATATCATAGACTCACAAATGAAAAGCAACCTTCAGATAAGCAGCACAAGCAAAGTAAAAATACTCATTGTGTGATGACTTATTGTGTGACATTCCTCTTCAATGAATACATAACTAACTACTTTGTAAAGCATCTGGAGATATGCAGAATATAATAATACTGTAAAATACAAATTATATTATATTACAACACCTTTATAAATGCATAATTTTCAGATTTAAATGTCTTATGCCTTTCAAATGAAATGAGGCTGCGGAATAGTTGATTATTTTTTTCCTGTAAAATAAATTGTTTGAGAATACTGAGCCCCTTTTTACTCAGAGTAGCAATAAAGAAATAAATATTTCATGCCTTGTCATTTGCATTTATGCCAAGTTTTTGTTTAAAATAATATTAGCTTTAATAAATTAACTTTTCCATCGTTCTTTCTAAATTTGAACTTCATGCCTTTGCAATCAAAATATATAAAATTGCAGACTTGGGTGTGTGAAAATTAACTAATAATCATGTGCAGTACTTGTTTTTGAAACTTTTCAATATGATATATCCAGGTTTATTACACTATTCTTGCTTCACATGAATAAAAATGTATAAGCAATTATGAATAAGAAATTCTGTGAGGTTGCCACAGTGGTATCTATAACCTGCCCTGATGCGCTGAGGTACTGCGGGATGTATCTTGGTACGCAATATGGTTTGGAGTACTGTTCTGAAAGTAATGATAGAGACTCAAACAAAACCGTGGCTAGCAATATTTACAGGACTTTGTGCAGTTACAGAGCTCTTCTCTGTGATTGCCACATGATTTTCAAAGGCAAATGAAATGTCTGTGATGTCCCATAGTATGTAACAATCTGTTCACCTGTCTAGAGTTGTTTTAAACCATCCTATAGAATTTAAAAGTGAAGTACAGTATATCGAATTTTGAGGCACGATTCAATTAATCTAGAGAAAGGACATCATTCTCTATTAACTTCCATCACAGTTTAGAATTTTTTAGGATCCGATTGCTTTTATCCCAACCAAAATATTTCCTAGGGACTTCCCCATAAGGGTGTGCATGTCTGGGGGGGGGGGTACCTCTGTATGTGCTTAAGGTAGCTGCCTGGACTCCCAATTTCGTTGCTCTTAAATTCAAGAGAAGGTTTTCTGTATTCAGCATCACTGCAGGACGGTGCCATTGCACCCTCCATCGCATGTTCAGAATCGGATGATTACCGCAAACGTCTTATTCCTCTGCTAAGTTCAGCGCCAGGGTCCGTCCCCAGTGTCCCTTCCGCCCCAGCACCTCTCCCGAGAGCAACAAACACAGATGAAGCACATACACTTGGTGGCTACACCAGATTCGGAGACTCCCACTCCCGCACTACTAGACACCTTGCACCTTTTCAGGTAGCTGCATCCCTGAATAAACGGCCTCAGGTCCTTGGAGTGAGAGTTGGAGATTCGGCGCCCCCTCATGCTTCCACTAGCCCAAGCCTTGGGTGCAGCGCAGTTGTGGCCCGGGAGGGGCTGGAAAGCTTGTCTCTCTCTCCAGCCAAGGCTGGTCCAAGGAAAGGTATCACCTCACCCACCTGTCCTCTCTCTCTCTCTCTCAGCCTAAGCGCCCCGAGAAAGAGAGGGACGCGCGGGGAACCCCCTATGAGCCAGCACACCGCCAAGGGGAGCAGAGGGGGGCGGGGATGGGGCTAGGAAGCGGCAGGACCCAGCAGCAGCTAGAGGCACCCCAGAAGGGCAGGCTCTGGGGGCTGGGCTGCTTCTCACCTTGGCAGGCGCACGTCCCGGAGGCGAGGAGCAGGAAGAGCAAGAGCAGGGGGGCTCCTGGCACGTGGCTGTGGCCCCCCGGCTGGTTCCTAAGGCGGGGCTGGCTGCCGCGGGAGGAGGCGGCGTGGTGCTGAACAGGGGGCAGCTGGTGGCCGGAGCCTCTCCTGAGCATGGCGTCTGCCGAAGGGGGGCCCGGCTGGCCCCGAGTCTGCGCCGCGGAAGCCCTTCCCGCCCCGCCCGCTGCTGCGTCTCTCGCTTCCCTCCCGCTCTGGAGTCGCCGAGCTGCGGAGCCCGCGGTCCCTTCCCAAACTTTTAAATCCCCCCGACACATGGACTGCGTCATCCTGACTCCCGGCGAGCGCGTCATCCTCGCCCCCCCTCCCCCGCATCCGCGCGGGTCCCAGGCCCGAGGAGCCCCACGGCTCCGCCCGGGCCGCTCGTGACTCAGCCCGGGCGCGGGGTCCCACCCCACGCACAGCAGGGCGGGAGCGCGGCGCCCCTCGCGCCTCGGCCCGCTGCTGAGCGACTGGGGAGCGGAGAAGAAAAGCCCCGTAGGGGGCCCGTAGGTTCTCCACGGGCGGGGGCCACAGGCATGGCGGGATCAAGGCAAACCCAGCCCCCAGCGCCGCAGATTTCGACCCTCTCTTTAACGGAATTTTTCCCCATGAAAAAGGCCCCCAAGCTGTGTTTGCGAAGGGTGGCACACAACGTGCTCCGCTGTGCGAGCTCTGCCTCTTTTGTTGAGAGTCGTGTGTATTTGGAATTGAGTATTTTGGTTAAAAATGACTTACGTTTTTAAGAACTGGGGACCCCGTTAACCCCAAATAAGTGGGTTAGATTTGCACCCAAGTAACTAACCGTGTGAATGAAAATCAATGTAGTTAAGTGGGTTCCAGTTACTGGGCAACCAAACCTTAAAACAACTCGGCGAGAGGTATGGAAAATCAGGCAAAATTCTGCTGTCAGTTGCATCTGTTTATGTGATTTCTAAAGCACTCACCCCTGCAGTATCTGAGCTGACTCTTGCCTTCCATTCTCCCCTACAGCGAATGGGAAAGCAGCACGGTGGAGTTAAGATCTTTAGCCCCCCCAGTTCAGGAAGCTACTTAAGCGTGTGCCTAACTTTAAGTATTGTCTTCTGACCTGCCAAAATTTGTGGCAAAGGCACCTGCCCAAACATGTTTTTTTCCCACACACGTGCACTTCTAAAACGACTAAAAGGGTTTCTCTCAAGAATCACCTTTGGAAAGAGATCACTGGTGGTGAATTTCATCTTTAAAGTGTATGGTGTGGAAATGTCTTAATTAGAGCAATGAAGAGGATGGAAGTTCTGGTTCATGAAAAAAGTTCAAGATTTTGAAATATGCCTTCATTCCAAACTGGAGGGAAAACAGAATTTTGAAATTCTCTGAAGAAAAAGTCCAGGATAGAAAACGTTTCAAGTTGACTAGAATGTTTCATTTAAATTTTGACTTTTTAAAAAAATTATATTATATGTTATCATACAACATTTTTTTTTCTCCCAAATAACAATTCTGGTGAAATTGGACTGATTTTGTGAAGCATTTTGACTTCAGTGAAATATGGGTCTGTCACAGTTTCTCTGACCAACTCTAGTTCTAAGCAACTAAAAATAGATTTTCATAATGGAAACCGTTCTAACAACTTAAATGAAAGCCATCACTCCTAGTGTTGCTAGAAAAATAAATATAATTAAAAATGATAGATTATTAAAAAGAACACTTGCAAATTGCAGTGTGTGTGGATTAAAATCACATAAATTCTGGTCAGCAAGGTTTTTCCTGAAACTTCACCTCTTATCCTATATGCACTCTTATTTATTATCTGCGATGCTCATCCATCTTCTAGACTTCCAGTAAAACTTCAGGTGAGATTTTCAAAAGCACTCACTGTTAACCTAACTCTGGCCCCATCAAAGTAAATGGGACTTTTAATCTGTGCACAGGGACATACAAGGAACTTTCCTTCTCCCCAGCTCTTGTATGCTGGGGAGTACAGGGGTTGATCACTCATGCCCCTAAAGGAACATGATCCTGGGAAGGGGAGAAGAGATGGCAAGGCTACAGCGCACAGCAAGGCTGATGCATCCTGGGCCACAATCTAAAGGATGAAACAAATTACTCACCTCACCATCTGTGTGCAAGGAGCAGCAGTGGAAAGATTGTGTTTCAGTGAGTTGCACCTCTTGGCGTGGCACAGTTTCACACTGCCCTAAATTTCTGTAATTTTCCATCAGTCCTCAATACTTTATTTGTGAAATCTTGTTTGTTTCTATTGCAACATTGCATAATGCTTAAGCAATGACAGAATTATGGACAATATATATGAGCCAGGTTCCCTCAAAAAGAACATACTATTATGTTTTATTGAGAAATTCTAACTGCTGATTATTTGACAGGTGAGGAACAGTAGATGATGGAGTGAGGCTGCTTGATAAGAAAAGTTGGTTATTCTGTGAAACAAAGAGACGATTATGCCTGCAACAACAATTACATCCAGTGTCCAATCTTCGCCCTTAGTACCAGTCACTCTATCCTACCTGTGGCAGATCAGGTACGTCACTAATTATACTCTACCACCCTGAACAGCCTCACAAGCCATAAAACCTGTATTCTTTGATCAGTCTACTACCAACCACTGTATTAAAACAATACAAAATTCTCTGTCATAGCAGTCCTTTTCCTGTTCCCACTGGAGCCAATGACAAAGTTCCCACTGACTTCATTGGAAGCAGAATTGGGCCCAGTGTCAATAGAATACCAGTCATCAGAGCATTAAATTAAGTGAGTCTCTATTTTACATATCATATTACTATGTTTATCTCTGCTTAATGAAATGAGTTTGTTTTAAATCAATATAGATCATGACTGTGTTTCTGTCCTGGTTTCTGTTAAGAAGTCAGACTTGCCATTTTAAAGACATTAGCCCAAATCAGTAGGCATCATCTCTGCAAAATATCTCCTTAATCTTTAATCTTGGTCCACATTAATGAATCAGCGTCCTGCGGCTTGGCCAAAGGAAGGATTTAATTTACTGTGTATGTTGTTAATTAATTCACATGTTAAATATAGAAGGTACCATACAGCAATATATTAAACTATAAACAAATCTGGTGTTGAAATAGCTATGACTCTTCCAGACGTATTAAACAGTGCTACAAAATATTTTAAGAAACCTTTTTCTTGACCTAAAGCTTGAATTAAACTCAATCTTTTGTTTGAAAAAGATCTTATTATTTGATAAGTGAGTTTCATCTGATGTCTTTTTTAACATTATAGTCTAAATGCTTAAGAGCATATTAAATGAGATTTCTACAATGACGACAAAATTCTCCAATAGGATGATCCACCGACTCATCTCTCCATTTCCTATGGATCTGCTGTAGAACCTATATGACTCTTCCTATGCCTAACACTTGATTTTGTGTGTTGCTTCCCAAATCTTCAATCCCAGCCCCAAGTTTGGTTAACAGTTGAATTCTATGTATGAGAAAGATCAATAATAATTAAACATGAAATCTTGTTTGTACACTGAAGTAATGCTGCTGTCCAAACAATTGTCCTTCCTCCCTCACCCCCTTCTGAATCCTCATGAGGTGAATTCTTCCAGTATTTCTGGGGACAGAAAAATGTCAAAAGTTGATTACTCTCTCAGAAAAAGTTCTATCCACAAATTTTAGCCTATATATTCTTACTAATTGTAAAGAGCATCAATGCATTATTGTTCTTTCCTGATGGCGGAGTAATGTGAACAGATTTGGCGGAAAGGATAGTCATTCTGGTCATGTCACCAGACAGCAAATACAATTAATAATGAAAAGGCATGTTCCCATTAGGCCAAATCTGAAGTCTGTACTGAGACAAAATTCCTACAGAAGTCAATGGAGTTTTACAGAGTAAGCATAAACAACAAGGTGTCTTTGTGGCACCTTAGAGACTAACACATTTATTTGGGCAGAAGCTTTCGTGGGCTAAAACCCACTTCATCAGATGCATGGAGTGGAAAAAACAGTAGGCAGGTATAAATACACAGCACATGAAAAGATGGGAATTGCCTTACCAAATGGGGGGTCAGTGCTAACGAGCCAATTTAATTAAGATGGAAGTGGCCTATTCTTAACAGTTGACAAGAAGGGGTGAATACCAAGGGAGGGAAAATCACTTTTGTAGTGCTTTTGAGGCCAATGCAATCCAGGTGGCACATTTCAAACAGCTGACAAGAAGGTGTGAGTATCAGTAAGCCAAAATGCACTCTGGGATTTTCAGTGTGCTGTAGCAGAGTTCACAAGGGATATTTACTGCCTGTCAAGTTTGTGTGCTGTAAATTCACACCTTGGCTTATGCAGTAACTTGACATATAGAAAAAGCTCCAAATGCTTAGAATTGGCTCTTAGTTTTCATAAAGCATTCATCGTTTATGACAATTAACTTTGTCCTGAAAAACTGTAACAGTAACTGCATAATTGCAAGTAATACAACACCTCAGTAGGAGGAGGAAAAAATATGGCATGCTGTATCTGTTCTTGTTTGCATTAATTGCTTGATTAAATTGATGTTACCCAGCTTGCAGGAATAAGGCACATCCTTATTAAAAGGATATTTCCAGTTTAGGATGTTTTGGAGTTCATTCCTTTCTGTACTCTGATGACTGAAATTAATTTCACTGAAATATTTGCATTCTTCCTGTTGTTGATTGACTAAACACTAATTATGGCGAATGGAAAGGAAATCAAACAGCTGAGGATGTAAAGGCACCATCGTTTCTGTCACCAGAAGAGTCAAGGTCAAGAGGTGCATCTTTGAATCTATCCAGCTTTTGTGTACATGTAGGGAGCCTGTAAGAATTCAGTCCATGCTAGTGGTTCTGTCACTTTGTTTGTATTCATGTAGTAGGGAATTATTACACCCATATTGGAACGTAAACACAAAGAAGTGGTATCTACACATGGGTTTACTTTACCAAACAATTCCCATAATTGCTACCACCAGTCCAGGTATTGCAACAGTAACAACAGCAGGAGGTAATGTGGAGACCAGCTTCCAGTGACATTAGCTCCATGCCTAATCCTTCCAAGAGCAGGTCTACACTATATGATGCTTAAAACACTGACATCCTGTCTACACTAAAATTCCTACACAATTTTGGGGAAATAAGTTTAGGATAGGCAAGGCCATGATGATCAGTCAATCCCTGCTCAGATGACACTTGGATCTGATGTACTTTCTTAATATCTTACTGACAGCATATTCATAGTCAGAGTATGAAGGGGCCAGAGGGTTGGATATGAACAATCAGCATCGCTGACTGAACTTTTGTTGTAGGAGTTCTGGTTCAACCCAGACTGACACCAGTTTGACAAAAGCCTTCAGTTCCATCTCCTTACAAGAAATACATTCAAAAACAAAGTACAGACAATGCAGGGTACAATACTTCCTAAGCTTTCCTAGAACATCCTACCCTTGATCTGATCAACAGAACTCCTCAACTCTCCCTTCTGAGAGTAGTATCCTTTATTTAATGTGTGGAGCTTGGATAGACACTACAGCTTCTAATTAGCTCCTAACTAGGAGTGCCTCCCTGAGCTGACTTGGAATCCTGGCTGGAAATTAACCCTGTGACAGCTGTTGTCTTACCCAGTGAGGTCTACTTCTGGGAACACTGGCACGGGGTGCACCAGATATTCAGGGAGGTTTCCAGGTACTTTCATAAGTAAGATATGGTTAAACCCACAGATAGGTGAAAGAAAGCTGTGTAACAATATACACAGTGGGCCAAATTCAGCCAGCTTATAAGTAGGTACAGCTCTTCTAGAGTCAACAGATTCATAACCATTCAACAGCTGTATTCGACCCATTGTGCACGTCTGAGTTTGAAATCCTCTATCCACAGAACATGTACAGCATGGAGATTGGCAGTGCATATTTCTCTAACTGTCCACCCGTGTCCCTCAATCCTATCTTGAGGGGACCCTTTAGACTGAAGGAGGTCATAGAATCATAGGACTGGAACGGACCTTGAAAGGTCATCTAGGCCAGTCCCCTGCACTCATGGAAGGACTAAGTATTACCTAGACCAGTCCTGACAGGTATTTGTCTAACCTGCTCTTAAAAATCTCCAATGATAAAGATTCCACAACCTCCCTAGGCAATTTATTTCAGTGCTTAACCACCCTGACAGTTAGGAAGTTTTTCCTAATGACCAACCTAAACCTCCCTTGCTGCAATTTAAGTTGCTTCTTGTCCTATCCTCAGAGATTAAGAATTTTTTTTCTCTCTTCTCCTTGTAACAACCATTTATGTATTTGAAAACTGTTATCATGTCCCCTCTCAGTCTTCTCTTTTCCAGACTAAACAAACCCATTTTTTTCAATCTTCCCTCAAGGTCATGTTTTCTAGGCCTTTAATCATTTTTGTTGCTCTTCTCTGGACTTTCTCCAATTTGTCCACATCCTTCCTGAAATGTGACGCCCAGAACTGGACACAATACTCCAGTTGAGGCCTAATCAGCGTGGAGTAGAGCAGAAGAATAACTTCTCATGTCTTTGCCTTCAATACTCCTGCTAATATATCCCAGAATGACATCAGCTTTTTTTGCAATATGTTTGCAATATGTTGACTCATATTTAGCTTGTGGTCCACTATGATCCCCAGATCCCTTTCTGCAGTACTCCTTCCTAGGCAGTGATTTCCCATTTTGTATGAGTGCAACTGATTGTTCCTTTCTAAGTGAAGTACTTTGCATTTGTCCTTATTGAATTTCATCCTATTTACTTCAGACCATTTCTCCAGTTTGTCCAGATCATTTTGAATGATAATCCTATCCTCCAAAGCACTTGCAACCCTTCCCAGCTTGGTGTCATCTGCAAACTTTATAAGTATACTCTCTATGTCATTATCTAAATCATTGATAAGGATATTGAACAGAACCAGAACTGATCCCTGTGGGACCTCACTCATTATGCCCTTCCAGCATGACTGTGAACCACTGATAACTACTGCCCTGGAATGGTTTTCCAACCAGTTTTGCACCCACCTTATAGTAGCTTCATCTAGGTTGCATTTCCCTAGTTTGTTTATGAGAAGGTCATGCAAGACAGTATCAAAAGCTTTACTAAAGTCAAGATATACCTCATTTACCGCTTCCCCCAATCCACAGGGCTTGTTACCCTGTCAAAGAAAGCTATCTGGTTGGTTTGACACAATTTGTTCTTGACAAATCCGTGCTGACTGTTACTTATCACCTTATTATCTTCTAGAAGTTTGCAAATTGATTGCTTAATTATTTGCTCCATTATCTTTCTGGGTACAGAAGTTAAGCTGACTGGTCTGTAATTCCCTGGGTTGTCCTCATTTCCCTTTTTTATAGATTGGCACTATATTTTGCCCTTTTCCAGTCTTATTGAATCTCTCTGGTCTTCCATGACTTTTCAAAGATAATCGCTAATGTCTCAGATATCTCCTCAGGCATCTCCTTGAGTATCTAGGATGCATCTCATCAGGCCCTGATGACTTGAAGACATCTAATTTGTCTAAGTAATTTTTAAACTTGTTCTTTCCTTATTTTAGGCTCTTCTGATCCTACCTCATTTTCACTGGCTTTAACTATGTTAGACGTCCCATCACCACCAACCTTCTTGGTGAAAACCTAAACAAAGAAGTCATTAAGCACCTCTGCCATTTCCACATTTTCTGCTATTATTTCCCCCCCACCCTTATTGAGTAATGGGCCTATGCTGTCCTTGGTCTTTCTCTTGCTTCTAATGTATTTATAGAATGTTTTCTTGTTAACCTTTATGTCTCTAGCTATCTTATTTTGTGCCTTAGGAAATTAGTTGCTGACCTCTTTGCTGAGACTACAAAAAGAGTGCCATTTCCTAGAGGATGATTTTATGAAAAAGATACCTGTCCAATAGGAACTAAGCTGAAACCACTAAAATGACTTTATAGAGGCCACTAAGCAGTTTCAGTCACTATTACCTGGGATAGATTTAAATCAATCATTTAGCAGTGAAAAGCTTTGCATCCCATTAATAATCCCTTGAACCATCCAGTCCATCAAAAGCAATCACCATCTTTATAGCAGGCAGACTTCATGAGAAATATACTCAATAAAAATATATAATTTTCATAGCCTGGCATTCAGTTTAAAAGTAGAATTGGTCATGGACCATAAAGTTTTCTCACCCCATTTACACCATTCAATGCTTCAATTTTTCCCCAACATTCCTCATTAATTCCATATACCAAACAGGACATGGAACAGAATGATTTATTTGCTTCATGAAGTTCTAATGATAAAACAAAAAGTTGTAAATATATTCAGTCAGAGAAAGATAATGAACATCTACAGTCATTGTCATTTATGAATCAGATTTGGTCCAATGAGATGTATGAAAAATGGCTAACATTCCAAAATACTGAAATCTCTCACAGACACAGTCTGAAGAGGAAAGAATTGTACTGTGATCTAACACAACCCAAGGCACATCAGCAGCAGTGAGCTTTTAAAAAGATTAGTGTCTAGCTTTGCCCTGGAGAAACAAGTGGTTAAGCACACTGTCAGTGACTAATACATAATTAATAAAATAATAACAATCTCACATTGATCTGTAATTTTCAGACTTTATAACTAAGAAGATGTTAAGCAGGAAAAGAAATGAAATTCAGAAGTATGACCCTTCAGTCTATAAAAAACTGTTCTGTCTTCCAGATGATCATGAATTTGGAACTTCAGAGTTGGAACTAAAGAGAACTTTAGAACTACTGTTTCCCTTTGGAAGAGAAATAAATGATACTGAGAATTCTTGTCTATTTTACTCACAATATATGCCCAAATCTTTTTCACCATGACCAAACCTGGCACACAAGAAATTCAGCTTTCAGAACTCTAGAACATTTTGGCAAAAGGTCTGCCATTCCCATTGGCTTAATTGAAAGCTACAACTGTAGCTGAATTTGGTGCACTAACAGCAGAGATCTTATTGAAATTGGAAGGTAGTAAGGTAAAATGCAATCCTGTCAAGAGTTTTCCCTTGGTTTTTAACATCTACTTCAGATAAGGCTCAATCCTGCAAGATGCTGAGCACTCTGGCCTCCATCCAGCAAAGCACTTAAACACACGCTTAACTTTAAACATGTGAGTATTCCTACGAACTTCAGTGGAACTACTCACAAGCTTAAATGCTTTTTATAACACTCAGAACCTTGCAGGATTGAATCCATAGAGGGGCTCCACACTCAGCAGGGGGAATGACCCACCTGCAATTCCCAAAACTACAACTGGAGCAAATGACAAGGATAGGACAAACAAGGAGTGTTTGGCTGGAAACAATTAAAATGTCACTGGAGTTGAAGATGACTGATTTTTGGAGTCTCTGAGTTTTGAATGAGCTAACAGTTGATGTTACAAAATTGCTACTGTAGATCTGTAAATAAACATAGGCTGTTCTGGATTTGCTTTTTAATAACCACTTGTGTGCAAAAGTATTTTAATTAGGCCTGATCTACACTAGGAAATTAGGTTGGTATAACTATGTCACTCGGGTGTGAAAAATCTACACTCCGAGCGACACAGTTAAACCAACCAAACCCCAGGTTAGGTCAATGGAAGAATTAGGTAGACAGTGCAATATCAATGGGAAAATTCAGTTAACCTAGCTACCACCTCTTGGGGAGGTGGATTATCTACGCTGATGAAAGAACTCCTTCTGTCGGCATAAGTAGTGTCTTCACTGAAGTGCTACAGCAACGCAATTGCACTGCTGCAGCACTTTAAGTGTAGACAAGCCCTTATTGCTTAGATTGTAGTTTTCAGTGTTGTAGTCGTGTTGATCCCAGGATATTAGATAGACAAAGTGAGTCAGGTAATATATTTTATTGGACTAACTTCTATTGGTGAGAGACCCAGAGCTCTTCTTTTATCTGGGAAAGGTAGTGACAGTATGACAGCTAAATACAAGATGGAACAGATTGTTTAGCATAAGTAGTTAACACATCCAGTACACTAAATGTCCTAGTAACAACTATGGGGGTGAAACAAGACAAATCATAACACTCTTGAATGAACTCATCCAGAAAAAAATTATAAAGGGAAATGCATCATATCACCCATGGGCGAACACCTTTTTCAAAGTGATCACTCCATATCTGACCTCTTCATCCTCAAAGGTAACCTGTACAACACCTTCAGAAGATGAGCCTGGGAGCTTTATAACTTTGCTAGACACTAAAATCATGGACTTAATAAAGACACTAGATTTATATTTATTACAACAATCTGTAGCCTACTATCCCACCTTTTTTGTCCTTTGACTACAGAGATGTTAAGCTGCCACTTCACCTTGAATGGTGTCTTACAATATGTGCTGACTACTTATGCTAATCAATCTGTTCCAGAAGTTTTCAACAGAGGTCTACCAGAGGGTACATCAACTCATCTAGATATTTGTCTAGCTGTACAACAGGCTACATAAAAAGCACTAACAAAGTCAGTACAAACTAAAATTTCATACAATGACTTGTTTATACTGCTCAATACACTGTACACTGAAATGTAAGTACAATATTTATATTCCAATTGATTCATTTTATAATTATATGGTAAAATGAGAAAGTAAGCAACGTGCTGAGACACGTTTGTATTTTTATGTCTGATTTTGTAAGCCGGTAGATTTTAAGTGAGGTGAAACTTAGGGGTACGCAAGACAAATCAGAGTCCTGAATGGGTACAGTAGTCTGGAAAGGTTGAGAACCACTGACCTGCTCCACCTTGTATTTAGCTGTGACACTCAGGTTACATCTACACTGCGATAAAAAAAAACCCTATGGCACCAAGTCTCAGAGCCCAAGTCAATTGATTTAGGTTTGTGGGGCTTGGGCGGAGGGGTTAAAATTGCAGTGCAGACATTGGGGCTCGGGCTGGAGCCTGGCCTTTGAGACCCAGCCCCCCATGGGGTTTCAGATCCTGGGCTCCAGCCAAAACCCAAATGTCTACACTACAGTTTTTAGCACCAAAGCCTGAGCTCCATGAGCCCAAGTCAGCTGACCTGGGCCAGCCATCACCATGCCATGGGACTTTTTTTGTAGTGTAGATGTACCCTCTGTGTACCTTTTCCAGACTTGAAGAAGAGTTCTGTGTAAGCTTCAAAACTTGTCTCTTTCACCAACAGATGTTGGTCCATTAAGCTATATTATTTCACCACCTTATCAAGCTTTTGGGGGTACGGATCATCTTTTCATTAGATATGTGCACAGTGTCTAGCACAATGGAATCTTAATCCTTGCTGGATTCAAGGTGTAACACCGTCAGACCCCGGTCTGGGTCCTCTGTTGCTTAGTGCATGAGCCTCTACTGCATGAGCTAAAAGCCAACTGGCTGTTAGCTAAGGCTATAGAGCAGACTTATTTAACTCTCTCTCTATGTGGTCTCGGTGCCACTAGATAGGACCGAACACCACACCCAGGAGGTGTGTGGGTTACAAAGGCACTACCAAAATACAAATAAATAAATAATATTTCATCAGGAAACTGTGACAATATTGTACATAAATAATAAATTTTCCCAATCTTCTCTATGTGTCTAAATCCATTCCCTTCTTGCTAAAAAAAGGAAACAACCAACTCCAACCATCCAAAGATTCCTCACTGCTCTGAAATCATAACAATATATTGAAGCTACTCAACAGTTTATGAGTTCTACTACTGGCTGAACTGAAAACTACAAGCTTAACTCACTGTGGTAGTGGTACTTATGTTTTTGAAGGCGAAGGTCATAAATTCTACTCCCCATGCCACATATGCAATTAGCTGACACTCTGGTGTCTGTGTATGTAGCCAGTTACAATATATGTTCAATTAAAATGACAGCTCAGAACAAACTGTCAGGATGAATGCTGCATGAACCACTGTCTTCTTTCTCCTTAGCAAAAATTTGTGTCTGTCTCATAGTATTTAGTTTGGACATGTGGGTTCCTTTAAAAAAAAAACAGGTAAAGCAGAAGATTGTGATCAAGTAGTATTTTCTTTAAGAAAGGGAAAAAAAGCATTTATAAAGTCCACATAAGTAGAGCTATCACTACTGTCATTTCAAAAGACAACTTTTCCCACAATAGCCAGCAAAACCAGGTACCCCCTGTCACAGGTCCAGTCCACATCTCAAGTGATGGCACTGGAGCTATGATTATCATTTGTTATTCTTATTGTGGTAGTGCTCTAATAAGGACGAGGATGCAATCAGAATGAGCTCCTCAGGGTATTAGGTGCTGTATAAATACACAGTAGGAAACACTGCCTGCCCTGAAGAGCTTACAGTTTAATTTGAGTTAGGACCAAAATAATTATATTTTTATGGAGATCATCATTTGGGTCTAATAATGTAACTAGTTTTCCTTTAATTGGCCATTCCATTGCTGAGAATGTTATTTTAAAGTGACAGGTTTCAGAGTAGCAGCCGTGTTAGTCTGTATCCGCAAAAAGAAAAGGAGGACTTGTGGCACCTTAGAGACTAACAAATTTATTTGAGCATAAGCTTTCATGAGCTACAGCTCACGTCATCGGATGCATTCAGTGGATGAAGTGAGCTGTAGCTCATGAAAGCTTATGCTCAAATAAATTTGTTAGTCTCTAAGTTGCCACAAGTCCTCCTTTTCATTTTAAAGTGACCGATGCTTTTGTGGAACACACAAAAAACGTGTTATACACATTTGGCTGGGATTGCAGTATCTGTTAAAACTGTGTTTGCCACTAGAGGTGTGATTAAATTAATTATTCTAGTGTGCAAACAATTATATTTTGACATGAGAAATGCAATGAAAGTCAAGGTGTTGTTAAAGGAAAGCTGCTTTGTTAATGTCAATGCCTGCTGAAACACAGTGAAGCAAAATCAATAGTTGCCAAATGGAAAAAGACAAAATCCATGGGAAAGAAAATTTTATTTTCAGACTTCTAGTTTACAAAAACAACTGAGAGTAGGGGAAAATGAAAAATATAAAATGAAAATTTTATTTTCAGACTTCTAGTTTACAAAAACAACTGAGAGTAAGGGAAAATGAAAAATATAAAATAATTACTTGATAGCTTATTTTTTAAATAAAGAAAAACCTCCAAAGCAGAAATAGAACTTTTAAATGACTTTTAGTGCTACATTCTTTTCTACCCAGTAAATAGCATAAACGTTGATATTACCTAGGTAGTTTTAATGTATTCTAAATAAAGTGCAAAAGTTTTCATTTTCTTTTCATGAAAGCAAGCATAGTTAATGACAACAGTGCATAAATCTCTTATAGAAACTGAGAACTGTCTACACATCAGATACCGCACAGGAGCTGAATTATAAAAGAGAAACAATCTTAATAATACATCATTCAGAGGTTTACTTTTTTTTTACCTTAAATTTGCTACACACATGAGTTGCAGTAAAATAATTTGAATTAGAATGCACTCTCAGTCAGTCCACAGTATTGTAGTGTCATAGCTCCCAATCTTTTCAGTCAGCTGTACCAGTTTGCCAGGCTATGGGACAAATTTTCCAAGATGCTGACTACCATTCAGGCAGTCACCCCCATAGGGTCAGGCCCTACTACCTCTACTCTACTGGCTAGTGGTTGCCACCTCCCATTCAGTTAGACCAGATCCTGCACCATTTAAGTCAATGGGTGTTTTACTTATTAACATCAATGGGAGAAAGATCAGGGTTTTACTGTGTTCCTAACCACAATAGATCATTGGTATCCTAACAGACAAATTTGGAGTGGCTTAAGCTGCACTGCTGGTTAGAATATGGAAAACTGAATACTAGGTGGGAAGAAGCAGTATTCAGAGACTCAGCATTAGCGGAGCAAAGCTGCAGGCTTTACTCAGGTAGCTACCAACAGACTTTCCATGGAAGCCATGCTTGAGTAAAGATATCAGAGTCAAGGTTAGGGAGGAACTGAGAATAGCAGTCCCAAATGGTACTATGGTACCATATATTAGTGGCTAAAAACCAGTGGTGGTATAAGTGGACTTTTATAAATCTTGTCTCTTTCACTAGAGTGAGAGGGTACCAACTGATAATTTGCTGTAAACCCAATGAGCAGCCGTTTTCTTGCTGAAGAACAGTAAAGGTGACATCACTGAGTTGCTGCAGTCAAATAAAACTGAGAAATAAATAACCAGTAAAGAGGAAGAGAAATATTTTGTATGTGGATAAAAGATTCAAGAACAGAACAGCCATGAAAATCATGACAGATTCTTTTCTCTGTTTCTCAAATGCAATTAAAAATTTAAGACATGTCAACCAAATTTCATTTTTTCTGCCAGGTACAGCATAATAATATCACATCTTATGGGGAAAAAAATCACTCTGACCTTCACCAATACAAAAATCCTGCCTAAGTTATTTTCTATTTGCAATGTCTTTTTGATTTAACATTGCTTTCGTCTCACACAAGATGACTGTACAGAAAGTTAAATAATCTGTTTAAGAAAACAGATTTACTTATAATTTCAGTTATAATTAAAGTTGCTAGAATTTGTTTCTCTTAGTGACTAACAACAACTAAGGAGGACTGCAAAAAAAGACAGGATGAATGAATGACGTATTCATATTAGCTAGTAGGATAGATGAAATGCAGGATAGTGCATATTCAGAAATACAGTCTAAATTACTTTGTAAATGAGCTCAGAATTGAAAGGTTCTCCAAAAAAAAGAACTGGATGGCATTGTTTATCATACAACAATGATGTCTGCACAAAGCATAGCAGCAGTTACAAAGCAAATAGAATTATTGGATGCATTACATAAGGGATAGAATATATTATGGGGTCAAATTGTTTCTCTTATGCTTGAAAAGCCACAGGAGGGTATTTTCCCATGAAATTGTCTACAAAGATTCCCTGGCAGAGGGTATTCTAGCAGCATACTATTAGAGGAGGTCAGATTTTTCCTCCCCATGAGAGAGGCCATCTGGCCTGCACCACACACTGATACCAAGGCTAGGCTTAATTTTAGAATTGCATACTAGACCTAGGCTTAGTATCTGACTTTTTCAACATATTTTTTACGAAGTAGCATGTTACAGTCTTCATCTCTGTCTGCCCCTCATGTAGTAATTTGGAAAGTGAGTGTAAGATACTACACACTCAGAATGGAAGCATTTTATACCTTCTTTTTACTGAGGTAAATGTCCATACAAAATGCAGAGCAACTTTGAATCAGACCCATATACTTTAAATTATCATGCAACACATTTTTCTTTCTACAGACGATGTGCATGAATGACGTGTGCATGAAGTTGATCAAAATGGGGGAGTCATTGCACTGTGACAATCCCATTCTCTCAGCTGCTTTGGCCCAGTGGCACAAAGACTTTTACACCTGGAGGCTTCTTTAGCTGCAGTGGATAGCCATGACTTCTGTAGTGCCCTGTTATGCCTTTTGCCTTCCACAATACGTTGCTGCACTGCTTTTCAAGCCGTTGAACCAATATATCGTCTCTTCCGCCTTGTCTACCAGAACAACCATATGCTTGGGAAGGCAATCCCTAAATCACCGTCAGTTTCCACACTTCCGGTTACCCTCACCTGGTTTAGCCCACTTGCTGAGGCAGTTTACTGGGATGTGGCTGCTGTCACATACTTACAGCTACTGGGTGCACAGTGAGGACCAGAGAGGAAAAGAACCACTGAAGGAGTGCAGGAGTTCAAATCACTCAAAGATACTACCTCTCCCATGCACCCCCTTTCTACAGATACCACCAGTGGAATCTAGCCACCTCTTGGGTGAAAGTCATCGTTATTTTTCTGAGCCATATACATCCAAAAGAATGACCTGAAAATTTCAATCAGGAAAAGTTCCAACTAATACATTAAACAAGAATCTATTTCCAATCACTAAAGGGCTGAAAAATAACACCGCACTTTCTAGGGCTATTAGGAAGCAAAGTTTCCTTAAGTTTGAATCACCATGTAACATTAACACAAAGGTTGAAAACACTATAGAGGTTAAAAGAATAACACTAGGTGACACATAGTCATGTTTTTTTGTCCCCTTGGGTGATTTTGCAATAATGTTCAGAAAGTGAATAGCCTGTCATAAGCTACTGACGGTAGATGCTTTTTTGCTTTGCTTTTGTTGTATTTCTTTTCCACTCATTGCATATTGTCACTGACAGATCAGCTGCATCTCATTACCTCAAGGATTCAGGCTTCATAACAGTACTAAAGAAAGTGAACACCCTGAAATGTTATGACCTTTTCCAAGCAAGAAAAAATGCCACAGAAAAAAAGAAAGGAAAAAGAATTGAAGAAAACAAAAAGAAAGCAAAACACAGGATTACAATGATTTAAAATAAGTTTTCTTTTACAATATATGCTAACATAACATTTATATAGACGTTAATAAGCCTACATAAAATTCGATGCATAAATGGCTACCTGAATATGTACAGATGTATACCAGAAAAGTTTACAAGTCAGTTCACAGAAAAATATAAAACACAACCTAATTGTTAACAAAACACGTACTTGAGAACTTGAATATACCAAGGAAAAGAAATGTGCATCCAATTCCAAGTACTGAAATCGTACAGACTATATTCAATGTAGCCAGACAGAAGGAAAAACAGGAACACAGGGGTTTTTTCAATACCTTTAGCACAAAGTCTTTCTAAAGCATATTTTAAAACATTTAGTTAGATCGGCATCAACCCCTTAAGACATTTTACAATATTTTTACATATTAGTTGCAGTACCACAAGCCTCATTTTCTGCTCTGTTACTGCTGAAATCCATGAAATTAATGAATATACACTGGCATAAAACTGGTATAACAGAGTGGAAGATCAGTCTTCATTATGTACTGTCTCTGTTTTAGAAGCTTTTAATAATATGTAAAAATGTAAAGATTAGAAAGTTTTTCTATTTTCATAGCTCATGTACAGTATGACAACTCCTAAAAGGTAAGGGTTAGGCAGGAAAGGGTTCAGAGCATTGTGGGAACAGGACTGGTGGACTATTGAACTTGTGACATTGTACAAGTCCCTTACCCCTGTCCACACTACAAACTAGCATAGGTACAGGGTCATGCCACAGCCCAAGGCATTTTCATCCCCACACCTCTCAGGCATGCAAGCATTCTTGACACATATACATATTGAAACCTGTGTTTCTGAGGTTTAGAAGTGGACAATAGCGGGGAGTCTGGCACAACCACGAGAATGGACCTATATCCAATCGCCAGTGTAGACATAGCCTGTGACACTCACATACAGTATTGCCTAGTCATAGTAAAAAAAATCTCACATTCATCTAGTCGGTCACCCAGTGACATTCTTGTCATCTGTGGCAGACGAAACATAAACAAAGAAAGCTAGTTCCATTTTCTGGGACAAGTCATTTTCACCTCTCACTAAATAGAGCAAGCTTGCATAGTAAAGAAGAACCAAATAAATTCTACTTTAAAACTTGACATCTTTTTGCCATATCTGAGTGGTCTGACTACCAGCACCTGAGGAAGGCCTGAGTGATGGGGCAAGGCCAGATGGCTATAGAAAAGTAGTCTGCAAAGTCTCTAGGTGCTCCCCCATTGGTAGATGGTCCTCCTCTTCTCCTCCTCGGGGCTTCAGCAGATCCAGGCAGCGGACTCCGCAGCAGCAACAGCAGCTCCAGGAACTCCAAGTGGTGGTCCAGGCAGGCAGAAAGGACCCCTCTCAGGTGGTGGTGGTGGTGGCCACAACAGCAGTGGCTGGGGTCCCTCACTCCTCCTCTCTGGGGAGTGGGCTAGCAGCCCGGAGAGGTCTTGTGGAAGACCTCTCGAATGGAGATAAAGGAGCTGCCGTTCGTATCGGAGCCCTCAGAAGCGGCGCAGGAAGGCATGAGCCAGTATGCTCCACGCCGGACTACCTGCACCATAAAGGAGCCTCTGCAGGGCCTGGAGGTGGAAGACATGGACCTGAGTAAGCGAACATTTCAGGCCCTGCCCTCCCTCCTCCACGGGTAGATGGAGCTCACCTGCTGCCAGTCCCCTACCACCAAGCCAGAGCCCTTGACACAGTTGACCTGCGCGGAGGAGGCTGCCGAATAGATGGCCTGGCAAGCCTCCACCCGCACCAAGTCGCCCGGGTCCTGGACCACGAGGAGCACGTCATCAGCGTACGCCGACAGGACCAGCCGCAGCTCCGGCTCCCGCAGCACTAACCCTGTCAACCTCCTTCGGAGGAGACAGAGGAAGGGCTCGATTGCCAGAGCGTACAGCTGGCCTGAGAGGGGGCACCCCTGCCGTACTCCTCGCCCGAAGCTGACCAGTTCAGTCAGGGACCAGTTGAGCCTGACCAAACACTCTGCGGAGGCGTACAGCGCCCGGAGAAAACCCACAAACTGGGGTCTGAAGCCAAACGCTTGCAGAGTGCTCAGGAGATACCCATGATCCACCCTGTCGAACACCTTCTCCTGATCTAAGGACAGGAGGGCGAACAACAGACCATCCCTACACCCGATTTCCAAAAGGTCCCGGACCAGATATAGGTTGTCAAAGATGCTGCGGCCCAGGACGGTGTAGGTCTGGTCTGGGTGGACCACATCCGCCAGCACGGACCCTAGCCGCAGCGAGATTGCTTTTGCCACGACTTTGTAGTCCGTGCTGAGGAGTGAGATGGGACGCCAATTTCGTAAATCGCAGAGGTCCCCCTTCTTCGGCAATAAGGCGAGCACGGCTCGCCTGCATGAAAGAGGGAGGACCCTGCTCTGCAAAGACTCGTCCCAGACGGTGACTAGTTCTGGGCCGAGGATGTCCCAGAACACGTGGTAGAACTCCACGGTCAGCCCATCCATGCCCGGAGATTTATTGGTGGGCATGCGACAGAGAGCTTCCGAGAACTCGGCCAGAGTGAGAGGCAGATCTAGCCGGTCTCGGTCACCCGCGCTGACCGTCGGCAGCTCCTCCCAGAGCACCCTGCAAGCGTTAGGATCGGTCAGATCCGGGGAGAAAAGGCTTCCATAGAAGGCTCTCGCCCTCCCGCACATCTCCACCGGATTCGTGAGGGGGGTGCCATCTTCTGCCAGTAGGCAGATGACATGTTTTTTAGCCCCCCTCTTTTTCTCCAGGGTATAGAAGAAGCAGGAGCCGCAATCCATCTCCCGAAGGAGACGGATGCAGGATCGAACAAAGGCACCCTGGGCCCGATGGTCCTCGAGGGTCCGGAGCTTCCCCCGCTTCTCCCGGCATGCTCCACAGAGGGGTGGATCCTCAGGGTTAGAGGTGAGAGTCTGGGCAGGGAGAGGGCTCTCAGTGATGCCGGGCACAAGCTCTATGGTAGATTTGGCAGCCACGGATTCAGGAGGTGGACTCTCTTCTGTAGGGCCCTCTCCTGGGAAGGAGTTCGAATGCTCCTCACCAACGAGGGGTGCCCTGGTGGCTCAGGTCCCAGCCATGTGGCACTGGTCGTTGCCTCAACAGGCTCAGCGGCTCTCACCGGGGTGCCATCTGCAGCTGGGTTGTTGGAGAAGTCCAGGGGCTCCTCGAAGGTGGGAGCAGAAGCAACGGTTAGGGGGAAGGAACATGGGGAAAGGGGGGGCTGGGGTGAAGTCGCCCAGATGGAGGCCTGCTGGCATAGGGTCATCCTCCCCCTGGGTGACCGTGGTCAGACTCAGGGCCTCGATTTCCTCATATATGGACGGGAAATTATTTTCCGCCACCCCGGGATTCTCTCCACTGGCACATGATGCAACGGTTGCCTCGGGGCACACTGAGGTTTCAGAGGCGCCTTGGGGGCCTTGGAGGGGAGGGACTCCCGTCGAGGGGAGATACTGTCTTCCAGTGCTGCCATGTCATCCCCAGCCGGCTCTGGTGGATGGAACACACCCTTGGGTAAAGTGGAAGACTCGGCATCGGTGCCCCCCTTCCTGGTCTTCCGGGGGGCCTCCGCATCAGATGGAAGGGCACCAACCCTGTCAACCTCCTTTGGAGGAGACAGAGGAAGGGCTCGATTGCCAGAGCGTACAGCTGGCCTGAGAGGGGGCACCCCTGCCGTACTCCTCGCCCGAAGCTGACCGGTTCGGTCAGGGTCCAGTTGAGCCTGACCAAACACTCTGCGGAGGCGTACAGCGCCCGGAGAAAACCCACAAACTGGGGTCTGAAGCCAAACGCTTGCAGAGTGCTCAGGAGATACCCATGATCCACCCTGTCGAACGCCTTCTCCTGATCTAAGGACAGGAGGGCGAACGACAGACCATCCCTACACCCAAGTTCCAATAGGTCCCAGACCAGATATAGGTTGTCGAAGATGCTGCGGCCCGGGACGGTGTAGGTCTGGTCTGGGTGGACCACGTCCGCCAGCACGGACCCTAGCCGCAGCGAGATGGCTTTTGCCACGATTTTGTAGTCCATGCTGAGGAGCGAGACGGGACGCCAATTTCGTAAATCACGGAGGTCCCCCTTCTTCGGCAATAAGGCGAGCACGGCTCGCCTGCACGAAAAGGGAGGACCCCGCTTTGCAAAGACTCAGCCCAGACGGTGACTAGGTCTGGGCCCAGGACGTCCCAGAACACGCGGTAGAACTCCACGGTCAGCCCGTCCATGCCCGGAGATTTATTGGTGGGCATGCGACGAACGGCTTCCGAGAACTCGGCCAGAGTGAGGGGCAGCTCTAGCCGGTCTCGGTCGCCCACGCTGACCGTCGGGAGCTCCTCCCACAGCACTCTGCAAGCGTTAGGATCGGTCGGATCCGGGGAGAATAGGCTTGCATAGAAGGCTCTCGCCCTCTCGCACATCTCCACCGGATCCGTGAGGGGGGTGCCATCTTCTGCCAGTAGGCAGATGATATGTTTCTTAGCCCCCCTCTTTTTTTCCAGGGCGTAGAAGAAGCAGGAGCCGCAATCCATCTCCCGAAGGAGACGGATGCGGGATCGAACAAAGGCACCCCGGGCCCGATGGTCCTCCCGCTTCTCCCGGCACGCTCCGCAGAGGGGTGGATCCTCGGGGCTGGTGGCCAGACGCCTCTCCAGCTCTAAGACCTCCCGTTCCAACTACTCTATCGCTGCATCCCTCCCTCGGCTGGCGCCCCGGGTGTAGTCACGGCAGAAGAGCCGGGTGCGCACCTTCCCTAAGTCCCACCACCGCCGCGCCGAGGGAAAGGCACGCCGCTGCCCTCGCCAGGCCAGCCAGAAATCCCGGAAGGACGCCACGAAGCCCGCATCCTCCAGCAAGCTGTTGTTAAAATGCCAATAGGCCGGCCCCGGCCTCTCCGCGCAAAGGGAGGCTGTCACGGTGGCTATATGATGGTCAGAAAATGGGGCCGACCGGATGCTGGAGGAGTGAGCTCGTGAAAGATGAAAGCATGATAAATAAATGCGGTCCAACCGGGAGTGGCGCGACTGATGGGCCTCCACCCGGACAAAGGTGAACGTGGAAGTGTCATCCGGGTGGTGGTCGCGCCAGACGTCCACCAGGGAGTGGTGTTCGACTATCTCCTGGAGGATGGCGATGGCGGCCGGGCTCTGCTCGGTCCCCGAGCGGTCCCGCTCCTCAAGGGTGATGTTAAAGACCCCTCCCAGGACCAGGCACTCCTGAGGATCCAAGGTGCCGAGGAAGGCGGATGCCTGCTGATAGAATTGCAGCCGCTCCGGGCTCGCTGCTGGGGCATAGATGTTGACGAGGTTGACTACGAGCCCCTCCATGCGGACCCGGAGGTGCAGCAGGCAACCCGGCACAGCCTCGGCAACCCCCAGCACCTCGGGACGAAGGTCGGGGGAGAACAGGGTCGCCACTCCAGCCGTACGAACTGTGAGGTGGCTAAAGTAGACCCTGTCCGCCCAATCAAGCCGCCAGCTGTCTTCGGTGGTCGGATCTGTATGGGTCTCCTGCAGGAAAACCACAGAGTATCTCCCCTCTCGAAGGAAGGAGAGCACCTGGGACCTGCGGAGACCCATCCTACAGCCACGGGTGTTCAATGTTGCGATGGTAAAGGGTGCCATGAGGAGGGCTGGGGGGGATCCTCCCCGGCAGGGATGCTCGTGGCTCCCGGAGGGCCGCGCAGCAGTCCGTGACCCACCCCGTAGGTGAGTAAGGAGTCACAGAAGTGGCGGACCCGCTGGTAGGCCGCAGCGCCCTGCCTCCCGGTCCTTTTCCCCTCCCCCATGAGGGCCCTTGCGGCCCGGAGGATTTGATTAAAGTCCCCCCATCGCTGGAGGGCAAGCTGTACTTTGTTGCGGGAGCCACGGA
Organism: Dermochelys coriacea; assembly: GCF_009764565.3. NCBI lineage: Eukaryota > Metazoa > Chordata > Testudines > Dermochelyidae > Dermochelys > Dermochelys coriacea. The sequence goes on along the minus strand of NC_050071.1, from coordinate 91,422,976 downwards.
CGTCTTCTAGGAACTCCCGCAACTCCTCTGCAGCGCATGGGGGGCTGGGGTTATGGTCTGGTTACTCCCCGACGGGGCCCTTGGTACAGCCCCCTGGCCCAGCGAGATGGGCAGACAGGGTGCGGACCCCCGACAGGGCTCTTGATGGGTTGACCTGAATGCTGGGGCGATAGGGGGCGGCGGAGGGAGGATAGCAGCCCCTGGTGGGTCGGGACGGGCAAACACAAAGGCCACTCCCTGGGAGTCATCTGTTGGAAAGGGGAAGGAGACAGTCCCAGGGGTGGCAATAATATCTCGGGAGGTGGGCGGGATAAGGGCAGGGGCAGGGGTAGAGGTAAGAGTCTGGGTTGGGAGAGGGCTCTCACTGATGCCGGGCGCAAGCTCTCTGGTGGATTTGGCAGCCATGGCATCAGGAGGTGGACTTTCTTCTGTAGGGTCCTCTCCCGGAAAGGAGGTCAAATGCTCCTCACCAGCGAGGGATGCTCCTGGTGGCTCAGGTTCCAGCCGCGTGGCACTGGCCGTCGCCTCAACTGGCTCGGCGGCTCTCAGCGGGGTGCCCTCTGCAGCCGGGTTGAGGGAGGAGTCCAGGGGCTCCTCGGAGGTGGGAGCAGAAGCAACGGTTACGGGGAGGGAGTATGGGGAAAGGGGGGCTGGAATGAAGTCGCCCAGATCGAGGCCCGCTGGCATAGGATCGTCCTCCCCCTGGGTGACCGGGGTCAGACCCAGGGCCTCGATCTCCTCATATAGAGAGGGGAAATTTTCCGCTACCCCGGGATTCTCCCCGCCAGCACCTGACGCGACGGTTACTTCGGGGCACGCTGGGGTTTCAGATGGTGCCTCGGGGGTCTTGGAGGGGAGGGACTCCCGTGGAGGGGAGATACCGCCTTCCAGTGCTGCCACGTCTTCCCCAGCCGGCTCTGGTGGATGGAACACACCCGTGGGTAGAGCGGAAGGCTCGGCATCGGTGCCCCCCTTCCTGGTCTTCCGGGGGGCCTCCGCGTCAGATGGGAGGAGCGGAGCTCGAGCCTTCCGCTTGCCTCGCTTCCCCTGGACCAGGGCCCAGCCCTCCATGGCATCATCCGGGGGCTGGCTAGTAGGGGTTGTGTCAGGGGGCAGAGGCGATGGCTCAGGGACTCGAGGGGGTAACGGTGGGGCAGCACAAGGGAGGGAAGATTCCCCTTGGGGCGGGCCCTCTCCCATGCTTGGCGGTGTCCCTGCCACACCCTCCTCCACAGGCCCCGCCAGATTGCAAACAGGGGGGGCGGGGTTCTCCCGCTCGTCTGGGCATAGTGGGGGAGGTGCCCCTTGGGCCTGAGCGGGAGCAATGGTGGACTGGGAAGGAGGAGGGGCGGTTTCGGGCGCCAGGCAGCCAGGGGCATCGGCGATGACGGGGCCGGTGCCTTGCCGCGGCTCGGGGGTCCTGGATTCCCCTCCTTCCCGGGCCAGGGGGCAGTCCCTCCGGACGTGCCCCATCGCCCGGCAGAGGTAGCACCGGGCCTCCCCCGTGGAATAATGCACCCGGTAATGGGTCCCCTGGTAGGGGACTAGGAAGGACCCCTCCAGCGCCTCTCCGTCGCGCGCCGCCGGCGACAGTTGAAGCTGCACTTGCCGGCGGAACGAGAGGATGTGACGGAGGGCGGGGTCTTTGCACCCCAACGGGAGAGGGCTGATGACAGAGATGGGCTTCCCCAAGGTAGAAAGGGCGGGTAATAGGGCGGCATTGGGGAGAAAGGGAGGGACGGAGGTCAGGACCAGGCGGACGCCCAGGTTCTCTATCGGCTCTAAGGGGACGAACACGCCCCCCCACCGCCAGGCCCTTCTCCACCGCCTCCTGGGCGGCGGCCTCCGATGCTAAGAAGAAGACGACCTTGCCATACATTTTGGAGGCCGCCACAATGGCCGTGGGCCCCACCACCCTCGCCAATGCCCGCACATAGGTCTCCACGTGGGGTGAGGCGGGCACCAGGAGGCAACGGACGCCGTGCTTCCTGGTCATGGTGGGAAAGGGGCCCCGGCCGCTATAGATGGTAGCGGAGGCGGTGGGCTGGAGAAATGATGTAGCAGCAGGCGGGGGGGTTGCCGCCACCTGGGCGTATGCTCTGGGGGCCGGGGGAGGGACACCTGCAGAGCTGGTGGAGGGAAGAGTGGGGAGGGGCGCCCCAGCTGGAGATGGGGCTGGGGCATTGGCGGCAGCCCCTGCCATGGAGGGCCTGGTCTTTTTAGCGGGGCCCTTCCCCTTCTTCTTCCCCTGGCCCTTCCCGCCGGCTGGGGGGGCTCCCCCCAAATCTGAGGGGGGGAGAGACGTGGCAGCAGTGGAGGTCACCCCGGTGCCTGTCGCTGCTGGTGCCCCAGCGGGGGCGATGGCAGATGGTTTGGCAGCGGAGGTAGAAGCTTGGGGGGGGTGACAGAGGGGCAGGCGTGGGAGGGGGAGCTCGGGCTACTGGAGAGGTCTCACCCGTCTCATCCCCCGCCATCATGAGCAAGGAGAAAAGGGGGGACACCAAAAGGAGGAGGGGAGAGGGGAAGCAGGTCGACCACTCCTCCCCGCTAGGCTGCAGGCAGGGGAGGAGGGCGCCAAAAGGGGTGGGCTGGACGGGGGGCAATCAGGGGTTGGGGTCAGTCACCGATACAAGGTGGAATTCCAGCTCCTCTTGGTGCACTATGGGAGGGGGGGATACAACAACATTGAGGGTGCAGTGAAGAGGGTTGCAACTAAAATGGGGAATTGCACAAGCGCGTGGGAGGGGGCATGGGCACACGGAGCGAGGGGCTAAGCGGTCTGGGGTAGAACAGGGAAACCAAGGGACTAGCTTCAGAGGCTGGGGCGGGGCAAACAAACAAAGGCTGCAGAGGGAAATGGGCGGGGCAGGCAAACAAACTGAAGCTAGTAAGGGGGGCTGGGGCAAAAGAGGAGGCAAAGCAAGTGGCAAATGGGGCAGGTAGTAAAGGGCAAAGCTTGGGGGTAGGCAGTCCGGGGGGGGCACATGTGTCCATGTGCACTTGCACAAGTCTTTTTTAGCTTGCTGCTGCTTCTGGCCCAAAGGGTGGAAATAGGGCGTGGCAAGCCAAGCAAGCAGCTGAGTCCAGAGGCAGGAGCTGAGGCAGATGGTATACAGCCAGTGGGGGTGGTGGAGGGGGCAGCGGTGGTGGTAATAGTGGTGGGGGTTGGGGGGGACACACAGATGGATCGGGGGGCAGCTCCACGCCACACCCCCCGTGTCCCTACAAACACAGTCAAAACCCCCACCACAAGAGCACAGTTTGAAAATTACTCAGTCTTAGGGCCCCCTCCACGGTGGTCTGCAAAGTCTCTAGGTGCTGCCCCACTGGCAGATGATCCTCTTCTTCTCCTCCTCGGGCTTCAGCAGCTCCAGGCAGTGGCCTCTGCAGCAGCAGCAGCTCCAGGAACTCCAGGTGGTGATCCAGGCAGGCAGAAAGGACCTTCTCAGGTGGTGTTGATGGTGGTGATGTCCACAACAGCAGTGGCTGGGGTTCCCATTCTTCCTCTCTGGGGAGTGGGCTAGCAGCCCCTCCCCCCCGGGGCTGCAGTTGGAGCAGTAGCAGCACCTGAGAGTGGGGGGTCCAGCAGCCAAGTAACAGAGAAGGGGGGGTGTCTGGCCCAGCCAGGGGAGCAGCTGGAGCAGCAGGGAGAGCTTAGGGCCTAGCAGCAGCAGGAGTAGCAGCTTCCCACCTCCCTCCAAGCTAGAACGCTATGGGAGAGCAGTGGGAGGGAGGGAGGGAGAGAGAGATTCGCTCCAGGCTAAACAAATCCCTGGTACCAGGTTAAGTGAAATGGCAGCTGCTCCAGGTCAGTTAAGACACCTGGGGACAATTAAGAACTTTCCAGAAGGCAGGGAGAATGCTAGGTTGATTGGGACACCTGAAGCCAATCAGGGGCTGGCTGAAACTAGTTAAAAGCTCCCAGTTAGTCAGGTGGGTGTGCATGTCAGGAGTTGTGGGAGGAAGTTGTGCTGTTGGAGAGACTGAGTAGTACACACCATATCAGGCGCAAGGAAGGAGGCCCTGAGGTAAGGGTGAAGTGGAGCTTGAGGAAGTGAGGGCTGCTGTGGGGGAAGTAGCCCAGGGAATTGTACGTCATGTTTCTAAAAGGTCAGCTACCATAGCTAATACTATCAGGGTCCCTGGGCTGGAGCCCGGAGTAGAGGGTGGTCCCGGGCTCCCCCAACCCCTTTGCCCCCGATTAACCACTTAGACTGGGAGACAACAGAGACTGTGCAAGGAAGGATAACTTCTTCTCACCTCCCTCGCTGGTTTACGATGAAAATGGCTCAGTAGACTGTGACCCTTGTCTCTAGAGAGAGAAGGGTTAAGTGGAGGGTCACAGTGAGCCTCTGAGGCTAGCGAAAAGCAAGGACAGAGTTTTGTCACAACTGGAGTTAGGAGTGGGACTTTGTTCACAGCTTGGCGGAAGAAAGAGGTTTTAAAAAAAAAGTGCACTGGGGTTTTGGATTTTTGTTTTGTTTTGCTTTGTACCACAATGGAGGAGGTGGTAAGCCCAGCAGGAGGCCACCTGGGTTCAGGAAATGGCACAACAGGAGTCTATGAGGCTACAGCAGGAAACCAATCAATTATTGATGAGCCAGGCGACCCAAGATCATGCCCTCTTGAGAGAGGTGGTAGACCAGCTGAAGATCCTCACCACCCAGGACCAGGAGTCCAACGGGATGCGAACCCTGAGGGCCACTGGTTGTCTGCCAAAGCTGATGTCAGGAGATGATGTAGAGGCATATCTCCTCTCATTCAAAAGGACTGCTCAGCGTGAGGCGTGGCCCCAGGAGCAGTGGGCCATCATTCTCGCCGCTTTTTTGTGTGGAGAGGCCTAGAAGGCCTACTTTGACTTGCCTGCCACAGATGCCACTGACTATACCCGTCTGAAGGCAGAGATCCTAACACGATCAGGGGTAACGGCAGCAGTAAGGGCCCAGAGGTTCCATGAGTGGAAATATCAGAAGAACAAACCCCTGAGGTCCCAGCTATTTGACCTCATAGACCTCGCGCGGAAGTGGTTACAGCCCGAGGTGTGCAGGCTGGAGGAGATTTTGGAGACCCTGGTCATACACTATTACATGAGGGAACTGCTGCCAAATCTCCGCAAATAGGTAGGCCAGAACAATCTGTCCACCTACGATGAGTTGATCACACTGGTAGAAAGACAGATGACAACCAGGGAACTGACCCGACTACCCAAGGAAGGTCCCTTTCGAAGCACGCACCCGACCCCAACCCTGGAAGGTTGGGCAGCCAAACCCCCGGGGAGTCCTAGATGGAAGAAAGGGGGGGGCTGAAAACCAGCAGGGATCCCAGAAAGAAGGGATTGGCCTGACTGGGGGGAACCCCGGGACTAAACCTCCTAACCCCCGGGATAGGGGAGTGATTAAAAGCAATCATAGATGTTATGCATGTGAGGAGTGGGGACACATAGCAGCACAGTGTCCCAGCACTGAGGAGCCTATGCAATGTAACTTGGGGGATTGGGAGGTCCCATGCTCCCTTATCCACCTCGCGGGGATCGCATTAGCCCCGCATAATTACACCAGGCCAGTGAGGATAAATGGAGCAGAGACTACAACACTTGTGGACTCTGGGAGTGCTATCACCCTCATATCAGGTAAGCTGGTAAAAAGTAGGCAGCTGCTACAAGCCAAACGCATAGCAGTGACGTGCATGCATGGGGCTGTGAGCCATTACCCCACCATCCCAGTGGAGACAGAGGTTCAGGGAAACCCCATTGAGGTGACCGTGGGCGTAGTTCCTAAACTCCCATATCCTGTAGTCATTGGGAGGGACTATCCAGGGTTTGATAATTTACTCCCCCCGGAGAGGCAGGAGGGAGGTGGGGACCCTGAGGACAGCGACTCATCACCCAAATGCCAACCCCCGATGATCGCTGAGATTTCTCAGGATCTATTCTCAGCCCCAGAAAGACCCGGAAGACAAAAGAAGAGAGGAAGGCCGCGAAGGCCTTGGGAACCTGGATCCTGACCTAGGGCCAGAAGACTTCCCTAGTAGGCAGATGGACGCGAGCACCCAACAGAGAAACTTCCACCACAGAAGGTAAGCCAGAGGCTGCCTCCAGCCAGGACGGTAGCGAGCCATTGGAAGAAGCAGAAGCCGGCCCCTAGGAGCTTGGGCAGGTTAGTCCTGGAAGAAAAACTTTTGGGCGGGACCAGTTGGAGGACCCCAGATATGATAACACCAGGAAAGAGGTGGCTGAGATCGATGGGATACCCATGGATTGGAAGGTCCGGGGTCCCGGACCTTACTTTATAGTAAAGAAAGATCTCCTGTACCGTGTGGTGCAAATGCAGGAGCAAGAGATACAACTTCTGGTGCAACGAAAACATCAAAAAGCCATATTGAGTCTCGCCCACAGTCACCTGTTTGGAGGACACCTAGTGGTAGAGAAAACCCAGTCACGGATCCTACAGAGGTTCTTCTGGCCAGGAGTACATGAAGATGTCTGGAGATACTGCACCTTTTGTCCGGAGTGTCAGTTACATAGCCCTCACCCACAGTTGTGGGCTCCTTTGATACCTCTTCCAATAATATAGGTTCCTTTTGAATGGATAGCCATGGATCTGGTAGGGCCCCTAGAGAAGACAGCTTGGGGCCACTAACATGTGCTTGTTGTACTGGACTCTGCAACCCAGTACCTGGAAGCTGTTCCCCTACGCAACACAGCTTCCAAGACAATAGCTAAGGAGCTAGTACAGATCTTTGCCCGGGTTGGGCTACCCAAGGAGATATTGACTGATCAAGGGACACCTTTCATGTCCAAGTTGATGAAAGATCTCTGTTCATTGCTCCATGTACAAGCCTGGGATTGTTTTGTCTTGGTTATTGTCCCTTATGACTCAACTTCTAGTCACTTTATTCATGAATTCTAGTAGCAATAACTTACTTCTGCCTTCACAAATTGTTCTTTCTATTTAGATCCGTAATTAACATTTAAGAGAAGCATTTGTGCACAATAAGTACTGTGATTGCTTTAAATAATTATTGTATGCTCTGCTTATGTGTACATGAATCTTGTTTAATATTCTGTAAATACATAGGCACGAGTGTAGGTTTCAGATTCCTATTACATGCTACATATGGAGCACATATAAAATTACAACTGTATATAGCTCTGTGTCAATCTCCCTCTCATATGAAATTTTGGTCAATTGTAATTTTAGCTGATCCTCCTCTTTGAGGTTCTGACTGTCATACATGCTCTCATTGAAGTCAGTAGGCCAATTGCCTCTCAATTTGCACACATAAAGAGTCTAACTTTATTAATGGATGGTTGATGTGGGGATTCATGTGCAGTGGCCCAGACTTTGTAGGGCAGCGGTGTCTGGGTTAGCTTTCTCTTACAGTGGGTATTCCTCAAAAGGATGTCACGAACAGTAGGCACTGCTGTTGGAGCCATTTCCTCCTGCCCCTAACCAACCCATTTCTAATCACAGAGCCAAATGCCCGCAAAGCGGGGCTTGGAGAAGGGTGGGACAATACTACACAGCTTGCACTCCCCCTTATTCTCTAGATGTAGGTCCTCTCTGGTCTGGGAAGTAGAGGGACAATCTGACCCATTCTGATCTAGTCAAACTGGAAAAATAACACATTTTAGATAAATGATAGAGCAGAGGATTTCCATAGAAGCTACTTTCACTCCTAACAGTGTTGATTAGGAATGTGACTAAAAGAACTGATGTAACTTACTTTGATATAACAATATTTTGCTGTCTCTACTCTTGCATAAAGGAGGCCGCCCCATTGAATGAGTAGGTGGGAGTGTCCCATAGAAGAATTTGCCTCATTGTGTTTTTCTGATTCTTTATCTGTCACTCTTAACATTAATGTGAATTTTAAATTGAAGTAGCCAATTCCTCCCTTCTCCCTCTTACCATTTACAGTCACGTTAATTCCTAATCAAGGTTAGTACAGGACCTTGGTCTGATCCAGCCAACCTTGCTCATGCAAGTACTTCCACTGACTTTAGCAGGATTCTGCTTGTATGAGAAAGGCTCATTCACACCAATATGGACTGCATTAGGTCCTATAGAGCAAAAACAAAGAGCTGTTTTCCTCCTCCAAAGTAGGCGACGAAGCATCCTGTGAAATTACAAAAAGAAAAGGAGTACTTGTGGCACCTTAGAGACTAACAAATTTATTAGAGCATAAGCTTTCGTGAGACGCAAGCTTATGCTCTAATAAATTTGTTAGTCTCTAAGGTGCCACAAGTACTCCTTTTCTTTTTGTGAATACAGACTAACACGGCTGCTACTCTGAAACCTGTGAAATTACAGTATGACTTCACTGAGAGAACTTGCAAGAGTAAGGAATGTTTAAGATTGGGCCATTATTTGCAACAGTTGTAGCATAAGAGTCTAGACACAGTAAATGGGTGAAAACAAGGTCTTGTTCTCACTGTTCCAATCATAGCCCTGCATGACTGTGTAGCTTTCTGTTTCCCTTTACACTTGAGGGAGGTATTTAACTGAACTCAGATTAGTTTTTATACTGTTGCTAAATCACACAGAGGAACTTACCCAAATGCTCAGGGCTCGAACAACAGCTTCATAAACACTTAGGCTCCTCTTAAGGCCTTAAGAAATATAAAGGACCTTGAACAGCCCTTTATAACCCCCCCATTATAACTTTTTATGTTTCTATGAAATAAATGAGGGGTTCAGGGTGCAGGGGGGACTCCAGGCTGGGGCTGAGGGGTTCACAGTGCAGGAGGTAACTCCAGGCTGGGGGTGCAGACTCTGGGGTGGGTCTGGGGCTGATGGGTTTGAGATGTAGGAGTGTGCTCCAGGCTGGGACCAAGGGGTTTGGAGGGCAGGAGGGGAATCAGGGCTGGGGCAAGGGGCTGGGGCACAGGCGGGGAGGTGAGGGCTCTGGTATGGGGCTGGGGATGAGGGATTTGGGGGTCAGAAGGGGGCATCAGGCTGGGGCAGGGAGTTAGGGTGCAGGGGGTTAGTGTGCAGGTTGGTGTGAGGGCTCCAGCTGGGGATGCAGACTCTGGGGTGGGGCTAAGGGGTTTGGGGTGTAGGAGGGTGCTCCGGGCTGGGATCGAGGGGTTTGGAGGGTTAGAAGGGGTTCAGAGCTGGGGCAGGGGTGTAGGAGGGGGTCAGGGTGCAGCCAGCTTACCTCAGCTTACCTCAGCCAGCTCCCGGAAGCAGTGGCATGTCCCCCCTCTGGCTCGTACATGGAGGCTCGGCCAGGCAGCTCTGCACCCTCCTCCATCCTCAGGCAGCTCCCACTAGTTGTGGTTCCTGGCCAATGGGAGCTGTGAAGCCGGCGCTTGGGGTAGGGGTAGCATGCAGAGTCCTCTGGCTGCCCCTACACCTCAGGGCCAGAGAGGGGACGTGCCGCTACTCCAAGGAGCTGCCAGGGAGCCAGGGCAGGCAGGGAGACTGCCATAGCCCCGCTGCGCTGCCGACCAGACTTTTGACGGCCCAGTCAGCAGTGCTGACCAGAGCCGCCAGGGTCCCTTTTTGGCCAGAAGGTTTGGTCGAAAACCGGATACCTGCCAGCCCTATGCCTGAAGCATCGTAGCACGAACTACCAAGCCTTCAGTGAGCCAGTGACCTCAATGGCAGTAGAACTGGGTCCTAAATGAAACATAATCATGGAATAATTGTAAATGGATGAGTGTAGAGGTTGTGTTGCTTGTTCAGTGTTTTTATTTCTTTACCGTTGCTATGCAATAGTTACTATTAAGGGAACTGAAAGGGTTTGTTTTCATCTTAAATGTTATTCTTAATGTGCTACTTAGATAGTGAAACCATATTAGTCTAAAGACCCCATAACTGAAAATCTCTCTCACCACACACAGCTGTTCACCCCTCTGAAAGTTTTGGATGTCCTCCAAACCTTCAGGTAAATGGGGTTGTACAATAGTATTTTCATAGTAATAATAATTGCAATACGTTACAATATTAGCTAATTATCCCTTACATCATCCTATGAGGAAGGTAGGCAAGTATATATTATCCCTGATTTATAAATGGGGAAAACAGGCCAAAAGGTTAAGTGACTTGACAAAGGCCACAGAAGAAGCCAATGTCACAACTAGGTTTAGAACTCAGGAAGTCCTGTCTCCTAGTCCTCTGTTGAGAGCCTGTCCTTCCCCACGTTCAGATATCGCTGTTTATGTTCTCAGAGATGGTATGTTAAACAAATGTAAGGGTAGCTGTTAAAAAAAATAAAAACACCATATTCTTGAAAGCAAGAAAATCACCAGGATTGTCAGATTACAGCTGTAGTTCGGTGGCAAACAAAAAGGGACATGAAGAGATAAAAGTGTTTTGTTTTCATTGTGGACAGGGTACAGTAGAAAATTCAGGTAGCAACATACTAAGTAGGTGGAGCCAGCCGCCCTCTCTATTGCTTCCAAATAGATTTCAGTGGCACACAGCAATTGTAGCAAACGTCTCAGAACATCAAGTGGATAATGCCCTCATCTTGTTCTCCCAGGTTGATTGATCACTATAGTTTGCAATTTCCCCTTTTGGAGGGCATAATTTCATGATAGTGAATCTTACTCTTTATGCCTGTTTTAGGGTTCAAGTGCTACTTTTTTAATGTTAATTTTTAAATTAGATCATATCCTGAGTGTCGCTTTTGAAACTTCCACAAAATTGACACACTCCAGTCATTTTGAATTGATTTGCATTCCACTGGGCATGCCCAGAGTCACAAATACTCCCAGATTGAAGTACTGCTAAAATTTAAGTACTTCTGTAAATGGAAATTGCTCAGGAAAGTCCCACAATCCTGATCTCTTCCCAGCTGAAGGGCCCTTAGACATTATAATGCTTGAACAAGTTTAATTATGTCTGTTATGAATGACTAGAACCCATATTCATTTTTATTTCCAATTACATATACTAATGTCAGTGCAAAATGACCATTACAAAGTTACTGTATGTTTATTTGATAACTAATTTTAATTCCCAGCTGTAGGGATATCATTTCCGCAGTATAATTTTGATGACTGTTGTATTTTTTTCTTCAAATTTATTTAGTTTCTTATTTGATAGAAAATTTCTGCTTTAGGACAAATTCTCCTTTAGATATACATCTGAGTGTAGGGGACTTACAAACAGTTGCTCAAGAAACATTCACATGTATCTGCATGCTTGCAAACTTCTCACAAAGTGATATTAAACTGGGAAAAATAAACAGAGAAGAATTCATTTGGCTCAGTGATGCAGTTACTTGCCAGTTCATGGCACAATGAAAGCATCAAACAAGTGGAAGCAGAATCTGAATGAGCTCTTCCCTGACATCTGTGAGGAGCTGTGGAAAAGGACTTCAGGAGTTGATCTTGTGTGCGTGGGCACACAAACCCCGCCTAGGTGCTCAGCATGATCACTTGTGGCTGGCATTGGATCCCCAGTCTCCTTGTTAGTGGGTCAGGAGTAATAAGGGGTTGTTATCCTTGTTGTGTGAATCAAGAGCAGCAGAACTGTACCTGGCATACCCTGGTGGAGGGACTTACCCTCAACTGAATGGCATGCACTAGGCAGTGGGCATGGGTTCAAAAGCCCAATGAGTGGAGAGAGGGTTTGGATAGATATATGTACCTGGTGGTGTAGGCCCTGTTTAAGGGTTTTGGACACCATGTCACCCTTCTTCTCTCTACTGTATAATAGAAATGCTAATTTAGACTCAATTAAAAGTCTTGTTATACACTGAAGAGCTGAAATCACTGATACTTTTGGAACAGTGTGTCTGGTATAAGAGACTTCCCAGTGTATAGTAGCAGTGAGGCTCTTCCACTAACAGCTGAAATCACTGAGAGCTGTGTTAAGTGATGGGCCCTGCAGACATCCTGGTAAGACAGGGCAGCGAGCGAGTGCCCGAGTAGCAGAGTATGTAAGGTGCCTCCTTATCTCTCCCTCTTTTCACCCAGGGTGAGAGGTGAACGCTGCAGATGACTCTCTGAACTCTGTGGTTGTACTGACCAAGGACAGCAACTGGAGTGGGGTGCAGAGAAGGGATGGACACATTAAAGGGACTTTTGGGTTGCTGGACTTAAGAATCTGAGGGGAAAAAGGACACTGCTCAACTTGCTCGGGGGGGGGGGTGTCTTTTGCTAATGGTTTATGTCTATGAACTCTAGTTGTAGTGTTTTACCAAATTAATGCTGAGTTACTCCCCTCCTTTTATTAAAAGTTTTTGCTACACTCAGATTCTGTGCTTGCGAGAGGGGAAGTATTGCATTTCAGAGGCATCCAGGGGGTGGTGTGTAATTGGCCCAGGTCACAAAGTGGGGGCTTGTGCTGGTTCTGTATTGTATTGTTGAAAAGGAACCCCTAGATATTGAACCTGGCCTTTGTTGTTGCCAGCTCTGACTGCTAGAAGGGTTACACAAGCAAGAAAAGTAGTTCCTCCGCCTCCACAGGTAGATAAGCAAACTATATCCCTACTAGCTGGTGGCTGCTGAGGTAGTTGTTTGCCACCTTTCTTAAGGAGGCTGCCTAGAGGCAGTGAACTGTGGGCTGAATAGAAAAAGAAATAATTACATTATGTCTAGTTATTTCAGTGCCTGCACAGATAGAGTTTGTTACTGTGAGCTTGATGTACCATGTGTGTTGTTGCATTGTTCATCCACAGTAATATAGTTTTGTAGATTGCATCAGTCCATGGAGAAAGTGTAGTGGAATATCTCTCAGCAATTTCCAAAGGAACAATATTAAAGGTGTGACTGCAAATTATCATGATGTGAAGGAACAATAGGAAGAATAAATAGTAAGAGGCCAATATGACTCCCTCAGGAAGTCTTTAATGACCTGAAAATCAAAAAGGAATCTTACAAAAAGTGGAAACAAAGCTATGGATGAGTACAAAAAGAATAGCGCAAGGATGAAGGGACAAAAATCAGAAAGGCTAAAGCACACAATATCCCCCCCAGCAAGAGACATTAAACGCAATAAAAAGAGGTTCTTTAAATACATTAGGAGCAAGGGAAACACAAAGTAAAGTGTAGATCCTCTACACCGAGGGAAAGGAGAGCTAATAACAGACGACATCAAGAAGGTGGAGGTGTTTAATGCCTATTTTGCTTCAGTTTTCACGAAAAAGGCTAATGGTGACCAGATATTCAACACAATTGCTATTTATCCTTCTCATAAATTTTATCATGTTCATTTAATCTATATTGAGTCCAGTTAGTTTAAAGTGGATAATTAAATAATTCAGTTTTGTCTGCACATTGTGACGTATTATCTAGCATATAACTTGGAGATACATGGAAAGCAGAAATGTATAGAGTAGTGGAAGAGCGAGAAGAGACATCCCATTTTAAAGAGTGAAAGTGGACAAGATATTGGCTATGAACTTGCAGCTAGGAATGGGTGAGCCTGAGTAGTTTGGATTTGTGTACTGATGTTGACTATGAAGTTCAGTATCTTGATACCTTCACTCCACATCATGAAGCTGCAGACTTGAAGTGAAAGGTTCTTCTGAGTCAGCCATGAAACAAGATAAATCTCTTCTCTGCCTTCCATATATGGGCTTCTAAGATCAGAGGGTGGAACACTTTTTGTATCCTCCCTCATAACTACAGGGGAGGATTCAATAATTGGAGGAGCAGTGTAATCTTTCCTGACCCTGGGATTTGAGGCAACATAAGTGGATGTGACTCATGTGTACACAAACCACAGGAAACAACAAACAAAAAAATCCCTTGAGCATAGGAAAAGTGATAATGTAAAGGATTTAACAGATTCACAACCAGGCCTGCACCCAAACTCCCTTCCAGAGCCTGCACCCCCTCCTCCACCCAAACTCCCTCCCAGAGGCTGCATCCTGCACCTTGTCCCACACACCAACCCCCTGCCCCAGCCTGGTGAAAGTGAGTGATGGTGGGGGAGAGCAAGCAACAGAGGGAGGGGGGAAATGGAGTTAGCAGGGGCGGGGCCTCAGAGAAGGGGCAGGGCAAGGGTCTTTGGATTTGCACAATTAGACAGTTGGAAACCCTACTGGGCAGGCATGTAAAAGCTCTGACTGTCCCAGAAGAGCTCACCCAGCAGCGCAGCTGGCAGCTCGCTGGGCACCAGCCAGCACAGGTGCAGCACCATCCAAATGTCAGGCAGACTGCATCCACATGGGCACAGTTTGTGTGTGCATGGGGCCTCATTGACTGTTCTGCTCTGGGACCTGGAAGTGCTGTCAGTGGGCCTGTTCACAACCTTCTCCCATTAAAAATATATATTTCAGTAAGCAATCAAATGAAAAATTTAGAGACTCTGAGATTTTTCCTGTGATGATGGGAGAAGTGAGTGTTCAGCACCTGACAGGATCAGGCCCAAGAATGGTATTTTAAAAAAATCATTTACTCAAAACAATTGGGACAAAACCTAAAGTCTTCACTGAGCTTATTATTCACTTAGAACTTCCACTTAAATGTATTATTAGGCTAAATCCTGACGGGCGCCAAGCATCTGAACTTCCCAAATAAGTCACTGGGTCAAATCATGAAGTCTTAACAGCTTTATAAAAGCAGTGGGATTTTGCTTAACTAAGGACTACGTAAAAGCTAAGTATCAGAGGCTCTGGCTCTAGTACAAACACTCTTTTCAACGCTCCAAATACAACTGAGCATTCACACCATACAAAAAGTCTTGTAGGTTTCTAAGTTTAGAAAAACATTGAGCAGGGCTCTGTGCCATCCAGCAAATACTGCACTATGATGGGTGTGCTGTAGTGCTCACATCCCAGTCTCTAACTTTCTTCTAGGCTTCTAACAGCCTGGCTTTTATTTGCAATAAGAGCCTTTTGCAGTCCTCTGGCACTGCAAAGTGGCCTCAAAGTGAGCATAAAGTGAACATGAATGTAATTTAAGGGCCTTTTGCTCTGGTAGCATAAAGTGGCCTCAATCAATGCAAACAAGAATCAAGCCCAAAGTCATACTTGCTTATTTTAGTAACAGCTTTCATTTACACAAGTGTAAATCCAGGTTAAATCTGTTGAATTCAAAATGGAGATCAGAATCTAGCCTTAGATTACTAATTGTGCATGATTCTTCCACTGATAGCCCGGGATGACAGACTGATACAAGTAAGCATGCTCTCAGGGCCAGATTAAGACCTTTAGAGGCCCTAAGCACTGAAAAGATTATGGTGTAATTCCATATGTAATTCCAAAAAAAACAAAACAAAACCAATACTATACCGTAAAATAAAATTTTATTTTTAAAAATGACACAAAACTTACATGTATGCTGAAATTAAAATAGCTTCTTTCTAGATTTTCTGATTACAAAATTCTGGATACGTTCTTTGAAGCTGACTTGATGAAGATGTCCACTTCTATACACAATAGGGAAAGTGAATCAAGTCTGTCCTGACACATTGTGGTTCTCTGAGGGTTTTTTATTCTTTTCAGCTGAGAAAAAGAGCATTCTGCAAAGCAGTTAGTAATCAATGTTAGAAAAATATATGTAGTGCAATTTCTACATTTGGAAATACAATATTGAAAGACGGAATACAATGTGTGTCATGAAGATCAATGTGACTGAATTTCATTTTTCCTGTTTCATTAAACTTTGCACGCATATAACAGCGGAACTGCCGTACTTCTCCATAGAGATTCATGTTCCGGTCAACAGGGTATGAGTCAACTAGCTTTTGGGAACCTTGTAAATATTATTCGTCAGATAAGTCCATATTGTTTAGAGAAGAAAATCTACTTGATGCTTCTTTGTACACTTCACCTCTCCTCTTCGTATGAGCTTCAAGTGTATCAATTATAGCGTAGTAAGTAGATACGCGAAATATGTCTCTAGGATTCAATGCTGTTTCTGTTGTACTGCTATCATTTGCTTGTTTTTTCCTGATTCACTTGCAGGACTGGGCTTCTTTGTACTTAGTATCAGGCAAGCTATCTTTTGATACGTCTTCAAATCTTTCAAAATCATTCCTCAAAGTGTGTAAGAGGTCTGCTAATCATTGACAGAGGTCTACACATGTTTTCAAATCCAATTCTTTTTCTTGGAGAGCTTGACTTGTGTGGTAAAAGTGCTGTAAAATTTCATTCCACATAGTCAACATGAATACAAACCTTGCATCTTGTTGCATCTTGCATCTTGTTTGCAATATTTTCTGCCTCTCGTATAGTTTCTCCCTTTTGTGATTGGTCTTCAGCTATACTTTCTAATGCATCCACAATCTTTGCATCCGATGAAGTGAGCTGTAGCTCATGAAAGCTTATGCTCCAATACATTTGTTAGTCTCTAAGGTGCTACAAGTACTCCTTTTCTTTTTGCAAATACAGACCAACACGGCTGCTACTCTGAAACCAGTCTTTCAGTAGGACTCCAGAATTGCACTTGTTGCCACTGCATGTGCCTCCCAGCGAGTATTAGAAAGAGATTTCAACACATGATCATTGCCCGAATATGTTTTAAGAACTGCCCATCAGTGTGTTGAGGTAGAGAAAAAAGTATAAAGTAACTGGACTGTTGAGAAAAAACTTATTGTCACTGGACATCAACCAACAGCACTGCAGCCAACAAGATTGAGAGAGTGTGCAGCACATGGTATGAATATGGCATATTTGTTCTATTCTAAAAGCTTCTTCTGCATTCCTTGATAACACTCTGACATGTTGGCATTGTCATAAGATTGACCTCTGCACTTCGAGAAATCTATTTTGCAAACTTGGCACAGATAATGCAGTACTTGATTTGCCATTTCTTCACCAGTGTGGCTTTTCAAATTGAGGAATGTTATAAATCATTCAACTGGTTTTCCATCTGTGGGAGACATATCTTAGTACAATACTCAATTGATCAATATGTGAAAGATCAGGTGTAGCGTCGACAGATTAACTGAAGTACTCAGCAGTACTTATTTTATCTATAATAGCCGAATGAACTTTGTCACTCATTAGACCAATGAGTTCATCATATATTGCCTTGGATAAGTGTGATGGGTTACCTTTGCCAGCATTCCCATATTTTGAGATATGGCCTGCTAAAAATAGGTCAAACTGAGCCACAAGCTCCAACAATCCCAAGAAATTTCCATTCTGCAATCATCCAAATGTGTCATTTGATCCCCAGAAAGGCAGACCACGTTCAGCTAATGTTTGAATAACAGCTATAACACGCTGCAAGACATGTTGTCAGTATTCATGTTCCCCCTTTAATTTGTTTTTCCAATTTTTGTCTCAATCCAAAGCCCTGTCTTCGATTTAAATATGTCAACATTGAATTTCTGTGAGTGCTATTTTCATGTTTTTCATTTAAAACAGTATTCCGCCAGTCCCTAAATCCATCTGCAGCAAAAAAGGATGTTGAAGGTTTATATGCAAAAAGTTTGCAAACAAAACAGTACACAGACCCTGCTGATGGTGAACACAGTAGCTATTCTCGAGTGTATTTCTCACCATTCGCTTTCAGGCAGAAAAATATTTTTTGTGGACAATATCTTGTTTGTTTGCCATTGGTAAAAGTCCGACATGATTTCTCAAATGGCCCAGTGTGGTGTTGACAGTCATTTGGTCCACGATCTAGCCAGTAAGCGACATCATCAGTACTGAAATCAACCCACATACCAGGATCTTTTCTCCTATTATTTACAAAATGAGCAGGTTCAGTCTCTGACACATCCACACTTTCTAGAACAATGTCCGTTTTACCACCAGGAGTAGGATGATCAGTTACAGTCTCTTACACATCCACATGTTCTTCTATTGGTGAAACATACACAATTCCAGAAGGGTCAGTCTCTGAAACACCTACAGGTTTTGGAACAATGTCTGTGCTACTGAGAGAAGATGTTTCTGATGGATTCGCTTTGAAAAATGATGTCAGCTTTGGAAGATTTTGGAAAATTTCACTAGTTTGTTTCTTTTCTTCTGCCAGTTTACATTTCTGTGCTCCACTCAGATGGTTACGTTTCATCCTGCCACTTATCTCAGTTATCTGAACTTAAAAAAAAAAATTACACAACGTACACTTTTTTTATGTATGTAATGTATGTATATTATATACATAAGAAAAAAACGAATCAAGTATATATAATTCAGAAGAATGTATCAATAATAAATGTATTGAAATACATGACAGGATCTGATTTCCTTGCATTATTTCAATCTCTGTTAGTAGGATGCTCCCCTGGTTTAGGTGGGGATAAGTAATAAAAAGAGAACAGAAAAACCGGGATAGAATGTGGAGTGGAGTGTAAGGAAGTCTAACAAAGTTCCAGTTTTTCCCAGGATGACTACTTCGGTGCTTTTCTTGAAATATCAAATATCAATTAAAAACAACCACCTCTTTTTTTGGTGCCCCCTGCTTTGCCGGTGCCCTAAATCTGCCTATTGGGTAATCCAGCCCTGCATGATACTCTTATCTAAAAACTACCATTTTTTAGATTTAAGCACACAGAGACATAAGCAATAGGTTTAGAACATCCCAAATAATTACTTAGAATCTGAGATATTGAATAATTAGTAGCAGGTTGGTGATGGCTAGTCACTTCCCCTCTGGGGATTAGGGGTCAGGAAAAAGTCTCTCACGACAGCTTCAGAGAACTGCTCCAAGATACACTCCATTATCTAGTCTTTTTATAATTAACTTTTACAAAACACATAGCTCATAGGGTCACCCTATTGGATTATCACTTCTCTTAACTTCAATAAGCTACTTAACAAAACATTCCTAACAATCTTAGTCATAATAAACTTCTATATCAAAATGTGCCCAAACTCAAGGTCTCCATCCACTTATTTTCTTTCAATCTCAATTTATTGACTTTCTTCCCCTCCTGCCATTCTGATTAGCAGAAACTGCAAGCCTGCAGCTAGCATTTGACTTTGCCTCCAGAAGCCCTGCTTGTTCAAATTAACCCTTAACTAGGTGGTGTTCTATGAATTCATGGTAGCCGAATGCATACAATATGGTTGCAATTTGCTTGATCAAATTCTGGGGTAACACCACCAGTTACTATCATTGTTCCCTGAGAAGGAAAAAGCTGGAATTACACTGATAATTGAAGGTTCTCTAACTTATTAGAAGCTGGCCTTCAGAATTCTTGGGACAGGTGCCAGGTCTTGTACTGTTGCACCTGCAACCCTTTACTCTGTCATTTTAATTACACAGCTCTCAGTCAGTGATTGCTGTTATCCAGCATAGCTGTCTCACACTACAGACAGTTTCAAGTATTAGTTACACTGATGACAGCCGTATACTTCTTGCCAATAAGACAATTAAAAATATTTGTTTTTGCAAGATCTTTATCTACCGCTAATGACTTAGTAAAGGTGTAGCAGGTAAAATGAATCAGTCACAAAAAGCTTAGGTTTTATGTAACTCAGGTAACACATCTTTCTACCCACATGATTTAAGGACTTCAATAGCTCAGACATGGGTGAGGTTTTTCGTAGGAGTGGGTGGGTGAGATTCTGTGGCCTGAGTTGTGCAGGAGGTCGGACTAGATGATCAGAATGGTCCCTTCTGACCTTAGTATCTATGAATCTATGAATTATGTCTACCAGTGTTCTCCCCTCCCCCCACTATCTTGATAAGTTCTCTGTCTCAGAGAACACAAGTCACATCCATCCAAACTGTAAGGACCAAGCTATGGGTGGACTGTGTGCAATGGTCAGTTACCAAGTTGCAGTCAAGAGACAAGTAGCAGGATTAGGGAGAAGATGGGTAAGGACACCAGGAAATCAGAGTCAGGCACAGAGCAGCAGGTGGGAGGCAAGTTGCAGAGTTGGTGTCAAGCCAGGTTATGATACAAGGAAATCAGGGTCAGGTACCAGGTTACAGACAACAGGAAAATAGTGGAATCAGGAATGAACTGGGGCCAGAAGTGGAGTCTAGAGTTCACAGCAAGGCAAGGTCTTGGGCAGAAGTAAACAAACGATCTATTGCTCAGACAGCTCACCATGCTGGCTTCTTGGTTTATATACTTACATGAGCCCTTACCCATGAGTTTATATACTTACAATCAGTGGGTTGTGGGGGGGCTGCCACTCAGGCTTCACTGGGTGGTACTTCCTGTAATGTCTAGTATCACAGGCTTCTTCAGGAGAAAGCTGACTTGAGCCTCCAGTAGTGATATAGAAATGTGGGTAGCCCCACACCCTCATAGTCCCCGGTTCTAGTCCTGCAGTTTCCTACAACTCCCACCACAACAGCTTTCTGTTGTTGCAAACTATTTTCATAAGTAACTTTTAATGGATTTGTGATTGGTCCCTGCTATAAAAACTACTAATTCTTCTATATCGGTTTAAACACATTGGTCCAAATTCATCCCTGGTGTATTGCCACTCACTGCAAAGGTATTATATAAAAAGATTAATTTGGCCTACTGAGAACAAGCTTTCTAAAAGAACAGATAACCTTAGAAATAAGTGTGCCCAGTAATCTGAAATACAAGGCTCAGGTTTTCCAATCAACTTTATCACTCATTCAGTATCTTAGTTTTCTCAATCAACAGACAAGACAAGGTTTAAGTTTCTTGTTCTACCTCTGTAGGCTCAAATAGTGATCTAATTATTTGTGCACCGCTTAAGTCAGACAAACAAAGAAGCTTTTTTTTTATTATTAAAAAAAGCCACAATAACATAATGCCCCTGGACTCAGCTGATCCCAAAAGTCAAATGTTAGTTTGACATCTCTTCTCCTGGCAGGTCTGAGCTTTTGAACTGCTTTATATAAGAAAACAACTTGAAGCTTTGATGCTTAGCCTGCAGCTGTTACTTTAGTGCAACACTCAGACATTTCTTAAATCTCTTAGCCTCACTGGAAGAGAAAGGTGTGGCATTAAAAGTCTATATACAAGTCTACATTACAAAATGTTGTGTTCGCTATTTAAAAGATTAGATCCCAAGGCTTGTGATGTGAAGTAGGGCTCTAAATTGACCTTTACTATCTCAGCATTAAGAGCAAATTTCAGATTAGTGACTAGGAAACAGATACTTGCATCTGGATACAGGAGTGATGCTGTTATGAGCCAATATCATCTTAAATATGTGTGATCTCTCTTTGATTTCTATCCCAAAGAACTGCTTTACTTTTGACGGTGATCAAAATCCACATGTTCAAATCCTACACTCAACCAAAGAAGGGGTTAAGGGTCTGGTTTGCAGACAGGAGCTACCATCAGCACCTCCCTCTGGCATTCAGAAATCACCCTGGGCCCAAGAGATCTTTTATTCACTACGAACTGCCCCTGCATAACAAAACATGGACTTCTGCATGCCCCTCCCCCACACTTGCTGTCTGGGAAGCTATACCCTGTAAAGATTCAGTTCACAATACCACATCTTCCTTTCCCAGCCAAAGCTTAATAAGAATAACACTTAAACATCACTTATATAACACACAATTCTAAATACTTATAACCAGCCTGCTAACTAAACTTACTAACAGTGTTTGTTTAATCTCTGAGGAGTCTTGCATTGTTACTTGGACTTGTGGGTCTCCTTTGAAATATCAGTACGAATGTCGGGGCCAGTGAGTCCATTTGCTCTGGCAGTGTTATGTCCTGGGGCTCGGTTGTCTTGACCTGCTCTGATTGTTCCTGGAGCCCTCCACAGGCAAAATGGCAAACATAGTGCTCCATATCTCACATCCGTCTTGACACTCAAGAAGGTGCTGCATATTCCTCCTCAGTATATATCTATTGCAGTGACAACTTTATGAAATTGTGGTGCACCCCCATATGACACCACTGCTTTTTGCAACCACCGATTTCCACCATAGATGTGCATTGCATACTGTTAATGAAACGGGGGCAGCTCCCAGGATCCCAAATCACATTGCTACTTTTGTTTAGCTGTATCTGTTTCTTTACACTTCTGCAAATCCTCATTTCCTCTGACATCAGCTTCTACCATTATAGGCATTCTAGTTTTCAGTTTAAATAAGACATCTGCAGGGGGCAAACTATGTTTCATAAATGACAGGATGGCACCAAACAGAGCTAAGTATGGGTCAGAGTCTGACTCCACAATCTTTTTCAGTTGCTGCTTTATCATTTTTCACCAACTCATTTGATTGGGAATAATATGGACTAGTGGTTACAAGTCTAAACCACATTTCAATGCAGTTTTTTAGTTAACATCCTCTGCCTGAGTTAACTAAAAACTGTTAAACATGTCAAGTGTGTCAGAATCAGCTTGTCACAGGGTTCACTCACCACTAGCAGTGCCACCTGCTGGCTGTCCTGAGAATTAGCTCCACCAGGCTTGCTCTCTCCCGCCGCTGGTGTCTTCCCCACTCCAGTCTTGCTCTGCAGCCCCGTTCACTCTCAGATCTGCAGTCTCTTCTTCATGGCTTGGCCCTCCAGCCAGGTCACTAAGGTCATCCCCTTCCAGAGAATTCAAAGTCCTTCCAGACCCACTGTCTGGCCAACATCTCCAACACCTCTGCTACTTCCCTAAGGTTTCAGCCTATAACAAACCGACAAGGTCTCTGCACAGTCCTATCCCTTGCTGCTGTTTCACTAGGCTTCCTCCTTCTCATCTGGCTTCCCACCTCTCTGGGCTTGCTAACGTCCCAAATCCCTCCACTCAGGGATAACTACAACCTAATTCCCTGCCTTCTTGCAGACTTCTTATAGCTCACTGCTCCTGGGCTTTATATAGGCCCCGCCTGTTCCTGCCCAGCTGAGCCTACTTCTAATTAGTGGCATGCTCCCTGGCTCCTCCTCCAGGTGCACTCCAGGTGAAACTAACTGGCCTGCCTGGCCACCTTAACTCATTTCAACAAGCTGGGGAAAGAGAAAGCTCTCTCCAGATTATTGGCCTACTAAAAGTGTTTCTCTGGGTATGGAAGTCACATGAGATCTTGATGGATCACGTAAATAATTTTGTGCCCAGATTTATGAAGGAAGTGTCTAAGCTCCCCAAGATAAATACTGAAAAAAATCAATGTACATTCCAGACAAAATGGTCTAACATAATGGTAGGGGCCATGCTCCTCTTGACCTGCTGCTCACAAACAGGGAAGAATTGGTAGGGGAAGTAGTGGGTGGCAACTTGGGCAGCAGTGATCGAGTCGAGTTCAGGATCCTGACACAGGGAAGAAAGGAGAGTAGTAGAATAGGGACCCTGGACTTCAGAAAAGCAGACTTTGACTCCCTCAGGGAACTGATGAGCAGGATCTCCTTGGAGGCTAATATGAGGGAGAAGGGATTCCAGGAGAGCTGGCTGTATTTTAAAGAAGCCTTACTGAGGGCGCAGGAACAAACCATCTCCATGTGCAGAAAGAATAGCAAATATGGCAGGCGACCTGCTTGGCTTAACAGAGAAATCTTCGGTGAGCTTAAACACAAAAAGAAAGCTTACAAGAAGTGGAAACTTGGACAGATGACCAGGGAGGTGTATAAAAGTATTGCTCAAGCATGCCGGGGTATAATCAGGAAGGCCAAAGCACAATTGGAGTTGCAGCTACCAATCGATGTGAAGGGCAACAACAAGGGTTTCTTCAGGTCTGTTAGCAACAAGAAGGTGGTCAGGGAAAGTGTGGGACCCTTCCTGAATGGGGGAGGCAATCGAGTGACAGATGATGTGGAAAAAGTTGAAGTACCCAATGCTTTTTTTGCCTCCATCTTCATAGATAAGGTCAGCTCCCAGACTGCTGCACTGGGCAGCACAGTATGGGGAGGAGGTGAGCAGCCCTCAGTGTGAAAGAATAGGTTAAGGATTATATAGAAAAGCTGGTTTCAGAGTAGCAGCCGTGTTAGTCTGTATTCGCAAAAAGAAAAGGAGTACTTGTGGCACCTTAGAGACTAACAAATTTATTTGAGCATAAGCTTTCGTGAGCTACAGCTCACTTCATCGGATGCATTTGGTGGAAAATACAGTGGGGAGATTTATATACACACACAGAGAACATGAAACAATGAGTTTTATCATACACACTGTAAGGAGAGTGATCACTTAAGATGAGCCATCACCAGCAGCGGGGGGGGGGGGGAGAAGAGGAAAACCTTTCATGGTGACAAGCAAATGCACCAAATGCATCCGATGAAGTGAGCTGTAGCTCACGAAAGCTTATGCTCAAATAAATTTGTTAGTCTCTAAGGTGCCACAAGTACTCCTTTTCTTTTTATAGAAAAGCTGACATGCACAAGTCCATGGGTCCGGATGCAATGCATCCAAGGATGCTGAGGGAGTTGGCTGAAGTGATTGCAGGGCCATTGGCCATTATTTTTGAAAACTTGTGGTGATCGGAGAGGTCCAAGACAACTGGAAAAAAGGCAAATATAGTGCCCATCTTTAAAAAAGGGAAGAAGGAGAATCCGGGGAACTACAGACCTGTCAGCTTCACCTCAGTCCCTGGAAAAATCATGGAGCAGGTCCTCAAGGAATCCATTTTGAAGCACTTGGAGGAGAGGAAGGTGATCAGGAACAGTCAACATGAGTTCATCAAGGACAAGTCATGCCTGACCAACCTGATTGCCTTCTATGATGAGATAACTGGCTCTGTGGATATGGGGAAAGCAGTGGATGTGATCTACCTTGACTTTAGCAAAGCTTTTGATACGGTCTCCCACAGTATTACCAGCAAGTTAAAAAAGTATGGATTGGATGAATGGACTATAAGGTGGATAGAAAGCTGGCTAGATCGTCAGGCTCAACAGGTAGTGATCAACGGCTCAATGTCTAGTTGGCAGCCAGTATCAAGTGGAGTGTCCCAGGGGTCAGTCCTGGGGCCAGTTTTGTTCCACATTTTCATTAATAATCTGGATGATGGGATGGATTGCACCCTCAATAAGTTTGTGTATGACACTAAGCTGCGGGGAGAGGTAGATACGCTGGCGGGTAGGGATAGGGTCCAGAGTGACCTAGACAAATTAGAGGATTGGGCCAAAAGAAATCTGATGAGGTTCAACAAGGTCACATGCAGAGTCCTGCACTTAGGACGGAAGAATCCCATACACTGCTACAGGCTGGGGACCGACTGGCTAAGCGACAGTTCTGCAGAAAAGGATCTGGGGATTACAGTGGATGAGAAGTTGGATATGAGTCAATAGTGCGGCCTTGTTGTCAAGAAGGCTAATGGCATATTGGGCTGCATTAGTAGGAGCATTGCCAGCAGATAGAGGGAAGTGATTATTCCCCTTTATTCGGCATGGGTGAGGCCACATCTTGGGTATTGTGCCCAGTTTTGGGACCCCACTACAGAAAGGATGTGGACAAATTGGAGAGAGTCCAGCGGAGGGCAATGAAAATTATTAGGGGGCTGGGGCACATGATTTACGAGGACAGGCTGAGGGAACTGGGTTTATTTAGTCTGCAGAAGAGAAGAGTGAGGGGGGATTTGATAACAGCCTGAAGGGGGGTTCCAAAGAGCATGGAGTGAGGGTGTTCTTAGTTGTGGCAGTGACAGAACAAGGAGCAATGGTCTCAAGTTGCAGTGTGGGAGGCTTAGATTGGATATTAGGAAAAACAATTTCACTAGGAGGGTGGTGAAGCACTTGAATGGGTTACCTAGGGAGGTGGTGGAATCTCCATCCTTAGAGGTTTTTAAGGCCCAGCTTGACAAAGCCCTGTCTGGGATGATTTAGTTGGGGTTGCTCCTGCTCTGAGCAGGGGGTTGGACTAGATGACCTGCTGAGGTCTCTTCGAACCCTAGTCTTCTATGATTCTATGGTTCAATAAGACCCTGGAAAATATGCTCTAACTCTTCAGTACCATTGCTCCACCACAGGAACCAGCTTGTTCAGCGCTCCTTTTTGATGTCCAGAATGTTCCTCAGCCATCTACTAGCTTCTTTCCTTTAGCTCCCAAATAATGCCATGGTATGTACCCTAACAATACTCTTCCCAAATGAAGCTCAACATAGATGTGGAATAGATGTGGCTCACCACAATGTGGAATTCCTCTTCTAGGAAGGAAGTCATATAGCATTTACCAGATGGGACCATGGCTTGCTGCAATGGGGTGAAATCTCCTCTACCTCCAGTAATGATCAAGAAAGGGTTAAAAAGGCCCAGTTAGTCACATTCACTTCACCTGGAAGCAGACAGGAAGGCTGGCTCCTGTGAAGGGCTGAAGTGCTAGAGATTGTTGGAGTGTAGAGGCCTCAGCTGGACTTACATTGGGCAGGACAGTGCTCAGAACCAGAGCTGGGGAAATGCAGTGAAACCCCAGGAAAGGGTTGAACAGATAGCCCAGAAGATTAAATTGATTCTTTAGGACTACACCTAGACATTTGGTTACCCCTGAAGGTGTTTGAACTAAACACTTCTCAGCCAGAGGGCTGAGTGGTATGCAAAGACAGCCACCCTGCAGGGTGCACCAGAGATGAAAATCTCTGTAATATTGCACTGTGAGACAGATGGGTGCACTTGCAGTGAGCACAGGTCATTACACTTGCTCATGAGGATCACTGCGTGTGATGGGATATTCAAATCACACACTGGACCAGGGTCAGAAAGGGTTACTAGTCTTCACTGCAGAGTGGTGCTGCAGTTGGCACTGCTGTGCAACATCTGTTATAATGTCAGGTCTGAAGGGATGAAATAAGCAGAAGTGGAAGAAGGGGAAAGCAGATTTCATGGGGCTATTTTCCCTGGTAGAAGAAGGAGGTCTCTTGTAGTCCTAGGAAGGATTGGATCCTAGATCCCTGAGAACTACAGTAGAACTAGAAGAGAGTGAAGGAGCAACAGAGCTTCCCTGAGGGGAAGAAGAATAGTCTGTAGCCTGAGTTTATTTCTACTGGAGATGGAATAACTGGCCAAATTTCCTGCAACAGCTGGGAAAGTCTGAGGACCAGATGTACATGCTGTTTTTCCGGAGATAAATTCACACATTTGAAAGCCCAGTGAATGGAAGAGACTTTCCAGGCCAAAGGAAAGCCTGGGAATGGATGAGAGGGATTATACTGATTCTTGTGTGTCTACAGCTAGCCCCAGTCTATACCCAGCCCCAAGAGCTGACCTTTTTTTGAATGCTCAGTTTATCACTTTGATAAAATAGGTTTCTCCTTTAAACCTCCCTGTGGCAAAAATTTTCCTTTTGGCTTCTGCTGTGGTTTTTCTTGTCCTAAATTTCAAACACTGCATTTACCATTGGGCTGGAGGGATCAGTGTGTAGCTGCTAACTAAAGGTCCATCAAAGTATTATATGGAATCACTGAGGCTGAGGCTATTTGTGGGGTAGTGGAAGAGGATATAACCTAATATCCATATCTAATTTTGGGAGGTGGACTGAGACTGTAAAAAGTAGAAGTTATCTGAACTGGATTTAAACTTGTCTTGCCATTCTCTTCCAGTATCCTACTGCCTCAATAATGAATACAAGGACTTTATAGGGAACACATTGCTTCATCTTCCCCAAAAATGTTAAAGGAGCTCTGGTCACTCACATTCACTCTCTTTTTCTCTTTCTTTCTCTCTTCCTTCCTGGAGATACAAAACCCATTCAGGTGAGGGAGACATTCTACAACTTGACACAGAGATAACCAGCTTTTAGTTTCAGAGCCAGGTTTGATCTTCCCACGTGCGATTGCTCAGGTATCTAAACTATACTGTGAAAGAGAGGTTGAGAACCTGCTTAGCAGGGCTGTCTATGCTGTCAAGGCAAGTGAATATTTTGCTTATCTTTTATTTCAGGATTTCTTCTCTCCTACTGTAATTTGCCAAGAAGCAGGATTTGAATTATGACAATGTGACCAAGGGCTTGGCCACTGTTAGTGAGGGACAGTGAGTAACTGACACACTCTGGGCCTGATCAACTCTCATGGAAGTCAATGGAGGGGAATGATGAATTGCAATTTCCATGCAATAGTAACGCAACAAGCAAGAGGGTATGCACCACCCAGGGCATTGAGAACTGACTGGCCAAAAGGGAAGAAGCCTGATGCTGTTGCTATTTGTGCCCTTTATAGATAACATTCAGCAATATAGCTAAAACAAATGAGTTTTCCCTGTACATTCTCAGTGTAGTCTTGAGGAAACAGTTCCATGAACTTCCCAAAGATCATGTGGCTGATGAGATCTTTTATTGAGAATACTTAGCTCAAGCTTTTGTTTAGCTACAAAAACTCATTAATTTATAAAATGTGAATTGTGGTAGGGGAAGGGGAGGAAGGAACACTGCTGTGAACTATATTTTGCAAAGGTTTGTGAACTCAGATTTATTCCGCAAACCCAACAGAACAGACAGAGCGTTGGAAAATCTTCAGGTGTTGCCCATCTTTAGCCTGCTTATATTAATTACTGAAGGCAATCTCAACTCACGAACAAGCTGAGTTAACTGCTAAGTGATTTAGGACACTGGGATAATTGTACCTTCATATTTAAGAGTTTAAGTAACAATATTTGAGTTCTTATTGGGCTGTGAAAGCCCACTGACTTCAGTGAAGTTGCACTGTCCTTACTAAGAGAATTCAACCATTGGTTTAAATTCACACATGGTTTAAGAGGGTGCATCCTCAATTACTTCTGCTAAGTCACATCTACTTACGTCAGATCTGAATTGAGCTCATTGTCTTTAAGAACAGACAACCCTGTGAACAAGGAGTTGAGAGCTTTGCCATCCTATTAAATGATATCTGTTCATATTGTATTGTCATGTCAGACAGAACCTATCCTGATTGAAGTCCTAGGAACCTAAGCCACATGATCAGACACATGCCAAGGATAGGGAAAAAAGCACTTGCTCTGTTTGAAGAGACAGTTAAAGTAAACTGGAGTTGAACAACACTGATTCTTGCAATTTTATTTTTGTGTTGGCTGAGAACACTGGCAGTTTGTACTAAGAGTTGCAGTATCTTTGTGAATAAATTAGGGTATTTACTATTTATGATCCATCTATGGTCAATGTTATGGATACACAGGGGCAACTGTAGGTATATATTTGTACATAAAATAGAGTAGTATAATTTTGTGGACTCACACATCTCTGCTAACAGATATATCGCTTAGAGATTACTAATAAAAGATCACTATCAGCTCTGCTATTCTGTGGTATCTTAGTTATCTCAGTGATTTCCTGATACTTCGGTGCGATAGCAGTTGCCAGTTGTTCACTTGTTTTAAAATGGTGGTTCCTGAGTTGCGTGAAGTCATGACAGTAACATCTGGGCTGACAAAATAAGCAGACCTGAACAGAGGAAGCAATTCTGCATTACTAGAATGAGCTTTCCACTACATCTACAAACCCGTTTCTTTCTCTGTTTTCCACTCAAAGTCTCTAAAGAGATTATTAGTGATAAACAGATATGAATTTCCACAGGGTTTCTTGTTATTTCCAATAAGCTTTAGTGAAAGCAAAGGTACGGGGGGAAATGCCTCTCTTTTTTGTGTAGAAGAGATTTCCAAAATAGCCATAGAAGTACAAACATTTGTATCACTGTCACACTTTGGCTTTTTGTGGAATTTAGTTAGTAATACCCATTGTGGACCTAAATGGAATAATCATTTTAAGCATTGTTTGAATGCCTTTCCTTTATAATATTAATAACGCATGTACATTTTTAACAATTTCAGTTGTTCTGTTTGGCATGGTAGGACACTAAAGAATATCTCAGATTTATAGTCTTGACTCCACAGACTAATAGTCATCCCTTTTTTGATACTTTGCTTTCTTGGCACAACTAGTAAATATTTAACAATATACTGGCTAAGGGACTATATTGTATGATGCAAATTAATTTCTCTTCACACTGCTTATAGGGCTTTTTTGTTGTGCTCTGTGGAGATACTACATACACAAATGTACAGTATTAATTTGTCAAAGTTCCTGATGTCTGGCAAGAGTTGGTGGAGAAGATGTGCATAAATAACTTGGGAACATCCAAATTGGACAGCTATAACAAAGCAGACCTCATTAGTCTTTAAATAATATTTACTGACCCTCAGTGAAAGGCCTGGAAAACCTACAGCAAGTTTTCTCAGTGCCAGAAGCATTACAAGGAAAACACAGCAATGATTTGTCCCTATTACACCCAGTCCTGACCCAGAGTGGCCTTTTCTGACAGCAAGCACAGAGATATATTTCAAACAGCATTAAAAAACCCCAAACCTCTCTCTTTAATTGATATCATTTGTTTTAACCTTATGCCTCTTCTGGAATGTGGACTATCAAAATCCACCAGGCTTGTGTTGCATCCCGGACTGTCCAATCCCATCACTTTCTCTCCATGCTACACACCCTTTTAAGAGATAAAGTTTAAAACCCCAAGTCTGTCATGTTTGAAATCTTTACCCTCTCTTAACAAACAAAATAAGTTGAGGTGTCTCTTACACTTCCTTTCCTGGTCTCCCCTGCCTTATTTCCTCTCACGTCAATCCCTTTTATGGCCCCTTTCCCTTTCCTTATCTTTTGGTTTAGTGAATCCCCCTCCTAAGTAAACCTTACTCAAAGAATTAAAAATAATTGTGGAACTAACATAATATTTCAAAACCATCCACCTATTTGTAAGTTTTTTCCCTTTCCCCTACCCTCTGTCTGTCTTGTCTATTTTAATTGTAAAGTCTTAGGGGCAGAGACGGTCTATTGCTTGATATTAGTAAATGCATACCACAATGGAGTCTCATTCTCAATATGCTCTTCGGCACTAGCTATAAATAAGGCCCTACCAATTTCACAGTCCTAAAAATCATGTCACAGACTGTGAAATTAGCCCTTCCTCATTAAATCTAATCTCCCCCTTGCTGCTGGGAGTACCCCAGCTGGGGGGCTCCTAGATGCAAGTCGCTGCCGGGCTGGTGAGGGACACGACTGTTCTTCCCCTGAAAGGCTAGTGGGGAGGGAGATCAGACCCACCTCTGAGTACCTTTTAGGTTGGAACCATCTGAGTTACACCATGATGAAATTTCAGATATAAACATCTGAAAATGTGAAATTGACCAATTGTAAAACCCTCTGGCTGCGAAACTGATCAAAATGGACCATGAGTTTGGTAGGACCCTACCTATAAATAAATAATAATACAATTGAGAGCAGCAGATTCAATAAGATCTCAAGGAAAATAGTGATTTTTTTCAATCTTAATCCTCCTTATATTGCTAGAACACATGTAAGCCCTGTGACCTAAAGCTCTCTGGGTAATGAGCTCTCTGCTCCCACTTGTCAGTGAACAGGGAGAATGACCACAGAACTGCTTCATCTGCATAAGTTATTTTACCCAGAATGCTAGATGAGCAGAACTTCCACGGGGGAAGGAGCTCTCTTCACGCCCATCTATAAGTGAACAGCAGATGAAGAAGAGGGAAGTGATGTTGTAAAGGGATATTTGCCTATTGGACATTCACACTAGCAGGCGGGGAACAAAATTAACCAACTGCCAGAGTTAGTGGGTGTGGGTGTGGTGACAACTCCCTGTCATTTGCAAGCTCTGAACTAGAGGCAACTACAGTCTCTATGCTTGGGAGCACAAATCTACTGCTCCCTTTGTGTGCTTTCATGGCTTCTCCTTGCTTTGGCGTTCAGCGTAGGTCAGGCATACAGGGGAAGCAGGCTGCACTATCGGACAATGTGGTGCAAGCTCTACACTCCCCTTGCACCTTAGAAGGGATTGTTCTTCCCCATATTCCCCTGGGACAGTGTATCTTCATACTACCCCTTACTCAAGGCAGTACCTAAGTGACAATCTAGTGCTTACTGTCTAAGCGTTGTTATTTATATAAGAAATAAATGCTAGTGTAGAAATTACTGCAATTTCTAGGCTATTAGGAGAAGATATACAGGATCTGTGGCATTTCTAATCTACATAGTTCCATGTGGAGGCCCCATGCTTCACATCTGACCAGCAAGCCATAGCATTATCTGTCCATGTGTCTGCCCCAGGGGCTGCTGGAAGAAGGTGGAATAGAACTAGCATTGCTGACTCTATCTAGCCAGGGATACTCTCCCACTAGGTGAATCCCCACCTGTGAAAGGAATACAAAGAAATTTTATCACAGGCCAATTTGGTCTTGAGAGCTGGGGCACTTCCACAGATCCATTATTTTGAAGTTTGTTATAAATACTGTAAAGATACATTTCCACATGAAAGAATAAATACACACTTTGCTTTGAAACTTTAACCTACACATTTGTCAGATGCAACATTACACATCTCCACATGTCAGCATTTAGAACCTGTAGGGCTGGAACCTGCAACCATAGGTTTCAGGCCACTGAGGTCTCTGCATCACCACAAGAGGCTGAGGCTGGACTCCTGTGGGAGGATGCTTTGGAGCTGGGCTCAGCAGGAAGTACCACCAAGCAGGACTGGAGTGGCGGCCTCAGACTGGCCAATACCAGTGTATAAACCAGGAAGTCATGAAGGGGAGCTGTCGGAGGAACAATCTAACTGCCTGCCTCTGCTGCCGACCTTGCTTGTGAGACACCCTAGATTCTGGTTCTGACCCTGCCTGCCTCCTGATGCCTGACTCTTGGTTTTCCCTCTGGCCTACCTGGACTCTGACCTCCTGGTACCTGACTCCTAACTCTTGCTCCGACCACTAGGTCTGACCACCCACATCCTGGTTATGACAGCAGCAGTCTATTTGACTCCCCAAGTCTATAAAAGATTTAGCCACACCTGAGAAGTTTCACACTGTAACAAATTCTTAACTTGAGTTCTTAAGGACTCCTGATCCATATTTCATCTCAGAGTTCTCTCTGGATAGGGCAAGTAATTAAAATGCAACAGAAATTAGACAATTTTATTATAAAAATGTACAGGATTTGCCATCTTACAAATACGATCCCACACTGGAGATTGTAAATAACCTATGCTCATTCAGACTTTTTTTTAATATTGTAGAAATCTTCTAAAATTTTGATGATGAAATGAATTGAGACTTACATGTAGAATAATGTGTAATAAAATCTCCTCCCCTGTGGACTCAGGGAAGACTTGATGTACTGTATGAGAGGGCATTGCAGAGATAGAGCACCTTCTGGACAGCCTGGGATGTTTTATGAGATCTTACCACTTTCCCTCATCTTACTTTTTCTGTGATGGACGAGTCTAATAAATCATTCCCACTAAAATATGGAAAGTCTAGTGCTTTTGGTGCTAAATCACTGACATTAAAACCTTAAAACAATTCTCATCTTGCAATGACATTGGTCTGACCAACAGGCCAGTGGTGTTCTATTATTTTCCTTGTTGGGCCTGTCCTGTAGTAAGTGATTTCTGGGTACCTGTCTCACTCTGTCAATCTTTTTCCTCACTTCCCAAGGTGGGTATTGTAGTTTTAAGAATGCTTGATAAAGATCTTGTAGGTGTTTGTCTACATCTGAGGGATTGGAACAAATTTGGTTGTATCTTAGGGCTTGGCTGTAGACAATGGATCGTGTGATGTGTCCTGGATGGAAGCTGGAGGCATGTAGGTAAGTATAGTGTTCAGTAGGTTTCCCGTATAGGGTGGTGTTTATGTGACCATCTCTTATTTGCACTGTAGTGTCCAGGAAGTGGATCTCTTGTGTGGACTGGTCCAGGCTGAGGTTGATGGTGGGGTGGAAATTGTTGAAATCCAGGTGGAATTCTTCAAGAGCCTCCTTCCCGTGGATCCATATGATGAAGATGTCATAAATGTAGCGCAAGTAGAGGAGGGGCGCTAGGGGACGAGAGCTGAGGAAGTGTTGTTCTAAGTCAGCCATAAATGGCAGTGCCATTGACTTGAAGGTATAAGTTGTCCCCAAATCTGAAATGGTTGTGGGTGAGGACAAAGTCACAAAGCTCAGCCACCAGGTGTGCTGTGGCCTCATCAGGGATACTGTTCTTGACAGCTTGTAGTCCATCCTCATGTGGAATATTGGTATAAAGAGCTGTCAAGAACACCATGTGCAGTACTGAGTAAGTCATTTGGTCCTTCCATATATACTGTTTTGAATTAATCAGATACCAAAACTTAGGTGCAGCTACATCATTACAGCAATTGTCCTCTCTATGTGTGTACAATTGTTTTTTCCCTTGAGTCTTTAGTGACCCAGAAAGTTACAAAGTTCTATGCTAGGTACCTCTGCTAATTATTGACCTTTATAGCTCTAAGATTCAATCAGATACAATGTACCAAAAAAGTACACACAGGTACACGGCATAAAACCATAAAGAAATCATAACATCAGCATTTCACTTTTTGTTATGTTTCATTTTGGGTATTTTCAGGCAATCCCATAGAACGAAGGACATATGGAAAAAGCAAAGATCGCTGGGTTTCCTGGTTTTTCAGGTTCTGGAAGGCTTCAATCCAAGTCACCCTCCTATGTGGGGAGGTAATGCAGTCTCTCACACGGTGCCCAAGAGTGCACCATTATTGTAGAGTTTCCTCACGAATCCTTTCTTTTGGGGAGGGAAGTGAATGCAATGTGGCTGTTGTGGGTACTGATGTAAAGGAGGCTTGCTATCAGTCAGAAGTTTCTAAGGTTCCCATTTCCTTTGGCGCAACCAAACAATCCTATTCATTCCCTTTAACTTCAGTTTCACTATCAATGTTCTTTTGCCTTCTGATTTTCTCTTGGTATTGCAGTCTCTGCTGGGGTGTGTAGAAGAGCTCCTGCAATATTGGATTTTCCTTGCATTTGTCACCATAGTTAATGTGCTAAGCACCAGTGGGTGACAGCTAAGTAGCCCAATTTCAGTAAGGTCAATGGATATTGAATAACAGCCATTTTCCTTTAGATTTGATGTCCAAATTTAGTCTTTTAGCTTCTTTAATTTCCCACGTGAAATAAAAATATATATTTTGTTAAAAGTGGTCAGTGTAATTTAAATATTTAAAGTTTATTATAAAACTGGCCCTTGTGCAAGCAGTATGAGTGTGGTTCATCTGTGTACAAGTATATACACATACTCAATAGAATATATATATATATATATATATGAAACCTCTGAGTACATGGTTAATCTGTGTAGGCATATTATACATATATAGTAGAACTTCAGAGTTACGAACTGACCAGTCAACAATACACCTCATTTGAAACCAGAAGTACACACTCAGACAGCAGCAGAGACCCTCTCCTCCTCCCCCACTATGTTAACTGTAAATTACTAAAAAAAAAGGGGGGGGAGTTTTTAAAAAATTGACAAGGTAAGGAACTGTTTCTGTACTTGTTTCATTTAAATTAAGATGGGTAAAAGCAGCATTTTTCTTTTGCATAGTAAAGTTTCAAAGCTGTATTAAGTCAATGTTGAGTTGTAAACTTTTGAAAGAACCATAACATTTTGTTCAGAGTAACGAACATTTCAAAGTTACCATTCCAGAGATGCTCATAACTCTGAGGTTCTACTGTATAAATCTGATACAATACTCATGTTACTGTGAGTAACATGATTTGAATATATTCAATATGTATATTGAATACATATATACTGTTTATACTCAATCTATTCTTGGGGGTTGACTTCATTGGCAACATAGAAAATAAAGCTAAGCTTTCTCCCTGAATATGACTGTTCTTAGGGTGTCTCCACAGTGCCTCTGACCATACCCAGTGAATACATTCCACCGCTCTTCTACAGCTAGTCTGGTGCGGTGCTACATAGACACACCTGATTAAACCTCAGAGTCACTCAGCAAAATTACATCTATACGTTGGTCAAGCATGTGATATCAGGATACGTTGTATACATGTATGTTATGCAACCCTTCACTTAGCTCTACAGAAATATAGTATAAAGCAGAAGTATCTTATGAAAAAATAAAGTTATTTGGGAAAAAACTTGATCTACTGTTAAAGACCTGGGATGCAGTACACATTTCAGACCATATATCAATTCATGTATAAATCTTAGCTGTCACAGGCTTCAATTTTATGTAATGTGTGGCTGATTTATATCACTGAAATGGAAAATAAAAATCTGTGAAGTATTAAAGGCACAGAGAAGCTCCCCCCTCAAATAATAGGTCAATTACTCACCCCTAATTAATGTATAAATGGGAAATGTCCAGGGCTGGTAAGTCATCTAATTTCTTATTGCTTTGAAGTTTTTCAAAAGGTTTATCAAAAGATTTAAATTTTAGTCCCTAATATTAAAATCAGAGTGTATGAATGGTGCAATTTAGTATCAATGACCTTTCCTCCTCCACATTAACAGTTATCCTTTCTTTGGACCCCATTTCTGAGTGGTGGCCTTAGTTCTATGACAAAGTACCTATATAAGAGTTCTGTCTCCCTCTACATTCCTTCACTGGTTTGGATACACACAAGCTATCCCCCAATCTCTAGGAATTAAGTTATTCTACAAATTCTGCCCTTTACAATTTCATAGTTACTGCATATATCTGTTCTTTCACATTAGGTAAGTGGTTAGTAAAGTTCTCCCCATCCACCCTCAGAAGCTATTCTTGAGTCCTTAAAGGCCTTCCATCAATATTTCTTTCTACAAGGTTCTAGCTGGTGGCTTCTCCTTTGAACAATTCTGTGGAATTAAATATAAACATTAGGCCTGTGATCTACACCAAGTGGTGATGTCTGTCTCCTTGAATTCTTTACTTACATTATATTATTATTTAGTGAAATAGCAGAGTGAAGGAAAGCAGCTGCATTACAGAGTTCTTGTTAACTTTTTCTTCTTAAATGTATATACTGATAGTGAATGAAGTAGGTTTCAAAGGAGGATTAGAGATGATAGAATTCAATTAGCCTCTAAAGCCTGAGGGGAAGTTGAAATGCAAATATACAAGAAAAATTATAGAAAGATTAAAAGGTTTCTGAAAGCTTCAAAATCAGCAGTTCTGATAGTTGGATAAGAACCTGTGTGCCTAGGATAAAAAGCCTGATTTAGGCAGGAGCCATTCTCCTGATGCAGGGAGATTGAGCTAGGCAGAATCTGCTCCTGAGACTGGAAGCCTGAGCTAAACAAAAACTGTGCTCCCAGGGCAGGAACCTGGGTTAAGCAGAAAGTAAATTCCTAGGGTAAAGAGCCTAAATGGAGGTTCTGGAAACAGAGAGGTTCTTGGGGAACCTACCAGCCAGGGAACATGGAAAAAATACTTCAGGACAGGGGAGGACTCAGGAGGGAGAGTCACGGTGGGCAGACAGCCGAGAGGCCCCTGCCTAGTATTTGGGGTGGCCCCTTTGAGAGACCTCCATGAACCCCCATGTCAGAGGGAGACTCCACTCAGGCAGCATCAGGAGCATTGAGGTGAGAACAACCAGATGAAGTACCTGGATGGAGGTGACTACTAAACTCAAGACAGGTGACAGACAGACTGGGACTGATTGAGTCCCTCAGCCAGGAAGTTGAGATAAAACATGTCCTTTATGCCTGTGCGGGACACTGTTAAATAAAGAGAGATCCTCCAGGTAGGTTGCCCTTTAATACCAAAAGCTGGTCTGCACTTGTTCATGTTCCGCATGAAGAGAAATCAAGGCAGGACTCACCTGCACTGCCATGCCTTATTGTATGGGGATGTGCTGGTGTATGCTGTCATGTTTGAAATTTCATCCATAGCTACAGTACTCAAAGTAGATTTATCTTATTCCAGTCATGATACTGAAGGGTTTTCTGAGTAGTGAGACTAATTTTAAAAATTATATCAAGTCTCAAGAGGCATCTTCTACTTCTAGAGCCACATTGTAAAAGAATTAGACTCCTTAAGTCTGTTTCTTCAAGTAGCTCTTTAAAGGGTTCAGTGGAAAAAAATAATTTGGCTTTATTTAGTTCTCTCTTCTTGAGTTGTGCTGTTCTATATAGAGGTACATTAAAGTATCTTGAATGTGACTTTTCTTTTTGGCCTGGCTCTTAAAATGGCTTTGCATAAAAATTGAATC
Organism: Dermochelys coriacea; assembly: GCF_009764565.3. Lineage (NCBI taxonomy): Eukaryota > Metazoa > Chordata > Testudines > Dermochelyidae > Dermochelys > Dermochelys coriacea. The sequence continues at coordinate 91,385,275 of NC_050071.1, read as the reverse complement.
TGTTTTTCAATGCTCTGACTGTGAAACATTTGGAAATCTGACTTTCTAACCCCAATAGTGCATGTTTCATTATATCAAATGTGACTGTAGAGTAGCTTCTGGTGGCTATACATTGTAAAGAGTCTGTTTCACTTGCCTTATTCATGGGGAAAAGGCACATTATAGATTCATTGTGAAGAAAATTGAATTTCACTCTTCCCTTGGTCTGTCCTTCTTTTCATAGGAAAGTCAGTTTTGCACTATTCTTGTCTCTAGGGTGGCAATTGCTCTTCATTTTAAAGACAGGAGAAAACCAGAAATTTCATGTATTTCTTAATCAATGAAGTGTCTGGCTTAAAATCATGAAACTTAAAAAAATATATATATTTACCCTCACATTGTCAAGCTTTTCTCTGCAACCATTTGGCCTAGAAACCTGCATTGGGTTTTAATGAATGCTGAGATTCTTGCATGTTCACAGGACTTCAGGAGACAGGGCTTTAAGAAACACTCCAAATATCACAAGAGTTGGCAGTACTGATTATGAACTAAAATGTGTTCCCTGAGCCAGGCCCTGTGATTTTAAATCAGGCTCCATGTCACCCCCAGAACTGGGGTTTACCAGCTCCTGTAGCTCTGGACTCATCCTCTAGCCCCTTCCACCCCCCCACTCAAAAGGACACAAACTATAATGTATGCAGTGTTGTAGATATTTGGTCCCAGGGTAGAGTGTTGTAATAAGCCATAAATCCAGTGTCTCTATTCAATACAAAACTTTTAGTGTCTAACAAAGTTATGACTTTACGCTCCCAGACTTGTCTTTTGAAGGTGTTGTGCAAGTTTTCTTTGCGGATGAGCACCAAGAGGTCAGATAAAGAGTGATCACTTTGTCAAAGTGTTCACTCACCGGTGATAGGTGTTTTTATCTTTTAGCATTTTTCTGCGAATTTGAGAGTGTTGTGAGTGTCTGGTTTCCCCCCACATAGTTATTGGGGCATTTAGTGCACTGGATGAGGTACACCACATGTTGATAGGTATGTGTAGGACTCATGGATCTTGGAAAGTTGTGTGTGCTGTGAGGAGTGTTGATTGTTAGGGGAGATTTTGACAGCCCAACAAAATGCCTAGGCCACTGCCAGTGCTGGAATATTGATTATTATGCTTATTTCCAAAAGCAGCTGTAAGGCCTTTGTAGCAGCCTTAGCATAACTCAGCAGGCCAGGAGGGGAGGGAGAGTGACCACGAGAACTGAGCATGATCCTGTGCCATCCTGTCTTGCTACTTTCAAACTGGTGAAGTAAGTGGTTTTGGAAAGACTGGAAATCTGTCTGTATTTGACTTCTGTTGTGTGTGTGTGTGTGGGGGGGGGGGCATGAGACTGTGGACTCTGCAAAAACGTATCTATATAACTAATAGCTTGAAACTTCTTGCTTAACAAATTGCTTGCTCAGTGGTTATTGGTGATTGACAAGCTATGTGACTTTTTGAATATAAAAAGAGAAAGATCTGAGTGATTTGGATTTGACCTTCTGAATATCTCTTGAAATCTCCAGGCGGATAGCTGGCCACTTAAACTTTGTCATTTGACCACACAAGGCCCCTCCAGACCCTGGATAACTATTGTTTGGGGGTGCTTTAACACTTTTGCATATCTCTGTGTGCTGGAGATCTAATAAAATAATAATTTTGGAAAAAAGCACTTTGGGTTTATGCCAATCTTAAATCAATGGAGACATAGCCCATCCATCTGATTGATTTCCTGATACCACCTCGCAAAGAGTAAAGTTAAAGAGTAAAGAGCTTTGGGTTGAGAGAACCGCAAATAACATTGAGCAGTGCAGATATGTCTACAGGTTTTGCATCTGTTCTGGCAGGGTGTGGTGCTGCTTGGAGTTGGTGGGTCCTGGTCTGTGGGTATCTTGCTTCTGATGGTGTTTGGGGATTGTTTGAAGGCCAGAAGAGGGGATTCAGAAAAAGATTCCTTTCAGGATGTGGTTCTCATTGAGTTTGGGTTGTAATTATTTGGTCATAAACTGTATGGATTCCACTGTGGGGTGGTAGGTGACAACTAGAGGTGCGTGGTCAGAGGGGGTTTTATTTCTGTATTTTCTTGGGGTATTTGGATGGACCATTCCATGATGCAATCTACCCCTCTGGAGGAATGTCCTTATCTAGTGAAAGCAGGTTTACATGTGTTAAGGTATATATCCCAGACTTTCTCCTCAGCATATATTCTCTGGTATCTGAGTGCCTGGCTGTAGAGAAGAGATTTCTTGATGTGTTTGGGGTGGTTACTGGGTCTGTGAAGGTAGGTGAGATGATCTGTGGGTTTCTTGTATATAGTTGTCTGTAGCGTTCCAGTGCTGAAGCTGATTGTGGTGTCCTGGAAGCTGATGCTAGCATGGGATTGCTCAATGAGAGTTATATTAGTGGTGTCAGTGGTTGAAGTTGTGATGGAAATCTGAGGGAGTTTAGGTCATCTGTCCAGAGGATGAAAATTCAGGAAGTTGATGCTAGTGTGAGGATGAAAAACTCATCCTCTAGGCAGATGACCTAAATTCCCTTTTAGATTTCCACCACAACTTCAACCCCTGCCACCCATCCATTAAACTCTCCCTGGAACCATCCCATCCGCACTAGGCAGGCCATTGGCTTTATACCAGACAGTCCTCTTCTTGGCTGGTTTGTTTCCACCATCCATTACTAGGACAAAATTAGACATGGTTTTGTCCAGTATCAGATGGGGGGACACCATTTTGAATAGTAAGCCACTCTGTCCCCACTAGTGTGACATCATACGCACGCTGCATTCGAGATCATACTGGTAAGGACAGGGCAGGGCACTCTTGAAATAGCATCCCCTATGATATGCACACACTGTGTATACCAGGTGACACTGGCGGAGTGGCCCATGCCATTCCCAGAAGTGCCACACTTCTGGGAATGGTATGGGCCACTCCACCAGTGTCACCTGGTATACACAGTGTGTGCAATATCATGGGGGATGCTATTTTATATATATATATATATAGCATACTGATAAAATTTGCAGATGACACAAAGCTGGGTGGGGTTGCCAATACTTTGGAGGATAAAGCTAAAATGCAGAGGGATCTTGAAAAATTGGAGAACTGGACTACAGACAACAAAATGAAATTCATGGAAGACAAATGTAAGAACCTGCACTTAGGAAAGAAAAAACAAATGCACAAATACCGAATGGGGGAAAATTGGCTTGACAGCAGCACTGCTGAGAAGGATCTGGGACTTGTGAAGCATAACCTCTGCATGAGTCAGCAATGCGATGCTTTTGCAAAGAAAGCAAGTCAGAGGTGGTAATAGTACCACTCTACTCAGTGCTGGTTAGGCCTCAGTTGGAGTACTATGTCCAAATTTGGTCACCAATATATAGAAAAGATGTAGCAAAACTGGAAAGGATGCAGAGGAGAGCAACAAAGATGATCAAAGGGATGGAATGCAAGCCATATGAGCAAAGGTTGAAGGAACTGGGTATGTTTTGTTCGGAAAAGAGGAGATTGGGGGGATATGATAGTGGTCTTCAGATACACAAAGGCTGCCGTAAAAAAAATGAGGAAAAAAAGGTTCTCTCTTGCCACAGAGGGTAGGACAAGAGGCAACGAGTTCAAACTGCAGCATAGCAGATTTAGATTAAATTTCAGGAAAAAAATCCTAACTGTAAGAATAGTAGGACAATGGAACAGACTTGGGAGGTTGTGGAAGCTCCTTCACTGGAGGTTTTCAAAAGGAGGCTGGATAGCCAGCTGTCTTGAATTGTTTAGACACAATAAATCTTGTATCTTGGCAGGGGGTTAGACTAGATGACCCTTGTGGTCCCTTCTGGCCCCCTCGGTTCATGGCTCAAATGTTGTGATGGGCAAGTCTGCAGCTGGGCTCACTGGGTAAAAGGTTTGAAGTACAATAACGTCCTCCTGTGAGAGTCTGATTTAAAATATCCCTGATAAGAATAGGGAGGGTTTTAGCATGAATGGAGCTTCCCCAACTGCAGTGAAGCTATTGAAGGAATTGGTTTTTTGCAAGCCCCTACCCACAACAGGCAAATAGCTTGAAAGGCTACTACTGCATGAAATGAAAGCCCTAATGGATTATAGAGCTCAGCTCCTGGACAGTTGCATCAACTTCCCTTGAAAAGCACATGACAGAGGTTTTCAAGAGCTCTGGCTTGTACAAGAAGACAGAAAGGGAAACTTTTTTTCTTCTTTTCCTACACAACCTAGCTACTAACAGACGACCCATGAGAAATGGGAGTGATGGTGAGGGTAAGCGTTGGAGGTGGTGAAGATGGGAACATGAGTGGGAACATGAGACAGTGTCATTACAGAAAGATAGGGATTCAGAAGAAAGAAGAGGTGGAAGATGGTAGGAAGCAACTGGTGGAGGCAGTGTTAGTTTGTGTTTATTGGTTGTACAACTAGAATTGTTTAGAGAAAAACTCTTAACAAGGAAGCAAGTGCCCCACTTTCCAGTTCACAGTTGAGAAAGCTCCTAATATTATAGAGGAACAAACAGCAAGATAAGGATATGTCCTGGGATTGAATGTGGGGGAGTTGAGAGGAGTTGTGCTGCTGGACAAGGAAAATAGCAGAGTGGAAGTAGGAGAGAGCTGACTTGTAGTGGACATAGTCTCAATAGTCATGGGATTGTCTCCATAATGTCAGCAGCAAGAGTGAAACAAACAGAAGTTGGGGGTAAGGCAGGATTGGTGAGATGGTCCTTTCAGGGAGAGAAGTGAAAGAGTCAGGCTGATGAAGAACGTTATCTCCCCTCTGTAACAGGGGTGTTAGGAGGTTAAATGCATTGACTGTCAGTCATTCAGCTACTACAGAGATGGGGCCAAAGAAAAGCCAATAAGTAAATTCTATCCCCTTCTTCCCCTCAAATAAATCCTCCAGTAATACCAAGGAACATCAGACTTGACACTTTTCGGAGAGTAAACACAGATTTCAGGCTTTGTGTGTAAGACAGTAGCAAAAAAGTGCACAAGTCCAGGCTGATTTTCTCTATTAACATCACAACACAGGCTGAGAGTTAAATGCCAGAACTCTGTTTCTGCTGGGTCTCTTTAAACCCTGCTTTCAAGGTAATGAGCTCCAGCTAATAAGACTTAACTGACTATTGGATTTCTTCAACGTGCACTTCAGCAAAACAGCAAATGCCTCATGGGGGGGCACTGCAGAAATAAACAGCTAATTATGCATCAGTCTCAGCTAAACTGCTTTGTTTCAAGGCTTAACTCTGAAGAGACTTGGGACTCCTGTCAAATTCATGGGGAGCATGCAAGGAGCAAGGTTCCATGTCTGTCAGAAACTCATTGTTCAGTGCCATGTTCTGACACTTTTCAAACCAATTACACAGCCTAACTTCTGGAATACATGACATGCTGAAACTGTTAATCCCTTTTTCATTGCCTTTGACTACCCTTTGGCTTATTTGTCATGTGTCCTAATCACAAATTAATCATGTGGAAAAGCACAAGACAAAGCAGCCTGGGTGAGCTGGAAAATGCTTTAATGGAGCCTCATTTGGTGGCCTCGCTGTTGGCATTCTAGAGAAACGGAAATTTGCTTTCTTCTCCCTGAGTTGCTTACACAAACCCATCAATCTGGACAACATGAATGCTTGTTATTTTCCTAAGGATTTGTGAGATGTCCTTCAAATATTTTTTTAAACTTTCTTTCTCTTGAACTCCTTTTTAACTTTAGACCCAGTGACCATGAAAGCTTAATTTATACTCAGGCTGGTATCTATTATATCAATACTATCATCAGATGTGTTTGACTACAATGGAAAGCTCTAATGGCACTGAAGTGTTGTATATAAGTTCTTTGGAGATAGACATCTTCTCTGTAAAGTTGCTAGGTGGTGGTCACTTCCATGGCTATTGGTACTGGCTAACATTGCACCAGCAACTATCCGACGAGATGTTGGACAATTAGAGAGTACATAAAGATCATGGCAAATACCACACGACCACTCCTCCGTGACCTAGAACACTCCCCTCAATGCTGACTTCTGGTCTCATGACACAGCCCTCTTTGCGGAAGATAAGGATGTTCTCAGAAGATCGTCTGAAGCCTGGTCAGCTGCTAACATACCAATATAAAAAAATCTGCAAGTGCCAGGCTTCTTCTCCACATGGCGTATATGGACAGCTCTTAATTCGTATCTGCACTCAACATGATACATATACATACATATACAAGATACATATATTTACTCCATAGATGGAAAGTGAGGGAATTACTGAACTGCAACTGTTGTGTGGTGCTCTGGGCTGGATAAGAGACCTTAAGATCCACCTTTAGTCACACCATTGAGTTCAGTGTGACACTATTGCCATACGAAAAAAGAAGGTGGCACTGGTTGCATCTATGGCTCAGCACAAATAAGAAATAAGTAAATGCAGTTTTCTAATTAAAGCAAGATCACAGAAGGGTATGAATCCAATGTCTCTACAAGTGTATGCTCAAAGCTATCAAAGAATTCCCCAGTGGATCATGTCATGGTTCACATTTATCCCTGGTAAAAAACTCCATTGACTTAGTTGGAGTTACACAAGGCATCCATGAAGCACAATGGATTTAAATAATCCCTCTTCATGATGTCAATATGATGAACAATAAAGTTAGCTTAGAGTGCAGTGTTGATGGTTCTCTCATTGTTCTACTTCTTGGTTACTCAAATTAGGAAGCATTTAAATCCATCTGTTGCAAGAGCTCCACCGTGTACAAATACAAATCTGCAACACCTGCCAAAGTCCTTCAATACACAGTTCAGCCAGAGACAGAGCTACCTCTTCCACTTTCCAGCTCTAAGACGGTCTTCTCAGAAGAAGTGACTGAGAGTTTGGCCTGTTTTTATTTGTTATAACTTCTTTTCTTGTGTGACTGCCAGTTCCAATCACTTTCAGCTTTCTTCCCATGTGAAATGCTTCCCATGTTTCTGGTATCTTCCCCCGCCCACACACACACTTTTGCTCCATAATCACCAGAAAAGTAATAGTAAAGTTTTCCAGCAACATGCACTTGTTTTGTTGCAAGAACTCCCTGACATTAGTAAGGTATTTTAATAATATCTTTACAGTAATGCAGAGATGCTGGGATGAAATTCACCGTTTCTGCTCTTGAATAACCCACAGAAAATTTCTACTAATTTCAGCGCAACATTTCTGATCAAAATTCTGATTCATCTGAAATGCACCACACACTTCAGTGAGCAAGACTCACCTCAGACTGTGATAGCAATCGAGCTGAGCCCCAGCCTTGGTAGGAATGCCCCACTGAGCTCATGGAGCTGAAACACGGATTGTCGTACAATTCTCTGCGAGGTGACACCTCAGAATGGAAAGTCAGAGCCCAGAAGAAGAATGTTTGAGTGAGTGAAGACAGGGAGGTATAATACACTTCAATTACAGGCTTAAAAAGAAGCAAATCAATAGAACAATTGTAAACTGCCTTGCAGCTGGTAAACAGCAAATATGCAGAGATACCCCCTATGTAGTTCACAACTACACAGAACATCAGCTGGGCATGTTAGGAATTATACATTTTAAAAAAAAACTATACAATAAAACTAAAATTGTGTTACCTTGCTTAAGTGCACACATTTTGATGAGGAAAGTTACACAACCTTCTATCAAGTTAGGCAAAACTAGTACCAGTAAAAAGGTAATTTCACAAGTTTCTAGTTCTCATGGTTTTTCTTCCATTAAAAATGTCCACTGAACTGAGAAAATAAAAGGATTTTTTACAACCAAGTTCCTAAGTCATGTACAAGGATAATAAACCCTTCATACTGGGCATTCTTAATTAACTTCTACTTGGACAGGTCACAATAATTTACAAACATTAGTGAACTAAGCCAGACAAAGCTCTTGTAAAGTAGGTAAGTGATGGTTTTCCCATTTTACAGATGAGGAAACTGAGTCTTAAAGAAGGTGACATACCCAATGCACACAGTAAATTGTAGAGTCATGACTAGGACCTAGAACTCATGACTCTCAGTCCTGCTTTTTAGCTGCTAGGCAGTGTTCTGCCAAAAAAGTACAGTATAGTCAGCTTGAATGTTCTAAACAGAGGGACAGGAATACACTCAAGATCCCAAGCTAGCCTCATAACATCCAAACACTCTCCTGTCCCTATTTCTGGCAAAATGCCTCCAGTGCTCCTTTTTATATTTTAACACTTAGCTATGTGTCCTAAGGGTTATAAGGGTGGCCTCTCACACAAGTAAAGTAAAAAGCAATCAGCAGGTGCTGGCTTCATCTTATTTGCTTCAGACCATCCACTGGGCAATTACTCATTGAAGAGAATTAGCCTTCACTTATCACGGAGTACATTTTCGCTGGTTCCATTTGCAAATCTCTGGAACTTGTCACTTGTTCAATTTTGGCCCATCCTTTCTCAGATAGTATGTACTAGAAAGTTAACACTTCTTTTGCCAAGGGTTCTGCTTGTGAATGACCATCAGCAAACATACATCTATTCCATATACACCCCACAAAGACTATTAATAGCCCTCAACAGGCGTATCACATTTCATATCTTTGAAGCAATGTATAAAGGCTACATAATCACCTCCCGACCTTGTGAGGTGATTAAGTACGATTATACTTTCCTGTACAGGTGGGGAAGCTGAGGCAAAGGAGCAAAGAAACTTGCCCACAGCATCATTAGAAGACCCAGGATTAGAACTTGTGTTCTCCAGATTCTTAACCGTATGCTCAATGCCGTCATACCATGCTGCCTCCCTAAAATACTAAATACACCGTTATACTTCCTTGTCTAGGATGGTTGTTTCTTGCAGTGGGGGTACATACACAAGTATGTAAAAGTACAAGGCATGTGTATAGTCAATCATCTCTTTCTGCTATGTTTTACTGCCCATAAAATCTTTATAATTTAACTTGTGATAATTCATTAATAATTTCATTTATGCATAATTTATTCTTAATTTAATAGTTAGCTCTCTAGACAAAATCCATGTTAAAACTTTTCATGTATTAAACTTGTATTTTAAAACTGTCGTGTGCTAATTTGTTGAGAAGATCTGCTACACTTTATAATGCATGAAATTAGTTTTTAATCCAAATAAACCTACTCTGAGGTCATGATACACATTTATTTTTATCTTGTCTATAGGAAGCACACAATTTTAAACAAATCCTGGTCCATATGGACATATTCTTTTATTGTGTATGTATAATGTCATTAAAATTTGAGATGCAGCATCTTAATCCAGTCTCATCCTACTGCAATGATAGATCACTAAAGCACACACAAAAATCAAGTTGTTTGCCTCCGATTATGGAGAACTTGGGGTTTTTCTGCCATCTGTCACAAAAAATAGCCCTCTCGAGTGGTTTGATATAATGTATTAACTTTGTTTTACTACAGCTGTCTTCATTTCCAAAAGCAATTATGTATTGTGCTTACACACATCAACAGTTCCTGACCCAAAGAACTCACAATGGACAGTCCTGATCCTGCAAATTATTCTGCATGGGTGGATGCCGTGCTTATGCAGAACCCTATTGATGTCAATGGGGCTCGGCATCAGCAGAGATGTCCAGCTGTACAGAGCAGATAGCAGGATCAGGACCTCTGACATCCAAACCCTTAACTCAGAAGGTATGAGATCCAGAACTTCAAATACTTGATATTGGACTACTCTTCTTCCAAGAAGCTAAACCAAACTTCCAGATCTGAGCAGCCCTGCGTTCTGGAAAAGTTGAGATCCAGATTAAAATGTAGTGGCTATGCCTCGAACGATAAGTTTTTACTTTGTAAGCCAGTGAAAAAAATGCAGGGCGGTTGCTACCAGGGGTATATTAGGACAGACTTCTGTATCTTCAGGTTCAGACCCTGTGTCTGGAAAAGGCACTTGTGCTTTTAAATGGTGCTAATAAAGATCTAATGGGGGGAGGGTCCCCAGAAAATGAACCCTTTAGGTCTGGAAGAGTAGCAGGAGGCACAAATGGATGTTGATGTTCTAGGTTGCTGCCTTCCAGCACTTTGCAGTCCTGCCCTGGTGAGCCAGCACAGAGTGGGCAGGCTGTTGGCACCTGTGGGAGAAGAGGCTTGCCAAAGACAGAAACAAGCCTCAAGAAGACACAAGGTCACAGGGCCGGTCTAACTCCAATTTCCCTCTGGATGGGGAGGAGGATTAAAAGTGCAGCAGGCAGCAACATAACCTGCCCTACCAGAAATACTCAGCTTGCCTGCAGGCTAGCTACATCTCTTTCCCCTCAGTTCAAAGGTTCTGAAACTGCATTTTCCAAATCTATTTCTATTTCTCATTTTTTACAAATAATTTTTAGTTCCCTGTTACAGTGTCTAACTCCTACAATTCAGCATATTCATTGCATTCATTAACATCACATAGAAATTCCCTACTTACTGCCCCCTTCCCTGTTTAGCAATCCCAACAGCATTAACATTTTCTCCTGAGTTTCCCCAGTAGAATGGTCAAATATTACATATATCCAAACTCTTCCCTTACCTCCCATCCATGCAAAGTCATTTCATTCAATGAGATGTGCATAGCATCTCAGTCAGGCCAGCCTTTGGTTCATACCATTATGTGTTTGTATATAGGATATATGGATATATATTCTTTTGACATATACAGTGTCTATTAATAATTCTCTAGGTTCAATCCACTGAAATTTGTATACAATAACTGACTAGTGTTGAAATTATACTAAAAGGATCTCTCATCCCCAACTAAAACCCTCTTCTCTCAAGAAACACTGGAGCATATACAGTAGAAGTGTATTTGCAGTATGCCCAGATTGTCAATGCACTCATATTTGTTGGACCTGTGGGAAAAAAGCAAATTCCAAAGTCCAGAGGCCTCCATTTTGACTATCCTTCCCCAAACACCTGGGTTCATAGAGATGGTGAACTTGAGCAGTTCAGTAGATCTCAGATGGTATGGTATTGCACCAAGTGGCTGCTTCCCTAAACCAGCATTCATACAAGTAGTTGCCGTCAGTGGGACTACTCACATAAGAAAATGTTTGCAGGATGGAGCCCAAAGAGAGAGGGTCTCTTAGCTACTCAGGGGCAGAACTTCAACTGGTGTGAATTTTCATAGCTCTGGAGCAATGGAACTATGACAATTTACACCTGTTGCCAAGCTTCCCTTGTCACCCCAGGTTTAAGTCACAAAGGGTTTTATAGAACAAATCTAAAACTTTGGAATGCACCTGGAAACCCACTGGCAGCCAGTGCAGCCTCTAGAGTTGCAATATGCCTTCCGTGCACACTGCTGCTGAGTAAGTGGGCAGATGCTGTGACGGTGCCCCTGTCAAGGTTCCTTCCCCACTTTGAACTCTAGGGTACAGATGTGGGGACCTGCATGAAAACCTCCTAAGCGTACTTTCACCAGCTTAGGTTAAAACTTCCCCAAGGTACAAACTATTTTACCCTTTGCCCTTGGACTTCCACTGCCACCACCAAACATTTGACTGGGTTTACTGGGAAAACGTTGTTTGGGAATGACTTTCCCCCCCAAATCCTCACCAAAACCTAGCACCCCCCTGCCTGGGAAAGGCTTGATAAAAATCCTCATCAATTTGCATAGATGATCACAGACCCAAACCCTTGGATCTTAAGAACAATGGAAAAAGCATTCAATTTCTTACAAGAAGAATTTTAATATAAGAAAAGGTAAAAAGAATCACCTCTGAAAAATCAGGATGGTAAATACCTTACAGGGCAATTAGATTCAAAACATAGAGAATCCCTCTAGGCAAAACCGTAACTTACAAGAAAGACACAAAGACAAGAATATTCATTCTAGTCAGCACAGCTTAATTTCTCAGCCATTTAAAGAAATCATAATCTAACGCATATCTAGCTAGATTACTTACTAAATTCTAAAACTGTTCTGTCCCCAGCAAAAGCATCACACAGATAGACGACCCTTTGTTTTTCCTTCCCTCCAGCTTTGAAAGTATCTTGTCTCCCCATTGGTCATTGTGGTCAGGTGCCGGCGAGGTTATCCTAGCTTCTTAACTCTTTACAGGTGAAAGGATTTTTCCTCTGGCCAAGAGGGATTTTAAAGGTGTTTACCCTTCCCTTTATATTTATGACAGCCCCCATAAGGCTTTATGGAAATATGCTTATGAATATATATGACATAACTGGAATATATTCTATGCTACATATGCCATGTAACATATCTATGTAAAGGTTATGATCTACTGAATCTATTAATGCTATTTGTATCCACGTGTATCATTTTTGTATTCAAAGTTATGAATATTGGCCATATACTGGCTTGATTTCTAAATAACCTTAGTAGAGCATTTGGTCAGTTCCTGGAGAAAGGAATTCACAAAATTAAGTGCCCAATCAAAAAGAACTTAAGGAACAATGCATCTTGGAATGCTCCAATCCACATAAGAAATCTTCCTGGAGACATTCAAGATACCATGTGGGCAATGGCTTCTGCCTGTAAAAACTGTGAGTCATGCATGGACATGTGACTTGCCCAGGTGACTCCAGAACTCCATCTTGGAGCTGGACTTTGCATAGGAGAGAGGAGGGGGGTCTCCACCCACAAGAGAAAGTCTATTTAAGCCTGTGGGAGATGCCTCCGTTTTGTCTTCAGCTGGCTAAAGAGAAAGCCTCCCCACTCTCAAGAAAGAAACTGGAACAAAGGGCAATGGAAATACAGGGGGTGTGAGTGATTGCTGGACCTGGACTAGAAGGAGATCAGTTTGTAAAAGGAAGCTTACTGGAACTGGTGAGGTTTTGTCTATATTCAGTTTTATTAGACATAGACTTGTGGGTTTTGTTTTATTTTGCTTGGTAATTCACTTTGTTCTGTCTGTTACTACTTGGAAACACTTAAATCCTACTTTCTGTATTTAATAAAATCACCTTTTTTATTAATTAACCCAGAGTATGTAGTAATACTGCGGGGGGGCAAACAACTGTGCATATCTCTCTATCAGTGTTATAGAGGGTGAACAATTTATGAGTTTACCCTGTATACGCTTTATACAGGGTAAAAAGGCTTTATTTAGGGTTTGGACTCCACTGGGAGTTGAGCATCTGAGCGTTAAAGACAGGAACACTTCTGTAAACTGCTTTCAATCAAGCCTGTGGCTTTGGGGCACGTGGATCAGACCCTGGATCTGTGTTGGAGCAGACTGGTGTGTCTGGCTCAACAAGACAGGGTGGAGTCCTAAGATGGCAGGGAAAGCAGGGGCAGAAGTAGTCTTGGCACATCAGGTGGCAGTCCCAAGGGGGTTTCTGTGATCCAACCTGTCACAGATGCATTTTGCACATGCTAAAGTTTGTACTGGTCAAGGATGGGTCCAAATTAAAAATGGTGCAACAATCCAGTCTGGAATGACAAGGGCAGGGAAGATTTACATTGCACTTGCAAAGCACAGATGAAGAAGGCACTCTTGCTTCTGCACCTATTTAGAAATTGAGATGCAGTTATGGGTACAATAGGGCTCCTTTAGTGTGTGTGTGTGTGTGTGTATATATACACACACACACACCATGGACACATGTATAGATATATGGTATATAATTAACACCTGGACTTTTTTAACCAATCTGTAATGACAAAATATGGTAATTTAATGTCAGAAACAAGATCTGTGCTCTTCCCCCGTAAGAGAGCTCATAGCATCACTGACATCAAACAGCAGCTGCAACTAGCCAACATGGCAGCTGACTGACCTCACACTTCCTGCTGGGAAGAGGAACGATCATCTTCCCCGATATTTTGTGCAAGGAGCTGCTGCTTGCCCAGGGAGCTATCACAGCCTGTTTGCGAAAGGAGGGGTTGGACTGGACAGCTACACTTAGGCAGAAGACACAGTTTGCTTGCAGAGTCTCACAATCTTCAACACATATCACTAAGTCACTAGTGGCTCCCTTTGTATACTCCACTTATCACATCCATGACAACTGCAAACAAAAAAGGCTCAACACTGACCCCTGATGCAGGCCAACATTTACCAGAAATTCTCTCCTGTAGCCTCATTAGTTTTGACTATGGTAGTCTTTCCATCACACACATCCTGGATAAGACAGACATTCCTTCAGGCACTCCCCTCCAGCACAAACTTCACCAAACTAGCTCTCTTGGTATACCACAATCATACGCCTTCTTCAGGTCCTCACAGCTCATATTCAGTTGCCATCTCTCTTCTCTGAACTTCTCCCATGAAGATTCATAGTGGAAATATGGCATAAACTGTGCTCCTTCCAGGCATGAATCCATACCGACCCTTCCAAATTTCAACCATTCCATGGAGACAATTTTCAATAATTTTCTCCCATACTTTCATAGTATGTGACATCAGCTATAATTTGCACAAAGTGTAATATCTCCTTTGTGTTCAAAAATGGGCACCACAAAGCTTTTACACCATTCATTTGGCATTTTCCTTTTCTAAGAATGTCATTGAACAAACTTATAAGATATTTGATGCCTCCCTTCCCAATAGCTTCACCACAGCCACGGCTAGTTCATCTGTCCCAGATGCTTCCTCCTTTTTCATTTTCCTAAGTACCTCTGCCACCTCTTCCTCATGTATGCAATCTCTCATGCCCTGGTTTGGCTTACATATGCTTACTTCCTCCCTGGGATTCTCCTCATTCATCATTCTTTCAAAATAATCACTTCAAACTTTGTTGACTGATTCACCATTCATTTGCAATATACCATATTCCTTTCTAATGTAAGCAAACGATTATTCATCATTTCTCATATTGTTAAAAATAAATCAATTTGAACTTGTGTCCTTGTGATGCGGTTTACAGACCCCACGCTAAACCAGAGCAAGGAAAAGAGCAGTACTGGGCTATGGAGGCTCCACTCCTCAAGAGTTGCGGGGCATGCTCCAAGTGGAGGGGTAGTCTAAAAGGGCACTGGAAGCCCAAGGGAAGGAGCTATATCCTCACTTCCTGGTGCAGTCTAACTCCAGGAGCTGTGAGAAAAAAGGGAAGAAGGAGAATCTGGGGAAATTCAGACCGGTCAGCCTCACTTCAGTCCCCAGAAAAATCATGGAGCAGGTCCTCAAGGAATCCATTTTGAAGCACTTGGAGGAGAGGAAGGTGATCAGGAACAGTCAACATGGATTCACCAAGGGCAAGTCATGCCTGACCAACCTGATTGCCTTCTATGGTGAGATAACTGGCTCTGTGGATATGAGGAAAGCGGTGGATGTGATATACCTTGACTTTAGCCAAGCTTTTGATATGGTCTCCCACAGTATTCTTGCCAGCAAGTTAAAAAAATATGGAGTGGATGAATGGACTATCAGATGAATAGAAAGCTGGCTAGATTGTTGGGCCCAATGGATAGTGATCAACAGCTCAATGGTCTAGTTGGCAGCTGGTATCAAGCAGAGTGCTCCAGGAGTCGGTCCTGTGGCCAGTTTTGTTCAACATATTCATTAATGAAAAGGAGGACTTGTGGCACCTTAGAGACTAACAAATTTATTTGAGCATAAGCTTTCATGAGCTACAGCTCACTTCATCGGATGCATTCAGTGGAAAATACAGTGGGGAGATTTATATACACAGAGAACATGAAACAATGGGTGTTACCATACACACTGTAACGAGAGTGATCAGGTAAGGTGAGCTATTTCTCTCCTGCTGGTAACAGCTCACCTTACCTGATCACTCTCGTTACAGTGTGTATGGTAACACCCATTGTTTCATGTTCTCTGTGTATATAAATCTCCCACTAAATGCATCCGATGAAGTGAGCTGTAGCTCACGAAAGCTTATGCTCAAATAAATTTGTTAGTCTCTAAGGTTCCTCAATTCCTCCTTTTCTTTTTGCGGATACCCACTAGCACGGTTACTACTCTGAAATCTTCATTAATGATCTGGATGATGGGATGGATTGCACCCTCAGCAAGTTTGCGGATGACACTAGCTGGGGGGAGAGATGGGGTCCAGAGTGAGGATTGGGCCAAAAGAAATCTGATGAGGTTCAACAAGGACAAGTGCAGAGTCCTGCATTTAGGACAGAAGAATCCCATGCACTGCTACAGGCTGGGGACCGACTGGCTAAGTGGTAGTTCTACAGAAAAGGACCTAGGAATTACAGTGGATGAGAGGCTGGATATGAGTCAATGTGTCCTTGTTACCAAGAAGGTTAATGGCATATTGGGCTGCATTAGTAGGAGCACTGCCAGCAGATCAAGGGAAGTGATCATTCCCCTCTATTTGGCTGGTGAGGCCACATTTTTAGTATTACACCCAGTTTTGGCCCCCCCACTACAGAAAGGATGTGGGGGGCCCAACTGGAAAGAGTCCAGCAGAGGGCAACAAAAATGATTAGGGGATTGGGGCACATGATTTACGAGGAGAGGCTGAGAGAACTGGGTTTATTTAGTCTGCAGAAGAGAAGAGTGAGGTGGGATTTGATAGCAGCCTTCAACTATCTGAAGGGGGGTTTCATAGCAGCCTTCAACTATCTGAAGGGGGGTTTCAAAGAGGATGGAGCTTGGCTGTTTTCAATGGTGGCAGATGACAGAACAAGAAACAATGGTCTCAAATTGCAGTTGGGGAGGTCTAGGTTGGATATTAGGAAAAACTATTTCACTAGGAGGGTGGTGAAGCACTGAAATGGGTTACATAGGGAGGTGGTGGAATCTCCATCCCTTAGACCTCCTGAGGTCTCTTCCAACCCTAATGTTCTATGAGTCTATGAGAAGAATGGCTACAGCATTGTTAAGGCTACTCTTGAAGTAGTGATCCTGATTCCTCCCACCTCTTTGGGAGTTTGAAACACACAAGACAGCGTTAGTAACAAGACATTGTCCCACTGGCAGATTTAGGAGTGTCCGCATAGTCTATGATCAAGCCCCAAATGGAGGAGCCCCACTCCAGTTGAAAGCTACTGGAGGGGAATATAACTTGAAGTGGACCAACAAGTGGTCCAGACACTGTAACATCCTTGGATTGGGACTCAGTAGAGTGGGCATACCTGCGTCCCCTTCCCTTGGTCCCCCACACATGTGCACTGTGACAGAACCCTAAGGGGTGTGAAAGGGACATTCAGGAAGGATTGAGGCCCACCACATACCACCCAGTTGGGGCTTCCCTTAGAACAATCAGGCTGGAAAAAACTGGGAGGCCATTGCCTGACCACTAGGTTAGCTAGCTATCAGACTGACTCATACAGTTCTCCACTCGTATAAATTGAGATATAGCTTCCCCTTTTCTAGAGTGTGTGTTTGCGAGCACCAAGTCCAGTGCCAGACATAATTAAATTAAATACGCCATTGGTATAATTAAACCACCACCCCCAAAGACTGGATGTTAGTGGGCCATTGCCCCTGTAAGGGGTCAGTATACAACACTTTTTGCTTCTTTAACTGGAGTTACCAAACAATGCAATTTAAACACAACACTGAATTAGTTTTGATTAAAAAATAAAACAAGTTTATTTAATTACAAAGAGATTTTAAGTGAGTGCAAGCGTAAGGTATTAAAGTCAGAAATGATTACAAGGGAAATAAAGAGAAAATGCTTTCTAGTAACTAAAACTTAACAAACTAGACTTGGTCCAAGGTAAACCCTTACCACATGTTCCCAGCAACAGGGTTGACCAAATTCTCAGGTCAGAATCCCTCCAAAAGTGATTCTTTTGTCATCTTAAAAGAAGGGAGCGGGGAAAGAGAGAAAACCTGGGGTGTCTTGCCACTCACTTTTATAGTCCAGTCGCCCTTTGAAATGCATTTTCATGAGGGTTACCCTGAGATAAAGTTCCTTCCCATGCTGAGGACACATACATGGAGTCTCATGGTGAAAGAGGTTCCTTGTTGTTGTTAGCTAAAATGCAGATCTATCTGTTCCTGCCTGCTTTTGTTGCCAAAGAATGGCCACTTGACCTGTGATTGCCAATAAACTTTCATGACACCTGGCTAGAGGCATCAGCTTGTCCTTTGTCTTTGAGAAATACATTTACCCCCTCCCCACACTTGTCTGGTAAACTCATTTCAGGAAATAGCGAACAGGGAACAACAAACAGAGGAGTTTGAGTGGGGGAGAAAGAGAACCTCCTGCTGAATGAACAAGGTGCGAGTACTAATCTTGGGGTGTTTTTATTTCTTTTTCAGGTTATTTCAGATACAGGGTCAATTGGGATTATGCGTCTGGGGACTGTTTGAGCCTTTGTTCCCTGGATCATCCTTGATCACCCTCCCCCTGTGTGATTAATCAGGGGGTAGGGCTGACCTAGGAGAAAAGGCCTTAAAAGCCAGGGGCTAAGCAACCAAGGGGAACTAGAGAGGAAGTTTGTGGGAGGGAGATGTAATATAATTGCTACATTTAGAAAGGCCCATCGCCAGTGCCAACACTGCTCCTGTCTCCTCCACCTGCACCTGTATCCAGACAGAGAACCTAACCATGGGTGCCTCTACCTAGATCCTTGTGTGGATTTGTAGAGACTGTGGCCTGCATTTCCCACTGACAGAAAACCAGGCTGGGGGAACCATCCAGTGCAAAAGGTGCCTGCTGGTGAATCTCTCAGGAAGCAGGTGGGAGAACTACAGGAGGATGTGGCTTGGCTGAGGAGCATCCATGCCCACAAGGAATTCCTTGAGAGTATTCACATGGAGACATTCAAGGCTGAGGAAGCTATCCAGCTAGAGAGGACTGCTGTTACACAACCAGGGGAGGAGGATATGGCTCTGGTACAGGGAGGACACTGACTGCTGGTTACTTCAGGCAGCAGGCAGTGCTTCAGCCCTACTCCCACCCCACCCACCATGGTGATGCAAAACCATTATGCTGCCCTGGCAACGAGCAAGGAGGAATCACCCTCAAAGGTGAAGGAGAAGAAGCCATGTACTGCCAAGGCTGGGGGGATCACAGCCACCACTCCCAGGAGGAAACGTAGGGTAGTGGTGGTTTGTGACCCTCTTCTTAGGGGGACGGAGGCACTCATGTGTTGCCCTGACATGACATCCCGGGAGGTATGCTGCCTGCCAGGGGCCCGTATCAAAGATGTTACAGAAGGATTGTCAAGGATCATCTAGCCCTCTGACTACTACCCTATGCTACTCATCTATGTGGGCACTAATGATACTGCAAGGTATGACCCCTGTGGATCAGAAGTGACTACAGGGCTCTGGGAGTAAGGGTGAAGGAGTTGGGAGTGCAGGTGGTGGTCTCTTTGATCCTTCCAGTCAAGGGTAGGGGCCCTGGCAGAGACAGTTGCCTCCTGGAGATGAATGCCTGGCTGTGAGGATGGTGTCACCAGGAGGGCTTTGGCTTCCTTGACCATGGGATGCTGTTCCAGGAAGAAGGACTGCTAAGCAGAGATGGGGCCCACCTTTCGAGCATATTTGGATACAGACTGGCTAACCTAATGAGGAGGGCTTTAAACTAGGTTAGAAGGGGGCAAGTGACCAAAGCCCACAGGTAAGTCAAAAACGGGGAAATCAAATCAGTATCTTAGATATCTGTATACTAATGCGAGAAGTATGGGGAATAAGCGGGAAGAACTCAAAATGCTAGTAAATAAACACAGCTATGACACAGGTGGCATCACAGGATAATACGAATGACTGGAATATTGGTATAGAAGGGTGCAGCTTGCTCAGGAAGGACAGGCAGGGAAAAAGGGAGGAGGTGTTGCCTTGTATATTAAAAATGTATACACTTGGACTGAGGTTGAGATGGAAATAGGAGACAGGCTTGTTCAAAGTCTCTGGGTAAGGATAAAAGGGGTAAAAAAACCCCCAAGGGTGGGGTCATGGTAGGGGTCTACTACAGACCACCTAACCAGGAAGAAGAGGTGGATGAGCCTTTTTTTAGTTGCACACATACAAAACTGGAAAGGGCTGCCTAGGAAGGAGTGCTGCGGAAAGGGATCTGGGAATTATAGCGGACCACAAGTTAAATATGAGTCAACAGTGTAAGACTGTTGCACAAAAAGCAAACTTCATTCTGGGATGTATTAGCAGGAGTTTTGTAAGCAAGACACAAGAAATAATTCTTCCACTCTACTCTGTGCTGATTAGGCTTCAACTGGAGTATTGTGTCCAGTTCTGGGCGCCACATTTCAGTAAAGATGTGGACAAATTGGAGAAAGTCCAGAGAAGAGCAACAAAAATGATTAAAGGTCTAGACAACATGACCTATGAGGGAAGACTGAAAAAATTGGGTTGTTTAGCCTGGAAAAGAGAAGACTGAGAGGGGACATTATAACAGTTTTCAAGTATATAAAAGGTGTTATAAGGAGGAGGGAGGAAAAATTGTTGTTAACCTGTGAAGACAGGACAAGAAGCAATGGGCTTAAATTGCAGCAAGGGAGGTTTAGGTTGGACATTAGGAAAAACTTTCTGTCAGGGTGGTTAAGCACTGGAATAAATTGCCTAGGAGGTGGTGGAATCTACATCATTGGAGATTTTTAAGAGCGGGTTAGACAAACACCTATCAGGGATGGTCTAGATAATACTTAGTCCTGCCATGAGTGCAGGGGACTGGACTAGATGATCTCTCCAGGTGCCTTCCAGTCCTATGATTCTATGATAATTTCAGTTTTTGTTCATAACGTTACACACAATGTTGCTACTTACATTTCACCATGATATAGATTCATAGATACTAAGGTCAGAAGGGACCATTCTGATCATCTAGTCCGACCTCCTGAACAACGCAGGCCACAGAATCTCATCCACCCACTCCTACGAAAAACCTCACCTATGTCTGAGCTATTTAAGTCCTCAAATCGTGGTTCAAAGACTTCAAGGAGCAGAGAATCCTCCCTCAAGTGACCCGTGCCCCATGCTACAGAGGAAGGCAAAAAACCTCCAGGGCCTCTTCCAATCTGCCTTATTGATCACTGAGCTATTAGTTTCCAAATGATACCTCACAAGGCATATTTTGTACAAAGATTATTATTATTAGTGTGTAGGGTGTGCATCGGGGTGCATTTGGTCACTGGGGACCACCTCTATCAGTTTTTCTTCAAAAAGGACTAACTTGGCTTATGTCCCTAATTTCAGGAGAAGATTCACCTTTGTGAATCCTAAGTGGAGGGAGGCATCTCCAGCACAGAATTAGACCTTGTCTACACTACAAATGCTTTGCTGGTATAGCTATGCCATGTAGAATATGCCAAAAGGAGTTTTTCTGTCAACGTAACTATACTACCACCCCAATGACAGCTATGTGAACAGAAGCACTCGTATGGTGGCATAGCTGCATCCATGCTGGGGGTTTTGCTAGCAGTTATGTCAGTGATGGGGCGTTTTTTTCACACCTTTGACTGTGGTACCTATGACAATAAAACTATGTAGTGTAGACCTAGCCTTAGGAGTCTAACACTCTTGGAAGTGCAGGGGTTAGGCCACCCCCTCCCCTCAGCATTTCCAACTGGTTAGCTTAGGCAGTTCCCTGCTCTGTGTGCTGGCCTCTGTGAATCCCATTTTTATGCACTTAATGCTCCCAATGCCTTGTGTGGGGAGCCTGGGCACATAACTCGAGGCTGAGAATTCCCCTTGATAGCAGGGCCTCTAGAAGTTAGATGCTCAGCCTAAATCCCCCTTGAGAATCCTAATCTGTTAATATGCATATATGCCCTGGATTTTCTGTAGCAGTAGACGAACAGTTCTGCAATTCTGCACTGTACTTAGGTCTCTTATTCATATGAAATTGTGAGGCTGGGTCACAGGACCTTGTGGGGTCCACTCCCTCATTGTAGAACTGCTCCATAACCAGTTCTTCTGGCATTTGTTGCTAGGCATCCTGTTTGCTTTTTCTAGTGTGGCCTCACATTGGGCGGAAGGCTTTAGATATGTATATTCAGTTATCAACTTGCTACATTGATATTTGCACATATTTCTATTCATCAACTGTTCTTTCCTTCATTTTTCTAGCTCAGGAAAACAGTTGCTCATATTAGAATACAAATAAACATCTCTATATGAGATTAATAAATACAGGCAATTATTCCACTAGTTGGAAGATAAAATTAAAAGAAAAACAAGACTCGATAAAGAGCATTTTTTTTAATAGATGCTAGTGATTTTGCTCTAATCCTCTTTTCAGAAGAACTTGCAACCAAAATTACCAGCAGTGAGTTTCCAGATGGAGATAATTTGCTCACAAGGGAATGCCTCATGGAAGCAGTTTTGTATGGTCCACAACACTGAGTCAATGGACAAGGCAAGGCTGTTCTCTGAGAAACCTTGGAGTAATAATAGTCTCATATCCACAGCTTCTGGGTTTCTTTTCCGAGGAAATCCAATAATTCTATACAGGGCCAACGGAAGCAGGCAGCTAAAACCTGCCTATTGCTGGGGGGGGTGGGGAGGGAGAGGAGAAAGGAGGTCAGCAAAACATCACTCAGTAATCAATGTTCAGTTGCAAAACTTTTTCATTGTTGGTTTTAGAGGCATGATTGGGGAGCAGTGAAGGGATATGAGTGGACGTTTTATAGCTGAGTAGAATCTTTTCCTAAGTTTAGGGAGGGGGGGAATTCAACCTTTCATAGCTTTCAATAGATGTATGCTGTATTCTCCTTCTGTGAATGTAATAGTGAAACACATCTTACATGGTAATTAAAATAATTGTGAAAAAACAAATTTGCAGGTAGCATTATGCTGCTCCATCACTGTGATAGAGGACTCACCTCCAGATCACCTCCAAGCAGCAAGGTATGGTACTAGAGGTTTTTTTTCTTGCCCCTGGTCCCCCTACAGGCTATTAGTCAATCTTGGAGAGTCAAACCACTGAAGACCCTGCCAGCCAAATCACAAAATCCAAATGAACCCCTTCCAGAGTATTGAGTCTATCAATAGACAATCTATTTGCTCTCATTAGGGTCTTCAGCCCTGGCTCTGGGCCCTTTAAACACAGCCCTTTGTTCAGGCAGCTCCCAACTAAGCTCTGTCCCCTCATTTGTTGCTGCTACCAGGCTGGCTTACAGGACAACTGACACAGTTGCTGGTAAAAGCACTTCATTTCCCTTCCCACAGCAATATATATACAGCACTTGTTTATTCCTTTTCTGTTTATCACCCAATGTTCTCATCATTCTTATCTTTGGGTTCCATTATCTTGTGGTAGTAAAGACTCTCAGGTGCTGCTTATATCATTAGTCCTTAGTTCAGCCAAAGTTTAGTCCTCAGTCCAGCCAAAATCTTCTGGCCTTGTCCTTTATCTCTTGTACTGTTATTTTCCATTACTTGGCACACATTTCTAAAACATCTGATACTCAGCATTTCCCACATCTCCCCCTTTTTGTTAAAAAGCAGCTTGAATCATCCGTGACATTCCCCAACGCATACATTGAACTATATATGGACCACACAAACAAATTATACCAATACAGATACCAATTAATAAAAGTGTGCTATAATGATGTTATTCATATTTTGTTCTAATTTTGCAAGTAACTCATGAACAGAGTGAGAATGATCTGACAAATTAACACAACACATACCCTCAATCTTCACATCCGTGTCCATGTGCTAATAACAAAAATTCACTCGCAGCACTATTATATAAAACTGCATGGCAAATGCTATCTACATCGATTAATAACTCAATATTTCAAAAATTAAATTAAACTGTTTAATACTCCAACACACTAATTTCTCTAAATTAAAAGCATTTTCCATAATAGCAACACCAGGGATGCTTAAGCAATAGAAAATCAATCGCAGCTCGATTATCTAAAATGGCATCTCTTAATTTCTGTTGTTCCATACTTAAAAGAGCAATTGCCTGTGATGTAGCATTAAGCACTTTAACAGCAAAACAAGCTAATGCATTCAAAGTTTGCACCATATAATAAGTTGCAAAGCCAGGAATGCCTGCAACAGCATTCAGCAAAGCCAAATATTCTGAGTGACTATATAAGGTAACATCGGCGGAACACGTATTTTGCAGGGCCGTGCTTTGCCGATTTCACTGCTGATTCTTTCCGGGCAACAAAAGGGTCATTCGGCTAAGACAACACAAGGTATTATGACTTAGATTGGCAGGAATATAACTAAAGGTTCGTTCGCCGCAGGTAAAAAACCAACCAGACAGCAAAATATGTCCATAATTAAAAGAAACATTAACCGCATTAGTACAATTCAAAAGGGGGGGCACTTACGGTTTGGCAGCCCATGGGTACTTTTGCGCGTGTACGATTAACCACTCGCGCACACGTTACATTATCTGTCCCGGCTGGGTACGGGGTATGTAAAGATAGGGCCCCAGGGGGCAAGGAGTAATTGGCGGGGCCCCAATTTGCCATATTCGAATACTGTGAAGACAAATTGGCATAAGCTGCAAGCATGGTGTGACTGCCAATTTCTTTGGGATGATGACATATGGGCACAAGACAAGTGCCCAGTAGTTCCCCGGCTGCCACAGAATCAGACAAACAAAAGTGTGTGACATTGGCTATCAATGCTAGGCGTTCCCATAGGTTATACGTCATTCGCACGCGTAGGGGTACAAGGAGTCCCCCCGTAACCCAAGCAATAACACTATAACAATATCGATAACCCACATCCTCATTTTGGAAATAAACAGGATATGGCCACAAGCACAACCTCCTCTGATGCTCCCTCTCCAAGCACGGGATCTTGTTCTCCAGGCGCCGGGTTCAAGGGCGAGCGAGGTTGCTGTAGCCACGGCCGCACCCACTTAGCAGGTATCCACCGAGGACCCTCAGCAAGGGAGACACAAGCATAACCCCATCCCCAGGTTAGCAATTGTGCTGGCCCCTTCCATTGTTGAGAGGCATAATCAAACCATTTCACCTTAGGTTTCTTCTGCTCATGTTCTATCCCAATACTTCCTAGATGTCTTTGCATTGGAACATGATTGTTATCAGCACTACTAGGTTGCAACCAATTAAGGACATATACTGCTTTAGCTAATCGCCCAGCTGGTGTCTGAACTACTGCATCCTGTCCAGTTTGTGCCTGCTTATCCAACATTCCTTTCAAAGTACCATGAGATCGTTCAATAATGGCCTGGCCTGTCGAATTGCCTGGCACCCCTGTTTTGTGTGTTATCCCCCACATTTGTAAAAAGGTTGCGGTGCGCCTGGCCATATACCCAGCTCCATTGTCTGTTTTTATCGATCGGGGCACCCCTAATGCAGCAAAACATGCCTGCCAATGTTTTATCACATCCTTACTGCCCGTGGACACATGGGGTGTAGCCCAGATAACTCCAGAGAAGGTGTCTACTGACACATGGATGTATTTCTGCTTTCCGAATTGGTTATATTGGGTGACATCTGACTGCCATAATGTTAAAGCCTCTAGACCTCTGGGATTAACCCCGGCGGGAAAGGTGAGTGTCAACCTATTACATTCTGAGCAAGAGGCTACAATACTTCGGGTCTGGGATATAGGTAGAGAGAATTGTCGCGCTAGGGCTTTCACTGATTGATGGAAAAATCCATGAGACAGGCGAGCTTGCTCAAACCGATTGGGTACTACTACGGATCCCACCAGTGCATCCGCCTGATCGTTGCCCGTGCTTAAGTATCCAGGCAGGCCAGTATGGCTCCTTATATGGCCTACAAAGTATGGATACTTTCTTTCATTAAGTCGATGCAAGAGGCGCAAGAGTATCTGTTGCAATGCTGGATTATGAACCTTTCCCAGCATAGCTCTCTCCAACCTGTTTACTAACCCCACGGCATATTTAGAATCGCTCATCACGTTGAGCGATTCTTGATTCCAGTGATCAAATGCCAAAAGTATAGCCAGGAGTTCTAATATCTGTACCGACCCCTCGCTAATAACCTTCTTACGGGCCCAAGTATGTCCATCCCACCAGACTACCCCTGCTCTCCCTGTTCGTCCCGCCGCATCGGTAAATACTGTTATTCCTGTCACTGGATTCTCCTGTCTCATAAGGTGTTTTTCCAACTGCAACGGGGAAGAAAACAGGCGGTGGGGAGGGTAATGACAACTCAATTGTCCCTGATAATTTGCTAGGGCAACAGCAAACACAGTGTCATACATCAACAGATGTGTAATCATCGTTTTTGAAAATGGCAACAAAATCTGATGCGGATCAATTCCTGTCATTACGGTTACTCTTTTCCGCGCTTGCACTATTAGCATGGCTATTGCTTCAGTTCTGGAAGTTACCGTACGCACATTTTTACACGGTGAAAATATCCATTCCAAACCGACTAGGGGGTCTTTATCCCTTGTATCCCACTGAAATAATAGCGCTTCCAATACTGCATCTAGGCTAAAGACCGCTACCACAAAGGGTAAGTTTTCCCGATATCTCCCGGAATAACCCTCCCCCACCTTCTGTCCTATTCGTTGTAATGCTTGCTTCTGTAGTACCGACAGTTGTCGTTTATCTCCAGGGGCTCTCCCCCCTTCTAATAAAGGAAGAAGAGGAGTTATATCCTGATTTGTGATGCCACAAAGGGGGCGAAGCCATTGCAGTTCACCTAGCAGTTTCTGTGCATCATACAGTGTGCACACATGAGGAGAGATTTTCAACTGCTGGGGGCGTACGGTGCAGTCAGTGATCCGAAGTCCCAAATACAAAAAAGGGGCTTTGGTCTGACCTCTTTTCTTGGGGCAATTCTGTTTTAAATGACCCATCTTTCCACACTAATAACACGCCCCCTCCCTTCCTCTACGCCAATTCGACTTGGAGGTATTCAAGGCTACCACCAAGGCGCATGCATGAATCTTTGCCTTATCCTCCTCCTTCACCAAGGGGGCACAAGTGCAGGCTTCAATCATGTCGACTAGAGAGGCCGATTTTGGTAAAGTCACCAAAATCTTCTTACACGTGGGGTTAGCATTTTGAAGGGCTAAATCTACCCCCAATGCTGATCTGGCGTCTGGTGTTAAATTAGGGGCCCTATCCAATGCTGTCCTTAGGCGGTCCAAAAAGAGG
Source organism: Dermochelys coriacea (assembly GCF_009764565.3). Taxonomy (NCBI): domain Eukaryota; kingdom Metazoa; phylum Chordata; order Testudines; family Dermochelyidae; genus Dermochelys; species Dermochelys coriacea. Next base: position 91,358,369 of record NC_050071.1, on the reverse strand, counting down.
GCAAAAGATTCGCCCACTCCCTGCGTGACTTTTAAATAGGGAGGTGACGGGGCACCCAAATCAGGGAGCTCTTTGAATGCCTCCAATGCTAGAAGCTGAGACTGTTGTAATATTTGGGGTACCAATCGTGCCTGTAGCTGAGGCTCTTCAAATCGCCCCTGTCCCAACAACATGTCTATACTTGCTACATGGAGAGGGTCGTCCTGGGGTCTATCTAAATTAAGCACTGCCGCGTGCTCAGCCTTCTTTCTCCATGAATCCTTCCATAATAATCTCTGTGTGGGTGTTAACAACATATCTGCAAATTTCTGGGCGTCAAAGGGACACATCGCTTGCCCCGAGAATATTTGATCTAATAACGCTTGTACATACGGATTTTTCAAGCCGTATGCCACAATAGCTTTCTGAGCCTCCCTCATCAATTTCCAGTCTAACGGCACCCAAGATTTAACCCCCTCCCTTGATACCGATACCGGGAAAGTAGCCGGCATGGCATCCAAAAATTCCCCTTCAATTATAGCATCCTTTATCAATCTATGCCAGCGCTTAATTGGGTCAGGAGATCCCACTCCTCCCCCCCCATCCCTCCAAATCATCCCCGTCCCCCGTTCTTCTTGCCCTCGTCCAATTGAAGAACACGTAGGTGGCGGAGGTTTCACTTTTGGTCGAACCGGTTGCGTAGCGGGGGCATAAATTTTGCGATATTCTTCCTCTGCTGTCGGTCGCAACTCTCCCTCGGGAGTGAGGTGCTCCGTACAACCATAATACCCACACAACCTACAAATATGGGGCAAACGTGAGGGGTCAGGTATGCCGTGCTCTTGAAGCTGTTGCAGCAAATGCGATCGTGACGATCCTTGCGGTCTGTTTTCCTTTCTATCCAGCTCATCCATCATCTGTTGAGCTGCAATACCTTCCTTATATAACCACCGAATTATCTGGTCCTGCGTCAAGTTATCAAACTCTCCAGTTTTAGGCAAGTCAATAATCCGAACGTGTCGGGGAGGGGCTGATGGCACAACCGCGGGTGGCAATCCTGACCCCCCTTGTAACAGGTTCTCTGGATTGCCCGATGACAATTCCCCCGACACAGGCTGATCCACGGCCATCGGTTCGCCCCGATCTGAGTCGTCATCCTTCAAGGGCAACGGTACCTCACTGGGGTCCAATGGCGCCAAAGGAATCATAGGCATTGTTTTACCAAAAAAGTCTTTCGCTCCTACCGTGAAGGCCCCTTTCGCTGATGATTCTAATGCCTCGCGTAAGGCAATACGCGCCCCTGCCTGAGCCGCTGCAGTGGTAATGGCTCGATGAACAGTCTGCCAGATAGGGCTCAAGGCAGCAGCTTCTTTATTTCCGACCCCCACAAAGTCCCACAGGTCTTCCCCCACTGTTTTCCACACCGAGAAGTCAAACACGTTCTTTGTATTAACCAGGACACCCTGTCGCTTTCCCCACCGAAGCAATTTTTGAAGAGCTTCTGGGGAAAATTTTTCTCCCTGGTTATTAAGCAGATTGCTTAAGACCTTAAACATGGCCTGCTCATCTGCTGATGCTGCCGCTCCCATTATGAGAGAGAGTCCCCGCCGCTCACCTTTCAGTGGGAGCTCCCCCTGCCTCAGTTGGGCATCCCGGTTCCTCACCCGAACGGAGGACACCGGCAGCGGCGGTCCCTGCTATTTCTTCCTCTGTCCGTGGTATCAAATTCACAGAATTCTATCACGTCGGGGTCACCATTTGTTGCTGCTAGCAGGCTGGCTTACAGGACAACTGACACAGTTGCTGGTAAAAGCACTTCATTTCCCTTCCCACAGCAATATATATACAGCACTTGTTTATTCCTTTTCTGTTGTTTATCACCCAATGTTCTCATCATTCTTATCTTTGGGTTCCATTATCTTGTGGTAGTAAAGACTCTCAGGTGCTGCTTATATCATTAGTCCTTAGTTCAGCCAAAGTTTAGTCCTCAGTCCAGCCAAAATCTTCTGGCCTTGTCCTTTATCTCTTGTACTGTTGTTTTCCATTACTTGGCACACATTTCTAAAACATCTGATACTCAGCATTTCCCACGCTCATTTAGGCCCAATTTATGCCACTTTACTTGTGGCCAGTAGAGGAACCCAAGCCCAACCACCACCCCAGGTTCCAACCTAGGGACCCTAAAACATCAGCTACATACTTGATTTAGTTTATTGCTACTATTTCCCTGGGTTTCTTCCTGCCTTTAGCTTCACCCTTATCTTAGGGTTAAGGTTCTCGGGTCCTCTTCTCCCCTATAAACCCAGCTATGCAAAATGCAGCCAGAAAAAAACCATTAGCTATCCCTCAAGCATCTTTGGCCAGAGACAAGCACCCTCCCTCATCTCTCTGTTCCCACCCAGCAACTGAACTGTTAATGCCCTGCAGCTCCTTTTATCTGAGCCTGCTGGGCTCTGATTGGCTGTCATTTGCCCTGTTAGCCGTTTGAGAGCCAGGTCTCTCTAGTTTCCAAGATGGTTGCTGCAGGGAGGCCTCTTTATGCAAGCCTGGAGGACCCACTTTTGCAACTCTTTCCCTCCCATTTTACTGCTTCTTGGGGTGGGGAGTAATAGGGCTGTGGGGCCTACTGTAGGAAGCTGCAAAGGCCAGGTACACCCTGTTACAATCACCTTTTCACAAATAGATTTTCAAAATTTCAAGCACAGAATTCCCCCCTCTGTCACTTGATCCCTTGTGAACAGTGATTTAGCAGAGCTTCTCTGGTGTTAAGATAGTAACAAAGGTTCTGTTCAAGGTAGGGCTCCATTATTAACTTAATTTAATCACTTTTAAGGTTTGTTTTTTAAACGTGATACCTACTTGTCGCCTAGCAACCTTAAGTGCTTTTCTTGAAACTAAATGTTTTTTGATTTTGCAACATATTTCTGAGGATATCCCCAGGAAATTCTTATTTAAGTTCTCCATTCTGTTAGGAGGATAACTTAAATAAAGCATGGGGAACAAATTCAGCCCTAATTTAAAGTAGGTACCTAACACCAGGGCTAAATTTGTCCCTTCTTAATAAGATGCTTTTTCCCTTTTTAAATCAGGACAGTTGCTCTTCCTGAAGACCTGCTGTTTCTGAAGGGATGGCATTTACTCCACCTCTGTTGATTTCTTCTGCTTCTGTCTCTTCCCTTCTTTTGAGTTCACTTCTGAGCAAGCATCATGCTGTCAGGAGCACTGAGGGAAGGTACACAACAATGACTGTTGCTACACCCTCCAACAGGGTACAGTGTCTGGCTAGCTCTATTGATTGAGATGGAAGGGAAGCCACCCCATAGAGTTTCTATTTCTACATTTGACCACTGAGCCAGGTGCAATTGTGGTCCTTTGCTCTCCTGTCACACAAGGTGAGGACAAGCTCCTTTCAGCCTTCTCTTGCAGTTCTGCATGCTGTCACAGGGTTAGGCACAGGGATTATTAACTCTAGCAGAGCCATTCCTTTTTGCAGTTGCCATAAACTGGGTCTTTCCTGTGCACAAGAAATGCTATAGAAAGAGCAGAAGACAGGCCTGCTAAGGCCTTGCAGAGATAAAATTTAATCCCCACAAGGCTGAATATACAGAAAGCTGCATTTTAAGATTTACTGGCAGCCCTGCATACTGTATATAATACTTGATATGTTCAAAGCACTATATAAATGTTCAGTAATTTATCCTCACAACATTTCTGTGATGTAGATTGTTATGCCCATTTTATAAATAGCAAAAGTGAGGCAAGGAAGTGAAATGATTTGCTTAAGACCATGCAGTGAATTAATAGCAAGCTCAAACTCAGACAGACAACCCTGTAGTCGGAATCATTCCTTCCTATGACAGTGGAAAGAAGAAATATAAAGTGTATACCTATACAATGCAGAACTCCTTGTTTTATTCTAACATTAATATCAGCCTCAGCTCTACCTCTTCTATTGTTCCATCCATTTCCCCATAATGGTAAACTGGCACCACACGGTATTTGATTGTCTGCTCCCCAGACTTTTGTTTACAAGAGGCTTATCAATGTTTTTATAATGGCATCCATCTAACATGAGTTTTTACAGTGTAGAAGAAAACTAAAATCTCCATTACAATGTGCTGGCTGGTTTGTTTGCACTGTGGCCACAGCAATGATACTCGGATACTGACTATAGCCAGACCAATAAGAATTGTGGCAGACCTGGAGTGCTAGAGGAGGAGCTAGGAACTTCAACATACTATTTAAAAGAGAAGTGTAGGACAAAAACAGGTGATTTTTAGGCTCTGATCTTCAAGGGCAGCAACTCCCATTGGAGTCTTTGTTGGCTCTTAGGATCAGGTCTATTGAACAGAAACACTTGCAGTTTTATACAATGGAACAAACTTTATTTAAAAGGCATGTAACATGTCTGCATTATCCTGTGTGTGTATAGTTATGGACAGTGTATATTTTCCCATTAGCACATCCTTGAGTATCATCATTATCTCATTCACTAAAAGTAGTAGTATCTGACTATAAGGAACCACCATAGACATTTTTTAAAAAGAAAAGCGAGCTGAAGTTGGCATAGCTTGTCTCTCAAGCTGTTGTCCAATAAGCTTGGCCTTGTAAGTATTCCAAGCTTGATGCCTAGTATAATTTTCCATAATCATGCTCTCTGAGGAGTAACTTTTCACCAGCTCAAGAGCCATCTTTCTCGACTTGACAGGTGCTTTGTCTAGAAAAAAATTTTTGGGAATAAAAACGCACTCCGCTCCTTCACTGATCTGTGGGAGAGCAAAAACAAACAAAACCCCAGAATAACTCTGTTGGTTTCTAGGTAGTACTAAAACTTCATACTGTTCTCTCTTCCTATATCTTCACTGTAAATTATGAATTACAAATAGGTTTATAAATGCATCTTAATTTATTACAGTGTGTTCAGTATTTACGTTACGTATCACATTAAGAATTCTTTCAAAATCAGTTCAGAAAGTTGATAGACAACATGTAAGAGTTGCCCAGCCATTATGTTTTATTTCTGTAACTCATAGATGGAAAAGACCAAAAACACTATTATCCAAAATAAAATGTTTTCCTCCTTTAAAAAAGGTTGGGTTTATTTTTTATCTTAAGGATAATGAAATCTGAGTTCACATTTATGAATTTTGTGATAGCTTAAACTAGGATTAAATGGAATTATCATACTGTGCTCCGCATAGTGATGCCGATTCAATTAGACAAATTGCTTGGATTTAAAATGATAGCAGGGAAATAAATACATTCTCTTTAGCTTTTAAGGAAATTTGTCAGTTTTCAGGCCAAACCAGATTTGCTAATCCAAGTTTATATAGGGTTTATAATGGATACTGGCTGCAACCTTAACAATAGAAAGAATATCCCCCTCTAAAACAAATGTCATATGTAGCATGTGTGTAACACTGTTTTTTGAAGTTCTCGTAGCAGTGTGGCCTGCCCCATCAGGGTGAGATTGTTAACTAATCAGATGTAGCTGAGATAAAACTGGACATGGTTTTGTCCAATATCAGATGCCATTCTGAAGAGCGCATTGCTCTCTCCCAGCCACTGTGACCTCTCATGCATCGTGCATCTGAGGTCACGCCGGTTGGGGCAGGGCAGTGCACTATAAAATAACACCGTTCGACATGCTCTTAAAAATGGCCCAAGCCCGAATGTCTACACCACAATTAAACAACCCCTTAGCCTAAGCCAAGTCAGCTGGCATGGGCCAATTGCGACCGTGCAATTGAAGTGCAGACATACCCTTACAGCTCTCTATTCAGTTTTAACTAAGGACTCATCTACACTGTGCCTCGGTGTGGAATATGGGAGCTATGGGGTAAATTGCAAAGTGCATTAAAGTGTTGCATTGTAATTGCCCTGCATGGACAGTGCTAGCGCAAATGTAGAGGTTCCTAGTTCTTGGTAACGTACTCTTTGAAAGGTTTGAGTAGCAGCCTTGTTAGGCTGTATTCGCACTCTTTGAAATGGGACTATGAACAAGGCACCTCTGTTCATGCCAGCAATGTACACAACAGGTAGTTATACCAACACTCTGATGCTCTCTATAATTTACACACACCACTCCACAGTCCGCACTACAGTATAAGATGAGAGACACCGGATGAATTCAAAAGCAGAGAAGGGGAGCACAAGCAAACAATGAAACAATACTGGTCAGCATGGTAAGCCAGTCACATAACTTCTATCTTGACACTTTTTTTTTTAATATTCTTAATGGAAAATGTCACTTTCTGTACTTTTCATTTTTATCTAATGTTAATCTCATAACACCACTGCCCTCACAAGCAAACATTCCTTATTTAATTTATTATCCATTTATTACTATTAAAAGCACTGTTAACATTTTTATCTCTACCATCTCTCTCTAAATCTATCATGTATATCTATTTATATATGTTCATGAAATTAAGAAATCTGATATTATTTTATAATGGATCAGAATCTCTATTTTCCCACAAAACGAATGCTTCTGAGTAGCCTTTCAGTATGACTATAACCAGAACCTACTGGTTGGATTTTCAGAGGTGTTCCTAGTAAAGTCATTGGGAGTTGTATGTGCTCAACATCTTGAAAATCTGGCCATATAGTCTATGTATGATTTAATGGCAGCAGCCATAAAACCTTGAGAAAGAGTCCCATATTTACTAAAAGAAAAGGAGTACTTGTGGCACCTTAGAGACTAACAAATTTATTAAAAAAAATTTTTTTTTCCACCAAATGCATCCGATGAAGTGAGCTGTAGCTCATGAAAGCTTATGCTCTAATAAATTTGTTAGTCTCTAAGGTGCCACAAGTACTCCTTTTCTTTTTGCGAATACAGACTAACACGGCTGCTACTCTGAAACCTGCCATATTTACTAGATTCATGAAAAGTTGAGCTCTTCAAAACTTTGTCTTTGCTTCATTATTTATTAGCAAACAAATACCCCAAGTACTCATTTTCTTAACATACGGATAAATACAACAATCACAAGTAAACTCCCGACTATGGCATAATAAAAGAAATTTGCTCATAACGTAAAAACTCTACCAGTTCCAGACACTAAGAATCTTAATACAATTGTGTGCATTTATAGAAATGTACTGGAGAAACCAACACAAAATTACTGGGAAAAAAATGATGGTTTTAGAAGACAACAAGCAAGTCTCCTTGATCTGCTGGGACAAGTCAAGCCCTGATTCTGCAGCATGAATCATTAGTTGTCTCTGCACTGATGCATATGTACAACAGTACAAGGCTCTGAAGAGAGAGCAGAAATGTCAACGCTTGCCAAATAGGATGCAAACTGAGCAGTTAACATCATCCCTACCTCTCCTACTCCTAGTCCCTACTTCAGTACTCAATCTATTTTCTTTATAGTTGTTGTTTCCCAACTCATAATAGCTTGAAGAAATGACATTTCTTTGTGTTTACAGCTTTGTAGGAGTTTATTGAGCAGCTCTTAGGCCAATGAGGAGAGAAGTATCTGTGGTTCTTTCTTCAGTACACTGCTCATTATTACCAAACAAGTTTGTCTGCTAATGATGAGCAGTGTACTGAAGAAAGAACCTGACCAGGCTTGACATACTTATTACACCTAACAAACTGTTGTCATGATATATACCCAATGGGTGGCATGATATAATTCATTGGAAAACTAATAACTCACTGATCATTAATATTTTTGCATGTAGGTATGGGGTATGTACAAAGAGTTATGGATATGTGCTAGAATTATATTCTTAAAATGTGTTTGGCAAGCACTGCTTAAGCCCAGTCTGCCCTAGACAAAGGAATGACAAAGTATCTTGTGTCTGACCTGCTTGGTTGTCAGGCAGAGACAATGAAGGCACATTTACTTAGAAGGTAAACAAAGCCATCAATCTAGCGAGTGGAGGAGATAGCCTCTGGTGTATAAAGACAGAGAGTCTGAACCGCTACATGAGGAATTATGAATATTCAGTGATACTATGCTTTAAAGTCTGTGACCTAACACAGGGAGAAACAGGTTTCCCCCAAACAGAAGGAAAGGCAGCTATTTACCTGTCCCCATTGAAATTAAGCAAAGTGTGACCAAAAACAATGGAAACTCCATTTACATACAAATCAGCAGGAGGATGCGAAATCCAGAGGAAGGAAAGGACAGCATGAGGTAATCCTAAATCTGGGGACAAAACAGTGAGTTTGTTAAGATATAAGGAAAGAGAAGGAGCCATCTTGACATCCATCACTAGACGGACACAAGGGGCTGGAGCTCTTGCAAGCCTAGAAAGATGGGCCCTTCAACCAAGTGGGTGGAAGTCTCTGGGACTGGAAGACTGATGGGAAAACTACCTTGAACAAAGGTTGCTGAAGTTAAGTCTTAGTAACTAGAAATGACTTTCCACATTTATTTGCTTGTAACCAATTCTGACTTTATCCCTTATACTTGAACTCATTTAAAATCCACTCTCTTTCCATTAGTAAACTTGTTTTACTTTTATTCTAAACTAACCAAGTGTTTGTGTTTGAATTGCAGTGATTATTAACTCCAGTTAAAGCAACACATTGCTGTTTTTGTCTCTTTAAAAGAGCAATGGACATTACTATTTATCTAAACATTCCAGGAGTGGACTGGACATTTCAGGACAGACAGTTATGGGGAAATCTCGGACTGGAGGTATATTGGGGTCACTAGGCTAGTAGTAACCAAGGCTGGTGGACTCCAGAGTGTGGCTGTTGTGTAACAAACAGGCTGCTAGAGTCAGAGCTGCTGAACTAGGGTTGCTTAACACACAGACACTCAGTGCATGCTTATCTGCTGGCTTGGCATATCCAGACAGGAAGCAAGAGCAGCAGAGCATTTTAAGGCACTCGGGGTTACAGGACAAGTGGTGAAACAACCTTTCACTGGTCTGGGTTGCACCCCAAAATGTGACACCTGATCAGTGATGATCAAACTACAGGAAATTGCACACAGATGTTAGGAGGCTTTGATAGTATTTTAGCTGTAATGCAATCTTTGTGAACTCAAGAGATGCAAAGTGCAGCTTGTTTTTGAAAACCATTGAATAGCTGAGACAATTGCTTTTTGGAATAACACCCACTTGTTGAGCTAGTATGATAAGCCCCATCTAAACAGTTATAACAACTGTGTTGTGACTACCATGTTTAAATGTGGTTTAAACTCTATTATAATCTAGGCAGGTCAGACTAGTTTCACCAGACAGTGTGGATGTGACTAAAGTTATGTTTTAACCATTTAACAATCATGCTTTATCCCAGGTAGAGACCTAGGATAGAGCGTATTCTTTTTGAAGAGCTTTGGTCTCATCCAGATGTGTTTGCCAAAATATACTGAAATCCAGCTGGGCCAAGATCAAGTTTATATCCTTCTTGAGTACGGCTTGTGTAGAAAGGGCTTTTTTCTCTTTCTTTTCCCCGTGTCTTTTATTAAGTGGGATATAATGGTGTACAAATTGCAAACTATATTCAGGAATATGTTGGAGAAAAAGAGCTGTCACAGGTAACCACAAGCCATAGCTTTGTCTATTTCAGTGACCATTGATGCAGGTAATGGAGGGGATGAGGACTATTATCATCGATTTCCTCTTTCCCAACCATTGGACCAGTCACGGTTTTCTTCTTCACATCTGCATGATCACAAGGAGGGAGAGAGCCCAGTGGTGATGCCTACAGAGCACATAAGCAATTCAAGATGACTTCCTCAAGATTTTCTTCTTCTTTTAGTTTTCAGGCTCATTTTTCTTATCAAAAGAAACAGGAACATTCAGATTAAGAACAAGTCCTACTGGGGGAATGGCAATTACCACACAGGCTTTACTGTGACAGGCTCACAATTACTGGAAATGCCTATTTTTATATACATTTTGGAACTGAATATGGTCTCAGCCCAAACTACAGCAATTTTAAGTTCAGACTTACATTTGTCTAAATACAAATTTTTTAATTTCAGTGAAGAATGGCAGCTGCCTCTGTTTAAATAATACATCCAGTTGGTTAAAAACTCAAAAAAAAAACCCCAAAAACAAAACAAAAAAAACCAAAAAGCCCCAACATTTTACCACCCTCACTTCCAATCTTCTTACCAAGCTGAACTGAAGGCAACAAAACTTGTCCATTGTTTCTCCCAAACCCTACAATGATAAAGAACTTTTTAAAAAGTTAACATGATTTAATATAGGGCCAAACTATATGACTTTTTTCTAAGTGGAAACCATTGCAATTTAATACAATGCAAGAAAAGTATAAGCCAAATGATGTGCTCTCTGATGGAATGTCTGCTCCAGGGTAGTGCAATATTTCAATTTTTAAAAGTTGTTTTCTTCTCCTTGGTAATCTAGGAGAACTGGATAAGTGACCCCCTCCCCCTCCTTGCTTGATGTATGGACTGATTTGAAAGTGACCATTACAATAATTTTTAATTATCCTGCTTGTTTGTTTTTTTGGTGGGGTGGGATAGGACCAACTGCTAAACACCAACAAAGTAATTTTCACATGGCTCTAGATGTTATGTAGAGGAGAAACTTGTACCCAGGGACTAGCCAATATGGTCTCTGCCCTCCCTGTAGCTCAAGCACTACACAAAGGTTGTTGTCGGTGTTAGTCTCTCAAAAGTATGCAAGGAGGAGCCACGTAGTGTTCAAAACATGACCACTCATTTCTGCCACTGCTGCCTCATTGCTGCACTCTGTGATATGAAAAGTTCTCAGGACAACCATAGCTTAACCAAAGTTTTTTCTTATGCCATTCATGGCAGATGCTGTTTCTCCTTAGAGAAATATTTTGCTAAAGCACCCAATGACTTTTGGTATGGATTGCCCAAATTCTAAATGGACTATTATTGGTATAAAAGCTAAGAGTAAAGGAGGGAATATCCTGGAATCAGGACTCCTGGGTTCTGTTCCCAGTTCTGTCAATGACTCACTGTGTCACATGGGGAAGGTTACAGCTATTTTTTAAATACACAAACCCATACCCACAACTTCACAACAGATTTAATCACAGAAACTCACGAAAATGCCACCTTGTTCCAGAGCCCTTATCTTCAGGACCTGAGGAGCTGATGAAGCCACCTGCAGAGAGAAGACCACCATGAAATACTTATGACCATTAACTGGAAAGAGGTAAAGTCAGAGGTAAAATAGGAGCATGCTTGACAAAATATCAGAGATCTCTTTACACCATTAAAGATTGTGTATTGTCAGTATTATTTAGATGCTGCAATCCAAATGCATTGCTATGTTAGTTACACCAGAATATTAAATCTAGGGTTACTGATATGTATGCCTGTGTTTTAAATACGTCATGTTTTGAAACAGAGTGGGGCCAGATCCCCTACAAGTGTAATGGGCATAGCTCTGTTAGCTGCATTGGAGCCATGCTGATTTACACCAACCAAGGAGGGTCCTGTCTGTAGAGTGTATATGGTACAAACTATTTCCTTTATAGTACAAGGTAATCACCAGAGAAACTGATTTCTGTCCGAGAATCTAAGAACCACTACACACAATTTCACAGTCACACCAGTATATAAACCCAATCTTTACAAATCCACACATCAGTGTTACTTTTACAAGGAGAAACCATCAATAGTATGTATTAAATCATTTGGAAAATGACAGCTAGTATTCTTTCAGCTCAAAAGATGTATTCTTAAAACTAAACCATTAGGCATGTGACTTTCAAAGCAGTAGGAGTAGCAATGTCAAGTTCTGAAGTATTCTATTAAGTTACAGCAAACTATTCTTCTGGTACAGATTTATACAATTTTTTTAAAATATATCAATTACAAAACTAGCAAAATTTAATTATAGGATATTCTAGTAATTAGGGTAAGGAAAGGAATCTAGACAGAGGAAACATTGTTTTGTAGTAGTTTTGTAAGTCTTGGGCCCCATTTCTGCAAAGAATTTAAGCACACGGGTAGCCCCATAGAAGTCAATGAGGCTGCTCACTTATACAAAATTAAGCACGTGCCTAAATATTTGGAACTGTGCTCTAATGGTGTCAAGAAACAACTGTACTGTGATCAGGTCACTCAGGAACACTGTGCTTGTAATGCAGATGGGGCTTACACTAGAAATCGTGTTAGAAGTTTAGTATCGGATAATATAAAAGGAGGAGAAAATGATAAATGCAAAAATGGGATAGCAATTTGCCAATAGTAGTTATTTAAATATGAGGTGAAGGAAAGTTAGTAAGCAGAGATTTAGATTTGACTAAATTGATGCAACAAATCCTAAGGAGGAAAATATCATTACAATGTAATTGGAGATTAAGAAGGAAAATTGTGTACATTTGTTTTAATCATCATAAGTAATAGGAAGAAAATGTCTTGGGAATGAAAGATTACCAGGAAACATATTGATTGTTCTTGTGGTAGAAGATTACAGTGCATACAGAAGATAACTGACCAGACCTATAGCTATATGATGAACATTGGCATCACTTTTCAAACCTTGTCTGGGAACAAGATAATAAATTGGACTAACTGAATGATCAGTGTTAATGTTTGCAGGGGTGCAGTATGAAAAGAAGAAAAAATGAAACCATTAAAATACTTTATGAATGTAGAGAGTGGTACAGATATTAAGGAATAGGTTGTGTTATAGAATATATCCTGTAGGATATTAAGAATTTAGGTCCAATTCAGTAAAATTCTTAAGCATTTGCTTGAAATTAAGTGCTTGAAATTAAGCACATTAACCCTATCACTACTGAACAATGCACTTAAGTATGTGGCTAAAATTAAGCAGTCGCTTATGGGAATTGCTGAATCAGGGCCCCTGGGATTAACAAATAATTTGTTTTGTAAATAAAATTATTTTGACATTATGATGTGTACTAATTTTTTTCCCTCCCTTATTCTGTTGGTGATACCCTATCAGGTAAGATCACAGGAAAAACAATATAAAATATGCTATGTTCTTTCCATCATTCCCAAAAGTTTGTCCCATACAGGAGAAAATTCAGAAAAATGTCACAGCAACAGCCAACTATAGGCTTGCACAATTATGTCATTGTTGGAAACAGACCTTTCTCCTCTCTCCAAGAATGCTATGTCTGGTAATCAGAAGGTTCAAAGTAGTGAATAGTTGTAATACCAGTTTGGAGTGAGCATGGTAAAATCCCTGGTTGCTCCAATCCAAACCTAGCTATATCCTAAGTTCATTGATTTGAAATCAATGGAATGATTCCCATTGACTTCAATGAGCTTTGGCACTGACTCTATGGGCTCAATCCTGTGAGGTGCTGAGCACTCTAGCCCCAATCCAGCAAAGAACTTAAGCATCAAGGGGGCCAATACATGCTTAAGATTAAGCATATGCTTAAGTGCTTTGCTGAATTGGAACAGAGTGCTCAGCCCCTGAAGAAGTTACTTAGCCATAAATTAATCAAAATCTTTTTCATGTATGCATACATCACATATAGGGTTTGGTTACTCAGACTAGTAAACTATGCTTATTGCAAGTACAGCGTTCACAGGGTGGGATTTAAAGGATGCCTTGTAATGATTTGCTGTACTGGCTTGTGCACCATTGCCTATAATGTTGTTAAAAGATCTGTTAAAAATTCTGGCTCAAAGTATGACAAACATTAGTCATAAATTGAAATACAGATGCTTACAGGATGATGATACTAAAGTTAAATATTTGTATTTAACTTGCAATGTGCATAATGGATCAAGATATTATGCTTATATGTGATTAATCCAGTGATCAAGGTATGACTTGCGTGAGAATATACACATGAATAAAGCTAGGTATAGTCTTAAATCTTTGCAGGATTGGGCCCCATAAGGTTTGACTGGCACTTACTAAGGTCCTGTATTATAGGTTCCTAGTTTCAATATTGTAAACAAAATTATCTTCTCAATATAGAACTGAATTAGATCCCAATCCCACAAAGACTTTTGCACATGTTTAACCTTACATAAGTTGTGAGTAGCCCCACTGAAGCCATTGATAGTGCGTAAGATTAAGTACATGCAAAGGTCTTTGCAGGATCAGGGTCTTCAATAGGATTACTACTTTTTGATAATACTTTAGTTATTCTATCAAATTTAATTATCATTTCTTGATAAATTTGCACATGACAAGTTAAATAAAGATGTTGATCTTTCTTACCATCATATAGGCATCTTTAGTTCTACTTTTATTTCTTTTAAAGGTTTTCTTAACCAAAATGTAAATTTCTTCTACATTTTTAACAGAGAATTGAAGTAAATTTATAAGAAAGTTTGGTATGGTTCATTTATTTTAATTCTATGTTGAAAACCTATTCTCACTTTCTCATTTAAATGTTAAAAAAAACAGATTCAAGCGAAAAATGCAATATTTTACATGCCTTTTGTTTCCTGTCACCTCTCTTCGTCTCAGCATCTTTTTCACCTAGTCCTAACAAACAAACAAACAAAAAAACCTCACAATCATAAATCTACAAGAAACCCTAAAGATATCAGAAAGATGAAGAATATGAAATGTAAAATCACCTCTAAAGTTCCTAGGTACCTAAAGTGTAGCATAGTAACACATACAGTTTGGCCAGGAGGCTCAACATAAAATCTAATAGATAGATAGATTCATAGATACTAAGGTCAGAAGGGACCATTCTGATCATCTAGTCAGACCTCCTCCACAATGCAGGCCACAGAATCTCACCCACCCATTCCTGAGAAAAACCTCACCTACGTCTGAGCTATTGAAGTCCTCAAATCGTGGTTTAAAGACTTCAAGGAGCAGAGACTCCTCCATCGAGTGACCCGTGCCCCATGCTACAGAGGAAGGCGAAAAACCTCCAGGGCCTCTCCAATCTGCCCTGGAGGAAAATTCCTTCCCGACCCCAAATATGGCGATCAGCTAAACCCTGAGCATATGGGCAAGATTCACCAGCCAGATACTACAGAAAATTCTCTCCTGGGTAACTCAGATCCCATCCATCTAATATCCCATCTCAGGGGATTAGGCCTATTTACCCTGAATATTTAAAGATCAATTAATTACCAAAATCACATTATCCCATCATACCATCTCCTCCATAAACGTATTGAGTAGAATCTTAAAGCCAGATAAATCTTTTGCCCCCACTGCTTCCCTTGGAAGGCTATTCCAAAACTTCACTCCTCTGATGGCTAGAAACCTTCGTCTGATTTCAAGTCTAAACTTCCTGGTGGCCAGTTTATACCCATTTGTTCTTGTGTCCACATTGGTGCTGAGGTTAAATAATTCCTCTCCCTCTCCTGTATTTATCCCTCTGATATATTTATAGAGAGCAATCATCTCTCCCCTCAACCTTCTTTTAGTTTAGGCTAAACAAGCCAAGCTCCTAGTTAAAAATATATATTTAAGAAGCACCAAGTCAGAGCTGTAAGTGGTTTTTCACTTGCTTGTTGTTGTTTTTTTTTTTGGTTTGGATTTTTGTAGAATATGCTGTTAAGTGATCATCAGCAAAACCACAACTAGAAGCTCCATTTGTTTTAATGGTGTCATTCTTGCTGCATTGCTACAGTACAGTCAGTATATTGAAACTAGTTTATAGGATTCAGGTATTCTTGCTATTCTGTTAGAGGTCAACAACTTTTAGCATGTGTAGATAAATGGTCAGCGCAAAGGCTTCAACTACTTTACCAACATATAATCCCAAAGAAGATTATAATTTGACTGGTAAAAGAAATATTTTAAGAGGCAATCAGATTCACTGTGCTCCTCACTAGGGTAAGAACCAGATTATAACAGAATAGAGACAACTCATGACTTAAATTCCCTTGTTTTCATAGATTCTGTGGGTGAATAATTTGTGAATTAGAGATTTTTTCAGAATAATTGTTTTAAACTGCACAGAGTAGAAAACTAGCTATCGCTATTTTTGTGCAGAGAAATATTTTAAAATACAGAAAGGTACATCTACAAAAGGTAGGTGACCGCTCCAGTTGCAGAAGAGAAAATTATAATATGCAGAGATAGAATTAGGATTTTTACTTTCACTATTTCCATAGTTCCACACTTTTGATTTAGATTTGCTAAATTAGTACTTAAATTAATAATTTATAAAATTCTACTTATTTTTTTATCAGTTTGTCTTCAACTATGTGGTAGCTATAAGGAAAAGAAGTTCCAACTCAGAACTTCTCAATATGCTTTTCAGCACTGTACGTAGCTTTCTGACTAGAGTGACCAGACAGCAAATGTGAAAAATCAGGATGGGGGTGGGGGGCAATAAGTGCCTATATAAGACAAAGCCCCAAATATCGGGACTGTCTATAAAATCGGGACATCTGGTCATCCTATTTCTGACACACTTGTCACTTCAGACCATACTTGCCTTCTATTAGATTTGCATGCAGTGCCTCATTACCTTTCTGTTCCAGGTCACCAAAGGCTCTTCTATCCCTGAGCGAATAACATAATACCGCAGCTGTCTATTAAATCAATTAAGGAAGATCTTAAAGGAACCTGTATTTTAAGCAACTTGTTCATTTGTTTCAGGAAAGTATCCGTCTTCTTAATTAACTTTGCCACTATATTTAATTAACTAGGGTTTAATGACAATTGGTAAGTGATGCATTAATTAACTTAGAGATGATTCATTTTCTCTGCCTTTTTATAATATTCTTGTAATAAAATCAAGTGTGGCATGAGTAATCCAGTTAAAGGCACACTGTCATTTCATGCTATGTAATATTACAATCTGAACACCGTGATAAAGACAGTATATTAAATCAGAAATCAGTGAATTGTGCTATATAATCACGAGTAAGGTATAGGAAAAGAAGAATATTTTCTTTTCACAAATTCTCTACTTGCTTAGTTCTGCCCAGCAGATTTCTTATTGTTAAAGTATTTTTGCATACTCAATATTATCAAAATGCATGCTTACCACCTTAATATCTTAAACATATTGTATTTGATTACGATTATTTGTTAGTAATTATTCACAACCTTCCTTTCATTTATGTGCACACCGTTGGTGCTCTCCAAATAAACAAACAAAAAACAAGCCTACTATTAATGGGACCAGACCAGCCCTGCTCCCATTATCTTCAGTTCTACCAGCTTAGGCACAAGGCCCAGATTCATAAAAGTACTTAGGTGCCTAACTCCTCACTAGAGGTGCTTACGTCCAAAATGTAGGCACCAGTCAGACCCTCAAAACCCCTTCTTGGCTGCTACCTAGTCCTGTAGGTACCTAAAATTCCCCAGCACCTAAATTCTCTCTATTAAAATTTCTGCCACTCAGCATGTGCACAATGCCTATCTCGTGCTTAAGGCCCAGCATGATCCTCAGACCAGGTAAAGATAGCTGGGGCAATAATTATCTTGCCTGTGGGATCCAATCCAGAGGGTTTGTTGAGAGCATGCCTATGGGATCAGGTACCACCCAAAAATCCAGCTGGATGAAGTGATGCCTCCTTTATAATTTTTAGCTCACTGCTTAGAGCACTTACCCAGGATATGGGAGACCCAGGTTCAATTTCCCCCTCTGTCTGATAGAGAGGATTTGAACAGGGGTTTTCCACCTCTGAGAAGGGTGCCCCAAACACTTGGCTTTGGGATATTCTGATGTAGTCTCTCTCCATCTCTCCTGTTGTCCCTGTTCCACTTTGGATAAGTACTTAAATAGTCATTGAAGCAGGGGGATTAAAGCCTGGGTGTCTCCCTCTCAGGTGAGTGCCCGAACTGATATAGAATCATTCTCATTCTCTCTCTCAATGACTATGTAAGTGAGGCAAGTAGAAAAGTTCTGTCAGCAGGTATCTATATTCAAGGGCTTTCACGATCCTCTTTACTGGCTGTTGCATCTTGAACTTAAGGGATAAACTATAACAGAAGATCCTCTTCACTGGTACATGAAGAGTTTAAAAACTTCTGCAAATCTGCACCATAGGAAGGGGATGATCCCACCCTCCTAAGAAATGATCCAGAAAAGGAAAATTCTAAACTAAGTAATAGAAATGGTTGTCCTACTTGAGGTCTTTGTCTTCTGGGCATCTCGGTAAGAGGAGTTCTCTGAGCAGCTGAATACAGAGATCCTAAAATCAAATCAAATATGACTTTTGTAACAGCAATTTGATATATTAACATAACAGATATTATAATAAATCCTTGAAACTACATCAATATAAAAGTCAGGGTGACTTAATTTTCTTTTGTTTTGTTAATTTAATTCCCAGTGTGTAGAGAGAATTTGACAACTCACACATTGTAATTTGTAGGACTTGATTTGATGTTGTTTGCTGGCCTCAATATAATTTTGTTTTAATGAAAAATTGAGATTTTAACAAATAAAAACAAGAAGAAAATAAAAGTAAGTCAAGTCACTTATATTAGTGTTACCATGGAAATTATAAGCAGTACTTGTGGCACCTTAGAGACTAACAAATTTATTAGAGCATAAGCTTTCGTGAGCTACAGCTCACTTCATCGGATGCATTTGGTGGAAAAAACAGAGGAGAGATTTATATACACACACAGAGAACATGAAACAATGGGTTTATCACACATACTGTAAGGAGAGTGATCACTTAAGATAAGCCATCACCAGCAGCAGGGGGGAGGAAAGGAGGAAAACCTTTCAGGGTGACAAGCAAGGTAGGCTAATTCCAGCAGTTAACAAGAATATCAGAGGAACAGTGGGGGGTGGGGTGGGGGGGAGAAATAACATGGGGAAATAGTTTTACTTTGTGTAATGACTCATCCATTCCCAGTCTCTATTCAAGCCTAAATTAATTGTATCCAGTTTGCAAATTAATTCCAATTCAGCAGTCTCTCGTTGAAGTCTGTTTTTGAAGCTTTTTTGTTGAAGGATAGCCACTCTTAGGTCTGTGATCGAGTGACCAAAGAGATTGAAGTGTTCTCCAACTGGTTTTTGAATGTTATAATTCTTGACGTCTGATTTGTGTCCATTCATTCTTTTACGTAGAGACTGTCCAGTTTGGCCAATGTACATGGCAGAGGGGCATTGCTGGCACATGATGGCATATATCACATTGGTAGATGCGCAGGTGAAGGAGCCTCTCATAGTGTGGCTGATGTGATTAGGCCCTATGATGGTATCCCCTGAATAGATATGTGGACAGAGTTGGCAACGGGCTTCTGGCTATGTAGACTCCCTCCTCAGGCCCTTTGTTACCAGCACTCCTAGCTATCTTCGAGACACCACTGACTTCCTGAGGAAACTACAGTCCATTGGTGATCTTCCTAAAAACACCATCCTAGCCACTATGGATGTAGAAGCCCTCTACACCAACATTCCACACAAAGATGGACTACAAGCCATCAGGAACAGTATCCCCGATACTGTCACGGCTAACCTGGTGGCTGAACTTTGTGACTTTGTCCTCACCCATAACTATTTCACATTTGGGGACAATGTATACCTTCAAATCAGCGGCACTGCGATGGGTACCCGCCTGGCCCCACAGTATGCCAACATTTTTATGGCTGACTTAAAACAACGCTTCCTCAGCTCTCGTCCCCTAATGCCCCTACTCTACTTGCGCTACATTGATGACATCTTCATCATCTGGACCCATGGAAAAGAAGCCCTTGAGGAATTCCACCAGGATTTCAACAATTTCCATCCCACCATCAACCTCAGCCTGGACCAGTCCACCCGAGATCCAATTCCTGGACACTACGGTGCTAATAAGCGATGGTCACATAAACACACCCTATGCTGGAAACCTACTGACCGCTATACTTACCTACATGCCTCTAGCTTTCATCCAGATCATACCACTCGATCCATTGTCTACAGCCAAGCTCTACAATATAACCACATTTGCTCCAACCCCTCAGACA
Organism: Dermochelys coriacea; assembly: GCF_009764565.3. Taxonomy (NCBI): domain Eukaryota; kingdom Metazoa; phylum Chordata; order Testudines; family Dermochelyidae; genus Dermochelys; species Dermochelys coriacea. The sequence continues at coordinate 91,338,584 of NC_050071.1, read as the reverse complement.
GAGACAAACACCTACAAGATCTCTATCATGCATTCCTACAACTACAATACCCACCTGCTGAAGTGAAGAAACAGATTGACAGAGCCAGAAGAGTACCCAGATGTCACCTACTACAGGACAGGCCCAACAAAGAAAAGAACAGAACGCCAATAGCCATCACCTTCAGCCCCCAACTAAAACCTCTCCAACGCATCATCAAGGATCTACAACCTATCCTGAAGGACGACTCATCACTCTCACAGATCTTGGGAGACAGGCCAGTCCTTGCTTACAGACAGCCCCCCAATCTGAAGCAAATACTCACCAGCAACCACACACCACACAACAGAACCACTAACCCAGGAACCTATCCTTGCAACAAAGCCCGTTGCCAACTCTGTCCACATATCTATTCAGGGGATACCATCATAGGGCCTAATCACATCAGCCACACTATCAGAGGCTCCTTCACCTGCACATCTACCAATGTGATATATGCCATCATGTGCCAGCAATGCCCCTCTGCCATGTACATTGGCCAAACTGGACAGTCTCTACGTAAAAGAATGAATGGACACAAATCAGACGTCAAGAATTATAACATTCAAAAACCAGTTGGAGAACACTTCAATCTCTCTGGTCACTCGATTACAGACCTAAGAGTGGCTATCCTTCAACAAAAAAGCTTCAAAAACAGACTCCAACGAGAGACTGCTGAATTGGAATTAATTTGCAAACTGGATACAATTAACTTAGGCTTGAATAGAGACTGGGAATGGATGAGTCATTACACAAAGTAAAACTATTTCCCCATGGTATTTCTCCCCCCCCCACCCCACCCCCCCACTGTTCCTCTGATATTCTTGTTAACTGCTGGAATTAGCCTACCTTGCTTGTCACCATGAAAGGTTTTCCTCCTTCCCCCCCCTGCTGTTGGTGATGGCTTATCTTAAGTGATCACTCTCCTTACAGTGTGTATGATAAACCCATTGTTTCATTTTTTTCTGTGTGTGTATATAAATCTCTCCTCTGTTTTTTCCACCAAATGCATCCGATGAAGTGAGCTGTAGCTCACGAAAGCTTATGCTCTAATAAATTTGTTAGTCTCTAAAGTGCCACAAGTACTGCTTTTCTTTTTGTGAATACAGACTAACACGGCTGCTACTCTGAAACCTGTCATGGAAATTATAGCAGTAAGCTTTGACATCACTTTCTTTCATTCCTTCCATGAGGGGAATACAATGTGGAATGGACCAATATATTCTGAATGTTTAGACTTTTTAAATAACCTATAATATGTTTCCAGACTATATTGTGTGTTGTTGTAATTGCCATGTGTGGAATTTTCAAAAGCACCTACATGTCTTAGAAACACAAGTCAGTGAGACTTGTAGTCCTAAACAGCTTAGGCTCATCTGAAAATCCCACCCCATATTCATAGCATTTACATAGAGAAAGAGATTACAATATTCAGAACTGCTGGTTATCTAGCCTCCAAATAAGGGTTAAAGTATTTTACACTGCTACTTACCATGACAAAGACACTTGCTTTCCCAAAGTCTTCTAGTCAAATCCTTCTTTTCTTTTAAGGATGATATTGTGATAAAACTATTACAAAGAGAAAAAAAATTCTGCATTTCATTGGAGTGTACATATATTCTCTCTTGATCCAGTTGTGTCACTATCAGACATCGACGTTGGAAATGTATGGAGATTATAATTAGATGGAAATAATATTTAGAAATGTTTGTGTTATTCTACATTGCCTAAAATGTTACCATTACTCTTTTCCGTGTCTGACCTACAATTTTATTTTGACAATGTGCAGAATAAAATGTGCAGATTAAACCATCATACTGATACTAGTTGATTTATTTAATATGATGTTCTGTGATAGAAGCTTTTGTAGAAGCAAATTCATCTTCCAAGAATAAAGGGATACATTTTCAAAACATTGCACAAGGTTTCCACTGTATGATTCTCACTTAAGTTTTAAATGTTACAGTAATACTGGAAGTTGTTATGCAATATCTATCTGAACCATTGGAAAATTTACTTCCCCTGAATTACTCAGGTAGCCTGTCTGATTCCTTCACAAGTGAGTTTTGCTTGCAAGTAATAGTTTTATCAAACTTGCTAAAGCAACTCCAAGCAAGAATGTGTTCTAAAAAAGTTCACACTGTAAAAGGTAACTAAAATGCATGGTCTGTTCTACTAAGCACTAAAACTTATTTTTGACTGTTCAAATTAAACATAAGGCAGCTTTTTCAAAATAAATTTCAGCTGTCTGAAACTGTGCTAATAAAGGCCCCAATTCAGGAGAGCATTTGAACATAGTAATAAGTGAGCTATGGGATAACCACTTATTTATACCTGTGCCCCCAGACACACAACCTATTCAAATACCGATCTCCGGTAAAAAAAAAATATTCACATCTGTGAAATACAGCACTTTGGAAAAAAAAATTCACTTGATGCAAAGGGTAAATGCGTAAATCACATTACTGTTAATACCAGTTGCATTTGCCAATCTCCATAATTTGATATAAGAACACATCTCCTTAATATTTCCTAACACAGTAATTTAATTATATAACTATTGGGGCAAGAACAACAGTCCATACAAGTTTTATTAAACCTTTTAAAAGGTTTTTTGCCAGCATTTAAAACACAATTACTTTTGCCATTATTTATAAAAACAGTCCTAAAATTAGTTTCTCCTAATTTTGGTTACATAGTTCTTGCAGTTTATATCAGACTTTCTAAACCATCTGTGGATCTTACCTTGCTTCCCCAAACCCAGGGCGGAAATTTAACTGCTTTCCAAGTCAGGAAAATTATTTATATACATATATATTCCATAGTGTATATAAAAGCACACCAATAAATTTTAAATAAAGAAGTCTTGATGTCCATGTTCTTACTTTCCAGTAGGAATACACATGACCAATTTATATAATAGGATATGAATTCCCCAGCCGTAGTTAGGATCAGATTTATAGTTTTCACATAACTCAAAACTCTGTTTCAAGTCCTGATCAGCTTTTGTATGCGTTTCCTCTCTAAACTTCCAGTTTAGCAATGAACCAAAGGAAAGGTGATGCAATTAGCATACTAAAAATTAATTAGGTGGCTGTCAGACAACAGCATGAAAAACAGTTTGCAGCACATGAGCATTTTTTAGACAGCATTAATATCTCATTTATGAATGAATCAAAATATGTAGAAAAACAAGCCTTTAGAAGGAAAAAAACAGAGCCAGACTGCATCCCTTGATGCTCTGCACACAGGAGACCTTCCCTGCAAGGACTTCTTGCCTAGCTGATAGGGGCAGGAATGCAGTTTCCATGATACCATCCCCACTCATTTGTCCCATGCAGATTCCCCTTCACTGGACTCTGTGGTCTTCAGAGAGGAAGAGATGGGTGATCTGTAGGGATGCAACCTGCCCAAAATTTAGAAGGCTATTTTAGCCTTTCCACTGAGACCCTTCTGCACTATGGAGGCCTCCTTTAAAGAGAGTTCCAGTGGCAGAAGCTGGCAGACAGAAGGAAGGAAAAAAACCACAGTGGGCTGGAGGGTGTTCACAGGGTCTCCACGTGGGCAGAGCAGAGGAGGATTTGAGGGGCCCTGGGCCAGAGCAAGTGGGGGACCCTCCCCACCCCTTCCGCTTGCATCTCCACTCCCCACACTCCTGCCAGGGAAATGGGGTCAGGGTACAGGGGTTTGCCCCTCTCTGCCCGGTGCTCCTGCCGGGGACCCTATAGGAATGCTGGGTGGGCAGGCAGAGTGCGTTGGGGCACAGGGGTGCCCATTTTTATAGGGGACCCCAATTGCCCAGGGCTTCTGGGCAAAAACCCCATTGGCCCAGTAGCTAATCCGCCACTGGGGCAGACTAACCTCAAGTGGATCATGGGGAATGCACATACTATATTCTGGGGCACGTGGGGTCGGGGAGTTAACCTCTTTACCCCAGTGCAACAGTGTGAGGGAAACTCCACAAGATGAACTTCACATACTATTCTGGCCTCCTTCCTCTCCACCACTGGTGTGTTTCCCTGCAAGATGGGCAATTTGGCCTTTAATTCTTAAAGGTTTATTGTCATGATTTATAAACTAAATAATACTTAGATTGTGTATGGTGCTTTGAATTTTCAAAGCACTGTACAGACATTAGTTAATCCTCACAACACCCATGTAAGGCAGCTAAGTATTATTATCCCCATTGTGCTAAAGCTGAGAAAGAAAGGCTAAGTGACATGCACAAAGCCATGAAGTGAGTCAGTGACAGAGCCTGGAGCTAAACTCTGGACTTTTTGTCTCCTAAGCCTATGCTCATTCTGCCAGACCACACTGCCTTAGAATTCTGGGTTTGAAGAAAGGACTGATCTGCTAATAACATATATAGAAATACGTATGTTAAATAGTGTTCCATAAACATGCAATCCTTTTAGGACAAACCATTATAAACTGTACTCTGTGAAACCATATTCAAGATCTGAAATCTGAGAATATCATTTTCATGTCTAGATATTTTTACAATACTTTAACTGCTTGATTCATACATGAATATTCTGGGCCAAGTTTTCAGCTTCTGTTTTGTGAGTGCACAAAACCAATACAGGCTAAAAATGTAGCCCAATATGACTTGAGGTAGATTTCTTCATATCTATAATGACTGAAAAATCTCTCAGACATGCAATGGATTAATAACATCTTTCAAAACACTGTTATGGAAAAACAGGATCCCCATGCTACCTCAGAATAAAATGAATTTACAGTATGTTCCTGATCCTGAGGTCCTTTCTCAAGCAAAACTTCCCATTGTTGTCAAAGAGCTGAAAGTGAAAGGAAACTCATTGAGAAGCTATTGTCTGAATGAGGAATACAGGGTCTGACCCACAATGTAAACTAAAAAATGCAAATAGCTCCCTATTGGCTGTATTCAAAGATTACATCCCCACATGAGGCTAGCACAAGTTTTCACATGCATCATGCTTACAAATTTTTCTTATGTTCAGTTTTATTCCTTAGTCTGACCTCCAGTTATCTGAGCTTTTACACCAGGAATTATAGGATGTCATTTCTGCCATATGATATGTCTTTAACATACTTACCGATTTTACAACTACTAAGAAGTAAGAGTTTAAACTTTCTGGGACAACAGTTGTTCCTGTCCTGAAGACAATAGAAAAACGAAATAGATGTCAGTGTGTCTACAAACTCCTTCCACAGATACTCTGAAACAAAAGGGTCAGTGATGTCAATATCCAAAACTTTCTTATAGCAATTTAATACCATGTAAGTGGACAGTGCTGGAGCTCTGGAAACAAGCCAAAAGCTTCAGTGGCTTAACATAGAATGTTTACACAAATGCTTTAGTTTCCCTTGTGGTAAAACTTAATGCTCATGAGTAGAAAAATACTGCTGTTCCCCTTTTTGCAACAGTGTTAGAAGTTATGTGTTATATGTTCTAGTTATGTAGGAAACTGCAGGTTTCAGGAGCAGATTCTCCATTCACTTAGCTCAGGAGTAGCTCCACTGAAGTCAGTGGGCTGCATTCTATTCCTAGTTACACCAATGTAAATCCAGAATAATAATATGATATCAATCTTATTATTAATGTTTATACTGATGAAGTATAAAGTCCACACAAATACAATCTAATGTCTACAAATACAGATCAAAACAAACATTTCTTGAGTTATTAAAATACGGCTACATTTGCACCTGCCTATAAAATAGCCTGTCTGTAAAACAGGAAAAGTATTATCCATTCTTATTAAATTTTGTTGCATTTCCCTAACAACCACCTGTAAAATCTCTGTAGGGAGCAGTGAACAAGAAAGTCTATTTCTTCTGCTGCCCATGAAGAGAATAATGTGAGTTTCCTGTAGAGAAAGGAAAAGAGATATTAGAATTGTTAATAAACTCCTGCTCTACTTCTGAAATCCTCAGATGAAATTCTACTTTCTCCTGAATTAGAAATAAATTACTGTATTTAATTGAGACCTCTAGGCACTACTGTAATAAAACAGTACGTAATAATACTGAAAACTGTACTTTGTTGAACAAAAAACATTTAAAAATCTGCACAATAGCTTCTTTCAGTGCATACATTTACTCAGCCCATCCAGTTAAACATACAAATATGTATTTTGAGGTTTTTCTTTAACAGGTGAGGAAGGGAGAAAGAGGTTATTTGTACTGTTTGCCTCCCTAGTAATTAAAAATCAATCACACATTAGAGATATAATGAGGTCCATATAAGTACCTAGAGAGAAAGACATTGCCTGCAGGCACCACCCCCCGCAGCGCCCATTGGCCACGGTTCCTGGCCAATGGGAGCTGCGAAGCCAGCATTCTGGGCGGAGGCAGTGCACAGAGCTGCCTGGCCACGCCTCCGCGTAGGAGCTGAGAGGTGGGATGTAGCCGCTTCCGGGGAGCCCCCCAGGTAAGTTCTGCCCAGAGCCCACCTCACCCCGTCCTGTGCCCCAACCCCACACTCTGCTGCTGGGAGTGGAGGGGAGGCACGGAGCCAGGTAGGAAGCCTGCCGATCCCACCAAACCCCCTCACACCAGCAACAGCGGGGGTCCTGGGCCACATGCTGCCACCCAGCCCCTGCCCCCTCCAGCACCAGCAGGGATCCCGGGCCACATGCCGCCACCCACCCTCTTCCCAGCACCTGGGACACCCTCCCCCTGCACCCACGGCGCCCCCAGAAAGCCCCCCCTCCAAGTTTTAGTCATTGGTATTTTTAGTAAAAGTCATGGACAGGTCATGGGTCGTGAATTTTTGTTTACGGCCTGTGACCTGTCCGTGACTTTTACTAAAAATACCCATGACTAAAACGTAGCCTTACTAATGATTTCCAAAGACAGCAACAAAATATCAGGGCATATTTCAGTGGCTCATCAAAATGCAAAAGAGGGAGAGGGAGTTACAATTGCAGTATCATACCCACAAAACTACAATATGCAAGGTTTGCTAGGAAGAAGTACTTTACAGCTGAATCACTAAGATCACATGAGATACTTTTAAGGACTACAGGCAGAGGCCTGAATTCTGATTTATACTACTGCCTTTTTACACACAGCCTAAATTTGTATAGCCAGAGTGATACAAAGGGGCCTTACCGTAAATAAGAATCAGACCCAGAGTGTTTTCCCCACTATGGAAGTCACTCACTCAGTCCATAGGTACTTATCTTAAATGTGCAGCACAAGGCAAATAATTTTGATCAAGCATTTGTTCAACTACGGATCAACTAGAAGGAACTTTCTTCCCATGATGCAGGCTGTATGTTGTGGGGAACTGAATTTAGTTAGTTAGTTTTAAATATATCATATGGTCAGTAGCCAGACTGATTGGTGCACAAAATTAAATACATGAAACAAGGTAACCTTTAACAGGAACTTTTAAATTCTATCCCAAAGTATCTTTCACTGTATAAACAATATCTATTTTTCAATTTTACCAATTTTATTATACTTAGCATTTATAAATGTGTCAGAACAATATACTATGAGTTTTCCATGTGACTGATGGATTTCCAGCTAGGCTGCAGTGCCTGGAAATTATACGTTCACAGGATAAATTTAAAGAGATCTGCAGAGGAAGGATCAATGTTCTCATAAGGTGCCTGATTCAATTTTTTAAAATGTCCAGAAGCCATTAAAAATTTAATTTTTCAGGGCTTCTGTCATGAGAAACCCAGACATATTTTTGTTTTAAATTAAATTGGACACCGGGAAAGGAAGAAAATCTCCCTAAAAAGACTAGGCTATTATGGAATAATGATAGAAATTACCTGATAAATGATTTATGAATTCTAACTTCATTATACATCTGCTGCTTAACTAAATAAAATTGCATTATAATGCATGGAGATGACAGTTCAATCTGATAATCATCCTGGTGTCATTCTTCATAAATGATTTCATACTCAACACACATACAGCATGTTCTACAATGAAGGAACACAATGGCACTCAACACATTAAACAGACTGTGGCAGGGCAGAAGTAAACCCTGTGAATGCCCTGCTAAAAAGGGCTGGCCGCACCTGCTTCCTGGCAGGGTGGCCAGGTACAGGGGCCCAGGCACTCAGCTGGGGGCCGAGGGCTGGCCCAGAGGAATAGGCTGAGCCAAGTGGAGACAGCTGTATATAAGCCCTGAGAAAAGCTCAGTCAGGGCTAGCCTGGTAGGGGACAGGAGGGCTGCATTTCTGCCTCTTTACCAACTGAAGGAAGGCTCAAGGGCCAGAAGACCTTGGGAATGGTGTGTAGGGGGATAGCGGTTGGAGGAATTAGGGGCTAATGGGAGCACTGTGAGGGAGGGGAAGTCTGAGCAGACCCTGTGACACAGACATACCCCTGAATTTCCTCAAGGGCTCACTGATATAGTAACTGTCATTATTTGTATTAACCCAGCACCTAGGAGCCCCAGTTATTCACCTGGACCCCATTTTGCTAGGCATTGTACGAACACTGAACAAAAAGACAGCGCCTGCCCCTGAAGAACTTAAATTGTAAGTATAAGACAAGACAAGGGACAACTGATAGATACAGATAGATAGTGTGCATATGTATTGAAATACTGTAGGATGAGCATAAAAAGTTCAGTGATGTTTAAAAAGAATCTCCACCCCACACAGCATGAGACAATCTTCAAAGGGGAACAAGACCATACAATGGAGAGTTTATAATACTCTTTGGTGACACTTCTTAATACTGATGCTTTGACTAGACAGAGTTTTCAAGGAAGGATTAAGAAATGGAGCTTACTTGTTTTATTTCTGATTATATTCGTTGTATTGCTGTTAGACTAATAATTTAGGCTCAGATTGTGACTAGCTTTTGTACGTGAGGGGGATGGGAAAGAAGCCTGTAAGCCTTTTTACACCCCTGACACGACGACATCTCATAATTTCATTCCCCGCATGGTTCACAAGGGGGTGAAAAGGCCTTTGGGGATAAACACTGCACACATTGGTGGGAGTTTGCAGCTCTTTGTAGTCAGGACTGAGCCCTGAGATAGAAACAGTACAAAGAAACAGCAAAATATTTATAAAAATGAACAGAAAAATAGGCAGGGATTTAAAATAATAGATAGGAAAATCAAATAAGAAGCTACACACACTGTATCAATCAGAAAGCACAGATCAAACTAAAAAGACCAAAAAAAATATGGACAGACTAGGCTAGACAAAATAAAAGGAAAATCGGAATATTAAAAACAGAACTCTTTTCTTTGGAAGAAGTTTTGGTGACATTAATGTGACACACTGAAAATAACTTGAGATCTTTCACTATATCTAAAAAATCTGGAAACTGTGCACAATAGTCAATACATTTTAAAAAACTCTCTGGTATGAAATTTGTCACCTCCCACCCCAAAATATAATTAATATAAAAATATTAGTGGGTTCATATACTTTTGGAAATCTATAATTGATATGATAAAAATATATGTAATAAATCAATATTTTTGTGAAGAGGCCAAATGATAATGAATCATGTGCTTTTGGGGCAGACTCGAAGCCCAACTTGAAATCAGTAGAAAACCTCTCATCGACTTCTATAAGCATGTCACAGTGATTGTTACCATGCAGACTTTAGGAGGATTTATGGTATGCTCAAGTAATCAGTTTCTTTTCCAGTAAACTGTGATGGTTGCCCTTGATTGGAGATTAGAATATGGCTATTATTGTGCTTGTACATGATAAATGAAAGATTTTAAGTATTCCTGGATGTGACACATAAAGGCTTTGTGGCACTGAAGTGAAAAATCGGCTTCTTTAAATTTACTAAATATGAATTTCCATGATAGATTGCACCATCCAAACAAGACACTTCGGTTTAAAAGTAAATTAAACATTTCAAAAGTTGTTAAAGCTGCACTTATATGATAAACATACATTTCAATGCATTTACATATCAGATATAGCAAATATTATATTTATCAAGTAAAAAAATGTAAAAGATGTATTACTTAATAGTGGAAGGCCTGTAAAGACCTTAATATAAGCTTGTATATGAACCTAAATTAACTAGCAAATTTAGAGAAATAAACACTGAAATAAATTTAAGGTGATAACACTTTTTTTGTGAACTGCATTAGACTCTTGTTTCTGTGACCATTTACCATGTTATTTTAAACAGTCATTTACAGATAAAGCTCATTTTTTGTTTTAAAAATAAATATGTAAAACAAACACTGTCTCTTCTCATATAACTCCATCAAATAGGTTCGTTTAAAAAAAGTCAGGGGGAAAAGCTGCACAAAATTTAATATGCACACACAAACTATGAGGAAAGGTTCCACAAATGCAGATTAAAGACTCAAATTCTATCATTTGTCCATTGACATTATCATTGTCCCTGAAGACAACAGATTTACACCAACAATAAATTTAGCTCAGTTAGATTAATTCAGCATGAGATTTCAGCTTTAACTCTGCACTTAAGGTATATGAAAAAAAATCCATTTTACAGAAATTCAAGGATCAGGTGGAGGGATTATGGACATTTACCTGAATACGGACATTGTCTCAGGACATAAATGGGATAAAATGCTCAATTATGGTGAACTTTTTCACCTGTGATCCACAAGTGCTTGTCAAATTTGAAGCCAAGGAGGAATAACCCCCCAGACCTCTGAAGAACTGAGCAGAGACTATTCCTTAGGTGCTCAGATAAGATGATGGGTGGCTATATAAAACATTTAAGGGTATGTCTTCATTGCAGAGTTAGCCTGGGGTCTAGCCTAGGTGTCACCCCAACCTCCTTTCCATACACTTCTAACCGAAGCTTGAGAGTGCTTTAATCCTGAGCTACAGGCATGGCTGAGGCTATAGGCTTGAGCTCAGGTTTCACTCCAGCTCTGGCTAGCAACCTATCTACAATGCCATGTAAATGCAAGCTAATCAAGCCTGGGTTCTGTTAGTCTTCCAGTCCTATTCCACAATTCCACCTGGGCAGTACATTCTTGTCTATGTCCTTTCTTCTGCACTGAACTTACTTTTACTGGATCAGCATTTTAACCCCACGTTTGCCAGCTCATTTTCTGAAGCGTTTCCACAGCATTTGAACAGATGCCATCCAAGAAATCCTCCTTTCTGTGCTGCCCATTAGCCAGAGGCTGACACCAGCCTTCTGGTAAAGCTGTGGTGTGATATCAGTAAAACTCAAATTGGGGAAGTGTCCCCAAAATCATAATTTTATATTCAGTTGACAGGAAAGAAAGAGAGACAGAGAAGCCAGGCAGGTACATTACAAATCGCTTTACAGTTTCCAGTCTGTATTCCCCAATGGTATTCTCATTAAAAGTTATTGCTGCAAAACACTGTTCGCTTTCGCCTTCAGAACTGCCTGTGCTAATAAATAGTAAGTCCAGTTGGAAGTTATTTACATAAAGTATTGTTCTCATGTCATTACCATGGACAGCAGTTCCCGCTTTGGGCGGGGGGAGGGAGAAGAGAGCCTCCTTTGAATGAATTCATAGAGCAGTCCAGTTTTATGCACCACTAAGAACCACAGGATATCCCACCAGAAATCCATTCAAGCACACAGGCCAGTACAGCACCACTGTGGACTCTGTAATACAGGTCTGGCACAGGTAGCACTTTGCAGTGGGGATGCTCCTCCCCTGCTGGACTAGTCCTGGCTAACTTTGCAGAGAAGACATACACCCACTTGAGTCTATCTTAGGGTATTTTACGTGATTGGATTCCTATTAATAAGGGGAGGGAGGTGGCAGGCAGCAGAGGTCCTCATTGTCTTTGTTTCTCCAAGGAAACACTCTTTAACAGTGAGTAGTACGAGTCCCTCTATGAGGCAACAAGAAGGAAAAAAATACAGTCAATCACTATCATTTAAAGATCCAGTCAATCCACTTCTTTCTTAGTAGTAATACAGTCAAGTATTCATATAATCTCAAGTCCATTTAATACAAATGTTTTTTTTCCATGTAGCAAATAATTTAGCAGATGCATCTACTTCAGATCTGTCTATCACAATGAATTCCCCAGGTATCCATCACAATAATACCTGAGCACCAATTTATGTTAAATGATTGATGATCAATTGACATTAAGTGATTTTCTGTTTAATGTCAATAAAAAATCATTAACTCCCTGATCTAAACAGAACTTCATGTCAATAATTTTACATGATGCCAGAAATATCTGAAAGATGATCTGCCAGTAGAAGTAGGATTTTATTTTTTCTTTTATGACAGGTTTCAGACTAGCAGCCATGTTAGTCTGTATCAGCAAAAAGAACAGGAGTACTTGTGGTACTTTAGAGATTAACAAATTTATTTGAGCATAAGCTTTTGTGGGTTACAGCTACTTCATCGGATGCATAGAATGGAACATATTGATTATCACTACAAAAGTTTTTTTCTCCTGCTGATAATAGCTCATCGTAATTAATTAGCCTTTTACTCCACCTTTTCATACTCTCTGTATGTATGTAATATATATCTATCTTCCTACTATATGTTCCATTCTAAGCATCCGATGAAGTGGGCTGTAGCCCATGAAAGCTTATGCTCAAATAAATTTGTTAGTCTCTAAGGTACCACAAGTATTCCTGTTCTTTTTATTTTTTCCTTTGTCTCCAGGGGGGAAAAAATTGGAAAATTCCACTTAATGGAAAATATACTGTTGGCAAACTGTTATGGATAATAAGGTCTGATTGTGCAACCATGGGAGCTGAGAACAAGCCAAAACATAGAGTTTGGGAAAATTCAGTGACAGACCCTCAAAAATATGCATCCTTGAGGTCTATGGAGTAAAGGAGATCCTCCAGGAACCAGAAAAGCAGAATGGAATGGAATGGAGGATTTCCAGCTGGAAATAAATCCTGCAAATTCAATTTCTGAAGTGGTTTAAGTCCAGCATGGGTCAAAATCTTTCCAACTTGTTTGGAACCAAAACAGGCTAGGACCAACAAATCTCCAGCCTTGCTCCTCCAAAGAGATTATCACAATAGACTTTAGGAAGCCCCATGCTGGAATTTCCAATGAGGACTTGCCTATGAGAGAGTTCCAGGGCTTGTCTAGGAAAAAAAATGTATAAGTCAGGCTGTCTCTCTAAATATAAAAGGAATACAACAAGGGACAGATTCTAGATTTTTCCTTGTGTAACCTCCTCTCGAGTCTAGGTATCTGAACAAACCCGTGGCAAACTGTAAGCAAACTAGTAGGGGCTATCCTTCAAAAGGTGTTTGGGGAGACTAAGAAGAAATTGATCATATTTGTGAGGCTTTTAATGAATCTTATAAGGTTACCCCAGCTCAAAATAGCCTCTGCAAAAAGATGAAAAAGTGCTGTGACAGGAGAAGGTTGTGGGTCTGAGTCAGAAGGACCTACGATGCTGAAGAAGAAGAAGAAATGTGAGAGAGAACTCTCTGGCTACCTTCTCTAGGTCTTCTCCATATAGCGCTTCTCTGAAGGAGAAAGCTGCTATATCAAGGCAGTAGCCCTTTAAGAGCCAAGCTGAGTCTGGTGCAACCGCTCTGTTCATCGAGGTCCCTTTAAAACAAGGTGTTCCATGGCTGAAAGCCCCAATGGAGGGCATGTGATGTGACAGAGAGCAGGAGACAGAACAGGTGCCACAACCCCAGTTCTGGGTATATCTTCTTCCTTGCTGAAGTCCAGTAAATATATTTGGAGCCTATTCTAATGGAAATTGTCAGCGTCTCTGTTACAAAAAGCAAGGCTGCTGGATTCACCTAAGAAGCTCTCTCTTTACATTGACAATATGGTTAAGATTATTGAAAAGATTGCAGCAAGACAATCCCACAGCATCTAGATAATTCAGATTTCCTAGAACCTTGCCATTCTGAATACCAGCACAAAGCTGGATGCACTGGTTGACAACCTCCTACTGGCCATTAATGAAGATCAGCTGTCCATATTGATATGGCTAGATTTATCCACTGCACTTGATACTACTGATCATAAAGTGTTGTTGACCCATCTGCAGACCTCCAGGAGGAGTGCATGGCATTGCCCTTAAATGGCTTCCATCTTTTCTCTCAGATTTTGAAGAGCATCACATTGGGCTGTTGCTATTCTTCCCCCAGGGTGTTCTCATGTGGAGTTCTACAGGGTCCCATCATGTCCCCCCTTCTATTAAAAATGTATGTGGGGCTAGTAGTAGGGATAGTGATAACATGTCATTGTGATGCCTTCAGTACACACACAAGACCTATCTGTTTCTTTCTCTTCTGAGCCAGATGGTACAGTTGTGTACCTTTACCCAGTGACTGGATGAACATGAGTATGGGGGAGAGTGAGTAGACTAAGGCTCACGGAGTGGTCTTATCCTAAATTTACTCATGTCAAAAAGAATCTTTCCATTGATTTTTAACATGCTTTGGAGAAGATCTTCAATTTATATTATACAGAGGGAATATTGGTGGGTTGGGAAATAAGGTGAGGATTATGTCTGTTTGAGGCTACTTGTATTTACAACTTGAGAGCCTGGTTAGATTCCCAGTTGTTGAATAGGCAGGACAACTTTCTTTTATTTGCATCAGGTTAGGAAACAGCAACCTTTTCTTTTGGATGTGGACTTCACTACGATTCATGTCCTCATTGCATAAGATTAGACTACTGCAATGTGCTCTATTTGTGGCTACATCTTAAATCTACCAGATGCTGAATACTGTACATAATACAGCAGCACACAATTTGCTGTGTATAATTCGATATAATTGCTGTCCTCAATTTATATCCACTCATATCAGCAGGTAGTCTGGTGGCAATATGCAAAACCCCAGAAGATTTAAGAATGTTATTGCCTTGTGAAATCACATGCCTCTGCTAGGAATATACATAAATTTGTCCCATTTTTCTAACGATTGTGGATGGTGGTCCCTACTTACATGATAATTTCCTTCAGAGGAATTCTTTATGCTCAGCTCTTCACAAAATGAAACACAGCCGTGTATTTTCCCTGGCTGAATTATTTCATTAGCTATTGCATAGCACCATCTGGCGGTCATTTTTCTAGCTGTAATATAGAATTGTATTTTTCTTAAATAATTTGATAAGCCAAAATTAGAGCTTTATTTGTTGAGAGGTGTGTGATCTAGTAGTTTGATCACAGGCTTTCCCAAGTTCTAATCTGAACAGACACTAATTGCCACTATAGCACTAAGCAAGCCATTTAACTTCTCTGCCTCAATTTCCCCACCTTTAAAAAGAGAATACCACTACTTGTCTCCCTCTCACACTGTTGTTGAGAAGATTAGACAGTAAGTTACATTCTACTCTCAATCTTATTAGTGTTAATTCAAAGTAACTCCATTGACATAAAATAATAGGATTTGGACCAATGTCAATAAAGGCCAGGAAGAGTGCTCTTTGAATGTTAATTACTTTTACTGAAGGCATAATAGTTATTTTTAGAAACATTCAACAGGTAAGTTACATCCCATGATGAGCTCAGTGCCTGAGGCAAATAGGGAAAAAAAGCTCCCCACCAACGGGTGTTAGTGTTACTTGAATAATATACTGTAAGTCACAACCATGTAATGCTCAGCTCAGCAACCATAATAGATGTCGTGGAAGTATTTCTACTCATCAGTGATGGAATGCCACAGCTTGGGAGGGCAAACCTATTCAGTAGAAACCCAGTCATGCAACATACATTTGTTTCTCATCATGAAATATGTGGCAGGTGGGACTGCTCTTTAGCACGCCCTGTGGGAAGCCCTGCTTTGTAACACCCCTTTGTGTGTAGCCCATGTTGTAAGTGGGGCTTCAGTCTCTCAACAGTTAAACAACAAAATAAACTCAGGATTTGACTCTCTGTGCTTTTAAGTAAAGAAACAAAAACCTTAAGTATAAGCCCTTTGTTGCAGTGCTTGAAGGCAAGGCCCTCAGCTGGACCTCAGTTTCTCGGCTACAACTGAGAACCTCCTCCTTTGATCCAGTTTCTTGCCAGCTCAATCACTGAGGTGAGAGCAAGCAAGCAAGCCTTATTAACTGGCTTTCTGACTCTTGATTGGTTAGTATGTCTTCCAACCCTTTCTGGGCCTCTGGAAGAGTGTCTTGTTGGGAGTCAGTTTGAGTGGATTTTCCTTAAATGGGGATGTCAGGGCACAGATGCCTCCAGTAAGGGGATAAAGAAGGCCTGATAGACCACGTCACAGAGTAGAACAGGAAACCAGCTGCCAAGTCAGTGGATTTTTATTTTGGGGAAAAAAAAAAAAAAACAAGAACCATTTGCCATAGTTTTAGAATCTTCATTCATAGCTCCAAGGAAAAGTGCCTCCAATTCATCTTCTCATTTAAGCTTTTAAAAAGCCATTATATTTAGACAGGCTGCTGGAATGACTATGCATGAAAAGGCTTGTAGCTAATTAACCATGTTTATTTGTTCCTGAGTAAAAGTAAAGAAAAGCAAGATTTGGAGATGAAAGTCTAGCAAAGCATTCTATAGCAGTACTCCCTGGGGTCTGAATGCCAGCTGACAATGAAACAGATTCTGGCTCTGAGAGCACCATAAGCCATGCAAACCCTCCAGTCATCTGGTTTTTTGTTTGGTGGTGGTTTTTTTCAGTTAATTTCATAATGTTGGGGTAGGGATCGGTGGGGTAGAGAATAGGGAGGTTTCAGTACCACTACTGGTACAAAATTAAAGACTCAAAGTGTAAGTAATTTATCGTCACTCTCACTTGTTGCATTATAGAGCTCTGTAGACAAGACATTTGACCTCACTGCAAACCATTAGCAGCACTGACTACATGCATGTAAGCACCCTGTAGGTCAGCTTCAGGATTAGAAATGGGTCAGTAATAGCAGCAACTTGATACAAATTTTCTGTCTCTCCTAGATTCTCTCCTCATTTACAATACACAAAAAGAAAAATATTTTAAGACAGCAACTATAGCACTTCTACTGCAAAATGGCATGAGCACAACACGGAGCTAAATGTACATTGTTTATTTTATTGTATCTTTTGAAAGAAAAAAATATTAAATTGCCCAAATATTTTGCAAAAAAATTAAAATAACTAAAAGTATTAATTAACTAAACAATTCTAGTATTATAAACCATTGCAAAAAAAGCTCTGCCATGTTACAGTTCTTATAAAAGAGGGAAAATATTCAAGAAAAACCTCAAATATGGCAGAAAAATCCAATAGATGAGTTTTTACATCACATTTCTAAAAATAACCCTAACAGTGCTTCATATTTTACCTCAGCAAACCTTGATTATATACCTAATCACAGAGATACATTATGTACCTCAAGTCTTGAAGCAAAAATAACCTAGAAATATTAAATGCCACAGAGGTGCTTAGTTTACTGTCTTAGACAGTCATGGTTCAATTCGTAGTCTTGCCAAAATATCAGTTTTCTGAACTCCAGCAAGCATGAAAAGAAGTCAGCCATACGGTATAGGGAAGGACGTTCCAGAAAAGGAACTTTATTATGACAATTGCCAAGAAATAAAGTTACTGGATAATTGTATAGATACATTCTGATGTGTTCACAGATTTCATAATTCTTTTGTACTAACAACAGCACAATGTGGACAAGGCCCTGGGGAGACCCTGGTTGGCGAGGAGCTGAGCCCAGGATCCACCCCACCCCATTATCCCCCTGTTGGGGCAGGGCCCCCTCACACACATGCATATGTTCCAACCAGTGGCGGCACTGGCTACTATGCCGAGTACGGTGTGGGGAGATGGATCCCAGTCTCCGCTCCATACCAGCCTCCCCTTAGCAGGGCCAGGGCTTCTAATCACTGCACTGTTAGCACCGCCCACCCATCTTCCTGCCAGTCAGACAGGAATCAATGACAGCAGCCTGGGCCGGAGCACAGCACAAAGTGATCCGGGCCCCAATCCCTGCCCCATGCCGAGTCAGCTGACACCATATGATCCATCTATGCATGAGCAGACTCTCATTCCTCATCCAGGTGGCATTTGTCAAGCTGGCTGCCCCCACTTACCATCCCTGCTCCACTTCCTGGGATGAGACCAGCCTGCTAGCCTCACACATGCAGCTATAGCAGGGGTGGGCAAACTTTTTGGCCTCAGGGCCACATCTGGGTAAGGAATTGTATGGTAGGCCATGAATGCTCACACAATTGGGGTAAGGGTATAGGAGGGGGTGTGGGCTCTGGCTGGGGGTGTGGGCTCTGGGGTGGGGCCAGAAATAAGGAGTTCAGGATATGCAAGGGGACTCCAGGCTGGGGCAGGGGGTTCAGGTGTGGTAGGGATGAAGGCTCCAGCTCAGGATGGGGCTGTGGATGAGGGATTTGGAGTGTAGGAGGGTGCTCCAGGCTGGGATCAAGGGGTTCAGAGGGTGGGAGGGAGATAAGGGCTGGGGCAGAAGGTTGGGGTATGGGAGGGGTGAGGGCTGTGGCTGGGGGTGCAGGCTCTGGGGTGGGGCCAGAAATGAGGAGTTCAGGGAGAGGGAGGGGGCTCCAGGCTGGGGCAAGGGGTTGGGATACAGGGGTGGGAAGTGCTCCGGGCTGGGATTGATGGGTTCCAGGGCAAGAGGGGGATCAGGGCTAGGGCAGGGGGTTGGGGCACGGGAGGGGCTCAGGGACGTAGTTCCTGGCCCATGGGAGCTGCAGGGGCGGCGCTTGGGGTGGGGGCAGTGTGCGGAGCCCCCTTGCTGCTCCTAAACTTAGGAGTCAGAGGAGGAACATGCTGCTGCTTCTTGGAGCTGCGCAGAGCTGTGGCATGAATGCATGGAGGGGCCCCCAACTCTGCTCCCCGGCTGGAGCACGGGAGCAGGGCAAGCCCCAGACCCCACTCCCCAGCAGTAGCTCGAGGGCCATATTAAAATCAACTGGTGGGATGAACGTGGCCCACAGGCCGTAGTTTGCCCATCCCTGAGCTATAGTCTAGTTAGAGAGGTGGAAGTGTGGATACCTGCCTCTGCCTCCCTGCTTTGGGGATGCGGGTGGAAATCACATTGTTGGGCTAATTTTAAAAATTTCCATGCAATCCCTGAAATTGAAGAAGAGGTTACTTGCACTGTACAGAAACAAACATCTCAAAGAGTTTCAGTCCCTATGGGTGCTCCATTTCTGATATGCATGCACTGAGGAGCAATGGCATTGGAAGAGATTCCTCAACTATTACATGAGGAAGATTTCTCCTAGAGATTGATGGCTTAGACCCCCTATCGAACAGGCCTTCCAGCACTTTTTGTTGATGGCAGTGGCAAAGAGGTCTATTTCTAGAAAAATCCAGATGAGGGAATATTTGCTTGAGGTTGTTGATCTCCCTCTCGCCCTTGCAGAAGTTTCTGCTCAAACCATCAGTAAGACAACCCAGTAAGCCTGAAGTGAAGATGAAGATTTGCTGAGCTATGCACCAGTTCCATAGTTTTATTGCTTCTGCACAAAGTGAAGGGGATCTTGCTCCTCGACTATTTGTATAGTACGTGGTGGCTGTGTTGTCTGTCATGATGTTTCTGGACTGGCCCTTGATCATGGGAAGGAAGTGTTTGCAGACATATCTGATTGCTCTGAGCTCCAGGAGGTGGATATGAAGAATGGACCTTTGAGCAGTTCATTTGCCTTGAATGGTGCGCATTCAAAATTGAGTTCCCCCTCATGAGAGATGCATCCAATGCCATAGTCAGAGAGTGGGGAGGTGGAGCGAAGGGGACTCCAGCACAGATCTTCTCCGAGTCATTCCATCAACTGAGCAACATCAAAATCTGATGAGGGATTGACACTAAATTTGCATTCTGTGCGTGTTAAGAATGTAAACAGTTCTCAACCATTCTTGGAAGCAACATAGGAGCAATCTTGCTTGAAGTGTGACAAAATTGCAGGTTTCCATGTGACCTAGGAGCCACAGACAAGGGTGTTGTCTGTGCACTCATTTGAACCTCTGAAATCACATTCTTCAGTGTCATAAATCTGTCAGTAGGTAAAGTGACTGTTGTGGCATCCGAGATGGCTTCTACAAACACTATTGATTGGACTGGTGTCAAAGTGGATTTTTCTCTGTTGACTTCAAGTCCTAATTTGTCAAATAAGGTCATAGCTTTCCTTATTGAGGAATTAACTTCATTGCTTGAGCAGCCAATTGTCGATACATGGGAAGATGATTATTCCTAATGGATGTAGTTAAGAAGATACCACCACCAGAACCTCCATAAGGACGCTGGGGGCAGTAGAGAGTCCAAAGAGCATTCTATATTTCAAGTACTCCCTGTCTGACCGTGAAGCATAGAAACAGGGCCGGATTAAGATCTTTAGAGGCCCTAAGCACTGAAAAGATTATGGTGCCCCCCCATATGTAATTCTAAAGAAAAAATACTATACCGTAAAATAAAATTTTATTTTTCTAAATGACACAAAACTTACATGTATCCTGAAATTAAAATAGCTTCTTTCTAGATTTTCTGATTGCAAAATTCTGGATACGTTCATCGAAGCTGACTCGATGAAGCATGTCCGCTTCCATACACGACAGGAAAGTGAATCAAATCTATCCTGACACATTGCTGTTGTCTGAGAGTTTTTTTTTTTCCCTCAGCTGAAAAGAATAGAGTTCTGCGGAGCAGTTAGTAATCAATGTTAGAAAAATACATAATGCGATCTCTATATTTGGAAATACACTGTTTATATGTGCGCAAAATTTAATGAAACAGGAAAAATGAAATTCAGTCACATTGATCTTCATGACACAATATTGAAAGATGGAATACAATGTGTAACTTCTCCATACTTCTCCACAGAGATTCATGTTCAAGTCAACAGGGTACGAGTCAACTAGCTTTTGGGAACCTTGTGAATATTGTTTGTCAGATAAGTCCATATCGTTTAGAAAAGAAAATCTACTTGATATTTCTTTGTACACTTCATCTCTCCTCTTCATATGAGCTTCAAGTGTACCCATTATAGCGTAGTAAGTAGATACGCGAAATGTGTCTCTAGGATTCAATGCTGTTTCTGTTGCTCTGCTATCGTTTGCTTGTTTTTTCCTGATTCGCTTGCGGCACTGGGCTTCTTTGTAGTTAGTAGCATGCAAGATATCTTTTGATACGTCTTCAAATCTTTCGAAATCATTCCTCAAAGTGTGTGAGAGGTCTGCTAATGATCGACAGAGGTCTGCACATTTTCAAATCCAATTCTTTTTCTTGGAGAGCTTGACTTGACTTGTATGGTAAAAAAAAAAAAGTGTTGTAAAATTTCATTCCACATGGTCAACATGAATACAAACCTAGTTCTTGCATCTTGTTTGCAATGTTTTCTGCCTCTCGTATAGTTCTCCCTTTTGTGATTGGTCTTCAGCTATACTTTCTAATGCAGCCACAATCTTGTGGAGTAGGACTCCAGAATTGCATTTTTTGCCACTACATGTGCCTCCCAGCGAGTATTAGAAAGAGATTTCAACACACGATCATTGCCCAAATATGTTTTAAGAACTGTCCATCGGTGCGTTGAGGCAGAGAAAAATGTATAAAGTAACTGGACTGCTGAGAAAAAAAAACAACACCACTTACTGCCACCGGACATCCATCAACAGCACTGCAGCCAACAAGATTGAGAGAATGTGCAGCACATGGTATGAATATGGCATATTTGTTCTGTTCTAAAAGCTTCTTCTGCGTTCCTTGATAACACCCTGACATGTTGGCAGTGTTGTCATAAGATTGACCTCTGCTTTTTGAGACATCTATTTTGCAAACTTGGCACAGATAATGCAGTACTTGATTTGCCATTTCTTCACCAGTGTGGCTTTTCAAATTGAGGAATGTTATAAATCATTCAACTGGTTTTCCATCTGTGGGAGACGTATCTTAGTACAATACTCAATTGATCAATATGTGAAAGATCTGGTGTAAGTTGACAGATAAACTGAAGTACCCAGCAGTATTATTTCATCCACAATAGCTGAACGAATTTTGTCACTCATTAGACCAATGAGTTCATCGTATATTGTCTTGGATAAGTGTGATGGGTTACCTTTGCCAGCATTCCCATATTTTGAGACATGGCCTGCTAAATATGCGTCAAACTGAGCCACAAGCTCCAACAATCTTAAGAAATTTCCATTCTGCAATGATCCAAATGTGTCATTTGATTCCCAGAAAGGCAGACCACATTCAGCTAATGTTTGAACAACAGCTATAACATGCTGCAAGACATGTTGCCAGTATTCATGCTTCCCTTTGTTTTTCCAATTTGTGTGTCAATCCAAAGCCCTGTCTTCGATTTAAATATGTCAACATTGAATCTCTGTGGGTCGTGCTATTTTCATGTTGTTCAACTAAAACAGTATTCTGCCAGTCCCTAAATCCATCTGCAGCAAAAAAGGATGTTGAAGGTTTATATGCAAAAAGTTTGCAAACAAAACAGTACACAGATCCTGTTGATGGTGAACACAGTAGCTATTCTCAAGTGTATTTCTCACCATTCGCTTTCAGGCAGAAAAATATTTTTGTGGACAATATCTTGTTTGTTTGCCATTGGTAAAAGTCTGACATGATTTTTCAAATGGCCCAGTGTGGTGTTGACAGTCATTTGGTCCACGATCTAGCCAGTAAGCTACATCATCGGTACTGAAATCAACCCACATACCAGGATCTTTTCTCCTATTATTTACAGAATGAGCAGGTTCAGTCTCTGACACATCCACACCTTCTAGAACGATGTCCGTTTTACCACCAGGAGTAGGATGATCAGTTACAGTCTCTGACACATCTACATGTTCTGGAATGGTGTTTGTTTCATCACTAGAAGAAGGGTCAGTCTACGAAACACCTACAGGTTTTGGAACGATGTCTGTGCTACTGAGAGAAGATGTTGCTTCTGATGGATTCGCTTTGAAAAATGTCAGCTTTGGAAGATTTTGGAAAATTTCACTAGTTTTTTTGTTTCTTTCCTTCCGCCATTTTACATTTCCGTGCTCCACTCAGTTGGTTATGTTTCATCCTGCCTCTTATCTCAGTTATCTGAACTTAAAAAAAAAACAAATTACACAACGTACACTATTTTTTATATATATAAGAAAAGAAAAAACGAATCAAGTACGTATAACTCAGAAGAATATATCAATAATAAAACAAATGTATTGCAATACATGACAGGATCTGATTTCCTCACATTATTTCGATCTACATTAGTAGGATGCCCCCCTGGTTTAGGTGGGGATAAGTAATAAAAAGAGAACAAAAAATGGGGGAAGAGTGTGGAGTGGAGTGTAAGGAAGTCTAACAAAGTTTCACTTTTTCCCATGACGACTACTTCGGTGCTTTTTTTGAAATAATTTTTTTCAAAAAAAAAAAAAAAACCACCTCTTTTTTTGGTGCCCCTGATTTACTGGTGCCCTAGGCACGTGCTTAGTCTACCTATTGGGTAATCCATCCCTGCATAGAAACCTCTTGTGAGATGGATAAATCATAATGTGAAAATACACATCCTATAAGTAGGGGGCTGCAAACAACTCCCCTCAACCAAGACATCAACATTTACTTTACAATCAAGTATTCCGTAGTTGGTGCGGTTATATTTTGCAATCAGAACTTGGTAACTGATTATTCTAAGTTGCACTAAAGAAGATGCGACCAAAGAGGCTCAGGTATCTTTGGTCTTTATTGTGTGGGGTGGCTTTAGAATGGTGTTACTTATTATGACACTAAGCACCCCTGTATTCCCACCCCACACACTACTGTAAAAACCTTGTACAAAATATCCTTTGTGAGGTATCATTTGAAAACTAATAACTCAGCTGTAGCTCACGAAAGCTTATGCTCAAATAAATTTGTTCGTCTCTAAGGTGCCACAAGTACTCCTTTTCTTTTCACTGATCATTAATATTCTTGTATGGTGTATGTACGTCATGGGTATTCAGAGTTATGGATAGATGCTATAATTATGACTAAAGTGTATGTAAACCAGACTTGCCAGCAGGAGCTGATAAACAGGTCTACACTAGACAAAGGAATGTATTTTCCCCACCTCGGAGTTACATTCAAAGTATTTTGAAAGACAATGGGAAATTTATTTACATATTGGGTAAACAGACCCATCCAGCTAACAAAGGGTGGAGGCAAACCTCACACTAACAAGTGGGGGAAAGGACAGCATGGTGTCTACACCCAGCACGAGAGAGAAGCTTGGTCTGGGTTTTACTTTTCAAAGAATATATTGGAAAGGTTTACTGGTCTATAAAGACAGGAGGACTGAACCTCAAGTGCTAAGCAACTGAAGGTATACTACATTACTGTATTATAAAAGTGTATAGAGTGAGATCTTTCTGAAAGCTAATGACACACTGGTAACTAATATCATTGTGAAATGTATGTATTAATACTATATAAGGAAGTATGGATATTCATTGATACTAGGCTGTAGTCTGCCCAGGCAGGAGGGAATGTCACAGCTAATTGCCTTCCATGTAAATTAAGAATGGTAGAATCAGAAATAACAGAAGCCCCATTTACATATAAATCATACAGAGAGATGGGAAGCCCACAAGAAGGGAAGAACAGTATGAGGTCATCCTGCCTCTTGAAACAAGGTCATTGAACTTTGGAAGATATAAATAAAGACAGAAGCCATCTTTGGCATCCATCATTAGACAGACAAGAGGACAGAGCTGAGAAAGATGGGTCCTTCAATCAAGGAGGGGTAGAAGTCTATGGAACTTAATATAGGTAAGAAACCTGCTTAGGGAAAGGTCTTTCACCTAGAAAGACAAGGGAAGCCAGTACTTTGTACTTTTGTGGAAGTTACTGACTGAGGGAAAGTCAGTCCTGGCTGGGAAAAGAATGCCTGGTGAGAGAAAACATCTTGAACAAAGCCTGTATCTTGCTAGATTAAGTTTTAGATTTTTAGAAGCATGTTTTCACTTTTATTTTCTTTTAATCCTTTCTAACTTTATTCCTGTTACTTACCATCATTTAAACTATGTCCTATTGTTAATAAATTTGTTTTATTTTTACTTTCAACCAACTCAGTGTGGTGCTTAAATGAAAGGGTGTATTTAACCTAGTTAAGTTAATGAACTCTGATGTGCTTTTCTGTCTTTACAAGAACAAACCACCCCGATTATTTCTCTGAACTGTCCAGGATAGGGCTGGACATTACAGAGCACATGGTTTGGGGAAAATTTGGGACTGGGAGCGAGCTGGGGTCACTCTACAAGTAATAACCCAGGTTGGTGGAAGCCAGAGTATAACCGGAGTGTTGCTGGCTGTCTGTTGGGATCAGAGTCCGCTGGACCAGGGCTGCAGCTATATACAGATACCTGCATGCTTCTTGGCAGGCTGTAGGCATCCCAGGCAGGGAATTAAAGTAGAAAGGCATTGTGAGGCAACCAGGGGTACAGAGTAAGAGGTGACACAATCCCTTACTGGTCTGGATTGCACACTGAACTCCGTCACACCTATTAAGTTTGTTCACAGCATCAACCACGAAGGAATTGGGTGCTGGGTGTATGAACAAAAATTCTGCACTTTTGGCAGGAACAGAATACTTTTTATCTACCCTTTTACATCTTGGAGGCGTGGTGACCAGGGTTGCTGGATTGTTTTGGCAGGTTCAAGTAAAGCCTCATTTATGTGCTTACCTGACCAGAGGAGGCAGCATGGAGAATGTCCAAGAATTTATGCTGAGTCTCATGGACCTCCTCCAGGGGGATTTGGAGGGAGTCAGTAATCCTCTTCATAAGCTCCTGGAACTGCTTAAAATCATCCACATATGAGAGGGAGGGAGATATGTCCACATGTGACAGAGATGTGGAAGGACATGAAGAGCAGATAATTGATGCCTCTGGCACTCCACAGTGTGTAGCAGGGTGCTCTGGAGAATTGTTGCCGATAAGCAGCCCACAGGTCCCCCCAATATGGCAATTGAGGGGGGCCATAAGGAAAAGAAAGTACCCAAAATTAGTTATACCAGGAGGAATAAAGAGGGACTCGAGTCTGCCTGTGTCTTGGAGTTTCTCTCTCAGAAAAGATCTCAGCAGAGGTAACTCTAGGTTGGTAATCACATGAGCCTCAAATGGAAATCGTCAGAGAAGTTATGTTCCCCATAGCCCATGGGAGGGGCAGTCAGAGGTGTTTTTTAGACAAGTTGTCTGTCCTTTCTAGTGGGTACTGGGGAGCAAGGCTGTACCAGAGAATGATGCGATAATGGTGACAGATGAAGTGCCAATACGAAGAGTCTCTTGCACCCATAGCAGAGGGGACTCAGATTCATCAAAAACAAACAAGTCCCTGGATAATCTAAACTCCCATTGTACCAGGTGAATCTGTGCAGCAACCTGGAGAGGCCTGGCAGTGAGAACTAGTGGTATTGATGGTGACTTTGGCTTCAATGGCACCGGTCAATCAGTTTGTGATTTCAACTTGGGTATGGTAGATAACATGGAAGAAGCAGAGGCTGCAGCCAGTACCAGCTTCTTCAACACAGAGTCCTTAGAGATCCTAGCACCACGATCCTAGCTGGCTGGTACCAGGGCTGGCTTCAGTATCAAGCGATGCTGAGTACAATGGGACTTAGAAGTACCTGAAGCCTTAGATGAGGAGGGACCCTCAGTACCAGGAATCATAGAATCATAGAATCATAGAATATCAGGGTTGGAAGGGACCCCAGAAGGTCATCTAGTCCAACCCCCTGCTCAAAGCAGGACCAAGTCCCAGTTAAATCATCCTAGCCAGGGCTTTGTCAAGCCTGACCTTAAAAACCTCTAAGGAAGGAGATTCTACCACCTCCCTAGGTAACGCATTCCAGTGTTTCACCACCCTCTTAGTGAAAAGTTTTTCCTAATATCCAATCTAAACCTCCCCCATTGCAACTTGAGACCATTACTCCTCGTTCTGTCATCTGCTACCATTGAGAACAGTCTAGAGCCATCCTCTTTGAAACCCCCTTTCAGGTAGTTGAAAGCAGCTATCAAATCCCCCCTCATTCTTCTCTTCTGCAGACTAAACAATCCCAGCTCCCTCAGCCTCTCCTCATAAGTCATGTGCTCTAGACCCCTAATCATTTTTGTTGCCCTTCGCTGTACTCTTTCCAATTTATCCACATCCTTCTTGTAGTGTGGGGCCCAAAACTGGACACAGTACTCCAGATGAGGCCTCACCAGTGTCGAATAGAGGGGAACGATCACGTCCCTCGATCTGCTCGCTATGCCCCTACTTATACATCCCAAAATGCCATTGGCCTTCTTGGCAACAAGGGCACACTGCTGACTCATATCCAGCTTCTCGTCCACTGTCACCCCTAGGTCCTTTTCCGCAGAACTGCTGCCGAGCCATTCGGTCCCTAGTCTGTAGCGGTGCATTGGATTCTTCCATCCTAAGTGCAGGACCCTGCACTTATCCTTATTGAACCTCATTAGATTTCTTTTGGCCCAATCTTCCAATTTGTCTAGGTCCTTCTGTATCCTATCCCTCCCCTCCAGCGTATCTACCACTCCTCCCAGTTTAGTATCATCCGCAAATTTGCTGAGAGTGCAATCCACACCATCCTCCAGATCATTTATGAAGATATTGAACAAAACGGGCCCCAGGACCGACCCCTGGGGCACTCCACTTGACACCGGCTGCCAACTAGACATGGAGCCATTGATCACTACCCGTTGAGCCCGACAATCTAGCCAGCTTTCTACCCACCTTATAGTGCATTCATCCAGCCCATACTTCCTTAACTTGCTGACAAGAATGCTGTGGGAGACCGTGTCAAAAGCTTTGCTAAAGTCAAGAAACAATACATCCACTGCTTTCCCTTCATCCACAGAACCAGTAATCTCATCATAAAAGGCGATTAGATTAGTCAGGCATGACCTTCCCTTGGTGAATCCATGCTGACTGTTCCTGATCACTTTCCTCTCCTCTAAGTGCTTCAGGATTGATTCTTTGAGGACCTGCTCCATGATTTTTCCAGGGACTGAGGTGAGGCTGACCGGCCTGTAGTTCCCAGGATCCTCCTTCTTCCCTTTTTTAAAGATGGGCACTACATTAGCCTTTTTCCAGTCATCCGGGACTTCCCCCGTTCGCCACGAGTTTTCAAAGATAATGGCCAAGGGCTCTGCAATCACAGCCGCCAATTCCCTCAGCACTCTCGGATGCAATTCGTCCGGCCCCATGGACTTGTGCACGTCCAGCTTTTCTAAATAGTCCCTAACCACCTCTATCTCTACAGAGGGCTGGCCATCTCTTCCCCATTTTGTGATGCCCAGCACAGCAGTCTGGGAGCTGACCTTGTTAGTGAAAACAGAGGCAAAAAAAGCATTGAGTACATTAGCTTTTTCCACATCCTCTGTCACTAGCTTGCCTCCCTCATTCAGTAAGGGGCCCACACTTTCCTTGGCTTTCTTCTTGTTGCCAACATACCTGAAGAAACCCTTCTTGTTACTCTTGACATCTCTTGCTAGCTGCAGCTCCAGGTGCGATTTGGCCCTCCTGATATCTTTCCTACATGCCCGAGCAATATTTTTATACTCTTCCCTGGTCATATGTCCAACCTTCCACTTCTTGTAAGCTTCTTTTTTATGTTTAAGATCCGCTAGGATTTCACCATTAAGCCAAGCTGGTCGCCTGCCATATTTACTATTCTTTCGACTCATCGGGATGGTTTGTCCCTGTAACCTCAACAGGGATTCCTTGAAATACAGCCAGCTCTCCTGGACTCCCTTCCCTTTCATGTTAGTCCCCCAGGGGATCCTGGCCATCTGTTCCCTGAGGGAGTCAAAGTCTGCTTTCCTGAAGTCCAGGGTCCGTATCCTGCTGCTTACCTTTCTTCCCTGCGTCAGGATCCTGAACTCAACCAACTCATGGTCACTGCCTCCCAGATTCCCATCCACTTTTGCTTCCCCCACTAATTCTACCCGGTTTGTGAGCAGCAGGTCAAGAAAAGCGCTCCCCCTAGTTGGCTCCCCTAGCACTTGCACCAGGAAATTGTCCCCTACGCTTTCCAAAAACTTCCTGGATTGTCTATGCACCGCTGTATTGCTCTCCCAGCAGATATCAGGAAAATTAAAGTCACCCATGAGAATCAGGGCATGCGATCTAGTAGCTTCCGTGAGTTGCCGGAAGAAAGCCTCATCCACCTCATCCCCCTGGTCCGGTGGTCTATAGCAGACTCCCACCATGACATCACTCTTGTTGCACACACTTCTAAACTTAATCCAGAGACACTCAGGTTTTTCCACAGTTTCGTACCGGAGCTCTGAGCAGTCATACTGCTCCCTTACATACAGTGCTACTCCCCCACCTTTTCTGCCCTGCCTGTCCTTCCTGAACAGTTTATAACCATCCATGACTGTACTCCAGTCATGTGAGTTATCCCACCAACTCTCTGTTATTCCAATCACGTCATAATTCCTTGACATCACCAGGACCTCCAGTTCTCCCTGCTTGTTTCCAAGGCTTTGTGCATTTGTATATAAGCACTTGAGATAACCTGTTGATCGCCCTCATTCCCAGTATGAGGCAGGAGCCCTCCCCTCACAGACATTCCTGCCTGTGCTTCCTCCCGGTATCCCGCTTT
Source organism: Dermochelys coriacea (assembly GCF_009764565.3). Taxonomy (NCBI): domain Eukaryota; kingdom Metazoa; phylum Chordata; order Testudines; family Dermochelyidae; genus Dermochelys; species Dermochelys coriacea. The sequence goes on along the minus strand of NC_050071.1, from coordinate 91,309,108 downwards.
CCCACTTACCTCAGGGCTTTGGTCTCCTTCCCCCGGTGAACCTAGTTTAAAGCCCTCCTCACTAGGTTAGCCAGCCTGCTGGCAAAGATGTTCTTCCCTCTCTTCGTAAGATGGAGCCCGTCTCTGCCCAGCACTCCTCCTTCATGGAACACCATCCCATGGTCAAAGAATCCAAAGCCTTCTCTCCGACACCACCTGCGTAGCCATTCGTTGACCTCCACGATTCGACGGTCCCTACCCAGGCCTTTTCCTTCCACGGGGAGAATGGACGAGAACACCACTTGCGCCTCCAACTCCTTTATCCTTCTTCCCAGAGCCACGTAGTCCGCAGTGATCCGCTCAAGGTCATTCTTGGCAGTATCATTGGTGCCCACGTGGAGAAGCAGGAAGGGGTAGCGATCCGAGGGCTTGATGAGTCTCGGCAGTCTCTCCGTCACATCACGAATCTTAGCCCCTGGCAAGCAGCAGACTTCTCGGTTTTCCCGGTCAGGGCGGCAGATAGATGACTCAGTCCCCCGGAGGAGAGAGTCCCCGACCACCACCACCCGCCTTCTCCTCTTGGGAGTGGTGGTCGTGGAACCCCCAACCTCAGGACATCTCAAAGGAGAGCTTTGAGCCTCAGCAGTACCCTTTTTGGGATGTGAGCTCTCTGGATCCACAGGTCTCTGTGGTGACCCAGGCACCTGTTTCTCTCTGGGGGTATCTGGAGCTCCTCTTTCTGGAAGTCTTGGTACTATCTCCCATGGTTCTTTCCTGCAAAGATCTAATGGGTGAGTTGGCTGCAGAGGCTACAGGGGCATTGTGTTCACTGGAAAACTGCTGTATAGGGGGGTATCGGGGCGTGGATCAGAGGCAGGTCAAAGGGAGTGCACCATAATGAGAAGCCCAAGCTTTAGCTCCCTGTTCTTTCTAGACCCACTCATAAACCCTGAGCAAAATTTACGCTTAGATGGGACATAGGTATCCCCTAAGCAGTGGATAAAGTGAGAGTGACTGCACTAACTGGGATAGGATCCCAGCAAGTAAGGCAAGGTACAAATCCAGGTATTTAGGCATAACCCAAGATAGCCTCCTTCAAAGGAAGAAAGAAACATCGGGGGAGTCTACCGAAGAAGTCCCCCCTCAAAAAAACCTGCTAATATGGATAAAAAAACCTAGAAAGAGCTAAAAGGTAAAACCCAAACCCAAAACCAACAATAGTTAAACAAGAACAGCTATTTCCTAAGGTAAACTAGCTAAGAAGAGGGCACTACAAAACACTCCGTCTCAGGCCAAGGCTGTTGAAAACGAACTGATGGCAGTTTGTCCCTCATGGCTCTGTATATCCTTGGTACAGGGCACAAGGATAGCTAGGGTGCATGTGTAGACTGTATGGGCATTGTTACCAAACATTTCCAATCAAAGGCACATGGAGCATATGCGCACCCAAAATGGAGCACCTGTAGGGACATTACTTGAAGAAGAACAATACAAGGAGGGGGGAGAATAGAAAAAGCATAATTTAATCTGGAAAAATTTGGAAAATAAAACAGTAATGTCCTAAACCAAACATTTTGGAAAGACTGGTCAGATACCACTGCCTACAAAATGAGCATCTGACAGGTAAAGCAGCTCATATTACCAAAAATACATTCAAAGCAATAAACCAGAGGTTCTCAAACTGTGGTCGGTGGACCACTGCTCCATTCAGGTGTTCCGTGGATAGTTCTAAGGTGCACACCTGGGCGGCCGCACATCAGAAAATGAAGGGCCACCCACCTAATTAGTGGAGCCGTGCATGGGTAGTTCCACTAATTAGGTGCCTGGACCCTGGAGAAGATGCACATGTAAGGTGAGGTGGTGGCCTTGGGGGGAATAGAGGGTAGGTGGGAGGGGGGCAGTGGGGTGAGAAGAAGGGATGGGGTGGAATTTGGGATATGCAGGGCTCTGGCAGCCAGAGAAAGAGGTGACTTTCCCCAGCTCCAGGGCTGTGGCTGCCGAGGAGAGACAGCACTCCTTCCCAGCCCCAGCTGAAGGCTGCTGCAGTAGGGGAGAAAGGGAAAGACCCCCCCGCTCCTTCCCAGCCCTAGCTTGGGGGCTGCCATGGCGGGGGAGAGAGGGCACATCCATCACGTTAGAAAGATAAGACTACTGATATTAAAATATGAGTTGTGTGCTTTTATTTGTAGAACAAAAAAAGTTTATTATTATTAAGGTTTTTTTTAATATATAGTGCTTTTATCCAAAGTGCTTTATAATAATAAGCTAATGGGACAAACAACATTTGGAAAGCTCATTAAGTGGTCTGCTGAGACCCTCAGCAATTTTCAAGTGGTCTATAAAAAAAAAGTTTGAGAACAACTGTAATAGACAAAACCAAAAGATTATATTTGTTTTGGAAAGAAATTAAAAACAAATGTTTTCGAACAATGGAGGGGTTGAATAAAGCCTTCCAGAATTTCAGTTTGGAGCCAGCATTTTATATTCAGTCAAATGAGTTGAAACTGCTCTGTGTTGCCAAACTAGCATTTATCATACAACTTCTCAAAGTGTACAACACTAATAGCTAGCCTCTATACAAGCAAAACTATACTGCAGGGCCTAGCGGGGACCTAGTAATGACAATATGAAAAGAAGGCAGACAAATGATGTTGCTAATGCATAGTCCCTCATGCAATTAGCCAAAGTAAATGGTGATTCAAACAGTAGTTTAAGTTACACACATGGATGGAAGTGGGTCAGAAAGCAGGCATGGGTAGGAGCAACTGATATTCAAATATGGCCAATTTTGCACACTCAGTGAACGCCCGATTAATGCAGGATAGATTGCTTTATCATTTAAGCCCATTAAAGCCAGGTCTATACGGAAGATTGCATCTGTTAAACTAAAAGATGTGATATTAAGGTGATTTAGTTATCGTAATGAAAAACCATGTCTGAACATTCTTAATTCAATTTACAACTTGTTTATATTGGTTTAGCTTGCGTTGACAAATTTACAGGCACAAGCTAAACCAAAATAATCAGCTTAAAACCAATATATGTGTAACTACACAGGAGTTTGTACAAATTTAACTAAATCAATGATAATCCAACTTAATTAAACTGATGCAATTTGTGTTTTTGAAGCTAACACTTTTTTCCTGATCCACATGTACCTCAGTTTAAATCATCCATGAATCTGGTTCTGCGTCTCATGGAATAGGCATCAATAGCATGCCTTTGCCTTCTTTCCATTTATACTGGCATAATTGACCTCAAACTCTGACCCAGAAAGTGCAAATAAAACAGATAAATGATAAAAGGATCAAGAGGGAGTAGAACGAGTATAGCAAGAAACAGGAAAAGCAGCTAACAAGAAGATGCAAGATAAAATTATCTATTTTTACATTCCCTTTCTAGCTGATTTTCCTGCTATATCCCTCTTTGTGCTTCTGACGTGTAAAATACATTCATTTTACATATCCACTGAATACCAAATTGGTGCAGGTTACATTATATCATCACTAAGTTACCTCCATTTTCCAGCCCACTTACACTCTACATGTAACTTGAGTCACCAATCAATTTATCCCAGACTCTTCCATGGATACCCAGACACTTCCATGGGAATGGTGCCAGCTTACACCAGAGATAAATTTATCTCAGTATGTGGATGGATGATGGATCCAGAAGAAAATCTATCAGCACCCTCCTGTCTGTCGTTTAAGGCCTGGTCCAAAGCCCAAGGGAGTCAGTGCAAAGACTCAAATTAACTCCAATGCACTTTAGATCAGACTCAATTCATATAAATGCCAACAGGAGGGGAAAAAAAAAAGCAGCTAAAATACATGAGTATTTTATGAAACTCTCATGACAAAATTGAATTGAGTCAGATACAACTGAATTCCAGACATCCCCACTACTTTATCTCCAATATTCAACATTTAGAGAAAGAAATTTTACCTTAGAAAGTTACATGTTGCGCAGTATTGTTCATGTAGTAAATCTGCAAGAATACAATCAAAATCCTATAATAAAAGAGAGAGAAATGTGCATCTGAACACAAGCTACAACTGGAAACAAAGTATCAGTATCCATTAAACTAGATACAAACTGATGACAGCTTTTGGAAAGTCTTAATTAACAAATAGTTTCTTGTTTGCAAAAGGTTATGTCTATACAAGGGGAGTGCTTTACCAGTATAGGAATATCAGTATACTTCACCAGCAAAGCCTCCTATTGTGGACATAGCTCTACAGGCAAAGCTGTATTTTGCACCAATATAATAAGAACCATCCCACACACATGTAACACACACTGTGTACCAGTAAAAGCACACAGTTTGGCCTAAATGCATCAACACTATAGACTTCTGCCAGCACAGCTATGTCAGTCTGGGATCACCTCTCGGCATCCCTGACCAACACCGCTGTGCTGACAGATGTCTGTAGTGTACACCTAGCTGTAGGCCAGAATTTTAAAAGTACCCTTATGAGCTGGGTGAAACCTTGTTATAGGTTGCGTTAAGATCTTGTTCATAGTGACATGTGAACATGATCCCCATTTAAGTTTTTAGAATAGCAGCCCTGTTAGTCTGTATCTGCAAAAAGAAAAGGAGTACTTGTGGCACCTTAGAGATTAACAAATTTATTAGAGCATGGTGACCCCGTGGTCGCCATGCCCTAATAAATTTGTTCGTCTCCAAGGTGCCACAAGTACTCCTTTTCTATTTAAGATAGTTGTAAGATACAGTTAAGGGGACATACCTAAAACAAAGCCTAATAGATTCTGCCAAAAACTAGCTCCAGGTGGGCGGAGGGTCTAACTGGTTATTTCGACCAGGTGTGTGGGTGTATGGGAGAGCACACAAAAACTGAGGTGAGGACAGACAAAAACAGAGACAGAGGTACAGGCAAAAAGTGAGAAAGCCAAACAGTAGCCTGTAAGCATAGTGTGTCCCTGGAAAAAGTGAGGAGGAGAGTTTTTCGGCCTGTCGGCTAAAGGGGTTTGGGGCTGTAAACAAAAAAAAACTTCCCCTTTTGTTCTTGGTTCCTTCTGTGTTCAGAAACACAGGAGTTTGAACTTTTTTTGGTAAACAAACAAAACTGCATTCCAGAAATACCTATCACTAATTTCTATTCCCAACTAGAACATCCCCAAGGCCCCCAAATATACTAGCCACTTGGGTTGAAAAAGGGCAACAGTGTTTAGGCACCTAAAGATGCAGTTAAAAACAACAAGAAGTCTGGTGGCACCTTAAAGACTAACAGGAGTCCTAACGGGATTTTCAAAATCACCTATCTGCATTTTTAATCACCTAAATACCTTAAAAAATCTGGCCGAGGCACATGGTTAACATCCCAACTTCAACAGTACTATTCAGAGTGGACAAAAATAATTGTATGCCTAAATCTTAGCAGGATCAGTCTAAAAAGCCAGAGCACACACCATAAGGACAAGACAAGACACGCTTTTTTATGCTGTACCCACATTGCCAGTTTTCAGTATGCTGAACATTTTTTTTTTTAATTTACAACGCATAATTGCATCATGAATGGTGACAAAGGGAAGCTGAAGATTTAGGCAACTCAATAAGAGACTGCTGGGACTTTTGGCATCTGGGGGAAAATGAAAGGCAATTTGGGATTGTGGGATAATTACATTAGATGTATATATCTGTTTAAATCACTGGAAGTGAAACACAATATGAGAGAGACTAGGTAGATAGAGATAATATCTTATATTGGACCAACAGAGAAGCAGAGCTCTGTGTAGCTTGAAAGCTTGTACCTTTCACCAACAGCTGGTCCAATAAAAGATATTACCTTGTAAACTGGAGTAATAGTAATAGGATGAAATTTAATAGTGAGAAGTGTAAGGTTATGCATTTAGGGATTAATAACAAGAATTTTAGCTATAAATTGGGGACGCATCAATTAGAAGTAACGGAAGAGGAGAAGGACCTTGGAGTATTGGTTGATCATAGGATGACTATGAGCTGCCAATGTGATGGCTGTGAAAAAAGCTAATGCGGTTTTGGGATGCATCAGGAGAGGCATTTCCAGTAGGGATAAGGAGGTTTTAGTACCGTTATAAAAGGCACTGGTGAGACCTCACCTAGAATACTGTGTGCAGTTCTGGTCTCCCATGTTTAAAAAGGATGAATTCAAACTGGAGCAGGTACAGAGAAGGGCTACTAGGATGATCCGAGGAATGGAAAACTTGTCTTATGAAAGGAGACTTAAGGAGCTGGGCTTGTTTAGCCTAACTAAAAGAAGGTTGAGGGGAGATATGATTGCTCTCTATAAATATATCAGAGGGATAAATACAGGAGAGGGAGAGGAATTATTTCAGCTCAGCACCAATGTGGACACAAGAACAAATGGGTATAAACTGGCCACCAGGAAGTTTAGACTTGAAATCAGATGAAGGTTTTTAACCATCAGAGGAGTGAAGTTTTGGAATAGCCTTCCAAGGGAAGCAGTGGGGGCAAAAGATCTATCTGGCTTTAAGATTCTACTCGATAAGTTTATGGAGGAGATGGTATGATGGGATAATGGGATTTTGGTAAGTAATTGATCTTTAAATATTCAGGGTAAATAGGCTAAATCCCCTGAGATGGGATATTAGATGGATGGGATCTGAGTTACTATAGAAAATTCTTTCCTGGGTATCTGGCTGGTGAATCTTGCCCATATGCTCAGGGTTTAGCTGATTGCCATATTTGGGGTCGGGAAGGAATTTTCCTCCAGGGCAGATTGGAGAGGCCCTGGAGGTTTTTCGCCTTCCTCTGTAGCATGGGGCATGGTTGACTTGAGGGAGGCTTCTCTGCTCCTTGAAGTCTTTGAACCATGATTTAAGGACTTCAATAGCTCAGACATGGGTGAGGTTTTTCATAGGAGTGGGTGGGTGAGATTCTGTGGCCTGCGCTATGCAGGAGGTCGGACTAGATGATCAGAATGGTCCCTTCTGACCTTAGTATCTATGAATCTATATCACCGCACCCACCTTGTCTCTTTCATATCCTGGGACCATCACAGTTGCAACACTCACTGCTACAAACAGACAGACAATACTGACATTTAAGTATAATTATTTTGTTCCAGAATTCAACCATTGAGATGAATGGGGCAGTTCACACCTCTTAGGCTTTTATTGTAGACTCTCTTCATATTCACAAATACAGTATTGATTCAGTTTACACACTTCACATTTTCAAGGTGCTAGAAAGTTTTTGAAAACAAATGAAAATTTAGGAGATTTTTAGCACAAGTCTGCTGAAAAAGGCAGGCAACACGTGTGTTCTGCAGCTGCATAATACATAGGGTCATACATAAGTGAAGATATATATTTGACCTTTCTGTGCATCTCACAGTGCATTTTGCATAACATGTCCATTTAGATTAAAACACTCCTCAGGAAGAATTGTCTCTTGTTCAGCAGTCAGTGCCTAACAATAATAAACAATATAAATAATACAGCAAAGGAAATCTCAGTAAAATCTCTTAAAGCCACATTTGTTAAGTGTACATATTTTTTTAAATCCTATGGAATGCAAAGAGTCAATTACCTGTGGTAGAATGAAAAAATGCATTATTGTAACATACAGTTCTTATACGATGCTTTATATTTTCAAATGCTGTATAAACATTCAGATCCCCAGACTCCCCTAAATCCAAGGGTCTGGAAAGGACATGAGTCTGCACTCAGAAACTTTTCTCTTCATTCTTCTACTGGGGCGATGGGAGGTTGCACTTCTGCAGAAACGACAAAGGGAGTGGTCCACACATCTAATGAGATCTCAAGAGAGCCACCAGAGGCCTGGGTCATCTCCTTAGATGCCCTCCTTACCTGTAACCCATTGACAGCATGAATCCAATGTTACTTTGGGCTCTGTCAAACAGCATGGCTCCTTACCTCTCCTTCAGGTGTTGAGAGGATTAGAATGCGGATGGGGAACCTACTGAAGATAATGCTGATTGAATCAGCATTACTTGTGTTAGTTTGCCCATCCAGGTGTTTGAAGGTGGCATAATGCAGTTGTGCATGACAACCACCTCCAAAACTTGCTCCCTCCTTTTTCATCCCCCACCCACAGAGCCTACATTCTGCTAAATGGCTTACATGGGGTTGTGAGAAAGAGAGAGAGCATGTTACGGAGCTAACAGCCCCACTATTGCATCCGGTCAAATTCACCTTTGCTTACATAGAGGGACAGGAGCATTGGATCTTAACTAAATTCATCCTCCAACCTCAATGAAGTAGGGAAGTATTATTTCCATTTTACAGATGATGAAATGGGCATAGAGAGGTTAAGTGATTTGTTTAAGACAAAGGGAATCAGTGTTAGGGCCATGGCTAGAATTTGGCTCCCTGCCCCTTGCTTGGTCCACTAGAAAAAAGCTGCTTCTCATTACCGCTTCATTCATAACAGCAATCCGGTGCAAGCTTTTATCTTTAACATACAGTTACACTGAGCCCTGACTAGCATAATACAAGGGAAACCCACAAATAGTTAGATTGACAACATTTCCCTTAATGTCCTTTATATCAAATACATTTAAATGAAAAATGTGGTCTATGCAAAAGAGTAAAGGTTCATCTACATACAAAGGGGATCCCAAACAACTAAAATGGTTTTAAATTAACAAATTGATTTATGTCAGTTCAAGTCTGTGTGTGGACACACTTATTCTGGAATAAGACTACCCTTTTCAATTTACATTATGTCATTTTTGTAAATTTTATTCTAGAATATGGCTGTCCACACACAGACTTGCACCAACATAACTGAAGGTTTCAGAGTAGCAGCCGTGTTAGTCTGTATCTGCAAAAAGAAAAAAGGAGGATTTGTGGCACCTTAGAGGCTAACAAATTTATTTGAGCATACGCTTTTGTGAGCTACAGCTCACTTCATCGCATGCATTTCCACTGAATGCATCCGACGAAGTGAGCTGTAGCTCACGAAAGTTTATGCTCAAATATATTTGTTAGTCTCTAAGGTGCCACAAGTCCTCCTTTTCTTATAACTGAAGGTATGAATTAAAACATGATTTTGTTCCAAATTGTGCATAAACTAGCCCTCCATGCTAGGAATTCCTAAACTCAAAATCTGACTCTAGTTTTCTCTATAACCTTGGGCAAGTCATTTCATCTTTGTCTCAGCTTCTCCAGCTGTACAATGGAGATAATAATTACCTGCCAAAAGAGTACTGTGAAAATTACTTAGTTTATGTAAAATGCATTGAAAATGAAAAATGCTACATTAGTACAAAATATTGGCATTATATTTAGGACAGATGCATGAGTCTGTATATTCAGATTCCATAATCCAACAAGGCCACAAAATGCAGCATTATGTCACATTGTAAGTTGTGGCCAACCATCTCCTTGGTTTGTTCTTCCATTCACTAATTCGCTCCTGTCGTAAATATAAAGGGAGGCTAACCACCTTTAAATCCCTCCTGGCCAGAGGAAAAAGCCCTTTCACCTGAAAAGGGTTAAGAAGCTAAGATAACCTTGCTAGCACCTGACCAAAATGACCAATGAGGAGACAAGATACTTTCAAAGCTGGAGGGCGAGGTGGGGAACAAAGGGTTCTCTCTGTCTGTGTTGCTTTTGCCGGGACCAGAGCAGGAATGCAGGTCAGAACCCCTGTAAAAAAATCAGTGAGCAATCTAGTTAGATATACATTAGATTCTGTTTTGTTTAAATAATTGATAAAATAAGTTGTGCTAAATGGAATGTATATTCCTGTTTTTGTGTCTTTTTGTAACTTCAGGTTTTGCATAGAGGGATTCTCTATGTTTTGAATCTGATTACCCTGTAAGGTATTTACCATCCTGATTTTACAGAGGTGATTCTTTTATTTTTTCTTCAATTAAAATTCTTCTTTTAAGAACCTGATTGTTTTTCATTGTTGTTAAGATCCAAGGGTTTGGGTCTTTCCCGCCAAATCCCCCAAGACATTTCCAAGCGGGCTCTTTCCCGGTTATATTTTGTTAGACGCTTGGTGGTGACAGCAATAAAGTCCAGGGACAAAAAGGTAAAATAGTTTGTACCTTGGGGAAGTTTTAACCTAAATTGGTAAAAATAAGCTTAGGGGGTTTTTCATGCAGGTCCCCACATCTGTACCCTAGAGTTCAGAGCGGGGAAGGAACCTTGACAGCTCCTTTTTCAAAAACAACCACCACAACAACCAGTCCTAGAGGTGAAAATACTATACTGTAATTAACAAACAAAACCCAAAAATAAATCTTTGACTTAAGACTAAGTGGAAACTAAATTTTTTACTTCTGCCAACCTCAGTCTATGTGCCAGGTACTAAGGCATGCCTTTGGTAAGATAGAATTCTTTACTTTTAAAATGTGCCATAAATTCTATTAGAGAAAGCATAAATAATTAAAGTTAATGCCTGGAAACTGGCACCAGCTACCAGCATGATGACTCAACCTCTTAGAGCTCCATTCATTATATTCAGCTACAAAAACTAGAAGTTATAAAATATGTATGAATGAATTCTATTAGTATTAACACACTACTTCCTTAAATGTTCATTCTGACCCAGGTGGTACTGATAGAGATTCGCTCCCCTCAGGCATCTTTTTACTTAAAATAACCCAAGATTATTGTGCTGCCTCTAAGGATTAAACAAATTACAGTCTTAAAAATGTATTATAGGACTCTCCCACTTTCCAAGGCATGAAATATAGTTAATGCGAAGTTTGCTCTATGGCATCAATTGTTACATTGATTAAGAAGTGCTGGACTTGACGGTATAGATCATCTTCATCTTTCTCCTTTAATTTTAAACATTTGAACCAGAGTCTTCAGGCTGCTAAATTCAGTCTTATGCAGACCAAACTGAACTAAATGTGGCAAGAGATCTGCACTGAAGAATTCCCCTTTAAAGGAGGAATCCTCATAGGCACAAAAAGCTGGCAGAGGCAACTCCGTGACTTGACTCTATTTTAGGATTTTAGCAGTATCAGAGTACTTTCCACCTAAAATCAATAGTAATTGCAAAAACCCTAGTCAATTCCATAGAGTGTCTGGCACTTCTTTTTCAGGATAAAAACTCTGCTTGGGGTACAGATTGTTTTGATTCTTTTAGATTTCATTAATGTATGTCTTGTTTTAGGTTGACTTCTTAGAGGAAAAAATGCTTTCATGTAACTGGTCTGTATAGGTTACATAATAGGCCAAGTTTTGAAAATCTGTGCCATACTTAATCACTGCTACCAAGGTTTAGAAGGACCCAATTTTTCTTTGTTTTGAAAACAAATACATTTTGAAAACTCTCTCAAACATGCTGTCAGTTTATACATTGCAATTATTGTCCCAACCTTCAGATCACTTCTCACCTCAGATGTCTCATAACAAATCTTTTATTAGCCCTGATCCTATTGGTTATAGCCTTTTTTCCCTCTGATGACACCTGACATTTGTCTTTGTCTCTCCTGTGACAAAATTGCCACAAAGATGGGTATTTAATGCAATACAAGTAATTATCCCTTTGTTAATACATCTATGACTCAGTGGTTGTCAGCATATTTCACGTAATATGAGTCTTGTTCATGTGTATTAGAGGGTTCAAAAAAGAACTAGATAAATTCATGGATGACAGGTCCATCGATGGCTATTAGCCAGGATGGACAGGGATGGTCCCTAGCCTCTGTTTGCCAGAAGCTGGGAATGAGCGATAGGGGATGGATCACTTGGTAATTACATGTTCTGTTCATTCCCTCTGGGGAACCTAGCATTGACTACAGTCGGAAGACAGGATACTGAGCTAGATGGACCATTGGTCTGACCCAGTATGGCTGTTCTTATGTACACTGTATACCAGGGATCAGCACCTTTTGGCATGTGGCCCATCAGGGAAATCTGTTGGCGGGACAGGATGGTTTGTTTACCTGCAGCATCCACAGATTCGGCCGATCATAGCTCCCACTGACCGCACCGTTCAAGGCCAATGGGGGCTGTGGGAAGCGGCGGCCAGCACATCCCTCAGCCCACGCCACTTCCCGCAGCCCCCATTGGCCTGGAACAGTGAACCACAGCCAGCGAGAGCTGCGATCGGCCAAACCTGCAGACGCTGCAGGTTAACAAACCGTCCTGGCCCGCCAGCGGATTTCCCCGATAGGCCCCATGCCACAGGTTGCTGATCCCTGCTGTATATCATGTGTTATTCTTTATACTTAAAAAAAAAATTCTCCAAACAAACAAAGGGCCCCAAGAGTCACCGAGTGAACCTGCCTGCAAGGTGCTGAGCACTCTCAATCTCCATCAAAAGTAATGAGTTAAAGGTGCTGAATATCTCATGAAGGGTATTCAACGCCTCATTGGATCAGGCCCAAAATGAGGTGCAGGAGGGGAGGGAGGAAAATTTTTCTCCTGTGAGCACTTCCACTTTTATAAAACCATACAAACAACTCTTCTTACAGCTAATAACATAATCAAAGTCATATCCCTACATTGTGCACAACCATTCACTTCTTTTGGTAACCACAGCAAAAGCCTTGCATCCCACTTAATGTTAAGTAATTTTAATAAAATTATGTTTACCATAACTCAAAGTCTTTGGATCCAAGTACCTTACCACAACACTTCCAGCAAAGAAGGGAACTATTTAAAGTGTGGTTACAATCAGAAAAGTGGCTTTATAACAATGACACTTTCTTATCTTACAGTACTGGTCCCTTTATATAATCATGCAACACCTGATTATTGGCAAAAATAAGATTTTTTTTTAATTGTTTACTACTCTTAGCTGTGACATGTTCCTCAAAATAGCACCCTATAATCCCCATGTTCATCATTCATATATGGTTGTGATATTTCATACAAAGCATACCATGTAAGATATCGTATGAAAGGTCATGATCTGCTGAAACCTGTTGTTCTGTACAAATATGTATATCGTTTGTGTGTGTGAAGTTATGAGATTTTGCTGTATGGTTGTTACTGAAATATGTTATAAGTTTGCTAGTGACATACAACGAAGGCAAACTCCTCCCAGGAGAGTGCTCAAGGACCATTAATCAGCAGGGGAGTTGAAATCAAGGAATTTGCAATTCAATGAGGGCTGCCCAAGCACCACACAATGGGGACTACTGAACTCTATGACTCAGTTGCACAAGACCACACCAGGGGGTTTGTTCAACCCTGTGACTCAGCAAACCCCACCCAGAAATGCCTGGGCTAGTGTTTTCTAGGCATATGGACTAAGGATATAAAATAGGGAACAGTGGCATCATGCTTTTGCCTTTCTCCTCCCCTACCTAGGCTACAAGCAACAAGAATACTGGGAAAACAGAAAACTTCAACTGAGGAGACTGGTCCAGGCTAAGGGAGAAGCCTGTGTATTAAGAACTATACTATCCAGTGGGGTGAGAAAATTGCTTGATCTAAATGCTGTCTAGTGTAATAAAATATAAGATTTAGATTGTACGCTTATCTTTTTTCTTTTAATGTCTATCTCTGACCTTTTAGGCCTACCATTTATAATCACTTAAAATCTATCTTTCTGTAGTTAATAAATCTGTTTTATATTTTACCTAAAAGGGTGTATTTTCCTTTAAGTGCTTGGGAAATCTCAGCTCAGGTTACAAAAGGCTAGTGTATGTTCTCTCCGCACTGTGGAGGGGTGGACTGGGTAATAAACTTACACTGGTCAGGCTCCTGACCAGGGTAAGATGATACAGCTCTGGGGTGCAAGGCTGGGGAGCTGCATGGTCTCTGTGCAGCTAGTCCCTTCTTGTCCATCTTCCTGGGCCTAGTTGTCCCATCCACCAAATGGCTCATCTAGGTAGCAAAGCGTCTTAGGACATGACTACACTGCAGTTAAAAACCTGTGTCAGCTGACTCAGGTTCCCGGGGCTCAGGGTAAGGGGCTGTTTAATTGTAGTTTAGACATTCAGGCTCAGGCTGGAGCCAGGGCTCTGGGACACCTCAGGCTCTTGGCTGGAATCAAGGCTTCCCTTGTCAAGCAAGTAGCAGAGCTCTGCTCTCCTTCCTGGACATATTTTGCAAGTATTGGTAGGGTGGGGTCAGCTGGGCCCACAAGTTCTCTTCAACCCCTTGATGCCAGTGTGGGGCCTATCCGGCCCATCACAGGTGACCTATATGAAATGAGTTGGTGAACACAGTCCATTTATTAGTCGACAATATCAAAATCACAAAGTTATAACTACACTAATTGGCATCTTTATTGGCTGTCTCAATTAGGGATGCAATTCATTTTTGCCTCATTTCAAATCCATTTAAACATTGAAATTCATACTGTTTAAAGAATTACTGGGCTCATGTTTCATTTGGGACACTAAACTGAAATGACAGTTTTGATAAATGTATATACCACAAAATCATATACATTAGCTACAAGGGAATTACAGCTAAGATATAGGGTGAAATCCTCTGAATTTATTTCTAGTCACGGAAATCTGAGCAAAGTTCAAGTACACTATACAATGTAAAATCCCTCTTTTACACAGGAACAAGATGCAACTGCACTATAAATTAAGGGTAATATTTTCTAAAGCACCTGCATGATTAAGAAGCGTAAGTCCCACTTTCACTTCCCACTTAGGCACTTGAGGCCAGATTTTCAAAAGGTATATAGGTACCTAAAGATGCAAACAACTCCTAACTCTTTACAAAACGCTTTGCACCATTAGATCTCAAAGCTCTTTACAAAGTAGATCAGTAAGATTATCCCTATTTTACAGATGGGGAAACTGAGTCATGCAGAGGTGAATTGACTCTGCCATGGTCACACAGCAGGTGAGTGTCAGACCTGGGAATAAAACCCAACCCTTGTGAGTCCCAATCTAGTGCTCTAGCCACTGTTCCACGCAGTGGTACCTAAGCTGCATAGTAGCCAGGAAAAAATACATAATATTGACATAAAATAGTTCTATGATTCTGCTATCATTCAAACAACAGAATTGTCTGATATATTATCTATGGGCTGTAGTACATGTACTTAACTACAGTGGAGCTATTTTTCATACACACTTTGGGACAGAAAGTGTCCAACTTCCATTAAAGTTCGGGGGAAAAGGGTCCCATCTATTTCAATGAGGGGGGGCGCCTTCAGGATCTTTATCTACAACATATTATTATTACTAGAAATCACATATTGCACAGTCAAATTACATTAAACCTAAAACAGAACAAAATTAAAACAAGACAAAACAAGAAAAAATACCCACTCACTCACTCACCCCATCCACACTACATATTTATTTAACTAGATTCTGACATGTTCATCTGACCCATTTTCAACAAACATGACTGTGTTGCATACTACAGCATTTCCTCCAGCCTAATGGTACTTCAGCTATGTTTGCTGCATGCTCTTGCTTTTGTTTTTCACTTGCCTTCTAGGCAACTGAAACAGCAACAATTGTACACAAATCAATCTGAGGTGGTATATGGAAAAAAAGGTGGCTACATATGAGAAGGTAGTCATATCTTTATGTTGACAAAATGAACAGCAGAGGCAAGACTTGAAGCCAGTTCTAACCAAAGTTGGGATACTATTTATAGCTGAGTTACTGGCTTAGAAATCTTTGGCTGATCAGACATACTTGAACTTCTCCACATGGAGTTAGTGACATATGACCCATATGGACAAGAGAATTCTTAGCAGTCTGGAGGTTGGCCCACAGCACTGATCACCATGCTCTGGTAGAACTATTTGGAGTGGGAAAGTCAAGTGTCAATGCAATTGTTTTTAGATTTACAGTATACAATAAGGCCTGCTGACTACATGATCACCATTGTTAAAGTACTGGAGAAGTCTATGTTTTTTTGTTTCCATTCTACTGTTTATTTGCAGTTCCAGAGGTGATAAAATGAAAGCATTTAAGAAGAGCCTCCCTCTCTTTGCCTCTCTAAGTCCCAAGAGCTGACAAGGCTTTTAAAGTATCTTTTTATTTCTTTATTCCATTATTCAATTCCCCTAGGTAGACTGATTCTTATGCAGTTTAACCTTCAACCTCTTGCAATATAAAACAAACAAACAGAGAACCAGAAACACTGCTGAGTCAAAAATATTAATAATATATAAAAAGGTAGATGGGCAGCTCTATATTTCTGTATGTGACTGGCTGACACTCTGTTTTGAACGGAACCTGCAAAGTCAAAATATGCATAAAGGACTTCACATAAGATGAAGGAGAGAGAGAGAGAGAGAAACAAACATTCTTTTTAAATGGCTAGACTATTGTTGACTGACATGAATTTATAGACATACTAGCCATAGTGCAAAAGTGATAAACACATTATATAAAATCCCAGATGGCATTTCCTGGCAAAAAAATATGCTGTACCCAGGCCATTCTACCCCTGACTTTAGTCCAAAGCACTAATCTTTTGTTAAATTAGGTTCAATAACCTTTATTACATCATCATATTACCATATTTTCAGTGATCACACTGTAACCTCTATAAACTCTGAAATAGCCTCTGGGGCTATGGGGCTGGTATAAATGAAGACACCAGTTAATGTGTTTCCATTTTTAAAAATGGTGTATAAATTCCTCTTGTAACATTAAAACTATGTCTCCGTGGTGAGGAGTTGCAGAGTAGCTTGAAAAAGAGCTCAGTGGCTTGGGAGAAATAATCATCATCCCAGGTGGAGTATGCACAAGTTTCTTCAACCCCAAGGCGGGAATAATGGGCTATTTCAGAAGTCTTTCTAAGTGTGGGGTGGAGATCCAGAGAGATGGGGAAAACGAACTCTCTACCCTCAGTGAAAGGTGTTCTCAGTGGCATCGTGTACTCCCCACTGTTTTCAGAATGGGGGAGAGGAATCTCTGGGCCACGGAGACTTTCTAACTAACATTTAGCTAGACAACCCAGAAACAACTCACCCTTTCTATCTTAAGAACATGGGAGGGAGGATCATCTGCATTTATTCCCCATTACCCAAACTGCCATTTACAATGATCAGACTGGGTGGACATTTTTACTCCCGTGAATGGAGCAGTCTCAAATGGCTGGGAAATGCCTGAACTAGTACAGTAGTTAGGGTGACCAGATATCCCGATTTTATAGGGACAGTCCCGATATTTGGGGCTTTTTCTTATATAGGTGCCAATTACCCCCCCACCCCCATCCTGATTTTTCACACTTACTATCTGGTCACCCTAACAGAAGCATGCAACTTCTCCTGGGAGATGGGTACTTCCCCCTTTAAACCAGTAGCAGTCCAGCTCCTTGACAGCTTGGGGCTAAGTAATTTGGGCTAAAAAAGTACGATATCCCCAAAAAACAAATTCAAAGCAAGGAAATGCCAAGTTATAGGACATTTCTTACCCATTCCTTAATGCTCAGGCAGTGTATTTCAACTG
Source organism: Dermochelys coriacea (assembly GCF_009764565.3). Classification (NCBI taxonomy): domain Eukaryota; kingdom Metazoa; phylum Chordata; order Testudines; family Dermochelyidae; genus Dermochelys; species Dermochelys coriacea. Next base: position 91,291,787 of record NC_050071.1, on the reverse strand, counting down.
ACAGTGACAGACATGCAATTTCACAAGGAGCTCCCTTCTGCCTCCAACAGGCACATTACATATTAATTTTCTTCATAGGGTAACAAAAAAAACTTCTGTAATTGCAACCTCCATGACATAAGCAAATATTCACTGCTAACATATGTACACAGGTAAAGTATGCAGTTTGTGTTAGGTGTTTGTGAGGAAGTCAGAGGTCATAATTTGTGTGCTTATCCTTGTGTGCTGTGCAATGAAACCCATTTGGTAGGCCATGGGGAAAGAGCAACACTTACTTGAACATCCTGTCTCTCATACTCCAGAGATACAGGACTTGCCTGACCTCACTCAGATGAGCAAAGGTAACACACCTTCTTGAAAGCTTTAAGAGCAGTTTAACCCAGCAAGTACAAACAGATATATGGAAAACTGGGGTTTATGTGAAACTCTAAAGAGAGACTGTGGATACAGATTAGACACTGCAAATTAAAGCTGCAGCCCCCCTAGCTTGAAGTGGATTTCATTATAGAGAGGGTTTACGGATTGGTTCAATGGCTCCCAGCCCCCCACTATACAAATTGTTCCAGCACCCCTGGCAAGCTGGTGATGTCTGTCTTCCAGAACAATAAAATATCCATTTCAAAAGCAGCCCTATCATACTGAAGCACATTTCTAAAAAAGAGAATGAAACTAGTGGCAGTGGAAAACAACAATTGTTCTGCATCTAAGTGAACTGAAACAACAGCAGTGGATAAAATTCCAATTCCCTTCATGAATAAATGAAAGTGCTGGCAGAAGGAATACTGTTATATTGACATAAACAAATGGTATAAAAGTTAACACTGGGGAAAGGAGGAAGCCTTCCAGATGCAAAATATGAACAATGTTTCTTCTCATATAGGAAACTAAATCATTGTGCCTGTAAAACGCTGCTAAAACTCATTGAAAAGCTTCACTGATGAGCATGTAACAACCACTGTTTGGGGCACTACATATACATAACATACATAACTTACTGTTTGAATGTTTCCATTAGCACTCAGTTATTCTTTGTAAAAAAAAAAAAAAAAAAAAAGTCATTGGATTAATAGAGCTCTCTCTTTCCTTTTTCTATTTTATAAAAAATATAATGAATATCATATTCAAAAAGAGAAAACCAAATCCAGGGCATGATTTTATTTATGGTGTATTTTTGCAGTATCACAATACTATTTTATTACATTAACCATTCTCACAGTTGTTGCAGGTAATCAGATTCCTAGGGCTTCTGTTGAGTTTTTAAAAAATAAAGTGATTACATTAAACTAATAAGATCTTTGAGTGCTAAACAGTCAGGATATTTCCTCTAACATTTTCAAATTGAAATGCATCAAACTTGCATAGCTCTACTATTATTGGGAGAAGGAGAATATCAGCCTGATTTATCTTGGCAAATATCAAGTATTGATTTGTTATATAACGAGTATTGACAAAGGTGTCTGGAAAAAAAATCTAACCTTTTACACACATCCAGAACCATTATTTGCTTTCATAAGAGTAAAACACCACGATTGTCTTTTTTTCTCTTTGCTCTTTTTCCAGGCCATACTGGCAACCACACCCACTTTTGGGCTACAGTCTAATGCCACAAAGTTTCCTACAGATAATCTATAATGTTCCAGAACAGCCAATGAGTTTCCCTATTCCCCCACCCTCAGCAGAGACAAATCAAGGCTGTTACTCAAAGTTCCCTAGAGAGGGACTAAGCAATAAACTCCACAACCTGGCACATCAAGATAGATAAACTATTGTCATCATTACATCAGGATTCATGGCCTAAACAGCTTTAGAAAGCCACATAAAGAGACTTATAGCATTAGGCGATCACTCTGCGAATTAAGACTTACTGCCTCATGAGATTTACCTTGTAAATATTTTTAAAATAAAAAAAGAGACCCAGAATCTGCAATAAAAATTGTTCTTTATTTATAATCCATCTCCCAAAAACACTGAAAAACTTAAGCTTCAGCCCTAGAGACTTATATGCCAAATTGCGATACAGCTGCCAATACAAATGTGATCAGATGCCTTTTTTGCTGTAACATTAGCAGTTCATGCACCATTACATTGTATTGTTAGATATGACTCTCAGAGGGGTTCTAACTGAAAATATAAAGAAACCACTGTAACAAGCCACACTATATAGTTCCTAAAAAATAATATACTTTGTAGCAGCTTACCTCAGGTGCCTTTTTTCTTCATCACAATACTTTGGCTCCTGGAATGCTGTATCTGCATTATTTTTAACATCTAATGGTATCATCTGAAACTACCCCAATACTGTTGATTATACATTCAGAGTTCATTCCTTGTAAAGAATTTGCACAACAATTTACTAATGAAATTAAATATCAGAACATTAATTGTTCAGAGATTAATTTTTAAATGGCCATTTTTGTCTTCAAAGATGTGAAATGTATTAAAAAAGTATTTACGAGAGAATAAATAAATAAAGAAACCACTTATTTCGCCATTCATTTTTTTTTCCAAGTACCTCTTTGTTTATCACTAGAAGTTCCACATCGGATTTACATATAATGGAAGTAGATCGTTTGTATTAGTCAGAAGACACATTTCCTGCAAAACAAAAACAAGCAGCATATTCTTCTTCAGCTCTACAGTTTACTTTTGATAATAAAACACTTAAGATTGCATAGAGGATTGTACAACTTTTAATTAAAGGTATAAAGATAATTAATAATAGTACACTGGTAAGCACCCAGTCCTATAAGGAACTAAGTTCTATCTATTTCCATTGACTGTAATATATTTCTTTATCCTAACTGCCCCTTGCAATTAATATCAAATGCATTCTGCTCAAGGACACATTTTAAAAAGCTTGAAATTCTAAAGTAAATGTTGGGAAAATAAGATTATTGCAGGTAAAGAATCAGAGGTCTTTCTACATGTAAACTACCTTCTAAATGGGCATCTAATTTCAAAGGGCCAAATGCTGCCTTCTGTGGAAGATGCACACTTGTACTTTGGGGCAAAAATCCATGTTTTTAGGGTGCAAAACTAAAGAGAGTTACCACCATTTGTATTGTATGAGGAACAAACACCTTTAAATGAAAATAGATTTAATCACACAGGTTCATTTTCCTTTAATCCCGTTAGGCAGGAAGTATGAGACAAGAATTCTCTCATAGCAGCATACTGCATTGCTACTAGACAATCTATTGGGCACCTCAAATTAATTTTTATTAACAAATGTCTAAGGGCCTGATTGTCCCTTACTGAAGGAAGAGGCTAAGGAGAAGGAAGGTAATCTATATAAAAGATTTCTTCCAAACATTCCTACATGCTATTTCTGGTCTCCAATGACAACCTGTCTCCCTTCCCTCTGCTCCCCGCCCCACAGAAACAAACAAAACATGAAAGTCTGGATCAATTGGAATGTACTATGGTGTGCAGTCACAGAAAGATAACAGGACCTGGAGCCAAGTTCTCTCTTCTGCCCACCTCCTCGTCCATGCCCCACATCTGCTCCAACTTGCCCCTTTTTCCTGCACAGATCACAGGATTCATGGAACACTTCACCTTAGGAGAAATTTTTACCACATTATTTTAATTTTGTAAATGTTATTAAAAATACTTATCAAAAAAGAGACTAAAGTAATTAGGTATCCAGGTTCCACTGGACTTTCTTTTTGTGTCTTTGGAAATATCCCCTTTAAACATTTTAAAGCATATTTTAATTAAAATAATATTAAAATTTTAAATGAAAATATTTACCCCTATGAAGTCTCCTTCTTCAGCTTCACATAATATTTCAGAGATGAAAGTTCGGTCTTTGAAATTTGCATCACCCCATATGACTTTTAGTTTTCCAGATAGTATTAAGTAACATTCACTTGGAACATGTCCTTGCCTTATAACTATAGTTCCAGCTTCACATCTAGAAAGAGAATTAAAATCCCAAAGATAAAAGTTATGTAATGTTGACAATAAACAATGACTGCAATATGCAAAATGTAAACAGAGAGATACAGACATCAGAACGTATCCTAGTAGACTGAATGAAAATTATTCCATAATTAACATGACACACTGAAAAAAATATAACCGCTAATAACAGACTAACTTGATATTATGTCAGGAGGAGAACAAAGCTGTAGAACCACAGCTGGTACATACACTTAATCTGCACATGCTGTTACCATGACTATGATAATCATGATTATATCATAATATGATTATCATGAGTGTGAAAATACTGAAAAGCAAATTTGAATGCACATTTCCTGCAACTGCATCAGTCATGCACGTAAATTAAAGACAAAAATGGTATGTACTTTTGCACATAAACTGTGCACACAGCATTCTAAAAGTCTAAGCCATTGATGCCAAGATACTTATCAGCAAGGATCCCTGATAAACCTTAGAGGAATTCTATCAAAGTAGTTACAACACATGATTTAGCCTGTGTTGAGACCCATCCAATTTAAAGTTTTCCCCTTCAGATATCTCACCATGTATTTATTTTGTAAAAAGGATCCTTCTAGTATTAGATATACAGCTTACTAGTACATTAATTTTAAATATATTACGTTTTCCATGATATGTGAAATATAACATCAACCATTAATTAATGGTTGATTTGTTTAAGTTTCAGGATACAATAAGGATCCATCTGCAAAACAGAGAGTGGAATTCCTAAAAGATGACACAGTTACAACATAAGGTGGTGTTCTTGCACACCCATGGTAGTTACCTGTCACTATAAAATGCTTAAATCTCTGTGCATGAAAAGTGCTATTTAAGTGCCAAGTACCAAACAGTAATTAATATAATATGTTACATACATGAAAGAAATCAGAAGGTCCTTCCCCTGAACGACAGAATCCACTAAATAATTATCAGGACAGCTACTCTTTACTGTCAACTACCTAACTTTTCAGACTACCATCACCAAAGCTCAGACTCTAATGCAGTAGTTCCCAAACTATTTACCATTGTGGGCCGCATCCAATACTACCTGTATGGCCCCAAGGATGTCACATGGGCTGCAGCTGTGCGCTGATTGGGCCGCTCGTGGAGAACCACTGCCTAATGTATTCAGCTGTGAAGAGCTTCCATCCTAGTTCACTGGACAACTAAACCCAGAATCTGAGTTGATGTCACCAATAACAAAATAACACAGTGGAACAAAGCTACTTGCCAGCCTACTTTATCAAAACATCAGCTGCACTAACAGAGACCTGAAAGCAGTCAGGAAAACTGAATTCTATTCCCAGCTGTAGGAGACTTTTTCTATGTGAAATGAGGTGAATCACTTCACCTGTTTTTGCCCTAATTTTCTCATCTGTCCAATGGAGACATTAGTTACCCGCTACACAGACTTGTGGTGGGGCTAAATGCATGATGCTAAGGCAATTTTACACCATCCCCACCATGTAAAGTGGCGTTAAAGTGGGTGTAAACATAATTTACACCCTGTTTAAGGCTCCTTTACACTGGTACAGCAGCATAACATAGCATTAGTGAAATGAGAATAAGACTCATTAATGTTAATAAGGCACTTTGGGATGTTAGGTTGGAAAGTGCTATATAAGCAAAATATATCACTTATTATGATACAATGGTAGGTATGGCATAGGTAAGGCTGCCTTACAAAGCTCAATTTTAACAGAAGCTTTACATTATTTTGTAAAAATCTCATTGAAATGAAAAAAAAAAGCATAGAATATAAACTTTGAGTTCTATCTGGATTTTTTCATGGTGGTTTGATGAAAAATGAATTGACACAGAATGAATAAGAGCAGTTCCAAATCACCTCTTCTGGTGATTTTTTGGTCATTGATTGTCTCACTTTCTTTGTAACCCTTTTGCACTTTAAGACACTCTGGGATTTGTCCTTTGGCATCATTGTGGCTTCTTGTGTGCTGAATCACAGAGTACATTATGCATAGGAACTGTTTATCTATAGAGAGTTATATACCTTTTTAGTCATAATGGAAAATATGTGCACTAAGGCAAACCCACCAATATTTAATTTGACAACAAATCTGCTGCAGGCAAATGAGAGAGAAAGAGACTTCCCAAATACACTTGAAGCCTAAGGAAAGTTTCTTGAGCTGGCAAAGAGGAGGCCAGGTGTTCAAATCCCACCTCTTCTAAGTGTTGTTTAAATTCCCATGCATTTTACTACCCTGATTATTGTTACGGTCCCAAACATTAGTCTAAAAGACAGTTAAGGAAGAGCTAAACACTCACCCACATTTTTAAAATAAATTAGCAAAGAGTTTATACAAGATCACTACAGGCCCAAAACTCTAACATGAGAAACCATAATATTTTCCAGAACATCACACTGCATTTTAAAGGGAGTAAATCCAACTATCCTATCTCTAATTACTGTAAACCCACACTCCCTTCCAAGAGCTACGTATAGAATCCAAGATTCCTAATCAACAATATTTTACTGCTGATGAGTAAATAATTAAGAAAATACGTTTCAAGACCTCTTCAGGGGTTCATCTAGAGTTACGCCTACAGCTCAAATAGTAAGAGCCTACATTAGGGATTCTGAAGATCAAGAGATTCAGATCAGCATAGGATTTATGTGGGGTGATGGTATGAGAGTTTCACAATTGAAAAAGACCACTTTAAAACAGATTTGCACTTTAACTATGATATCTTAAATTATGGCGTTAATCACCAGAATTCACATTTCACATTTCAATCATTTGCTAAACATTTTACTTTTGGAACCCACTAGTTAGTGTGCATATATGTCCCGCTATGCCCAATTCATAATGGATGTAAATTCCGTGACAGCTCTCTACTTGTGAGCCTCACTCCTTAGCACATTATAAAATTTACGCTTTTAGCTCTGGGGTTATCACTTCAATCCCTGATGTTGGCCAAGATGTCAGCTATCAGATTTGCAGCCGTCTCTCCTTGTATATTTAAAGGCTGAAAGTAGGGCTGGTCGATTAATCACAATTAACTCACGCAATTAACTGAAAAAAATTAATCGCAATTTAAAAAATGTATCACGATTATCGCACTATTAAACAATAGAATACCAATTGAAATTTAAATATTTTGAATGTTTTTCTAAATTTTCAAATATATTGATTTCAATTACAACACAGAATACAACTTGTACTGTGCTCTCTTTTATATTACTTTTGATTACAAGTATTTGCATGGTAAAAATGATAAACAAAAGAAACAGTATTTTTGATTCACCTCATATAAGTACTGTAGTGCAATCTCTTTATCATGAAAGTGCAACTTACAAATGTAGGGTTTCTTTTGTTACATAACTGCACTCAAAAATAAAACAACGTAAAACTTTAGAGCCTACAAGTCCACTCAGTCCTATTTCTTGATCAGCTGATTGCTAAGAGAAACAAGTTTGTTTACATTTACAGGAGCTAATGCTGCCCACTTCTTAATTACAATGTCACCTGAAAGTGAGAACAGGCATTCGCATGGCACTGTTGTAGCTGGCATCGCAAGATATTTACATGCCAGATGCGCTAAGGATTTATATGCCTCTTCATGCTTTGGCCATCATTCCAGAGGACATGCTTCTATGCTGATGATGCTCGTTAAACAAATAATGTGTTAATTAAATTTGTCAAGCTTCACAGGGGTAGCCGTGTAAGTCTGGATTTGTAAAAGCGGCAAAGGGTCCTGTGGCACCTTATAGACTAACAGACATATTGGAGCATGAGCTTTCGTGGGTGAATACCCACTTCGTCGGATGCATGTGACAAAGTGGATATTCACCCACGAAAGCTCATGCTCCAATACTTCTGTTAGTCTATAAGGTGCCACGGGACACTCTGCCGCAATTAAATTTGTGACTCCTTGGGGGAGAATTGTATGTCTCCTCTTCTGTTTTATCTGCATTCTGCCATATATTTCATGTTATAGCAGTCTCGGATGATGACCCAACACATGTTGTTCATTTTAAGAACACTTTCACTGCAGCTTTGACATAACGCAAAGAAGGTACCAATGTGAGATTTCTAAGGATAAATACAGCACTCGACCCAAGGTTAAGAATCTGAAGTGCCTTCCAAAATCTGAGCGAGATGAGTTATAGAAAAATGCTTTCAGATGTCTTAAAAGAGCAACACTCCAATGCAGAAACTACAGAACCCAAACCACCAAAAAGAAAATCAACCTTCTGCTGGTGGTAATCTGACTCAGATGATGAAAATGAACGTGTTGGTCCGCTCTACTTTGGATTGTTATTGAGCAGAACCCATCATTAGCATGGATGCATGTCTTCTGGAATGGTGGTTGAAGCATGAAGAGATATATGGATCTTTAGCACATCTGGCATATAAATATCTTGTGATGCCGGCTACAACAGTTTCATGCGAACACCTGTTCTCACTTTCATGTGACATTATAAACAAGATGTGGGCATCATTATCTTCCGCAAATTGTAACCAGATTTGTTTGTCTGAGCGATTGGCTGAAGTAGGACTAAGTGGATTTGTAGGTTCTAAATTTTACATTGTTTTATTTTTGAATACAGTTATTTTTTGTACATAATTCTACATTTGTAAGTTCAACTTTCATTATAAAGAGACTGCACTACAGTACCTGCATTAGGTGAATTGAAATATACTATTTCTTTGTTTTTTTTACAGTGCAAAATTTGTAATCAAAATAAATATAAAGTGAGCACTGTACACTTTGTATTCTGTGTTGTAATTTAAATCAATATATTGAAAATGTAGAAACATTCAAATATATTTAAATAAATGGTATTCAATTATTATTTAATAGTGTGATTAATTATGATTAATTTTTTCATCACGCAATTAATCGCAATTAATTTTTTTAATCACTTGAGAGCCCCAAAATAAATGGCATTCTATTATTGTTTAACATCACGATTAATTTTTTTAATCATGCAATTAATCATGATTACTTTTTTTAATCGCTTGACAGCCCTAGTTGAAAGGTTTGCTTCATAGTGGCAGGAAAAAGGGAGAGCAATAGGCAGATCTACTGGTGTAACATGTTGCTGCTACAGGCTATAGCAAAGCTATTTCTATGTCAAGTTTATTAAATTTGGAACTGTAATGCAAAACCTCAACCCTCTTTTATATTGATTTTATCAACAGGAGTTCATCTGGATGTCACACATTCCAAGCAAGTGGGAAGTTATTGTGCTTTATCACTGCTGAGGTCACTGTTAAGGCTCTGAGGTAAAGTGCATATTTGATGAAGCTGTTGTGTATCTGTTGGAGATGGAAGTAAAAGCCTTATGGAGGACTGGAATGTGTTAATCAACAGAGTTGTAGGCCACAGGAGGGTGGAAAGAAATGCACAAGTCACAATGCTTAGCTTATTTCCACTTTTTTAAGGTTGTGGGTGGGGTATGCTCTGCCACCGCCTTAACTGTCACTAAATGTAGAGTTTGTTTGTTAATTATGTATATTCCTTTTGAACAAAACATCATGCTCCCACAACATTTCTGATACAGGACAGCATGTAAGAAGAACATATTTATAATCTGAAAATGTACATGCTGAAGTTGCCTGGCTAGAGGGATTTGTTCTCAAATTTTAATGCTGCTCAAACAAAAGAGAAGATTTCATAGCCAGAATTAATATTGTCTTGGGGGCGGAGGTGGGGGAAGCACAAAAGAGGTCTTAAGATATCTCTGAGTCCATGTTTCACTGTTCCATGGTATATTTCACATCAAAAGGTCCAGTTTCTGCACTGCAAGAACCTGCCTTTCCCAAAAGCCAGCTATATCCACACATCAGTGTGATGTCGACTTCATTACAGGATACAAGAGGGCCAAGACATTGAAAGGTAAGGTGGTTTTTTGGGGGGGTCAGGCAGGTGGGAGCTAGGACTTACTCCAGGAAGTGGTTAAATTGCTTGGATCCTGGGGAGATCTTTTAATTTAAATAGTTATGTCTTTATTTTTGTATTTTCTTGGGAGAAGCTTTTTGTATTAGCACACTGATGATCTTGCATTCCAACTGGATTTTTAGATCTCAAGTATGGAAGCTCTCCATTTCAGGACTGCGGTCCCAATCACCAAATACCAGAGGAGTATTATATAGCTCTGGGTGACGGGGTGCATTCGCCTTGCACTGGACGGGGGAAGGGTTAACCCTACACTGTGGGTTGAGGAAGCCATGCCCACGTTACTCTACTGGGAATTCTCCAGGTGCACTGCTATAAAAGGGAGCAGTTCACCTCAGTTGGGGTGGACTGCTGTGGAAGAAGGACGTGTGCCATCCACTTCAACCAGGGCTCAGTGGAAGTCTGGGACTGAAGAAGCTGGGGATGCCGCAGCCCATGCAGACTCCAAGGCAAGCCCAAAGGCCACGCTGGGTGTAGAGATGCCGAAGAAAGGGCAGACTGGAGAACCTAAAGGTAACAGGGATGCCCAGACCACAGCAGCAGAGACGATGGCAGGAAGCAGCCCAGGGGAATCAGACGGCAGACAGGTGAGCCAAAGCCTCGAGTCAGTGTGTTTTTGTTGGAGCCTTTCCCCACTGACTCAGTGGCCCACGCTATAGCCATTAACGGGGCCTTGGGCTGGGGTCCGGTGGAGAGGGAGGTTCTGGACCCCTCTGCTGAGGGTGCAGCCCCTCCCTGTGTTCGGCAGTGCCTGCTAGGCCTTACTGCCCCGCTCACAATGGCGAATGTATTGACCCTGGCCGCTAGGCCTTATTGTTCTGCAAAAAGGGATGAAGTTATTGACTTGGGCCACTAGGCACCTTACTGCCCTGCAAAAAGGGACGGATTGACTGACATTAGCCCCTAGGCCTTACTGCCCAGTTGACAATGGCGAATTTATGTACTTGGGCCACGGGGCTGCACCACCCTGCTGATAAGGGTGAGTGTCTGGACTCGGGCTGGAAACAGAAGTAAGGTACATATGCCCCCCCCCGACATTCCCTAAGAGAAGTAGCCACACTCACCCTACACAGAATGGGGTTTCCCCCAACACTGTCACACTCTGCTTGTCAATATTTTATTTTACTGGGGTGAGTGTTTCGGAAGTATGATTAATATTTAATTCAAAGAGTTACAGTTTTGTTGAAAAATGTGCATCTTCTGACCTCGGTTTCTGAAGGAAACAGTAGCATTCTTGTCTCTTACTTACTCTTGGTAGACTACAGCATGGCAAAGTTGGAGCTGTGTTTTATGAGGTAAACACTGAAATGTTCTGTTCTTCTTCAGACATGTTTGTATCTGGGGGGGAGAGGGGGGGAAAAAAGACAGCACACTTCAATTTAACAAACAGGCTCAGATATCACACCAAAGAAATTGTAAACTACACTGTGGTCAAGTTGAGCCCCTGCGTGTGTGCCCAGGCAGAGGAAGAGGAAGAATCTTCCATTTCCTTGGCCCTTGTGTAGGACCCGGGCACAACAGCAGTGCTTGAGCTCTGCAAGACTAGTATGCTGTTAGCTTCCATGGCCCTGCCCCATTTTCCACACCAGCCAGTACAGAGGAGAGTGGGCGATTTTCTCTCCTTACGGGTTATAGGGTAGCCACACTTTCCTTGCCCTCAAAACAGCACCAAGAAGCCTTGGGCCTACTTTAGGTATCATGCCTCCCACAGCTTCCACTAGAATGGCTGGCCTCCATCCCAGCTCCAGTTCAGGGTTTTGAGAGCCAAATTCTATACTCATTGGGGGCTCCAAGCACCATTACACTCAGCTCCTGTCTCCCACTGTGTGCATATATATTCAGGACCAAATTTGTGACTGAGAGGATACTGCTAACAAAGTCTTCTCAACCCCTTTAAAGTAGGGATCTTGTTCATAAGGAACAAAGGAAAATAGTACTTTTTTTTTTTTTTGCATCATGCTTCTTCCTAATGCATTGGGCTTTCTCTAAATTTTAAGATTTTCTCAGAACATAATGGATTCTCTGTTGTGAATGTCATGATTTAGTAACCACATTATTGTATTACTATTACCATTTCCTCTCCTCACCCTGTCCGTCTCAGAATGTGACTCTACTCTCGAGCTTGCCTGATAGACATGGGGCCAAGTTCTGCCCTTAGTTACTTTGTATTTACACCACTAGTACCTCCACAAAAATCAGAGTTGCTCTGCATTTACACTGCTGTAGCTGAGAGCAGAGTTTGGCCCCATGATGTTACTCTAGACATAATTAAAGGGTGCCACATGCACATATCTTAGTATAGAATTTGGCACTAAGAACGTTTGTTGCATGTCAGAATTTCACTTTCAGCAGTACAACCAGATAATTTGTCTGAATTAAAAGTTATACAGATGAAAAATATTCTAACAAATTTGCTACTTTTTTTAATATACATTCTGATATCCACCAATTTATATTATGATAAATGGGATTTCTAGGATAGGACTATGCAATATACAAATTTGAAAGTTTCTAGCTAGGTCAAGTCTGGAAGAGAACCATGTAAGGATAGATTACCTATGGATCCCTGTGACAGGGATCAGAATTCAAAAGTTCCAGTACTCAAGCAGTTATAGTAGCTGGTAGTGAATCAGAGAGATGCAGAAAAGCAGCAGTAGATGGACACTTCACAGCTAGATTTTGCTGATTAGCAGCATACTGGTAGGAGACCAAATTTAGGTGCAGGGGAGAAGGAAAAGTGAGCTGATCTCTCTCATATCAGGAGGGCTAAAGGAGGCAACAAGCCTATTGACCGATTGCTGCTAGCCACACACCTGATGCTGCTGCAGTAGGATAATGCAAGTAAGAGGGGCACTATGAACATTGACATGACTTGAAAGACTGAGAGGAGAGACATAGCTTGGGGAAGGAGGATAAAGGGAACAGGCCATGCTGATGCTCATCATGCTCGCCACATTGCCATTCTGCCTTATGACAGTTTATGAAATACCCCATTAATAGTGAATTTCATTCCATCGGTACCTTAAGGACAAGACCGGTTCTAGGCACCAGGAAAGCAAGCACGTGCTTGAGGCGGCACAATTTCAGGGGCGGCATTCCGGCCATCTTTTTTTTTTGCTTGGGTGGCATTTCAGCCACCCTTTTTTTTTTTTTGCTTGGGCAGTTGCGCTTTCAGAGCTTGGGGCAGCAAATTTTTTGCTTGAGGCAGCAAAAAACCTAGAGCTGGCCCTGCTTCAGGAGAAGACAGACTGCCAGCTTTGATAGAAAAGAGTCAGCTCTGACTGGGTCCTTGAAGTAGGAAATTGAGCAAGGACCCAGTCTGTCCAGGATGGGACTTGGCAGGGTAGGATAGGCTGCCTGTGTAGGAGGAAGAGCCCCTACACATGGGGTTGTTGCCATCATGGGAAAGCAGAACTGAGGGACAGACGGCCGTCAGTGTAGGCAGATGGATGAAAGGGTCTGTCTGAGAAGACTCAAAAAATTAGGAGGATGAAATTTTGGTGGATCCAGGAGCTTGAATCCATCCCTAAGGCCAAATCTCATTCTAAAGCATCCCTAAGGCCAAGCTACTGCTAAAATTCTACACAATGAACTGGAAGGCACTACAGATCCATGGTCAATCAGTTAATGGAGTTTAAATCATTAGCAGATTTATCAAATTTAGAAAAATGATTTATTTTTATTATACTGTAGTAACAAGTGGCTGGCAATGACTCAGACCTGAAGTGTGAGCTCTGTAGCTCATGAAAGCTTATGCTCAAATAAATTTGTTAGTCTAAGGTGCCATAAAGTACTCCGTTTCTTTTTGTAAAAGGTTATAGCTAACAAAATGAAATGTACGTTTCTTTGTCCATTAGTATGTGAGAGATGATTACCCAATTTACTTAGGGATATTAAAATTTAAAGTGCATAAAAATACGATCCTTCCCTTGTTCCCACCCAGTTTCTAAAGGGGAAAAGGGCTATAATCCTATACATGATCTCTGAAGTATGATCAAAGTCTAAACAACTACATTTTCAGAAAAGAATTTGGTCTAATGTGGACATTCATCACCATAGTATCTAAACAGTTTTCACAGTTCTTTAACTAATTACTTTACCCTATATATTTGGTATATATGTAAAGATCCAGTGCAAGATTTCAAAATTATTCATAATGAAGTCATACTCTTCTCTCTTTATTGTTCATTGAGATACGTGGGTAAATAGAAACACACTTTGTTCTTTATTTACCCTGGATAGTTCTGCGACTCGCAAGATCACACATCAGTACAAACAGGAATACGGAACACTCCCTAAGGATCAAATTCTACCCCCTTATTCATGGCATTGAAGAGTTCCCCTGTAGCAGAACTGATGTGGTTCCATGTCCCAGTGAGCAAGCAGCACTTTGGGGAGGAGTGAAAGGGAATGAACACCATGCAGGGCAGTTGCCTCCCTCCCAACACTGTAGCACAGCACTTTAATTAGATCTGGTAAAATCTGATGGGCAGTGTTTTCACACAGTGATAAATGTGGTGCGGTATCTAAATCCATATTATTAGATACCTAGCTTTAGGCATCCTAGTTTGAAAATGCAGGCCTGATGCTTTTTGGAGTTTGCATTAGTGTGGTAAGTGTTAAGTACTTTTAATGGATAAGTCAACAAGTTAAACAGATGAGCTGACAATTTGTGTCAACTGATTGACATCACAGCAGCTAGAGGCTCCTTTGACTCATCAAAACTGCAGTTTTCTTGGGTGCAGAGAACACCTTTTACACATGGATTACTTTTACATGCTTGCTAAACTGACTGCCCAATTTATCTCCTACATTAAACTTCTTTGTATGAATCCCTCTTCCAGGGCTGTCACCCAGGGCATTACTTTAAAACCATTCCCCTTTCACCAGGGGTGAAAGTAAGTCAAGTGACTTATCGGAAGGGGCAAGGCCTAGGGCGGAAGGGGTGGGGTTGAGGGGGCCAGAGCCAGCCCCAGCCCACCCTGTAAGGTAAGTGCCCCCACCCACCAGGGTAGTAGCAGCAGCCCGGGGCTCCGGGGGCTATTTAAAGGGCCTGGGGATCCCTCTTCTACCGCCCTGGCCCTTTAAATAGCCGCTGGAGCCCTGGGGAAGCAGCTGGGCTCCAGCGGCTATTTAAAGGATCGGGTCGGCAGAGGCAGCTGGAGCCCTGACCCTTTAAATAGCCTCTGGAGCCCCCGCTACTCCAGGGATCCGGGGGCTATTTAAAGGGCCCGCAGCTCCCCTCTTCTACTGCCCCGGTCCTTTAAATAGCCACCAGAGCCCTGGAGTAGCGGCAGCGGGGCTCTAGCGGCTATTTAAAGGGCCCAGGCAGTAGAAGCAGGGGAGCCCCAGGCCCTTTAAATAGCCCCCGGAGCCCTGCAGCTGCTACCCCAGGGCTCCAGCAGCGGGGCTCTGGAGGCAATTTAAAGGGCCTGGGGCTCCAGCCACTACTGGGAGCCCCAGGCCCTTTAAATTGCCCCCTGGGGAAGCCCGGCTGCCCCAATACGGTGCACCGGCTCTTACCGGTATGCCATACCAGGGCGTACTGGCTTACTTTCATCTCTGCCTTTCACCTTTGCTGTTTGACCTAGCCCTAGAACCTTTAGCTGCTGCTAACTATACAAGTCAATACATACATGGCATCAGGATAGGCCAAACAGAGCACAAGATCATGCTTTATGCGGATGATGCTTTTGTTCTTGTATTTAAAACTGAAGATTTTGTTCCTAGCCTATTAAATCTAATTAGGGCATTTGGAAACCTCGCGAGATGTAAAAACAATTGGAAAAAACTGGAAATTCTGGGTACAAGTAAACATGCTCATAGGGGAAATTTATGATAATTGGAATATTAAGCGCAACCCAAATGGATGAAATATTTAGGGAAAATCATCCCCAATGAGATGGAGAATCTGGTCAAAATTAATTTAGAGCCCATTTTAGCTCAAGTAGCGAAAGTTTGGGGCATATGGAGAACCCATGCTCTTAGCCTTTGGGGCAAAATTAACGTCATCAAAATGAATGCATCCTTCCCTGAACATGGTGTATCCTGAAAGGGTCTCCCAGTTTCTATTCCAGTGGGTGGGAGGACAAGACTGGCTTTGTTTAAACTGCAACTCTCAATCATATTCGCAAAAAGAAAAGGAATACTTGTGGCACCTTTGTTAGTCTCTAAGGTGCCACAAGTACTCTTTTTCTTTTTGCGATCTCAATCATATTGGGAGGCTTCCAACTTGCAGCACTATGATACAGACTTATCCGCAGGCAGGTAGCCCTGTCGCTCAGGAACATAACAGAGAAGATCACTCCCTGGGCTGCTGGTGGAACAGGAGTTAATCCATCACCTTCCATTGGCAGGAATTTTAGGTTCAGCCTACTAACATTTTGATTGTAAAATGTCCCCTACAATATTGGCTACCAGACAAACATGGGCCAGTTTGGCTAGAAAAATGTAAATTCCACCTCTTCTCATTCATTGATGCTATACTTTGGGGCAACCCAGTGCTGAAAATGATCAAGAAAACATTAATGCGGAGAGAGTGGATAGATAAGGGGATAGCTTGGGTCTCTTAATTGAGGATCAGTTTCTCCCATTCCAAGCACTCCAAAACCAATACAACCTACCTGGTGTAACTGCCTGGCATTGCCAGCAGCTTAAGCATCTTTTGAAGGACATATTTGGTCCTGATGTGCTGGGAGCACCAGAAACTCCTCAATAGGTGTTGATATGGAGAGAGCTCCAGAGGTTCACCCAAACATCTGTAGCCTGTTATGACCTCCTGGTCCAAAAGACACTCCCTAATTTAGATTGCCTGTGCCAGGCCTGGAACAAAGATTGGCATACATACTTGAACCCTAGCCCATGGGGAAGTGCCTTGCAAAAAATTAGAAACCTCTTCTACTGATCCATGATTAAGGCTGATCCAGCAGAAAACATTTCATTCATTCTGATCCCCGCATAGGTTTAAGTGCCTGGGCCTTACCAAAATGGAGTGCTGCTGGAGATGTGGGGCTCCTGAAGCCACCCTGGCTCACATGTTTTGGGACTGTCCCAGGATACAATCCTTTTGGCTAGAAGTAGGCAGGAGGATTAATATGATCATGGATACTTCCTTAAAAATGACTTCCCAGAGCTGTGATCCATCCCATCACCTGAAATTCTGAAACTCACAAAAAGCTTGGGTCTCTAGAGCAGTGCTTGTAGCTAAAGGGCTCAGACTGAAGAAGAGACTGCCTCTAGGGATAGGAGATTAGCACAGAGGCTTGGATGACTTGGCAGCTAAATAGCACATAATGTTTTGGAGAAGTGGACTTGAAAAGATTTGATCTGACATTTTAGAAATCTTTGATTCCTAGCGGATGGAAAATGAGATGTCGCTCTCCTTTCTCCTCCACTCCTGTCCTTTCCTTCCCTTTATTTTTTTGGTTTTTTTTCCTTTTTTCTTCCCTCCCCTTATTTGATACCAATCACCCAACCTACTTTATTACTTTTGAAGTAGGAAGTGGATTTGCGTATCAGAATTTACCTTCATAAGCTTAATAGTATAGAATTTTCGCATAATCAAGTAGACCCATATGGGTCAAGTTTCTCCAGGGCCACCCACATACACTGCTAATGTAGTGTGTCTACATTGGAGGCCTGTGATTTGCTATCCCTTAACACCACAGTAGAAATAGTTGGATGGAGTTCCCACAAAATCTGGAAACTGACATCAGACAGAATAGTCCTCAAATACTCAAGTCTGAACAGATTGGAGTAGTAAACAGTTTCAGGTACAGCAGTCTAAACATTCAGTGCAATCATTACTTTTGCATGCTGTACTAGCACAGTTTTCTTCTTTTTAAATTATATTTGCATAAGTTAAATGGTTAGCTACAAAAATAAAATGACATAAGAAAATCATCACTGTGTCCTAGTATCATTAATTGATCAAATAATGTGCTTTATTTTCCTTACCTGCCTGAGATCTTGCTGGCTTCTTTCTTTAGGGCAAATATACAACAGACGCTTCAGCTTTTCAAAGTCTCCCCTCTACAACAAAAGTAAAAATGTAAACATTATTCTATGTAGTCCTGTTTACTGTATTCTACTTGTCCCTATGGACACCGAGTGTACTTTAAACAGAATAAAGGTTTCTACAGTAGTCATGGGTATCTGTTTGAGTTGTGTGTTTATTTTGGTTTTATTTTTGTTCCACAAATGTAGGCTAACATTTCCAAGACACGCATTCATTAAGTAACATAATTCATACATACTGTAAAACTCTTAAGGAAATCATTTTATTTGAATGCACTGAAATATGCAAACAATTCTAGCAATAGCTAGATTGTTCTGTGAAGGATTTGGCTGGGAATTTTAACGTACTTCATTGTGAGTTTGTTACAAGTATGTTCCACTCTGACCCCACTGAACGACTTGGGGCGGGTGGGGAGAGGGGGAACGTGTTTGAACATGTTGACAACATTCTTCTTTTCCCCATCTTTTTGAGGTAATCTTAAAATACTTCTGATAAATATTATATTTTCAGGATTCAGAGTAGCAGCTGTGCTAGTCTGTACCCGCAAAAAGAAAAGGAGGACTTGTGGCACCTTAGAGACTAACAAATTTATTTGAGCATAAGCTTTCATGAGCTACAGCTCACAATCGGATGCAATCCGATGAAGTGAGCTGTAGCTCACGAAAGCTTATGCTCAAATAAATTTGTTAGTCTCTAAGGTGCCACAAGTCCTCCTTTTCTTTTTATATTTTCAGTTATCTTAAATGAGAAGTTTTAGAATACTCAGATATGCTTTAAGATTATACAGGAACAAATATCTAATTTTAGTTAGACAAAAGATATACAGGAAAAAAGCGTAACAATCCCTCATTAGAACTAGATTAATAATTGCATAAAGCCTGATCCTTGTATACCCAGATGTCCTGCAGAAATTAATAGGAATTTTTGCCACAAAAATGCATAGGCACCAAACCTGCAATCTGATCTGCACGGGCAGGTCCATACACCTGTGCAGAATCCAGTGAAGTCAATGAGGCTCTTCATGGACACACAGGTCCATGGGCATATCTAAATGCAGGATTGGGACTACAGGTACCAATTATGGCAGAGTTATAGCACAAATATCAAAAATACCAACAAGATTAGTTGTAGAATAATCGTTGATGTTGAATAAGAGATCACTTCCAAGACGTGTTTGCCTCCTCAGGTGAAATATTGCCCACTGTATTACTGGACTCTTTCCAACATATCTAGACAGAAAGCAGAGTATTCAAAAAGTTTCTTAAATAAATGAAGAAAAACATCCTAAGGCCTTGAACATTTACGAATCTGCTTAATTATAAACATTCTGTTATTTTGATTGGACTATTCATTTGGTTAAAAGGTTAAGCAGCTTGCTAGGGCCCTAAAAGATCAATGAAGTAAGAGCCCATGTTTAACATTACATATACATTCCTAGAACAGTTATAGACACTCTACAATACCTACATGTATAATTTATGCCAACATGAATTTTCTGTGAATTTTTCTAAAATGTTTTTGTTTTTGGCTGGTGTGGTGAGAGTTCCCCATTAGGGTGACCAGATAGCAAGTGTGAAAAATTGGGGGGCGGTAATTGACACCTATATAAGAAAGCCCCAAATATTGGGACTGTCCCTATTAAATCAGGACATCTGGTCACCCTACTCCCCAACCTGTTGCAATATACTTGAATACCTTCAAAGAACATTTCACCATATATGCTGGGTTGTTAGTCTAGCCAGAGTACTGAAATATTTTATTTGTTTTTTAATCATCATTACTTGGCTGTCATCCATTTGGAATATATTGCAAAAAGTGAGTGAAGGGCTGCATTGGCCCAGGTTAGGGGCATTCTTAAGGAGATCAAAACTGACAAATTTGAGGACAAGTATTCATGATGGACATCAGCAACATTATAAGTGATGTGTTTTACTTTGCAAGGAGATGATCTCTTGTTGTCTGAGGTTTTGCAAAAGCTATAAAGTGCTATGCTGGAATGAAAAACAGAGGTGGCCCGTCTAGCCAATTATCCTTAGGAAAAGGCAAATATAAAGGTGACAAATTTAAAACACTTCTGGATCTCTAGAGGAAAACGAGTACAAAAATCAGATCTATATGCTTGAAGCTATACATGGATGCCAGATTCATCACGCTACCTCATCAATCATTCACATTGTTTCAATGTTTTGTCTTCACACTGTGACCTAGTAATAAAAAATATATATTGCCCATTCATGGCAATATACAATTGACATAGTGCTAAAATCACTTTACACTGATACTGAGAGAGTAGGAAAAGGAAGGTGACCTGCATCAATGATTTCCCTCTGAAATCACATTTAAATACCAACTAATTAACACAAGACAGTGCACAAGCATGTTTAACAAAGTTTTTTATGACCAGGCCACCTGACCTTCAGAATGTATTGCTTTGATGGAAATATTTCTCACTGTCTCAACTTCTGCAGTGCTATGTTTCCCCCAACCAATGTAATCAAAGCAAGCCTATGGAGATAGATATAGATATACACACACACACACACAAAAGGGCATTCCAGGACTCTATGCATATATGAGCAAATGGCCCAAGTGTACAGCCTTTCCAGCTCCACATTCTCCAATGACTTGAAGAGGAGGAACCAAGGAAAAACATATTCATGGGCAAAGTCACAGTTATTGCTAAACATCAACAGGCAGCACTAGTGAAGGATTAGACTAATTCCACTCTACATGATCAGATCTAGATTTTAAACCAGATGGACGGGCACTGTCCATAGTATTATTTACATCTTAGTATTTTGAATTTAAAATAAGTTATTTGGTCTCTCATTCCCAGATTAGTGATAGAAAAGACATTTATATTAAAACTCAACTTATAAAATTAAGTGAGAGTCGGATGCACTACAATCCAAGGGAATGAAAATTAGAAACCCTGGCACAATCATCCAAACTAGAACAAGCGGAATGCAGAGAAATGTCCCTTGACCACCTTAGGCAGCAACAGTAAAACAACATTTTAATTTTCTTGAGCAAAAAGGCTCACAGCTCCAATAACCAAATTTGAAGTTTTGGCTGCCACTGAGCAAATAATCATTATTATTTTTATTTATGTGTATTACCATAGTGCCTGGGGTCCTTAATAAAAGGACCAGGACCCCATGGTGCTAGGCATTGTACAAATAAAGAATAAAAAGACACTCCATGCTCTAAAGAGCTTACAGCCTAAGTTTAAGACAAGCAACAACAGACTGATGCAGACAAAGAAGAAGAGGGAGTATAAGGAAACAATGAGACAATATTGATCAGCGTGACAGGCAGTGATCTCAGCTTGCTACCTGCCTGTTAAGTTTTTTGTATGCAGTGTTGTTGTAGTGAAGTTGGCCCCAGGATATTAAAGAGACAAGGTTGGTGAGATAATATCTTTTATGGGACCAACTTTTGGTGGTGAAAGAGACCAGGTGTCAAGATTACATAAAACTTTTCTTCGAGTCTTCTTTAGACCTGAAGAGCTCTGTGTAAGCTCAAAAGCCTGTCTCTTTCATGAACAGAAGTTGGTTTCACCCACCTTCTATCTCTACATTTTTTGTAAGCATCAGAAAAAGGAGAGAGGACAATGAGGTAGATCAAAAACAGAAAAAAGGGTGCAACTGTGGGTTTGCTAAATAAAATGAGAAAATACTTAACATGCAATGTTATTTTTCATGGAAGAAAAGTAATTACAGAATAATTAATAGATGCTAATACAGAGCTGTTGGATACCTGCTGAAGTCTCTATATACTCCTGGGGGAATTCTGCACCACTGCGCATATGCAGGATTTATGTCCCCCACATATTTCTATGCTTCCCCACAGAAAAATGACTTTTTGATGGGGAAAGCAAAGGGAAGCCACGAGAGCAGTCATACGACCCTCCCCAGCAGTATGTTTTGGGTGCCCATGGCAGCAGGCAGAGAGGTAAATCGCTGTGGGGTATGGGGCAGGACTGAAAAAGACCCGGCTGGTGGCTCTTATGTTGCGCTGGGCTCAGCTGCTAGTCCCAGCTGGGCTGGAGAGGACAGGACTTCCTCTTCCCCTGCACAGTATCTGGGGCTGTGTCAGACCTACCCCCAGATTTCTCCCCGGCTGTAGGAAGCTCTGCAAACTCTTCCCCGCCCCACGCTTCCTACACCCGTCACTCCTCAGCTGCAGGGGGAGGGATCCTTGTACAGGGAGCTGTTCCCCCATCCACCCAACCCCTGTGCATCCGGACCCGCTCATACTCAGATCCTCCCGCCAAGCTTCACCTGCACCCAGAACCCCCCCAGGCTGAGCCCTCACCCCCTGCACCTGGACCATCCCAAGCCACACACATACACCCAGAACCCTACCCTACTGTGCCCCAACCAGATGCACATGGATCCCCACCCCACTGAGCCCCACTCACCCAGCATCTGGAACCTCCCACTGAGTTCTCCACACCCAGAGCCCCCAGCCAAGCTCTACACCCCCCCTGCTAAACCCCAACCATCTTCACCTGCATCCCCCTACAGGGTCCTATTACTGTTGCACCCAGAACTCCCCAACAAGCCCCTGTGCATCCAGATCTCCCCCCGCACCCAGATCCTCCACTGAGCCACCCGCACCCAGAATGCCCCACACAGAACCCTCTCAACCCACACCTGGATCCCCCCCACACTAAGCCCTTCACACTTGGATCCTGCCTTGCAAAGCCTGCCTGCCTGCACCTGGCACAGAGGGGCAGGGCTTTGGGGTGTTTCTGTGGCAGGTGTGGTCCTTGTGCTGTGTCGGGGTTAGGTGCAACTTCACCGCTGACTCCATATCCCAGGGAGGAGCTGCACAGTGATCCCCCAAGTCCCACCTCTGTGCAGCCAGTGGCCTGTGCGCCCCAATGCCAAGGTGGAGCTTCCACATTTATTTGACAAATAAAATGTGCAGAATTTTAAAATATTGCGTTCAGAATTTTTATATATATATATATTTTTTTTTGGCACAGAATGCCCTCAGGAGTATCTATAGCTGTAAGTTTTAAGAGACACTGCCAGCTTAGGCCCGAGTCCGAGTTCCTGGATGTGGTGACAGCGGCGAATCTCTTCCTCAATCTCAGTAGCCTGGGGCATGTCTCAGCAGCAGAGTGCCGCGATTTCTAGGGGAAAGCGATTTTAAAATTGGTGGTGGGGCAGAACCCGACAACGGCGGCAGTGATTTTTGTTATGCTGACAGACACGATCAGATCACCCCGCCGACAACCACTCGAGCTACGGCTACTGCTAATTCAACGCCAGCGACGGCCGTGGTGCCAATGACTGAGACAGGGGCGGCCGCTCCTGGCCGCCTTCCGCCAGGCGCCTTCACACGGCGCTGCCCCCTGCCCTCGTCCTGCAGCCCCCTTCCCCGGGGCCAGACCTGCGCCCGCCCACCTCAATGGCCAGCATCCCTTTGCGCTTCGCGGGGCAGGGCTGAGCCTAAACTGGGGAGCTGCCGCCGCCGCCGCCGCCGCCCGGGGCAGTGGCCTGAGCTGCCCTGGGGGCAGCGGGGCCCGCTCTGTGGCGGCCTGGAGGTTGAGCAGACCCGGGGCAGGGTCGGCCGATGGCCCTGGGCCCGACAGCGCCTGCGAGCCCTGGCCCCGCCGCCGCCCGGCCCACGCACCTTTTCCGCCACAGGCTCAGTCCGCAGAGATGCGCCAGGGCTCGGGCCGCCCTGCGGAAGCGCCGCCGCGGCTCGCCCGCTCCCCGGGGGCTCCAGGCACCGCGGGGCCCGGGCGGCCCGCGCAGGTCACGGGCAGCGCCTCCCTGGCCCGGCCCGGAGGCCGTGAGCGCCGCCGCCGTGCCGGGGTCTGGGCGGGCTCGGGGCCGCGCTCAGGGGGCGGGCAGCAGCTGCCTCTCACGGTGCCCGGCCACGCTCTGGCTGCCCCTGTCCCGTCCGGGCTGGGTTCGCTGCGGGCGTCGGGTTAGCGCCTGGGAAACGCTCTGCCCGCCTGTTAATTCATCACAAGCACCTCGGCCGCGTTACACAGCCGCTGTGCTAGGGAGCCACTCCCAGCACCCCGCAGCCTTGCCCCCCGCCTTCCCCGCCCCTCCCTGGCACTTTAATATCCCGCTCTTACACCCGGGAAACTGAGGCACAGAGAAGGTTACTTCTTACTGCCCAGGCTCCCCAGCGAGTCAGTGCAGAGCCGGGAACGGAACCCAGCCAGCCTGGCTCCTTGCCCTCAGTCTCAGCCCCTGTGCTGCCACAGCTGCCGTGGTTTGGTTCGGATCATGTAGATCCGAGAGGTGTACGAGGGATGCAGCTCAACCATTCGCTCGGTGGAAGGGGAGACCGCCGAGATCGCGCTGTGGAGCGGAGTTAAGCAGGGCTGTCCCCTCAGCCCCATCATCTTTAACCTCGCCATGGAGCCGTTGCTGCGAGCGGTCTCCAATGACACAGACGGTTTCAACCTCCACGGCACGAGGGTGAGCATCCTGGTTTATGCGGATGACCTGGTCCTGACCTCAGACGACCCAGAGAACCTCCAACCTATGCTAGATGCCATCAGTCAAGCTGCCGATTAGATGGGGCTCCGCTTCAATTCAAAGAAGTGCGCATCTCTCCACATTGAGGGCAGTAAAAGGGACTTGGTGCAGGCGACAGGGTTCCAGATCCAGGGCGAGCCCATCATCCCCCTGGCAGAGGGGCAGGCGTACCGGCACCTTGGCACGCTGACGGGTTTCCGTGTCTGGCAGACACCCGAGGACACCATCCAGGAGATCTTGCAGGATGCCACCAAGATCGATGCCTCCCTGCTAGCACCATGGCAGAAATAAATGCCCTGAACACCTTCCTGATCCCCCGCATCTCGTTTGTCCTAAGGGGATCTGCCGTGGCGAAGGTACCCCTCAACAAGGCAGACAAGATCGTCCGGCAGCTGGTGAAGAAGTGGCTGTTCCTTCCCCAGAGAACCAGCAATGAGCTGGTCTATATCGCCCACAGGCATGGCGGTGCCAATGTCCCCCGCATGGGTGACCTGTGTGACATCGTGGTGATCACCCACGCCTTCTGCCTGCTGACGTGTCCCAACGCCATGGTAAGGAACATTGCAGCAAGCGCCCTCCATGACACAACAAAGAAGCGGATCGGCAGAGCCCCCTCCAACCAAGACACCGCCAGATTCCTGAGTGGTTCTCTGGATGGCGAATTTGGACGGGATGGTGGCGACATGGCTTCACTGTGGTCCCGCGCTCGCAATGACACGCGTCGCCTGGGGAAGCGCATCGGCTGCCGCTGGGAGTGGTGCGAGGAGCACCAGGAGCCGGGAGTCCTGGTGCCACAGATCAGGTCCGACGACAACACCATCGTCACCCTGAGTGCCAGGGGCATGCTGGAGAGGACCCTGAAGGCAGCCATCAACTCGCTGTACATGGAAACCCTGAAGCGTAAACCAGACCAGGGTAAAGTCTTCGAACCGACCAGCAAGTGGGACGCCAGCAACCACTTCCTCGCCGGGGGCAGCTTCACCTGTTTTGCCGACTGGCGGTTCATCCACCGTGCCCGGCTCAACTGCATCCCACTCAACGGAGCCATCCGCCACGGGAACTGAGACAAGCATTGCAGGAAGTGCGGCTACTCCAACGAGACCCTGCCCCACGTCCTATGCAGCTGCAAGCCCCACCTCAGAGCCTGGCAGCTGCGCCACAACGCCATCCAGAACCGCCTGGTGAAAGCCATTGCATCGCGCCTGGGGGAGGTCGCCGTGAACTCCACCATCCCTGGGACGGACAGCCAGTTGCGACCTGACGTGGTAGTCACTGACGAGGACCAGCAAAAGATCATCCTCATTGACACCCTGAGAGCGAAGGGCTACGAGGTGCAGCTGGATACCCTGATCGTCAGAGCCCTGGGTGCTTGGGACCCCTGCAATGAGCGTGTGCTGCGGACCTGCGGGATCGGTCGACGGTATGCACGGCTCATGCGGCGCCTCATGGTCTCTGACACAACCTGATGGTCCAGGGACATCTACATCGAACACATCACCGGCCACCGACAATACCAAGAGGTGTGAGCCAGTACAATATCGTGCATCAACTATGGGAAAGGGACTGAGAGACTTTTTCCATTGGACCATATGAACTGGAACCATAAACTCACTGAACATTAAATTCCACCAAATGAGGGTAGATCCATCCTCATCATCGTATCTGCTCATTATACTCGACAATGAACATAACCACTATATGGACAACATTCCCCCATATCTCAATGTTTGAACTTTGGCCCATTAAACTTTTACCCCCAATCAGGGAGATTGCAGATTATGTATTCCTTACCCCACCCACTCTTAAACTGAATTTCGCACCCCTTGATAATCTGTACCTTATTCCCTGATAACCAGAAACTTCTATGCCTAAACTCTACCATTTTCTTTTTACTTCAACATTATCTTAATATACCATGCTGGGCCTGACTGTGGGGGCCCGCTGCACAGATCAGTTTGCAGGATCAAGACAAACTGCCAAAGTGAAGAGGCGTTTAGGTTTACAGGAGGATATATACTCAAGGCCTAATTAGAAGCTGTCATCCTTATGCAGAGGTAGCTCCCTTTGGCATATGCAGGGGAAAGATTCCCATAAACTTCAATAGGAGTTGGATTGGTGTCAAATATTAAAGAGTTGGATTCTTATTTGTATAACACTATAAACATGCATGGCTCCACACAAAACTCAGGGAGTCTACTTCTATCTATCCATCCAGATTCTCCATGCTGCCTTGCGCCTTATGTTGTCATCTACAGATATGCATAGTCAGTGTAAAACACTATCATTTTGATCTGATTGCATTTTACATTCACTTTGCACAGAGATGTAAATAATTTCACAAAGTACAAAACAGTGGAGAATCAGGCCCCAAATCTTTCACCCAGCTTTGCGATGAAGATTGAAAGAAAAACAGTTGATGCTATTTTACTCACCTTTAGGAAAAAAAGTAAAATAAAATAAAAGAACACACACATACAGGAAAATACTAAACTTTACACTAAGGAGCATTTCTCATCTGAGGATTTAAATACACTTTATAAACATTAATCAAGCCTCATGCTTCTTTTGTGATGTATGTAGTATCTGTAAGAGATGTATAACTTTGGAGGCATGGAAATCTTCAAAGACTACTATACTGTATGATATGTGGAGCACTATGGCCACACAAAATATCCTTTGTATCAATAAGTATTTATGTATCTAAATATTCCTGTTTTGCTGGATGCATTTCCTGTGGAATTTGGAATCACTAGGGGTGTTTAATTCAGTCTCATACAATAAGAAATTGTTAAATTTAAAAAGCAATATACCCCCATTTGCCTTACTTATGTGAGTATTCCTTTGAAGCTTAGCCTGCTGGGGAAAGGGGCATTGTTTGGTTTTACCTGTTTCAGGAAGCCTGGGAGAACAAAGGCCCCCAATCTGTGTAAAGAGTCATCCTGAACTGACTCAGGTCCCTCAAACGGGCATGAGATTTTAACCATATGGAAGATAAGTGACATGTGGTAAGCTTAGTGTGTGTGTAGACACTTGTTTTGATATTGTATTTTTTCTGACTGATTTTGTCCTAAATAAATCTACTATGGTAAACCCTGTCTTGGCCCATGTTAGGCATCCAAACAGCTGGTGCTAGACTTAGGTCAGACCTGCTGGGGTAAGAACAATGAATTGCAAGGGAACTGCAACCCTAAAACTCTGGTCTGCAGGGAAAGGAATGAGGGTTCCCACACACAAAGAGGTGATAGCTAGAGGCCTGAAACCTAAGCGTGTATCCTTGAGGAGACCATAAAGGAAGGAAAGGTGCAGTTAACTCCAGAACCATGACAGTATTGTCCCCATTTTATGAGTTGTAGCCAATTAGCTTGCATTTGGTAATATGTGATTTAGGACTTGGGGGTGTTTGGGGGGGAATTTATTAATAATAGGGGGAATAATAGGTAAGAAATAAGTGGGAAACCAGTACAGGGGGGTAGAACTGACAGGCGTGTATTAATGTAGCATATAGATAAAATATTGAGATTAAATAGGACTGAAACTACTGGCCTCAGACCTGTGAGATATTAGTTTAGCCAAACAAGGCTTTGGGCATAAAAGAAGTTGGCAAATTAACCGCTATATAACCTTGTTAAGTGTTGATGATTGGGGAAATAAAATAACTGCAAGATACAATTACGACCAGTTGAAATATATTGGGGATTTTCATTGAAGTAAGATGTCAGCAATATATTAACCACAAGCTGCTATCGTGATTAATTGACAGGTGTTAATGAGTAGGAGGAATTGAAAGAACCTATGAAAATTGGGGCACCAAAATTTGTTGGGTGTTGAAGTACAAATATGGGAAAGACATGGCAATCTCTCTGCATGTTTATAAGTCTCAGCGTATACCAGTATATCCTATAATAAAAAGGTGTCAGTGGGCTTGTGTGCTAGGGAGACACATCAAGAGATGCATAATTAACAGCCACCTGATGAGCATCCATATGATTTATTGTAAGGCAGTGAGGTACAGTTATTGTATAACTATGGCAGGTTATTAAAATGCCATGTATGACTGTACTAATCAAACTGAATAGGTGGCTGTGGGCAGGGGTGAAAGTTAAAGGACTTACCTGTACACCAGAGTCCTGAGTGGGGGAACATGGCCTCAATCAGAAGAGGCAAGGCCTTAAATCCCTGGGCCCTTTAAATCAAGATTTAAAGGGCCTGGGGCTCCAGCTACAATAGTGGTGGCTGGGAGCCCCGGACCCTCTAAATCACGCCCAAGCTACCAGCTGCAGAGGCAGCTGGGAGGCCCGGCGGCTATTTAAAGGGCCCAGGGCTCCAGCTGCTGCTACCGCAGCAGAGCCCCGGGCCCTTCAAATCACTGAGGAGCCCTGGAGACTCCCGGCTGCGACCACTACCCCGGGGCTCTGGCAGAGCTTTAAAGGGCCTGGGGCTCTGCTGCTGGAGCCCTGAGCCCTTTAAATCCCCACATGAGCCCTGCTGCCCAAGCCCTAGAGTAGCGGCGGCGGGGCTCTGGTGGCGATTTAAAGGTCCCCAGGGCCATAGTGTGGGCTGGAGCTCTGGGGCCCTTTAAATCCCTGCCAGAGCCCCACTGCCGCTACCCCAGGGCTTTGGCAGTGGGGCTCTGGTGGGGATTTAAAGGGCTGGGACGGTAGCGGTGGCTGGAGTTCCAGAGTCCTTTAAATCCCCGCCGGAGCCCTGCTGCTGCTGCTACCCCAGGGCTTTAAATTGCCATCTAGTAAAGCTGGTCCTGGTACGGCGCACCAGCTCTTGCTAGTACACCATACCGACTTACTTTCACCTCTGGCTGTGGTAAGCATAAACAGGAAAGCCACACAATAGAGCAAAATAAGGACACCCCAGCACAAACTTGAAATATTAGGGAGAGCTGTTGCTTCATGGATCATGGCTCCTTGCTCAAGCCTTGTTTTGCCAAAGCGAGGAGACTGGACTAAAAAGCCAGAAGCTGTCTAAAGTGACAGGCTGACAGAGCCTTTGGGAGGGTGTCTAAAGAAGCTGGTCTTTCCTAGATCCGGGGAATGGTAAGCCTTAGGGGAAAAGCAAAAATATGCATACATTCTGTTTCTATTGTTTAAGATAGTTTTCTCTGAAATATTTTGGTGCTAAATAAATGATACTTTGGACACTGCTTACCACGGTCATTGCTCTCAGAGGGAACAGAACTGCAACGGCTGAGCTCAAGTCAGACCAAGTGAGGTAAACATGGTTAATACAAGAGGACTGTGACCAGGCCATAGGTTGGAGTGGAAGAATCACATAATTCTACTCAGAGCCACGGAACAGCTTGAGACCTAAGGAAGGGTGTTTTCAGAGAGATCTGGAGGGGTTAGAAGTCCTGTTCACATAACTGACATTCCTTATAACATTTTGAAATTGCACCATGCATAGATTCGGAGAGTGTTAAGGTCAAAAGGGACCACTAGCTCATCTAGTCGGAATATCTGTATATCACAGCCTATTACATTTCACCCATATACCCTTTATTGAGCCCAATAACTGGTGTTTGGCTAAAGCATATAATCCAGAAAGGCATGATAAACCTGTGAATTACTGTATAGAATAAAGTGTATTTTAAGGCAGAGGTGTTAAGTGTATTGATCTCCCATATACAATACAGTATATAACATTCACTTTACCTCAGTTTATGGTTTCATAAGGAATCAGGAAACTTTACAAAAGATTTACTGGATGCCCAATACAATCTTACTGTTTTAAGAGTGCTTTGCCCCACATTCATGTATTGATTTTAAACATAACTCATGCATATTAATGTGAAGTTACTAACTATTTTCCATTAATAATTTCACTTTTCATGAGGGAAGAAAATGGTTCCTGGCCCAAGATACATGAACATCTTTACTGTAGGGCTGTAAATAAAAATTAGAGACTTACTACTGAATTTCTAATAATGTGACCCATGGTAACTGCAAAAAACAAAAAAAATCTGACAATCTATATTTACCCAAAGAAAAATGTAAGCAGAGGGAAAAAACAAAAGGGAAGTTTTAGTTAATTTCATAAACAATTATAATTTGCTTGGTTTATTTAACATAATATTATTGGTCTTTTTCTTTACTCTAATGAAAAAGAGTCATAGAATTTGTGGTTTACACACAGCAGTGGGGATTCTGATCCAAGATTTTTATTTATTTACTTTTTTAAAGTGGTGACTGAACCTAGATTTCCAACTGCCAGGAGATCACCACTCACTTCTCTGTCTATATTTAGGCACCTGACTTAGAGCCTAGCTTTAGGCACATTTTTATTTAAAATCTGTCTTTAGAAAGACCTCCATGCAGAACTATATTTATCTACTTTAAAAGGACAGAGAGCTGAGCTGACCATACCACTATTTGATCCTGGTAATTATATAAGGCTGCAATTAAGCAAAGCAGCCTAATTTAGCAAAGTACTTCAGCATGTGTTAAAGTGTTCTGCTGAACTGGGACTTAAGTTACTAACTTGATTTACTCCATAAGGCCCCCAATTCTGAAAAGACTTACATGCATAATTGGATCAATTTGAGTTCAATGGGACTACTCATGTTTAAAATTAAGCACATTTGTAAATCTTTGCAGAAGTGAGGCCTAGGTTATGCTCTATGCTGATAGATTCCATATACTTGCCACCATCTTGATTGTTTTCTAAAAATGTGGGAAGCAGAGTGGAAGGATTTTCAACATGGTAGTGCCACAGTGATATATTTCTTCAGATGTAATAAATTATATTTTTCCTCAAAATATACCATAAATTCTCATATAAAACTTGAATATAGATATCTATGCACACACCCCACAAAATACCTCTATAAAAAGGATAAGATTAAAAAAAAATCAAACTCAGATGTTACATCATAATATAGAAGCCCATCATATTGTCTTTTAAAGTGTTCTGCTTTACCAGGATTGGTGAGTTCCTAAGTCAGACAGCATTTCTGCATCCATAAACCTTGTTATTTTTCCATCTCTTAACTCTTTTCCAACTCTTAACAGAATCTCAAACGACATGCTGTACTAAAGCAGATAGCTGAAAACACTTAACCAGTTGATATGTCCGCTATAACGTGTTCCCATATTTCTACTTCAGCAATGCATGAAACAAGTTAAAAATTACCCTGTTTAATTGTGATTTCACTATTGAAGCATGAAGCAGTTTTACTTCTTTTATTTTAGACTTTTCAATACATCTAAACTAGTTTATGCTAAATTACAGCTATTAATTATTAATTCAGATACTAACCACTTACCATTAAGTAGCCATATAATGGGTAAAGGGCTTCTAGAAATAGTGGGGAAAGTCATGACTGAAAATGAATCCATGAATAAATGAGAATGAAAAAGATTAAATTAAATGACTAGTTTAGTAAAGTCCTCTTAAAATTTGTTTGGAGGGCTGAATTGAGTCAGCTCATGGCAGCACAGCTAATCAGTTTTTTTTTTTAAAGTAAAGATTTCCATCTTGTGCTCCAAAATCAAGCCTTTTAGTTAAAAGTAGGTCTCTAGCCCTTACAGCTGTGAAGAAAACTTTCATAGTGTAAACTGATGCAGTGATGTCTGACTACATCTGCAGACAGCCTGAAACCAATAACTGTGAGGTTTCAGAGTAGCAGCCGTGTTAGTCTGTATTTGCAAAAAGAAAAGGAGTACTTGTGGCACCTTAGAGACTAACAAATTTATTAGAGCATAAGCTTTCGTGAGCTACAGCTCACTTCATCGGATGCATTCTCACGAAAGCTTATGCTCTAATAAATTTGTTAGTCTCTAAGGTGCCACAAGTACTCCTTTTCTTTTTGCCAATAACTGTGAGAGAGGTAAAGCCTAATGAAGATCACTTATAAGGTCTGGTCTACACTGGCGGGGGTAATCTAAGTTACGCAATAAGGTAGCTGAAGTTGACATACTTGGATCGACTTACTGTGGTGTCTTCACCACGGTGAGTCGACTGCTGCCGCTCCCCCATCGACTCTGCCTGTGCCTCTCACTGAGCTGCAGTACAGGAGAGCACTCAGAAGTTGATTTATCGTGTCTAGTCTAGACGAAATAAATCGACCCCCGCTGGATTGATCGCTGCCCACCAATCTTGTGGGTAGTGTAGACATACCCTAAAATGATAGTTCCCCCCCCCCCTTTCAGTATCTAGGGATCGTTTATAGCTTAGACAGATTCTTGAGAATTTCAGTTTTAATTCCTTCCTTTACCTCCAATAGCACTATCTTTTCAAGTAAGGAAAAACATACAAATCTTCAGTCTCATTCAACACTGCTTTCTAAGAACCTAGAACTTCTTCCATTAAAACAAGGGGAGTTTTTCCATTGCCTTCAATGAGAGCAGGATCAGGTCCTATATATGTAGGATTTAATATTGAGCAACAGAGGCACTCCATCTAGTCTTGATCTGTATGCGCTCTCTGTCCCTGTCTAATTCAGGGAGTAAGAGCCTGGTTGGAAGAACTGATTGTAGAACTCCTCCCTACCAGCACAGAATAAATCACTCTAGAATATTGGCTTAGGCCAATGTTTCAAAGCTATTTGTTTAAATTACTAGACTTTTAATGTATATATTAAAAGTAATTACAATAAGCATCAGAAAAATCTGTTTTTCTTTAGCCCAGAATGAAATTCTTATTCACAGCATATTTTGCTGCTCCATGAGGGCCTGATCCAAAACCATTGAAGTCAATGGAAGTCTTTTTATTGACTTAATGGTCTTTGGATTAGGATCCAAGTAATCAGTTAAATGTATATACTAATGGACATTAGTAAGTCCAAAAAAGCTATATGGACACATCATAAATATCTTTTCTAAAGCTGATGAATTACTTTTTCCGAGAACATTGTGTCTGAGAAACCATAAAAGCTTAGTACTAGAGACAATGGTTTATTTTTTTGGGGCTTGCTCCTGCTCAAGTTAATGGGAGTTTTGCTGAGCATAATTAACAAATATACACAAAGTCAGATAAGGTTTGCAAGGAAAAAATAAGGCAAGAAAAGACAATAGTAGTAGTTGTTAATACTTGGCCATGGGGTTTAACTTTCTCATCCATGGTTTCCCCTCATGTCTAGTAACCAGACTAAGTAAAGCACAGTCAATGGGATTGTTGATTTTACTATAAGTTTTCTGCTGGCTGGTGATGAAAGTGAACTTTGCACGGGAGTAGGAAGTCCAGATAGTTGGTTATATTCTCGAGCAGGGCATACTTATTCGGGCCACCTCTGTAACTCACAACCACTCTCCATTCCAAGATGTGCTGATCAGTCACTAGATTTCTAAATATTTTCTTAGTATACAGATGCTTGTCTTTCACTGGCCTGGAACAGAAGATCACACTTCCATTTGCGGATTTCCAAAATAGCAGTATTCTCCACAGGTTGCCCCGCATGAAAGGATTTAAAAACTAGAACTAGTGACTAGACTATCATTGCAAGTTTAAATGATATGTAATGACTAGGGCCCTACAAAATTCATGGTTGTTTCTGGTCAATTTCATGGCACTAGGATTTTAAAATGAGTCAGTTTCACATTTTCAGCTGTTTACATCTGAAATTTTAGGGTGTTGTAACTGTGGAGGTCCTGACCCAACTGTCAAACAGCACTCAGATAGCCATGCTAGGTGTGGGATTCTGCCTTCCACTAAGAACATAATGGCCATACTGGGTCAGGGCAAAGGTCCATCCAGCCCAGTATCCTGTCTGACAATGTCAGGTGCCCCAGAGGGAGTGAACCTAACAGGTAATGATCCAGTGATCTCTCTCCTGCCATCCATCTCCACCCTCTGACAAACAGAGGCTAGAGACACCATTCCTTACCCATCCTGGCTAATAGCCATTAATATACTTGACCTCCATGAATTTATCCATGCAAGAAAACACCTGCTGAGCACTGGCATTTAACTTTGCATTGTCAGGGTGATTTTTGTTTGACTGTGCTTCAGCCCAGAACAGTACAACCATTACTTTATTGTAAGTTTTGTGGATTGTGACATATTAAGATTCAAACCAAATGATTAAGTCCATTAGTTCTGTGGTATTCTTGGCAACGAACTGAACTTCCTCATTCAGCTGAGCACTGTTTAGAAGGGTTGAAAGTTCTGTTAAATCCTGTGGATCTGGTCTCTGTCAGCTCTTCTGAGATGAGCTCAGTAGTACTTCAGGTGAGCTGCATGGTATTGTACAGCCTGAAACCAAAATTCCAACGAATAATTACTGGCTCTGAAGGGAGTATAATTTTTTGTTCCCCGTTTTCAGTCATGCTTGCAATATGCTTCACATTTTGAAGTTTGCAGCTAGGGCAGTGTTTAAAGTTTTTTTAATGTAGCTGACCAGTTTATCAACTTTACCAAACTTCCATCTCCACAAATCACTGACAAGAGAAATTACATATGCATTACGTGTAATATGGACAGCATTTGGCATTAGACCTTAGAGAAAAAGATTTCAAAGATTTAGTCATGTAAGTTCCATTGTTGCTTATGAAACCATATACTCTGTCAAAGTCCGCACCATATTTTGAAATGGTTTTAATTATCTCTTGAGAAACTGTAGTGTAGTTAACAGCATCAAAGTAAATGCAGTGAGCAAGCACTGTTAGCTTTCCTGTCTGTGCATCTTTGGCCTTGTCAGAAATAAAAAACAAACAAAACATGCAATACATATTGTCTTGCTCATCTGCGGACTCAGACGAAATAATTGCAAAAGACTCACAAGTTAATTTGAGACTTCATAGTCTCAAAATGCATAGTACACACTTTTGGAAATTAGAGCTGTTGTAACTTATTCGCACTTGGTAAGCAACCGACATTTTGTACATTCCATGGAATGAATTCATGTAGCTTTGCAGGATAAAGTTTTTCCAATGGTATATTAGTACTTGCAAATGCATCCACAGGTTCCAGTCTAGCTAAATGACGGGTCTCAAATTGCTATCGTCTTCTTAAGAGGAGATGAAATTATTATTTGTTTAAACTTTTCGTTTCCCAGCAATGCGCTATCTGCAGCCCTCTTTCTGCTTCAATGGGTTTCCGAGTGCAAGTGGGACTGAACTGTTGTCCCAAATGTGTGATCCAATGAAACATGGCCACTTGTACAAAACAGTTTGTCACCATTGGCATGCAGAATTTGACTTCCAAGTTTTCACATGATCCGCAGCAATAATGATTGTAGAGGTTTGTGATTTCCTTTGGACACTCATTTTAAAGTCATTTTACTTGTCTTCTGGTAGGCTGCCAGTTTAGATTATGCTACAAAATCACCCCAGCGTCCATATCTACCAATCAGTGAGTTGAGCCCTGAATGTTATTTGCTGCTGTAAAGTGTCGATCAAGAACTCCTGTCAAGTTCTTGACCTCTTTATTTGTATTTAAACAAGCTAATAATTGCATCTGGAGGGGCGGGGGATAGCTCCCTGTACAGTGACTCCTCCCCCCATGGCTGTGGAGCAATGGGGACAGGAAGTGAGGGGGGCAGACGGACATGGGCAGCAGGTGAAACTTCGCTTGGGGGAGGCTAGCCCCATGCCCCAGCTCTTCCAGCTGAGGACCGACCCCTGCTTGCTGCTCTCAGCCCTCTGTGGCCCCAGCCAGGGCAGGGGGAGAAGGGGATGAGAGCTGGACCCTAGGCAGGGTTGAGCTCTCAGCCTTGGCTGGGGCTGGGACTGCGACGAAGCTCTCTGCCCTGGTTGGAGGGAGCTCCAAGCCCGGAGCCCCTCCCCCATTCTGTCCCTTCAGGGACCTCCTGTGGCTGCAGAAAGCTCCAGGGCTGCTGTGCAGCCCCGGAAATACCTGCAGC
This sequence comes from Dermochelys coriacea, assembly GCF_009764565.3. NCBI lineage: Eukaryota > Metazoa > Chordata > Testudines > Dermochelyidae > Dermochelys > Dermochelys coriacea. The sequence goes on along the minus strand of NC_050071.1, from coordinate 91,255,576 downwards.
TGGGGAAGGTACCCGGAAGTAGGTCTAACCTCCCTCCCCTCCCCCCCCAGCCCCTCAAAGCAGATGTGCAGGGGAAGAGGAAGTCCTGTCCCTCTCCAGCCTGGAGAGGACTAGCAGCTGTAGACTGGGGAACAGTAGGACCCCCTCTCCCCACCACCAGCTGGGGCACCGCTAGCCCTACCCCTCCCTGCCAATTCTAGATTTCATGGGAGAGGTCTGATTTGAACATCAGACATGTTTTTCATGGCCATGAATTTGGTAGGACCCTAGTAATGACAAAAGGAAACAGTAACTCAGTTTATAACAAGGTCAGTTGCTGGGAATATGTCCCAGTTTGTCCAGGAATGTAGTCTCAATCTCCTGAGCATCCTGTTAGTGCATCCCACTTAGGGTCTATGAATCGGCCCTTGTGGTCAACGAGGGCCTGCATAACAATATAGTAGTATCTTTTGAAGTTTATGTCCTCATGTGCTCCTTGCAGAGGACAAACTGTTGGCACGTGAATCCCATCAATGGCCCTGGCACAGTTTGTTAAGTCCATTCTCTCAATGCCAGCAACTGTGTCAGGAATATTTGTAATGTCCACCACCTTGGGTACATCACAGTCCCGATTGCCTCACCAACCTCTGCCACAACAGTGCCCAATAGTTGCTTTGCCAATTGCACACTGGTTGGCCAGAAACCTGTAGCAGTCTGGGGTAGCCAGCTGCAAATGGCTATAGGTAAGGCCCTACTTAAATCATGGGATGATTGTCAAATAATTGCAACCGAGTTGTGGCAAGACATGAAAAAAAAAATCATCACAGAAAAATAGTAATGGTCTTTTATTAATTGTGGTAATTTGGAAAAGCCAGAGAAGACCTATTTAAGAAAAATATTCTGGAACAATATAAACTCAAGTATTATGTTATGCCTGCAATTTGTTGATAACCAGGCAATTTTGCTGCAACTCTATTATAGTCATTAATGCATGGGGCTCCCAGCAGGAGCCCCAGCCACCAACCCCATGCATGGCAGGCCTCCTGCTGTCAGCCCCTCCAGCTGACAATTGTAGTAGAAGCCTAATATTGCAGGATCTGCAATATCATAAATTAAGTATGGTTTTAGCTACAGGGTCATGGAATACTGTCCATAGGAGAAGAAATTAAAAAGATTGGGATTGTTCAGTTTGGAAAGGACAATTAAGGGGGGAATATTACAGAGATCTATAAAATCATGAATGACGTGGGGAAAGTGAATGAGGAGATATTGTTTACCCCTTCACATAACACAAGAACCACAGATCACCCAATGAAGGTTTAAAAGAAGATAGAAGGTTAAAAAAAACCAAGAAGAAGTACTTCACACAGTCAACCTGTGGAACTCATTGCCACTGGATGTTGTGAAGATCAAAAGTATAACTGGGTTAACAAAAATTAGATGAGTTCATAGAGAATATTTCCATCAGTGGATATTAGCCAAGGATTGTCAGGGTTGCAACCCCATTGTTTGGGTGTCCCTAAGCCTTTGACTGCCAACAGGGCCTGGATCACTTGATAATTGCCCTGTTCAGTTCATTCCCTCTAAAGCATCTGGCATTGGTCACTGAGAGAGAGAACAGTTGGCTGGATGGACCATTGGTCTGACTCAGTATGGCTGTTCTTACCTTCTTATAGTTACCCATTTCTGGATCGGCATAGCCTTCCTCAAGCGGCTATTGTGAGGCTGGAGAAAGCTGAACACAAACCTCCAGGAACATCTGCTTCTTCACGTGAAGAGTCTGGATCCACTAGTAGTTTTCCTAGGTCCATGTCATCCCATCAGTCTCTGCTTGTGGCCCTGCCTAGGGGGAATCTGCAGGTAAGGCAACAGGCATGAGCGGCATCAGCTGGTTTGCACACCCCTCTGAGAAGTGCCTTTGAGAGGTCAAAAAGTGCCACTGAAATGTCCACCAGCATCTTGCAGATGCTCTGCCTGATTCTCAAAATAGGCCAGAGCATGGGGTAGAGAAGTTCATCCACCAGTTTAGGAGCCATGTGGATGGCTCCAGCTGCTAGGAGCATGCAGGCACAAATAGCTTGGCTGGATGCGTTCACAGTCTAAAACCACCCAACAACCCTTTCAGTCCTGCAGAAGTTGACAAACAGACAAGTTCTAACAAAAGCCACTGTACAAAACCCTAGAGAGTCTACAACTGGATAAGGTTCTAGGATGTGTTGGTATATGCCCATAGAAACTGAAGTTCTGACTCAGGTCCATGCAGTATGGATTAACTAGCACGGTTGTGAGGCCCATGTTTCCAATGCAGGGTGGATGCTCAAACATAGGCTTGGAAACAGTCTGCTGGCATGGGTCACACAGACTCAGGCTTACTATGCTGTGTAGTCCCTAGACACTCTAACTGTGCTAAAAATTTTCCGTTGACTTTTTTCTTTTTAATATGTTGACAACTATGCATAGATCCCATCATAAGTAGCTAGGCTCCACCTCTACAGCAGTGAGTCACCCAGCCCTGCCTGTTTATATAAAGAGTCAGTTAAGCTGGAGGGGAAGAATATAATTATACTGACCATTCCCTAAAGCCTATTTTGTCCATAGCAGTGTGATTATGATGGACAAAAGTCTGCATGCATCCAATGAAGTGAGCTGTAACTCACGAAAGCTTATGCTCAAATAAATTTGTTAGTCTCTAAGGTGCCACAAGTACTCCTCTTCTTATAACAGAATGGGGTCTTGTGAACTGGGACTGAGATGGCATATTACTTTTCACCACTGCTCAGAAGTACTGTAAATACATTAAAAAAAGTTTCATGAAAATTGTTGCAATGTTTTCCCACCCTTCGGACAGAAAAATTTTATGCAAGTGTTAAGCACTTTCTCCCTTTTGAAATGGTTCTCCTTCCCAAAAGAATTTCAAAATACAGAAAACTGTAATTTATATTTCAATCTAGTAAATGTGCCTGAGAGGTTTCAGTAAGCATGAAATAACACAGAACTGATTAATATTTTGTACGGAGCCTGAAATTTGGCTCAAGTACACTGACATTTGCAAGTTTAGGCCTGGATCCTTCACTGAATTGCATGAGCGGACCAGCAGTGGTCGGCACTTACAGTGAGTTGCAGGCTCAGGGCTTATCTAACTAGGCTTTTCTAAAAAGTCTATTGCCATGATATTTAAGAACCAAAATAATACTTTCCACCCCAAGAACACAATGTGCTTCAAAATATCACTACATTAAATCTCACAACACAACTGTGAGGTAGGTATTACTGCTCTCATTTTACAGCTGGAGAAACTAAGGCACCAAGACATTAAATGATTTAATAAAAAAAAGTTTTGCCTGAGATGCCAGGGGAGAAAGGATACTGCTGGAAATCTGTATTATATGCTTAGCTCTGTTGCTCCCCAAAGGGCCCATGAGAAATGTGTAGCTTTGACCCAAAACCAAGAATTTTTTTCAAATTTTCATTGAGTTTTGTTCAAGTGAAGCTTAAAGGAACAAGTCAGACACAGCCACAAAGGTTTTCATTCTACCTGAAAATTGAAAGTGAAATAGAGAGGATACAAATCCAGGCAATCTGAAACTAAAAGGAAGTTTGCTGTGCCTCCTTCCAGAAGCTTGTGAGTTTAGCACGGCTCTAATAATAGAGCTGTTCAGATTGCTTTTTAATATTTAATTATTTTGTTTTTATGGAGTTGTATTTTAACTGTTCAGCACCATGAATGCCTTGGCAGTGAACCTGGGCTTAATAAATAAATGAAGATTTTATATATATTTGAAGCTTTTTTTGAAAGATCCATACATGTTTTTAAAAGGTAGTTTGTACCTATAAGCTCATGCTTTAAAAAAGTGTCACAAAAATATTCCAGGCACATGGCACGGAGTGTGCACCATTTACTGTATCCGAGTCAGACAAATAGTTTCTTAATGAGGACTCTGACACTGACTATGAACCACTGAAACTTCTCATCATGACGCTATAAATACTGATGGTGATGAACTGAAGTCTGAGGCAGCAGAAGCTTCAACAAGTCCTTGACAGATAGATGTCCTTGTCCTTGACAAAGGCTGGGCAGTAAGAGTGGGAGGATTGCAAGCTGTTTTTCACATCACAGTTGCACTCTACAATACCTCTGAATTTGCAGATTTAAAAAAAGGAGCCCAATCCAAAACATGGGAACAGCCAGAAAAGGGAAAATAGGTACAGTTGCAGAGTCAATTATTTTTTAAACTTTCCCTGAAGTTATGGGAAAGAAAGTATTGCCCATGTCCACCCAGTGAGCATGTAAACAGCCTATCTAGAGGCTCTTGCTGAATCCACACAGTGGATTGTGATTGATATTCTGTTTGGCCTGTATGCTAGGGGAGTTCTGTGCATGCAAAGAGAACAGACAAGCAATGTAAAGTTTCACCATGCAAATCTGTTAGAATAATTTTGTCAGTGTGCAAGAAAGGGTATTGACAAAATCTCACTGTGCAGTATTGCATATTTATTATGCATTTGCAAGCCCCGTATCTGATGGCTTAATTAATATCTCAGATATTTGAAATTCTGCCTGGCTGAGAACAAAGCCATGCAAATTGTCATCTCAGAGCATTTTAAAAAAAATCTATAAACAGCTTCATTATTTGTATAGCGTTGAACATTTTTGAAACTCTTGACAAGATCTAAACTAAAACACAGATTTTTTTTAAGCTAAGGCCTTTTAATATTTTGAAACAAAAGCAATGTGTTTATTAATCTTACTATCCATACCTTCTGCAGTCTTTATACAGAAAAGACTGCCAGTGAAATAAGGGGACTTGAGTCCCTTCTAACAGTGGTGAGAATAAAGTAACTCCGCTGAAGTCAGGTCAAGTCAGTGCAATTATTTCTGAAAGCAACATAGCTAAGGGATTTTCAATTGTAAGTTATTAATTTTTATTATTATATCATCTCATAGTGTCCACATTATGGCAGGAGCCATTTTGTGTTAATTCTGTGTAAATACATAGAAAGACATAGACATAGACTCCCTTACCAAGAGGAGTTTACAGTCTAAGCACTAACCTGGCAGAGTTTGGACATAGAACTAGCATACCAATCACATGAGGATTATTCCAGTGTAGGAGGATCCTCAGATGGTCAAGATCAAGTATTTATGGCTCTCTTACACCAACCCATCCCAGCAGAGGAGTCATGGCCAGAGAACTGAGCACCCTTATGCCTTGCTTATCCCCAGTTGCTCATAACAGCCATAGGCATTTCTAAGTTATGTCAGGGTCTGGCCTAGCATAGGATCTGGCCTAGGATCAGGGTGGCATAAAAGCCACCACCTTTGCACTCCTCCTAAACTATGCTGGGCTTTCCTCAGCTGTAACCGAGGATCTGGGTGTAAGAATTGTTTGTTCAAAATTAATCCAGTTTAATGTTTTGAATCAGTCACATGTCAGGAGACCTGGTCATGGGTGATCTGGCCTAGTGGTCAGAGCAGGGTCAGACCCAGAGTCAGAGTCCAAATGCCAGAGCCAAGGGTCAAAGCAGAGTCAGAGCCAACCAGGAATCAGAACAAAAGATCAGAACCAGATTATCTGGAGTCCAGGAGGACAGGAGCAGGGCAAGTTCTGAGGCTGGAACAGGAGGACTAGAACAAGGCCAGGTGGAGGTCAGGGTCAATGCTAGGTACAGGGCAGAAGCAAGGCAAGCACCAGGAAACAGAGATTCCACAGCAGGTACATTGAACAGCCAGCAAGCTACTGCAGGGTTTAAGAACAGGCCTGCTAGCTTCCTCAGCCAATCAGGAGAGGCAGTCTGTCAGCCAGCCTAGCTAATATAGCCCAGCTTGTTAGGGCATCAGGAGACTGAGCAGGTGCAGCTGCTGGACCTTATTCCTGACATCACAGAAATATATCTGTAGACTTAAGACTCTCAAATATATTTTCAAAAATGTGGAACAAACAAAATGCAGATCAAACCTAAACAATTAAAATGCTGTGGTTGTTTGTAGTATCCTTTCTTCTTACCCCATACTTAGGCAGTTTGTTGTTAAAGCACACTAGTTTTACACTAGCATAACTTCATTGGAGTTACTCCCAATTTACACCAGAGGAAGGAAGAGTAGAATTAGGCTCTGAGAATGTAAAAGCCTATAAGTCAGTAACTACATCTTATTTCATGTCAGTGAACCACCAAGTTTATCTATGATGCTACAAAATATAAGTAATGAAAACAAAACTATTTTTGAAAAAATATTCTTCAGATTCATAACTCACCTGCAAGATCCTCATTGCAGGAGTCCATAGGCCAGAGGCAAAAATCAGTGGCATTACTACAGATTTATATCATACTAATTGAGATCATACTCTGGTGTCATTTTTCCTTGCAACAGTTAGTGACATTAGAAACACAACAAACCCTGCAGAAGAGAGAAGCTGTTGCAGTCAACATTATTTTACAAACTAAAATTAAAGCCTCAGTGCACAGGGAAGAAGAGTTAAGCATCTCCCACCAGGCAACAAAGATGTGTTGACAAGAAGCAGCACCAACATGATTCAGACAGTGAAAGAGGACAGTCACTTGGAAAGTTAAAAGTTTAAATGTGATACAGAAATATGGCAGCTAAAGAGCAGACTTCATTTAAGAAAAGAAGTGAATGAAAATGTTGCCATTGAGTTTTCAAAGTTGAAAAATATTAAATTAACATACATAGGTACAATCTATTTACAGGGAAGAAGTGGGGGGGGATGGTCCTTCGTAAGGAAAGTATCTACTAAGGCAGTGAGATAAAAATTGGCTGTAAGTAGTGATTTGGGTGAGAATACAAGAAATGAAAAATAAATGAAGCGCTTAAATACCATGTTGATGGATGTGATATGAAAATAGAAATAATTGCAACAGCCAGCTGCTACAGGCATCTAAGAATGGGAGAAAATCAAAGATTGGAACATTCTATTGCAGGTTTTGAAATTAAGGGATACTGTACTGCTGAGGAACCTTATGGAAACATCTGCTGGGTGACAAGCACAGTTAAGCATAGGTCATAAGCATAGCCATACCCGTTATGTATTCTGCTTCCAGCAGTGTATTTAACACTTCAGAGGATGGCTTCCTCTTTTCCCCAAAAATGCATCTGGCCAATCCTGAATAGTGTTACATGAGAACTGTAGCTTTTGTTTGATTGTAATGGTCTACCTTTTAGTTTGTTCAGTTGTCCCGGCGACTCCCGCTGTTCTCAAGGTCAACAGGATAGGGCAGACCTGATCAGTTTACAATATGCCTTCACAGCTTTGTAAATCTCAAGTAAAACTCCCTGCTTCCAAATAAAAAAGGCTTTGTAATGTCTTCCCAGCGACAAGTTTCTGCATGACACTTACCATACTGTGCAAAAGTAATGACTGGTCAGCTTCATATAAATTGTACCATTAAATGAGAGTTTCACACGTGCATATTACTGACGGGTCAGTAGAGCCGTTAGTTCGTTAAAAAGTAGGGGTTTTTTTTCATTGCTAGATCAGAAAAGCATCACATCGGAGCAAAACCATCTATTCAAATTGCTATTAAAAATCCATGACACCTTTCGATTGAAATTAGCCTACAAAGAAGTTTATAACCCCTGAAAACAGAGGTTGATAATGACAGATTTGTCACAGCTTTAGTTGGACATGAGATCTGATTTAATTGTGAAGACAAGGGAAGGGAATGTTCATCCTAGGAGGAGATGGGTGTGAAAAGGTGTCTCACAAGCCACAGCAGTGATTGCTGCAAAGACCTTGTGTGATAACGAAGGGGTCAGTTTGGAGGATCAGATTTCCAAACAATAGGCTAGATTCACCCTGATGAAAATCTGGACTTGGGCTAATGCTGAAGCTACTTTCTGGGCTGGAGCCAAGAGCTGGCTGGCACTTTGCTCTGAAGCAATGCACACGGACCTGTGGGGAAAGTTAAGTGTTCAGCAGCCGCGCTACTGTAAGAGCAGAAGGGTGGGTAGATAGCCCTGCTTCTGCCTTTCCTCTTGCCAGTGGTAATATTCTTAATGGAAGATGATTACAATCGATACCTCCAGTCAGCTGTTAACTGATGGATATAATGGAATCAAACCGAGGTCGTGGGGCTTTATTGAAGGTTTGATATTAAAAATGCCTGTGCAGGGTAATAGCCCGGGGACTAAATACGTCTGCAACACCCCATGCACGAGTATGCCCCCCCCCCCCACTCCGGACAAGCCTCAGAGAGTCAGTGCTGGGCGCTGAAGAGTGGCGGCAGGCGGCTGCTCTTTTCAGGAGGCTGGGAAGTTGGAGGTTTGTCTGAGGCCTGATCGGGCTGTGTGCAGAGACCGAGACCCCCGGGCACCTGCTCGGGAGCCGCGAAACGGGGCAGCAAGGGACCCAGAGAGAGAGAGAGACCATCAGCCTCGCCTGCCGCTAAGGAAATGTCCTCGCTGGTGAAGGAGGACTTGCAAAAGAAGCTGTTTGACCCCCTGGGGCAGAGCCTGCAGGAGTTCATAGAGATCGAGTGCTCCGCCCACAACAGGTTTTACCTCTGTGCCGCAGGTAAGGCAGGGGCGGCGGGGGCAGGTGTATCGGTCTCTAGGAAGGAGCCCCGCGCTCGGCGAGCAAGTGGCGAGCTCGCCCTCGCCCACGCGCCTCCGGGCTGCGGGCTCCTAGCGAGCCTGCGAACGATGCTGGGTCCTGCTGCTGGCCCCGCTCGGGCCATGATTTGCATTGGTCACTAGGCGCATTCCAACATCTGCATTGCACATCGGGCTCTTACGTTAACGGCAACGGTGCCAGGCGCTGGAGGGGAATGTTTGCCCTAGATCTTCTGTGACTCAGGGGAGTCTTCCTGCAGCGCGCTGGCCTGGCACCTGGCCTTGCACCTTCCCGTTTCGCGGATCCTGGGCTACTGGCATGTGGAATGTGCATGGTACTAGTCTGATGAAGAGCTATTTTGCAGTTGTATTCAAAGGGCTTTAATGCAGGCTCTGTCCCCTTGGCGGTCTGGACAACCGCCCTGAGTAGAGCAGAGACTTGTCCTCTGGTGGGAATGGCGAGGCGGGGGACGCCCGTGCCTCTCCGAAAGGTTTTTAACTAATGATCCTGCGTTCAGCTTAGCCTTTTGGCCTAGTGTAATTGAAACAAAGTAAAACTATTTCCCCATGTTATTTCTCCCCCCCACCCCACCCCCCACTGTTCCTCTGATATTCTTGTTAACTGCTGGAATTAGCCTACCTTGCTTGTCACCATGAAAGGTTTTCCTCCTTCCTCCCCCCCACCCCCTCCGCTGCTGGTGATGGCTTATCTTAAGTGATCACTCTCCTTACAGTGTGTATGATAAACCCATTGTTTCATGTTCTCTGTGTGTGTATATAAATCTCTCCTCTGTTTTTTCCACCAAATGCATCCGATGAAGTGAGCTGTAGCTCACGAAAGTTTATGCTCTAATAAATTTGTTAGTCTCTAAGGTGCCACAAGTACTGCTTTTCTTTTTGTGAAACAAAAGCGGCGCACTTCTCCAGGGCTGTTTGTCTCAGGAGCTAAGATGGAACAAAAAATAGGTTTGCTATATTAAACCAAGTGTAGACACACGTAAAGAACATGGCACAGAAGCCTCCTGCGCGAGTCCTTGTGTGTGGCTCTCTTCTTGCTGAAGTGTAACTGACAGCTACCGTTGCTCCGCTGCGTGCCAGAGTCCTAACCTTAAACCCGAAGAGACGGGTATCTGGGGCCTCGTTCCTTTATGTATGGCTGTTGACACGAATCTAGCCCACATTTTACGATCGTGTCTGCGCCTCTGTCCATTGTCTGGAGGATCTTCCTTTGTTAAATGGAAGATTTAAAGCATCACTTTCATTAATTCACACAGCATGTGCAACAGATTATAATTGCACAGTAAGAAAGAGCCGAGATTTCCACATGAGGATGTTTAGGAATAGCCTATAAGCATACTGTCATGCTGTTGTATTTAGTAAGTGTGGTAATAAAGCGAGTGACAGTGTAGAACAGTAACTGGATAGCCCCTTAGCCACATGCATTTTCCAAGTGCATCGCTGAGATTGGGTATAAACTATTCACACAGCGGGGAGAAGAGGGAGAGAGTAAAATTTGACCCCCGTTATAGCAGGGCATCGCCACTGAAATCAATGGTTTGAACAAGAAAAGGGCAAATCAGTGAAGAATTTGGTTCTATGATACAGAGCTTCTTGATCCCGCACGATCCAACGCGGGCATAACTCCCATTGACTTCAAGTAGCGGAGCCTATAATGCGAGACTGTATTTGAAATAAGTGGCGAGCAACTAAACTGCAACACTTCCTCCCGCTGTAGTTAATGGCATTAAATGGGTTGGAATCTTTTGGGACAGGCAGTTATGTTGCCCAAATTTCTGTCTCTGCTGTCAGTCTCAATCAAGCAGTTCCTCTGCAGTCTTCAAATGGTTACATAAAGCATACATACATAAAGCAAGAGGAGCCTGAAACCATTAGCCTTGTCTTAAGTGTCTCTGTGTTTCTCATTTGTATCTAGTTCGGGGCATTTCCTTGTCTACAGCATGAAACCTACTGCATTGCTGAGAATCCCAGAACTTTTGGAAAGTTGTAGGCAACATATTTAGGATTTTGAAAATAGGGTTGGAAAAGGGCATGCATTTTCTCCTACTTCAGACCAGTTCTGAAAGGCACCAGATACATAGTTGTTTATAATACACAAAGAAATTAGATATTGAATACAAAATGTTAGAAAACTATTCACAATTTGCAAGCATATTTTGTGTAGCTAATTTGCCTTTAAAAGACTGATGCTATTTTATGCTAATTGCATTTTTATAATAACCATAACATTTTTCAGTAAACATTTGTTCTCTTTGTCTTTTTTTAGAGTATTTGCAGTCCCCATCCTCTCATTGTGTTTAAGTATAGTTTCTTGCTATTCACTGCCTGAAGTACATCTTTGTTTTAGCCAAGGGATTGTGAATGTTTATTACTATAATAAAGTAAGATTGTTCAGGGTGGCACAACCTTATTACTTGAATATTTACCAAAAAAATCATTGCAAATGTGTTTGCTATATAACTTTATTAAATAGGCATTGACAAATATCACCTAGTAAAATACGTTTAGAAATCCATGAAGTTGTATTGTTTTTATACCACTGAAAGCTGTTCAGAATTAGGGAATTTATAAATATTATGATTAGTAGGTAGAAGTGAACATTACTTTCCACTCTCTTTTTGTCCTTGAGGTTCAAACCATGTGCTACATATGGGCTTCAGGAATTTTTGTGAAGATTGATAGTTTGTGCAACGATGACAAATATAAAAATATTTGTTTTAAAATCAGACTAAAGTTCTGTTATAGAACATTCAAAGGGAAAAGGGAGCATAAGTATCTTCTGAAATATTTAAGTGTTGTTTCCTCAGAATAAAAAGAACCAGTGAAGAAATCATCTAAACAAATTCACCAAATGGAGAATCTCTGCAGACATAGTGGAAAATATACTGAAAATTAAGACTGGAGAGTGAGTGTGTGTGTGCATGTGTGTGTGTGAGAGAAAAAAAATACTCTAGCATAGTTGGGTAAGTGGTGGGCACACAGTAAACCTGATCCTGAAAGTTGGTGAGCATCCTCCAATTCCTACTGTAGTCACTGGCAGTTCAAGTTGCTCAGCACCTTGCAGGATATAGTCCTTAATCCTGACCTAAACAGCCCTTTCTAATCCTGGAAGTTTCTTGACTAGAGACTACCAGTTATATCAGATAACGTCAGAATGGGTGACGGCTTTGTGCAGTATCCATAAGGGATTAGGAGAAAAGGAGCCCAAACTTGTTTTACTTTTGACTGAGTTTTCTATTTTAACAAATTCTGTGAACCCTGAAAACAGGTTGGTATTTTTGTGCATTTAGAAGATGTACAAATATCAGGCATGAAACCTTTAAAACAAAATTGTTACTGTTTTAATATAATTTAAATACAGCCAAATGTTTCCTAATTCTTCACAAGTGGCAAGTATATATTCTAGCAGCACAATTAGTGTAAGATCAAAACAGTCTAACTAAAATCTTATCCTTGCAATATAGTCTCAATTTATTCTTACTGGTTAACTTGTATTATGCCTGTCAAAGTTTGTAAGAAAGAGAAAATATTGTAAATAACCAAATTTTTGCATAGATGCAAACAGAATCCTTTAGAGCCTGTCCCATTTAAAGCTATACTACAATAAAACCACAATGTGGGTTGATAAATGCTGCTATTTCCATGCCATATTCCCAATATTGTCTCTCTTCACCTTCATTGTGGCAAATGGTAAAAGTCTGAAATGAGGAAATTAGTGCCCATTAGTACTCCCCTACATTGAATCACTAATCAACCCAATTAGTGGTAAAACTGAAATGCAGAGATGTCTAGCCATTTTTAGCAACTGTTTTGATGTGGTTAGGAGGGATTTCAATGACATCGTAATATAGTCCACTGAAAAATACAAGCATCCCCAAACTGCATTTATTTTTCTTCTGTAAAACACCCCAGGGGACAATTTAAACAATCCAAGGCACTATAATGTCTCTCCTCTCCCACAAGAAGAAATTTCAAACCTAAACTAAATGGGAAATCTGAGAAATGCTGATGTTATACAATTTTTGTCAAGGGAGTATGAGGAATAGGAACTTGGATAATCTAAACTACCAAAGAAGTGAGGACATATTTTAGATGAGCGAGGACTTCACTATTTCTAGGACTGTTTCTTAACACATGTTCTTCTCAGACATCATATGATTTCAACTCCTAGATGGAGTCTAGCACTAGAAAAAGCAGTAATAGTTGGGTTTCCCAACAGACAGGACCAGGAAGAAAAAAAAGCAAGCCACCAAGTTTTACTGTGCATTTGCAGGAAAAACTATATCCAGTGTATTTGTTGTTTTGGGTTTGTTTGTCTCTGTATTTCAGGATGAAATATGGGCTTGACCCAGTAAACCCTTGCGCATGGGAGTAATTTTTATGGGAGTAATCCCTCTTGTGTAAATGGAGTTATGTGCCTCAGCTAGGGTTTGCAAGATCAGGCCCTACACTTGTTTTTTTGTTTTTGTTTTTACATCTGTTTCTATTATTTTTTTAAAGTACATAAAATGATTGACAAAAAGGATAAAACTTCCTCCATGAGGACTACCAATTTCTTGCTAACAAGGCAGAGCAAAAGAAATTTGGATAAGAAGAAGTTATTGCCAAATGATGTCCAGGAATTCCATTTAAAAAACATACTGTGCCCCTGAAGTATGCTGTGCCTCTAGTACCTGGTCTTCACCCTTTTTCAATAGCCATCTACTCTTGGACCAGACCACTCCTCCAGAGGGTATGTGATGATGTCTAGTGATGAGGTCAGGCTGCAGTCACAGGGGAAGAATGGTTTAGGAATACTAGGCTGAAGAACAGGCCATTAGGTCAGAGGTGGTCTCAGGAGGGTGCAAGAGTTACAAATCTGTGTAAAGCCATAGACACCAGCTGACAATTAAAAAAGAGAAAATAAAATAAACCTACCTAATATAGGTGTTCAAATTCCAGGGCTTTCCCCACTAATTAGCATGTATATTCCATAATACTGATCTCCTTTTCAGGGCTTAATGCAATTAATTAATATTGATGAGGATTATGAAGAGTTTTTCTATCCTTTTTTCACTTGCTCCCCATTAGCAGGAAAATGATAACCACAGACAAGTTGGAACTTCAAGTAGTGTTTCTTAAATACTACATGTTATTTTTGTTATGTATTATATTAATATTTTATAGGAAAACACAGATCTTCCATTCATGGGAAGTATACAAACATTAATGTAAATGCACAGACTCAGAACTGATTTTGGTCACAGTCCAACAACTCAGTGGACCCTTGCATGTGCATAGTGCACAACTGAGGTAACTATGATTCCAGACATATGGGGGTCTACTTGCACAGATCTAAAGGCAGGATCAGGGCTTTAATGCATATATTCTTTAGTAAACCCAACAAAGCTTTCCCACAAACAAGATTCGCTTTTACAGGGTGGGTTAGGGTTAAAAAAAAGAATCTATTAAAAGCAAATAGACTTTATAGGCTGCAAACATTGGGCTAAATTCTGCTCGCTGTGCAAACAAACCCATCAAGTTTCATATAGCTCTAGTTTTTAAACTATTGTTTAAAATGCAGCTTGATGAAGTATTTCATTTTCAGATATTTTGGAAAGCAATTATCTGTTTGTGTAAACTATTTTTTTGTCTTGCAGTGACTAAAGGTGGAGAAGTAGAAATATCTATGGTGAAACACTTCAGAATAGATCTGGATGAGAAATATGAAATGGCTGAAAAATGGTTTTTGAAAGATCTGGAGATGATTGATGGAAAAGAAGCAGACACTGTAAGTGCTGTATTTTATTGTAAGTTTCTATTAACACAATGCATTTATGTTACAATTTGTGACATAACAGATGAGGTGCAGTTCTACTAAGAAAAGCGATTCTGTAAAAAAAAAAAGATGGCATAATGGGGATACAGATTTATCATTTGTCAGAGACTCAAGATCACATTTGCTCTGCTTACAATATTTTTTTGTCAATTCTGTAAACTCACCTTAGATATGAGAGTCAAGATGTCCTATTTCTTGCTTGTATGTCATTGCAGTAATAGAGATTATCCAAGTCACTTTTTGACTTCAATTCCACCAGTGTAAATATGGAGTAATTCAGTAGATTAACATTGGTGTAACTAAAAGGAAAATTTAACTCAATGTCTTCAGTTGAGTTGCTTACGTATAACTGAGGGCAGGATATTTGAACTTGGAATTACCTGAGTAAAGATGAGGAAAATTCCAGAGTTTCAAGTTGCAGAACTTTATATAAATTCTGCAGAATGTGGGAACAAAATTATTCTTATCAGTGGAAGCAGCAGCTGGGGATTTTGCCCCCTTAGCTCACAAATTCTGAGGGACACATGGTCCTCAGCAGCTCTTCAGGATGCAAGAGCATCTGCCTACGGCTGTGCTGCCAGGGAATCCCCAGACCATGCCTAGTCCCTGAACATTCCCAAGTGTTGCAGAGTGGAGGACTAAGTGGCACAAATGTATGTGCACAGAAGGGAGCCTGAACCTATAGATATGGAGTGGGAACATGGAGCTTTAACTAACAAATCTGTTGATTTAATCTTGCTTTTTAAAAATTAAAAAACTAAAATAGTGTTTATATACAAACACACTGGTTTAACTCAATCAGTTTTAAAAGGTTAAGTCCATGTGCACCTAGGCAAGGCCTAAGACACTTATCTTTTAGTGATGTACTCTTTTTAAATAGATGTAGTAACCATACACTATTTTATTACACTGGAGCTTTCCCATGAAAACCCCCACAAATATAATGAAAAAGAGGTGGACCCAAAAACATGGCGCTAGCAACTGCATTCCCATGAACAGCAATCTTGAAATATTTGGGACCAAATCTTGCTCACATTACTTGGTTCCTCTGAATGTTTTTCATGAGTAAAGTAAGCATGATTTATATATCTTTGTTGTTTATACGGCCCTCATTACTAATCTGAGCACCTGCCAATCTTTTAATGTATTTATCCTCACAACACCCCAGTAAGTTGGGGAAGTACTATTATCCCCATTTTAAGATACAGAACTGAGGCACAGAGAAGTTAAGTGACCTGCCCCAGGGCACACACAAAGTGGGAGGCAGACTAGGGAGACCCAGGTTTAATTTCCAAGTCATAACCTAGTACCCTAATCACTGGACCTGCGGCTAAGGGATTCAAGTCAGAGTAGTAATTCAAGTGTAACTATGGAAGGGGAAAATTTTACACTAAAAACAGACATCAGAACAACCCCAGAGATAGAATTAAATTAAATTTTACAGAAGATGAAGGTGCATTGAGGAAAATACTTTATTGCATTTACAATACAAGATTTTAATAGACATTCAGCCAAATGAATATAATCCAAGTACAAATACAGGAATAAATTCTACATAAAAATGAATTCATCCAGAGTTCTCAAAGAAAAATCAGTGCAATTTTCTTCCAAGAAAAACAAACCTTGGTCTGAATCATTCACCCCAAAAAGATTGGTTTCAGAGTAGCAGCCCTGTTAGTCTGTAGTCACAAAAAGAAAAGGAGTACTTGTGGCACCTTAGAGACTAACAAATTTATTTGAGCATAAGCTTTCGTGAGCTACAGCTCACTTCACCAGATGCATTCAGTGGAATCCAAAAAGACTGTCCCTCTTCACACCTATTTCCCTTCAATGGAATGCTAAATTGTATTTTACTGTTCAGCCACTAGATGGCTGTGTGTGTGAAGTACAGTACTTTGTTTAAAAAAACCTCAGCCATACCTGGCAGAGTATTAAAGGATCTTATGATGAATATATCTTGTGTTTAAAGACAAGCTCTATAGCCAGTCCATATCTGATGCAGAAGAACATGACATGGTATCAGGAGTAAACTAAGAATAGAAACAGAAGGGAAAAGGCAACAAAGGTTGCAAACAGAAGAAACAAAGCAACAAAGGTTGCAGGATCTCATCAACATGCCACTCTTCAATGCCCCGGAGAACTTCAGGTTCGACAAACCTTCAGAGTGGACAGACTGGAAATAATATTTTGCAAGATTTTGCATGGCAACCAAGCTGAACAAAGAAACTGGAGATATGCAGCTATTGTCTTTAATTTATGCTATGGGAAAGCAAACAGAGCATATCGTTAAGTCCTTTGACTTTACTGAAAATAGTCATAAAGATAACTATGAAAGGGTTCTGCCTATGTTTGATGCATATTCTATACCTCATAGAAATGTGTTTTATGAAAGAGCATGTTTTCACCATGGAATTCAAGAACCAGGGGAAAATGTTGAATGTTTTATAAGAGCTCTGTGTACATTGGCTGAAAACTGATTTTAGGGAAGGCAAGACATGAAAATATCAGAGACAGACTGGTAATTGGGTTAACAGATAAAAACCTGCCACAGTAGCTACAACTGCTGAGAGATTTAACCCTAGCCACAGCTATACAGATAGCAAAACCATCAGAATTAGTCAAACAGAGCAAAAGGCAGGAGCAACTTGAAAAGCCTGAAACTAGCTTGGACGCTGTAACAGACACTTGAGTGTTAAAAGTCATAATAAAACCGCTATGGCAAGGAGAGAGAACTCCCAGTCTAAGAAGAATAAATTCCAGCCTACATGCATAAGGTATGTATCACAGGGTCTACTTATACAGTGGCACCTCCTGCTGGCCATCCTGGGGATTAGTTCTGCCAGATGGTGCACGCTCTTCAGGTGGTGCCTCTCCCATTGTCCTCTCCTTCTACAGACCCAGCTCACTCCAGGAACCATGGCATCCTCATCATGACTCAGCCCTCCAGACAGGTCACTAAGATCCTCACCTTCCAGAGAATTCATAGTCTTTCCAGACTTGCTGTCTGTCTGGCATCTCCAATGCCCCAGCCACTCCCCAGTGGCTAGTAGGGGGGAATCCAGGCCTGCCCTCTACATTGGGTTCCAGTTCAGGGACCCTCAACCTCAGCAGTCCTGGGCTTTCCTCTTCTAGCCCTCACTGCACCTTCCCTAGACTGCTTCCAACCACTGGTTTCCCTTCTCTCTCTGGGTCTACCAGTTCCCAAACCCTCCTCCCTCTTCCCAGGAAATGACTGCATCCTACTCACTTTGCAGTCTCCAAACACTCCTCCCCAGAGAGTGTCTGCCCTTTCTCAGCAGCCCCCACTGCTTACAATTTCCTATCTTTATAAGTCCAGCTCAGACCTGGACTACTTGACTCATTCAAGGGATTACTTGGCCACCTGATTCCCCTCAGCTGTGGCCTCTTGGATTAATTAACCTCTTTCTTTGCCTTCATTAACCTTTTCAGGGCAAATGTGGGGTGAACACCCCATCACAGCATGGAAAAAGTCATATCCCAAGAGATGATGCATGTCCAGCTGAGGCACATGGAGTAATAATTGTACAATATACGGATATTTTGCATCTGTTTGCTGCACCAAAGCAGTCAGGGAGTTGATTCATATTATAGATACTCAAAAGTCATTGTTTCTGGAATCTGTCACTTGTGATGACATAGAGCCTGCCTGGATAGTGAAACTGAATATTCACGGCAAGACTATTGACTTTAAAACTGATGAACAGGAGCTGATGTCACGGTCATCTCAGAAGGGATGTACAATCACTTCAACCCCTCCCAGAGCTTAAGTCACCAGACACAGCTCTGAGTAGCCCTGGAGGTTCTGAACTTCATGGACCAGTTCATCACAGAAACAGTTTACAAAGATAAAATCTATGCATTCATAGAAAGTCATAGATTCATAGAAGATTAGGGTTGGAAGAGACCTCAGGGGGGCATCTAGTCCAACCCCCTACCAAAGCAGGAGCAACCCCAACTAAATCATCCCCGCCAGGGCTTTGTGAAGCCAGCCCTTTAAAACTCTAAGGATGGAGATTCTACTACCTCCCTAGGTAACCCATTCCAGTGCTTCACCACCCTCCTAGTGAAATATTTTTTTCCTAATATCCAACCTAGACCTCCCCCACTGCAACTTGAGACCACTGTTCCTTGTTCTGCCTTCTGCCACCAGTGAGAACAGCCTAGCTCCATCCTCTTTGGAACCCCCCTTCAGGTAGTTGAAGGCTTCTATCAAATCCCCCCTCACTCTTCTCTTCTGCAGACTAAATTTCTCACTAATCTCTCAGCCTCAGCCTCTCCTCATAAGTCATGTGCCCCCTATTCATTTTTGTTGCCCTCTGCTGGACTCTCTCCAATTTGTCCACATCCTTTCTGCAGTGGGGTCCCAAAAACTGAACACATTACTACAAATGTAGCCTCACCAGTGCTGAATGGAGGGGAATATTCACTTCCTTCGATTTGCTGGCAATGCTCCTACTAATGCAGCCCAATATGCCATTGGGCTTCTTGGCAACAAGGGCACACTGTTGACTCATATCCAGGTTCTTGTACACTGTAATCCCCAGGTCCTTTTCTGCAGAACTGCCGCTTAGCCAGTCAGTTCCCAGCCTGTAGCAGTGCATGGGATTCTTCTGGCTTAAGTGCAGGACTCTGCACTTGTCCTTGTTGAACCTCATCAGATTTCTTTTGGCCCAATCCTCCAATTTGCCTAGGTCACTCTGGACCGCCTCCCTACCCTCCAGCATATCTATCTGTCCCCCCAGTTTAGTGTCATCCGTGAACTTGCTGAGGGTACAATCCATCCCATCATCCAGATCATTAATAAAGATATTGAACAAAACCGGCCCAAGGACTGACCCTTGGGGCACTCTGCTTGATACCAGCTGCCAACAGACATTGAGCCATTGATCACTACCTGTTGAGCCCGACGATCTAGCCAGCTTTCTATCTACCTTATAGTCCATTCATCCAATCCATACTTCTTTAACTTGCAGGCAAGAATACTGTGGGAGACTGTATCAAAAGCTTTACTAAAGTCAAGGTATATCATGTCTACCGCTTTCCCCATATCCACAGAGCCAGTTATCTCATCACAGAAGGCAATTAGGTTGGTCAGGCATGACTTGCCCTTGGTGAATCCATGTTGACTGTTCCTGATCACCTTCCTCTCCTCCAAGTGCTTCAAAATGGATTATTTGAGGACCCGCTCCATGATTTTTAAGGGACTGAGATGAGGCTGACCAGTCTGTGGTTCCCTAGATTCTCCTTCTTCCCTTTTTTAAAGATGGGAACTATATTTGCCTTTTTCCAATTGTTCAGAGTGCCTAGGATCAAAGACGAACAACTTTCTCAGCTGCAATATGGCAGCCATTATGGGCTAGTGAAAGAAATTGGAAGAAATTTACGGTAGATATGATGATAGGGGACTTCTGAAAGCAGATCCAGTACAAATCAACTCAGAAGACAATGCTGAACCATACAGTATACAAACATACCTACCAAAGAGACCTTGGAAGAGACTAGCTGCAGATTTATGCAAATTCAGAGGACATATTTATCTGGTCATAATGGACTGTTTTTCCAGGTATACAGAAATAATGTACTTGAAAGACATAACGTGTCATAGTGTTACTGAGAAATAAAAATGATCTTTTGATCACTTCTGTATTCCAGAAAAACTAAGGACAGACAGCAGACCACAATTCACTGCAGCAGAATGTAAGTCATTCTGAATAAAATATGATTTTGATCATATTATTAGCAGCCCACATTACCCACAAGCAAAAGGAGATGCTGAGAAAGCTGTACAGACAGCCAAGAAAATCCTACAGCAGGACGATCCATTCCTTGCTCTTCTGAGTAATAGATCAACACCAATAGCAGCTACTGGATACAGTCCAGCAAAACTCCTGATGGGAAGACAACTAAGGTTCTTTTCCAAAGCTTGAGCAGTAGTTCTATCTCCAACGTGGCCAAACATGAAAAAAGTAGCCCAATAGGATAAAAAGGCTAAAAAAGCTTATGAACGCTTTTACAACAGATGTCACTTGGTTAGAGAACTGCCAGATTTAGAACCTGGCACCCATGTTTTTGTCAAATTGGATGGAGAAAAGGGATGGACAACTCCAGCTGTAGAATTTTCTCCAGCTGTAAAGAAAAAATTCAGTGCCATGATCATATGTGATCGAGACCAAAAGTGGAGAGTTCAACAAACACTGTCAAAACTACAGTTTGTTCCTCAGAAAGAACAATGAGCTGAACAAACTCTACAAATGGCCAATGCAGAACATGAAGAAGAACACTCAGATTCAAAACCGACCAGAGACAGGCGTTGCAACTAGCCAGGTGACCAAATTGTTATGTGTTCAGATCATGTAATTAGAAAACCAGCACAATTCAGAGACTTAACAGACTGATCCATACTGAACATAAAAGAGTGTGATAGTGTAAATATTGTAAATGGTGGGAATGTAGAACTTGAAGGGGGAGATGTAATGGAATGCTAAACTGTATTTTACTGCTCAGTCACTAGATATGTGTGTAAAATACCTTATTTAAACAAATCTCAGCCATACCTGGCAAAGCCTGAAATGATTTTAAGATGAACACATCTTGTGCGTATATGCAAGCTCTGTAGCTTATCCATGTCTGGTACAAGAACATGATTCTCCCCTCATGCCCAATGGGGGGGTAGGGTCAGTCCCATTCCCCTTCCCATACTTTGAGTACTTTATACACTCTCTGTGTTTATGGTAAATCTGGGTGAATGAGGCTTGGGGGTGGAGGATATGTCCAACCACTCCCAGCCCCTTCTGGCTCCATGCAGCTTAGGCCAAAAAAATAACAGTTTAGGGCTGATTTATCTTTCCTCTGGAACTTTTCACATCCCAGAGCTCCCACAGCCATGTCAGCCAGAAGGACTTGCTCATAGCATGGCTACAATGAACTCCACTCCCATAATACAATGATGTGAGGGAGCTATCCCCGAGGGAATCCTCTCAGAGATTTCCTATTCCAGAACCTCCTCCCATAGATTTTTTTCATAGGAGGGTATGATCAAGGCCTGTCTTATTTCTGATGAAAAAACATTTAATCATAAAGTCATTAACATTAGTATAAATGTTCATAATAAACTACAGCTAATGACATTCACAAAGTTTAATTTAACAGGTTTCATTTTAAAGCCATTGTTAGCATTAAGCAAGCGGAGGAGCCTGTAAACATAGAGATCTGCAATATAAGCAAAGAAGGCAATCAATAATCTTAATTTGATAGGGGAATTTATTTATAATAGGAGATAAGTGCTCTTCATACAGTACATTTTGGACAATATTACAGTCCTTGTACATTTTAAAATTGTGTCTTATAATTGTCTTAAGTTGTAGTGTTCTCATTTGGCCAAATCCTGAAGCCCCTGCTCACATCACTGAGAGTTATACCTGATTAAGCACTACTGTTTTAGGGCTATTCTTGGTAAAAATTTAAAAGAACCACCCCTATAGGAATGTCTATGGATTGTGGAAATATTTCTGAAGTCCAGTGCTAATATTTTATGAATCCATTACAGTGAGACAAAGATTACAAGGTGGCTAAGCATAAAACAATAAATGTTGCTGTTCTAGTGCCTGTAAAGCTAGTAATTTCATTCTCTCTTCATTTTTTTAGGATAATCCATATTTTGATATGCACTTTGAGAAGGTCTACAGTTGGGAAGCACATAGCTGTGCATCTAAATATGCCTTTGCTCGAACGTTAAACAAATTGAATTACATGTACCTTAATAAGGACTTGAAGATTGTGAACTTTGATATAACCTACATAAATGATGATTCACTCTGGTCATCCAACAATGGAGACTGTTTAGTTCTTATGAAGATATGCTTCTATGCTTTCAACCTTTTGTGTCTGTCCCTGTGTCCTATGCCATAAAGATGGATTTTATAACAGTAAGGTGACTAGCTGACTTCCAGTGCCAGATTCCGACAAATCGTCTGATATAAAAGTTAAGTGATATGCAGTATTTGCTATTTAATTTTACATATCAGCCAAAACCAGAAATCTCATTTTGATATAAACAATGAACGGCTTCTTTCAGTAAGATCCCAATCCTGCAAGCACTTACACATCTGCTTAGCTTTCAACACAATAGTAATAACTGAGTTCCATGGGACTACTCATGCGAGTAAATTTCAGCACATGCACAAGTGTTTGTAGGGGCCCAAATTAGTATACATTAATGACAAAAATATTTTAAAATCAATATTGCCAGCTAATTTGTGTCTTCAAAGAAGGGGGGGGGAGTTTGTGTAGTTAAGCAATGCAAAATTCAATTTCTAAATATGTCAAAATATTGGATTCTTTTTAAAAGATCATATCTAGATAAATACAGAAGCTGAAATCCTGGCCGTATTGAAGTCAATGGGAGTTTAGCCACTGGGTAAAATTCTGGCTTCATTGATGCCAACATGGGTGTGATGGGTTTTCCCCAGGGTGCCACTGATGTCCCTGACCCACCAAACTGGGCTCCCTCACACATTGTATTGCTGTGACAAGCTGTAAAGCCCTCCAGCTTTCACTTTTACCAGCTTTCGTACAGGTAGTGCCACACCCAGCTGCAGTTACATGTGGGCTCTCTGTCCAGTCCCTGCAATGAACCAACAATGGAAAGGCTACAACTAAGGCAACTCCCAACTCCCCAAGCACACACCCCCTCTGGAGTATAAACTGAAAATTATACCACCTTGCGCTGCACAGGGAACAGTACAGCGTAAGCTCATAAAGCTCGCCCCCTCCCTCTATGTGGAGAGGAATATGCAACAGCCTTTGCCCCTTGAGCTAAAATTCCCACACACTTCACTCCAACTCACTGGTTTAAATAAAGCAAAAACAAGTTTATTAACTACAAAAGATAGATTTAAGTGATTATAAGGGATAGCAAACAGATCAAAGCGGATTACCTAGCAAATAAACAAAAAACACAAACTAAGCCAATATACTAGATAGATTGGATATGAATTAGCAGATTATCACCGTAAGAGATGATACAAGCAGGTTCTTAAGGGGCAAGCTGCACTTGCTTTACAGCTTGGAATCCCCAGGTATTTCATTCACAGGCTAAAAATCCCTTTAGCCTGGGTCCAGCACTTCCCCCAGTTCAGTCTTTGTTCCTCAGGTGTTACCAGGAGTCTTCTTGTATGGGAAGTGAAGACCCAGAGATGATGTCACTCCCGCCTTATATAGCTTTTGCATATGGCAGGAAGCCTTTGTTCCCAAAGCTTGGTTCCCAAACCAGTCTGTGGAAAAATACTGACATCCCAAGATGGAGTCCAAAGACATGTGGTCTGGTCACATGTCCTTGTAGAGAGTCATAGCAGCCATTACTTGAGCATTCTCTGTATTGTCTGAGCATTGTCTGAGCATTCTCAGAAAGGTTTCCCAGGTGGGAGATAAGCTTCTCCTAAGGCCTGTTGTTCTTTCCTAATGGCCCATTGCCATGAATAGGCCCTTCCCCACCCACTATATAGACTGAAAGCATCTTGTCTAGTGGGCGTTATCCAGGTGTAACTACATTTGAAATACAGATAGATAGTCAGTATTCATAACTTCAGATAAAAATGATACATGTATACAAATAGGATAATCATATTCAGCAAATCATAACTTTTCCAATGATACCTCATATGATTTATCTTGCACAAAATGCATCATAATTATGCTACCACCATATCATAGTAATATCACTATGAAGAATATGGGGTGCAGTGTCACTGTGGAGAAATACATGTGTCTATAATTAATTTTTTACAGAGTGTCACATACTTTTTCATTTTTATCTTCCATTGCTTGTGGTACCCTCTTAAAAATTTAAAGTTAATATTTCCCGATTCATTTAGCCTCTTGCTATTTGGCAAACTTGTTGGGGTCCCCCCACTTTTTTTTTTATTTAGCACAAGTGAACACAAATATTTTCTTTTTGTTCACGTCATTTTTTGTGAATCAACTTTGATGCTAGCCTAGTTTTGTGAACAGAGTTTGTTAACATCCACACTTTCTTCAGCTCTGGAGCAACAGTGATGCTAGATGGGAAAGGCTCTGAGTTACTACAGAGTATTCTTTTCCAGGTGTTTGACTGTTTGACTGTCTTGCTGAAATGCTCAGGGTCCAAATGACCATCATGTTTGGGGTCAGGAAGGAATTTTCCCCTGGTTCAGATTGGCAGAGATCTTGGGGATTTTTCGCCTTCCTCCGCTATATGGGGCACAGGTCACTTGCAGGTTTTAACTGGAATAAATGATGAATTCTCTGTAACTTTAAGTCTTTAAAGAGGATGTCAGTAATTCCGCCAGAAATTATGGGTATATTACAGCAGTGGGTGAGTGAGGTTTTGTGGCTTGCAATGTGCAGGAGGTCAGACTAGATTATCATGATGGTTCCTTCTGCTGTTAAAGTCTGTGAACAGTAGATCCTATATAAACCTTGCATAATGACAGGTTTCAGAGTAGCAGCCGTGTTAGTCTGTATTCGCAAAAAGAAAAGGAGTACTTGTGGCACCTTAGTCTCTAAGGTGCCACAAGTACTCCTTTTCTTTATATAAACCTTGGCTATTGTTTACAGTTTCTTTGTCAGAGAGTGAGATTTTATATATATTTAGTTAGAATTCAGAGGACAATTTTCCCCAGATTCTAACAATTTCTCAGCATATTTTCAGTATGTTACTTACATTTAATCAAAGGTATTAATTAATATGCATTTAACAATTTAAATAATTAGATGGCTTTTTAAAAAGTGTTCAGCATTGGTCTATGTCTGCTTCCACTAAAGTCATTTGTTTTACCATTGAGTTCAGCACTGGCTTAATTGCTCCCACTGAGTGCTTTTAAAAATCTTTCCCATAGTACATAGTAAGAACTGGATTGTAACCCTACAATTCAGCATCAGTAAAGGATAGTTCATAGCTGTGTTGCCCTAGGAGCAAAGTCACAGGAGCAAAGTCACAATTAGGTTTCTGCTTCTCCTTTGTTCCAGGGGAAGTAATCTGCAGCAGTCTTTTTGCTAGCCCTACTGACCAACATTTTCGAATTAGGTGGGAGGCCCTTGGGAAGGGTTTTGGCTCCCAGGGTGGGAGGCCCCTGAATGCCACTGTATACTTTTCTACTAATTATACACATTTTTAGAAATATTATTGCCAATAGATAAGGTGGGATCTTTAAACTGACTTTGGCTACTACATTAAATCTGTGTTTTGTAAAAATAATTACACTCTGGATGCACTGATTCTTCCCACCAACTAAGAGCTAAAGTTTTACCAAATCTATATATAAGGTTGTTAATTTCAATTTATTTTAATCCTTTACTATTACTCTAATGCTGTTTTTGCAAACATATTGGGGGAAATCTTTATGTTAAACTTTCATAACAAAGTGCACAGGTTTTGGGGTCTGGATGGGGAGGACTATGAAAACTGGCTCTTTTCTGAGAGCATCAGAGCCCCCAAAGAATTTCTGGTTTGAAATCTGGAGTGGGGAAGAGGGACTTGATGATGGAGGAAATCCCCCAAACCTGTTACAGAATCCCCCAAACCTCAAGAGGTCATCAAGTCCAGCCCCCTGCACTGATGAAGGACCAAGTAAACCTCGTTTGTCCAGCCTCTTCTTCAAAACCTCAGTGATGGAGATTCCAAACTCCCTTAAAAGCCTATTCCAGATTTTAATTACCCTTGTAGTTAGAAGATTTTTCTGAATATCTACCTAAATCTCCCTTGCAGCAGATTAAGCCCATTGCTTCTTGTTCTACTTTAGCTGAACATGAAGAACAATTGACCATTTTCCTCTTAATAACAGCCCTAAAAATATCTGAAAACTGTTATCAAGTCCCCGCAACTCAGTCTTCTTTTCTCAAGACTAAAAAAGGCTTTTGTTGAAACTTTCCTCATAGGCCAGGTTTACTAAACCTTTATCAGTTTTGTTGCACACCTTGGGACATTCTCCAATTTGTCTACATCTTTCCTAAAATGTTGACTCATATTCAGTTTGTGATCCATTATAACCCCAGATCCTTTTCAGCAGTAGTATGATATAGCCAATTAGTTCTTATTTTGTAGTTGTGCATCTGATTTTTTTCCTGCCTAAGCGTAGTATTTTGCACTTGTCTTTATTGAATTGCATCTTGTTGATTTCAGGCCAATTCTACAATTTGTCACGGTTGTTTTGAATTCGAATGCTACCAACCCCTCACAGCTTGATGTCATCCACAAATTTTATAAGCATATTCTCCAGGCCATTATCCAAGTTATTAATGAAAATATTGAATAGTACCAGACCCAGGACTGAGCTCTGCAGAGTCCCACAATATATTCTGCCCCCCCCACCCCCTGCCAGTTTGACAGCAAACCAATGATAACTACTCTTTCAACCATTTGGGTACCCACTTTATAGCAATATCATCTAGACTTCATTTCCCTAGTTTGCTTATGAAAATGTCATGTGGGATTGCGTTAAAAGCCCTACTAAAAATCAAGATATATCACGGCTATTGGCACTGCTTCCCTCCTAAGCCCTAGACCAGTGAACCTTTCAAAGAAACAGTTAGGTTGGTTTGGCATGTTTAGTTCTTGACAAATCTATGCTCGTTATTCCTTATAATCTTACTATCCACTACATGCTTACAAACTGATTCTTCAATCATTTGTTCCAGTAGCTTTCCAGGTATTGAAGTTTTCCCAGGTCGTCTTTGTTCTTCTTTTTAAAGATATGTACTATGTTGCCCTTCTCCAGCCCTCTAGGACCTCATCCATTCTCCATGAATTCTCTAAGATAATTGCTGTCAGTTCCAAGATTGCCTCAGCTAGTTCCTTAAGTATCTGACAATGAATTTCCTAAGTAGATTCCTGCAAATCTGTAGATATCTGCTTCATATCCATGGACCACTTTTGCAGATAGTGGATTGGATGTGGATACAACTGTGCAGGGCTCTACTCACCGGCTTCCAGCTCAGGCAACCCAGGGAGTGCAGCGCGCTCAGGGCCGGCAGCAGCAGTAGCCAGTGGCTGGGGCTGGGTGGCAGGTTGGACTCAGGGCTGTCCAGAACCCGCTCGCCATGCTGCTTCCTGTCCAGAAGCTAAGGCCCCTCAGGCAGTGACAGTGTCCCCATCACAGTGACTGTGCTCCCAGTCCTGGGCCCGGACTGACGGCTCCTGGGCAGCAGGGCCCACCCCCGGCCATGGGGATTGGAGTGGCTGGGGCCCTGATGCCCCACCCCACCACCCTACTGTGATGCAACACACACTGCTGCTGCTGTGTGCCGTCCCTTGTGAGCCCCCGGGAGCAGCATGTGACACAAAGCCCCTTCCCCCCAGCATCTCCTTTGTCCTGCCTCTTCCCTGCAAAACTCTGCCACCCACTCCTTCCCTTCCCTTGCCCATGTGTTTCTAGCCCATGTGAGACGGCTTGCGGATGTGGATACAGGTAAAAGATGGCTAGCACAGGGGTTGGCAAACTACGGCCTGCGGGCCGGATTCGGCCCACAAGCCATTTTAAGCCAGCCCTTGAGCTCCTGCTGGGAAGTGGGGTCTGGGGCTTGCCCCGCTCCAGCACTCCAGCCAGGGCACAGGGTTGGGCCACTCCACGCAGCTCCCAGAAGCAGTGGCATGGCCCCCCTCCGGCTCCTACGCGCACCAATGGCCCCGCTCCAATGGCCCCCTCTGGCACTCCAATGGGAGCTGCAGGGGTGGTGCCTGCGGACAGGGCCGCACCTCCACATAGGAGCCGGAGAAGGGACATGCTGTTGCTTCTGGGAGCCGCTTGAGGTAAGCGCTGCTTGGAGCCTGCACCCCTGATCCTGCACCCCTGAGCCTCTCCCCATACCCCAACCCCCTGCCCCAGCCCTGATCCCCCACCTGCCCTCCAAACCCCTCGATCCCAGCCCAGAACACCTTCCTGCACCCAAACGCCTCATCCCCAACCCCACCCCAGAGCCCACACCCCCAGCCAAAGCCTGCACCCCTTCCCACACCCCCAGCCTTCTGCCCAGCCTCCTGCCCCAGCCCTGATTCCCCTCCCGCCTCCAAACCCCCCGGTCCCAGCCTAGAGCACCCTCCTACACTCCAAACCTCTCATCCCCAGCCCCACCCCAAAACCCTCATCCCCCCCACACCCCACTCTCCCCCCTGTACACCAGCCTGGAGCCCCCTCCCACACTCTGAACTCATCATTTCTGGCCCTACCCCAGAGCCTGCACCCCCAACCAGAGCCCTCACTCCCACCCACACCCCAACCCCAATTTCTATTCCCAGATGTGGCACTTGGGCCAAAAATGTTGCCCACCTCTGGGCTAGCAGATCGTGGCTCAGATTGTGGATTGATCCTGGCGGATGCGGATCAGATGCAGATCCACATTTTTGTACCCATGCAGGGCTCTATTCATAAGGTCCTGCCAACCTGAATACATCTAACTTATCTAACTATTCTTTAACATGTTCTTTCCTTATTTTGGCTTGCGTTCCTGACCCTTTGATTGAGTCTCTGATCACCATTAACCTTTTTAGTGAAGACTGAAGCAAAATAGGCATTAAACACCTCAGCCTTCTTGTTACTAACTCTTGCAGTGTGCTTCACTTCACAAGCATGCCTAGTGGGCAAGCTATGGCTCAACAGTCACCAAAGTCCTGGAATGGCCTTGCTGGGCAATCTGAGGGCCTGGCAAGCCAAGTTACAGTCTATAATCCCCAGAGTTCTTCTCGTCAGGGAGAAGGGGAAGGGGAGTCAGGCCCTCCGTCTCCACCAGGTCCCAGTCCAGGAACCAGAGGTGAGGAGTGTCTCAGTCCTCTCTTGCCAATTCACCACAGCAGCCTGCCCTATTCTCTCTTCAGTTAGGGGCATGGTCCCAGCACCGTTCTTCCCTCCCAGCAAGGATTGTTCAAACAGCCTCAACAGTTCAGATAGTTAATGGGGCTTCCCAGGTCACTTCTTAGTGTCCATTTGTTCCTCCTTGTCAAAGAGAAGGGGAAAGAAAAAGGGACAGGCCCCTGGCCTCCTGGAAAGGTTTTACCCATAGTCCAAACCCATCTCCTGTAGATCACTCTGTCTCAGGAGCTACAAATTAGCTTTTTTTCTATAGACAACTTCTCCTTCACTCCCCACACCTGAGTGTCAGAGTCCCCTTTGAAGCAGGTTCTCCATTTATAGCATACTCTGCAGCTGCTGAGGGGCAGGAACTCATTGGCCCAGTTCTGCTCCATCATGCCCTTAGCCTTAGTGTGGGATCTGTAAACCCCATCACAGCTCTCCTGTCCCACCAAGTGGAGGACTTCATCTTTCTTTCTTCCTTTCTTTCTCATAATATATTCAAAGAACCTCTTATTATTGCCTTTTTTATCCCTTCCTAATGTAACTCACTTTGTGCCTTGGCCTTCCTGATTTTGTCCCTACATGCTTGTGCTCTTCTTCTGTACTCTTCTTTAGCCATTATAGAATCATAGAATTGTAGGACTGGAAGGGACCTCAAGAGGTCATCTAATCCATTCCCCTGCACTCATGGCAGGACTAAGTATTATCTAGACCACTCCTGACAGGTGTTTGTCTCTTAAAAATCTCCAATGATGCAGATTCCACAACCTTCCCCCGGCAATTTATTCTACTGCTTAACCACCCTGACAGTTAGGAAGTTTTTTCCTAATGTCCAACCTAAACTGCTCTTGCTGGAATTTAAGCCCATTGCTTCTTGTCCTATCCGCAGTGGTTAGGAACAACAATTTTTCTCTCTCCTCCTTATAACAACCTTTTACGTACTTGAAAACTGTTATCATGTTCCCTCTCAGTCTTCTCGTCTCCAGACTAAACAAACCTAGTTTTTTCAATCTTCCCTCAGAGGTCATTTTTTCTAGACCTTTAATAATTTTTGTTGCTCTTCTCTGGACTTTCTCCAATTTGTCCACATCTTTCCTGAAATGTGGTGCCCAGAACTAGACACAATACTCCAGCTGAGGCCTAATCAGCACGAAACAGAGCAGAAGAATTACCACACTCTTGCTAATACATCCCAGAATGATGTCAGCTTGACCATGAACCACTGATAACTACTCTCTGGGAATGGTTTTCCAATCAGTTATGCACCCACCTTAAAGTAGCTCTATCTAGGTTGTATCAAAAGCCTTACTAAAATCAAGATATTCCACATCTACCGCTTCCCCTCTATCTGCAAGGCTTGTTACACTGTCAAAGAAAGCTGTTAGGTTGGTTTAACATGATTTGTTCTTGACAAATCCATGGTGACTGTTACTTATCACCTTATTATCTTCTAGATGTTTGCAAATTGATTGCTTAATTATTTGCTCCATTATCTTTCTGGGTACTGAAGTTAAGATGACTGGTTTGTAATTCCCTGAGATGTCCTTATTTCCCTTTTTATAGATTGGTACTATATTTGCCCTTTTCCAGTCCTCTGGAATCTCTTCCTTCTTCCATGACCTTTCGAAGATAGTTGCTAATGGCTCAGATGTTGCCTCAGTCAGCTCCTTGAGTATTCTAGGAGGTATTTCATCAGGCTCTGCTGACTTGACATCTAATTTGTCTAACAACAAGGAGTCTGGTAGCACCTTAAAGACAAACAGATTTATTTGGGCATAAGCTTTCGTGGGTAAAACCCCCTTCTTCAGATGTGTGGAGTGAAAATTACAGATGCAGGCATAATTATACTGACACATGAAGAGAAGGGAGTTACCTCATAAGTGGAGAACCAGTGTTGACAGGGCCAATACAATCAGGGTGGATGTATTTAACTCCCAATAATTGATGAGGAGGTGTCAATTCCAGGAGAGTCAAAGTTGCTTTTGTAGTGAGCCAGCCACTCCCAGTCCCTATTCAAGCCCAAATTAATGGTGTTAAATTTGCAAATGAATTTTAGTTCTGCAGTTTCTCTTTGAAGTCTCTACGTAAAAGAATAAATGGACACAAATCGGACATCAGGAATGATAACATACAAAAGCCAGTAGGAGAACGCTTCAATCTTCCTGGACATTCTATAACAGATTTAAAAGTAGCCATACTTGAACAAAAAAACTTCAGAAACAGACTTCAAAGAGAAATGCATCTGTAATTTTCACTCCATGCATCTGAAGAAGTGGGTTTTACCCATGAAAACTTATGCCCAAATAAATCTGTTAGTCTTTAAGGTGCCACCGGACTCCTTGTTGTTTTTGTGGATACAGACTAACACAGCTACCCTCTGATACTAATTTGTCTAAGTAATTTTAATTTATTCTTTCCCTATTTTAGCATCTGACCATACCTCATGTTCACTATGTTAGTTGTCCAATCGCTACTAACCTTTTTGGTGAAAACCGAAACAAAGAAGTCATTTAGCACTTCTGCCATTTCCACATTTGCAGTTTTTGTTTTTCCCTTCTCATTGTGTAACAGGCCTACCCTGTCCTTGGTCTTCCTCTCGCTTCTAATGTATTTGTAGAATGTTTTGTTGTTACCTTTTATGTTTCTAACTAGTTTAATCTCATTTTGTGCCTTGGCCTTTCTAATGTTGTCCCTACATACTTGTGTTATTTGTTTATATTCATCCTTTGTAATTTGACATAGTTTCCACTTTTTGTAGGACTCTTTTTTGAGTTTCAGATCATTGAAGGTCTCCTGGTTAAGCCAGCGTGGTCTCTTGCCATACGTCCTACCTTTCCCATGCAGTGGGATAGTTTGTTCTTCTGCCCTTAATCATGTCTCTGAAAAACTGCCAACTCTCTTGAACCATTTTCCCCTTAGACTTGCTTCCCATGTGATCTTACCTACCAACTCCCTGAGTTTGCTAAAGTCTGCCTTCTTGAAATCCATTATCTTTATTGTGCTGTTCTCCCTTCTACCATTCCTTAGAATCAGGAGTTAATTAGGGTTTTGTGGGGCCCCTGGACCAGAGCAAGTAGGGACCACTCCCCAGCCCTTCCACCTGCAGCCCCCTTGTCCCCCCTCCATCTGGCGCTTCTGCTGAGGAAATGGGGTCGGGGCACCGGGCTTGTCCCGCTCTGCCCTCCCGATGCTCAATCCGGGGAGCCGGGTCATGGTGTAGGGAGCGGCAGGAGCACCGGGCAGGTGGAGTGGGGCAAGCCCTTATGCCCCAACCCTGCTCCCACCTGGAGCACTGGGTGGGCATGTGGAGTGAGGCAAGCCCCCATGCCCCAACTCTGCTCTCCGGCAGGCGCACTGGTCGCGCAGAATGGGTTGGGGCGTGGGGGTGCCCCACTTGGTCGGGGTCTCTGGGTACGGGCCCATTGGCCCAGTTGCTAATCTGCCAATGCTTAACATCATGAATTCTACCATTTCATGATAACTTTCACCTAAGCTGCCTTCCACTTTCAAATTCCCAGCCAATTCCTCCCTATCTGTCAAAATCAAATCTAGAACAGCCTCTACCCTAGTAGCTTTCTCCACCTTCTGAAATAAAAAATTAGTCCATGTTTCCACTTTTAGTACAATTCCTTTTTGATTTTCAGGTCATTAAAGAGTTTCTGATGGAGCTTTATTGTCTTTTTACTATTCTTCCTATCTTTCCTTCACATCAGAATAGTTGGTAGTTATGCACTTAATATTGTCTCCTTAAGAAACTGCCAGTTCTCCTGAACTCCCTTTTCCCTTAGATTTTCTTCCCCTGGAACTTACTTACTCATTTCTCTGAGTTTGTTAAAGTTTGCTTTTTTGTTGCCCATTGTCCTTATTCTGATGCTCTCACTTCTTTCTTTCCTCGGAATCATGCAATCTATCATTTAATGACCAATTTTACCCCAAATTGCTTTCAACTTCAGATTCACAACCAATTCCTCCCTCTTGGTAAGAATCAAGACTAAAATGGCTGTCCCTCTGGCTTCCTCTACTTTCTGGATCAAAAACTTGTCCCCAGTACATTCGAAGAACTTATTGGAAATTGTGTGTTTAGCTTTATTATTTTTCCAACAGCTGTCTGGATAGTTCAAGTCCCCCATTACTACTGGTCTTGTTTTGGATATTTCTGTTATTCGGTCTAGAAATGCCTCATCCACCTCCTCTTTCTGATTTGGTGACCTATGGTAGATCCCTAACATGAGGTCACCCCTATTTTTCTCCTTTTATCTTTACCCAAAGACTTAACTGGTCTGCCTCTCACCTCCTTCTGAACCTCAGAACAAGTGTATATATTTTTGATGTGTAATGTAACATCTGTATCCTTTTTTCCCTACCATTCCTTCCTGAACAAGCCGTACCCCTCTGTACTAATATTCCAGTCATGAGATTTAACCCAAAATGATCATATCTTAATGTCCCAATGAACTGAGATCCCAGCCCATCCATGTCCCTCCCCACACAGCTCAACCTGCCACCTATAAGACCCAGGCCCTCCAGATCCTGAGTCAACCCAGTTTCAATATCCTTTCAGCCCATTTCTTCACAGACTCAATCTGATCCCCTTCTCCCTCCCTGCCCAGCAATAAGCTCCCTGCAGGGGAAGGTATCAGGTACCTCCACTCCTTCACCACTCTCACATGCCCTGCTCTCCTCAGCCACTCTCCTCTCAGGGTGTCCCTGCCCAGCCCAAGGCTCTTTCACACATGCACAGAGACTCCCTCCTCTAGGCCATGCTCTCCACTCCTGCCTCATGCAATAGCAACTCAGCATCATTCTAGTTTCATGGTCATGAGCCAATGGACCTGCTCAATGCTAAGCAGAGTGATCCAAGATGGCAGCACCCGTGGCCTTCCATTCCAGTGACGGATGAAGCTCTCTTGCCCCAGTGAGCAGGTCAGGTTCTCCTCCTGTGATGCCCCACCCCACTCCATCTCAGCCCTGGCCCTGCTGGATCACCTGCCCCAAGCTTCTTCTCCTGCACTGCAGGAGATAACATTATTAAATCACGAGTCAGAAGTTTTTTGGTTATAAATGGGACATTCCTTGACATGACAGGAAACTTGGTCAGTCTGTTGCTAGCCCAAATTATTTCCCTTTCTGTGATGAATCTGGTGCATGAGCCAGTGCACTGGTGGGGATGGAGTCAATTCCCAGTCTTCCCTACTCAGTCCCCATAAACTCTGTGGGATGGGGAGTAGCTGTCTGACAATGGCCTCTCTTCTCTACTGCCTGTGAAGGCTCTGGTGATGGAGGTAGCTCATGCAAGGCATAAGGAGGCTCCTTACGCTCCCTTACTCTCCTGCACGGGTGCACATGAGGGTCCATGACTGACCCCTAAAAGAGAGGAAGGATGACTCTGAAGTTAAGGCCCAGAACTGGGAGCTGAGCTCTGGGTTCTAATAGCCAGTTCTGACATTAACTTTGTTTGTGACAAGTCAATTAACTTCTCTGAGCTTCAGTATACCCTATCTGGAAAATGGGGATAGTAATACAGGGATATTGTGAGGCTTACTTCATTAATATCTTTAAGCACTTTGAGATCCCTGGATTGAAGGAACCTATATATGTGCATTTTTAATTCAAATGGAACAAAATCAAATAAAAGAATAATTATTTATAACAGATTGTATAAAATGTACAGCTTTTTACTTTACTTGTTTAAATGCTTCCCACCTTCCTAACTGATATGAAGTCCTGCCCTTTGACTATATGCTAAGTACACAGTTAATTCTAGGGTCTGAGATGTATGTTATATACAAGGCTCCTTTTAACATGAATCTTCGTTATAAGGCTACCCTTGAAAGTTCTCTAAGTCAATCTGATTCTAGGTCATATGAGATCCACTGAAATCCATTACAAGCTTTCCCCTTATATTAGCTATCTGCTGTATGCATCTTTATAGAGAAGGAGCACTGTTTTTATAAATACAATTTATAAAACTATGTTGATACTTTCAGCATCTACATGCCATTGGGATAATCTAAACAAAGTATTGTATGTCTCATACCTTTATGAGCTAATTTGCCTGCCACTCAAGCTGTACAAAACCCTCTCTAATAGTCAGTAGCTAAGGCAGTTGTTACATGTGATTTAAATCAAGACTTTTTGGACTGTATTATTGTATAGGTCATAATATTTTCTAGAATACTCACAGACTCTGTACTTTATAAGCAGAAGGACATGTGGTCTGGGTGGGCAAATTCCCATCATTAAGACTGTAGTCAATCAAAAAGGATTAAACACTTAATAATAAATACTCCAGGACATTCCTTTTGAAGATATGTACGGGTAGCTGAATTTCTGACCAATGATTTTCTGCATTGTGCTGGAAACTGGTTAGATGTAACTTTAGCTAAATTTCTATATAATGCTCAAAGATATTTAATGCATTTGGATGAACAGTTCATATCTTTCAATCATTGTACTGTTATATCTATCACTCTGACTATATGAAAAGATAAATAATCTTGTATTGTATGTGAAATAATGCAATTAAAACCTGTTTGACATGTAATTTGTTTGATAAGAATATAATCTATTTCTAAGTCTTTGATCAGATCAAAAGGGAGGAAAGGTGAGACAAATGAGAAGTTTCCATTTAAATTCCTTCAAAATTAACAATGATAAAAAATGCATGGGGGCCTGATCTAAGGCTCATTTAAATCAGTGGAAAGACCCCTATTTATTTCATTGGGCTTTAGATGAGGCCCCAAATAATAGGACACTCTGTATTGTCACGCTGATATGGTGGCACTGTGAAAACTCATGTTCTGAGATGTAGGAGACTATCACTCTCTGGTTAGTGGAATACAATTACGCAATGGAGATACAGAATCAGATAAATTATAAATGGAAAAGACCTGACAGATCATCTATCCCACTTCTCTACTAATGCAGAACTGTTCCCTAGAGTACATTTTCTGGTGCTCTAAACATACAATGTAGTTTAAAATGTGACAGCTGGGGCTTCCACTAATTCCTAGTGAGACTATTCCAAAATCTAATAGGCAGAGAAACAGCAGTGACAGACACTTGCAGTAGGAATCTCTCAGAGTCACTGATCTACAGAAAGGCATTTGTATCATTCTTACAAAAGGCTTTTAGTGGTGAGAGAGGACAGAAAGGAGTTTAAAGGAGAAAAACATTGCTTCCCAAAATGAGAAGAGAGTTAGTGCCTTGGATCCCATCTGGGCAACCGTTTGAACATAGAAATTGTCATACCCAAGATCCATCATGTCCAGTCTCTGACACTAGTACCAGCTGCTTTAGAGGAAAATATAAGAATTCCACAGTAGCAGGAAGATGTAAAACAAGAGACAGTGGGCAAGAGAGGTTCACTCAGATGCCTGGGAGGTAAAGAGGAAGAAAGTATTCTGCCACAAAATGCTTTTTTTTATTTATTTTTTGTCATGAGAAATGTTCTTTTTTAATGTTTAAACTAATATTAGAACTGAGACTACATGGGAATGCTTGCCTACACAAGACAAGAGGACTTTGGCACACTTTAAAAAAATGTAACATTCATTTATATCATATTTTATCTCTCCTCTGTCTGTCCATGCATTATACATAGATTTCCTATTCATTTTGACACATATAAACTTTAAAAATCAACAAGAAGCTTATATTGGGCCAGATCTTAAAATGATATAAATTGGTTTAGTTCCATTGAAGCCAGTGGCACTATGCTAATTTACACCAGTAAGAACCATCTTACTATATTTTAAAAAGGGTTATCTTAAGGGACACTGTGAAGTAAAAGTTTTGCCCCTGATTTCTGTGAAAACAGTATGGGGCTCCAAGTATTTATTTTAAATTTGACACAGTTTATAATACATTTTAGGGACTAGAAAAAACATTTCCCACTACCAATTTAGTCCTTTTCCATTCAGCAAATATTGATTTCCATTCTGTGCGTGCCTGCGTGCTTGTATTATTTTCATGGAACAAAACCCAGGCATTTAAAGTACATTAAATACAAAAATATGTGGTGTACCAAAACAGATTTCAGTGCTGTTAAGCCAGTAAAGACAATACAAATTACTGGGCCAAATTCTGCTCCCAGTAACATGGATGCAACTTATTTTGGTAGTTCTAATATAATTAGAGGCTATTGAGTTTTTCCTTTCATGTCCAAGCGATAGAGTGGCACCTATAAAAGACAAGCAAACAAAACTACATATTTGGAGTCGAGAAGACTTTTTCCATCTGACTTTATGGTCATACCTAGGGTCTTAAAACCTCAATTAATTTATCTCTTTAATTACACACTGAAAATACCAGCATACAAAGTGCTAATATATTGTCTATTTTCAGTATGTATACACCTCTTTGCATCCCATATACTTAAGCAGCATCCCTCCACATGAGAAACTGCTCTAGCTATAGCAGGGATCTTATGGGATTGCAAATGGGAGAGGAGGTGGTCTCTGTATTCCTGAAACACTAAAGACAGAGTAGTCAAAGTACAACATGTCAACACAATGAAAATCATAATGGTTTCAGACTGGCATTTGAATTAATCCAAAGTAACTTCACCATTATGTAAATCAACAGAATTCATTCCCTTTGGACAAAATCCTCTCCTCAGCTTTGGTGAGTGAAAAGGATGCCATAGCTCATGCTGGGGCATTGCCTAACAAAGTCCCCTTTTCCCATTTGGCTAGCCACACAGAACAGCAGATGTGGATTCTCCTTGAGGACTGGACTCCTCAGGATATCAGGGCTCCTGTCCTAGGGAATATCTGTGAGGGCGGACCAGAAGGGAGTGGATGGTTGCAATGGTGTGGTCTGGCCAGTTGCAATATTGTACCTGTGGGAACTGTATTGCCTGGGAAAAGGGGATGATAGAGAAGCAGTATGGAGGAGTCAAGTGTCCATGGAATTTGGGGTTCCCTTCCCCTTTAGTCCTTGAGAAAAAGATTTGTAGGAAACCCCCAAAGCTGAACCTCATGGCTCCTCCTATACTCCTCCCCTTCCAGAATACAATCTGACCTATGAACATGGAATAATTCTCACCCATTCTCCTGGTGTGTTTATTGTTCAGTAATGGCAGTACAGAATAATGTTAGTTAGATAAGACATTGAAAATAAATGCATACATGTGTTTAAAGTTTTAATTCTGTCTCTTCCCATTAACTTTTCAAATGTGTTATAGCATGACTGACAGAGCCAGAAGAGTACCCAGAAGTCACCTACTACAGGACAGGCTCAACAAAGAAAATAACAGAACGCCACTAGCCATCACTTTCAGCCCCCAACTAAGACCTCTCCAACGCATCATCAAGGATCTACAACCTATCCTGAAGGACGACCCATCACTCTCACAGATCTTGGGAGACAGGCCAGTCCTTGCTTACAGACAGCCCCCCAACCTGAAGCAAATACTCACCAGCAACCACACACCACACAACAGAACCACTAACCCAGGAACCTATTCTTGAAACAAAGCCAACTGTGTCCACATATCTATTCAGGGGACACCATCATAGGGCCTAATCACATCAGCCACACTATCAGAGGCTCGTTCACCTGCGCATCTACCAATGTGATATATGGCATCATGTGCCAGCAATGCCCCTCTGCCATGTACATTGGTCAAACTGGACAGTCTCTACGTAAAAGAATAAATGGACACAAATCAGAAGTCAAGAATTATAACATTCAAAAACCAGTTGGAGAACACTTCAATCTCTCTGGTCACTCGATCACAGACCTAAGAGTGGCTATACTTCAACAAAAAAGCTTCAAAAACAGACTCCAACGAGAGACTGCTGAATTGGAATTAATTTGCAAACTGGATACAATCAACTTAGACTTGAATAGAGACTGGGAATGGATGAGTCATTACACAAAGTAAAACTATTTCCTCATGGGTTTCAGAGTAGCAGCCGTGTTAGTCTGTATTCGCAAAAAGAAAAGGAGTACTTGTGGCACCTTAGAGACTAACAAATTTATTAGAGCATAAGCTTTCGTGAGCTACAGCTCACTTCATCGGATGCATTTGGTGGAAAAAACAGAGGAGAGATTTATATACACACACACAGAGAACATGAAACAATGGGTTTATCATACACACTGTAAGGAGAGTGATCACTTAAGATAAGCCATCACCAACAGCAGGGGGGGGAAGGAGGAAAACCTTTCATGGTGACAAGCAGGTAGGCTAATTCCAGCAGTTAACAAGAATATCAGAGGAACAGTGGGGGGTGGGGTGGGAGGGAGAAATACCATGGGGAAATAAGAAAAGGAGTACTTGTGGCACCTTAGAGACTAACAAATTTATTAGAGCATAAGCTTTCGTGAGCTACAGCTCACTTCATCGGATGCATTTGGTGGAAAAAACAGAGGAGAGATTTATATACATAAATCTCTCCTCTGTTTTTTCCACCAAATGCAACCGATGAAGTGACCTGTAGCTCACGAAAGCTTATGCTCTAATAAATTTGTTAGTCTCTAAGGTGCCACAAGTACTCCTTTTCTTTTTGCGAATACAGACTAACACGGCTGCTACTCTGAAACATGGGGAAATAGTTTTACTTTGTGTAATGACTCATCCATTCCCAGTCTCTATTCAAGCCTAAGTTAATTGTATCCAGTTTGCAAATTAATTCCAATTCAGCAGTCTCTCGTTGGAGTCTGTTTTTGAAGCTTTTTTGTTGAAGTATAGCCACTCTTAGGTCTGTGATCGAGTGACCAGAGAGATTGAAGTGTTCTCCAACTGGTTTTTGAATGTTATAATTCTTGACGTCTGATTTGTGTCCATTCATTTCCTCATGTTTATTCCCCCCACCCCCCCTCCACTGTTCCTCAGACATTCTTGTTAACTGCTGGAAATGGCCCACCTTGATTATCACTACAAAAGGTTTTTTCCTCCCTGCTCTCCTGCTGGTAATAGCTCACCTTAAGTGATCACTCTCATTACAGTGTGTATGGTAACACCCATTGTTTCATGTTCTCTATGTATATAAATCTCCCCACTGTATTTTTCACTGAATGCGTCCGATGAAGTAAGCTGTAGCTCATGAAAGCTTATGCTCAAATAAATTTGTTAGTCTCTAAGGTGCCACAAGTACTCCTTTTCTTTTTGCGAATACAGACTAACCTGGCTGCTACTCTGAAACCTGTCAGCCTGATGCTAGTGATTCTACAGTGTGTGCAGGAAAAATTATAGCAAAGGTTATAATTTCAACTCCATATTTTTTATATAAAATGTTTTTAGGATGAAAATTTTGATCAACTCAGTAGAAGAAGGATATTCCTAGAAATTTTGAAGGGAACTAAGTTAGCATTTAACTTAAAGACAGAAAAACAATTAGGTGAGGTATTCCTTTCACATTCAAAACGTTTGTATTTTTTGCTCTCTGGTAACTACACTGTCTTTGAATGTGAAATTAAACTAATATGGGGTTGCACCAGCTATTGCATAGTTCAGGTTGCCACTGAGTTTCCATGGTAAGCCTGATATTGCCATTCTCCACTCTAATATCCATAAAGGAATAGTATGCCAAAATCTGATAGTATAATATCTGATAGAATATTTCTACCACATTTGAAGTGAATCGGACAATGGAAGAGTCCAAGTTGCCCTCACCAATCTTATTTCAGGTCCTTGTTTGCGTTGCACATGAGAATAGATTTATGTCATCTCACCTACCCTCCCAATATGGCTCAGAGCTCTCCCCTTACTACTCTTCTTCCTGTTATCTGGATACTCCAACTCTATACATTTTCACAATATAAATTAAAGACCTCCTCGTATCTTCTCCCAACATTAACTGAAGTTTGAACTGTGTCACTAAAGAACACAATGTCACAAGGGCAGAGTTAAAATTGGTATAGCAAGATGTGAGGGTCCCTCAGCCCACCTATAGAATGAGAGCATGGGTAGAGAGGTAAAAGTGTTGTGCATGCCTTAAAAGAGACTCTCATAATGTTTTTGTGTTAAAATACGTAACCCTGTGCATTAACTCATTCTAGAGGTTGTTGTTTTGTTTTTGAGGCAATAGAATTAAGAGTCTGAAGTTAGAAAAACTAGGAATTTAAAAAAATGATTATATGACTAATATACTGCTGAAGCTGCATGCAAATTCTATGCAATCTTTTACAGGCACTTTGTCCAGTCTGTTA
The DNA here is from genome assembly GCF_009764565.3 of Dermochelys coriacea. Lineage (NCBI taxonomy): Eukaryota > Metazoa > Chordata > Testudines > Dermochelyidae > Dermochelys > Dermochelys coriacea. The sequence continues at coordinate 91,214,190 of NC_050071.1, read as the reverse complement.
TAGATCTTACTAGAGACAGTTATATTTTGTGGTTAGAGTGAGAAATTATCAGGTTGTAAATTTTCTTTTAACCTTGTCCCTCATGAATGATACATTATAGAAGATGTACACAGTATACTGTTTTATGAGTTACAAATGCAAGATATATCCACCTAGAAGCATATCCCTTGATACTGCTTCAATTGTTTCAGTCAATTAATAAAACAGTATACGAATGATGACGCTGTAGTTTTACAATGTGGATTTTTAAAGTCCACATGTATTGACAATTAGACCATCATAAGAATAAGTCTCGAGGTACTTATCAAAGCTTAGCACAAAATGTTTATGGGTAATAGTCTCATCATGTATCATTGTAGCTGGACCTTTTGTGCAATGACAGAAGTAATGCATTATTTAAAACTATTCACTGCCAGTAACTTGGTAGAATTTCAGTCATATCTCAGCTCTTCATGAATGAGAGACTTGCAGAGCTGTGAGACTATGATTCTATTTCCACTGGAGATAGTACAAGAAATAATGGGCTTAATCTGCAGCAAAGGAGACTCAAGTTAGATATAAGGAAAAACTTTCTAACTCTCACTCTCAGGGTAGTTAAAACTCTGGATTAAGCTTCCAAGGGAGGTTGTGGAATTCCCTGTCACTGAAGGTTTTTAAGAACAGGCTGGACAAACACCTGTCAGGGATGTTTTAGGTTTATGTGGCCCTGCCTCAGCACAGGGAGCTGGACTTGATGACCTCTTGAGGTCCCTTCCAACCGTATATTTCTATGATTCGATGAGAATTTATGCAACCAATGCTAAATATGAAAGAGGTTTATTGACCACAAAGAGATGCTCACTCACAGTACAGACCAAATTGCAATCACCTCATCAAAGGTGGATAGGAGTTGTATCCAAAAGTCTGAGGCAGAATTTGGACTAAGGATGTAAGGGTTTAACCAGTTAACTGATAAGCTTGATGCTTATTGGTTTCTGTTTATGGTTAAACTCTGCCCAAGGTCCCGGCTGCCGCCCCGCTTGCCCAGGATTCCTCTGGGTTGTCAGCCCTGCGCCCGAGGTCCTGGCTGCTGCCCTGCTGCTGCCCTGCATCCCAGTGCACCTGAGTCTGTCCCAGATGGGGTCCCAGCTGCTGGGGACCGGCCTGGCTGCCAGCTCCATGGCTGGGGTCCCAGCTGCCACCCTGCTGCTGCTGGCATCCCGGCACACACGGGGTCCCTCTTGGCTGCCAGCCCTGTGGCTGGGGTCCGTGCCGGGCAGCAGCAGGGCCCCAGATGCGGGGGCAGCAGCAGGGATCCCTGGGCACGGCAGCAGCAGTGGAGCCCCACCTAAAACATAACACCCCTCTATACCCCTCCATACCCCTAGTTTCCCAGGTAAACGTTTAACCATTACACGGTTACTGTTTTTATATGTTATTTATATCCCTAATTTGGACATAATTTTTCATTGTATTACTGTGATCTATCAGATCTAATTAGCTATACATGCTTGAGTTGAGTCTGTCTTTGAAAGGACAAAATCCAAATCCTAGCTGTTGCAGGTGTGAGTGATTCTGTGTCACATTTCCCCCTGAATTAGTACTGATGCTAGAGTACTCTGAGCTGCTGACGATGCTTTCTGATTATACGTAAAGCCAAAGTCCTGAACACTTATGGTTATTAAAGTTTCTATGGTATTCTTTGCAAACACAGGGGTTTTAATTCTGAAGTACTGAACTAATTCCAAATCAGGTAATTTCCTTGCAGTTTTAATGGAATATGGACTTCTTCACTTCTTATCCTGAACTGTTGTGTATAGTTGCAAAGTACTGTTAAATAACTTCTGCTTTCAACTCCATGTGATAATCTGTTTTTCCGTTATGTGTAATGTGAACCTTGTGCCCCTTGCCTATCTGAAACTAGGGTTGTGAGGCTGTAAAGTGATTTGAGATCCTTATGTGAAAGATGATAGAAGTGCATTATTTACTTTGTGCTTCGTGCTAATTTTCAAGTTAAAAACCTATGTCCTTCTCGGAGTGAAAAATACGGTAAGCAGTATATACATTACAGCACATGAAAAGATGGGAGTTGCCTTGCCAAATGGGGGGAGGAGGGAGTCAGTGCTAAGGAGGCCAATTCAATTAAGGTGAAAGTAGCCTATTCTCAGCAGTTGACAAGAAGGGGTGAATATCAACAGAGGGAAAATTGCTTTTGTTTATAATATGCCACTTGCCATTATGACTCAGAGTTAACCTGCCAGTAAGATGAAGGGGGCAGTTCTCCCTTCTTAGGGTGATGATAGTGTCAGGCTGCACGCAGGCTCAGGAGATGGCAGGCGCTCCAGTATCACCTGCTAAAGGGCTTCTAGTCAGCAAAAGGGCTAGAAAGTTAATTTTTAACATATAAATTCTGTAAAAAGCAATGGTGCTGCTGACAGGTGCCCTGGGGGGCTGGCTCGGGCCTGATGATCCTGTTGCCCTAGTTTAGTTCCCCCTCCCCACTCAGGACCTCTCCGCCTGCCTCCCACAGTCCCAGATCAGCTGTGCCACCCTTCCCCTTCATCCCCCCCTCCCCCGACCCAGGTGACCCAATAGGAGCCACGCCCTCTGCCGCCTGCCTGGGCTCCTATTTGCTCGCTCCATCGCCCTCCCCACTTCCTTGCCGAGCGCTGCGAGGACAACGGTGACCGGGCTGTTGCTCCAGGCCGCCGAGAGGGGGCGCCCTGTCCAGCGAGAGCCCCCCTCAGTAGACTGCGGTGTTTCCGGGCCGCCCTAGTCACGGGACCGGAAGAGGACGCCGCCGCGCTTCCGTGTTGTGCGGCCGCGGCCGGGTCTTTGCGAGCGGCGGCGGCGGAGTTAGATGGGCTGGAGGCGGGGCCGCTGCGCCCTACAGAGGAGACACGCCCCAGTCTTTGCGCTCGCCTGCCCGGGCCCCGCGGTAAGGGGGAGTTGGCCCCGGTAACCCCGCTCCGCGCAGAGACCGGGCAGCACCGCCCCCTGCGGCCCTAGGGCCCAACAGCCCCCGCCCCGTGTGTCGTGCCCGGTCCTCGCCGCGGCGGCGCCGCGCCTGGCTCTCTGGTCTGGAGGGGCGGCCCCGGTGTAGTGACCCCGCCAGGGCTCCGCTCTCCCTGACCGCCAGGCGCCCGGCCGTCAGCGGCGTGTAGTCCCCCCCGCCCCGTGCAGTCACGGCGGTGACAGGCACGGGCCCCGCGGGCAGAGGCCGGCGCTGCCTGCGGGCGCCTCGCGGCTGTAACAGGTGTCCCCTAGCACCGCGCGGGGGGCGAGGGCCGCGGTCCCCGTCGGGCCAGTCTGACCGCGCGCTCCTTCCCACACCAACAAGGAAAACTATGTAAGGAAATGGTGGTAAAGCCCCCGGGGCTCGCCGCCGACCTGACGTGGTTCTGTCTTAAGTGGACTGGATTTACTGTTGCCCGTGTTTCTCGGAGTGGATTTCCCAGTTAACGGGAGGCAGGGCGTTACTATTCATGTTGCAGTCCCGGGAGGGGACTCCGTCTGCGCTGGGATAGGGCAGTGCCAGCTACAGGACATTCACTGTGGGAGTCCAGCATAGGTAGTTGTCATGGCAGGGCATAAGTTAAAAGCCAGGAACAGGCTGTTGTTTATACGTTGCATACGCTGTTTTGCACATATCGCAGAAGACATTCCTTGTTCCTTGAAAGGCATTCCAGTTAAATAGGCTATTTGTAACTTTCTCAGGGCAGGGACTGTTTCTTCTAGTGTGTGCATA